>NC_140637.1:20544443-22944443 GCF_057382275.1 Copadichromis virginalis | reverse complement strand
ACCATCAGCTCAGGGTTTGACATGGCTTTCAGGCTTTATTACTGATAGAGTGTGTATGCGTGTGCATGAGTGAGCTCCCTTTTGATGTGAGTCTCTCTCCCTCTGTCACTCACAAGTGCATCTATACGTGGTCGCGCACTCGTTCGTACCTGGATGCGTTTGTGTGCGCGTTTAGCTGACTGTGTGTGACTGACTGACTGAGTGTAGGTGATTGTCTATATTTGTGTGCATGAATTTGTTACACAGAGTTATCTGCGGTGAGCAGACACACCAGCAGAGTGAGTGGTGGGGAAAATCCTCTTTGTAAAGTAGGTCATGGAGTTAGCCGCCTAGCACTGGGATAAGCTTGCTTTAGCTTGTCTGCTAATTATGCTGCCGCCCTCTGTGCTGAGTCACATCTGCAGAAAATGCTCTAAAAACAGACAGAGGAGCTATACGGCAGGATGCACAGGGGGCAGTATCATCAAGTTGTGTGAGAAGGTCAAAATAACAAAAGTTCTAGTATCTTCAAAAACATGGATGCACGTGTTCAGGACCTTTTTAATACTTTAACCTAACCTTAGTAGTGCAGTCAGTCATTTTTGAGGTCATTTTATACATAAAAAATAATATTGTACATATAAAAAAAAATACATTAATTAGTGTGCAACAAACTGATGTGTTCTCATGAACTTTGAATGAATCCATTAAAAATACACAGGAGCAGGCATTGGAAAACCTGTTCACAAAGAACACACAGAATATGAAGTCGACATCAAGTGATGATGAGCTGGTCCTGATGTTTCTAAACAAGCAAAGGAAGAAACTGAAATTCTTGGTTCATCCAATTCTAATGAGAAGGCAGCAGCAGGGAGAATTTCATGGTTTAATCCGGGAGTACATATTTGAGGATGTCAGTGGAGCAGGTTAAGCTCTTGTTGGCAGAGTTAGGACCACACCTGAGGACGCAGAAAAACGATTTCCCAGTGCAGACTGACTCGAGCAGCGTCTAGCTGTGTGTCTGAGGTAAAATAGTATTATTTTACTATTTGTATATTTTGTACCACTGCATTTTTGAGCTACGAGTCCACTTGTTCCCAAAGGCAGTGATCAGATTGGTCCGTTATCTTTATTCGTATCCGAAAAGTCTGGAAAATCAAGCTGGGTTTAAGAAAAATGCCACAAATTGGTCCAGCAAAACTATGTGGTCGGCATGAATGAATAGGTTAGTCTGAAAAATATTTTTAAGCTTCAAAATATTCACATGAATTTTACACGCCTGGTGAGTAAAGGCCTTCAGACTTCAGATATGAAGGTTCATATTTTTATCGTCTAAGAAAGGGTCCCCCCCCTCCCCCCCACTAAAGAAGTAAAAATCTTCCTCTTCTTGAAATCAGGACTTTAACACGTGAAAGTTTGTATAAGCGTGCTGATTTATTCCTGATAATAACAAAGTTACTGTCAGCAGATGAGAAACTCAACAATGAGCCCACTAAACAACAACAGCTAGTTTTAAGTTAACGTTATGACAGTTAATGTTACGCTTGAGTGTCCTAAAAATCACACGTTCCCTCTGATAAACAGTTTGATTACGTTCTCACATCATATGAGAGTTTATTCACTAAGCGTCAGAGTCCAACAATGATAGGTCGACTTCAAAGAAAATTTCACGTACCGAGAGAAAAGTTCAGGATATCCTCAATGACTCATTTCAGTGTTGTTGTCATAGACACAAGTGAACTTCACTGACTCATTGACTTGTATCAGAATTTCTTCACAGTTTTACAGCCTGCTTCAGAGTAAATACATGTAGACACCAGCTGAGGTGAACAGCAGACTTATAGCCTACAGTCAGTACAGATGAACAGTGGCCACCATAACTACCATTATACCCTTGAAGTAGGCAAAAAAAAACAGAACTCGGTTAACTGCAGTCTGCAATCTACTGACAACTAGCAATGATATTTTACACACTGTAACGTTAAGATAATTTCCATTGACATTTAACAGTATCCCAATCACAATTTTACAAATGAAATTTAACTTACTCATATTGCAAATCTGAGGTACCTGTACTTCATTGTCCATCTTATTTTTTATGCCATGAAAATAAAGCAACTGACCAAAAGAATAAAACATGCTAATTTTAAAACAGTAGCAAAGTGTTAAGTAGAGGAGATCGAACATATTTTGTGGATTCATGATGGGTTGAGAAACAAAGCCAGTCATAGCTTGGTAGTGTGAGGTGAGGCAGAGACACATGTTCATCAAAAGTATCCTGATATAAACAGTAGGGACAAGCCCAGATCTTTGCTTAGGGATAAGAATTTTTAATTTTCTTTTTTATTTGCTTGTTTGCTTGTTTGTTTGTTTGCTTGTTCGTTTGTTTGTTTGTTTGTTTGTTTGTTTGTTTGTTTTTTAAGGGAACATGTTTAATATTAACATTAGCATTGTATCAGAGTTAGCTTAGAGCTAATTTGCATCTGCAGTCCCTTGGTGGGTTACAAGTAAAATATCACAGCAATAAAATATATAAAAACTGAACTGAATTATAAAATGCATTGTTTTTAAAGCTGACACTAGAGTTGGAGGTTTTAATGATACTGTGGCATTCCACCAAGTTGGAAATCAATACTGTCAGAGATTTTGTGCTAATTAAACTACAGTCCCTTTTCACCAAAGCTGTTTTCATTTGCTGTAGTTCAAACTAAATAATGGCTGATATTAATCTGATGTTTATGTTGTACCTATGAACATCTCATCAGTGTGACACTGGGTCAGAATGTTCAACATCAGATCCCCGAAACTGGAGGATCAAACATCGCTCCACTGATGCATTGACCTAATAGCTGATGTTTATGCAAATAAACTTAAGTTAGTCAACCAAGATGACAAATCAGTTTCTAATATAAAGGTCTTGTTTTACCCAACTAAGAGTCAAATACCCAGACATATGAAAACAAAAAGAAACAATGGAAAGGCTGGAACCAGAGAATGCATTAAATATTGCAAATTTTACAGTAGACAAGTGTGCTCTCCAGGGTCTTTTGCAGAAACACAATGAAATGGGGGTGATCTGCCAAAACAAACAAAAAGCCAACAAGCAAGTGTTTCGGGGTGATTAGCCAGCCCCATAATATATGCTAATCAAGGATCCAGGCAGCAAAGATGCATGAATTTCTGTCTATAAGCTGCCCAACAAGCAATTGAAGCAAAAATAATAATAAAACAAATATTATTATGTTGGTCAGCAAATTTCAAAATCAATACATGCTTAATGGATCAGCAGTCACATTAAAGTAAAATTACAGTGGCAACCTCTTTGCGACTAGTAAAAGTTAGTGGTTGACCAGTGATTGCAGTTGTTCTCAGACAGGTTTGCACATTACTGTATAAGTACAGACAAATTGCCAACACATTGAAATCAGTCTGAATTGTTCTTTTCATTTCCCATTTATCATCACAGATCTGGTCCCTGCCTTTGAAAATGGCAACAAAGTCGCAAGTTCATTGAACAAAGTTGCAATAATTTTGGTCATACTATGATAACATAAGCTAGACGGTTAATGGAATTGTTTATGATATACTATCTTCAAAGACTTTATAATAATAGCTCATAATAAGCGCAAGCAATTCCAAATTCCAGTGAAAACCAGTGAAGACGGTGCTGGATGTTGGAGTTTAGAAACATCATTAATGCAGACAAAGTTTCTACAGACTCCATCTCTCCCTTGAACATCTTACTCTCACTCATCTTTGCATGGATCATAAAATTTAAATGCACTTTCAATCAAACACACCCAACATTTTTATGTGCAGAATAACAATGCATAAAACAGCAAAGATGGCTGCGTGTGTGAGGCGAGAGATGCAGACATGCAGAGCCAGCTAGGAGTGTGTGTGTGAAAGGGACCACAACTGTCTTTTAATTGACCTCTTCCATCATTACAGATTCTCTCTACAGAAGTCTTGAATGAGCTGTCCAGTCTTTTATCACTCTCTCTGTCTTTGTCTCTGCCATTTCTCACCCTTGTTTTTCATGATTTTCCTTACACTATACTCTGTCTGTTTTAGTCTAATTTTTCAAGCGAAGCCCCGCTGTCCCCACCCACCACACACACACACATGCACACACACACCACTGTCTGCTGACTGTCTGTATCTCTGCTTTACATTACATTACTCCCTGCTTGTTTGGGGGCACTACTTAGATGCCTTAACTACTGACCTACATACCTTTCATATCTTGCATGTGTCTGCAGAAGGGGGAAAAAACCCAGCTTGCTCAATCTGCTGGGAAGAAAGTGATCTTGCTTCTGTCAGTGTTGGTGTCAAAAAACCGCCAGTATCTGTTTTAATAATCTCTCCTGTTAAAGGTTTTCTGTTTGCACTGGTGTTACTAGATTTAATGTTGAAAACACAGTCATATGGATTTTTTTTTCCAGTAATTTCTCAACCATCAAGAATCAGTGAGCTGCACAGAAGACCGGCCTCAGAGCAGGATCAGACTGATGCATGCTGTAATTAATAGGGAAATGATTCAACATGGAACAAGCAATTAACTGGCTGAAAAACAATATAGTCTGTAGGAGGAATAGAGGTCGGGGTTATAAATTAAGCATTTAATAGAGAGCAAAGTAATGTTTTGACACACTGAATGTCTTCATTAGAGTGAAAAGAGGCAGCTTTAGAGGCAACCTATTATGCCCAAGCCAGGATTTCTTTCTTTCGTTCTTGAAATCTTAATAAAGCAGATTTAAATGATTCACACAAAATAATCCTTATTTGGGTCCTGGCAGACACAGCCCCTCAGTTCATCATCTATATGCAACAATCTCTTTCACAACCCTTCCCCCTCCCTTTAAGCCAGCTTTCTTATGATTGGCTGTCCCTGGTAAACAAAAGGTTTGAACAGCAGGTGGGTGGGGCTTCTGTACTGTAAAAGCCTTAGTTTTTAGTTCATAGGTCCTTTTCTAAGCAGCAATTTTAAGCATTGTAGCTCAGGTTGATTAAACAGAAGCGGCCCCATTCTATTTAGTGTTTCACAGCTGTTTCCTGTCTTAAAAAACAGAGCCATAATTAATCTTACTGGTTAATTAGTAATACCTGTGTTTACTTAGCAATTATATGCGAAAAGACTACTGTGAAAAGAGCTTATGTGGATTGCTTGCACATGCCCGAGCTTATTATTTTTAGCTCTGGCTTTGCTAAATAAGAGAGACTAGCATCCTAACAGTGTATATACATGACAGAAAATAAGGATATAATACAAAATAGTACATCATACACACCGGGCCCAGTTTAAATTTAGGTTGGTCAGTGCATATGTCACAAGATTCTTTACAGAAATCTGACTTTCAAATACTTTCCAAGTGGAGAAGTTGACCTATTTGTAGTTTTACATGAAAGGCACACATATCGCCAAAGTCATTGGGATTTCTGCTCCGGAGTCCTCGAATATCTGTGTCAAATTTTGTGGCAATCCATCCAGTAGTCAAGCTGATATTTCACTCTGAGCCAGAGTATTAGATTCACAGACTGGTGGAGGGATCCACCGAGCGATATTGCTTTGCTATCCCACGAGCTGTAGCGTGTCTAAAAATGGCAACCATGATTATCATCCAGCTGTATTCCTCAGCACGGTTTATCATGGCAGGAGATGGATCCCCACCTGCTTATAATGAGAAAATCACTCGTACAGAAAAGAGCAGGGGAGAGGGCTTTGTGTGTGTGTGAGTGTGTGCATCTTTGTATCTTTTGGTGGGTGGGTGGCATGTGTGTGTGTTTGTGGTGTGCAGATGAAACAGTGAATGCCTGGAAACCGGGACAGGGTCAGAGGAAAGGGGTGACACAGCACAACCCCTCTGGCTGGTGTGCGCATCCTGTCTACCTATCAGCATTTAGCAGACCACCCCTGCCTCCTCTTATCTGGATGGAACTGATTGGGCCTTCCACTAGTCTCTATGGCTGGCTTGTATGTGTGTTTTTCCACCACAGGTGCTGGGTTCCAAAAAAGAAACAGATGTGCTCATTTTGTTATTCACTCAGCTAGGGTCCTTTATATATTTGGTGTCTTTTCCCACTGAATAGGGTGCAGCTTCTACTTTTCTTCCACTCGCTGTGTTTAGAGGAGACTCGCAGCTCCTGGACACGCTGGCCTTTTTCACACGGACTCCCTAATCTCCTTGGCTCCCTGTCAGTCAGACCGACAAGCGTGACGCACCCCGTCCTCTCCTCCTTTTTCCTCCCCTCTCTGTCGGTCTCCCTCTCTGCCGTTTATGTCCCCTCAAAAGCCCCAAGCCTTTTCCATCCATCTCAAAAATCCCTCTCTCCGCATGTGTGAAAAACACACTGCACTTTGGTACCAGCATGTCCTTCTGTTTCTCGCATGACATAACACTCGCTCGCTCATCTGCACCTCGCCTAGAGTCTGAACTCTTAACTGAGAAATTAAACAGAAAGGTTTGAGGATCAATTTGGTGGCTGAAGGTCACCTCTGTTTCTGAGCGATAAAAAGGCTTAAGCTATTTTGACAGCTGGCAAGCTTTCACCTGTTCCCAAGCTTTCCCTTAGGCTTGAGGCAGATGCACAGATGAAAAACAGTTTTTTCTCTCTCTTCTACTTTTGTAGATTTTGTCAAACTAAAAGAGACTCAAAGTTTGCACTGTTGTTCACAAGCTACCTTACAACATCTGTGCACTCCATTTGTTCCCATTGTGTCTTTTTGTTTCCATTTCATTCTTCATTCAGTTTCTTTTTTTAATCGTGCATGTATTTTTAGTTGTCTGTCTTTTGATTTACTCCGGGATTTATGTGTTCAATACTTTGTTTTCAGTTGATTTTATTGGAGGATTTGACCCATTCCCACTCTACCATGTCAATGAGAAATCATCTCATCTCCTCTTAAAGCCCATGTACCCGTAAGTACGAGTGCGCTCTCATCCCATTACATGTGTATTTGTCTCTGTGCGTTGGAAGCATATTTATGTGACCTTTCACATTGTTGTTGGTGCAAGTTGTGATCGTGAAACTTTTACATGCGTTGGAAAGTGCAAGAAAATAATCTCCACTTTCATGTCCGTGCCAGAGTTTAGTGTCAGCATCTCTAGGTTGCAACACAGCGTTTACTGACAGAGATTACACAGAGTTGCTTACTCAGTATCTGGAGAAATGACTCATGTCTGGGGAGTAAACTAGTGTCTGAAACATGGTACATCCTGTCAGTGTGCTTTGGGGAATATGGAGACCTTTCATAGCACTGTGTGCGTGTGCGTAAGTGTGTGTGTCCACAGGCAGCTACTGGTAGAAAAACACATAAAAATATGTCTACAATTGGATTAATCACTTAAGTCGTGCAGAGGAATTAATAAAAATAAGCCTGGGAAGTAATGTAATAATTCTCTGCCAACATGAAATGAATATTTTATTAGCTTCTTGACAGTTTAATCAACTCTGTCTCTAATAGGAGGAAGTTTTCATCTCCCCTCTTAACCTACTGAGAGTTACCTGTATATCCTGGAGAAATTCTTCTAAGTGTGTGTGTGTTTGTGTGAATAGAAATATCTTTTTCCTTTGGTTGTTCAACAAGTCTTAAAGCTATGCCCTTTCTGTCTATCTTTTTGTCCCTTCCAGGTCTACGTAAATAGGAGAACATCCAGCGGGGAGGTGATGCAGCAAATTCCTACAGAGACAAAATGGTTGCTTTGACACAAACGTCCCAGTGCGCTTCGGTGCACGAGACGTTCCTCCCTCTTTTGATTTCAGTCCTTTAAACGTGTAATTTGCTGATGTACTGCCCAGAAAAGCCAACATTTCTCTGTAAGGGTCCATCGTGACGGGTTTAGGGAGCTGGGGAATTGCAGTAAAACAAAGCATGTATTTAGGGGTATTTGTGTATTTGGGCAAGTATCAATCATTTTGTTCGTGTTGATTTCTCTGCTGTGCTCCCACTGCTGCAACCTGCCCACAATGGGCAAATACCCCCCTCCCAGACTGTGACTGTATAGAACATGTACAGCTATTAAATACATTGTGGATGTAATCAGGGGCTGCCCATCATTGCCAGTCTGTGGTGCTGTGTCTTAGAGGACTCACTGATTTAGCATATTATTGCTGGTTTGGCTCAAATCTTAGCCGGAGGGCTGAATTACAGTGGAGCCTGTGGAATGAGCTATTGTGTGCTGTCTGTTTACTTTAGGCCAGGATGTGTGTGCATAAATACAGAAGCAGAGCAGGAAGAGACAGGGGAGTGTAGAGGTAGAGGGTGGGGAGGGAACAAAAGCACCAAACCTACAGGGGCATCTGTCAAAAATAGAAAATGTAAATAATGAAAGTGGGAGGGTTAAAATTAGCTTTTGATTTAGAGTTTGAAAATGTGAGCTATCAAGAATGCAAAATAGCGTGAGCCTGCAAGAGGCATTCAAACACAAAGGATGGCATGCGAGTCTTAGTTTTATTTCGGGAGTCTTATTATTGTGACTATTTTCACCAACAACAAAGTCGGTGTTTCTGAAGTGTCAGGTGTTTGTGCTCGATGATACGCTGAAAGCTTTGTTTTCACGTCAGTCCCCCTCTAACTACTGACAGATCTGCCAAGGGTGATCATTACACACACTCAAACAAAGGTTACATAGCATATTTTTAACTTGAAGAAAACAATAGAAGTTGTTTCGTTGTTCATATTTAAGCACAACAGTGCTGAGATGTCTGGGTATGGTCTTCAGTGTAGAAGTAGCGTGGCATATACATGAATAGATCAGAGAGTTTTCTCCTGTCACTTCAGCAGTTTAAATTAAATTGTCAGTGTTAATAGTCGCAGCTGTGATTGTTTGAGAGCATGTTGGGGTGTTTTTT
Organism: Copadichromis virginalis; assembly: GCF_057382275.1. Lineage (NCBI taxonomy): Eukaryota > Metazoa > Chordata > Actinopteri > Cichliformes > Cichlidae > Copadichromis > Copadichromis virginalis. The sequence goes on along the minus strand of NC_140637.1, from coordinate 22,935,611 downwards.
TGTTTTGTAATTTTATGCATATTAAGTAATAAGTAAAAAGCAAAACTGGTGTCTTTAAATTGCTTTATATAAACTGGCAACTTAAATTTCTTGTATTCTGACCCAGAAAAACGACAATTATTCAAATGAAATTAAATGAAAAAGTTCATATCTCCCATACTGATTGGTAGCACTTCTTTTGTTCCTGTTAGTGTCATCAAGAAGTCAGATTCGCTCACGCCTTACTGGTTGTGTGAATCACTACTGCCCCCTGGTGTTCATAGTATTCATGTGCAAATTTCAAGGCTACTGAGTTTCTGCTGCATGCTTAACCTTCCATAAAACTCCCTTTTTTTTTTTAGCACTTTCCCTGGCCAGGATTTGTTTCTTATTTTTGTGTTGTCATAGTTGTATTTGCCTTCAGTTGTATGCTACATCATATAGACTGAGATTTGGTCCATTTGAAAGTAATTGCATTGTGTTAATTGATTGGAATAGTTGGCCACTTGGCTTGTTTTCTGTGGAAGTTTTTTCATTTCTGTTTTCAGCAACTTCAGCTATCAAGTGCGTGTCAGAGTCCTCTGTGATCTTAAATGTGCTTTACTGCCAGACAAACAGTTTTTCAACTGTTAGGATTCTTAAAATGATCTGAATACTGTTTCCATTCGATTGATCACCTCGCTGTCTGAGAGATGCAATAATTTTTGTGTCATTGTTTCTTTATAATTTAAAGTTTACACACTCCTGGGAAGCCAGCTAGCGTGTGAGTAAAAACACAAAGCACCTCATATTGTAACATAATCAGTATTAACAGGAAAATGCTTCTAAAATCCTAATGTAAAACAGGTCTTCCTCTCAGTGCAATACAGCCTTTTCCTAACCTGGTGACTAGTATTAGTTGAAACATGTTATATTTGTTAAATTTCCACTGAAAAGAGTCTATCTCTGTGTAGATACTTTTTGTTTTTATAGAAAGTGGAAATGGTTCTTTTTCTCTTCAATTTTGCGTCCTGTGTTCCTCCAACCCGATGTGACCTGAATTTGTATTCCTATTTATCCAGAACTGTGCTTTGTGCTCATGTAAATATGTGTTTGTTAATAAAAGAATGTGCTCTTTTGATGGTCCCATGTGTCATTTAGTAGGTAATTCTGTTTTTGTAAAAAAATAAAAAATAAAATCCAGAAGCTATAAATATGATGGCAGCTTGAACTGTTTATTGTAGAAAATGATCTGGTAACCCTGACAAAATAAGCAATCAGCACTCTTTATTCTTTCCAGTACAACAGAAACTGGGGCCTGTGGAAAACTCAAGGCCACTCATGCAACACCTGTATAGGGGTGGCTTTTCACTACAGCCTTAGGACATGAAAGCACGGACGCTGCCTCTGATGACAGCTCTGCAGATGGGGCAGTGACGTAGGCTGGCAGCACAATCACCACAAACCACCAGATGACCACAGGGGATGAAGACAATGGACACAAGCTTGTCCATGCACACTTTACAGGTCCTCTCCTCCTGCAGCTGCCTCAGCAGCTCCTCTGGACTGTTTTCCTTAACTGTTGGGAGAAACCGATGAAGACAAACACACAAACTATTTGTTCAAGCACAATGTTGTAAGTCAAGCCTATAGTAATTATACACATTTACTGTTTAATTGGTTGATTTCAAATAAAACTACTACAAGCACAAAATTTTGATCTTTTTTGAAAATCTTTGAGATATTGACTGCTGACCTTTCTCTCTGACAGGTGTCTGTGTTCTTACATTTCCAGCACTGGAGCCTTGCCTCATCTCTGGGTCTGATGTATGCGAACATTAAGAGTCAGTCAGATACATTCGGAACTTAAGGATCCATTAAAATGGTGAATTTTCCTTAATAAAAACAAAACCATTTGAATTCTAATTGAAATACAATGGCTGTTGAACAAATACAGTGAAAGGAAAAGTAGAAACCCCCACCCCCCCCCTTTCTATTGTGAAGTGGAAATATATACAGTAGCAGAAAATGTATGTAAATAAACTTAGTTGCTTTCTAACAATGACAGCTACCTCTGCTTCGAGGCCTGCTCTGTCTGTCTTCCTCCTCCGCCTGCAGTACATCAGTAACCAGGTCAGATACAGACGTGTAATGCTGGCCTGTCAGAAGGTACTTGGTTTGGACCAGACTCTCCACCAGGCTGGCTTCAAAGCCCATCTGGAGCACAGACTGTACCACAGGAGAAAGCATGGCCGATGAAGCTCCCAGACCTCCTACCAGATCTGGGGATCAGAGGAAGGGAGATGCCAGGATGATTAGAGAAGCAGCAGCCTTCACTGGACACTATGTGAATTTTATACTAGTCTAAGCACCCCACACACTCTACCCTCTATAAGATAATGTGTAAATAATTGCCAAATTGTGCAAGCTTACCTCCGTCTGCCAATATATAAACATTTCAAAGCACAGACCCCTTCTGCATTTCAGCTGCTATGGATTATAATTGTGCTTCCTTCATTGTATGGAATAATTGCCCTGTCATGCCTGCCCTGCAACCATGAGCAATAGTCAAATGGCTTCCATAGCTCTCCCTAATTACTTCAATTTTAGAGCAAACATTAGCTCAGGTAATTGATCGCCCATTAATTTCATTTTCAGCTGCCCCCAAAGCAATGAGAATAGAAAGAAATGGACCTGCTACTCAGTGGCTAATTTAAGGTATTAAATCGAGTTTGTGAAAGGTATGCCTTTATCCATCAGATCTGTATTTCAACAAAAGTGGTTGACTTAGGAATAAATCAATCAAGTGGCCGCAGACCTCTTTTCTCTCTTTGTGTGACTTGCAGTGCAAACAGAAATGTTTGATCCCCCTTTTTCTCTCTTGTGTGAACAAGCAAGACTGAGTGTTGATGGTTTAAATCTTTGCTATATATAGAGTACACATATATAATTAGAGACATGAAAGCAGAAGGCTGCTATGTTGTTAATCATATCTCCTCAGCAAAAGTTAGATTTTTGTTTTTTATAGTACTTACCGCCTCTGGAGCTGATATCTCTACCCGAGGAGGTCTGTGATCCTCCCTGGAGAAGTAATATACTTTTTTTTTTTTTTACAGATTTAAATGCAGCAGTGACAAACTACAGCTCATTAATGTGCAGCTATAATATCTCCAATGTTCCAAATAGATAAGAAGCAAAAGGTCTCACCATAGTGTCATCCAGGTGGAAATGAGTGTCCTGTATGTTGCTGATGTATTCCTGCCCCCTCGTTTGGATTAAGAACTCACATCTGAAAACAAAAGCTGCTTTATAATCTACAATATACAGACACACATTTATGCATATGGTGTATATGTGTATGTCAGAGATTTGGCCAAGAGCATCTTTTCAAATATAATACCACCTAATTATTTTTTCAGTTCATTTCTCAAATCAAACATGAAAGATCTTGATAACTCTGGCTGTAGGTTTGTGGTAATTAGGTCATGCTGCAGAACGAATTTGGGACTGATCACGTGCATCTCTGATGATATTATGTGATGCGAATTTTGACATCCAGAGTGACTAAAACCTTTGCACATTTCTCGTTATAAAAAGAAATATTGCCATGGCATGACACAAAAAAAGCATTCAGCTGATGTTTCAATATCTGCCTGGAAATGTCCTGTTGTTACCGTGGAAACCATTTGGCATGTTCCTGCCAGGGGTCGTCGCCTGGCTCCCAGTTCCTCAGCCCTCCGTCGCAGTAGAAGCATTTGACATTGTCACCGTGACCTGCGATAATATAAGACGGCTGTGAAAAGGGAGCAATGACACACGCCCACTTAATCTTCGCAGCTTTAGAACGAACTCAGAAAATCTCTCACGCACCAAAGGAATAAAATACATGCAAAAACTATAACCTGAACAAATTGTAATGAAGGTTAATCAAGCCTTCCCTGATACTGTCTTGACAAAACTACTTGGAATGCTGTTCATGATATTGTGTCCACACCCTGTGTACTGCCTGAAGCTGTACACATCCTACCTCTTTAGCAGCTCCAGCTTTGTCTAGGTTGTTCTGTCCACAACATCATGAGTCAGCAGGACAATTGTACCATGAACTCTCACACAGTGGGGTTGGTCACTCTAGCAGTGACAAGATCTGTGCTGGATATTTTACTTACAAATACGAGTAAATACTATAGTTTTGCTCATCGTTTGTTAAAAACAAGAGGTGATCAGCATTATTAGGCTTTAGAGTCAGACATTTGAGTACCTGTGTAGAAAAAGCCTGCTCTGGCAAGAACATCGGGTTGGATTGAGGCTTCGGTGGGCCAGTTGTGGAAAGTGGTGAGCCGCGAATCCTCTGCTTCCATCTCTGGGTAGACTGCTTGCCCAGCTGTTCCCTGGTCATCCATAGTCATCCTCTGGAGCTGACTCAAAAGCTGTCCATCCACAGAATCTGAGGAGTCAGCTTGAAGTGGGATATTTCCTACAGCTCGACCCAGAATGAAGCTGCAAGCAGGGAAATGTCTTTTATGCTCAGTGGCTGGGCTATCACCTTGTACCCAGCATCTTAAAATCCCTCCACAGCAGAAACACTGTACTTTATCCCCAGGGCCTAGAAAGAAAAACCCTGCCTTGGCCAGATCTCCAGATGTGACAGGTGCATCTGCTGGCCAGTTGTGAAAAGTTCGAAGTCTCTCTCCTTCTCTTCGCATCTGAGGCTCCTCAAGGATGTGAAGCATAGCTTGCCTGTCATCCATCATTGTGTAGCATATAGGTTTCCCTTTCCCTTTTTGTTCTGTGCCAGTCATCCCTTTTGCGGTCCATAGTGGAGTGCACACTGAAGGTCAGCGCAGCACATCCAGTTGAAAATAATGTGATCAGCTGCAGGGGGCCTGCACAGTGACCTACAGGAGACTGCTTTCCAGAAAATCCCCCAAATGCCAGAATATTTGCTCTTTGATCCTTGAATGAATGACAGCCTGAACATGCCATGTTGCTCCGCCTCTTAGGAAAACACTGCAAAACATTTCAGCGGCATGCCTTTCCCTAATAACTAATAATTTTTAAAAGGATGCTTTTCTTTAAACAAAATAGCAGAAAACAACTTAATGTATAGATCATGAGAATACAGGTAAATAAAAATGAGAGCTTGCACAATAAAATGTGAAAACAAATTGCTTAAATACACAAAATAATAAGATGTGTCATCTTCTTTCTTGGAAGGAAAAAAGTGTACATTTAAATCTAATTAAAAGACCTTCTATCTAAATAGTCTATAATATATGGGATGTTGAATATCTAGATGATGAGCCACGAGGCAAGCCAAGTCGAAACATAACCTACACAAGATGGGGAAAATAAAACAGCTCTTATAGCGACTTTGATTTGATTATAGATAATCAAACATTTCACCATCTATTTACACTATACACAGTAAATAAATTTGACCTTTGACTGAGTTTAGGGGATTGCGTATGTCTCGTTGCTTCCTCCTAGTGGTTAAAGGGTGTAACATTTACTGCACAATTGCATTTCTAATCTATGTAAAATTAGCTATACTAAAATAATCATGACAACTCAACTGTTTTCCTCACTGTGTTTCAGGCTGATTATATACCAAATTCATAACAATGGGAAACCAGTGGCGCTGTGCACACAGTCTCACATGAGCGCTGTGTCTGACTGAACTGTCAGTTCTAGGGGGCCTGCAGAAAACCACCAGCAGTCTGCTGACACCTCCTGGCGCTATTTACACCCACAGGGGATGCAGAAAATAGCACTCGTGATACTGGAATAGTACTTATAGAACTAGAATTATGTTTTTGTGTTTTTTGTTTTATTTTGTTTTTTGTTAAACGACTTGGATTTATTCGTTGCTACCATTAAATCACAGCCATGGATGCACTTTGCCGATGGTAAGGATGCCTCAAACTTTTGCCACCCCGTGGGGAACGACGTGAACTACAGCGGCGGCTCAAAGCCCGGATGGAGCAGCCATTGGGGAAGTGTACAGGGCTTTAACGTAACTGAGGAGGTCTCTCTCTCTCTCTCTCTCTCTCTCTCCCTCTGTGGAATTAAAAAAAAAGACAAAGTAAGAGGCGACCGAAAATATTCACGGTCGGAAAGGCCCGTTCGGCGACACGTACCATCAACTTGAATACCTTTACCGGGGACTTGACTGCTTTCGGACGCAGTATCCGAAGCGACTGACTTGAACTGTGGAAGTTGGGATACGTCCACACAGTGGAAAATATACAGCTGAGCCTGCGCTACAACTGCTAGCCACACGCTAAGCGGCGCAGCTAGCCACAAAGCTAACTGTAACTGAGCTGTGAACTTGCTTTTCAAATCACGGGGGTTGCAATTCAGTCACAAGCTCAGGCTCTGTGAGAATCCAGGGATTTGCTTAATGAATTATGTCTGCCACAAGCATTGACCCTCAGGTAGGAAGGACGACTTACTTCGTCTGTAGAGAGCTTCTAGGCTACCTCACCCGCTAACGTTAACGATTTATTGGGCTATGGCTATTGCTCGGAAGTGCTAGCAAGCCACTAGCATTTGGCCGGTGCTTGTAGCTAGCGAGTTAGCCACTTTCCGTGAAATTGCTAAATGTTTTATTGGACGAGTAAGAAAGATGACACTTTTGCGAAAATATTCAGGCTGTTGTCAGATGTATCTTTAACAGAATCGATATGTTTTGTTGCCTATTGGGGACGGGGAAAAAAGTAGCAGCCAATACCTGAATACGTGAAACCCAAAGCTAGTTAACGTCAACAGATTTACATAAAGGCTCAGGCTAACTTATTCTTTAAATAGTAACTTTTATAATGGAATATTTTCTCGTGTCTGGGCTGTGAAAAATATTTGAATCTGCTAAGAAACACTAAGCTGAAAGCTGCATTAAGTCTGATGGCTTTTGTAGAGCCATTTTAAGGGAGCTATGGTAGTTAGCAAAGTTGTATGTGGATTAGAGCTATCATAAACTGGTTATTTAAATAAACAGTTAATCATAGACCATTACATTGTACAATATGTCAAATAAAAGTGTAATTACTATACACCTTTTAATATAGAATAGCGTAAGGCAAGTGTTTCAGATGGCTCTCTTCGGGAAGTAGTCTCATGTTCAGTTTCTAGGCAATGGATAGGTAACATTATGGGTTGTACTCACAAGCTACGTGTGATATCTCAGGCCGACTCAAAATAACTTTTTGGTCTTCTTTTCCCCCCTTTCCTATGATTTACTTGGACACAGAGATCAAAGGGACAAGCATCTAAAGGTGAGTTGTGGATGACTGTATCAAGATAATTACTTTTTACATCTAAAGACCAGGACAAATTAAAGGAAAACTTTAAATGCTTGGCCTGGAGATATCCAGTGGATCTGTTTTGCTGTTGTGGTTTGAGTCCACTTATCACCTTAGAGGGAAGAGTATCTGAATTACTACAATATTGTTCTTGAAGATCACCTTTGTTCTATGACGAATAAGTTTAATTAGATGTCAGTGGCCTTTTTTGGATGATAGTACCCTCATCCCTCAAATATAAATTATATGCTACCAGAGCCATGTCACAAGTAGCATATGATTGATTTTTGAACCAATGTCTTGGACAGTGCACCATCACCATTATCATAACACTAAATATCTTTTAGTACAATGTTTTTACAGTCCCCCACCCCCCAGACACAGACACTTTTTAGAATAAATGCCAACTTTCATAGATGAACTCTTTAGAATTTGGCAGATTAAGATTGGGTCAGTGTCCAAAATTGTCCTTTTCCACATGTAGCAATTAAAGGAGATAGTTTCCCAGGTTGGTACTACTTAAAACACTGTAACAACATCTGTGTTACAACAGACCGAAGAACCATAGTCTGGTTTTACTTAAACCAGTGAGATTGGCATCCTTGTCCTCTCTGTGGTGTGCAATACCATATTTCTGAGTAATTAGTACACTATGCTGGAGATTGATACAGTGTAATGAAAATTTATAGTTAAAATTATCTAATTGGATTGTCAAACTACATTGTTTATTGTGTTTGACACTGGTAGATGAATATCTACATTTAAAGGTGATATCCTTTCCGCTAGCGATTTTTAAAAAAATTTATGCTCTTATTCTTCATAAGTCAAGTGTTAACATGTAATACAAATAATATTAAAGCCAAATGGCAAAATATTGTACTATTTCACATTCAGAGGGACATACTAGATTAGAATACCTTTGCTATTAAAAATAAAAATTTCAGAAACCTCTAAATTGGTAGATTGGGGGTGTCAAACACAAGGCCCATGGGTCAGAATTAGTCTGGCAAAGACCCCGTTCCGGCCCGGGGATGGACATTTAATTGGCAGTTGGCTGGCAGAATGTTTTTATTTGTACAGACGGATCTCTTACATTTGTGGCCTTACATTTGTGTATATGGCCTATGATGTAAAATTTGACATCCTCCCTTTCCTGTGGATTCAGTAACATTTTTTGAAGAATGTGGCATTTGGGCGAACGTGTTTTATTTTTATGTTTACATACGAGATTGATATTTATGAAATGCAATGATTTATGTCTCTTATGGTTTGGCATTTATTTAGTTCATGATTTTATAGTAAGGGCACAAATCCATCTCTGCAGTATGACACACACACACACACACACACACACACACACACACACACACACACACACACACACACACACCCATAGCCTAGAAAATTGCCTGCAAATTTTTGCAATATAATAAAGGGTGGGGGGATAAAGGTTCCAATCACTGGAGATGCACTATATTCCAGTTTACATTTCCTAAATCCCATGTTGATAAAATTTCACATCCTTCACACACTTTCCATCCACATTAACAGTCTTTTTCCAGTGAATACTCCCATTTGGAAAATATATATATAAATCTTATAAAGTTTGTATCTGTCTTGTGTGAAACTTGTATGAACACACAAGAGTGAAAACAGATATAAAATCCCTTGAAAAATTATATAAATGAAACCTGTATGTTTTGGATACTTCCTAAAACAATATATGAAAGTAATGAGAAAGTGGCCACTTTCATGAGTAAATCATATAAGCCTTATATGATTCACTATATAAAGCAAGCCAAATCTGATGCAAGTCTTTTATAATTTTTTTCTATTTCTTTTCCATATGGGCCAACATAATCAGAAACCCTTGTAATCAGAGTGAATTGTATCATACCACCAAATTGTTAAAAATTGCAATGAAAAAGCTATTTTGAAAAGAACCTGCTTAATATTGTTTTGAAGGCACAATAAGAACTTCCTGTTGCTTCAAAATTGCTCTCATCTCACAGGTGAGGGGCACACTTGTGTCTCCAGAAACTTGGTATTTTCAGTGTAAAACACAAAAGTCCTGAGTACTCAGAGCCTTAAATATCAAAATGTAGTTTTTGACGATAAATCACATTTTTATTACATTATTACTCCACCTGTGCCTCAAAATTCTTATTACTGCAGCTGTCCAAAACAATGACTCCTTTGTACTGTAATGTTGTAGCTGATTTGTGTAAATGAACATTTTTTTTTTTATCCCAACCAATTATTACACAGAAAGATTTACTTGCAATTTATTATTGTTGGTTCTTCATGAACACTGATATTGGTATATTTGATCTGCTGCAGCTTTTGGACAGACAGGTCTTAAATTGTGCTCATCTCAGGTCTGGCTGGCAGCAGGCCACAAGCTCATCCACATCTGGTTGTCTGGCATGGTTTGGCAGTTTTGGTGTAATGTTTGGGGTTTTTTTTTTTGGGGGGGGGGGGGGGGGGTGCTTTTGGAAAAGCAGAGACATTAAAAACTGATTAAACTAACATTTATAGAACTAATATGTTTGAGAAATCGAAGACAGCATCAGTGTGATTTGATTTTTGATTTTGTAAAAATATATTAAGAGTTTCATACAATCATAAGGTTATCCCTGAACACACTACATCTTGAAAGCTAAAAAAGCTGTTGCTATATAGACCTCAAAACATAACTGCATCCTCAGTACAAAATAAGTTTAAACGATCCATTAATGTTTTGTTTTGTTTTTTTGCAGTGCAAAATGGTTCACTGCATCAGAAGGACACTGTCCATGACAATGACTTTGAGCCATACCTCACTAGTCAATCAACTCAGGTAAAGTCTGCTCTTCAGCTTCTCTCACATGAGTTGTAAGAATGTTATTCATTATCGAATGCCACAGCATGGCAAATGTATGCACAGTCACTTTTTATAAAAAAGTGAACCTTGTAACCTACGCAATGAAATGGGATTTGTTAAGAAGCCTTTAGCTATTTACCTATCAAAAATCCACAACTAGCAGAGTTGTATTTAATTTGTTGTGGGGTATTTTTAAGTTTAACTCAGTTATTTGCTAATGTTGTGATTCTGACTTCTATTCATTCAGAACAACAGTTACCAGTCCATCACCGACCCTTACTTGCCAAGCTACTACGCTCCTTCCATTGGATTTCCATACCCCCTAAGTGAGGCTCCCTGGTCCACAGGTGGTGACCCCCCTATTCCATACCTCACCCCATATGGACCCTTGAGTAATGGAGACCATCACTTCATGCCGGACACAGTGTTTGGCCAGCCAGGGGGCCTGGGAAGCAGTATCTATCCCCACAGGTTTAACTTTTTCCCTGAAAACCCTGCCTTCTCTGCTTGGGGGACGAGTGGCTCCCAGGGCCAGCAGACTCAAAGTTCAGCCTATGGTGGCAGCTATAGCTATCCTCCCAGCTCCCTGGGGGGCACTCTGGTGCCTGATGGTCAGACAGGGTTTCACAGTGACACCCTGAACAAAGCCCCTGGTATGAACAGCCTGGAGCAGGGTATGGTTGGCTTGAAGATCGGTGGGGATGTCACTGGTCAGGGGTCAGCAGTAAAGGCTGTAGGATCTGTGATTGGTGGACCTGCAGTGGCAGCCACAGGAAACGGAGCAACGCCGATTGGAATGCCCCCACCTAAACCCACCTCTTGGGCGGCCATTGCCAGCAAGCCTGCCAAACCACAGCAGCTAAAAGCTAAGGTGAAGCCAGGGATGCCCAACCCAGGGGGAGCTCTTCCCCCACCACCCATCAAACACAACATGAACATTGGGACCTGGGAAAAGGGCCCAGTGACTAAAGTAGCCACAGCTCCACTGCAGCAACAGCAGCAGCCTCTTGGCCTGCCTCATGCCATGCCACCTCAACCCCCCATGCAGCAAGGACCCATGCAGCCCCCTCCTCCTCAGTCTTTGGTGCAACCCCAGATGCCACCTATGGCCTTACAGCCCCAGCCCCCCCATCACCACCAGCCACCACCCCAGCCCTACCAAAACCACACACAGCCCCCACAACCCCAGACCCGCTGGATTGCTCCACGCAACCGTAACCAAGGTTATGGCCAGGGTGGACCTGGCCATGATGGTAGTGGTGTGATGGGTGTGGTTGGTAGTGGGAACAATGGTCCCCAAGCATCTTCCAGCCAAGGACCTTGTGGAGAGTCGCACCCAGTGCTGGAGAAGCTGCGGGCCTCCCATAGCTACAACCCCAAGGACTTTGATTGGAACCTGAAGAATGGCCGTGTTTTCATCATTAAGAGCTACTCTGAGGATGATATTCATCGCTCCATCAAGTACTCCATCTGGTGCAGCACTGAGCATGGCAACAAGCGGCTGGACTCAGCCTTCCGGGCCATGAATGGTAAAGGTCCTGTATACCTCCTGTTCAGTGTCAATGGCAGTGGTCATTTCTGTGGTGTGGCAGAGATGCGTTCACCAGTGGACTATGGGACCAGTGCTGGTGTTTGGGCACAGGACAAGTGGAAAGGCAAGTTTGATGTGGACTGGTTGTTTGTTAAGGATGTGCCTAATAGCCAGCTGCGCCACATCCGCTTGGAGAACAACGACAACAAGCCAGTGACCAACTCCCGTGATACCCAGGAGGTACCCCTGGAAAAGGCCAAGCAGGTGCTCAAAATCATTGCCACCTACAAACACACAACCTCCATCTTTGATGACTTCTCCCATTATGAGAAGAGACAGGAAGAAGAGGAAGAGGTGCGCAAGGTGGGTACAGTCATCTCTCTGTTATCTTAAAAATAGGATTTTGTACCTTTTTAGTGGAAAACTGGTGAAAGTTTCTTTAGATAATTTGACTCTTGATTTGTTCCTGATCTTGTTTTTGTCTGTCTCCTCTTTGCTCTTTTTTGACAGACTTTTGAACCTGCTCAGATACAGAACCGCTCCTGGTTGGATCAGGTAAAAAGCTGACTTTTTTTTTTTTGCTGTTTGATCAGCACTTTAAATACATGCAGACATCTGTTCACCAAGAAATGCTGCACTTAGTTTGTTGTTGTCTAATGATCATATGAGTAATGTTTGAGTAATTTTTTGTTTGTTTGTTGCTTTTGTTCTTTTTTTTCTGAACAGGAGCGCCAGAACAGGAATAAACAATAGAAGACATCTATCCTTGGCTTGATCAACAGTTACACTAGGACTTGATTTAAAAAAGACAGAAGATTATGAAAATGCAAGCAAACCCTTCTTTTTTTTATTTTTATTAATTTAATCCTGGTGAATCTGCCATCATTGACACTTGTGCTTTTTTTTTTTTTTTTTTGCCCCATGTACCACCACGTTTTGTGCAGGGATAACAAGCTGATTTAATGTATTACCTAGCCACCACCACCACCACTCTTTTTATTTCAGTTTTTTATAAACATTTTTCTTCCCATTCCATGACGTACTCTTCTCTCAACAGACTGGTTTTCTCTCTCTTGCCCACCCACTCCCCCCTCTTTACAATTGAATCAGGGTTTGACTGCACCATGGAGGAAAAAATAAATCTGCCACTTTATATTTCAGTACAATCAGGAACGGATGTGTCCTGCCCCTATTTGTCCATTTGGGGGCAACATTGCCATGCTTCAGAGGTTTAACTGTGCCAACAGGGTTGGAGGATCACAAAGGCAATGTTGGACTTGGAACTGTGCGATAATAAAACTTCTTCAAGGTTTTATCTATTTTTCATTCAGATCAACAAAATCTCTATTTTTTGGCTTACTACTGACAATTTTCATTTCAGAAACCTGTTTTCTGGAGCCTTAACATTTTTTTTCTAATTATTGGTGACTTCTCAAAAGAACTGCTCAAACAGTGACACTGCTGGAGAAATCAGGGATAGTGTGAAGTCACACGGGACTCGAGACATTTCAGAGGAGGAATTGCAAAGGCCTCTGGGAAAGAAATAATGGATGTGTCCTCCACAACCAGAACTCTCACCATTTAAATCAAAAATTGTACTATTGACATCCTTCACACCCCTCTGCTTTGCTTTCTTTTGATGTTTGTCGTGAAGGGGTCCTTTGTATGTTTCATCAGGAGATTCTGCTTGTGTACACAACCCAGTCTGAGAGAATTGTCGCATCCACCACCTTAAATTACTTTATCAGATTTATGTAATGATGTAAGTGCTGCATTGAATCAATTGTTGCTATCATATTTTTGTTCCACAAAAAGGGGGAAGGTTCCGATATTTGTCTAGTCACCGTCATTCTGTCTTAATCCTTTCTTTGTTTTTTCCTTTAATTTGGTTTCGCTAAGTCTATCATGTTGGTCATAATGCTAAGCTTTAACGTAGGAGCCTATATATTCATGGAGAAAGCCTAAAAATGTATAACCTAAAAATTAATGTAACTGATTTAATATCAAGTAAGAAAAAAATACGAAGAATGAGATGTGGTTTCTGTGTGTTTTTTGGATGTTGCGATTATAGTTTGTTCTAGACTGAAGCCATTGATTATGATACTGTAAACTACATTGAGGTATGTTTAAAAAAGAAAAAAAAGATTGGATATTAAAAAATAAAAAATATTAATAGATGTGTGTGCCCATGCATGGCAAGCTGCATAATGGAAGTCTGTTGGGGATGGCTGAAGTATTATTTACTCTGCAGCTTGTTTTTTCGGGTGATGACGGGTGTTCAGACGCCCGTTTTGGAGCATTCACAGCAAGATTATTTGTGAGATCAGTTGGTTCGCGCCTCGTGATTAGTTTGAGATTGTCATTTAATCTTGGACTGAAAGATTACAAAGATGAAGAGAGGAATTCATGACTGCCTTTTTGCCTTTTAAGGGATTTTTATTTTTGTTTCTCTCGTCTGTGTAATTCTTATTTTTAATCTGTTGTGATTTTACAGTGAGCTAATTCAATTTTCAGATTCCACTTCACAGTTCTCTGAAGTCGTGTCACCTTAACAGTAATGTCAGGTAAACATGTCCTGGAAATAAGCTGTTTGTATTCTCAGATTATGTTAGATTATGTGAGTGTTGTGCGATCTGTCTTGACTGTTAACACCGTTAAAACATTGAAATGGCACAAGTGCTGCACTGTGCTGAGGTACTTCAAATCATTTGAACTGTCTGCTTCACAGCAGTATTTTCCAGGTGTGTGTTTGCACCTGACCAGTGTAACCCCCCCCCCCCCCCCCCCAAAAAAAAAAAAAAAATCATTGAGAGAACTGCCATCTAACAGTAGCCTTTGTTCTTTGTCTCCTCATTTTTTTATTTTTTATTTTAAATCTGCACTAATCAATAGCTAGGTGGATATAAGCAATACGGTGAACATGTTTAACTTCACCAACACCGCTCTCACCAAGTAGTGTAAAGGCAGGGAAAAGCTTAAGGATGCCGCCGCCAACCCATCGCAGCCACAGCCGTCTTTCTCTCGGGAAGCGACTGGTTGTGATTGTAGGACAGGGCCTAAATGCATGTTAATGTAAACTGTCAGGAAATGTTTGCTGCAAGAGGGATGTCAGGTTAGCCATGAAATTATATTTATTAAAGGATCAATGAAATACAAAGTACTAAATAAACCTTATCTTGTAGGCCACAGCTGTAGTGACGATACCTTGTTCAAAAGATCTATCTTGGTTTTCTATCTTAAAAAAAAAATCAAGCCTTAATAAACTGTCCATTCAGAAATTACTTCGTCTTGATCTCATGAATTCTTTGTGAGTAACTAAACAAACATGTGGCCTTATATAATGAGTGAAATCTCTGTAGTGCAGCCTGCAGAGCTTAAATGTCACTGAAAGGTTTTCTTTGCTGCAATTTGTTTTTCTTTGTGTTTTTCACCATGATGCTGACAACAGTGTAAATACTTTATTGTAGTATAAGGCAAATGTGTCCACAGTTTCAAGTAGTCTAGAGAAGAATTTGAGTGCACAAATGGAGTTACTGCACCCTGGAATAAAAATAAAAACAGATTTGACATTTATTGAAATTGATTTAGCCATTTTACGCTTCTAAAATAATACAAGATAGAGGCTTTAGGTTTGAATTAGGAAAAGGGTGGGGGTAATCTAGTTGTTTAGTCTGAGATGTCTTTTTCGCTTGCTGTAAATGTAAGTTGTTTTGAAACTCCGTTAATGATATAATTGATCCACAATAGATTTTCTTTTCTTCCCTTGACAGGAGCTCTCCGTGGTGCTGAATTCTTGATTTGAAGGACCTGCTGGTAGGATGTTCCAGTCACAATCTGGCGTGAAAACACTCTGAAATGGAGAATTTCTTCTACCTTAGATATACATTAATGTGATCATTTTAAAGGATGTGTGGACAAATGAGTGAATCCTTTCCAGATCATCAGGGAAGATCTGTGGAACAAAACCTAAATCACAAGACTGCTAATGTGTAACTCTTAGTTCTACATTTATAAAATATGCTTATGCAAACAGTCCATGGATTCAAAACTGGGATGAGGGCATACAATCGGTAATAAAATAATTACAAGAACAGATAGAAAACTCAGTGCAGCTTATTCTTTATTTGTTTTGCATCATTACAAAATATAATTTCAGCTATAACAACAGGCAAACAATATTTTCAGACTATACAGATTAAGCAGCAAAAGGTGCTATATAACTGCTAATAGAATGAGATGAGTTCTTTTTGCTGGAAATCTTTCTGAGTGAATTAAAGAAAAAAAAGATTTTATTAGGTGGCACAAGCTCCAAACCTGAGGCTTCAAGTTACATGACAGCAGCAAATACTGAACTAAAAGTGTTGGAAAATGACAGAAAACACGACCTTTGGCTCTTTGTGGTAATGTTGGACCATTCATTTATTCATATCTAATGAAGCTTTTATTTATTAATATGTTTTGAAGACCTTCAGATGATCATTAGAAGCATACCCATCTGAGCTAAATTTGATCGAGGTATCAACCAAAAGCATCCAGTGGAGACAAGGACTATCACAGGCACTATTCTTCTGTAGTGCTGGTTGTAAATCAATGGCCTGTTTAACAGCAGAGTGAAATCCGAGCTGGTCTAAAAGGAGCACTCAATTATTTTGTGGGACTTTATCTTATTTAGTATTCATTGCTATGCCCCCTGAGTGATAAACAGCTTCCGCGATGCGTTGTCTGAGGGACGCCTGTAGGTGGCATTGAATTGCCTATATTTCTATATGCTGACTCCGTGCGAATAAACCCTGTCGCTATGGTCAGTTTGTATCCCTTCGAGGCTCTTCAGCCTGTGCTGTGGGCCCGAGGATTCAGCCACACCGTGAGGTGTGTCGGAGTGGAACTGCTGTCCTACTTTTCCTCTAGAAATAATATATCAGACGCCAACCCCAGCTGAAGCTAGTAAAGTCCACAACACCTCGTTGGTGGCCTCTGTTACATTTGGTAAAATACCTTTAAAAAATTGCCACACAAGGACAGCACAGAATCCCACCGATATGGATTTAGCATTCATGCGCTCACAGCTGTTTCCGCTGTCAGACATACAGTTTGGCGATTTCTTGGCAAGCTTCGGAGCTGGTGCACCAAAACAATTTGCTGCTTAACGGTCTCGCTTAATTTTAAAAGTACAACAAATATAAAAACATTTTATTTTATTTTTTTATTTAATTGGTCCCAAATCTCCCGCTTGGGTTTAGAAATGTCATGTGTTTGTTTGTTGTTGTGTTTTTGTTTTAGGATTGGCGCACTTAAAAATGAAAGCCTTTCACTGAGTACTAAATTTAAAAGAAGAAGAAGGCTGAAGAAGACCATATTTTAAAATAATTCCCGAGAGTGTTTTATAAAACCAAGAGGTGGACTTCTGACTTGGCAACTACGTTGTGCGTATCCAGATTTCAGATACACTTTGCATTTAAAGGACATCCCGGACTAATCAGGGATTTCAAAGCAATACGTTTCTCACCAATGACTTGAAATAAACGCTAGATTGGACTATCCCAATTCTATACCAAAATGGCCTATTAAAGTACGCATTGCGTCCATACAGTCAAAGCAACACACACACACACACACACACACACACATCCGAGCTTCCGCGTGCGCACGCACACACGCGCCGTTGAGTGACAGTACAGCAGTCAGCTTTATCCTGCTGCTATGGTCGGCAGTCAGGGCCTGTCCCCCTCCCCTCCTAGCATTCGGGGTCAAAGGAGCGCACTCTAAGCCGACAACCTGATGAAATAACGAAGGAATAAAATGTGAAGCATGATGCTGTGTAGATTCCTCTCTTGGCATTCACCGCGTGCCTTAATTGTATGGACATTAAATCAAGGTCCGCTGTGAACACGCAGAGTGACAACCCTTTAAGAAGTCGCCTTCTCACCCCGCCGACGGGTGCAGAATGAAGACGAGCAAGCAGCTTCTAAGAAAGCCTGACCTCCACACGCTCAAACCCCCAGCATCTTCTGCCAAGGAGGATGCAAGACTGCCTGACTGCGATTTAAGTACTGCTCCCGTTTCCGTGCGCGCGCTCGGGTGTACACACACACACACACACACACACACACACACACACACACACACACACACACACACACACACACACACACACACACACACACACACACACACACATTTACGCACACACAGGTACGCATCTTCTCTATCTTTCTCTTACACGCACAAACATACAGGCAAAAGTAAAGCCGATTTGCAACACAATCACGCGCGCGCACAAGCATTTCGGACACTCAGATCTAAAAGCCGATTTGTAGCCTACACCAGCAATAATGCGCACCGCCACATTCTTTCCCCCGCGCCTCTTTAGATTGCACGCAAAGAAATATTGATATCACTGCGCCACAACTCGGAGCCCTCCTCCCTCCTCCCCCTCTCCCCATCATATCAGAATACGATCCATAAAGATGAGAAACAAACCTTAGCGTGACGTTTTTGCAAACACTTGCACTGTCTAATTCGGCGGGTTGCGAGTCTTTACGCATCTCTTGGCACGATACTTCGCGCAGATTGACACCTCAAAGCTACACAGCCTCTCGCTTTGTCCTTCCTCATAAAAAAAGAAAAAGAAAACCCACTCATTTTACATTAGCCTGACCAAAAACACAAAGAGGTAAATGTAAAAGAAAGCAACCACGATGGCAGTGCTATTTGAAGTCATACATCCCAGTGCGAAGAGTACTGTATGTTCCATTTCATTTTGGCTTGAGTGCAGTTCCTCGACTTGTCCACGATCAACGCCCTCGGACAAAACGCGCGATGTCTCCTCTGCTGCTGACAAACTACAGAAGGCTAGTTTTACAATAGGCTACTGAATATCTTGAGACCCCAGGTCGCTTCTTCTACAGCACTCTAGCATATCCCTAAAGCTCGTTGAGTCGGCAGGCTGCTTTTCTCGTGCTTGAGGTGAGGGGAAAATGGCTTCTTCATCTTCAGAAATGTCCTCCTCTACCAAGAGTCAGTCGGTTCCTTTCGTTTCGTGTCTTTTTAATCTGACCCATTTCAGGCACAATCCAGCCCTGGATGCATGCCCCCTCTCTCGCTCCCCCCTTTCTCTCTCTCTCTCTCTCTTTCGGGCTGTGTGATCCACTGTCTCCCGGATTAGAGCGCCCCTCTCTTCCCATCCTAGACAATCGCGAGTCTCTGCTGATTGGGCTTCAGCGCAAGAGGATTACATGGGCGCACAATGACGTCATGGCCCTGGGCCCAAACCACCACCCGCCCCCCTTCTCTCCTCACCTCCCCCCATTAAAACCAAATCCTCATCAGCCCCAAATGTCCTTGAAACCACCGACCTGACTTTCTGCAACGCGTCATGCATGCATGCATCGGTGCATTTTACTGTGTATGCTTACAGATAATAGAGTAGCTGTAGTCCATAGCCAGAATTTACTAACAAATCCAAGTTAGCCTGGTTACCGAAGAAGCCAAATATACGTGGGATGTCCAGCGTCGCTTGTGTGCACCTGAACCCCTTGAAGGTTTTCCTTCCAGATGCAGGCGCAGCGGCCAATTCCTGCTTCATGTGATGTTTCAGGCTTGTGGTAAAAATAAATAAATAAATAATTAAATTTGAGCATGCTCAAACGTGACCAGCACTTTGTTGTCATTATGAGTTCAGCATAATTTCCTAAAGCAACAAAATGAAGTTTTCGCTTGTTTCAGGGACCCAAAATACAGCTCGTTGGCGTCTAATCTTAAATTATGACTAGATTAGGAGATGTTAACGAGATGTTAACCGTGGCAAACGGTGAAGGGGTTTCTGCTTTGCAAACTAACCACTGGTTTTGGAGTTAGCATGTTGCAAATGTAACAGTCACACAGCATGTAAAGCTTTCTGTGTTAAACGTTTTATCCAGAAAATCGGTGCTTGCCAGTTTGCAAAACTGTGATTGTAGTCACGGTTATTGCCTCTAAGGTCTGCGGTCTGTGATCCTGGATGGTCAGGGCCATCATCACATGCTGCCGCAGTGTATAATGTTCCACGACATTATGCACACTCTGTAAATGGTGTACAAGACACTAGGAAGTGGTTATTATTTTATTCTTTAGCCTGACTGATAGTATTGTAGCAGTCTCGTTAAACATTTTTTATGTTTTAGTTTTAGAGGCGTTGACTTGTTAGGTTGTCTGCCTTTTAGGTGTATATTTGTCAGTGACCCTAAAGGTAGGTTTGATTATTTATTTATTTTTGGTTTGCTTGTTTTGGAGGAGATATTTTTGCCTGTTGCTTCCTCCTTCACTTTCCATCTTGCAGTTCCTATTTGTAAAATACTTTTAAATATTCTTAATATCATTCGGGCCAAATTAAATGTTCCCTGCTTTTTTGTATTCCATTGGATCTATTTTATTATTTTAGATGCCGTTTCCATACCAGCATCGAACAGTGTTATTAAATCTATATGATTGTTTTCATCGCAATTTTGCGTAAACACACAAGTCCCCTAAATAGTGCCGCATACTAACACGTATGCATATTATACATTTAAACGCCATTCCCATGAAATCCTTCACTATTTTGATTTTTGTCCCGGAAGAAAATGTCATTGGATTTTCAAATGTTTCTCCCCTCTTCCGTAGCGTGGCTCTACCTCCCACTGTTGGCTGAACAAAGACAGGGAGAGGAAGAACCGTCAGCCTTGTTTAGGAAGAATCCGCTGCGTTGCTCTCGATAACTGAGCCCATAGAATCGCAAATGTGGTCTTTTTCGAGCACATGTAATTATTAACTATTTTACCAGGCGCTTTCTATTGACTCATCCCAGCCCCCGCTGCAATCTGCATCGCTAAACAAGCTTCCAGCATTTACTTTAATTCAAGTCAATTCCCCAAGTCACCTAATTCGTTAGGCCTATAAGCCTGCTGGTTCCTGATGCCAAAATGCAATAACCCATATAGCACAGCGGCCACCTGCTACAGGAGATGCGTCCTCTATCCAAATATAGCCTATACTGATAAATCCACGTCGGCTTGGACTCGAAATCCTTTGTTCAGTGTCTTACTCTCGTCGTTCCTGGCATCCTCCAGCTATGCACCACAGTGTGGCTCCATCATATCTTCTCTCCACTTTGTGCAGCGCAGGTTTTCTTCACGGTTTAAAAAACGCTCTAACAAAATAAATAAATAAATAAATAAAAGAAAAATACATACAAGAGCGGGAATTACGCCTAAACGTGAACGAAATGCCCTCCGTGTCTCTCCACATGGACGAAGAAGCAAAGACAGCTAGATTGTGAATTGAATTGCAGTTGCTTTTTCCCTCCTCGTCTCTCCCTCTGCCGAGCTAAGCGGCCTCCACATCTTAAGTTGAATGAAGGGGGAGTTGTCCCTGTGCATTACAATGACATTCAGGCCCCATTCATTCAGCCACTGTCTAACGGTCTTTGGACAGCAAATGCACCCCCATCGGGGGGTCGCAGCCCCCTCATTACACCCCCAATCCCAACATGGAGCCCCCCACAATAGCCCCAACAAAAGAGAGAGGAGAGTCGGCCCCAGTTGTGCGAGCTGCGGCCCCTGGACTTTTGAGGTATGCTGGGAAAATATTCCTGTGCATGTGAATTACATTAAGAAACGTGCCGCGGTGGAGTTTAACGTGAACACGCCATTAAAACGTTTCAAAAATAAACGGTTTGTATGCTGCGTGCTGTTTATAATTTCTCAATGCCTATCCCTTTTTAACATATTGACCTTTTCTGCAGCAGGTGCAGCAAGCTTTCCTATAAACGTTCAAAGCAGTTATGAGGTAAAACACAAAACGCTCTCTTATTTAACTGCCTATTAATGTTAATGTTAACTTATGTTAAGTTGGCGCAAACAGGTAAAAAAAAATGCTGAGAGAATGCGCAAAGAGAGGTGAGCTATAGATCAGTTTCAAACACAGTTTTGCATATTCATGCACATGCTGCGTGAAGTTTAGTTTTCTCTCTCTCGCTCTCTGCGCGAAATTGCAAATCAGAATGCAAATCAATTAAAAATGAATGCATTTGCAAACATTGCGGAAAAATGTAATTTTAAAATGAAACATGTTTTTATGCTAATAGTAACATTTAAAAATTAGCAGCTTTTGTGCTGTAACAAAAATTTAATTTAAAAACAAACAAACAACAACAACAACAACAAAAAAAACATCTGGAAGTCCTGCAGTAATGACCAGTGCAAGAAAACAAACATCCACAGTCATCATAAAATCTGACACAGCAGCAGCAGCGGCAGCAGCAGCAGCAGCAACAACCACAACAACAACAATAACAATAAGAATAATGATAATAATAAAAAAAATACTAATAATAAGCGAAAACAGTTCGATTGTGGAGAAATAGTCCGGATGAAGACAACTTTCCCAGGGAAATCATACCGATTTCCGAAATGCTGTTGAAGGCCCGAATAGGCACAGCTGGGCATCTGCTTATGGGCCTATTCATCAAGAGGAGGGAGAGGTCAGCACTGCTGCTCCGTGGGCAGCTCTGCACTATAAGCACGTTATGCAGATGCACAGCTTATAGTTTATAACTTTAATAAGGGAAAAGGGTGTTTTCAAAAAATTACCTTCACCAGGCGACAAGAAAAACCCCGTAATGACACTTATATAATTTTGCGTCTTGTATTAGTTGTGTTTTTAGTTGCATTTTCATTTCTTCCTATCTTGTTTATAATATTCATATTTTTTTAGCATTTGCATTTTAATTCTTTTCTTGTTTTATATAGTTTTTAATCACGAGCAAACACATTACACTTCAGCTAAAGACGCCGGGGTTTTCCCCCAAAAAAAAGAAAAAAAAAGAAAGGAAAAGAAAAGGATAAAACACACAAAAAACTGTTTCAAATAGATCTTTAAATGCTGGAAATTTCCTTTAAAACGCTGCATGAGGTTTATCAAAGAGGGGGAAAAACAAAGCAAAAAGCAAAAAACAAAAAAACAAGTGTCCGGTGCATTTTCCTCTAAACCTCCCACACTTTTATACTGGCACTGCTACTTGTTTTGAGAGGCATATAAAAAGGTGTAATTTTGCAAACATTTCTTAAGTGCACAGAGCCAGAAGGACCCTCTAGTATTGTCCAGGGAGAGAAAGAGAAACACGTTGACAAAGGAATCCATTGTTCCTGGTGAACAATTCAAGGGTCCTAGTAAGCTGTCCTCTACGATCAGGCAGCCAGCCGCTGATTTGAATGCAAGGGGCCCCTCCAAGGAGAAATGGTAATATATGGCAAGATACTCCAAACAGTATCCTATATTAAACCGTGCTATTACCAAGTTCTGTACAAATGCAAGCACAAACACAGTTGACAGAAAGATAAGGTGGAAGCTGGAAGTTTGAAGAACACTTTACTGTACTTTGGATGCAATGGGCTGCACCTGCGCTCAGAGTAAACCTCACTCCCCCCCCTTCAAACTTCAGTTATGAAGCTGTGGTACACATGGTTACAGGTAAGCTTCCATTAATGCTGAATTGTTTCCTGACAAGTTATGTTATTTTTAACTTGACCATATAACTCTCTAGTGCTCTAGACAATTAAATTTAAACAGATATCCATAATTGCCTTCGTCTGTTACTGTAATTGTCTTAAGGGTCATATAATAATATAAAATACCATATGATACGTGAAGCTGTATAATAATATGATGTTAGCTAATAGGAATAAAGGCCTACCCTTGCACTATAAAGGTACTCTTATTCCAGACATTTTTCGGATCAATTAAATTGCAATTAGTTATTTCTTGCCAACTTTTTTGTTTGATTGGATATTTAATTTTTTGCAGTGTTTTGGAATCTCTTTGCAACCTGCTGTATTTAAGTATTAAAAATATTATATACATATATATATAATTGCACCCACACAGTTTTAGATAACTTGCAAATTAAATTAGAAAATATAAGAGCAAAGAAAGGTTTATGCATTTCCCATTAAAGTTGTCCTAAAAGTGATCTTGGTACAGTGAAAAGGAAACTTTATCAGCTCTTACCCACCAAATAAAAAGCATCTACGATGTCACTGTTCATCATTTCACAATGAGAAAAATTGCACTGTGCATTTGCTGAGAGATGGACTGTCACTTTGTGTGGCTTAGAACAATGACTTGAACACACACACTCACACGCGCATGATGCTGTGTGCATGTTGTAAACACAACTCCTCAAATTATCATTTTCCCAACACCAGTCTGTGGCAATTCCTCATTGGATGTTTTACAGATGAATTACATTTGTCCTTTGCTTTGTGGACTCCATATCAATAATCCTGGGCCACTTGACAAGTGAGGTGCGCATCAACGCTAATGTGGAGGTCCTTGACTCTATCTGATAAATGTCACGAGCTGTTTGCATTGATCTGTTTGTCACACAGCCAGTAGAAAAGGGTCATTATCCTGTCTGTTTCGATACATTTATTGCATGTTTAAAAGTCTGCTGAATCTCAGCTCTCCCTTGAAGGTGTGTGTGTGTGTTTGTGTGTGCAGGAGCATTCATCTCTAGAACCCAAATGTGTGTGTTTGTAATCACTGGAAAGATAGAGAAGGCTGTAATCGATATTGCCCACAATTAGTGTTTGTGTGATGATTTCGATCAGAAATAACACCTTATGTTACTTCATGTAAATGGCGCTTAAGTGGTGCAAAATTGTATTTGACTGCATGTCTCATATGTCTATACAAGACTCTCATACATTCATGTATGCTGCAATTAGCCTGCACACTACTAAAGCTGCTCCTGGGTCATGTACTCCAGCCTGAGCAGTCAGGAGTCTGGAGAGGAAATAGACTCCTGAAAAGGACACACTGAACAACGAGGAACATTAACTGCCTCTGCAGATATTCATTAGTGGCAGTTGTAAAACAAGTCAAATTTCAATGAATGTAACACTGTGGCAGTAAAGACGGGTTTTTTTTGTGTTACACTGAGATAGAGAGCAGAGGTGACGCCAGTGCTGAGGTGAGTTTTACACAAATCTTGCATGTCAACCGTTCACATGAAAACAAAGGCACACGTTTAACCTCCCTTCAAAGCATTGCTCTTACTGATGCTCATTCGTGCCCAGCGGATGACACACACACCTCGCTTTCGTCTCATATTCGCAACACACTGCTCCTCTACGCTGTCGGTTAACCCCGCAATTAACCCTCAGCTCAGCCAAACATCATTAGGGAGAGAGAGAAGGGGAGAGACAGAAACTGAGAAAGATGAGGGGCAAATAAATGCACAGAGTGAGAAACAGTGACACGCAAGTATGGGAAGTTTAGCCTGTGTAAAGCTGCACGTCATCTAAGCGAGATTTTGTTGTTTGTTTGTAAAGTATAAACAACTTTGCCAGATTGATCCTGTTCTTGCAGGGTTTTTTTTTTTTTTGATGTGTCCCTTTCCTGGACATTTTCTGGTGGGTTTGCACATATATATATCTTTTCAGTTATAGACTCAGATTGCTTAAGATCCATCCACAAGCTATATAGCATAACCCTCCTGACCTCTCCCCTCGGCCCCCACCATTTTTTTTTTTTTTTGCATATTGGGTAGGCCCCAGTAAAGAGGTTTGGGCGTTGGAGCATCAGAGAGGTTTTGCATACAGCTGTATTCAAGACCGGAGCAACTCTACTGACATGCTGGAGGCGTGTTTTTAAAA
Organism: Copadichromis virginalis; assembly: GCF_057382275.1. Taxonomy (NCBI): domain Eukaryota; kingdom Metazoa; phylum Chordata; class Actinopteri; order Cichliformes; family Cichlidae; genus Copadichromis; species Copadichromis virginalis. The sequence goes on along the minus strand of NC_140637.1, from coordinate 22,910,288 downwards.
ATTGAGGCAAAAAAAAAAAAAGAAGAAGCCTACATACAATTTCATATTTTACATGATTAAAACAGGTGTATTTGTGTTTAAAGTAAAGAAAACCTTAGGATAAAATAGATAAAGCTAAATGCAAAAAGGATGACGGTTTCAGCTTTAATCTTGTATCTTGTGTGTTCAAGGTGCTGCTTTCAAACAAACAGACCAACGTCCAGGAGATAGAGAGGTTTCTTCATTTCATGCATTCATTGTTTTATATCAGGGATGAGAATGTAAAAAATGCAGCCTAGTTGACGATTTATCCCAAACACCCTTGTTCTTTAACTGAGAATGTACCAAAGGTTAATAGGTGGTCTATTGTAGGCTTGTTTAGTACCAAATACTAAAGAAAAATTTACAATGATTTATGAGTTGAAAGGCCCTGCTGATTTGCAGATATCAGATTTTCAAAACTGTACATGAAAAGCTGAAATACGCAGGCCCTTTTTTTTTTTTAACTTTTTCAAAAAGGAAAAAACCCAGCTATACTGCCCTTAAAATTTACATAATTTCATATCCAAAATAACTCACATGACAGTAATGTAGCTGCAGATGAGGTTGATGAGGTCGTAAACTGAGGTTATGGTTCAGCCATTGTTTTCATCCCCGCTGTTGCAGTCCTTCCAACTGGTACAGTGCGGTGCACATTGTGTCTAGTGGGCATTGTGGAGTATCTGGGGGAACTGTTTAGACCCCCATAAGAAGATTAGAGATGATTGGTTTTATTGACTGGCCTGTGCTGTGGTTATCAGGGCGACTCTCAGAGCATGGAGCCACGCTTTTGTCTGGCCCTCATTGTTCTTCCCAGCCCAAGACCCCGCGCTGATATGAATTTGATATGACAGTAAAGTGCCAATTATGTACATACATGCAAGGCCCCGCTCCTTTTCAGCTCTTCGCGGAGAGAATAGGCAGCGAGGTGAAGAAGAGGAGACTGAATAGATAAAGTGAAGGAAAATGTCGAAGTGTTAGCAGGCGGACTATGAGGATAATTTCCTGCAACAATATACTGTGTGTTGTTTCCTGATCCTTATATTGTCAATGAAACACTGACACTGGAGCACCGATAAAGAGGATGTTTCTGTGCAGCGCTGTCATAGCCGCATTTCTGATGGCCTGATTATTGCGATCAGGTTACGAAATAACAGGAAATATGAATATTAAAGTGCTGTAATTTCTTTGCAGCGCAAACTAAACAAATTGCTGAATTTTATTTGATTAACTTGCTAGATTTTAGGTTTGTTAATGTACTCCCAGTATTGCAACAATATACTGCAAAAGCGTTATTTGATAATGGTACACGAACATTTCAGATGTGTCTGATCATCAGTTTAAATTAGGTAAATTTAACTTGGCATGCATCATAATAATTGACATCATAAAATAGACAGCTGCTTGACATGTGCGCTTGCTCGGGAGTGTGTGTGTGTGTGTGTGTGTGTGTGCGTGCATGCACGTACATCTGCATTTGTGCGATTCAGTCTGCTATTTGAAATCAAAGTTGGAAACGTTGTTCAAGTCCGTTTCTAACTCCCTTTTATCTGTCTCTTCCTTTTTTCCTCTTTTATGTACTCGTCTTGGAAAAAAGGTGTTAAATCATCTAAATCATTCCCTGGCTATTATATCCAATTAATGCCTCCTCATGGTGTTTTATTGTGTTATAAACTGCTATTGCTTGTGGTTCAGTAGACAAACACAATGTGTGTCTGTGCCGCCTGCCACCGGGGCTGGCTGTGGTTGTGCTGGGGAGGGACAGAGGGGGACTTGGCCACTGCCCATGGGGGCCCTGGCCACTCTAAATCAGTTAGTTTTGGAGGAGATCCTAGTCGGCTTTTTAAGAGGGTCCATTATAGGCTTGTTAATGCCTCAGCCGAGGGGGAAACACTACTAACTGCACTCAATTCCCTACGCACTCAGTCTCCTTCTCACTCACTCACACAGACGCATACACCTACGAATGCACACACCCGTTTTCTTCTCCCCCTTCGCTGTGTGTTTCTCATGAGATGTGAATGACTGTGTGTTGTCTCCTCTCTGTATCTAGTGTGTTTTTCGATCACGTGACACACCCATCTCTGCCTCTGTCTCCTGTTCGTGAATTTCATGGGTTTGGCCTTCACTGAAAGCAACACAATATCACAAAGTGTACTCTCCTCTTCCATTGATCCGAGCGCTGTGAGTCTGAACGTGTTATTTTGTGCGCACGTGTGCGGCTATGACCAGTGAGTGTGTGAGTGCAGTGTGTAAAATGTGTTAAACAGCTTGAGGGTTTCTTTGAAGATGTATTTTGGAACCTAGAGGGGGATTCTGGAGTGTGTTATTGCATATTTAGGACAGTGTGCGAGGGTCTTTTGAGAGAGTATGTGTGTGTGAAATTTTAATTCACACTATAAGTGTGAAGCGACTTAGTTCATTTATCACTGAGAGGAGATACCCAGGGAGCTGTTTCAACTCCCAGTAGGTCCTCTGTCACACCAAGCTCTGCAGGCTCCTAACTAGCCGCAAAACTAAAAACTACAAAGTTCATCGAGAAACGATTGCTCTTTGGTAATCCCAGTTACTGTGGGTTTTTTCTTTGCATTTTCTAAGTTCTTTGCGTTGAATTCTGTGTTTTTCTGTGGTCACGCTTGCTTTGTTCCTCTTGAGCTATAGGCACTGATATTGCCACACCTGAGGTGCAAGCCAATGTCCTCCATCTCTGCATTCTGAACTGTTGTCAAGGAAAGGTGCCTCTCGGTCGCCCTGGAAACCATGCCTCCCAGCATGCTTTGTGTGAGTGACAGGAGGAAGGTGTGACAGAGTGAGGGCTTTGTGTGAACGGACATTCAAAGCCCTTTCTGTTTGTTAGCAGAACCCAAATGCACCACTCTATTCTTCACGTGATTTAAGGTTCTGAAAGTAATATTATTAGCAATCACAGTTCATGTTGCCATTTCAACAACCACTCCATCCAACATGTGTGGAAAGACTTAAAATTATGCTGTTGTTCTTTTATTCTTATTCTTATTTTCAGGGATAAGAAGTGCATATTTTCTATGACAATAGATGCAACATAATTTTGCAGTGGAGGGGAACGAGCAGGATAAGTGGCTGCCATGATTGGTTACAGCAGTGGCAGCCTGTGTTCATCTCACTCCCCTCTGTGCTCGCTCATGCGAGACGCTCTAAGAGCGTGTCCTCCTTGGAGAAGACATGCGTGTCCCTGTGTCCAGAGCACGCAAGTCTGCTTTCACCTCTGAAGCGAGTGCAACACTGATGGTAGTTTTGAATCGTATTGTTTCTCTGTGTTCCTATCTGTGTGTGTTTGAGCTGTAGTTTACAGTCTGCAATAAACACATGCCTGCACGCCAGTGTGTCTGTGTGCAGGAAAAGAATCAGCTCCTACAATTCTGATCTTTTTTGTGTGCATGTGCGCGTGTCTGCACAGTGTTCAGTCTTAGAAGCCTGATAAAGTGTGAAACCAATAACTGATAAAGTGTCAGACAGCGGGGAGTACTGTCCGGTGGTGAACCTGGAAATGGACCGTTTCCTGAACACTGACCAGATAAGCAAAATCAGAAATAACTGACACCAGGGAGCATCTGTCAGGTCTTACTGATATGTAGTCTAACTCTCTGCGCAGTTTCAGCTTGTGTGGCTTTTTGCACATCCTTGTTTTCGGTTTCTTGCTATAAAAAAAGCTGCACCATCAAATATGCTGCATGATAAAAGCGCCTCAATGTGCGGTAGCTTCTTGCCACATAAGTGATGTAGACAACAGCGGCATTGCCGATAATGTAATCATTCTGCAAGTCTCTCTTGACTACATCAATACAGTTTCACCTGTATTTCTCCATCCTCCCTGTCACCAGTCACCCCAACATGCCTCACCAATCTCTCAGAGCTGCTGCTGATTGCACTTATCTGAAAACTTTATTGGCAAACAGGCTTCAATTTCTCAGCCTCCCCAAACCGCAGTCAAGATATTTTGAAAAATACTCCATTAATCACAAATCCCCCAATCCCCACATCCATCCACATATTGTCCCACCCCATTATCATTATCACCATCTTATCACCACTTTGTCATTAGCTGTGTCTAACTGTGATGGCGCCAGTGTTGTTTTTCTTGTACTCGAATGTGTGTGTGTGTGTGTGTGAGTGTGCCTTCAGATATTTTCTCTCAGAAGATGGTGCTTTATTTGGTGTGATGGCGTGTCTCAGACACATATAGCACACACATTAGGAAATACATTTGATGTTGTTTGCTGTCGGTACCATGGGAAGTGTAATCTTTGAGTGAAGAGATCTGCATGAATCTATGGGGGAAAAATATCCCTGAACAGAACCTATTTTGGTCTTCCTCTGATCTTCATATATTCTCCTCCTTTAGTTAAAGTCTACTCATCTGACCAACCAGGATTTTTATTCTGTCCTGTCATTCTGACCTCCTACTTTTTTTTTTTTTACCTCATACTTCCATTTTTAGTGTTATCTCACCATTAGCCTACTTTAGCTCCTCTCCTCTCCTCTCCTCTCCTCTCCTCTCCTCTCCTCTCCTCTCCTCTCCTCTCCTCTCCTCTCCTCTCCTCTCCTCTCCTCTCCTCTCCTCTCCTCTCCTCTCCTCTCCTCTCCATCCTGCATGCCTTAGCAGCCTCTCCTTCCTGTCTGTCTGTGTTGGCATGAGCCTCCCTGGCTCTGCCCCCGCCTGCCCGCACTTTATGCTGATTGGACCAGCTGTTCCACTTAAATTCACCATGGCAACCACAACCTGTCGCCTAGCAACCCTGCTCTTCCCCCTGATTCCTGCCAGTGTTCTCCACAGGCGGACAGGGAGAGAAAAGGAGAAGAAGAGATTGAAAATTCCCTCAGATTTTATCTGGTGTGCGTGTGCATATGTGTAGGTGCGTGTTTGTGGGTGTGTGTTTGTTGTGTGTGTATTATACATGGGTATGTTTGGCCCTTGTACTGATGAGATGGTTAGATGCAGCATGTAGGCCAGAGGGACCTTCACTTAACTCAGAGGAGTAGGCATAGATGTATGAGCCAAATTAAGATTTGTATGTGTGTGTGTGCACTTGTGAGTGCAGTTTTGTGTGTGTGTGTGTGTGTCTGTGTGTCTCCTGTTGACTGGACTTGTCCTCTCAGGCGTGATGAGAGCAAGGGTACACACGGCCTCATGCTAAAGAATTCATGGTGCTACTGCTCTCAGAGGCCCCACTGTTAGAGTGGCCTCATGGCCCGAGCATACTAATCAGAAAGATACTAGATAGATGGACACACACACACCCATCAACACCAAAATGGCCTGAGTAGGCACTCTGTTCTGACATGCTGTTATCCACCCATTTTAACTGTGGAAGATTACACTGTTACTAATAGACTTTTCCTGTTTTCCGGGAACCAATTCATGGTCAGGTAATCCCACAGCTCATCCCCAGCAGATGAACTCCTTTCCTGGGGGTAGTACCTGGAAGAGCACAAAGCTCCCCTCCGCCTCTCATAATTGGATCTCATACAATTCCAAAGTCGTTGTCTGGTTTGCTCTCACGTCGCTTCTGTGTCAAAGAAACACTAGAGACCTCTACCAAGCCAGCGGTGAGCTGCTTCTGTGTAAGACGTGCAACAAGTGCTGTGCGCTGTCTGCGCAGCCCCGATGTGTATTTTTGGTGAGGACATACATATAATTAATTATGAGTTTATTTTAATGTGTGTTCAGCTGCCTCCATCATCTCTGTAGAGAATTTAACCTGGCTTGCTAATTAATCCAAGCAACTGAAACATGAGCAAACATGGATCTCACTAATCTCTATTTTTCCCCAGTCATATAACGTGCTGTACAAAATTACTGCAGACTTTTAAGACTTCGGGGCCCTTTGCAGTATGTAGGTTTCATTTGTGTAAGACAAACTTTGACAACCATGAAAGAAATGCTGCAAAATATTCATTGGTCCTAGAGGAGGCATGTTCCCACATTCACGTCGATAATTTGACTGACTGAATTTGTGGCAAATAAAATGGGAAACAAAAACAAACTAACAAAGCAAAAGTGGAAGGAAAGCAAAGCTGTACACCTGCATTTTCAGAACCTAAGAGCATCTCACACGATAGCTGATAACATCCCTCTGGTCTCATGTACATCCTTTAGATATGCTGTAGATTACATTCACAAGAAATGTGTTGCAAAATCTGGTCTCAAACTGATTTTCACATACTTGGACCAAGATTTTATGGGAGACAACTCATAGAGGCTCATATGTAGAAACAAATGTAACACAGACCAAAGGCATCTTTAAGTGGACTTCATGTGCCTGAGGTGCTGAGCCAGTGCAAACCCAGATCCTATTATCTATCATCTAAAAATATATTTTATTTTATTTTTTACCAGTTTATTGACATAAAGATTTATACCACGCAAGGGCAGAATTTCCCTGCCATGAATTTGTTGATTTATTAAAATGAATGGCTTACTGTATAACCTTTCATCTAGCACCATCAGCAGGTCAAATTAGGTTTTCTTTGTGTTTGCAGCCCCTTTTGAACATAAAACACTAATTTGTAATAAACATATCTGCTTTTCAGCAGCACGTTACAATACTGGTTTTGTGGGTGATTCGCACAGGGCTGCTGAGAGTCTTTACCAGAACAGATACATCGCTAATGGTATTAGGGTATTAGGTACACCTGTACTTTTACTATATGCTTTTACAGCTCTGATAAAATCATCTGGCCTTTTGTGCCATTTTGTTCAAGGCTGTTGAATGTTTTTTTCTTTTTTTCATTTATTGCCATCTCTCTACTAAAAAACTATTTGAAAATGACCTGTTCTTTTAAAGGTCATCATGGATTGTTAACACGTTTTACATTTAAACAACTCTAAAGTTTATGCCAAGAAACAAGATATTGCAAAGCAATGAAAGACAGGACTGAGGCTCAAATTGGATGCTGATTGCATCCCGTACTAAAACGCTGAACTTCTATGTGTCTTTCCTCTTTTCATTGACTTTGTGGCATTCATTCTCCTACTAGCTCTTCTTGTCTCTCTTGCTTCTCCTCTCCAGGTCTCTCCCCCCTGCTTGCCTGTGAAGAAAACACTGATATGACTTGTGTCTGATCTCCAGCTTCTAATGCATGTTTTGGTTGACTGGTTTATAGATATCGCCCCGCGTTCACAGAATGTCAACACAGGCTGCCTCAGCAATTATGTATTTTTGAACTCTTTGTTTTCATTGACTTTCCCAAAAACGCTGCTGTCACGGGGTCAGAAATGTGTCAGGGTAATAGCTGACATCTTTTATAGCTAATCGCACACCAAGACACACCGGTGCATCCACAGACACACAGAGACAGACCCAGTCACATACCAAGAAAACTTTCAGAATATCAGCACCACTAAAAAAAAAGAAAAAGACCTTGCTATAAGTGATTTGCATAAGATGTTACATGCGTCGTCCATTAAAGAATGGGACGAATGGAAACAAGCCAAGGCTCTTATGGTAATTGAAACAGGTTTCCTCAGAGGCTGCCAGTGGGCCCACCAGGATTTGAAGCAACACTTGGCTCTTCATGTCAAAAGGGGCCCCAACAGCAATCTGTCTGATTGGAAACCCCAACTTCAAAACATGAACCACCCTTGCACACACAGAGCTGAGATCTGAAGGGTTATACCTTGGCCTCTACAGCGGGCTGGTTCCCTTCAGCTCTACCAAATCCTTCCCTGCATGCACTGTTGGCTCGCTGTGCATTCACAATAGCAAATTTTAAAGCTCCAGAAGCCCCAAACCTCCTGCCCCCCTTTTTTCTTTTTCTTTTTTCATCCAGTTTCTTAATATTAGTGACGTTTTGCTGCTCAAGCAAAAGTTTGGACAGTTGTGGTTATTTCGCAAATTCTTGTGTTCATATCTGTACCCTCCATGCTGGTTTTTTTTCTTCTTCTGTGAACCGTTTCAACATTTGGATGAAAAATCTGATGACATTTGTATGTCACTTTTAGTCTAACGTAGCCCTGATAAAACTGCATTAGGCTAGTTTTATAGTGTTAAACTCTTATCAGGTTAATATTACCAATGGTGCAGATGTTTAATGTCGGCTTCTATGTTTTGCTCGCAGAGCACAAATTTGCAATAAAAACAAACAAACAGAAAATTTAGGAGACGATTTGCAAAGACGTTGGACCTTCGCGCCGAGACAACTTTTACAGCAGACGAACACGAACATGGAGATTACACAGGGATTAAATCTTGTAATCTCACATGTTGGCCTGTAATGCTGTCCAAAAAAGGAACAAGGGAGGCTTTTTCCCTGACAGTTTTGCACCCAGACACAAACAACACAGAGAAGCTCATAAATCACAAACATGCTTGACTGTCCACTGCTGACATGATTTTTATTTAAAACACAAAAAATCATTTAAAAAAAACAATACCTGCAACAGCAGGAAGAGTGAGAATACTTGGAGCCTGACAGCATTTTGTCGCCCTGTTTTCCTTTGAGACCAAAAACTGCAACTTTTTTTTTTTTTTTTAGATTTCCTATCGATCTCTTCTTTCTTCTCTCCTTCTTTATCTACTGCTGACAGATCGTTGACCTTCCTCATCTTTCCTTCATTTTCTTTCTTCTAAGCAGAGATAAAGGAAAAGATGGAACTCTTGGAGGATCTGCAGTGTTTGGAGGGACTGAGGGTGATTATTTCGGGGGATGGGGAAGAGGTTGCAGGATAAAAACAGAGGTCCTGGCTTTGCTTTAAGGCAGCCTTAAGTGATGCTTTGATTGCTGTGACAGTTTATCTTTATTATGAAATTCCATAATGGAAAATCGACCCTGTCCACTAAGCCCGGGACCTTATCTGCAGGAGTTTGAGTTGGATAGAAGTCTGTGTTCACAAGAGTGTGCACATCTCTGGTTTTATTTAAGAGATTTATAAAAAAAAAAGACACGTGTTAAAATCAGGCACAACAAATCAAACTGGACAAAAAGTGAAAAAAAAAAGGTTTATTACTATTAGAGAATCACCCATGCCAATGCAATTATATACACTTCCTTATTCTCTTTGGCCTGCTGGTTATGCATGATCAACAATACTACCTTTAAAAAACCTATGTCACTGCAATAAGGCCTGATGATAAGGGCCCCTGCATTCACCCAGAAGCCTGAAGGACAATAATAGGCTGGGGCCTCACTGCCGTCTCAGCAGCCTGGTTTTCCTTTGTCTGTGTAGATTTGTGAAGCTCTAGTGACAGATGGTAGGGACATACTGCCGTATCTGTTACCTTTCCGAGTGACGTGCAACATGTACTCTTTCCTACAGACGACCACAGAGAGACGGCAGCTGTCCATCCCTCGCCCCGCACCACCCTGCAAGGACGTAGTCTACGAACTGCCCAATTCAAATGTGGCAAAAAAAAAAAAAAATCACCATTCAAAATTCATTAATGAGTATATTTGTGATAAATTAGAGTATTCTATTTGTAGCCACTGTTATTTTTGGTTTCTGTAGAAATCATTCTTTTGTGTTTGAGAAAAAAAGTTAATGCGGCACTCTTTCATATTTACATCAAATCAGTCCCGAGGGCTGCGCTGTGCTGAATAATATTAGGAAGTTGCGTAACTTGTGTCATCTCGTAAAGTTTCTTCAGTCCTTGTCTACTCTCCTCTTCTGTAACACGGGTTACAAGTAACATTAGTTCGCTTGAGTCCCTTGACAGTGAACTAAGGTATCCATAATAAGCAGGGATGATGACAATGTGTGTGAATCACTAAGGGTAAGCCTGATACATTTCATCCTTTTAGTGTATATGACTCACTTTAAAAACTGACAATAAAAGTGTCTGCATTGTCTCTCCATGTATCTGTGTGAGCGCTTATTTGTGTGTGTGTGTGTGTGTGTGTGTGTGCGTGTCTTCCTCCCCGCCACTGATTTATAATGGCATAGTCCTAGCGCGGGCCTTTGGAGGCAGATCTGGGGGAATTGGTCTAATTTGTGTGAACTGCTGTTGATTTATAGCCCAGCCAGAGGTTAATGACAGTGTCGCTCATTGCCGCTTGTTCTTTCCACTGTAATGTCGTTAAAAGGAGGCAATGCCAAGACCCCGCGGCTTTGTATCCATCGTTTCTTTCCTTCCCAGTGACCGCGCTGTCCTCCCCTCTATGCCACTCACCACTTTCACCTCATCTCACCTCACCTCCAGTTCCATCATTCATTCACTGGTGATGTACTGGATAGGTTAATTATCTTTATAAAAAGGCTCTTTTGGATGAATGCCTTGACTGAGAGCTCTGTGTTGATATGGAAGCTACAGGAGCATTTTTATTTTTTTTTTGGGGATGAAAAATTCAAGCACCACATTTAAAGCAACAAGGTGTACTCCAGTATCAAAGCACGAATGTATACTTTTAATGTACTATTACTAATTTTATTGCGATATTATATCCTATACTGTAGGTATTACAGTCATGTGGGTCTAAGGGCAGAAATAAACCCCTAAGAATCACATTAATGCTGCAGCTAGACAGGATATAAAATAATTTTTCTTTTTCTTTCATTTTATTAGAGTTGAATTTAGAATACTCTGATCCTCTGTTGTATTAAAAGCAGCTACACAGAATCATAGAAAACATCATGGATTAAGAATCCATCCAGTCTCCATGAAATAAAAGTGTAAAAAAATAATCTAATTATGCTTTTAAAAAAATCAACAGGAAAAGTGATTTATGTCACAGTTACACCCTTTTCAAAAGTTTTGGTGCCAGTTTCAGAGCTTAAATCTAATTTTCACTGTTACTATTTTATTTCTTTGTCTTAATGTTTGTCGTTCTGCCATTTTACTTACCAAAATAAAAGTTTGTCCACTCAGATAAGTTAACAATTACAGACTATTGACTAGACCAGTGACGATTCAGAGGTGTCCAAAGGTGAATAACAACATAAACTTGTATTCTGCATTTAACCTCTAATAATAATTTAGGTTACTTTATCAGAATCCGATAACAGGTTGACTTTAAATGGGCTGTCTCTCTTAAACCTGCTTTGATTCTGTGCAGTAATACATGCACACTTACCAGGCAGATCTATAGCTTTATATACAGTAGGAAAATTGCAAGTATGTTGCTCTAGGTCTCTCAAAGTTGCATTAGAGTAAAAACATATACATTTCAAACTGCAAAAATTGTCTGACAGAAAAAGATGCACAAAATGTAACAATATACGATAGTAAATATATTTGTAATATACTATTTTCAAACAATTTTACACAGTTCTTCATAGGATAGCACCAATTAAAGCTGTACGTCCTCTCGAAATAAATAGTGTTTGCATGTGTTTTTCCTGCTTAGTAGTACATGCACTAGAATAAGAGGGCAATTATTCAGGTTTTTACAGAATATAAGAAATAATTTCAGTGTACTTCATTTTATGCGGTGTGTAAGCAATTCTAAGCAAGTAATTTTAAGTATTATATAAGCAGTTTTAGGTTGTGTGAAAGTAATTCTAAGTAGTGCATAACTTATATTTCACAGGTAAGGACACGCAAATTATGCTGAAAGTAGTTCTAAGTAGTGCAACAAATGCTGTAATTCCTCTCGACTTAAATGCAATTTCCATTGTTTTTCCTGCTTAGCAGTAAATATACTAGAATGATGGGGTAATTATTAAAGACTAAAGTGTAATTTTGAGCAGTATGTAAGTAATACTGTAATAATAGTTATTTCTTATTTCCTGTATAAACTGTACTCCTTTATTCTAGTGTAGGTAACTATAATTACATTGTAAGTTCAAATAAAAAAAAGTTCCATTTAAATTTAGACACCCTAGTTGTAGTCCATGTAACAGTGTTTCCCTTTATAGAACTACTTTGATTAAAGTGTATGAGTTAAAGGACTTGGTTACCTTCCCTAAGTGTCAGTGAGCACACACGTACACACTTCATGACTTTGACGACACTTTGTGGCTGCAGCCGCGACTCCAGACAGGGCTCATCTGTGCGTATCTCTAGAAGCAAGGAATGCTGGTAACGTCAGCCCAAGAGAGGCTGTGTCTGTCTGGGCATGGATGCTGCCCTGTCACCCACCCCACTGCTCTCGCCCCACGCCTCCCTCAGCCTGCCTGAGCAGCAGCAGCGGCAGCAGCATGGCATGAGAACCCTGAGACAGACTCTGCATACAGACAAGAAAGGGAGGCGGGAAGCTGAACTCATTCACACTAAACTGTGTGGTGGAAGTTCAAAAATAATAATTTGCCAATCCATTCAGCCTTTATTAATCAATGTAATATTCCTCCTCCCACATAAAACCTTGAAAATGTTTTTCACTTGACCTGCCAGAAAGGGTGTTTTGGAGTATTTGTCACAGCAGCAGCAGTGTGACAGGAGGCAGCAATAGTCTAATGCTGGGGGAGGAAAATATCCAAAGTATTTACAAAACACCCGTGACACGTGTCAAATCAATGCTGCTTTGCTGTTTGTAGTCGGCTCTTGATGCTACCAAAGTGTTGCCAAAAAGAATTCTGTAGCACTGTGGCTCTTCAGCTGGGTATTGCATTTTCTGCCGTTATGAAATGAAATCTCTGTGTGTGTCTTTCCCAAGAAACACTCGCGAAATCCAAACTGCTTTCACAGATTTTCAGAGGCGTGAACGGGTCTTTCTTGCACTCTCTCTCTCATCGCCCTCATTCCTTTTTTGTCAGTTCAATCACATTTTTAGTGAATCCACAAAGTTTACTGAAATAACTTTGAAGCACAATCTGTTCTAGATTACCAGAGAAAACGCATCTTTAGGGATTTTTTATATCTCATCTATCTATCTATCTATCTATCTATCTATCTATCTATCTATCTATCTATCTATCTATCTATCTATCTATCTATCTATCTATCTATCTATCTATCTATCTATCTATCTATCTATCTATCTATCTATCTATCTATCTATCTATCTATCTATCTATCTATCTATCTATCTATCTGTCTGTCTGTCTTTTTTCTTCTTCTTCTCTTCATAATCTGTTTGCATTTACTCACTTGATGGCACAACGTGAAAATTTATCTGCAAATGTCAGGCCTCTTCTGCTGTCATTTCTACAAGCCTTGTTAGAACAGTTATTACAGTTTTTCTCAGTCGCTTTGGTGCGTTTCTCAGAACACCATTAACATTTGCACAGCAGTTAGTGCATTTCCCAAAACAATTAGTGCAAACTGCAAAACCTAGTGGATAGCCTGCAAAAGCACGTCACATGCACAGAATTGATTATCCATACCTCAAAAGCAAGTATCCATGTCAATGAAACTGTCAGTGCCATCAAAATGAAAAGTCTTGACACCATCTTTATGAACAAGATAGTCAAATGGCATTGTCATGTTTCCACTATGACAGTTTATAATTTCAGTGTTTCCCATTGCAAAAACAATTGGTGACACCTGAAAATGCTGACGACAGCACTATGGCCTACCTGTACAGCCATCTGAAATGTGCAGTAAAGTCACTGTAGATGTTATGGGAGTCTTGGGAGTAACTGAGACACTGAATACGTACGTTTCACATTTCCATTGTGTAGAAGTGTTTGTAATCCTACAGAATTGTGCAAAAGAAAAATATGCTACAATCACTTGTTCACTGTAGAATACATGTAAACATAAAATCACCCATTTGGTAGAGCTGTGCACTAATGTGAACAATAAACAGCACATGTAACAGTACAGTAAATCATTCTGGCACATCCAGACGTTCCTGTCTGTCTGGCCACATATTTTCATCTACATCACAACAGATGTTATCCCTCGCAATGCAGCGAGGAAAGTATCTCCTGGAGTGGCGAATCCATCCTCTGCAGGACCCTGCTGTGATGTCGTCACATGCTGCATCCATGGCTGCTAGCAGGGCCATTTGCTCATGTGGATTTCATTTTTCTTGAGTACTCTGTCAATTGTTGAAATTGGAACAGATTCAATATTGCCAAATACCGTGTAATTCTCTATGACAGCGCTTTGTATGTCTCTCAGCTTTATTGCATTGTTTGCAATGACCATTGCACAAATGGCTTCTTCTTGCTGTGGGGTAAAAAGGGGCCCTCTTCCGCCTCCGCGAGGTTGTCTTACAATCCTATGTGGTGCAGAGTGAACTTTTTGTGAAATTGCAAATACAGTACAGTAACATGTGATGTGTCTGAGATGGCACAGTACAGTACAGTGTATTACTGTTTGCATACCTGTTTTCCCTACGGAATGTTTGAATGATTGAACTGACAGTAGTTCTTCCAATATTGGGTTGCACCCTTCGACCAGCCTCCTCCATGGTGAGGCCGTGATTGACAACATGGTCCACAATTGTAGCCCTTATTTCATTAGGAATCCGCCTATATCTGCCTCTTCTCCCTCTTCCCCTTCCCCTTCCTCCCCGCATCCTCACCCCTCTTCCACGATGCTGACCTTCCGTTTTGTGTCACAGAAGTGTAGAAATGGTACACACTAGCTCCTGCGCAGTTTATATATGCTTGCCAATTGGGGATTCACAGGATTCATCCATAATTGACAGTGAACAAGTTGTTTGTCATTGGTTACAACTAAACTTTCACACGCCTCCTCATGAGTGACAGCTGTAATTCACCCGAGATCAATTGTTCAATTTCGGAGACATTTCCAGGAACAATGATACAGAAAGGTATAGGATTTGCTTGACAGATGGCCAATATTTGGCATGTGATAACTAGTTCAACAATTTTGTGTGTGATGACTCAAGCAATGGATGTATGACTATTAGTTTTATTGGGAACGACTATTCAGCATCCATAGGTATGATTACTTTTGACTGACATGACATAAGCAAATGGAAATGTCAGAAAGCAGCAGGGAAATGTATGGAAGCAACTGATTCATGTCCAAAATCATTTGCAGTTTGTTCAGAGAGAGGAGAAATTGCTACTATGATGTGCACAAATGACTGAGTGTTGTGGAGGTTGAACTAATAGTTATGAGAATTTCAATTCTGATCTGAGAAACGCACCAAAGCGACTGAGAAAAACTGTAAATATTGCTGAGCAAGTGCAACAAAGGAGAGGACAATATCATTTTCCCTGTCATTAGACATTGAATTTCAGAATCCATGACACTGCCAGGTTTGCGTCTCTCAGATATACCCGGCGTGGATGTATTTGGTGTTTTCTGAACGCAGTATTTATTTCCAGAAATTAATATTTTTAAACTCATATAACACCAGTTTAGTCTGTGTGGGCTAAACTGTGGATCGCTTTTCATTGCTTTAACATAAAGGTGTTGGGATGTGTTTGTAATTATGACCATGATATTCAAAATTGAAATAATAATAACATATTAATAATATACATATGATACTGTCATAAATAGTAGCCACATATTCAGTATAGGAGGTGGCTGTAATGGACTTTATCACTAGTTGTGACCAACACAGAACAAAAAAAGAAGAAAAAGAAGCTGTAGGAACTGGATGCCCCCTAAATATGAGAACTAACTGGACTTCCACTTTTATAGGGTACACTTGTGAAATAGTGCATAAAAATGGAGACCCATGGAACTGTGGCATAAATAGAAGGGGTTGTGACAACATTTTAAAAAAATATACACAAGGTTTTACAAAAATTAGATAAGTAACAGCATCAAGAGATTTTACAGGATTTCATCCACGAGAGAAGCCACAGCAGAGATTTTCATCCACCCCAAACGTATACATAGGCACATTTTTTTAAAACATTTTTTTGTTTAAATTTAGCTATTTAGCTACACTATGTGGATAAAAGTGTTGGTCCCACCTCATAATCTTTGAAGTGAAGTGTTTTCAGTCCCATTGCCACAGGTGTATGAAATCAAGGATCTAGCTATGCAGTCTGCCTTGCTCAGCAGTTGAGCAAGCACTTGGTGACAGTGGGAAGGAAAAACCTCCAGAAGAACCAGGCTCAGCAGCCATCTGCCATGATCGGTCAGGCGTGATCCCAAATCAGTTTTTCAAATCCAGTTGCACTTTTGTGTGTGTGTGTGTGTGTGTGTGTGTGTACATCATGTTTACATATCTTTGTGGGGACCAACAGCTTTTATAGGGACAAAATGCTTGTCCCCAAAAGTTTGAAGGGATTTTTGAGACTCAAAATGTGGTTTAATGGTTAGGTTTAGGCATTCATTTGATGGTTAGCGTTATGTCAATTAGATGTCCCCACTAACATATAAAAACACCACTGTGTGTGGTGTGTGTATTATCTGTATTTGCAACACATTCCATTTCTTCATAGCCTTGTATAAAAATATTCTTTCAGTTGAATTGGTTATTGCTATGGGTAATAACAATGTCCTTCTGTAGTCTGTCGGGTAGAATAGTCCTATCTACACTGAAATATAATTTTTATACAAAATAATTGGAATCTTTGTAATGATAATTTTTTTTACATAGTAACAACAATAAAGTAATCTATGTTTTACAGTGACTCAATTAAGACATCTATTTACAATATCGATATCTATAACAATTCATTTGTGCTGCTCTACTTTGTACCATTTGCAGTTTCTTAATCTGATCCACTGTACCACCAGACCATACTACTGAGAAATACTCAAGATGAGACAATATCAATGCCTGGATTAATCAATTATTAAGCAGCTTGTCCTTGAGAAAAAATGGCAGGCCTAAAAAAACACTATCTGCAGCAGATGAACAGTAGCTGAGGATCATGTGCTTACTAGGAAGAAACCCAGCTAAGATATGACACAGGGCCCGAGAGATGCATCTGGACCTTGAGCTGATTTATCTACTCTTCACTGAGGCTTAATCAGTAATGGTCTCAGTGGAAGGGTGGCTGTCAAGAAGCCGTTCTCAAGGAAGTGAAAGAGGGAGAAAATGCTGAGGTATACCACATTACAGGAGAACTGGACTGGAATCAGTGGCAACAGGTCTGATGGAGAGATGAATCTAAATTTGACATTTTTTGGGTCAAATCATTGTCAATGTGCACAGAGAACATTAAGAGAGAACTGCAACAGTGAATGTTTACAGCCATCTGCAAAAGACGCTGCAGGCTATGTTATAGGTCAGGGTTGCATTTCTGCTAGTGTTGGGGGTTTCGTCAAAAATTGATGGAAATATGAACACAGGAAAAGTCTGTCAGAAGTTAATCCACCATGCAGTACCATCCAGAAAGTGTCTGATTGGCAACAGCTTCATTTTTCAATATGACGATGATCTCAAAAATACTGCCAATAGAGAAAAAATATACCTGGACAGAAAAACACATAACAAAGCACTGTCGGTCATGGATTGGTCTCCCCAAAGCCCGGAGGCCAACGTTACTGAAACGGCATTGGATCATCTCGTCAGAAGGCAGAACAAAAGGCAGCCAACATCCACAGAAGAGCTTTGGATGTTGGCTGAAGATTAGAGGAAGGATTGCCAAAGACTGAAATTATGAATGTGATCATACCAATTATTGAATCTGAAGCTGATTAGAATTGTACAAACTCTGTTTTTGTTTTATATACTTTACTTCCATTTTTGTTTTTCATTTGAAAAAAAAAAATCACTTCACCCACTGCCCAATCAAATCCTCAAGACTTTTGCACAACACTGTACTGTATCATTTTGAAATGTGTGTCATAAAGGGAGAACTCTCCATACATTAGCATAATCCTAGCATTTTGGCGGCTAATTGGCTAAGACAAATGAAAGAAGGTAAGGATTGTTTATTTCAGTTCCTAATTGATACATACTGTAGCAAAGCACTGTAGGCTACTTCCAGCCAAAAAGAGGTAGTTTTAATTTAGGTTTCTGAAACTGCAGGAAGTACTGAAAGTAGATATTGCAATAATCTTTTGCAAGTTAATTATTTTATTTTTTATTTGTTTACCAATGTTTTTCTTGTTGTGAAAATCTGATATGGTAGCAGGTTTACTTTTACAAATTGAAAAAATGCATCAGAAAATACACAACATGTGTGAATTCTTTGCATATATGCTCTTTTAAATAAACACTTTTACCAAACTCATGTAAGATTATAATATTCTAACACTTGCCACATAAATAAGAGTCCAAACATTTGAAAGCTTTGCAAAGTGGGAAGGCATTTAAGAATCCTAAATGTTTTATGTTAGCATGTCACAAACATTTTACAGCCTATCCTAGGGTAGCGTCTCTTTTTCTTCCACTGCTACCAGACAACCAACTGCTGACACAACAAGTGGCAAAAAAAATAATTCTCTCTTAGGTATACTGAACAGAAAGCCTGGAATTACTTAATAAAGTGTGTTTTGTTTTTATTTTTCATTTATTTGTGTGTGTGTGTGTGTGTGTGTGTGTGTGTGTGTGTGTGTGTGTGTGTGTTGGGGGGTGTCTAAAATTTAGCTTTACTTTGATTGTATGACAGGTACAAAGAAATGACACTAAAAAAGCATAGATGCAAAAGGAGTAAAAGGTTGAAATGAAAGATTCTGTGTGGTTGGTTAAAAACAGTTGGAATGATGCAACACACTGTGATAAGGTGCTTCTGCCAGACTTTGGAGGAAACACACACACACACAAACCATCTGTTACAGACGAACATTTAATTCAGGGGTTAGACATCCACTTTACGTGACTCAGACAAAAAGACACCCAGATACCTTGTGCAGTTACAAAAATAAGCCTAGATTTTATAAATAATTGAATTTTTCTGTAAAAAAAATAAACAAGAAATACACTATTTCCATGTAAGGTTTAGAAAAGTGAAGAATTAACTTGATATCACAAGTAAACAGCGGATTATTTGTGGGGACTGAATCCTTTGAAACATGTCCATCCATTTTTAAAAATAGATTTTTAGATATTTTCTGCTTTTATTGTTTATGTTTTGATGCTTTGGAGGTTTGCATTCCAGTTTTCAAAACTACATCTGATTACATGGTGTTATAAATCCAGTCCTTAGCACAGCACCAGACCTTGAAAAGGCAAATTAGGAAATCGGTGACACCACACGTGTCATTTGAGCCAAAATCTTTAGGAACATGGTACAAAAGATATTTTACAAATTTGTGTAATTTTTTTAATCCAAAAAGTATTGTATGATATAATGTGGCTTTGTGGCTGTGTTCAGTCCATTATAGATTGACACTCCCACAGACATGGGTACTTAAAATGTTTTGGGTTTTTTATTTCCTCTGTTATATTTTTTTTATTTGTGAATAATCTATAATATTATGTCTGTATTTACTATATATCTAAGTCCATTTAAGTATTTAGTATTCGGTCCCCTTCTTTTTTATTATTATTGTCCTTTTAACCACTGATTTAGCTTTTTCTCTACATTTGTCACAACTAATTTCCTCTGCTAAAAAATAAATTTATGATGATGTGATATAAATACAAACTCAGCACTTTAAAAAAAATCTGCAATGAAAGCACAAAATGAGCAAACTGAATAAGCCATGATAACAAAAATGGCGTCACTTGCATATGTATGTTATTTGATGGGATTGGTTTTCTGACACTTTGATTGACAAGTGTGGCATAGCTCCATTTTTGTTACCCGAATCTATGCACGTGTGTCCGCAGAGCTGGTTGTGTTTGGCTTCAGATAGAGCTCGGGTCACGAGTGGAGGGCTCAGGGTCAGAGTTTAGCACTAGCTTCAGGCTCTGCTGTGTCATCTGTCTTTGTTGGGTAAATCACTTCCCTTCTGCCAGGGTCAAGGTTTAGTTAAGGTCAAAGGTCACCAACAACAGCGGGTGCCTTATGAGGCAAGGTGCTGCGTCTGTTGGGTCTGCTGCGTCACAGACACAAAGAAACACACGGGCACACTCTTAGACGCACACACAAAGCTTTGCGGGCCTTATCTGGCGGGTGCAAAGCACCATAAGAGCCAGACGTCTCCCCTTGATGTAATGCTCATGTTTAAACTGCTGCTTAATATGTCTGATCTCCATATCTAATTGACACCCCCACAACACACACACTGATCTCCATCCCAACAACATGCATCACATTTTAAGACTTAGCTGCCCTCTTATACTGTAACATCTATTCCCTCTGCATCGTTAAAAAAAAATAGCCTCTTACTAAGTTGTCTTTTAAGTATCTTAACCCCCAATCCATCCATCCATCCATCCTTCCTTCCATCCATCTCTCTGCTACCCCCCACCCCACCCCTTCCTCAGTTACCAGCTGAGCCTACTGATGGTGGCGGCTGTGTCAAGGGCTGAGGTCTGTTTGTGGGTGAGGGGGAAGGAGCAGAGGGATTTTGGGGGTTGCTGGGGATGAATGAGGTTGTCTGATTGTGTGACACATGCCGACTGTTGTTTCTGCTGCTGATTCATAGTATCTCCCCCACTTTTTAAAAACACAAGCTGGCGCATGCATACACAATCAGAACCTCAGAGCCCCCTCCCCCGCCGCTTTTATCTCACTTAATCCATCCATTCGAGTACATACGGCTGACAAACATGGCGGTCTCCATGTAAAGGCACACAAATATGCACAGCATACACACATACATGCCCAGCTCGTCCCTAATACTGATTGGCTGAGCACAGCAGAAGCCGGCATTGGGGGGGGATTAAGGTCACATGGTGTGTGTGCTGCTGTAATCCTTTACTGCACCCAAGGACAGTTTGGCCTCCATCACCACCAGCAGAAGTCACCCCTGACAGGAGAAGAAAAGGGGAGTGGTGGCTTGTCTGGGTAGCAGTTCACATCCATGTTTTAATAAGAAGATCACACATGTTTTGCACACAAAAGTCTGGTGTCGCAGCCCTGCCTGCCCTGAGCTACTGTAAATGAAGCAACATGGAGGATGGTGTATCAGTGTGGGTGAAGATAAATCGATGTGTTCATCTAAACGCGAGCTATAGATGCAGAGAGAGAAAGAGGAGCGAGTACAGTAGTACAGTATGAGGTGTTGTATCTCTGGGGAGGCTGAGGTGACAGACCGGTACGCCTCTCACTCCAGTGATTTCGCCTGCTGCCTCATATACTCACAGCTCTACAGTCAGTTGCCATGGAAACAAGACGATAGGGTGTATACTTTTTGGGAAAATGTACATTTGCTCGTCGAGGAGGATGGGGCTGCTAGTGGCACGATGGAGTAACGCTTGCTTGACTTACTCATTCATCAGCGTGTATGTATATGTACTTAAATATATAATATATAGAGAGATATATATGTGAGTATGTGTGAGTGTGTTTTTTTGTTTGTGTGTGTGTGTGTGTGAGAGAGAGAGCGGGTTTCATATTGTCAGGCTTCCACTTTTGTCAAGTACTCCGTTCCTGTCTGTTCACCTGAGGGAGGGAGGATTAGGTGATTAGTGTGAGATTATCGGGAGGTGAATCCCCTGGTTCTGCTAACGACTCAACAGTGGTTCACACTTAGACTCTCTCACACACACACACACACACACACACACACACACACACACACACACACACACACACACACACACGCATCCTGCTGTAATATCCTATCTCCATCAGCACCCCCTGTTCTATCACACTCTTGAATAAACTGAGAGGCCCAGATGAGCTCCCATGTTGCAATAGTGTGAGAAAAAAAATTGCACTGTACTGCAGGCACATTCGTATTTATTTCTAGATGTACTGTACGTGCCCACTGTAAGCGAATGGATGTGTTGGCTAAATTCCTGCACATCACTGTTTGTGTTTCATTTCCCATGAATCAGCAGACTCTGGGTAAACAGAAGCAGGACTAGTTTTAATTACAATGTTAATTGATAGGAAACAAAGGGGGCTTAATTAGGTGCAATGAGGCAATGGGCACAGTGGCACTGTGGACTTAATGATTCAGTGCACTCAGTCTGCCGATACAGACACTCATCTGTACCAGCGTGCACAAACATACACACACACACACTTACACACACAAACAGAAACACAGAGAAATTTGAATATGTGGGAAATCCTAAGGAGGGAGAGGACGAGGCAGCGAGGCAGAAATTTTAAGTCGTCGTTGTCATTTATTCACCGTGTTGGTTCTTGTTAACAATTTACTGATATGCTGTTGCTCCACATACTAATGTTGTGGAATCGCCAGAGAGCAGAGGAGGAGCAGAGAGGGAGAAAAGAAAAAAGAAATCAGTAGGGCTGCAGTGGAAAACGTTGCACAATCCAATCAATATTTTCGAGTCACAGCCAGCATCAGTCTCAGAAATAAACCAAGCTTGATAAACCGCATATAAAATCACTGCCAAACTCTGACAGATACTTCTGAAAATTTCTCTCACTGATGGGAAGTTTCTGTGGCACTCAGGTGATGGGATGTCGCTCTATTTGCTTAGCTAAGCATACACGTTTGAAGACTTTGATAATTGAGCTTTTGTTTGGGACCTCCCTCCTTTTCCCTGCCACCTACGCCTCCTCCTTCTCCATTCCTCCTGTCATCCTTTGCTCCGTTATTGCTGTGATATTTTTCTCTTCTCCATCCCAGAAGTAATTTGGCTTGTGAAATTGCACCTTTTTCCTCAGCACCCCCCCACCCACCTCCTTGGAGTGTTCCTCTTCGATTTCCTGTCTGGGTGGCTGCAATCACTCTTCCCTTGTCCTTGGTCCACGACCTTGGGCCAACATCGACTCCCATCCATCGTCATGGAGATGACCCAACATCTATCACCATGGAAACAACCTCTGAACAGTGGTGGGCCACACCCCACCCTTAGGACTCAGCAGATTCACTGCTGCCTATACACACACACACACACACACACACACACACACACACATTAAAACTCCCATGCGCCCAAATGCAAGGCAGCACACCAGCTTTGCATAAGCATACGTGGAGATATTATTGGTTGTTTTCATTGTTTGGTATTCCTGTGAGCTCCTACTTCACTGTGAGAAGTCTGAAAGTCAAGCGAGAGCGAGATCACGGAATTCAAATAGAACTTTCTCACAAAGTGAACAGCGCGCAAATAGATCTCTTAGATGTATCAGTCACATTGATATGCTGTGATTAAAGAACGGCGAGATAAGGCGAATGAAAGAGATAGAGATAGGAGAAATGCAGGGAGAGATAGGCACATAAAAGGATGGAGCTGTGGCCCTTCGGGCTGCTTGATTAACTTCTCTGAATGCAGCACTCCCCTGTCCTATTTTCAGACATTAACATCAACAAATAAGCCAAAACAGAAATAAGCATAATCATGATTACCCTCCTCATCCTCACCTTCCTCAGCAACCCTGTCCTTTTTTAAGTGTACTCCGATCACCACGACAGTTGCCACCTCTCCCTCTTCACAATGCCACATTGCATTTAACCCCCCCAACTGATTTCTCGTCACAATCCAGTGGTTACTGCTAAAATACTTACAAATATCCTCTGTAGGTCAATCCATCAATTGTAGTTATTCAATTTAAATGCAATTATTTCTCCTTACCCATGCACCCACAGTACTTCTGTGTCTGCATATGTGGCCATTCAGTATCAGGTAGAAGTCATTTGTAACTGGGCTGATTCTTAGATGCCACCATTGTGTTGTATGTGTTTAAGAGCTCTGCCAAATAGACTTCCTCTGTCTCTATTGCTGAAAGCCCAGTCAGTCTCATGGCATGTGTGCATCTTTTATTACTTCCAATTCAGCACTAAACCCCAGAGAAAAGAGGAGTTGGCAGTTGGAGTGAATGGGAGCGAGGGGAGAACAGGATGAAAGGAAGGAGAAGAGCGGGAGACCTAAAAATAACACACCACCCCTCAATTTACAGCCCCCTCCCCACCTCAACCTCACCCCTCTCACAGAAAGAGAGGGAAAAAATCTGTGGACCCCTGTTGGAATTGCCAGTACCACTCAAGCTTACTCTTATGCAAATTTTGCTGTGTCTGTGTCAACGGTTGCCGTGTTAACAGGGGGAGCTGTGGTACGCAGGCCCTCCTCACTGCCATATCATTTGTTTAAGTCATCCAAACAAAAGCCAGGGGAGAGAGCCACATGATTGGTGAAATATGCTTGTGTGGGACCACTGCAGTGGAATAATGATTGCGGCATTACTCTTGCGTGTGCCAGGGGCTGTGTGGCCATTTCATGCCAGCACTGAGTGAATGTAAGAGATGTTTATTCATGAGGGAAAGACAGAAAAAGGGGGGTAATAAAGGATGGTGAGGAGGTGATACCGATATTACTCCTCTGTGAGCTGCCTGTGTCTATATGTGCCGAGACCTTGGACCAGCAGAGGGAGGAAGTATGGAAACCAGGAAGCCTGCAGGTGCAAAAAGAGACTCTTTGTGCCATTAAAAGTGAAAGCGAAATAAATAAATAATGGAGATCAAGAACATTATGGGTTAATGAAAATAGAAATTGTCTGTGCTGTATATATTCTTTTATTCATGCTCTCAGAGATGGATATGAGGCCTTGGGGTTTAACTATAGGCGCTTAACTTTTTTTAAATCTTTGACCTTATTTAGATATTAGCGAATGCACAAAACAGCCTCTTTTAAATCCCTTTCATTGAATTAGATCAACATGTTCCATCTAAAGCAATTCAGTACGCTTGCACAACACTCACCACAGTCAACACAGCGGTTGTTCTGTAGAGATGCTATGATGAGCGTCACTTGCTTTTATGTTCGCCGTGACTTCTGAACAAAAAGGCAAAAATCCACACAGAAATTGGCTGCTCTAGTCACTGACGTCTTCATTCTGGCTGCTTTAATTAACCACGTTTGAGCTTCAAATGGGAAACAGCACCAAAGTGTAAAATGAATGAACCTGAAGAGGATTTAAGAAACGCAGGAGTGGTTTTTGGCCTACTAGACAGCCGCCTACGGTGCCACCAGCTGGATTGGCACCAGAGATGAGGGAAAATATTTTGTTATTGCTCCTGATCTATTCTTAATAGTCTGCCATTGACGTCGAAAGCTCCCAATATTTTGTTAAAAACAATATTAACACTGCAGTAAACAGCTGATGCTTAGAGGACACTTCAGACAGAGTGAGTAAGGACACGTTTATAACGCAAGTAATAGCATATGTGTGTAGTTGTGCAAATAAATACTAGAAATAATCAATGCACTGAATTTAAGGCAAGTCTTGTGTTGCAAGGTTGAAAATCCCAAAATTTTGATACTGATAGCTACTGAGGAGGGCACCAAATCCTAATCTTGGCCAGAGAATATTCACGAGAATATGCAACCAGAACTTGAGACAACTTGTGTCCCTTTGGAGTAACAGTGAAAGCGGTAATAGATGGTCAGCCCTGCAGACTGGTATTGATAGTTTAGGATGATCATTACATTCCCACCATGCACTGATCATTTGTTGGGTTCCCTGCTTGATCTGTCTCCTCTCTCACATTTAACACCAAGCTAATTACAACATGGAGAGAACAGTCTCACTCAGATGATCAAAGACAGAAGAGTTCTGTGTGTATGTTCAACGCTCCGGTGGGGGGATGTAACACTGCAAATCAACACACGCATGCAGTCATACACGTGCACAGAGACACACACACAAGCTATGAGCACTTGTGATTGGCAGCAGAGCTCAATTAGAGGCCTGCCTTGTATGCACCCATCAAGAGAAGCTTTCACAGAAACTTATCAGTCATCCACATGATGACATGCATATTTTAGGCTTCCCTTCCTGCACTCCACATCTCGTCACTTCTCCTCCTCCACTCCTCCTCTCCCATGCTTTCCTCCCTCACACTTTCCCCTCATTATCAGCTTGAGAAATGACATGCTAGCTACCTGTTCTGTAAATATTCCTCAATCCCAAACTCATTTGCCAAACAGGTCACTCCCACCTGCGTTAAAGTGTTCCATATAGCACAGCAAATCGGGGCAAAAACCTCCATAACCACCGGAAGGACGCGGTTATTGATGTGCATGGTCGCATTCGCCGAAACATGAAACATTTTCAAAGTCCTCCATTTTGCTCCCTGCTGTTATTGCATCTCACTATACGTAAGGACTATTTGCGCAATCACAGCCGAAAGTGACATAGCATCAAAGAAATATGACAGCAAGATACACAAGCTATTGAGACTGTGTGTGGCAGAGAGACAGGAAGATTGCAGATATTAGTCACAACAGGAGGTAGCGTTCTTCTAGCCTGCTTTTACCACATGGCCTCCGCAAAAAGAGGAAAGATGTTTATTTATAGAACTGCATCTGACTATTGCCTACTTATTTAAAAAAAACTACTGTCTGATAATCTTACACTTTTCATTTCACTTCTTTTTGCAATGCACAACCTAGTCTTTCAGGGTCTTGACGGCGCAAAGGTCAGCCAACATATGTGTGTGTATTTGTGTGCATGTATGTTCACTGCCTCATTTCTGTTCACCCCTCAGCACACATCTTCAGGCCCAGTGGCACATTTAGCCAGCCAGGTGTGAAACGCAGAGAAGGCCAGATGAGGAGAAAACTACATTCAGTGGAGTACAAATAATGCTGTGCTGCTTATGTACGAGGTTCTTCTCCGAATCAACCCAGCGGCGTCCCTTAGAACCACAGTTAGTATTTTGCAATTTGCTATTTCTGATGTTCCCCGTCTTTGATGTCAGAAAGGCTTTGTGGCTCTTCTTCACATGGAGAACAAAAGCCAGTGCTGACAATGCAAAGCTTGAATGCATATTCAAGTTGCCGCTGCAAAGTAATCCGGTAATCGCTATCTGTTCGACACAAGAGTTTGGAGGATGAGTGTTTGTGTTTGTGTGTGTGTGCTTGTGTGAATAATTGCACATGAGCGCGGGCTTTTGAACATGCCTGCATGTATGTGCTGTTTTTTTTTTTTGTCTGCTCGGACCTGAATGCATGCCTATGTTTGTGCGTGTAATGGGGTGAATATGTGTCAGGACCTAAGCGGCATGCTAATTCAGATGAGAGGCCACAGCAGTTATCGGTACTGAACACGCGCCACTGTCGGTGTGTGAGTCTTTGTTTGGGGGCTGTGCTGTTTAGTAATGAGCGGGACTCTGTCGCCTCCGTGTGAGCTGTGGAGGGAGAGGAGAAGGATACAAGAGCAACACACACACACACTCACCAGCCCCCTCCGGTTTTTTCTCATAGGCACTGCTTCTGACCATCTCAACAGTACATAAATTCAGGGACAGTTGCAGAGCACTGCTATTCTCATGAGGCCACATCAATATATCTCTATTCCTCTACAGTTTTCCTCTCCATGCCTCTTTGTGGCAAAATGATGAAATGTATTATTTAAAACAATAAGTACAAAAGCATTTTTTATGTAGAGTAAAATGCTGATTTTTTTTTTCAAACACTATATTTTCCAAAATTTCCCCTACCAGACTCCAGCCCCCACTCCCGCAAGTGTTTATTTATGTCCTGCAGTGGCTATCTTTGGGTTTATTATGTATCAGCTATGTCAAACTTAAAGGACACCATGTCATCATGATGAATATTTTCATGGACATCACAACTCTGACTGATACCCTGAGTTGTGTGGGTCCGTAGAAAAAAAAGAAAAAAGGAGAGAGGACAGGACACAAGGAGATGGATGGAAACGGGGGAGGGGCCAGTACAGAGCTAAACTTTGAGCCATGTACACCATCCATTCAGATCCAACCTTGTAATCAACAAGAGCTGAAAAGCAATTAACTAGGACAATTATAGCAGTCAGAAGAGGCTGAATGGTTGGCTAAGTAAAGCAGTGTGTCATTGAATGGAGATTAATTGATGAGGGGAATATTTCAAGGTCTCTATTTGGCCTCTAGAAGTTTAAGTGAAACATGTTTTGTCACTGTCAAAGCCCAGAAGCCCATTCAGGGATTTCCCCATTCTCATTATCTGGTTGAGTTATCAAAAAATTAAGAGGTCACAAAAATAATCATCTTTCTATTAAGGTAATATGCAGTTAAAGTCCATATAACATATCATTTTATGTGACTATCTATATTAATACTATTATTGTTGGTAATAACAATAATGGGTATTTAATGTGCCACATCGTGGATCACCTGTATTATATTATATCTTCCAGTTATAAAAGTTTGCAAGTAGCTATATTTTAATTTTTGAAGCACATACCAGTCCATTAGAGAAGGAGAAAATTGCTTCTGATTCCTGTTACACTGTGTTATGAGAGGGCGAGTTTTTTCTTCTTTTTTTTTTAAGAGCTAACATGCCAAAATATTATTCGAAAAAATCTTTTTAACTACAGCTGCTAGCTAAAAGCCAATCTGATATAATTTAATCAGCGTATCAGCAAGATCATCAAACTTGAGATGCAAGGGTAAAATGAAGAGATGATTATAAGATTTATACTGGGGCCAACAGGGTCAGGAAGGCGGTGAGTGCTGGCTGGTAGCGGATGAGCATTTAATAGTAGTTCAAATGTGACTGAAAACTGAATCCCTTCTGACTGAGTACCATCTCAGCACTCATCTTCTTCAGTTGTTTTTTTTTTTCTTTTTTTCTGCTGGAGCATTGTGTACTTGGACAACAAGATACCAGCTGGCTTGTCTGGCACATACAGGTTCTCTATAGTCACTGTGGAGAAACTCAGTACTCCTCCTCGCTCTGTTACAAGGGTCCACACAGCATGCATCACACATGAATAATCACATTTTATCACTACATTCAAACACACTCGAGCTCTGTACTCTTTCCCCATTTCATTTTCTAGTGCTGTGTGCGCTTCGTCTATCAATAATTCAACAAGCGACAAGATGGAGGAGAATGATTGAGCTTGTTTTCTCTTTATGGTTGGACGACAGTCAGTCCAATTAAAAGTGGAGACAGTGGGCTTTTTTCCGATTTCCCCTCCATTTTTGGATTAATTAACATGAGTGTGTGCATGTGTTTTGAATAGAAGCACAGAGCACAGGGCTCTGCCTGTGCCTAGTTATCAGTGAGGGCCAGCCACGCTGTCGTCTCACTCGGCCTCACACTCACTCAACGGTGAACTAAATAGCTGGTAGAACCCTGTCACTCACACACATGTGCTCACTTTGGCACGCACAGTATGTACATATTTACATGTACTAATAAATATGCCTAAATATGAAACCAGGTGCTATGTAACAAAACAGGTAGATAAAGTGCCACGTGATTATGACTTTTAATGAGTTAAACTGCCTTGGTCATTGGGTCGTTAGTGTTTGTTGATGTCGTGACTGCTGGTAGAAGTAGTAGGATGAACTGTGAAGTATACAGAGTTGGACTCTCTACTCTGAGCTGCTACACAGTGCAAATGGATAATGACCCAATGCCAGGACTGGACTGGGACAAAAAATCAGCATTTTGACTAGAGACCGGCCCACCAGGTATTATAAGAAAAACCATAAAGCCTTTGAATGAAAACAAACGCTGCTGTCACAGTGATGTACACTGTCTTGTTGGTATATATGTATCAGTCTAATAAACTAAACTATTCTGGTATTCTAAACAGTACCCGAAAATAGACTGCTTGGTCGAGTTAACCTCCTGAACTATCTACAACACATGGTGAAAACCTGAAATTAAGACAGAGAAGACTAGAGGTGAGACATGATCATTACTGATTACTGATGACAGATTTAGATATATTTTCATAAACCATTCATTTGCCACATCAATAAACAGCATGGCAGGGCAAAATATTTTTTCTAACATGGCAACCTTTAAAAAGTGAAAGGAGACAGAAAGACAGGTGAGAAAGAAAAACTTAATTGACTTTTTGATGGCATTTTACACAAAGTACTGGTACAGTACCTAGAAAATGTGGGAAAATACTGGCATCATATACAGTACTTAGCTACTTCTGAAGAAATTATGATGGAACCCTAAAAAAAATTACTATGTACAATAATGGATTTCTATATATGTTGTAAGATTCAGATAATTATTTGTTAAAAGCGAGACATTTTAAATGAGAATAAGAAAGAAAAGTATTTCTTTGTGCCCACCTCTCCCTGTTAATGCCCTACCTGCCCCCTGGCAAAACTTTGCTAGATCCGCCCCTGCACAGTTACCAGCTACATAAAAAAAGGATCCTGGTGTTATTTGTCTCTCAGAAACAGTTCATAACTTCCCTTCAACTCATTTATGTCACCGAAAAGGTAAACCTGTTTCTCCATCACCTGTTCAGCTCTGATGATTCAGTAAGGACATCTCCTGGTTTCATCTTCATGTTTCCCTCTCACCAGATAAGCAAACCGATATCATGACCAGCAGCTTTTACAGCTGTGGCTCCAGCAAACACCAGCTGATACTAGAAATTAATATTAAATAAATTCTAACAACAGCTGATCAAGCTTAAACGTGCTGCTATTGTTTAGCGTGACATCCGCTGGTTTCCTCTTTCTGGCGCAAAGTGAGCGATAAACAAACAAGAGAGAAAAGCCGATCAGCTGATCATTGATCAGTTTCATGATTGAAGTAGAAACAGGGGAGGGTGGGGGGAGAATGAGAGAAGAAGAGGTAGCTGTGCAGCAAAGACACAGAATAACTCCAGCTTTGTGTCTTTTTCATTGTAGCTGAATTACGGGACAAACTGTGTTCCTTTTCACCTCAATACAAAACGCGCAATATTTTCTCTGAATACGAGACGATTCCGTTTTTTACGGGACGGTTGGAAACTCTAACCTTATAAATAAAATAAGATAAAACAAGTTCAACATCATTAACATCATAGCACCCGCCCAGCAGTATATAAACTCCGTCATGCTAGCTAGTACGCAGTACGAGTTATTGTAACTGACTGTAAAAAGTCAGCATAACGAAAACTCCACCTAAACTTGGTTTATATCTGACCCAGATAGACTGCAGGGCCCTGTTTCAGGAAGCCGGTTTAGTGGAAAAACTGAGTAAGTATACCCTGAGTTAACGAAAACTCTGGGTTTTCGGTTTCACAAAGCGAGTTCAGCTGCAGCCTGAGTGAGTCACTATGACGACACACTCCGTGAAGCTAACCTGCCCCCTAGCAGGTTTACTACAACTAACCCTGACTGTCTCCGCCCCTTTGTCGGAAACCTGACAGTAGGAAGTGTCGGACATGGCGTGCCACTTCCTTGAAGAGCCAGTAGATCGTGAAGCCCAAATTCTCCGCAGAGCTCTCCGCCGGGAGAGAGTGATCAGAGCGCGTTTGGACATTTTATCATTTCCTGATGATTTTCTGTGCGAACGTTACCGTTTCTCAGCACAATCTATAATTTATTTGGATAACATCCTCAGGCCATATATTACGCATGTGACACATCGCGGACATGCTCTCAGTTCATTGCATATTATTTGTATTGCACTTCGGTTTCTTGCAAACGGGAGCTTTCTGTATAATATTGGTGACGCTGAGCACGTTTCCAAGGCTACCGTCTGTCGGGCAGTCAGGAATGTTACAGTTGCACTGAAACGTCTCCTGTACTCGTTTGTGGTGTTCCCCGGTCACAGACCCACAAGATTTATCAAAGAGGGATGCCACAAAATTGCAGGTATCAGGATGACCAAAACTTAATGTATGATGTGGTGATACTTGGACTACTACTTAAATTGCACATTTATTTTCAGGGTTCCCAGGCGTGATTGGCTGTATAGATGGCACTCACATTCCAATCATTGCTCCTTCAGTAAATGAAGGAGACTATGTGAACAGGAAGTCTTTCCACAGCATTAATGTACAGGTACATAGTTCCCTGTAGCATGTCAAACTAACAAATTATTTCATTATAGTAATGGATGCTAATTTGTGTTCTCTGCACTGTGAAGATCATATGTGATGCTGCCAACATTATCACAAATGTGGAAGCCAAGTGGCCAGGCTCTGTCCATGACTCACAAATATTCCGTGAATGTACACTGAGCACAAAATTTGGACATGGTGAGTTGAGAATACTTTAAAATATATAAAGACCAATTGCTTCAGGGACATTTGAACTGAAGTGTACCCTTCTGTCTTAGGAGAGTTCACTGGCTACTTGCTTGGTGATAGGGGGTATCCATGTTTACCCTATTTGCTTACCCCTTACCCTGACCCTGAACCGGGCCCACAGCAGCGATATAATCTGGCTAATTGCAGGACAAGAGCCAGAATTGAAATGACTATCGGAATGCTTAAGGCCCGGTTCCAGTGCCTGCAAAGACTCAGGGTCACCCCAGAAAGGGCATGTGACATTATTGTGGCATGTGTGATTCTTCACAACATTGCCACAATTAGAGGAGAACACTGTCCTTCTGAACCAAACATCAGCAGTGATCCAAACCATGAACATCCTGACCCTCCCACGGACATACAAGATGGAAGAGCAGTCAGAGACACCATATGTCACAATCATTTCTTTTGACCCATCACCTCAACATGTTGAAAGAAGAATAAACAGATTTTTTGTTCAACTGGCTTTATTGGTCGCCTGTATTTCCTGTACACAAAGTATTAAAAGATGTAAACCTCATAAAGTGTCTCTGTTGCTTCCTCCTCTGTAACAGCTGTCAATGTTTCTTCATTATTTTCCTGTAGTAAAGAAATAGACAACATTGCTGTTCTACTGTAAACTCATATAATCTGTGGAGTATTACTCACAACTGCATGTTGGTCTGGCTCAACAGGAGGCTGCACCAGATGCAGTACACCATCACCATCAACTGATAGAATATGAGGTTTATACAGGTCACTTATAACTTACAAGGGACCAAATGGCAATTAACAAACATACCAAGCACCTTACACTTCATTGTCATTATGCTCTCAAAGACAACCAAGACTGAGGGAAGGCAAAATCAGTCGGAAAATAACTTCACTACAAAATAATTCATTATGGTAAAGAGTTTATCAAATGAATGTGTCGCACTGCAAAGGTGACTGTGAAGAAAGGATGTATGCACATCATGTATTATTTTGAATTTACCCCTTATGTAGGCACTTGTGTCTTGCGGGGTTATTGACTCAGAGGATGTCCCCGCAGAGATGCCTTCAGCCACAGGGCGCCCACTGTTTTGGCTGAGGGCCAACTGCTCAGCCTCTGTGAGTGGTGGTGGTGGAGGACCCCCACCTGTTTTTCGGGCCTCCGCTTTTTTTCTGTTGGCTATAACGGGCCACATTTGAGCATACAGAGTAAGCAAATATGTACTTGTAATGTGCTCAGATAATTTCAATAAGTGCTTACAGAAAGAAAATTAATGTAGCCTCTAACTGCAATTGATTTACATAGGACAAACAGACCAAGCACTATGGCTCATAATACAATTACACCTTACCTGTTTGGACTATATTTTTATATTTCATTTCACTTGCTGCCAGGCACGTTTGGGGCCTGTTGGGTTGCACCTGCGCTCACATCACATCACAAAATAAAATGTATAAAATAACAAATAAAATAACATATGATAAAATAACGTGTTAAATGGGTGGAAATCCCTCGATCAATGTTTAAATTAACACTCACGCATTGACTCTGTCGGCTATGTTTTGCCATGCATGCTTTTGCAGCTGTGGCTGTGTTACTTTTTTCCGCGGAATTTGCATGTTATCGGCATATGCTGCCATCAGAATTTCGGCCTCAAGCGCTGTGAAATACATTGACCGCGCCTTCTTTCCCTCCGTCTCCATGGTGACTCGCTTAATCTGTGCTCCGCTTATCAGGGCTTTATGTATCCTCGTCCGCGCGCTTCACTTGGGGTTAAAGCAACTCCGCGTTGACTGAACTAATTGTTATCAGCCTTTCTGAAACGGAATATTCCGAGTTGGACAGTTTGGGGTTACTCAACCGTGAGTGTCGTTTTTCACTCTGAGTTTTCCAAACCGGCTTCCTGAAACAGGGCCCAGGTCATAACTTCTTACCTGAAGTTCAGTTGACCGCCTCGGGTCTCTGCTCCTCCTGCCTTTCCGTCATCCACCTGCCAGCGTGTTGCATCTGCTGGCCTCCATCACTTGCTAATGTTACTGAATCTGTGGAAGCTCCACAATAGCCACCACCAAACAATTGCGTTACTTTTACACATCTCCCAGCATCTGGCCAATACACCACCTTTCAGTGTTTACAGAATTCAGCATTAATGAATAAATGGTACGGAAGTGGAGGAAGCAAGAAGAATGAGTTGAGTAAAGTTTGACTTACCTGACTGTTTTGTTTTGCTTAATGCGCCTTATAATCCGGTGCGCCAAAAAATATGGCAAGTACAAAAGAAAAATTGAGCTCATTAAACTTGAACTAGAAAACACACTAAAGCTAGAAACACTGGGATTACAAAATACTGATGCTAAAAGGACCAGAACATAAATGGACACTCAGACAAAGGATCTAGAGAGACAATAAATAAAAAAAATACACAGAAGAAGTAATTATGGGAAGTGAAGACTTCTGGGAGGAATGAGACATGAATGAACTAAATCACAGAAGATAAGACACAAAACTAAAAGCAAAGTACCAGGACCACAACTCTCAAACTAAAACAGGAAGTTTTAACTAAACAGGGAATACAGAGAATAATCCAGATACAAAGGACATGACACATGAGGAAGAGCGGGGAATAAACTAATGCAATTAGGAAATGAGAACACAACTAAATATACTTAAGAGTAAAATATGCAAGAAAAAATATAACTACTAAGAGAACCAAAAATCTCAGGGAATATTTAAATGAATACTAGAAAGACTCCCAAAAACATCAACCTAATTTCCAAAAGGTTGATGTAATGCTTGCGTTGAACGCCCTGGAATGAAATCTTAAAGTCTGCACATCAGTCTTGGTTCTTTGATTTAATCACCACCAGACAACTGGTTTACAAGTTTTTCACAAAAACCTGTGAACTGTAGCTACATTGTAACTCACTTGGCTAAATTGTTGCTGTTTTGCTCAGTTGGTTAATCAATTGATCAGTATCACCACCGGACAACTGCCGTACATAAGAATGAGGCCACTACATCTGTCTGTTAGGAGCAGCACCTACAACTAGACCACGCTAGATGTGAAGTCTGCAGTGATCACAATGGGAACTTTCAAATGACGAGTTCTGCATTACTCCTTTATTTTATTTTCAGAAATCCTACAAATATTGCAGATGCCAGTTTACCAGCTCTGAGAGTGTTCGCAGTATGATCGCAGAATAAAACAACAAAGATGAAAGTAGTGTAAATGTTGCCAGTACTACTCATTTCTGTTTATTGCGTATCCTTTATTTACTCTAACAGGGCTAGCTGTTACGATTGTTTTAATCTAGAGATATGTGCAGATCTTTGCTTTCCCCTGCTTGGTTGATGTAAAAACTTATTTCAGTCCAACAAGGTTTTTTTTGGTTCACTACAGGCCTACTGAGTATCAGGTTATTATTGAAAAAAATAATGAAAATAATGGGAGGCTGAAAACCCTAGACTGTAATAAACCACAATTATCCTTTGAGCTGTAGACCTGAGACTTGACCTGGACCAGCTTTGCTTTGTTTACTTTTCTAGGTCTATTTTTAAGGGTTTGTTGAGTTAACCTTACATCTCCGGCATAGCGAGAAGAACTACATTTCCTTAGTTAATTGTCATTGCACAATATTTGCACAGAATATGACTTAGAAACCCACATATGCCTTGACATTGAGTCATCGCCCCAATGATCTCTATTAGGCTAATTAAGCCAATTAACCTACTGAAATAATTCAGCGAGGCCACAGCACCACCTCGCCAACGCTGAACGAAACCCTGAAGGTACATCACACAGAGGCATGTGTGTGACTGATCCCTTCCCAGATACACCAAAAGGACAAGCACTGTTTCATATCATTAGCATAAACAAATTAGGGCATCGCTCCCTCGTTAGGCCAAATATGTCTCATTAGTGCCACAGCTGAACAAACCTCCTGATTAGGCCTCACTGTCTCCCCTTGAAGCCCACAAAAGGAGAGTCTATTTTTTAATTAAGCTCATTTGCATTTACAAATGAGAAGCTAATTAATGAGACTCATTTTCTGGGGCTTTTCTAGTTTGGCAGGAAGCATGTGGAACTGTTTTTACCTGCACGCAGAAAATCCCGGAGTGAAACGAGGACAAGAAAGCGTGGCTCGGAGAACTTAGAGAGCCAATGTTGTTTCTGCTCTTTAAACCAACAAACTGATGTTACATATTTTCAAATCACATCACTGGCAGAGCATCCGTTGTGCAATTCCTCCTACTCGACTTCACAAAGAATCTGTTTTTTGTTTCTTTTTTGATAAGATGGCAGTTGTGACGGAAAGTTCTCATTCAGTTTTGTGTTTGTGGGTACACGTTAGCTAAGAGGCCTCCTCTTGGTGAGCCCAAGGTGGGCAGGATGGAGTAAGGGGAGGTGTGGGTGGCGTGTCATGCGAGGACAAGAAGGTGACAGGGCAATTACAGTGTGCACGAGTGTTAATGTGTGTGCCCGTGTTTGTGAACGTGCACGTGTGTTAGAGAGTCAGAAAAAGAGGGAGAACAAGAGGGAGAGAAAGAGGGAAAGAGAGGTGTGATATCATCAATTAAATAACCCTCCCACACAGCATCTGGTGCTCTCTCTTAGGCCGTCTGTCTCTTTCCCGACCATCGCACGCCGATTTTCTGCTTCTCCGTTTGTTTTTCCTCTTTCTGTGCTTTAGTAGTGTCAGTGTTTCTTAAGTTGAACATGCTAGTTAGCCGAAGTCAGAGGGTGTAGCGACGCTTCCTCTGTCTCACTAAGCATCGGATTTCACATCCTACAAAAATAAATATACATATATATCTATATATGCACAGGTTGGCTTGAACACACAGGCTGATGGAGGGCAAAACCTGAAATAGAAGAGTTAATGTAACCAAGTGGAAGACTGTTGAGGGCAAAATCACTGACCGCATGTTAATAAGGCAGATGTGCACACTTTGCTTATTAATTCTTAACTCGTTGCGTTAACTGTGCTACTTCAGTTTGGGCAAAGTCCGTGATTCAGTAAGACATTTTTCCATGCTAATGAGACCACTGTCCTCTCTGTCTTCCTCTGCCGCACCATCTTTCCTCCTCTGATTTATTATGAAATGAGGCCAGTTCATGTGTATTGTAGTAAGACTAATATGAGATCCAATGATGAGGACAAAGAAAGCTTTCATATTAATAGGAAGAATCCAATTATAAGTTTATGTGAACTGCAGCTAGCAGGGAAAATTAATTTGCATTTTAACATTTTGGGTTTTGATGTTAGATTGAAAGATGAGAAGGAAAGAGGGAAAGCTCTGAAATGAGAAAAGGGGGGAAATTACAGATGTGCAATTTGGTGTGAATGGATCAAATCAGCAGTTCAAATCTTTTAAGGTGAGAAGTGATGAATGGAATGATGGTGTTGCACATAAAGCAGAGACATAGGGTATGTTTCTTTTTTTTTCATGTGTGAGTGTTATTCTTTGTGCGAGTGCTGACACGGGGCAACATCTCTCTCTTCATGTGCATGATTTTAGAATCTAGGTCAGCCTGGTGAATTAGAAACAATCTGCATCCCTCTGCATGCCTACAGTGAAGCCATCCAATAAGGATCCGTGTGTATGCGCACGACACCCACTCACACAAACAGACACATACGCGTGCACATCAATCAAGCCCTAACAAATATAATCCAATTTTAGATATGAGCCCTAGTTTCTCAAAATTCTCAAAGATTTAAGAGAGAAAAATATTAAAGGTGTTTCTGTTAGGTCTGCTGACAACAAAATGATGTGTCTCTTTGACAAATGAGGGCATTTTTTTTTTCATACCGCAGTTCAGTGCATGAGAATGACACCACTGTGTGGGAATGAGTGGGATTTGATGGAGTCTGCGCTTTGTTGTAGAAAGCTCTTGGTTAATGATATGCCTCTCTCATCCAGCCCGAGTCGCGCCTCCCCTCCCATTCTGCAAGCAAGAGAGATAACGAGGGAGCAGACAGCCCAAAACTTCACACAAAGAAGAGAGGAATCAGCACAACCGCAATCTCAGCCTTCACTCGCAAAACTTTCTCTTCTTCTCTGTCTTCTGTTTGCCGATAGTCTTCAGATGCTTGTTCAAACTTGTTCAAATACGCCTACTGATCAAGTAGGGGACAGCTGCACTTGTGTAACTTAAATGTTGGAGGGCTCTCTGGAAACAAGTCCAATCTGAATGTAATGTATAAACAAAAAACTGAATCTGAGGGTAGCTCAAGGCAGGAACTGCAGTAAGGTGACGGAGACACTTTGAGTCCGTGACTCATAACTATGTCTTCACTCTGTGCACGCTCGTGCGTGTGCACTTGCCTTCCACATATGTGCATGCGGGTGTGCACGAGTTTACGCAAGCTTACATGTTGTATTCGTGCGCGCATGTCTGCGACTCACTGGGACAGAGGCTCGTCCCCCTCTAGAGCACCATGCTCTGATGGATGTTAATGTGGACTGACGCAGGGGTGTCCCCCGAGGGAGGGAACATGGCCAACGAGTGAGGAAGGGTGTGTATGTGGGTGTGTGTTTCTGTGTATGTGTGTATGAGATGGGGAGGGGGATTCGTTCGTTCTAATCCTCTCCCTTCTTCACAGAGCCAGAGCGGGGAAGAGGCACTGAACCGCCCAATGAATAAATAAAAGCCTCAGCCCCTGCTTCCTCCTCCTCCTCCTCCTCTCCCCTCCAGCCCAAAGCCCTGCACAGGAGCACTTAAAAGCATTTTAACAAGAGAGTCACTTCATTAAATATGTACTTCCTGTCCACAAAAACCCTAGAAGGAAAACTCTGGGTGACTTTTCACATTGTGAAATATTGGGAAAAATGTGGGGGTGGGGGGTGGGGGCATTCATGGGAGTTTGAGGCAGACAGAGAAACTATTGCGCAGAGAGACAAAGGGAGAGAAATATAGCAGTGCTGAAAAAAAGGACAAGCAAGGCGAGATAACAGGAGCAGTGAGGTGGAAATTGGTGAAGACCTGTCAGATCTCTCTAAATTTTCACAAACCACACATCAGGGCAGTTTTGCGTTCATATTGCATCCTTTTTATGTTTGTGTGTGTGCGCCCATTTGTTACCTGTTTTCAAAGCTTTGACAGAAAACAAATTTCATCAAATTACATTGCAGAGTCGAATAAGACTGAAAAAGAAGAAACAGAGTAAGATAAAGACAGTGGGGCGATGAGTTCTGCTATGCAATCAGCTCAAAATTTTAAAGACTTAAAGTTTGTAGGAAATTTTGGAGGGAAAGAAATCGATGTTTCTTTCGTGTTTTTGAAGCCACTGCAAGAAATGGTGCAACTTAAGCACCAAATTCAGCTCGATGGTGTATTAATGTTGAAACAGGCTGCTGTTAAAAGGGACTGTACCACCTCTGAGCACTTTTCACCCAGACATATTTAATATGTCAAAAAAAGAGGAGTTCAGGTCAAATGTTAAATCTTTTAGCTTGCATCGGTGTCACATCTGCAGTCTAGAAAATGCTCCACACAGACGGTGATGGTGTTTATCAAAAGCACATTCATTCGATCTTTTGCGAGTTTATAATTTAAACTTCAAAATACATTTTGAAATTTGGCACATTCAAGGATCTAATTTAAAAAATCATGCGAAATATGATTACTGACATTCAATTTTTCATACCAAGCTTTACAGACACATACCTCTACTATAAATAATGCAAAGTGGTGCCTTAAGTAACACTTCAGATTGGGATATCTGTTGGGAAAGGTGATAAAGATCAGGCATATACACCATAAATACAACAATGCATCTGTACAGACCTGCTTAAAATGAACATAATCTGACCTGTAAAGTTTCTCATTGCAGAGATCACTTTACTGGTTAACCCTTGTGTGGTGTTTGGGTCCGTCGGGCTTGTTTTCAAAATCTCAACAAAAAAACCCAAACATTTTATCACGATTCAACCTCAGATTTTTCTCGTTTTCTGTGACCTATGAAATAACACATTTTCTATGACTTCCCATTGTGAAGTGTGCAGATGTTGTTCAACCAGAGCTAACAGTAATGTCTGCACGACATCAAATAAGAGTTTAAACCTTGCATCCTACTAAATAATCCTTATTGGGAGATTATTTCCTGATCTAAATTCTGTTCTAGATTCAGTAGTAAAAGATGAGCTGCACTGTGTGTGCCCAGGATAGACAGGAAAACACAGTATACGTGCATCAAGTGTAAGAAATACATATGCAACACACAGGAAAGCTCTGCCCCTCATGTGTTGCATAAACTGGCACGAATAAGATATTCCATTAGGGACTAAAAAAATAGACTAACATGAATCTCTTCACTTTCTAATTCAAGTAAATATCAAACTTTGGCAAACTTTGCTTCCTTTATATTTGTTCAAGGTACAGATGTTACGATTTTTCTTATTATATTTTGTTGTATGACTTGAAGATTAATGGTATTTTATTCAAACTGGCTCTAACAGAGGAAAATACCAAATATTTACTGTATAATATGTGGTATATGTTGCTTTAAAGCGGGATAAAGTAAACATCTGTTAAGTATTTCTTTGCATACATCACTCTCCACCATTTGGCCTTAGAACTGAAGAAGCTTCTCGGATGAGAGGTGAAACGTCTTCAAGTAACTTGAAGAAGTCCAGACGCTTTTCTTTGCAAGCTCCTTTGACTACGATGACCTGGATGACTGAGAACCTTCACAGACATTTTGCATACATTTATATGGCCGTATTGATTTGAAAACTAAAAAATGCAGTGAATCCATCAGACCTGCAAGCACTAGCTGAATACACCACACAAGGGTTAATATGCCATTCAGTCTGGAATGTTTGGCCTCCAAGATGAATCTAACTCGCCAGCATTATTCATGTAGGAAAGGACATTTTAACTCTGAATGAAACTCCTCCTGTGCTGTGGTCTTATTTCAGCAGCTGCAGGTTTGTCATTTCATACACTTTTCAAGTAGAATATAACAGACTATTTGTAAAAAGAGGAATCACGAGGTTAAGGGGAATTAGCCAACTGACATCTAAAGATGTTAAAGCAATACAGCACTGTTTTAATTCTGGACATAGCAAAAATGAACATCTAAACACTAGCAAGGTTAGGGAGGGTTACTAAAGGAATACTAATTCAAATACACTCCCCAGTCACTTCAGTATTTCATAAAGTGCCGATCTACTTGGACTTTTCTGCTAAACAATTTCTAGGATTTACAGAGAATGGTTGGAAAAAGATAAAATATCCAGTGAGCATCAGTTCTCTTGTTGATCATATGTTGGTGATAATTTGATATCTTGGTGATATGTTGTTGATGCCAGAGATCAGAGGAAAATGGCCTGATGGCTTCAAGAAGAAAGGACGGCAACAATAACTCAAGTAAGGACTTGTTACAACCAAGGAATGCAGAAGAGCATCTCTGAATACTACAGCAGCAGAAGACCACACTGGGTGTCACTCAAGTGCCCTATGTTTTGTATTATGTATTTATATATTTTAACTTAATTCATGAGCTTTTCCCAAACATAACCAAAAACTAAAAGTAACATTTACATTTTAAAAATCCGCAAGTGCCAAGGTCTCAGAAGTGCATGAACCGCAGTCTTCTAGCTGACAAATCAGAGGCTGTTGTAGGCCTCTATTTTGGATCCATATTCTCAGGGTGTCCCATAAACCCCTTGCTGGTTTGTCAAGGCCCCAGTGGCAAAGGAGACCTTATGTGTAACACCGAGATTCAGGGCAGGGCAAAACAGCACTGAAGTACAAATAAGAACAAATTGATTTGGGAATTGGTCGCATGTCAAGAAGATATAGAAAGCTGTTAAAGTTGCATCCAAGAGTGTCTGAGATGACAGCATACACAACACGAGATAGTAATTAGTATGTTATTGCGTGGTTTGCATTATTTGTTGCTGAGCTTAATCTCCACAGAAAATATCTTAGTCATGGATTAGCTGGAATATTTCAAACAAACGGCGTATGTTGAAAAGAAAAGAGACATTAATGCAGTGGGGCTTAGGGCAGTATTCTAGCAAAGTCCATCCAGTTAACAAACAGATGGATTGGCTGGTCATAGAAAATAATTTTTTACTGCTTACTAAGTTTTGTTTTTTTTTTTCCCTTAAAAATACAACTGCTGACTGCTTTGACCTCCACGGTGATCAGGCTAACAGAACAAATCATCATCAAAACAAAAAAAGCACACTTTTAGATAACATTTTTATGATCTACACAGTCAGTAGTGAAAACAGAGACAGGTGTTCACCTTGTCCCAATGCATTTTCTTTCAGCACAAATTCTTTGATGTTTTGACTCCAAATCTTGGATATACATATGTGTGTCAAAAGGGAACGGTTGGATTTATGCTGTTCCAGCTGTGTGTGGCTACAATGTGGTAACATCCAGCTCGGAGCGAAGTCCACAAACATGCCGAATGGCTACTTGTGGATGGTTATAAAACTCAGTCACTCTCCAAAGACACTGACGCTCAACTTTAAAGTCTAACACAAAAAAGCTTATGTTTGAAATAAAAATTACCAGTTCAAGCTGTAGTAAGGCTTAAAGTTGTCAAGTCACACATGCCATTTCGTCTATGTCACGGAGGAGCAGGGAGGACTCGGCGCAGACTGAAATCTCAGAAAAACAGGTTTATTTACACACTCCAGGTGCACTATATACAGGTGAAGGAGAAGGGGGCCAGGGTTCCCAGGGGTGCAGAGCGGGGTCGGGAAAAGCGTCCAGAGTCTCCAAACCAAACACGAGAAATCTGCATACAGAGAACAAGGGTTAGCACGGAACTTTCACGGACAGAGCTCAAAACTGGCTGAGGCTAAAGTAGCACTGACGAGCGTTATTCAATAGTCCAGCGGAGAGGTGCTCTCAGTCACTGCCTTAAGTAGCGGGAGCAAACAAGGTGAGGAGCCACAGGTGATTGCCTACAGGTGGTGGAGGCCGGGAGCTCACAATGAGCTCCGCCCAGGCAGCGAGCAGAGAGAGAGGAGAGAGAGAAAAGACTAAACATAACATGTAGCCACACAGGGCCAGCCGAGCAGGCACGGGGACCGTGACAGTACCCCCCCCTCAACGGGAGCCTCCCGGCGACCCACCAGGCTTACCCGGATACCGACGATGGAAGTCCCGGATCAACTCCTTGGCCAGGACAGCCGACCGGGGCACCCAGGACCGTTCCTCCGGCCCGTAGCCCTCCCAATCCACCAGGTACTGGAAACCCCGTCCCCGGCGCCGAGAGTCCATAATACGAGTGATGGCGTACACCTCCTGACCATCCACAAGCTGGGCGGGCGGAGGGGCCCTAAGAGGGGGGCACAGCGGGCTGGAGAGCACGGGCTTGACCTGAGAGACGTGGAAGACGTTGTGTATGCGCATATTGCGCGGCAGCTTCAGGCGAACAGACACCGGGTTGACAACAGAGTCAATTTCAAAAGGCCCAAGGAAGGTGGGCGCCAGTTTCTTAGACTCAGCGCGATTAGGCACAAAGCGAGTGGACAGCCATACCTTCTGACCCGCGGCGTATGCAGGGGCAGGGGTCCGACGGCGATCAGCGAGGGCCTTGTTTCGCTCCTTAGTTCGGAGCAGGGCCGCTCTGGTAGTACGCCAGGCCCGACGGCACCTTCGGAGGTGGTGTTGCAGAGAGGGGACCGCATGCTCGCCTTCAAGAGCAGGAAACAGCAGCGGTTGGTACCCCAGAGAAGCCTCGAACGGCGACATTCCCGTGGCGGACGACGTGAGGCTGTTATGAGCGTACTCAATCCACGGTAACTGGTCGCTCCAGGTGCCTTGATTGTGGGAGACAACACAGCGAAGGGCAGCTTCCAGCTCCTGGTTGGCACGCTCCGTCTGTCCGTTGGTCTGAGGGTGAAAACCAGATGAAAGACTAACCTTTGCGCCCAGGGTCGTGCAGAACTCTTTCCAAACCCGCGAGGTGAACTGAGGGCCTCTGTCGGACACGATGTCGTCAGGGATGCCGTGCAGCCTAAACACATGTGCCGTGAGCAGTTGAGCAGTCTCCAGTGCGGTCGGGAGCTTTATGAGGGCAACAAAATGCGCAGCCTTAGAAAAACGGTCCACAATGGTTAGTATTACTGTGTTACCTGAAGAGGACGGCAGCCCCGTGACGAAGTCCAGGGCGATGTGGGACCAGGGCCGGCCAGGAGTGGGGAGAGGCTGGAGCAACCCGGACGGCGGTTGGTTGGGACGCTTGTTTTGAGCGCACGTGGGACAGGCGGTCACATAGTCTCTAGTGTCTTTTATCAGGGAGGGCCACCAGAAGTAACGTTGCAAGAAGGAGATCGTGCGATGAAGTCCAGGGTGGCAGGAAAAGCGGGCGGTGTGACCCCACTGGAGAACACGTGACCTGACGGACGTGGGAACATAAAGCCGCCCTGGTGGGCCCGTCCCTGGGTCGGGTTCGGTGACTTGCGCCTCGAGGATTTGGGATTCAATCGCCCAAGTGACTGCTCCGAACACGCAGGAGGAGGGGAGGATGGGCTCAGGGTCAGGGTCTTTCTCTGTAACGGTGAACAGCCGGGAAAGGGCGTCAGGTTTTACGTTTCGTGACCCGGGCCTGTAGGTGAGAGAAAAGTCAAACCGTGAGAAAAACAGAGCCCACCTGGCCTGCCGGGAGTTGAGACGCTTCGCTGACCGGATGTACTCCAGGTTTTTGTGGTCTGTCCATACAATAAAGGGATGCTCAGCGCCCTCTAGCCAGTGCCTCCATTCCTCTAGTGAGAGTTTCACAGCCAGCAGCTCTCGGTCCCCGATGTCGTAATTCCGCTCCGCTGGTGTGAGGCGGC
The DNA here is from genome assembly GCF_057382275.1 of Copadichromis virginalis. NCBI lineage: Eukaryota > Metazoa > Chordata > Actinopteri > Cichliformes > Cichlidae > Copadichromis > Copadichromis virginalis. Next base: position 22,865,715 of record NC_140637.1, on the reverse strand, counting down.
GAGAGAAGAAGGCACACGGGTGGAGTTTACCTTTAAAGCGCTGAGACAGGACTGCCCCAACCCCCGTCTCCGACGCATCCACCTCCACCACGAACTGTTGGTTGAGGTCAGGCTGTTGAAGGATAGGAGCGGTGGCAAACCTTTCCTTTAGGCAGGCGAACGCCTCCTGGGCTGGCGGGTCCCACTGAAACGACACCTTCGGGGAAGTAAGTCTTGTGAGAGGCAATGCGATCTTACTATAATCTTTAATGAAGCGCCTGTAGAAATTGGCAAAGCCCAAAAAACGCTGGAGCTGCAGGCGATTTGGGGGCTTGGGCCAGTCTAGGACTGTTTGGACCTTTGCCGGGTCAGGCTTCAGATTACCTTGAGCGATGATGTACCCCAAGAACGCCACTGAGTCTACGTGGAAGTCACATTTCTCCGCCTTCACAAAGAGTCTGTTCTCCAACAGGCGCTGGAGAATCTGTCTCACATGGACTTCGTGCTCCTTCACAGTCTTTGAAAAAACAAGAATGTCATCAAGGTAGACAAAAGCACAGCGGTTAATAAAATCCCTGAGGACATCATTGACTAGCGCTTGGAAAACAGCAGGGGCGTTCGTCAGACCGAAGGGCATTACCAAATACTCAAAATGACCAAGATGTGTATTGAATGCCGTCTTCCACTCGTCTCCCTTTCGAATCCTCACTAGGTGGTAAGCGTTTCTCAGATCGAGTTTGGTGAACACTGTAGCCCCTTGAAGTAGTTCAAAGGCAGAGGAGAGAAGGGGCAGCGGGTATTTGTTTTTGATCGTGATTCTGTTGAGGCCACGATAGTCTATACACGGCCGGAGGGTTTTGTCTTTCTTGCTGACAAAAAAAACCCCCGCACCCACAGGAGAAGAAGAGGACCGCATAATGCCCGCGGCCAGCGAGTCGGTGATGTATTTCTCCATTGTCTCTCTCTCAGGTTGGGTGAGACTATACAAGCGGCCAGAGGGAAGCGGCGCCCCCGGGAGGAGGTCAATGGCACAGTCGTAGGGCCTGTGGGGGGGGAGCATTTTTGCTTTGTCCTTGCTGAATACTGCTGCCAGGTCGTGATAGACAAAGGGAACAGCGAACAAATCGCACTCCTCTGTGGGCTCAACTGTGGTTAGCCGAGTGACCGGGGGGGGTGGCAGTTTTAAGACAGTTCATGTGGCATTCCACACTCCACCCCGTAACACGCTCTTTCTTCCAGTCTATCTGGGGGTTATGTTGCACCAACCAGGGGTAACCTAACACAAGTGGTGCAAACGGTGTCTTGAACACGAAGAAGCTAATCCTTTCAGTATGGTTACCGGAGAGTGTGAGAGACAAGGGTTCAGTAATATGAGTGATGTCTGGCAAACGTTGGCCTGATAAGGCAGACACACGGAGCGGATTAGGCAAAGCTGTGGTAGCAACGTTCAGCTTTGTGGCTAGTGAGATATCAATGAAGCTCTGCTCAGCACCAGAGTCTATTAATGCAGAAAGAGGGTGAATAGCTGTCTGTATCATGAGCTTTGCGGGCAATGTTAAACGTGGATGGGAGTGTTTACCAGACAGGTCGCCCACCAGTACCCTCTCCATTACTGGTGGGCGCGCTCTTTTGCCAGAGCCGGGCAGGTGGAGATAAAGTGACCCTTACGGCCGCAATACAGGCACTCACCAGCGGAGAACCGACGCTGACGTTCCGCGGGTGAAAGGCGGGAGCGTCCTATCTGCATCGGCTGCTCTCCTTCCTCGCCCCTGCTGTACTCACGGGCTCCTCGTGACTCGGGGGAAGGGTCTCTTGTTGCCCGCGGCTCCCGCGGTGCGTGCCTCCGCACGCTCCGGCGCGCACGCAGCCGATCATCCACCTGAATACACAGCGACATAACAGCCTCCAGAGATTGAGGGAGTTCACGCATCATTAATTCGTCCTTTAGGTCGTCATTGATGTTGTTTAGTAACGTGGTCCTTAATGCCTCCTGCCCCCACTTTGTTTGTGCTGCCAGGGTCCAAAAATCAACAGAATAATCAGCCATGCTGCGCTTACCTTGTTTAAGGTTGAGTAAGCGGTGACCGGCGGCTTCTGTGCTGGAGCCCTTATCAAACATAGCCTTAAACTTGGAAAGGAAGTCAGCATATGTAATTACAGGGTTTGCTTGAAGTTGAGCCTGCGCCCAGGTCAAAGCACGGTCACGTAACAGCTGAACGAAATAGGCGATCTTGACCTCATCGCTAGAAAAGACATGTGGCAATTGGCGAAAATGCATAGCGCACTGCATCAAAAACCCCGCGCACTTCCCCAGCTCCCCCGTGAATGCCTCAGGTGTGGGCAACAGCTTATCCAAAGACACAGAGGAGAGAGGTGGTGCAGCAGCGCTTGCAGCAAAGCCTGATGTTACCTGAGGAGATGAGGCAGAGGCTGGGCGCTCCGGGGGGCTCGCCTCGGGGGGGCTCGCCTCTAGTGGTGTTCGTTGGGCGACGGCCAGAGCCAAGGCGGCCACCTCTCCACTGAGCCGGACTAACATCTGCTCATGCCGGTGTAGTAGCTCCTCCAAGGTGATCGGGGCCGGGGCCGAGGAAGCAGAGTCCGCTGAGTCCATGGTTGGCTGGACTATTCTGTCACGGAGGAGCAGGGAGGACTCGGCGCAGACTGAAATCTCAGAAAAACAGGTTTATTTACACACTCCAGGTGCACTATATACAGGTGAAGGAGAAGGGGGCCAGGGTTCCCAGGGGTGCAGAGCGGGGTCGGGAAAAGCGTCCAGAGTCTCCAAACCAAACACGAGAAATCTGCATACAGAGAACAAGGGTTAGCACGGAACTTTCACGGACAGAGCTCAAAACTGGCTGAGGCTAAAGTAGCACTGACGAGCGTTATTCAATAGTCCAGCGGAGAGGTGCTCTCAGTCACTGCCTTAAGTAGCGGGAGCAAACAAGGTGAGGAGCCACAGGTGATTGCCTACAGGTGGTGGAGGCCGGGAGCTCACAATGAGCTCCGCCCAGGCAGCGAGCAGAGAGAGAGGAGAGAGAGAAAAGACAAAACATAACATGTAGCCACACAGGGCCAGCCGAGCAGGCACGGGGACCATGACAGTCTAGGCTGATAGTAAAAATAAAGGTGGTTACGCATACAGCCCATGGACATATATGATATCACAGTAGCTACAACCATCTTTTATTTACAGTATATGGTTACATACTTGCTGGTGGCTGTAAATCTCAGTTTTGCTTCTATGGAAAACATGAAGGTGCCTTTGTGCTATTTGCTATTTACAAAAAATGTAGGTGACACTCCGCATGTTATGCATCACCAACACAGCTTATATAATGCAGTTTTAGTATAGCCAGTGTTTAATCACTAATAAATATAATCAAACCCTTGATGTGAAAGAGTCATTCATGGTTGGTTTAATCTAAATCTGTCAGTGATTCAAACTGTTACTTTCAGCATATTACAAAAGCATAATTTAGAACAGTAAATAGCTTTCTTTTATACCTACTGTATCACATCATATTTGTGTTTTTTTCCCCCTTTTGTTCTTTCTTGAAGCGTATAACCAGGCGGTACATTATATCACGGCTAATTGGTACCTTCAGATCAGGTACAGAAATTACTGCTCACTTTGCTGATTCATACTGAATGAATGATTTAAAGTCACTGATTACATTCTTGGTTCATTTCTTTTATCACATTTCAAATGCACTCGAGAATATACATTAATTAGCAACTGTATTTCTTCTCATACTGCTGCAACAGTCTGCACTGAACCTGACCGCCTTAACTTAACTGATTATTTCACTCTTCTGTTGGTTCAAACTTTTAGTGCCTGAAAGTTTGCGTGTTGTGCTTCCTGAGTAATTGTGTATCTTTTGATATATTAGACATTACATGTGTTAAAGGCCCATGTTTGAGTAGATTTTGAGCCATGTACATGCATCACTGTCCTTCTGAAATATTAACATGTAAGCTGCACAAAGCTTGTCATTATTATTTTGATTCTAACTTCTGTTTTTAGGAGTTCAACCAAATCATCTCATATTTATGCATATCCATGTCAGGAGCAAAAGAAAGACATGCACTGGAAGCACTAAATCTATTCAAATCAATACGAAAAAAATTAATAACACTAACAGCTAATGGATTTTTAAAAAAAACTACGAACCAAACTGCAGCAAGAAAATATTTTGCACTGATTCTATTTTAATTCTGAGTGGTATTGTATTTGCCCTAGTTGGTAGAGCCACATAGAAATAGCCAGATTCATGCACTCTGCATGTTACAATGCAAACATCATTATCAAACCTGAAGCATGACAACCTGAAACAGCATTATAAACTCACAAGATTGCTGTATGACAAAGTTTTGCTGACAAAATCAAATTTTCACAACAGTGTTTACCCTAGTTCTGTGCACATGCTGATTAAATCATTCAGCTCTTTAAACCTGTTTACACAATCAGCTGCTTCTTGCTCTAACCTTTGTTACTTTCCAACATGCCAATCTACCGGCCAAATGCCACAGATTACTGAACAGGCCACATGGAACCTTTGGCACGTTCATCTATCACACAGTGGATTTAGTTCCTGAAGATACTACATCTGAGTAGTAACTCAAACTGTGGGGAAACTTGCTGCTCCTATTTTTGAGACTAGCAGCTGTTAAGGACTCACACTGATAAGAGAGGATATATTATTCTCATTTTCCTCTCTATATTTTCATTCTAATGACTCTGGAGTAGATCTGCATGATTCACATATGTACTAACAGTTTACCGGTATGTACCCCATCAGTTCATTTTAGCTCTTTTCTGTCTTTAAGTCCAGTTTTTTCCTTTTGGCCAAGTTACGAAAGCCTGCAGAGGGGCAGTGACCAGTTCTTGTGAGGTGTCCTGCTTGTACATTTTGGGCAACGAGAGGATTGTACAAAGATGGCATCCATGATGAGATGGCATGGCCACAGCAGAAAAACATTTAAAAGCCTAGCAGAAGTCTGACGCCTGAGTTTTGTGCACACGGGTATTAGGTTTACCTCTTTATTTGAAACTGCTGCCACAGTCAGTATGAACATGTGCATCACTGTAGCTGCCTTTGGTCATTGTTTCTGCTACTGCTATGATCACAAGTTTTTTCCTCCTTGTGGCATCAATACAAATCAGTTTTATGTAATAGGACAACATTAAACATTTCATTCCAGCTCTAATTTAGTATGGTCACTGCACTTTGAGGACTCAGTGTGAAAGATGCATTCATATGTTAGTGAACACCTTGGTGCATATGGAGAAGAGACTGGAGGGCTACTTTTGTCTTTCAGAAACCATTGCATTCAACTTAAAGGCATCTTCTAGAAAAGCTGGCGAGTGAGCACTGCGGAAATACTGTTTTTTGAACTCGATCATGATGCATGTTCTTAAATAGCTGTAGACATGCGTTTGACAGCTGAGACCACACAACTCACTTGTGAATTGGTTCTGTTCCTTTTGCAGCACTCATTTAAACATTTTTGTGTTGACTTATTACAGAGTACGGCTGCGGCACCTTTAAGGGGGGCGAAAGGGACTCTAAAGTGGGTCAGAGTAAAAATATCTTCAACAATTATTCATGGGACCCCGCCTATCTCTACCATACCTCCACCCTGTGAAAAATCTGCATTGCACTGCAGTGAGGGGAGACAAAATGGAGGGAAAAAGAGATATGGCGCGAGGGGAACCGTGGAGGATGGAATTTCGGGATAAAGAGACCAAACACAGAGTCAGGAGCGAGTACTTTGTTTAGTTCTTTTGGCTCGGCTTGTGATGAAACGTGGGTGCAATAGGCGATATGCAACGTACAATGTGCAAGCTGCACTTGACAAAGATTTCCTTTCATGCTCAATGCTAAATTTTGCCAACTTTTGCTCTGTCATCAGCAGAAAAGATCTTCCCAAACACTAACATTGTACCCGCCATTTCAGCTGACTCCTAAGACTGACTGAATTAAACATTTACCACACCGACCACAGCGATCTCGTGCTAACTAACTTCCTGTCAATTCTAAGATGAAAATAGAGAGGTTTGAATTGGGGAAAGGCTTTGCAAAGCGGAAAGTTTTGCGAAATCTCTCTGATTGGGCAGGTACAAAGTGTGTCCGGTGATTTGTGACAGCGTGGGGATTTTTGGAGACTCTGGATTGCGTGCTTAAGGTTGAGTGAGACTAAGACTTTTGGGTTTGTTTCATGAGTGCCTTGGCTGAAAGCATCACGACCGGAGCAATGAATAAAATAAAGAGCTCTAATTATTTGTGCAAAAGAAGAAGAAGAAGAAGAAACTAGATTCCAGTGCAGCAGAGGGGTGTCATGGCTGCCAGGTCCCTGCAGGTCTGCACTGTAAATCCACACATTAATCAGAGTTGGCAGGGAGAGATCAAAGGAGCCTGTTCCATCTTTACTCAGAGCAGCACTTTGATGTCTGTGTGTGTGTGTGTGTGTGTGTGTGTGTGTGTGAGAGAGAGAGAGAGAGACAGAGAGAGAGATGGGGAGTGAGTCAGACAGAGAGGGAGCAGGGTTGAAAGACAGCCTGAAAAGAAAACTCTCATCCTGCTGGGGTTTGAGATACAATCAAGACCTGGTCTAACTTTGAATATCAGCACCTGTTAAGACTAAAAAGAGAAGAAAAAAAAATGCTCCCGCTCACTGCATGCACGGGAGTCTACAAAGAGCAAAATTAGCGCACATCATGATGACAGCGTGAAGCCAACACAGCCGTGTGTATAACATGGATGCTCGCGTCCACACGTCTGCATGCATGCACATATAAACGCATTTGCCTACGTGCTTTGCCGCGTGCATTGTTCCTGTCAAATGTGACCGCCGCCAATTTCGGTGCAATGGAAAGTACTTTCCTGCCCCATGGTGGTCCTCCCCTGTCACTGCAGCGTAAGCCCTTCTCCCTTCCTCGCAGCAGACACTGTCACAGAGGATGGTGGTACGCCACCATCGCTTGGCAGCTGAGCCTGCAGTTGCCATGGCGACACGGAGCTGCAGCAGAGGCTTTAAAAGCATCATGTATTAATAGTTGGTGTGTTGACACTTTTTGTGCTTCTTCCATTCTCTGTGAAGCGGGAGCTTTTAGTGCCCAGTCCTGCTTGGAGAAGGTGAGGATTCTGTGTAGTGCTGTTAGCCGAACACTTGGGGATCTGATTTCAGTGAGCAGAGAAGTGCAGTACTGCCATTGCTGTATCTACTTACAGTACAAGGCCACGTTTCACTAACACTCTAGATCCTTAGTCTTAAAGTTAGTGATATTATTAATGCTCTGTGTACACCTTAGAGCTCTGCTTTTGTTTAGATGCTGTTTGCAAAACCCCTTTAAAATAAGCTTCAGTAGTTAGATTGACATGAACATTTGTGCGGTAGAAATAGCATAATCAAATCACACAAAATAACTCAAGAAATGACCAAAACTTTCTTTACAGACAGACCGTTTCTTTTCTGTTGTAATATGTCTAGGGTATTCTTTTTTTTTTTTTTTTTTTCAATTAATGGACGTCTCTGCCATCTGCTGGCAGAAACTAATACTGAAAAGGTGAATTGCACATTAAGTTTGAGAATTAGATTTAACAAACTATGACGTGATGTAACGCCCACCCTTAATCATCAGAGTAAACCTGGACTATGTAGTGTTTGAAGTCACACACGTGAATAAATTGTAATATAAAATGAGGTTTTCACCTACAAAAAATATGTAAATAGCAACAATAAAAATAAAATCAAACCCACACTGAGAGGTTTGTGATCAAACACCTCGCTATTCTCTGTGTGATATTAAGAATATATAACTAGAAAGCATATTAATATTTCTATGGGAAGGATATTGTAGAATTTGTTTGTTATCATGAAGCTACATGTTTGCTACAGCCTTCAATCTTTTGTATATGGAAAATCTTTATACCCTGTTGTGCTTTATGTTATCTTTTTACCTGAGATATTTTTATGTGTCTCGCTAAGCACTGATAACAAAATTAATAACAGATTATTCCACAAAGCTGCTGCATTTTCAGAGTTATGGCATTGTGCATGGTGCTTACTGTCACACTGTCATGACTTACTTTTTGTCATTACAGTTTCCAAAAAGCTGTAAGACTGTAAAAATGTAAATAAAAACACAATAAATTGTTTTGGAAATGATTACAACTAGGGGCAAAGACAACATATCAGATGTTGGTAGACAGAAATGTGTTATTATTATTTTGGTATATGCTTATTTTCAATTTGATTGAAAAAGAAGGATGTCATATTTACCGATGTTTTGTGCTACCTCCTCTTTAAATGCACTCTGTAAGCAAATGAGAACTGAGGAGACTAGTTGTCTGTTTCTGCAATTGACTGATGACCTGTCCAGGGGGTACCCTGCATTCTTTTACCGCAACTTTTTAAGAAACTTTTTTGTATTATGTTAGGTTGTCTTATTTTAGACCGCATCTGCCACTTGTCAAATCACACCAACAATAATTCAGTTAAATGTTTCAAAATTCAGTGAAATCAGTTGCTTCAGGATGTCAGAGCAATAGGTTGCCACACAACTACCACACAACTAAGTCATTATACATCAACTAGTAGTAATTGTGTCAAATTCGATTCAACAGTAATTCCTAATCCAAAGGAGTGGAAATACAAAAAAGCACATTGAGATAGTGTACCAAGAATGACTAAGACATGTAGTCCCGTGGACAGACTCAAATGTCCCATCTTTTAAGCCCCTGAATAGCACCGAAGCATTACAGTTTTACTGAGAGACCTAGACAACGTCTAATGCTGTGCTTCCAAGGGGCCATTAACCACACACATAACTCCACTCATGGTGCATTATCTATTTTCCACAACAACAACTGTACATCTGCAGTAACAAAACTAAAAACACCACAGCAGATGCAATAAACACAGTTCTCTTAAACTTAGCAACAAAAACAATGTTCACAGGGCTTGAGGGAAGTTTATCTAAGCCATTATAATAATACAATATATCAAACACGTGCTAATAATTGCATTTGCACACGATCAGAATGTCACACTTTCTCTCCCCATGAAATGAAGGTGCAAACTGCTGTGACTGAGCTTTTCACATACAGTGAATCATTGTGCATCATGAAGATCAAACATCTAAGTGTCTAAGTGAAGTATGAGCCCCTGGAAGTATACACTACTCTTCAATGCAGGTATACTACGGGCATCTTCAAGAGTACTGCGTATATATATATATATATATATATATATATATATATATATATATATATATATATATATATATATATATATATATATATATATCTTGTGGTTCTCCTTCACTGCTTCCATGAAGAGCATGCGGAAGTTGGCCAGTTCTCCGGCTCGAAGGACCACCAGTGTAGGCTCCTCTGGCTCTAGTCCCATGCCTAGCACTTCAGTCTACCCCACCATATATATATATATATATATATATATATATATATATATATATATATATATATATATATATATATATATATATATATATATATATATATATATATATATATACCTCGTCAAGCTGTCGCACTAGAGCATTTTTAAGGCATCTCCACAAGGTGGCACCATCACCTAAACAAAAATATACACTAACATAGGGGGAGCTGAATGTACAGTGTATGGCTTTAGTGAGTTACGGGAGGCTTCACCGTGGTGTAATGCTCTACAGTGAACTCAGAGTGGCACCGTTATCTCAGCTATCAACTTAGTGACAGTCAGGACACCTGTTCCTCATCCTCAGGAAGTGTCTGACTTGCACTCTAACACCTACAGATATAATGACGTTTTAATTCTGATTATCGTTTGGTATATAATTGTATTACAAATCTTTATTTAGCAGATTTAGCAGATATTTAGAGATCTCAAGTTGACGCTGAGCTATTTTCTTTAAATTCTATCAAAGCATCCTATTGTCTCTTCTTGCAAAGAAGAGGATTGGCCTTTAATATTATCGCAAATTGTGACGATTTTCATGACATTTGGTTACTGATTCTTTCACTAATCACTGACTGGATAGTGTAAGGGGCTGTAACACCTGATGTCTGAGTGTATCTGCCCACGAGCTTTTGTTGGTGCTGATAGCAGAGTGCAGGTGAACGGCGGTCAGGAGGACTGTGGGTTCATTGTTAGGACTATCAATCAGAGAAGGCTGCACAATTGAAACTGATGCCCAAAACTGTCACTGCACTGTCAGCTTGTCTATCTATCACATTCACTTCAAAAAGCAAAACGCTCGAACCTGGAGGTCACATTCCCAAACCTCACAAAATGTCCTTTACCTGATCCCTCACTATGTTTCTGATCTAGACTTCTTCAGATAGGTGAGTCCTTTTTCTCCAACGACCTAGTCGTATGTTAAGGCTTGAGCTCTTCTTCATTTGTGCATTTTAAATGCCTAAAAAAAAATCCTACAAATACCTCCAACTTCAAGTTTATTTAAAGTATCGGAAAGAACAGTTTTGTTAAATTTGTATTTATTCGTGGAGAGTGCCGGCATACACGCGGCTGTGTCAGTTTGTGTTGCATTTATCGCTTTGTGATTGAAATTGGGAGCAGACCTGCGCTCTTCCTGAGTTAATTAAAACGCCCCCCTGATTGGACGGGCAGATAATCCCGACGGGCCTCGTGCTCCTACTAACTTGCAAGCAGGGCAGAGCGCCAGTCACAATCTGCCCAAGGCGAGGGAGGGCAAGAAAGACGCGCGAGAGGAAACCGACCGTACGAAAGGGACACGAGCGCTCCGGTCTCAACGAGCACAGTTAGAGAAGTGTTGTTGAACGTGGGCTATGCGCGCAACAAGGGGGGAGCGCAGTGTACAGAGGAGGTGAATGCATGTAGAAGCTTCAGATTCACAGCCTCCTTCTTGAAGAGTCACTGCACTGACAGAGGAAAGGAGTGAAGAAGGAGAGGAACTCCTTGGAAACAGCAACTCTTGGAGAGAACTACGCGAGAACACGCTACTGTTTCCAAAACAAAAGCTAGGATAAAGGATAAGGATAAAGGAAGCGCGGTAGACTTTTCCTGGTCAAAACCTGCTCTGGAAGAGAAAATGAATGCCAACGAAGAGAATCTGCTCAAGTCCATCAGCAACGACGCGCTCCTCGACCTGACGCAGCGCTACGGGCAGTCAGCCTTCGGGTTTGGCGCTGGCCATGGTGCTGGAAGCCCCGGCCGGTACCCGCTTACACCTGCCACTGATTTCCTCTCCGGGCAGACCGCGAAGTCCAACGAGAGCGGCGGGGAACACACGAGCGACGACGAGGATGGCTTCGACTCGCTGGAGTCCCGGAAAAGGGGCTCGTCATTTGGGGACGACAAGCCCGGAGGGGCCCTCGCTAAGAAGAGCAAGGAGCAACGGTCCCTGCGGCTCAGCATCAACGCCCGCGAGAGAAGGAGGATGCACGACCTGAACGACGCGCTGGACGGCCTGCGCGCCGTTATTCCCTACGCCCACAGCCCCTCGGTGAGAAAACTCTCCAAAATAGCCACTCTCCTCCTGGCCAAGAACTACATCCTCATGCAGGCGCAGGCTCTGGAGGAGATGAGGCGGCTGGTGGCGTATCTGAACCAAGGACAGACCATAACCTCACCGATCCCCACCGCCCTGGCACCCTTTGGACAGGCTGCCGTATACCCCTTCTCGGGTTCCGCACTCGCCACCTGTGCCGAGAAGTGCACTACTTACTCTGGGGCACCGTCGAGTCTCTTCAAACACTGTAACGACAAGCCTTGATTTGCTTTAACTCTCTTTCCTGAACTTTTAGCCTACCTATACTGCACCCGTGTCGGTCTCTCACCCACCCTAGTTATTTTAAAACCATTCTGTGGAAAAAAAGAGGAAAAAAAAAACGACTTTAGTCTAATGCATAATCTTAAGATATGGTTAAGTGAGCATATTGCAATGTTTCATCCAGATTTAACTGACGCTACATAGAAACTGAACTGCTTAGGCCTTCTTATAGGATGACGTCCCTGTTACTTTGTCGCTTGTACTTTACAAACACTTACAGGCCATGTCCAAATTTGGGTAAATTTGAGAAAGCTTTTGTTATCAGCTCATTTGTAATCTATGCAACATTCAGTAACAACAACACGAAACGACGAAACGGGACCCAATGCTACAACATTTAGATTTGAAACCGCAATTAAGGCTTCCCCCGACTGAATATATGATGCTATGTGGGAGATAAAAAACACAACTTTATGTGATTCTGACTGATATTTTCTGATACCATGTGTTGACAGGTTTGTTTTTATTCTACGTTACTGCACATTTCTCATGATTGTATTGTACAACTTAAAAAAAAATCACTTGCTTCAAGCCCGGTTATCTTAATGGTTATATGACTACAGCCTATCAACTGAAGAAGCGTTTTGGTTGTGTTGCAACATGGATTTCATATATTGTTTATATGTCTTTATAATTAAAACACATATCTATGCTCGGACTCGGTTTGCTTCATTTCAACAACAACGCCACAGCTTTAAAACAGTTTTACACGAGACACACCGCTGACATGATATTTAAACTTCAGGCAGTGTAAAAATACACACTTTACTTAATTTAAAATTTCAAAATTTTCAAATGCATTCTGTTTATATTTACGTTCCGGACACAATGCCGTGTTTTTTAGGAAACCCTGAAAAAACTGACACACTTTTAACGCATCTATTTTTCAAGGCAAACAAATGGGAGAATAACGGTGCATTGTAGCCACAGACAAATTTTATATGTGAAAAAGAAAATAAAAACTATCACGCTGCTAACATGATCTCTACTTCTTACCCTCTGAGTTGAACCCCCCACTCACCCCGCAAAAAATGAGTTGGCATTTTTCTGTTCTTGCATTTCAAGCCTTTGACATGAAGAGATGGGTCTAAACGAGCTCAGTGGGGCTGGTGAGGCCTGTTTGGCACGCAGTGGGGTCGGTGGCGCTGAAGGGAAGTACGCAAGAGCCGCCCGGGGCACCCAGGACCTGTCTCTGGTTATTTGGGTGATTGTATGCTTCCTTGGCGGGCTCTTAAAGCCTGGACAGCTATTAACACGATTTCTGCTCCTGTCTCTTTGGTAGACAATTCACTGAACGTTACAGGGCCAGCTCCCCTTTGCAGGTTGGGCACTGGATGAATTTAGAGCAAAGTATATACATATTTAAAAAGAAAATATGCTTGGTATTTGTACTGGTCAGAGAGAAGTGATATTCACATTCCTGAAAACAAGCATTTGTCTTTGTTTTTGATCATCTCTAACTGTCTGATAGTATCTCTGTTTGGCACACTAATAACAAGTCCATGTTATCGCTAAGTTTACATATCAGTGCTTTATTATTTCTCTTTTTAGTTATAGTAGTGTACATATGTTAATGTAAATAGTCAGATTTCCATTTGTGGTTTTGGGGTGTAAATAAAAAACATCTAACGTCACAAAATATATTACATATTTAACCTATTGATCTGGAAATTAACACTGAACAAAGATCCACACAGTAGTAGTGGATTAAACAACGCTTCCATTAGACTGATTACAATTGTAAACCGTTAGGTAAATGTGCTCTTTTTCAATCACCACCAGCCTGAAAAGTACTTTGATTTGTAAGAAAGAACTTAGAAAAAATGAGTAATACCAGAATAAATGTTGCCTTTAATCTCACAGGTGCTTTTCCTACACTGACATATTCACACTCATTTGTGTTCTTTCTACTTGCTCCGATGAATACATTAAACCAGACATTTGTTCTTGAGCAGTCTGGTAAATCTAGTCAGAGACTAAGTGATCCACCACAGTGTGTCTCTCTTACAATTTAGATACATGTCACAACAACAGGCCACCCATGGCATCTTAAATGGGACCTTTGATGACACATGCCTTGTCTGAGGCCCCGTGAGACAGTTAGGACAGCGGAGATGAAATGTGACAAATGCTGCCAATGATGTGAGGACTCTGGCCCTGCGCTTCATCAGTCCCTGTGCAGCCTAATAGCCATAAATGAGACTGTTGCTTTTTGTGTACCGATGGTTGGGTGGTCACTGTTCCTCCCTATAGGCCTCAGATGTCGAGCTAAAGAAATATATGTTATATTTTGGCACCTTATTATCTTAATGGCCATCAGCGTGCATAGTGGTAGTGTGTTATTTGACATGTTGGCTATACATTAAGACAGATTTGCGGTCTTGCTGGTCACATGATGGTGTTCCCCGATGCTTTAGCCAGTCAGCAGTGAATGAAGTGTGTTTTAAATAATCATTTATCTTCATTTTTCTGTATAACGAGGGCACTTTTGTGTGTTTTACAATTTTCGTAAATGTAAATCAGAATCTGAAGATGTGGGAAGTGGCAAACATTCCTTTTTCTTGTTGTGCAACATGTTGACTGCTCATTTAATTTGCTGATAAATGGACTCAAATTAAATAACTGTTCTTAATTATCCATGTAATAAATTGATAATTACATGGATAATTCATGTGACTTAAAGTAAGTGTCTAATGCAATATCAGAAAGTACAATTTGGTGTTTAAAAATATTAAAATTGAGAGAAATGTACATATCTTTTTTCATAACATACAGTAAAAAAAAGAAAAGAAAAGAAGAAAGAATAAAACAAACACACGTAAAGAATTTTTATCCATACAACTACAATTATACAAACCCATTGATTTTGGATGCAACACAGAAAATAGATACATTTCTGGATATGCTCCGGGCAAGGTTAAAAACAAAATCTGCCACATGTTTGTGAAGGCTACAATTATAAAAACAAGATTTAAAGTCATCATTTAAAACTATGAATGAAGTACAGTGAAAGACAGTTATGTGTACTTATATTCCTCATCTGGACCTGTCTGATCTGTTCTACCATGACAGATTGTGGAGTCACCTCACACACAGAATTTAAAAATAGTCATATTAACCTGCGTCATCACTGTCCTCTCCTCACAAAAACACATTTTCAAACAGGTAGTGGGAGTACTGCAGTTGAACGTAGATTCATCTCTAAATATGATATAATCCAGGTATTTCAAAGTGTTGAAAGAAAATATTTTACTATAAATGCATTGTAGTATTGTATAGCATATATTAAGATTGCAAACTATTATTGCTGCCTTTTCTCACCTATTTTCTCTTGTGGACAGTGTATTTATTCGGAGAAATCCTCGGTGCTTTACTACTCTCACAGCCCAGTGTGGTGCAGGAGTACGGACAGACTGTGTGATGTCTGTAAACATTTGTGTTTGCTCTCGGTGGGATAGAAAGGGAGTGATTTCATTACCATGGCTCAGAGCTTTGAGGTATGTTTGTGTGCTTTTCTCCAACCCGATGGTATAGTACTAAAACCATATGCCCTTAAGTGCGTACCTCTGCCTAATGCATCTGACAGCGCTGTTTTCTCTAATTAAGTTCTCTCCATGTGCAAGCTCATGTGTCTGATGCACATTGTAGCACTCCGTTTCACACACACATAGCCCAACACACAAACTGTACTTACAACAGGGGCCTTGAAGGAAAATGAACACCCTTCGACTCTGATTAAGCTTACTGCAGGGGGACCAAAGGGTTTATTAAACATTAGAGATTTTTTGTCTTCATTAAAATGCGCTCACAGAAGCATAGTTGAGGCTTTGTATGTGAAGTGGCATTGAAGGCTTGTTTTTATGCAGGTTCCTGAGAGGGGGAAGGGGCGAGGATGTGAGATAGAGAATAGACCTAGGCAAGTGGATGTGTGCGCGGGGGGTTCATCAGTGTGTGGAGTAAAAAAGAGGGCACAGCACGTGGAGGAAGAGATGAGGTGCTGAGGAGATGAGAATGCCAGAGGTTGCACTGTAAGGATGCCCCACATTCACCCACCCAGCCACCCGTGGACCTCCAACTTCTCTGCTTCACTATGACATCACACTTTGTCGTCCCTCCCAGCCCCGCCTTGTCGGAAGCGATAAGCGGGTGAGTCAGTTGGTTCCGAGGAGCCATGTGATTTGGGGCGACGTTCCTACAAGTGTAGCGGGGACGGGCCAGGGCCTTTCATTCGTTAATCAGATGTCTAAAGGGGGGTTGGAGAGAGGATGTCTGTTTGTATGTGTCTGTGTTTTTGTGCATCGTGTGAATGTGTGTGCGCGGATGCCCGTGTTTTGTGCTCATATGGCTGAAAACCCTTGAAACATGGCAGCCATGCAAAGCGTTTTGCCTATCGCCACAAGGCACCTGACACGACGCATGGTAGACCCAGACAGTGTGGCAGGGGCCAAATTGGGCCTGGTAGGGGGGGAGAGGAGCTGGGATAGGCAGCACTTGATGACAACAGTCTGAGCCATTGTTGAAAATGATATCCTAGGCCAAAATTACCCTCATTTTTTGTTGATCCCAGGACATTTTGATTCTCAAAGGCTCAATTTTCTTTCAAGACCTCTTTTGCACTTTACTAAAGCTTTTCTCACCCCTACATTCTCCTGCTAACTTGCCTCTATTTCTCCTCCTCCTGCAGTCCCTCCCCCTTTTTCTATCCCTGTGCTCATCACACTCTTTCTCCTTTAGCTTGTTGTCTTGACAGAGGATATGAGCTGACAAACGGGGGCATCCGTTATTGTAGCATGGCCTAATCTCTGTAATGGTCCCAGACATACATAACTGGTGGTGGGCGAACACTAGACATACACAGACACATAGACACGCAAACACACCTCAACTTACTAGACAAATGTACATGAATGCCCTGGAGTCAGCAATCAGCAAACCCTCCATCACACTGTATCTCCTTCTAGTCCCAAAGACTTACCCTAACTTTAAACACTTCTTGCCTAGCACTAACCAGTACTCCAACTTTAAACCACATCTCAGCCATTGAATTTGAAGAATTATCGACAAGGCACGTAATGCAGAAGTAAAGTATACACCCATCTACACGCACACACACACACTTTCACACACAGGCCCCAGCACCCCTCTCGCTGCTCAGTACCAGCTGAGGAGCACCATGGTTTTGTGGGGAGCAGGGGGAGCTCGTTATCCTCATTAATTAATGACAAAAGCGATGTAATTGGCCATCCATAATCCTCCATGCGGAGACGGTGTGACAGGCAGGGCCGGGACCATCCTCTACAGCGAGTGCTACTCATAAACACACACACCGAGGGTAAATGAAGACACATTTCATCCTGTTTTTGTGCGTCAGTATTTATGTGTGGCTTCTGATGCACATTAACTGAAAGACATGCAAAGTGATACCAAAGGTTGCAAGAAGAGGGAAGCGTGACTCTGTGTGTTCCCACAGTTTCGGTGTCATTTTACACAAATGAAGAACATTTCAAAGTGTGTCACTTGGTTTTTAATTATCATCTTATTGTACTGTTTAAGGCTCCACTGGGCCCAGGCTGGAGCACCACACTGCAACATGCTGTAACCCCCCCACTCAGGATGAAAAGACAAGATTAATGGCACTTCCTGTCGCTGACGATCTTGCACTAGCCTAATTAAAACCACTGGAACATGCGCGTAGCCAAGGATCAGTGGCTTTTAATGAGGAGCTTGTAGGCTGATTTGGGCCTCATTTTCTGCTTAATAAGGCCGGTTTAAAAAGTAATTTTGGAGGGATGTGACTCCTTTAAACCTGCTCATTATCAATGATAGCGCTTCACTTAAGTACTTCAGGAAACGCTGTGTTTAATTAATATTGTGTCGCGCACGTGGATTAGCTGACAGGCTGGAATGGTGGAGTGCAAGCAAGTGAGCAAGGGAGCTGGAATTGATGAAGAACTTTCAAGGGCACTGATTTCATTAAGCAGCTTCATTACAGCCCAAATAACTCTTCATGTCATTTCAGTGCTCCAGTCACTCTTACTGTGCACATACACACACATACACACTCACTCACACACACACAATAATCCTTTGCCGAACAAGGAAGGCGCAGCAACAACTTTTACATTTTAAGTGAAAAGAAAGACAATGACAGTTTTGCTTCAGGTGATCTTGATGACACCCATTCTCAACCTGACAGTGTTTTTCTATTCTTTCTTTGTGCAGTGCTGCCAAACAGAATTAGCAACACTGCATTTTACCATGTTACGTGTTTTGTTTTGTTTTTTTCATTTTCTCCTCTTCCCACAGCTTTTTCTTTGAAAGCTCATAAACATTAAGGTCAAGCAGTTTAAGGGCTTGTGAGTGCTGTCACAACTTTCATTGTGCATTTCTAACCCACCCACAATACAGAGGCTACACAAAAGCTCTTACAGCCTCTTTATCCCATTGTGTTAATCTTCTTAGCCCCCTGACTTCACTGTTCAATATGTATAGAGCAGAAAAGAGCTGGACTTGAGGGGCTTTGAGTGTCATACAGCTCAGCCTCTGGGATTTTCTTCACTCTAGGACTAATAACCACAAACAATCAGTCGGAGGACCCTGCTCTGTTACAGTAGGCTGTTAAACTGAGACAAGTGTACATCAGTCATTCTAGATTCCAGCAGCTGATGGTGTTCATTTTGTTTCATTTGATGTGTAAAATTTGTTTTGGTGTGGGCAATGTGTGAAAATGTGCTTAGACAAAAAGACCCTGAATGACTTAGCGCAGTGGTTCTCAGTGATTTTCTGGCATGCCCCCTCACTTCTCAGTTCACTTCTCACAACCCACAATTTTTGTCAATGATTAACAATAACAAAAGATCCAAGCTAGCTTCTAGTTGCATAAATCTCAATCTGATTGCATTAGCAAACTTTTTTTGTTTAAAAAGGTAATTCATTCATATTTTTCCGCCGATCATCCATGCCCTTCATGCAGTGGCTTCGTGTCCTGCCAGTGTGGCCATCCCACAGTTTGAGAATCATGTAGTTTGTGATTTCAGGAGGGAAATAAACTCGCCAGCATCAAAGGAGTGACAACACCAACATCAAATGTTCAAAATTTCATAGCAATCACAAGCTGGTGAAATAGACCAAAGTCGTGGCCTAACTGACACAGTTAGAAATACTTCACTCATCACAGCTGAAAATCACAAATGTGTAAAATCCTCAAAGCTAACTGAAAAAGTGAACCCAAAATTATGTTTCCTTAATTAACCCTTTTATTGGAGATATAGTAAATAACTTCTGTTTCTTTAAGCTGCATGACAAAGAAAAAGAAACTGTTTATGACTCATTCTGGGGCAAGGAGAGAGAACTTCAGCGAAAAAAACAAGCTTTACATTCTGGGGAAGAGAAAAATTGGAAAAGAGACATGCTCGGTTTAATCTCCAGAATGGGAAACTGCTTACATTATTTTTCGCCATGCCTTGTTGATAGTATTCACACTGTACAACATCCTATCAGGTAATATCACAGTCTTTGAGGGATTAGCGGGAATAAGAGGGCTTTTATTCTGTTTTTTGGAAGGGATAATTCCTCTGAAATATTCGAACATTTTATTACTAATATGAAAATGGATTGAAGAGTATTTGTTTATTTTGTCCATGCTTAGGTTTCTCTGGGACAGTGTAGTGGACAAGCAGGGTGATTTTAGTGATTGACAGCGAGAGGAACAAACAAACAGACAGATGCTTTATTCTCAGAGAGGCTGGGTTTTAGCATCACTGTTATGCAATAAAGCCTCTCTCTTTCTCTCTTAGTAAGAAACAGGGGTTTTCAAGGCTTTTGATTTTTGCCACCCTCTTGATGTAGCATCTTGAGCTACATAACCAAGTTAGCTTCTGGCTGCTAATGCTAATCCCACAGTGGTTAATACAGGAGCTCTAGATAAGCCATGGACCCACTCTATTGTTATTCCCTTTTCATACAATACAAATAAGAGGATAATAATGCCAGATATGATCCCCGGAGACTGCTATTGTTTTTGATTCTGAGTCAAACAGCAGAAAAACACCTCTTGTTTGTTTCTCCAGTATCCCTTGTTGTTTTTGTTTTGCTATGGTGAATATCTGGAAGGAGATGAAATCATATGTGAGACCTACTAAGCACAGCACTGAAAACATCATCTTGTTAAAAGACAATATTGTTCTCAGCTAATGAATCAATCAACTTATCTAACTGCTAAGCTCCTGTATATAAATCATTCATTATCAATGCTCTGGTAACCTTCCGGTTTTATCTCGGAGGTCCAATTGTCATCCCTCAGGTCTCCTGTCTCAAGGTTGATCTGCACAGAGGATGGACAAGAGACAGCTGCCCATCAGTCTCCTGCTACAGCAGGTCATTAGAGCACAGCCTGTGTTTGTGTCTATGTGTTTGTCATTTACAGGTTTAATTAGACAGTGCTGTTAATGGAGGAGATGACTTTGGGGCTGTGGATGAATGACACTCCCTCATCTCAGGCTGCAGGGCTACAATATGTTTTGCTAAGAGTAGAGGAGGGGAGCTCAAGACGGAGAAATGTGTTAGAGGAGTGGCGATAAAGCAGAAGGAAGGAGGGCCGAGTGGGTCATATTGATATTATTTATGAATGGATGACTCTGTGTGTGTGAGTATGTGTGTGTGTGTGTGTTTGGTAATGGAGCCCCATACTGTATCACCGTTGGTCCAGGTCACCTGCCGTTCACTCTGTTGTGTTAAGGATTATCCCAGGAAGTGAACTGGAGCAACAATAATATGAAGTGTGCCTCTTACTGTAAGCTTGCCCAGGAGTTGCTGACACACACACACACACACACACACACACACACACACACACACACACACACACACACACACACACACACACACACACACAAATAAGCGCTCACACAGATACATGGAGAGACATTTGTTAAAGACCTTGAATTAAAGCTTGATGTCTGCAATTCAAGTATTTATTGCATCACAAATCCTTTGTGCTGGTGGCAAAAATTTGAAAACTGCATAATTTTCAAAATACTCACGGAACTGAGAATATCCTACAGTATAATTCATTTAACGTATAAATAAATAAAGAGATAAATAAATAAGCAGATTAATTGAGCCAAATCTTTGTACCCAGTGGTTTATTTCATATTTTGCCATTTCATAAGAGTCATAATCCAAAACCCCGCAGCACATTTGGAATATGTCCATACAGGTGACTCTGTGTTGAATCACATTAAAAACATGTTTTTGCTTCAAACAAACTGCACATGAATAAATTAATTTATTACTACTAAGAATGAAAACAATAAATATCACCAATCCAATGCTATCAGTTAGAATGTATCTTCTGTTAATACTGCAGACAATAAAACCCTATTTTTTTTTATAAAAACAAACAAACAGGAAATAACACGGGATACATTTATCTTATCTTCCTCTTTTATGCACACACACACACACACACACACACACACACACACACACACACACACACACACACACAAAGAGCGAGACAGAGAGCGAGACAGAGAGAGAGAGGGCAAGATAAAAAGTCCTGTTTCCTTCACTTCAGAGGACAGTACATTGATTTAATTCATTCACTTGTCATCACCATAATCAGGAAATTCCTAGAAGACTTAACCTACACAGGGTAACGAGGTCCTCACATTGACTTAATAAACATGTGCGTCCTCACAGAGCCAGTAATACGAGTACACACACACACACACACACACACACACACACACACACACACACACACACACACACACACACACACACACACATTTCTGATCTTCCTCATAAGGTGAACATGGGATTTCTGGTAATGTCCCAGCTCCATTTTCATTTTAATCACGACAATGGGATCAGACAAGCTAGTGGGACGGGCTTGGCCTGGCTTGGTTGATTGTTCTGATTGAGTTTTCTTTGTTTGGCAGATATGTAATGCAGCCTGCTTAAGAGGATTTGATAAGGGGAAGGAGGTTATTGTGTGATTTAATCATGTTCACTGAGGTGAACCTGCACTTATCTACTTCCTGACAGGCAGAAAGTGGTCTTAATATTTCAGCACAGACAGGGACAAGTTTGTTGGTATTATCAACATTCTGCCGCTATGCTACAGCGTGCAGCAGTGCATAGTTTATGATAGGATCTTTCAGCCATTTTTCATATGGTTGTACATTACTTTAGGACAGCGTTCCTGATTGTGTAGGATTAGAGGTAGGTGACAGAAATAAAACAAAAGGGATTGATATTGATATAGGTTCAAAAGTATTTAAAATTGTAGGTTAGCAATATTCTATCATTTTCAGAGAAGAGACAAAATAAAACATATTTGATGCCCCAACCCTGTCTGACACAACAAGCCTGTTCATTACAGACAAAGATCTAAATAAATAAGGATAAAATTTCCTGAAATACCTGGAAACTCTATTTTTAGGAAATGTTAATTAAACAGAAGTAAATGGTACCTTTGTGTGAAATTATCTTCAGCTGTGTATGTGATGTTTAACTGAACATTTACACACACAGTGCATGTCCTACTGCTGCAAATATAATCTACCATACTCTCTTTCATCATCACCCAGTGTGGTCATGCAGTTCACTCTTAATTTCTTTTGATAATAATGCACGTTTATGACCTAGGCTGTGGTGACACAAGCAATATTTGTCAAGTCAGTACTTATTGTGTTGACACTAAGGAATTTAAAAAAAAATCACTTGAGTTATGCTTTAAAGTTTTGCCAAAAGAAAAAAAAAGTTGAAAATGTAAGTGTAGGAATTTAGAAGGAGGAGTTGGCCGTCCGACTGCGGTCTGGGGTGTGGGGCCTCCCTGCTGCTGCGGAGTCGGGGTGGTCTGCCTCTCCCCACCGCAGGGAAAAGGGTAACACCACCTGGGTCTGGGTGCAATTCCCCCCTCCAGGGGCAAGGGTACCTAGACCCGGTCTGTAGAGTACGCTTGGGGAGTGTGATTGTGTGTACAGCGTCTCTTTATGTCTGTCTCCACGTTGGTTGAGTGTGGAGTGAGTGCATATGAGAGCATGAGGGTGGGAATGGATGTTTGTATCTGTGTGTGCCTGTATGTCTGTGTCTATATGTCAGGTTGGGTATCAGACGCCACCTCTCTGGGGACACCTCAGGCCCTCCAAGGTTTGGAGGCCTATCTCCACCCACCACCACTTCCCCTGCCGGTGGCGGACTCCCTCAGGTGTCGGTGTGTTGGTGGTTCTTTGTGTCTGGGGGTGGGCGTCCGGGTACACACCGGCTCACTCCTTGGCGGCCGCTTGTCGGGGCCTGGGGCCTGGGGCTCGCTCGGGCCCCTTTGGAGGTGGGGTGCCCCCGGCCGAGGTCACTCAGGCACAGCTGGGGGCCGGCGGAGCTCACGGGCGCGTCACTGCAACTCCCCCTGACTTCTGCTCTGCGGCTGCTGGGCGAGCCCTCATCTGGGACTCTCCTCAGCTCTTACTGGAACAGTGGCGCGGCTGCCCCTCTGTTGGTCTTCCATGGTCTCTTGTGTTCTGGGGGCCTCTGGATGTCTGGAGTTTTGATCTCCTCCATACCCGCTTCACACCCTGGAGGACGGGGCTGTGGCCCCCCCACACTCCCTAGCAGATCATTACATGGAGAAACCTTTGGAATGCAAGCATGCTGATCCACACAGGTATGCACACATGGGTATTCACAGACGCGGACTAAAGCTTTCTTGGCTGCTACCTCAAAGCACACTGTGCGCTGTCTATCTTGCGTGCTGCACAATATCGTTTATTATTTAGTAAATATTGATATCTATGACTAGCTAGTTTATTGTGATGGTGCTTTGTTTTCTCTATTATTATGTTGCTCTTTGTTGTTTGCTGTCTCCTCTGTTTGTTTTTTTTTTTGTTTGTTTTTTTTTTTTTTTTTCTCCATACAGGTGACCCAGGAGTTCTTTTTTTTTTCTCTCTCTTCCCCCCCCTTCTCACCGTCTCTTCTCCCCTTTGGTTTTCTTTCTTTCTCTCCCCCTCTTTCTCTCATTCATTCCCCCTGTCCTATTTATTAAAAAAAAAAAAAAAAAAAAAAAAAATGACAAAGGATGAACTGAAGCTCTGCCATCACGTAATGTCGCATACTACATAATAGACAGATTATGGTTAAGCAAATGCTATGAGGATAAACTATGTCATGAACAATGTGCAAAAGATTAAAAGAAATGCAAAGAGTTAGTGTGTCACAAAGGATTTTTGAGGTAACTGGACTCATACATTCCTACATATTTCTTATTAAACTGCTTTTTGTGCAAGCTAAATTCAAATCCAGGGTAATTTATATATAAAATAAACATGTTTTAGTTTCTAGTCATACCTGTCAGATTCACATAAATTTCAAGTGTACATCAATATCAATGTGTTCATATAAAATCAGTGCTCTTAATATATCCATAGGGGTCCCCTGATATCTAAATGGTGTTCCCGTCTGCCACTGGGAGGATTAAAAAGGCTAAAATGGGGGGTGATCTCCTCCTCCTGATGTTCACTCTCCCTCTTACATTTTCACCCTGTGCTCTTCATTACTATCTGCTAAAATAATCACCTGAGGATATTTTTTTTTTTACCAAAAGGCAGATTGAACTACACTAACTAATGTCTCTGCAGTATTACAAATGTAAAGACTTAAAATACAAGGCTGTCTGCTACTGTACTGCATGTGTGTGGGAGACAGAGGAGCAGAGAGATAGATAAGCCGAGCATTAGCTTTGCTCAGTTAGTGGGGTTTCCTCCATCAGCAGCAGTATTATTTACATGAGTCCCAGCAGGGTGCCTGCTCCTGATCCAACATTTTACTTGGTTAGTCTGTTGATATTTGACATGACAGTTTAATCTAGATTGAGAGAAACACGATACAGCATGCAAATTCATATATTTTTACTTTACTATAAATGACATAGATGTATCTTTTTTCAAACAAAATTATTGCAGGAGAGATCATCCAGTGCGTTTGGATTTCCTGGATATAAGCATTACAATATTAATATACATTTTTTAACAGTGTACACTTAATTACTTGATCCTCTTATGGCTTCTCCAATTCTCTGATAAACAAGGTCGTGTGAAAATATAGAGCATGTGTATGAGAAAATGATATGACCTATTGCAAAGAAATTGCCACACCCAAAAACACTGCGACACTATGACCTCAACAAACATTACCATTCAGCCCCTCCCTTCACCTCCTGCCACCCCCCTCACAAACACTCAGACAGGCCCATCTCATTTTAACCTAATCAGGATTTACAATATGTAGGTGCACACGCACACTATTTATTAAAGCATCTTGAAACTCGGATATTATCCTGATTTCCTTTATAAAATCTTTATTCTGAGATTTAATTTAATTGTGTTTTTGTTTTTTCCCCCTAATCTGGCACTTTTTTTTGTTATATTCTGCATTTGTGCAAAAATATTTTAAGCTTCCTCTAAAATGTCTCCACCGTCTCCTGTCTCACATCATTTTTAGGCCTATACTTGCACAGAGGCTTTGTGGCTGACTTGCTGGCTGGTTGAGTGTGACTGGCTGGCTTAGCGTCAGCTGTTGGCCCAGCCAGGCTCAACTCAGATTGCTCCAGATTAGGAGATGGGGCACTCTGAGAGCAACTATGATCCATATTAAAGCTGCATAAAATGAAAATTGCAAAGATTTAGAGGCGGATCATAGGCCACAGAGAATTTAATCACAACCTGGCAGTGTCTCTGTGTGTCTGTGTGTGCGTGCGTGTGCAACTCTGCATAATACAGAGTGCGCAGTGACATGAGGATTATTGATGTAGGCTGTATTTACTTATCAACCCAGTGTTTAAAGATGTATCACAAATGTTTTATCTGTGCTGTATTTTTTTCTCCTGTAAAGGCTCCCCGTGAGCATGGTGATGATGCATGAAAAGTGCAAGGCTTCTATGATTTAAACTTTGGACACAAATATAGTGCATTCATGGACCAAAGAGAAAAAGCTAAGTCTTGTATTTGTTCTGTGTTGGTGTGTGAGTGGGCGAGAGAGTGTGTGTGTGCTTGAGCACAGCCGGGGATGATTCTGTTCCGGTGTCCTCAACACTTGTAATCTCCCTAAAGCTTTAAATACTGTATTCAAATTGTAGTCTGGTAATAGATAGCTGCACAAAGGTCCTAAATTTAGCCATGATATTTACCTGTATTGTGTAATATTTTCTCTTATCTGCCTACCATTTAAAACTAAAATTAAATATTTCAGTTACTTTATTCGTATGAAGTCATTACATAAGATATTGTGAACAATACATATTAAATCCACAGTCCTTCGAGTCATTCAGAAGTCTGCCTGGTGTATCTGGACTAGTGGAAACATACAAATAACCTTTTTGGTTATCTTTTTGTTGTTTGAGTATTGTTATTATGTGCTGCTTGCATTTCAGAATTAAACATTATACAACAGATGGCTATCCAGATTCAAATAGACAAAACATTAAATCTGTTCAGAAGCCTAAAATGTTAAGCGATAGCTCTGATTCAGACAGCCCATAACCGTAGAAAACACTTTCAGATTTGGTTCATTAGCCAGCTGCATTTTCAACATTTTTGGGAAAGATTATATAACAAGTGCAATTCTGCACAAATATTTTATTTACTTTAAAACTAGCAGCCAATGTCACTGCTGTTGCTTACATATAATTTTATGCACTTTTTATGGATCTTGTTGTTACTCCAGCAAATGTTTTGTAAACCTATTTTACTCCTGTATATTCATGGATGTATACATTGTTTTCAGCTTGGACAGTGTTAGTAATAAAACAACAAAAAAAGTATTTTTTTTCCTTTACAGTTTTCTATTTTTTGCAAGTGTGCTTTTTTTGCATGTTTGCTTGCAACCACAGGCTAGATGCGCTGAGGAAACCTGACAGAATTTGTAATTTGTGCCCTATTTGTGCTCACCTGTATTTGTGTCTCTGCTGTATCTCAACACATATGATGTTACCTACATGAACATTTTTTCAGACTCTCTCCTTATATCACTTTCATTGTTTCTTTCTTCATGTTAGCACAGGTTTTTGTTGTTCGTATCTCCTCTGCTAGCTGTTTCATCCTCTCTTTCTTCCTCCCTCCTTTTTCCTCCATCCCATATTTCCAAATCCCTCTCCAAGAGCACATTGTGTGTGTGTGTGTGTGTGTGTGTGTGTGTGTGTGTGTGTGTGTGTGTGTGTGTGTGTGTGTGTCTGCATGATTGTCATACACACAAATGTGCACACACACATGCACAGAACGCAGACTTAGATCGAGCAGATGGTGACCGTATTCATTTTTTCCCCGACTAACATTAACCATTCATTATAGACAGCAGACTAAGCCAATCCCACATCCGCCCCCATGCAACACGTACACACACATCCACACACGCACACACATAATGTCCAATAATTTTGCCATTAGCTCAGTGATGGTCCCAAAATCTTGCATGCCCCTCCGTCAGTGTTGATACTCTCTCCTTCCAGACGGTCCCAGTTCTGCTCTGACTCAATCTGTTGACATTTCTGATTCCGTCTCTGTGACTCAAATTTCTTCTCCTTCACTTCAGCAACCCACAACAGGAATGAGGAGCATCTGACGATTCCCTCTGCCTCCCTTTCCATCCAATCCATCTATTTTTTTTTCTTTGTTCTTTCCACTTTCACTGTCTGGCTTCTTCTGGCAAGTTCCCCACAAGTAGGAGACACAATCACACAGTCACTCTGCTTCCTTCCTTTGTTTCTCTTTCTGCCTCATTTACATCCTTTCTTCTTTTCTATCTCTCTGAAATTAAATAGAACAAAACTAAAACCTGTTAGGCAGTAAATCAGGTTTAATCTGTGGCTTGAAGAAAAGATGAACATTAATCCACATCTGTCCATACAAATGTTTACCGCTTATATTTCAGACGTGATTAGGTTCCGCTGTTAATCTGCATGCTCACAGTTATGTACAGTACACGCATGGCTGCAAAAGAAAAAAAAGGAAGAAATACGTAGGAGTGCTATTATTTGCATACACAGTTTAGCTTAAATACATGCACATTTGCTTCTGTGCATCCCTCCCCCTGTAGAGAAAGCCATCTGAGGAGATTTTGGCCCTTTGCTGCTTTGTTCAGTCAAAAGGCTGCAGAGGCAGAGAACTCTCACTCTCACACACTTAAACTAATGAGAGTTGTAGCTGCACCCAGAGAGCAGAGTGAGTTAGTGTTCCTCAGCCACCCGTTGGACATCAATTGCCCTGAAAGGCCTGAAGGCTTTACTCAGTTCCCTTTGCGAAACCACACCCATCGCTGCCCTTTGGACACAGCCACACAGACCTGCCCACACGGACAGTCGAGGTATTTTTCTTGAGTAGTCTAACTCTTTTGTGGTCTATACCAGAAAGGGGTGCATCATCACAGCGAGCTCCTCTGGAAAAGCAGGTATAAAGACAGATGACTCAGTTCTGAGCTCTGATTCCACACAAGCAGTTGGTACAACAACACAAAGTTTAAAGGTGCCCTGTGGAGATTTTGACTACCATGGTATACTGTTATATGGAGGGGATCCCTGTTGTTGCTTATACAGTGCATACAGGCCAGCATTTGAATGACGCAAACTACTGCTTCTCATTTCAGCTATCCTGCTGATATTTGACAGTGACACACAAAGAGTGCACTGGACCTATGAAATGGGAATTTTAAAACAAACAAACAAAAACAACAACAACAACAACAGGATTTTATTAGGAAGAAAATACATTTAGCATCTTTTAAGCATCTTTTTAGTGCTTGATGATACACACAGTAGAAATCACTTTAGCATTGTTCTGAAACTGTACACATATTGTGTGTACTTTCATTAATCAACAAAATCACATGACTTTAAAGGAGCAAAACAGAGTTCACGGTGACAGTTTATGATATTACCTGTACAGTAGTTGTATTAAATTGTATAAATTGCACTTAAGCTTACTATATTTGTGTAAAAAATACTCCAGTTTGCAACATGAAATGCAGTGGAAAACTTAAATATTTGCTTTTTTGTTCTGATTGCTTTATCGGACATTAATTTGCCGTATGTCACAAAGGCCACGAGTCCTTTATATTGCACGGTTTAACTGTGATTCCTTTTCATTCTTCAGTTGGATTTTTTCTATGTTGGTGGTTAACCTGAGTAAAGCAGTGCAAGTGTCTGCCTGCGTAACGCAGGTGTGTCAAAATACATTTGATTGTCCGGTGCAATTTATTTTGTCTGCTCTGTCCATATTCCTTGCAAATAGGACCCATCCCCCCAAAAAAACACACCACAAAACACGTTGACAACACTCCTCTCCCTCCTTTTGTCTCCTCTCCGTCCAGCTCCTTTTCTGTCAGTCAGTCGGCTGCCCTAAAACTGTCCTAAATGACTTAATCTACAGGGCAATAGTACTCCAGAGAGGCTGGTGAGTGAGGACAGTCTCTGTGTGCTGTAAGGGGATTGCTGTAATTACTGGGATCTGTGCACCGTATTTATCTTTTCAAGGGATGGGTGATCCTGCCATAAAAAGCCCAACATTTGGCAGTTAACTAATGCACACCATTAGATTGATTGTGCTGGATTTGTGTCTGTGTGTGTGTGTCCCATATTTTCCTACTGCTGCCATGGTCTGTGATGTGTGTTAAATAATGCTTGGTTGTTCTCTGTAATCCTGATTAAATGAGGGTTAATGTGTGTCTGTTAAACTTTTTCACAGATCCCCCAACCGTGACCTTCTACAGCTAAATAGTTTGCATAAATGAACTGGCTTATGAGATATAATTAGATAGACGGAGACACAGGCAGACAAGGAAGAGGTACAAGGATCAGGTAATACCACAGGCTATGTCTGTTTTTCTGCCACGATGTCCACTATTCCATTTCAAAAAATAAATAAAAACCATTGTCTGATATGCTCCTTCCTTGAACATAAACCTCAGCAGCTTTCAAAATCTGACATTAGGAGTAAAATAAAAGAGAGAAAATAATGAAAGAAAATGAAATTATCACTCTTCTTGGATGTGGCAGAGAAACAAACAGATTGACCACGCTCCTCTTTCCAAAATCCTCCCCCGTGCAAGCAACATGTTCCTCACGTCCATCTTGGCTGTTTTTTTTTTCGTTTTTTTTTTTCAGATATTTGGTGTCAGTGTGTGTGTCTATCTGTGTGTGTGTAAATGTGTAAATGTGTGCATTGGTTTGTGTGTGCTGGTTGTGAAGACGGAGGCTGCACCAGGCTGTCCAGCCTACACACAAACCGTCCCGTCGTTAAATCACCTTACTGTTCCATCCACCATCCACTGCCCTGAGCATGTTTTTCATTTGATGTATGTTTTGGTCGAAATGAAAGACACACGGGGAGAGAAGAGAAAATAAAAATGCAGGGGTATCAAGACAAGATGCATAAACATTGGATGCAAAGTGACTAAAGACTGTCTTCTCCTTGCATTAATAAAACTAACTTTTGCCATCTTTTAAACTCTCGCACACTCGCTCTCTCATTTAATCTCTCTTCTCTATCCCCTTTCTCCCACTTGTTCCTCATTAATTTTTATGTTTCTGACCTCAGAAACGGGCATGAGTACACAGATATATTACAGTAATTATCTAATTTTACAGTGCCATTAAATGTCACAGAAATCCAGAGTTATGACATTAATACAATAAAGAGGTTTTGGGCCAGAGGCATGATAACTTACTACTGCTCCAAAGTGTCTGCTGTGGATTTTTGCCAGTTTCATTCTACCAACATCAGCAGTGTCTTTCATAGTTAAACACACTGCATACATTAGACAATTCGTTTATTAATATCAGGTTAAATGTTAAATTGCATGTGTGGAAATCCGTTTTTATCTTTAACTGAATATTCAGAGAACAACCATAGTGTGATATGATTACCAAAGCATACATTCCACATCTTAATTTCTGTATTCAGAAGAATTTTCCAGTAGACATCAGATTCACAAAATATTATATTTAGATTCTCCTCATTTTCCCGGATTCTGGCCGGCAATAGTGTTATTTACTGTGGCTCTGACTGAGGCACATTTGGGAGCAGTTCAAATTCAAAGCTGTGCCAATCTACTCATTCCTTTTTTTGTCTTTTTTTTCACCCCCTCAGTCTCCCTCTATTTCTCTCACTTACTCTCCACTCATTTCGGTGTACCTCTGTCCCAGTAGATGGAGATGTGAAATATTTAAACACACTTTGTTGTTTGGGGACAATGCACTTCAGCAGATGGGCCATCGCTGCACAGACCCCAATGTATGCAAATCTCCATACAAAGCAGCCCAGGATGTTTTCAATATAACACAAGTGCCTCAGGCCTTGTTTTAATCCCTCTTTACCCGCAGCCAATGCACTGTTTCATCCAGTCAAACGCCTTAAGCGCTGTGTCAACTTGGACATCTGGCCACATAACTGAACCCAACAAAAGTGTGCATGTGTGTTAGGAAGAGAACATGTTTATGCTGGAGGAAAAGGTGATATAGTGCATGCTATTGAACTAAAATACCCAGAAATAAAATCATCAGTGGTGTTATTAGAGTCAGAGTACATCAAAGGACCAGTCATTGTAGTTTCTGTGGTGGATTCTTCGCCCTCAACACCAGGGGAAACAGGTGCCAGTGTTGCTTTCTTCATTGTCTCTTAACTTGTTTTGCTGTTTTTCTCACTTGTTTTTCTCACCCCCACCCTCTAGGAACAGGCAACCAGAAGTACACACATGCAAATGCGTGCGCAGATGCACCAACACACATGCACGCACGCTGGTGCTCATGTACACAAATGTGGCAAGGTAACACACGCATGCTGCCTGCAGACTTTCTGGTCAGAACACTGATTTCTGTCGTTGTGACATCTGAAGGGCGCTACAGCACAGCCAGACACCTGGATGCACATGGCATCCTTCACTACTGTGTGTCAAAGTCCACGTGTGTGTGCGTGAGGGTTTGTGTGCTAGCTAGGTGTGCATTAGGTGTGGGGGGAAGGTTCCATAGAAGGCAGCATCTCCTGAGGGTAACTCATGAGCTTTTCCTGGATGGACCACAAGTTCAGACGCTTAGAGCAGTGCTGCATGTCCTCACTGACCTACATGATACACATGAACACGTATGTACTGCATATGTACAGTGTGCATACTGCAAGACTCGTGTAGGAGGAGGAAGCCATATTTACTCATACTGTCAATAACTAGGTTAGCACAATTCATTGAGCAAAATTTTTAAAAAAAAATTTAGCTAAACTTTCACTGAATGACAGTTTAGTGTTTGGCTTGGAAAGGTTGGAAAAATACACTTCAGTGTGAAATAATGAAGCATTGTGTGTTTAAAATGTTTTCTGATTTATTTGCATCAGATAGAAATTTTCACTTAAGGAACGCAATCGAAATATTCTATGTTTTTTTAATTATAAAATGTGCGGGATAAAATGTTCCATTTAATGGAATGAAGCTAACATTGCTACTGACAGCATAAAATCCCTGCACAATGAAACTACATGGATCAAAGTATAGAGCCATGATTAGAAATACTGATTGAAAGTCAGAGTTTAATGGATACATCTCTTGGATTTTAACATCTCTGTTTGCAGATTTTTATCAAATTGTAAAAATGTGTTCAGTGAGCAGCCACTATAAATTGGAGCTCTGTAAGCATATTCCTTTTGCGCCGTGTTTGGAGCTGGCATGAGAGAGACTGCCTGCAGCTTGTGTGATGGTCTGTGGATATGTGTGGATGTGGGGGGGCTTATGTGTGCATGTGTACTTAAACCTCAGGCCATGAAAGTGTGTGCGTGTCTGTGCGTGTCTGTGTGTGTGTGTGTGTGCGCGCGTCTCATTATGTGTATGCGGTTGCATGTGTATGGATCAGTACGTGCGTGTTCAGGGGGAAGAAAGAGTGTAGGTGAGTGCAGGAGACAAACCTGTCAGTTTCACAGCTGGTTTCTCTGGCTGCAGGGCTCAGGCCGGAGCAGGGTGACACTCAGCATCACAGCACCACAGCACAGGGCCTGGGGTAAACACACCATCATATACTGTAGAGGCAAACACATACACACATACACATACCTTGGTTGGCTGCCCTCACCCATAAGACCAAGAGACCAGTGAAACACACCACCTGGGCAAGTCATCATATCTTGTCAAAGATTTTTTTTTTTTTCCTTTTTGGCTCGTCGAAGGTGTGAACAACATCACAGACCAGATTGCCTGGCAATGGACTGACCATCATGTTGTAAGGAAGGGGCGGGGGAGGTTGAGAGGAACACAGAGTGAGAGAAATAACAAGAGAAAAGTATAACGTAAGATGAGAATGGATGTGTCTTTAGTAGCTTTACCGAAAGACGGAGTCGCTTGTCTCCCCGCATTATGAGCTCTAGTTGCTCGTTTGCAACTATCACACTCACTCTTGACGCCTTATTGATGATAGGAGTTGGCGTGGACTATTAGCTGGGTTGTCGCTTCCTACGTCAAAAAGAGATGGCGCTTCCATCCTTTGGTCTCATTTCAGGACTTGTTTTATAAGTGCGTTCCCGAGTGGAATGGACTCTGCGGATGAAAGAGCCTAAGGCAGTCTCCCCCACACCCTCCCCACATCCTCCACCATCACACATTACCATCTCCGAGTAGATGGAAGTGATGGCAATTTCTTTAGGGTATTAGGAGGATGCTGGCCCTTTTTAAAAAAATTTTTAGTTCTCATACCAAGTACAGTTTTGAAGAAAAATGATCATCAAGGTAAGAAATGTGTTACATGAGTTAAGGTGATAATTATAATTCTGTGCAAAGCAGCTGAGCAACAGAACGCAGGTATGTTCAGGAAAATAAACAGCCCCACTGTGAATTCTGTTGACATTTTGCAGAGAAAGAACCCAAAGTGAGTCAATTATAAAAATAAAGTAAACATGTTGACAGGAGAAACGAAACTGTGTTTTGACTGCTCCTGTCGAGGGAGGTTCCCCTGTCTAAAGTTTACATAGTAAATGATTATGCTTCACTGATTTTGCCCTGGATATGTGTGTGCGCGCGTCTCTCTCTGTTTGAATGTGTGCACTCGGCGATCAACTTCTGCTAAATACTAATTACTGAATACTTAGTACGGATGCCCTTTCTATTGGGTCCCTTTAGTATAAACATTCATTATAGTGCTTTTTCTCCTTTGTAGCTCCATCATCATTATTCCACCACATCCCCTGAGGAGTGAGACAGAGCCGAGGCCGAGGCCGGGGCCGGACCAGGCTGGGAGAGAAAACACTAGAACCAGAGCGCCAGGACCTGGGAATGCACACAAGTGATATTTGTGCGAGGAGATCAAAAAGCGTTTACCTTTAGATGTTTCCCTGATATGAATATTCAACATCCTTATTGAAATCTAATTTGGGTCTCCTTGTCTCAGGGGTCTTTTCATCAGTGCCTGTTGCCTGAGGCCACTGCTGATTGACAGCCAAACTTTAGTAAAGAGCAAGCAGGAAAAAAAAGGGGAGATCTGGTGGTGTTGGAGATGTGAGCGGTGTGAAGCTGGGGAGAGCTGGAACAGATGAGTGGAGGGGTACTGAGGGGGGGTGGGGGTGGGCGAGAGGGCGGCGGGGGTGATTTATTTAACCTCCTGGTGTGCATGCACAAACAGAATGCAGCAAATTATTGGGAACATAACAAGCAAAACAGAACTATTTCACAATATTTTATGATTTCAGGCTTTTTGTTCTCTAACCATGTTGTCCACATGGACACAGCGGTATGTGAAGAAAGAATCACTATACTGGCATTTCTTTTCTGAAAAATAAGCAATTGGATTAACCACTTAATTGATGGTTAATCAGCAACTAGTTTGAAAAGTGACAATTTTAAACAATTTCATGAAACAGCTTAAAAATGTCTCCTGAAGCCAGATTCTCCAGTCTGAGGAGTTGCTGCTTTTCTCTGATATGTATCAATGCAAATCAAATATCTTTAGGTTTTGGACTGTTGCTCAGACATAACAGTGAATCTGACGATGCTGACCTGGACTCTGTCACTGATGAAATGAAAGTATGTTTATTCAAGCCTCATACTTTACATAAAAAACGTGGAAATTCTTGCTCATTTTGAACCTACTACAGTGATATTGGAGCTTTTTTAAACCTTATACTTTAGGTTTATAATTTTTATACCATTCCTGTCCATCTAAAGCTGTGTATCTCTGAATATGATTATCTTAAATGTGACATTTTTTTCTGATTAGATTAAGTAAAAACTGGAAGTTTGTTCATTTTAAAGAAAAAAGCTAAGCAATGTCTCTAATCTGAATACATGGCTGCTTCTGCGGGCTCATGAAAACTTTAATTTTAAAAACACCAAGGCAATTACAGGAATGGAAAAGGCATATGCGACATTGTAGAATATCATACACTACTGTAGATTAAACAGTATTAAAATCAGCTCAGCCTTAAACATCTACTGCAACAACAAAAAAAATGCAACAAGAATATTAATCCAAAATGCCACACACTGTATCTGCGAGGGACTATTTTATTGTGGAATAATTACCTTTATTTGTCATACTTTAATTACATTCTGCTAAAAATTGTTAAATACTTTTGAATGAAGGTTTTTAACTTGTACTGGAGTAGTCTTAATGTGTGCTGTTATTCTTACTTCGGTAAAGGATCTAAAAGCCTCATTCACCCAATCACATACATCGCCTTGACCAACACTCCCACACACACCATCCAATCAACCCCACTCGGGCCAACTCTAGGTTCAGTAGCAACCGCTTCAGAATGCACAGTGGAGGAGCTGGGGATCAAATCCACCCCCCCAATCAGTGCACAACCCGCTATTCCCTTCTGGGCCACAGCCACCCCCAGAAAGCTAAATCCAAATCCACCTTCCCCTGGACTCCACTTCTGGACTCAATCGGGATAATAAATTTGAGATTAATTAATAACACAAATAAACCGCAACCCTAGATCTGCATACCTGCTACACATAGCAAAGGGGCTGTGTTTATTTGTAATTTACTGCTCCAGTCACCTAATTTATTCACCCCAGTATTCAAGTATTCATTTTTTTCAAGATCATATAGCAAGAGATGCACTGAATGTTGTAATTCAAATTTGCTTGTTTCAGGTGAGATGAGACGGTAAGATAACTCATCCTCAACTGTTTGATATTTCTGATTAATTGATGATTTTATGAGCAGTAGCAGAAAACATTTTGCGATAAGAGCCTCCCATTTTTGGTTAATGATTTTTCTATCTCTTTTCTTTGTGTTTTGAATTTTTTAACAAAATGTACAAAACAGATTTTACTGGCAAATGATTTATGAAAAAATAATGAGAACACTGGGAGCTAAAAGAAATACTTTTACTCGTCTTAATATTAAAAATATTAGGAGAAGTAAAGTCATTCTCATTAACAGCAACGCACAGACATTCATGTTTAATAAATATACTTTCATTTGTTATGGGTGAACTGAAAAGGCGTGCTATATTTACCCCATCAGTGTTTTATCTGTTCTGTTCTTGCCTTAAAACCAAGCATCTGACACTCTGTGCCAAAGGCGTAGCACCATATTGTTTTCTAAAATTATATTTCTAAACATTTGTTCAGATATTTGTCTCTGTTTCTGACTAAGGACCTGTGAACTCCATAACCATTCATTTGGCAAAAGAAGAAAAATCTGTACTCTCACTCTGACTGCAGGGGAGAGCTGGTTTGCAGTGAAGGAGTGCATTTGTGTCTTTGCTTCTCAGGGTTATATAATAAATATTAGACTCTGAAAACAGCCTGAGCCTCTTTTCTGCTGTTGTGGCTCTGAAAACAGAAAACATATCGCTGCGAAGGATTCAAACCAAACATACCTGTGGGTTCTAGAAACAGACCAAACAATTGCAGGTGAGGCTGAAATGAGATACAGTAGAGCCATGTGCATGTATACACACACACACACACACACACACACACACACAAACCAACACTGTCCTCATCTGGCCAGTGGGCTGAGCATGGTTTAATGTTATTATCACGCAGGTGTGGGTCTTGTCCCTCAGGGTTCCATTAAAATGATGCCCCTCTCAATGGAGGCTCCATTTGCTCTTTAGATTTAACACGGGCCATATGTCTAGCAGGAGGCAAACAGCTGATGGGGTTTTAATTGACAGAAATCAACATATTTGGTTGTGCGCATGTGTATGTGCGATGGTGCGCTAATGGTGGATGAGCTTGGGCATCAGGGGATCCCTTTAAAGGGTCAATTATCTATCAGAAGAAAGAAAGAAAGAAAGAAAGGGATGGAGAAACGCTGCGGGTCTCGTTTAGCATTGTAGGACATAATCATGCACATCAGTGAGTGATTACAATTTCCTTCATTTTGGAGCTGACATTCATTGTCCATCCCAGGAACACACTGGGTGTACAGAGCACTAACTTCATGTTTCATTCAGCTCCACAGAGATAATGCACCAGGCTGCAGTCAAATCATGTAAAATTACCTCTGTCACAGAGCTGCTTTAAGCTCAGGAGGGGACCCAAAACCAAAGACTGTGTCTGCTGTTGTGTTCAAACTCAATCGCTGCTATAACAAGAGACTGAAATAACAAGACGTAACATACGAAACCATTTTACACTCACTTAAATGGAAATATTTCTTGGATGATTGGTGAAAAATGGTTGAAAGTAGTTCGAAGTCCTGAAGGATAACAAAACGTTAGGCTAACAGGCGCAATGCAATTAGCACATAAAGCCTGTCAATGGCCTTCAGTATCACAGCCCTCTAAGGAGTGGGAGACTTGTAAAGCCTCCTGATCTATTGCCACAAAGTGATTAATCCTCCCTAACAATGACCAGTCTTAAACTGGGCCTCTATATTATTAGGTAGTCCTATATAGCATTTTAGCTTTTCACTAATTAGCATTCAGATCAGGGACCCGAGAGACAACCCCTCCACCACAGAGGAAGGACATAGGATGAGATGGCGACACAGTGAAATGTCATTAACTTGATGTTAATTACTAATTAATGGGGCTATTTCATTTACATGTATCTCTGGCTCTCTGATGGGCCCTGCATTTACTGGGTTACTCCTACCAGCCAACAAGTAGAGAGGAGGTGGGGAGGGTTTATCTCCCCCTCTCTCCTCTACTCTCCCCTCAGTGTTTCATCTCTGCTAATTAAATAGTGGGCCACTCATCATGATTATGTCTGCTTTTACAACACCATTTTGTGTCAGTGAGAGCACTCCAATAAGTGACTGGCCATCTCTTTAACACCGACGTGTTTTCTTTTTTTATATGAACTGTACATCAAAAAGCTAGATTCACTGCCAACCCGCTCCGCTCCTCTGACTTTTATCTGACTTGTTACTTTCACTCACTTGTGACCCCTCCTTTTTTTTTTTTTCTTTTCATCGCCACGCGGCAGCCACAAGCCATCCGTCTCCATAGCAACCCGAGCCATTCGGTCCCATGAGGGGGAGTGACTAGCGTCTGGCCATTCGCACGTGGGTAGTGCCAGCTAGCCAACATGGCACACAGCATCCTGCCATATGGTGCCACCACATAAGTACTGCTGGCCTGGACTCGGGATCCGGGGCTGTAGTGTGGCCGGTAGTGTGAACACGACGAACCTGCGGTGGAACCTGCTTTGGACTGGTCTAAATAATGGAGTCCAAATAAAAGGTTCCCAGGACAAACCTTTATGGTTCCTGAAAAGCTTGAACGCTTTGTGTATGAAAAGGCTCTTTCGTGCAGAAGCTGGCGATATTTGCTGCAAATCGACATTCATGAAAACTTCATGGGTATGCTGTTAAACAGGAGGACCCCTTTATACATAACAGGAACTGTGGAGTATCTGGAGATTGGGAAGCACGCCGTGTGCTCGCCTCATTACTGATGCTGCACTGCCTCTCTGTGGAGATGCAGAGAAAATACACGCAGTATTTTCTCTGTGCAACATATTGAAGAAACTCAAAATAGTTGACAAAAATATATTTTTTTTTATTCAAACTCAAGAGCTTTTAAATACAGTATATCTGAAACACATTAGAATACTGCATTTTATTTTATCTAACGTGTACATTACAGGTTATCAAAAACTATTTGACAGAAGGCTTTCAGCAACCTGTAGTAAGATATGTTGGCGAAAACTATTTATAATGTAAAAGGTTTACATTTTCAAGATGTGAACATAACAAAAAAAAAGAGGCATGTGGGCATTTGTAAATAGTGCAGTGCAAGCAACTGTGAGATCCAGCATAAGAAAAAAAAAAACTGTTGAAGAGTGATTATTTTGTACAGTAGTCTTATGTAAGACACAAACACAA
Source organism: Copadichromis virginalis (assembly GCF_057382275.1). Lineage (NCBI taxonomy): Eukaryota > Metazoa > Chordata > Actinopteri > Cichliformes > Cichlidae > Copadichromis > Copadichromis virginalis. The sequence continues at coordinate 22,826,605 of NC_140637.1, read as the reverse complement.
GCATGATCTGATGTCCCCGCATTTGTGTTGTTGTTGGATCATCAAAACCTATGTTGTGATGTCATCACAAGCTCATAACCATAACTATAGCCAGTAACACTAACCCTAGCCCAAAATCACACCCTAACGAACATTAATTATGATGATCCCGGAACAATACCAATACGTGGATATCGATACACCCAAGCAAAACACACTCTGTGTACGGCCACACTAAAAACATAGTGTTGGAACAGAATTTTAAGAGATTTGGGGAAAGATACTCGATTTTAGATAAGAGTTTTTAAAAAGGTAATCATAATTTATAGCTACTTAGGATTATGTTTTTCTACCAAACACAAAAATAAATAGGTAAAGAAATGTTCTTTTTTTTTTTTTACTCTGAAAGACGGAGAGCTGCGCTTTAAATAAATCCAATGACTTCATTCTTTTTTGTAACAAGTGACAATGCCAACATCAGAAATGCACTTCATGTTACACCTCCAAGTATACATGGAATAAAATCCTAGAAAATATAAGCCAATGTGGAGTTGTATGCCAATAACAGTAACAAAAGACAAAGAGGCAACAAAAATCCAACAAATAAGGCAACTATCAGCAATGTACAGCAATCAGCACTTGACACTTTGTTACCACGAAGGTGCATGTCTTGCAGTTTTCTTGTTGCTCAACTGAGGCACGAAACAATAAATGCATAGATTTAAGGTATCAAATAAGCATCTGGACCTAACATGAAAACAGAACTTGTAAAACTGTGAACGCCAAAGATAAACATTACATTTACCTAAACCTTCAGACGGAGTTATGCAGCTAGTTTTACGTTGCTACATAGGTTTCCAGTTCGATTGTACTGAATCCGATAATTTATCGTTATCTCGCCTGTCCCCTAACATTCATAACGTCACTGTGTAACTTGGAGACTATTTCAAACTGCCTTAGTGACAGCTAGCACTATCTATCATGAAAAATTAATGGATGCCCTCTCAAATACTGATATCACTTCCTGTCTAGTGCCTAAGTAACAAAGGTATTAAGTGCGATGATAATAATGCAACCTAAAAAGGTTTCTTCTTGAAGAATCGTGTTGTCTGCATGTGTTGTTTTTACATTATTATGATATCACACTGGTGATTATTTAGATATATTTGTTGTCTATTTAACACAATTTAAAAAAAGAAAGTCTTTCAAACTCTATCCATATAAATATAAAATTACTCAAAGCAGTTAGGTGAGGTATTTCTATTCCATGCAATTACAAATAATGAAAACACAATTATTTAAATTAATTAATAACCTTTGGTCTTTCAACTTAAAACAAACCCTTGGAGACAACGATCAGCGAGAGCGCCTAGGCAAAGCCTTGCTGCCATAAAGCTCTTGGTGATTCGAACCACAGAAGGTAAATTGTATAGGACATTAAACCGCCTTTAAAGTAATTAGTGGCTGGGTAATGAGGTGTCACTCAGATCTCTCAGTGATGGCTGAGTGAGGCGTACTAATAAAAGACTTCAGGTATGAGAGGCTGGACTCTCCCTGTGTCATCCACGCCGCCTAACCCATCCCTGCAGGACAAAAACAAACCACCTCGGTCTGTCACAGCTCTCACTCCGGAGAGTGACACATCCATCACTGTCACAGCTCCTTCGGCACAAACACAGCAGAGCAGTGGGCTATGGCTTTCAGTTAACAATCTGTTTGATTTTCTTGTTCCTAAGTAACACAGTTTGTACACATGTTAAGTGTAAACTATTTTCCATGGAGCCTGGAGGTAGTGTAGTCTTTCCTACTTCCACGTTCTTCTTTAACTAGCACAGCACCCTTTAACACAGTTGTCTTCTTTCCAGGATCCAAGGTTAAAGCCCGACAAGACTTTTCAGTAACATTGTGCAGGCTCTGCTGTGTGCTGCTGTTGCAGTCAAACAACCACAGAGCCAATCAAACTTTTCATAATTGTTGTGTGCAGTTCCATCTATGCGCTGGATAATATCGCAGCTGCTGGTTGCCCGAGGTCACATTCAGGTCCCTCCAATAACTGACGATTTAGATGTGTATGTTGTGGTGGCGGAACTTAGTAGAGTCAATGTCAACCCGGCGTGCCTCAGCGAATGCCAGGAAGGTACAGAGGCCAAGCAAGTTGACCGTGGTGATGAGGGCAAACACAGAAGCCCATGAGCCTGTCGCCTCAATGAGATACCCCGAGAAGTACACCATTAAGACCCCTGCACAGGAACACAGAGTAGCTATAAATAGCAAAGCAGCACAAAGAGGGTAACAATATGTGCAAGTGGCAAAACTATTCAATTTGTCCCACATCTAAATTTCTACAGAGAAAATGTCAATCTTTTCTGTGTCCCTCACAGGACCACTAACTGTCATCTCCTCATCCCTGTATTATTCATCTGACACAAACTTCATCATGGTCCCTTGATGAAATATGAATGGGACAAAGAGACAAGCGGGACTGACATTCAGCACATCACCTCAAAGTTTGAATTTAGAGAAGTGAATCAATGATTTCACTTAAAAGCATGGAAGCAACTACTGGTAAAAGATTAATGACATGTAGATATTTTTTTAATTAATACAAACTCACCTGAGAAAGCACCGCATGTATTCATAACGCCTGGAAAAGAAATGTACAGTAATTACTCGTAAGGTGTGACATTTTGCCATTGTTCTAAAACACATTTTTAGAACTTACCAAATAAAGCGCCAGCACAGGACGGAGCAAGATCTTGAACATTTACAGAAACACCACTGCAACAGAAAAACATGTCATTGTCAATTTGAACTTCAGAAATGACTCTAAATACATCCCAAACCGCAACAGAGTATAAGCCTAACTCTGAATGGCATTTTTTCCCATAAAAAAACAGATGGAGAGAAAATCTGTGTCTGTATGGGCTACTGCTGAATGCATATTTACTGGTTTATTGTAAACATATCTATATCAATTCCACTCTCTTTTAGTCATCAAGGCTGGAACCAGAGTGAAGAATAGATTTTCTTTAGTGAGTTCGAAATATCATTAATGGAGCCACATAAAAACAAAATGAAATACATTTATTGTCCACATCATAATCATTAAATTTACTGATTATTACTACGAGGTAATATATGTATATAACTTATACTTTTTATTTACACCATTCAAATATGTATAAAATGTAGTATTAGGGCCACAGTTAGAAAAAATCTATATTGATGATTGTTTTGAGAATAAAGTTAGAATTTCAAGAAAAAAATCAAAATGTGGAGATTACAGTTGATTCAAGACCAACTGCCACGGTTGCTGTACCTTCTGAGTTAGTGAAATCATACTTCAGAATCAGCTTTAGTAACAAGGAAGGAAATTTTTTTTTCTTTAAGCACATAAACACTATTTTATCAAACAGAAAAACCACATGGCTGGTAAAAGGCTGCTAATGAACAGATGCAAAGTCATTGATGGTTACCATGGTCATTGTTCCTCAAGCTTCCCCTTTCAATATGCAACTGAATACACTAAAAGAAGTGCACTCACAATTTCATTTAAAGGATATCTGATTATTTTTAGATATATTTTTGATAGGGTTAGCACTGTTGCCGCACAGCAAGAAGGTCCTGAGTTCAATTCCAACATCAGGCCGGGGTCTTTCTGTGTGGAGTTTGCATGTTCTCCCCGTGTTTGCGTGGGTTCCCTCCGGGTACTCCGGCTTCCTCCCACCGTCCAAAGACATGCAGCTTGTGGGGATAGGTTACCGGTAATTGGAAAATCCAAATTGCCACTAGGTGTGAATGTGCGAGTGAATGTGAGTGCGAATGGTTGTCTGTCCCTGTGTGTTGGCCCTGCGACAGACTGGCGACCTGTCCAGGGTGTACCCCGCCTCTCGCCCTATGACAGCTGGGATAGGCTCCAGCGCCCCCCCCCCCCGCGACCCTGAAAAGGAGAAGCGAAAGCGAATGGATGGATGGATATTTTTGATATCTTATTGCTTTGAACAAATCCCTTAAAAGCCCCAAACCACCAAAGAACTGATCATTGTTTTCTTATTCTTTTTTATCCTTTTCTTTAGTCACTCTTTTTTAAAATGTTCCTCTGTGCCAAAGAGCTCCAGTGTTGTTCACAAGTTATTAAATACACATCAATGAATCATACCATTGTAGCGGCTGTACCTTCATTACCATAAACCCAAGTTGGCTTGCATACTTATTAGCACACCAAACATGCATTGATGCATTCTTTAAAAAAAATGCAGTATTTACTTTGGAAGTTATTTTAACTTATTATAATTAAAGCCGATGTTTATGCCCTGTTAGTAGCTGGGATGACGAATTCCAAGACAAACCAAGGCACTACTAGGTAAAGTGGTTAAAACATAAATGCTTACAGACACTGATCCGATACAATGACAACTAGACAAACTGCATGCCTAATAAAAGCTGAGATCTGCCAAGTCTTCCTTGGTTATGCCTGAGCCAAGCAGCATGATTTAAGACTTTTTCAAATACAAAGTTGTACACTGGGGGGCGGAGTGGTGAAATATTTAACATTTAATTTCTAAGCAGCTATGCAAATAAGGGTAATATTCTGAAATTGTATCATCAAGTTTGAGTGAACAAAACACAAAACAATCTCTCAGGAAACACCACATTCACATGTAAAGCTAACCTCACATCTGCACAAATACCCACAATGGGGCAAAACATTTCTTACTAAGGAACAAGCAGGTTAAAGACCATTTAATATTTGATCCAGTCACGTGGGATCAATGTGTTCTCATAAGCACCTCTGTCGGGTAATGTTTAGAAAAGTTCAGGGCTGCAGCATAAGTGTGAATACAGCTACAGAGTGTGAGGAAACAATGGGTGGCAGTACCTGTGACTGAAGGTGGTGAGGCCCATGGTGGCAGACACAAATGCTACAGCCCAGGGGAAGGTAGTTGTGCCACACAGAAGAAGGGTAAACACACTGGACACACCCATGGAGAAAAACTAACACAGAGGGATGGACACATTAAAAAACCCCACATCAAACACAATTGTACATAATTCATTACATAAGCAGTGTAAACAGGACAGTCATGCACTTTGTACTGGGAAGAAGAATCACACTAAACATGCAACATACAACAGAATAACTGAACAACTGAGAAATATCGTACCTGCATCAACTTCCTCACTGATGCTGTATCGAAGCCTGAGGGATTCAGAAGAGAGATTAGGGAAGTCCAATGTAACGATATCAGTGCACTAAACATTTAAAATAATACTGATGTACAGTTTATTTCTCCTATTGTTTACCTTGACTGATGAGGTGGTCAGAGAGACAGCCACTAAAGAGGGATGACGGTATGGCCACTAACCAAGGAATGACATTGAACACCCAGCCCTGGAAAGATAAAATATTTTTGGGCTTTATTTGACCACATACAGCAGCCAGCTTCGTGTAGTGTATCAAGGACATGTGCTGTTTTAGTGACCTGTCTCAGTGATGATGATCCTAACAATTAATGACAAATAACTGTGACTTAATGTTGCTTTAAAAAGTCGACGAGTCTTAAAAATTATTTTTAGAAGATGGATGTAGAAACCCAGTGGTTTCTTGACTGCATTTTAAAGCCTAAGCAATAGCATTTTAGTCACTGTCATGCTTTTAAGGAACCAGAGGAACCCATGTTTAGGAAATATGGCAGGGTGCTAAATATACTTGTTCTATACCTGACAAACCAGCTGCCTACATCACCAAATCTGGCAATCAAAGCGGCCACAGCTAAAAATCTTAGAAAAACCACGAGTTAAAACAACAAGAAAACCCACCAATTGTAGAGCTGTTATGAATTTGGGCCATTTTTGTGCTAGGTTGTAAACATGCTTTGCAGTGGTGTTTGTTAATTTGGACATTTTAGCATGCAAATCTATGGAGATTGCCTCTGTTTTGCAGCCAGGCTCAAGTGGCCCCTCCAGGAACTATAGTTCTTGTAATTTTTCCAGCTGCTTGGTCAGACAGATTTTCAAGTTAAAATGCTCAACATTGTACCATAAGTAAACATGTTTGCAGCCTAGTACAAAAAAGGAGGTTTTGGCCAAAAAAAAAAAACCCCACCTAATATCTACTTCCATAACAGTTCTGGGAGGTTGATTTTATTTTTCATCCTTTCTTGTAATCTCCTTCTTAAATTTCATTAAGTCTTAAAAGATGCAGAATAAGATGTCCAAAGCTAGTTCACCTCAGCTAATTTGAGTCACTGAACCAGATGACTCAATTGCACTTGTGTTACTTGTGCCTTTTGGAGCCTGTTTAATGCAACTACCTGACATATAATATTGCTGGCACCATTTTTGCTGGTTATTTTTTCCTACAGCCTATATGTGAATTCTAAAGAGTCAAACTGTAGTATTTTATTCGTATGTTATTCAGCAGATATCTGTGTCTGTGCAATGCAGTCTATGAATCCTCCACAGTGTCATTTAAGTGGTCACTTCTGGTTCCATGAAACCAGGATGGTGATGGCCAAAATTCTAAAATCAAAGCTTCAAAACAGGAGTTTACAAAAGAGTGCATTTTTCCTTGACTTTTCCTCAAGCGCCACCATTTGGTCAAAATTTTAACCTATTCAGAGTTTTGATTTATATAACTGCAAAACTTAGAACATAGTTCAAAGCGCCTTTATATCTAATTCTACTTTCACAAAGTCACTCACATGGCTGTAGACTCTAAGTCTAGTAAATAAAGGTGCAGTATTTCATATTTTTATCCCTTAAGCCCTTTTTTTATTGATTGGTTTCTCTAATAATCAAAGGAGTCATGAGAAAATAGTTACCTTGGCATCGGGGAATGTGTCTTTAAAGAATGTTGGCAGCCATGACAAAAGAGTAAAGAAGGTGCTCGCCGTGCAGAGGTGCGTCACTATTACAGCACTGGTTATTGAATGAAGAAAAACAAGTCTCAGTGAGCCCATTATAATTACACAACTACTCGCTCTGGGTTTTTTAGCACACAATGACACATTGACTTAGATACTGTTTTTCCTATTAGACAAAGGTTTGTATCTGTGCTATTTGTTATTAACCGAGACCTCTATGAAGGTATGATGCATTATGTTAAAGTGAGTCAACAGCATAGTAATACTTACAAGCCTAAACTACCATGTAATATGTGGAGGTGTCAACAGGGATCAGATCAATTAAGACCACACATGTACTCTGTGTCACTGAAAATGGAGCACATCAGGTGTATTACAGTGTATAAATATCTAGGTCATAGGGAGGGACTGGAAGGAAAAGACCTCAGAGACATGATTCAGACAGTTGAGGAACACCAACATAAATCCAATAATAAGATATTTTACATATTTCCACATTCCTCCACCTATTTTTTTTCTTCTAGCTCAACACACATGCAATGGTTACAATTAGTATTCTGAAATTTTGAGGTTGCAGTAAATCAGCCGAAGCATTACATCAGAACCTGAAGGCACACAGGCAAGATTATTGCTGCTTATCCATCTGAATATGAAAACAAGCATGCAGTACTGCACATGTGCACAGAGCATAAAATATGTGTGCAAAAATTATAGGTGCAATTGCACATAAAGTCACACCCTCATAAATAAACACAGGCTTTATCTCACCAGACAGCAGGTTGTTTTAAGAGCCGTAACCAATGTCTTTTGGTCAGTTTGGACTGGGCTCCACTGCTGCCCAGGGACTCCAGGGTGATTATAGGCCCTACAAAACACAGATAAAATACAGGAACATGAGCACAGAAGAAGATGCTGACTCCAGCTGAGCAGGTACAAGATAAGAGACAGCACAGAAACTACTGACACAGCTGAAGCATCACTTGCCTTCTCCTTTGAGTAGATATTTCCACATGCAGTAGGCCCACAGGACTGAAAGGAGTCCAGAAACATAAAAAACACTCTGCCAGCCGTAAAGGTCCAACATGAGGGAGCCTGCCCCCCCAATTACCAGAGTGCTGGGAAATAAAACCACAACAACATGACAAGTTAAAACACAACCCTGTAAAAAGACATTTCCGCATGTGATTAGTATGACAGAATTTTATTGTGAAATTTCCTTATACATTTTTACAGAAACAATAAAATCACCATATGTAATAGTAACTGCTATTAAAATCAATAAAAGCACAAAAAAACTTCTTGTTTTGCAATAAAAACACCCAATAATGAACTAAGAAGGAACACTCAGCCTTTTCTCACTACTACCCAGTTATTGCATAACACTTGACTCACCCCAGATAGGAGCCACTACCCACAGTGCTCATGAGGAAGCCTCTTTCACTTTCCACCACCTTTTGTGAGCACAGACTTGCAAGAGAGGGGTAATGAACTCCTGACATGAAAACACAAAGCATAACCAAATTTTAGAAGGGCTTAAGGTTCAGCGGAAGAACGTTACACATTATTGTCTAATAAGACAAACATAAAAATGTGACAGAAAATAGAAACAGAGTAGTACATATGATACTGTGCTGGGTTATTTGAAATAAAACAATGCAGTCAAATCAATTTAAGGACACTTTTAAATGACTAAACTTAATCGCTGTTCTAAAGCCAAACAAAGCAAAGTACAGATGTCTGTTTGACAAATCGAACATCCCACCAGCAGAGGTAAATATGTCTTGATTGCTCAACAAATATGAGAATTATTATTTGTTTTCTATATAAAAAGTAGCCATGATGAATGTAGGATACTCAAAGATCTTGGATTCCTGGGATCCCACATTTTTAACATTAAAAGACTAGCTAGTGCAAGGGTGTTTTTAGCATTTCTTTGTTGTCTCTGCAGTGGACACGTTCAAGTCACATTCCTTGTAAGTGTGACTGACAAATTGAATCATTAAACACAAGACAAACGTCCGCAAACATGAACCAACAAGGACTTTAACAAGTGTCTGCACGAGTTCATGTGGGTCAGATAGATTATTTCGACTTCCCTGATGCAGACAGTAAGCAGATGCATTGCAAACAGAATTTTGTAAGAAATGCCACAAAAAATAAATGAAAGACCATTTACTGGCAAATGTTCTTGAGGCATTAAAGGCAGCAGCAGTTGTGGTCAGATGAATAATGTCTGATTGCCCATCCCTACTGTTCTTGTGCACAATATCTTTAGAGCACACTGAGAAAATCTCACCAAATCTGGGGCAAACATTCACTTGGACTCAAAGAAAGTCACTCTGACCTCACATCGCTTTGTTGTCTCTTCAGTTGTTGTGAAGATGATATCTCAAGTAACCCTAAAGGAAATTTTGTGTCTTCAGGTTTGGCACGAACGTCTTCTTGGGCTTAAAAATGTTTCAAGGTCACATAAGGCCATAGATAGAATAGAAAATTACAAAAACGTTAAGGGGGGGGGGGGGGGGGGGGGGGAGTGGTGACATTTTATATTCAAAGGGTCAAAGATTTGCACATTTGCATGTTAAAGGTCTGAAGAATAATCAAAAAACTTCTGGCCCTCACTCAACACTGTATTTCAGAAGTCTTCACAATGTGAGTCCATTTAAACGGAAGCATGACTTTTTGGCAGGGACATACGACTGAAAAACAGCAATTACAGATGCAATAAGTCTTGCAGTTATCGGGAACCCGAAACTGCGACCGATGGGAGTACTGTCCGAGACCTTTTTCATTACCTGGATCTTACACCTCACTAATGTAATCTCAAGTGGTGATTCATCTTGCACACCGCTAATCTCACCTTGCAGTAGGCCCATGAGGAAGCGAGCTAGTGTCATAGAGAGGATCGGCTGGGAGCAGAAGTGGGCCAGGATTGGGGTGAAAGCTGTCATTGAACCCCAGGCTGCTGCAGACAGCAGGAGGACCTTCTCACCTCCCACCCTGTGAACAGAGCACAGATGGGTTGCATTAGCTTTAACTTTGGCCTACTAAGATATCAACTTTTGACTTCTAAGATATCAGCTTGGAAGAACACATTGAGAGGTTTTAATCTTTTGGATAACTTTGGCTGAAAATATAATCATAGAGAATATTTGATCTAAATAAGGTGAGCATTTAGATCAAGTATTTTGGACTGTTAACAGTTTCTAGAGTGGGGAAAAAAAATACTGTGCAGACACCCATGCAGCTTATCTGTTAATGACACTGTGACTTAACATGACATTACAGGGCAAACATCTCGCTCTGTAGACTGAGCAAACACCACTGGGCTGCTTACGTCAGTGCCAGCACGGTTCAACATAAAGCGACTTGATTTTAATTACAACTCTAAAACTAGAACAGATGCCAACTGAAGACCCGCTTCAGAGTTCTGTAGACTCAAGATGATTTTCAATCATAAACCCAGAGCCTACCAACTTATAGAGCATGCGGTTTCTTACCGGTCACTCACGTAGCCTCCGAACACCTGAGTGAAGCAGTAGCCCCAAAAGAAGCTGCCCAGTACCATGCCGGACTCCCTCTTGCTCCAGCCGAACTGCTCTGCCATGCTGACGGCACAGATGGGCATCGCCACACGGGCGCAGTACAGGAGGCACGTCCCCAGCAGCAGCACCACTGTCCATATCCTTGCCACAGGCCTGCACCGGAGGAGAGCAGAACAATTTGAATTTGGCTGCACATCCCCCAACAGCTGGGGACAAACTTTGGCCTTGTTAGACCAGTTCGTAGGGGCTGTCTTATCTACAGTATGTGGCGGAAGCAAGTCCAACCTGTAGGGCATTCAACAGGGGTTAGTGGTGATGGGTTCTAACATGGTTTGGTTAGATTTATACATAAGATACTAGTATTCAAAATGTACATCATAACTTTATAATAGTTCATGGCAGTCTTTTCATAAAGGCAGCACTGTTATTTCCTTCTTTTTAGCCAAAACAGCACTGCATAAAAACACTGAGCCATGAAAGGCCAGAAAAGATACGTGTCACCACCAGATACAGCACTTCAGAAACCCTGAGAGGACCGGCAGGCATTAAGCGTCATTAACGATTTAAAAGTTAAAAACTCTCCCCCCTCCATATGGCCTCTGTGAGCCTTTTAGGCGGTGGGTTTGATTTAGTAGAGTTGTTAAAACATGGTTAAAACGAGCCCCGATGAGTTGGTGTTACCAACGGTTACCTTGACCAGCTGGTGTTGTGTTCAGGCCACTTCTTATGACACCCGGGGACGATCTTGGCGGGCGGGTGGTTGTCCTTGTGACAGACCAAATCTGGACTATAGGTCTTGCCATGTTTTTGAATAACTGCCATTCAACGTGAGGTGACGGACGGCAGCCTCTTCTCAACCGCTCCGGGTATACTGCACTTTCTTCCCTTTCCGGTCGATCAGTGAGAAAAGTAAGCGTTCGGGTGAAAAGGGGAAATCTTCTCCTAAAAGTATGCGCGAAATCACATCATAGGATCCTGACGGTGAATTCCATACCCTGTAAAACTGGACTAACAGAGAGAGAGGAGGTGATCGCCGTATTCGAAACAGAGCTAGAAGGGGGGGCAGCCTGTTTTTCCTGATGCGCTAGGAGGAGTAATCCACGTGTCAGTTTTTCTTCCCTGCCTCCTCCTCCAGCCAGCAGCCACGCAGCAGTTCTTCTTGTCGTCGCTAGGGTTAATCAGGAAGTGGTTTAGCCCGGCTGCTTCATCCGTTACCTTATCATCTGAAACGTCAGAGAGACGCCTGTGACTCCGGGCCCTCGGCGATGATGACGATGCAGTACTGCAAGTAGAAACAGAGCCTCCGCGGAGAACCAGGATGGGCTCTGTCGGTGAGCTGTCCTTGCCGGATGAAGATGTGATTCTCCCCGTGCTGAGATGCAGCTGTCGGGATGGGGCACCAAAATGCGCAGTACCTAGAAGGTTGCTGAAATGCTCCCCCGGCTATACTGAGTTAGCAGGAAATTGTTACATAACACGTCACAGCATGTATGCTGGTTGCCGGTGGGAATTAATGTACGGCAACAGTGTAAAGTAACAAACTTTTTGATAGTAAAATAAGAGGACAAATTAACAGCAGACTTCACCTACACACACACACACACACACACACATACATACATACATACATACATATGTATATATATATATATATATATATATATATATATATATATATATATTTAAATATATATATATATATTTAAATATATATATATATACATATACACACATATATATATATATATATATATATATATATATATATATATATATATATATATATATATATATATATATATATGCCTATATATATATATATATATATATATATATATATATGGTAACATCAGGTAGAAGGAATTCTCAGAAGCTTGAGAAATACCAAGGGCTGAGAGCGGCGATTTGAAGGGTGAAGCCAACAGTGACCCCCAGACTGGTAGAGTGGATAGACTGGTAGATCTCTGTTCAGAACAGTGCAGTTCCAGGAACAGCAAAGACCCAAGCTTGAAGGATAAAGACTGCCCGCAGGGGCAAGTTAAGAATTTAAGATTTTTTTAGTTGCATATTTAGTCACCGTTTAGATATCACCGCAGTGTGTTGTCTGTCTCTATCTCATCCAATCACTAGCTTACTCTTCTGTTACACCAATCCTTTGAATATCCTTTGAATTTGAATCCTTTGAATACATCAGTGAATTTTCTCTGTGTTCTTCCTCTTTTTTTCCTGTCTGGCATCTCCATATTCAACATCTTTGTCTGGCACATCCATTTTCCCTCCTCTGCACATGTCTAAACCATTACAACCTTGCCTCTTTATCTTTGTTTCCAAAGCACTTAACCTAAGCTGTCCCTTTGATATGCTCATTTCTAATCCTGTCCATTCTTGTCACTCCCAATACAAATCTTAATAGCTTCAGTCTGCCTCCTGTCTTTTTGTCTGTGCCACTGTCTCCAAACCATGGATCCATACAAACACGCAGAGGCCTCACTGTCATCTTATAAACCTTCCCTTTCACTCTTTCTGCTGTCCTTCTGTCACAAATTCCCCGACAACCATTTTCACCCAGTCTACCCTGCCTGCACTTTCTTCTTCATCTTTCTTGTGCACTGTTAGTTGCTATGGATGACAGACCCCAGGTTTTCAAACTCATGTCATCTCACTAGATCTCCTCCTTGCATGTTCACCTTTCCACTTATCTTTTTCCTATTCATTCACATCAAATCAAATCAAATCACTTTTATTGTCACATCACATGTGCAGGCACACTGGCACAGCACATGCGAGTGAAATTCTTGTGTGCGAGCCCCACAAGCAACAGAGATGTGCAAACACAACAACACAAACGAGCAAAATACAAGAATGGCCAACCTGAAACTAATAAATATATGTACAATATATAATAGTGTATGCATTTCTGGATGTGTATACTAAATATTTTCCTACGTGTGTGTGTGTGTGTGTGTGTATACACATTTTTACAAATTAAATAGTAAAAAAAAAAAATAATAATAAAAAAATAAAAAAAATAATAATAATAAAATATATAAAATATACAGAGTTGAATATGTGCAAAACAAGTGGCATTTATATACAGTGTGGAGTGCATAATGTTGAAGTTCCAGTAGTGAAGCTGAGGTGTCTATGACGTGTTCAGCAGTCTGATGGCCTGATGGAAAAAGCTGTCTCTCAGTCTGCTGGTACGGGACCGGATGCTGCAGAACCTCCTTCCTGATGGAAGCAGTCTGAACAGTTTATGGCTGGGGTGACTGGAGTCCTTGATGATCCTCCCCGCTTTCCTCAGGCAGCGCTTCCTGTAGATGTCTTGGAGGGAGGGAAGCTCACCTCCAATTATCCGTTCAGAGCACCGCACTACTCGCTGGAGAGCTTTGCAGTTGTAGGCGGTGCTGTTGCCATACCAGGTGGTGATGCATCCAGTGAGGATGCTCTCAATGGCACAGTGATAGAAGGTCCTGAGGATGCGGGGGCTCATGCCGAATCTTTTCAGTCTCCTGAGAAAGAAGAGGCGCTGCTGCGCCTTCTTCACTGTTTTGTTTGTGTGTACTGACCACGTAAGATCCTCAGCCAGATGTACGCCAAGGAACCGGAAGCTGCTCACTCTCTCCACAGCAGCGCCGTTGATGGTGATGGGGGTGTGTACTTCTCTGCACCTCCGGAAGTCCACTATCAACTCCTTTGTCTTTGCGACGTTGAGGGTGAGATGGTTGTCTTGACACCAGTGGGTCAGGGCGCTGACCTCCTCCCTGTAAGCCGTCTCATCACCGTTGGTGATAAGACCCACCACTGTAGTGTCGTCCGCAAACTTCACAATGATGTTGGAGCTGTTAGTGGCTGTGCAGTCGTAGGTGTAGAGTGAGTACAGGAGAGGGCTCAGTACACACCCCTGTGGAGCACCAGTGTTCAGTGTGATGGGGGATGAGGTGATGCTGCCCAGTCTGACCACCTGGCGTCTGTCAGACAGGAAGCTAAGGATCCAGCTGCAGAGGGAGCTGCTCAGTCCTAGATCCTGCAGTTTCCTGTCCAGCTTCGAGGGAACGATGGTATTGAATGCTGAGCTGTAATCTACAAACAGCATCCTCACATACGTGTCTCTCTTCTCCAGGTGTGACAGGGCAGTGTGTAGTGTCAGGGCTATGGCATCATCAGTGGACCTGTTGTGGCGGTATGCGAACTGTAGAGGGTCCAGTGAGTCGGGTAGTGCAGAGCAGATGAAGTCCCTGACCAGCTTCTCGAAGCATTTGCTTACGATGGGGGTCAGGGCTACAGGTCGCCAGTCGTTCAATGAGGAGATGGTGGAGGATTTGGGTACAGGGACGATGGTGGCCATTTTGAAGCAGGCTGGGACTACAGACAGAGAGAGGGAAAGGTTGAAGATGTGCGTGAACACTCCAGCCAGCTGAGCCGCGCATGACCTGAGGACGCGGCCGGGAATCACATGTACTCCATCTGACTTCTTATACTCCAGAACATACCTCCACCACTCCAGGCTCTCTTCCATCTCTCCCTACTCTCATTAGAGATCACCTATACATGAATGCATCAGTAATAAGTATGATTCACAGGCAGGACACTTTCTAGAGTTAATAAAGTGAACACTTGTTTCACAGCATGTCATTCATCATTGTGTCTCTTTCAGTGAATTCCTATAAGTGAAAGTATGATATTGTTTGTTTGGTAACAGTCAGTATAACATGGTAATGTTTAATGTAATTGGTAAGCTGTCATATACCAGAATTTTAATGGAATTAAATATACTTGATTGCTCTTTACAGTTTGAAGTCTCTAGAATTGAAACACACCAAGTCTTTCAACACTTGCCCAGTTTAAAAATCCCACTTTTATTGCAAAATAATATCCCAGCAAAAAAAGAAAAGCACATTAAATTTTGCAAAACAGCGACTGGTTTCATAAATGTAAATAAATCCATCTGTAAAAGTGCCTCCATGTCTGCGGACACATTATCCATTCACATCTTTAAACATTATCAACAGTATTCAAAACACTGAAACTGAGGCTGCCTTTACACTTGATGGCATTCCGGTAATCTCCTAGATTTTCCCTCTATTGCTAATATTATATTTAGTCTGAAAGTCTTTGTGGGCATCTTTTTTTTAATAATGCCTCAAGCAACAATACAGCATAAAATCTGAAGCAGATTTTAACTTTAAAAGGTAACAGTAGCTTCAAACACCCCAAGTATCAAGTTGTGGCTACTGTCATCACACAAGAGTAGTAGCTGAAAGACCAACAGCTTAGCTGAGCAGACTTTTTTTCTAGGGATGGAATATATGTTTATTTGAAGCAGTGCACACTAAGCCAACCATTTATCCTGATCAAACTTTTCCTCCTCTAAGTGGTTACACACAGAAAGTGATAGCCTAATTTAGGCTTTATTCACACATTCCAATGCCAACAACTTTCCCTGCCAAAAGACAGAAAAACTAGTGTAACTTAAGTATACTAATTTTATATAAACAAATATGTAAATTAGAATACCAAGTGAAATACTTGCACGTCACTTTAGTGTGAGAGGTCATTTTAAAATGCCATCCAGTTTCCTGCACATTCTGAGTTAATAAAGTATCAAAAAGCAACCCTTACAAAAAGAAAAGGTTGTACTCTATATGAGTCAGTTTGTTGCGGGGTATGAATAGATAAAGGAAATGTGTCCATCTTGTGATGCTGTGGTACTTTTTTCACTTTGATCCTTATTTTGGGTCTTCAATGGTTCCCTTGCTGAGGTCAGTCATTTTAGGATACTTCACTTTCTTTTGGTCAAGTTCATTTTGAGCCCACAGCAGCAGCTTCAGGAGCTTGGCCAGCTTCGGGGTTGACTCTCTGTTTTCATAGTCTAGTACACACTGATTTACTTCACTCCACACCTAAAAAAACAGAAAGCAACATATAGAATAATTTCTTGTGTATGAAAATGAGATCACTTCATTTGATGTTCTCAGATTATAAAAATCTGTCTTCAGAACTACAGCAGACGTCACAGGATGAAGGTCACTTCCTGTTGATGGGAGTTTTTATCTCACACCATCACTAGCTGCTGCTCATAAGGGACTGTCTGATTGTTGGAGTTATCTTTGTAATACTGTTGGGTTTAAACCTAATAATATAAAATTCCCTGAATTGACTGTTGTAAATTCGCACAACATAAAAAAAGCTGAATTGAACTGAACTTTACAAACGCTCACTGGGTGAGAGTAGTACTGATAATTTAAATTGGCTTCTTATGTAAAACTGCTAGAATGTTCCCTTCAATCAGTTAAAGGACACTTTGCCTATACAGTAAATCAGTTTAAAATTATAATGTGTGTATAATAATTATAATGTGCTGATTCTACCTTTTGCCTCTGCATCATGTTAAGGAGGTCTCCGAAAGGTGACTCTTCTGGGTTGTCAAATGCCAGCAAGGCCAGCGTCCTCTCCATCTCTGTCAGACATTCTCGGCTTTCTTCCCCCTGTTCTGCTAGCTGAGACTGAGCAAATTCAAGGGCAGCTTCAGTCTCCCTCAAACGAATCAGCTCAATAAGATGCTGCTGCTGCAAAAACCAGAAAGCCATGGATGCAATCAGGTGTTAAAATAGCAAGGCATACATAACAAGAAGCAGTTATTAAAGTACAAAGCTGAGATGTCTCACCTGGAGATGAAAGTAGAGGTAACGATTTGTGTCCAACAGCTCTGGGTGCAGACTGTTGATTAGGGCGATAGCATCCTGGATCTGTCCTTTCAAGATCATTTCTCTGATCTTAATTCTTTCATCTAAGGAGTCCAAGTCCACACTAGGCTCTATCCCAGACTCCATCCTGAACTTCTCTGCTGCCTCCTTAAAACCCTCTGTTGGACAGGAAAAAAATATATATACATAAGAAAAAATCCGCTCCCAAAATCCACACTCACATCTATACTTGGCTTCAGATGTCTGTAAGAATAGAGATCTGAAACCCAACTTTCTGTAACAAAAACCACAAAAAGATACCTCACCTGTCACCAGGTAGTTCATAATGAGTCTGTTCATATCAGCCCTCTGGATGTGGACATTGTTGAGTTTTTCCATCCACTCCTCCCTTGTTATATCCTCCGGCTTCTCTGCATAACTCATTATGATAAGATCCTGCAGGAGTGCATCGGGGTTATGTTTACAATTTAAAAAGATATAATTTTAGACACCGAGAATATTGGCTTATGTAGTATTAACGGTTTATGTAACTAACTGTAATTCCTTCAGTGTGACTGCAACATGACAACATGACATATGAAATTCTACGTAACAATAGTTTGGGCCTTCTCTGAAAAACACAACACTGAAGCCTGACTTTCGTCAACACGAATCAAAACAAAGATAACCTGCACCTTTAAAAGCATATACTTCGGATAAACGCATCAAGGACGAGCCTTAATATATTTAATTATATTCTATTAGTATTTATATACTACATAATGTCCACATAATGGGTAGATTTATCACAATACCTGAATATTTTGTCGCTACTTTCAAGCAGTAGCTAGGTAGCTAACGGAGAGTAAGCCTCTTCTTCTTCTTCCTTCGTCTTCCTTATTTCCGGTAGCAGAATGTGCCGCAGAGAAAATGCTGCCCCCTAGAATAAATCCGAAGCACAGCAAATGCACACTCTGTGACAAAGTCCATTGTGCATAAAACATACCGTTTTCAGTGCGGTTTGAAGAGGACCACAGGTGTAGAATAGGAGTTAGAACAATCTAAAAATGTCTGTATTCATGTCTCTTCTTCAAAAAAGAGCTTTCTTCAGTAATTACCGCGAAATTAAGTTAGTGTGAATATCCTGATAAATCCTAAACCTGATACTTTACTCTGAAATCTGTTCAAATTATCAACTGACCAGACTCCCCTTTGTATTGTATTACAGCTATTTAAACGATCATTTCACTGGTGAAGAAAATATATTATAAATGCATGAGCCACCCGTATTTCTTTCAATGTTGCTTCCAGGGAACCAGATTTTCTTGTAATTTTGTTAAACTGTTCTTGTATGCTTTTTTTTTTTTTTTTTGCAAAAAAACCCAAAACATTCTTAGTCAAGTTCATAGCCATTTTCAGAGAAATATATATATTTTGTCTCTTAAGGCACTTAACAGTTACCAATTTATCATTCAAGCATAAAAAAGCACTTAGTTGATGAACCAGTGCTGTGTTTACACATACCAAATAAATTGGCAAAATAAATAAATAAATAAAGATGTAAGTATCTTTATGCACTTTGTTACTAGCGATCTGCCATTTGTTTCAAGGATGGGAACAATAAACTCCGCCTCTTCCTGTGGCCTGTTAACTGTTTCTATGGTAACGACGCCGTTAAAGCTTCACAAGTCGGTTCAGAGACTAAATTGTGATTATTTATGAGTAAACTAAGCAAAGCGTAAATGTATTGGAGGAACAAACAGGTGAATCGACAGATTTTCACTGCAGGTAAACACTGTAATAAATAATGCAACGTAACGTTTGCCTGTTCACGGTGAAATGTTAGCAGAACACTAAAGTTAGTTAACCAAATAGCTTGGAATCTTTCAGCTAGTTTTTCTTCTGGTTCTCTTCAGTTTCTTGCTGTCAGGAATGGCCACCTCTCCCGGAGTGTTCAAAGACACACAGAAAAGGATGTCCAACTTTCCAGTCCTGCCCCCTATTGAAGGGGCACAACAGCTTGGAGAAATTGAGCAAATCATAGCCAAGAAGGAGGAAATAGCGGAGAAGGTAGCGGTCTCCAAGAAGCTGCTGAGACACAAAAGGAGCAAAATGGAAGTAAAGCAACGCCTAAAGATACTGTATGTCCTTTCTTCAGCTATGATTTATTTAATTTTTTTTTTCTGTGTTAAAGTAGTCCATATGTCTGACATATGCAGGTATTTATATTGGTTTCTGTTTCCTGAAGTGTGGCAGTTTGTTGCTTGAATTTTTTAGGGTCTCTAAAGCAGCAGAGGATTTAAGACAGAACAGAGAGAGGGGAGTTGTCCGCAGCTTGTCCCCAGAGCCACAGCTCCCACCTTCTGTATGGCATCTACTTATTTATGCATACATACATACAAGTACTAGCTAAATAAGAAAATATTCCCCAAAATAATGGTATATTTCAATCCTTACTTTACAGATGTTTAGTGAGCAACGGAAACAAATGGTATGTGTACTTTTAAGTATTAAATTTGATATGTGAACAGACAACCTCATTAACATCTATGTTAATCCTTGACTATTTAATGTATTTCCACTTTTACAGATGAATTACAACTTCCTTAAGCAGTGTGTGGAGAGACGCGAATGTCCAGTTATTCAGCAGCAGTGGTTAGACTCGATTGTAGATCGAGTCCCAGCAAGACTAAGAGGCAGCCCCGAGTCAGAAAAACTGCTGCAGGAGCTCTGCAAGGAAGTCAGCGACAATTTCAATAGTGTAATTGTAAAGTACACAGGTATTTCCAGTTATTTATGTTGTATGAATGTACAGTGCAGTGCAAGAGTGTAGGTACTGAAATTAAAAACAGAAAGCTTTCAAAAATATGTTTTACTTTAATTTTTAAATGTAGTAAAAAAACAGTTTTCCAACAGTAAAGAAGAAAGTTGTATTCCTTTTTCAGCAGTAACTTGAAGTAATAGTTTTCTATATGATTTCATCAGTCTCCCACATTGCTGTGTAGGAATCTTGGCCCACTCTTTTTTACAACGTTGATTCGATTGTGGTTTGTGTGTGTTTGTTAATGCACAACTGGGAATCTGCAAAATTTTAATTGTTTTATTTTTGACCAAGTGTTAGCTGTTGGACAGATGGCCTCACATTTGGGTCTTGAATACTTTGGTATTCAATGGTGGACTCAGTAGCTCCAAAACAGTGTCAGATTATTCAGTGCTGTACTTCACAGCTGATATGAGGTGTTTCTGATATGCTGTGTTTGGGTTTCATCCAACAAGACACTGTGTGCCATGGCCAAACATCTCCACTTTGGTCTTGTTTGTCCAAAGGACATTACTCCAGAAGTCTTCGGGTTTGATCAGATGCAACTTTGCAAACCTAAGCTGTGCTGCCATGTTCTTTTTAAAGAGGAGATGCTTTTCTCCTGGAAATCCTTCATAACAAGCCACACTTGTTTAGTTTTCATGGTTCTGGCTTTAAATAGTTAACAGGTTATAGTCTGAGCTGCACCTTTTACTTTTTTTTTGGAGCGTCTCTGAGCATTGCACAGTCAGACCTTGGCGTGGATTTGCTGGGATGTCTACTCCCTGGGAACAGTGTGGCATTGCATTAAAACACACCTGAATCCTCCGGACTAGCAAACTAACAAGATGTTTTCCTTTGATAGAGGTGGTCACACAATCAGTTGATTTGACTGCAAATCAGATCAATCACTTATTAATTTCAATGGAAGCAGAAGGGGTGTGCAATTCAGTGAAAGTTTTCTTTTTCAAATCCATATAAATGTAAACATTTGCATGGTCTTCCAAGCAGCTTAGACACCATACCTTAGTTTTTCTGTGGCTTTATACTTCCCCAAAGTGATTTCTTGTTAAAACTGGGGCTCTGGGGTAGCAGGATTTTGCAGGACTTTTTGTTGCAAGTTTTTTCAACTCACTTTAAGTGTTTTATGGCTATTGTTATGTTGCACAATGACAATATCTGCTGATCATATAGATTAGAGTCTAAACATCTAGATTGTCTTAAACTAACCAGATATGTGTCACTGGTATGTTGATCTCCTATAGTGGGCACAGTGTTAAAGAATCCACAGGCAGATGGATTGAACTCAGAAAAACAGAGCGCTACACAACCAAAGTGAGTCCTTAGTGTGCGTTTAGATCTGTGATTTAGACATAATGACTAATATTCATCAGTCTTTTTATGTTCCCATTTTTAAACTGTATTTTTGATCATTTGCAGAATTCTCAGCTTCTCCCGTCCATGGCATGATAGTTTTATCAGAAGCCGCAAGATGATAAAGGCAAACTTGCATATTCTTAATCCTGTAATGCAGACTCTGTTGGATCTTGGAAACACAACATTCTCTTCACTGGTCCTAATTGAGCTTTCATCATACAGGTGAGGGATGTGGACATAAAGGCAAACAGGCAAATTTGACCTGTCTCAGCAAATATAGACATCTATTTGATTTTACTTTGGCTTCTGTTGATATAGAGCTTCAGGACCCGTGGATTCTAAGAGCCTACAGAACAAAATGGCTGTGGAGTGTAAGAGGACAGAAGATCGCATCATGAACACCTGGTTTCCCAAAGTCATCCACCTTTTAACAAATCAAGAAACTATCAAGGGAGTTAAAGAGGAAAAAATTGATTCCTTTTACAATTGTGCTTCCACCCTAATTTCCAATCAGGTAAGATGATGCTCACTATATTTTAACCTGAAGAATGTCATAAAGACCATTTCATAATTGGCGGTTGACAGCTAGTAAAATCAGTATTTCACAGTGTTTCATTTAATGAAAAGCTTAAATATATGTAAAATGTGATTCTTAATTGTACAGTTAGTCTCATGCATATGTTTTTCTGTAAATTCGTAGCTGAAATCTCTTCTTCATGGAAGTGTGGAGGAGTTTGTCGGTGTATTTGATCCAAGCAATCACCACCGCTTGCCCATCTTTCGGATGGCTTTAACCTTTGACGATGAAAAGATGGAAATTTATCCCGCCTTACAAGATCTGGAAGCTGCTGTTCTTGACATTCTAAGTGCCATAACAAACACTTTTCAGGTGAAATTATCACTTTATGCCAAATGTGTCAAATTTATGCTAAATTTGCCAAAAATGCATTCAGAGCTGGTAATGATATCTATGACATTGTTCTACAGAAAGTACAAACTGTCCAGTCGTGGCTGGCACAAAACACATCTTTATTTATGGATGCCAAGGTGACTGATCAGATCCATGCTTGGGCTCAGGCCACCGTGAAGAGTGCTGTGCGCAGAAATCTAGAGGAGCCTGACAAATATTTCCAGAACTATGGTAATGTGCCACAATATGGTCATTTGTAATCTGCACTCCAGTAATATTACTTCAGTTTATTGGTGAAATTTGTGGTTTATTTCGTAGTTGACAGTTACGACTGGCTGGTTAATGGAACTGCACAGGCTAAAGTAGAGACGTTTATGGAAGAGGAACACTCTTTTGATGAATACACTAAGGTAGCAAATCATAAAGTTGAATTCAGATTCTTGCCTTATCTTGTTTTATCTTGTTTTCTGGTGACTGTCATTGTGTAATCTCACTGCTTATTAAAGCAAGTGGAGGAGTTTCGTGCTCTGTCAAAGGAGATTATGAGCCTCCCATCAAAAGCCCGCTTCACAATGGTCCATCTGGACTGTGAGGAGCTGAAACAAGGGCTTGCCAACAAAGCCAAAGCTTATGCCGAAATACTTCTGAAGAAATTAGTCTCCAGGCACCATGAACAAAATCTAGAGTAAGTCAGTTCTTATAATACTACCAAACAAATCTGTCCTTCTATGCTTAAATTGGTCACATTTTAATTCTTGTTTGTGTGTGTGTGTCTGTAAAAGGATTTGCTCTGAGTTTGAAAACATCAGAATGAGAGCTTTGAAAGTTCCAGAGAATACAGAGGAAATGGCTCAGATGCTTGACTTTATACATGAAGCTAAGAGTAAAGGTCTTGCAGAGCTTAATGAAAAAATTAAGGTAAATAAACCAGTAATTGCTTCCACCTGTTATAAAAGCATACTAATTTTTGATGTCTTGCATCAATTCTAACCTGGTTTGCTGTCTCGCTTTGACAGGAAGCATGCTGCAGACTAATCTACCTCTTGGAAGTCCACGTCATTGAAGCAGAGGATATGGAGCTTAATTCGACTGTTTTTCTCTGGCCACAAAACATCCTTCATACTTTTGAACTCAGCGATGAGGTAATGCGGTAGCGTGTGCTTAGTTCAATATAACATGAGTGTTTTGTTTTGTTATGAATAATCTTGATTCTGGACGGCTCTATTGTTTTCCAGTTAATGGAGAAGGCCAAGAAGAAAGGAGAGGATGAGTTGGTTGCTAAAAGAGAAAAATTAATGGTGCAGCTTGAAAAGTTGGGACGCAGGACTGAGGAGTTTAAATTTCTCTCTGAGCTGGAAATGATGCAGCAGGTAGAGCATGGTTTATGTTTCAGAATACCTTTAATGAAAGAGTTTTTTCTTCCTTTCTTTTTTTAGTAAATTCTTTATTTGTATTCTTGCCTGTCCCATCTGTACAGTAAATATGTTTGTTACATTCTTTGAAAGTCCAGTGGATATGGGGAAGCAACAAAGGAGGGTCTAGGTCAGGGGTCTCAAACTCCAGGCCTCGAGGGCTGGTGTTATGCAGGTTTTAGATATCACCTTTTAGATATCATACACCTGAATCAAATGATTAGTTCATTACCAGGCCTCTGAAGAACTTCAAGACATGTTGAGGAGGTAATTTAGCCATTTAAACCAGCTGTCTTGGATCAAAGACACATCTAAAACCTGCAGGACACCGGCCATCGAGGCCTGGAGTTCAAGACCCCTGGTCTAGGTTGAAAAAAGAGACAAGAAAGCAAACTTGGCAATTAAAGTATTTTCATTGATTAAACTGAAGAAGACAGTCAAAACACTGTCACCATTACTATCACCTTAAGTACTCTGGCCTATTGCTGAGTAGAGTCAGCTGCACAGAAGGGTAGCGCCTAAAGCTTGACAGCGAGCAAGACACACCCACAGGATCAAAAATCACAGTAGGCCATGCTAGGGATGTAGCTTAGCTTAAGAGACAGTCTGTCCAATATATGCCATCGCCAAGCTTCAGGACCTATGCCTGGCCGGGTTCGGTTTTTGCATAATAGTGATTTACTTCTGAACAGAGTAGATTATCCGTTGCTCCAGCCTGATGCTAAAAACGTCAATTCTGAAAGAACTGTAAAATTTAGCAAAAAGTGATACAACTTTATACTCCTGGCCTAAATTGCATGTTATTTTGACATATTTATTACACAGCAACAATAAGACTGTATTATTTGTTTTGTTATTTCCAGCTTAGACGCTAATCAATAGCAAAACATGTCAGCAGCATTGCTATAACTGGTATCTCTTTTTTTTAAATCAGTATGTTGCGGATGTCCGAATAGTTCAGAAACTTCTCCACGAGGCTGAGGAGGCTATTACACTCATTAATAAGGAAGAGGCCTTCTACAAGTGGGACCTGACATGTTTCCCAGAAGTTGAGATCATCAACGAGAATATCGAACCATATCAGAAGCTGTTTGGATTTGTCCTGAACTGGCAGCGCACAGAGAGCAGGTCAGATTCCTATTTGATGCATGCTGTTCCTTTTTTAAATTTTTAAATCCTGCTAACCTTTTGTTTCTTTTGTGCCTAGGTGGATGGATGGCTCCTTCCAGGACCTTAATGGTGAGACGATGGAGGTAAAAGTGGATGAATTCTATAGGGAAATCTTCAAGATGCTCAAGTTTTTCCAACAGAAAAAGATTAAGGCTGCGCAAGAGATGGAGAGGATCTCTGAGAAGAGGCGACACCCTACTGAGGATGATGTGACAAAGGAAGAAAGCCCAACTATCAGTTTGTGTTCGGCTGTAATGGAGCAGATTAAAAACTTTAAGGTATTCTACACAACTGATATTTAAAAAGAGTTCATTAACAAAGTGTTGCTTTTTATGGAATGCCATTAAAAGGAATGTGTTTGTGTTTAGAAACATATCCCCCTGGTGTCCATCTTGTGCAACCCTGGCCTCAGATCTCGCCACTGGACCCAGATGTCACAGATAGTTAGCAATGAAATCACCCCCAATGGTGGTACAACACTACGGAAAGTTCTCAAGCAAAATCTGACTCCATACCTGGAAGACTTTGAGTCCATCAGTGCTGCTGCCAGCAAAGTGAGAAGATTTTGAAAGTCTGTGTGTGTTTATACAGGTTGTACTTTATTCTTTGTGTTAAATTATATATGTCCACTCTATTACTCACTACAGGAGTTTTCCCTTGAGAAGGCTATGAAAACCATGGTGGGCATTTGGGATAGTGTCTCCTTTCACCATCAACCTTACAGGGAGACTGGCGTTTCCATCCTGACCGCCTTAGATGACATTCAGACAATGTTAGATGACCAGATTGTGAAGACTCAGACTATGAGGGGCTCACCTTTCATAAAGCCCTTTGAAAATGAAATCAAGGTTAATATGAGTTTTATATTTGCATAACAAATAAATGCTGAATTTGCCTATTAAATTTGTATAATTTGGCACCTGGGAGTATTTTTTTAACCTCCTACATATAGAGAAAGCTTTAACCATTTGTTCTGTGATGTTAGCAATGGGAGGAGCGTCTGCTTCGTATCCAGGAATCCATAGATGAGTGGCTGAAAGTACAAGCCCAGTGGCTTTACCTGGAGCCCATCTTTTCATCCAAGGACATCATGCAGCAGATTCCAGAAGAGGGGCGACTTTTTCAAACTGTTGACAGGAACTATAAAGAGGTTATGAGGCATTGTGTTAAGAACCCTAAGGTAAGAAAAAATGCATTTACATTTACAGAAAGTAAATCTAAAACTATAATTTTTTGGTTGATTAACTGGATAATTTGTTAACATAGATTCTCCCAGCAACCTCGCTACCTGGTTTGCTAGAGAAACTGCAAGATTCCAACACCCTTCTTGATAGCATTATGAAGGGCTTGAATGCATATCTGGAGAAGAAACGTCTGTTTTTTCCTCGGTAAAAATATTTTTTTGCAGATTTTATTTCTGTCCAGATCTTTCATATTATCACAGATTTTAATATGTAATGCTAACCCTGGTGATAGGTTCTTCTTCTTGTCCAACGATGAAATGCTGGAGATTCTGTCTGAGACCAAGGATCCACAGCGAGTGCAGCCACATCTGAAGAAGTGCTTTGAGGGTATTTCCAAACTAGACTTTCTGCCCAATTTGGATATCCAGGCAAGGCAGTCACACATGTTGTTTTCATTACATAATGGTGTGGATGATTAAGCCTTTGACTAAACTGCACAATGTTCTTGTTCAGGCCATGTATAGCAGTGAAGGGGAGCGCGTTCAGCTCATCCAGCACATCTCCACGTCCGAAGCCAAAGGAGCTGTGGAGAAGTGGCTGATTCAGGTGGAAGACGTGATGCTTCGGAGTGTTAGAGATGTAATAGCCCGGTCCAGGGTGGTGAGATCACTGTTCTTCGTACCTAATTTGAAATAGTATTATGGTTTACTTACAATGCTGTCATACTGTGTATGATCCTGTGCATCAATATATATATATATGCATGTGAGTCAGTGACAAATGAATGGATGTATATGGGTGTCTTTGGCAGGCATACGCTGAGACTCCACGGAGCCAGTGGGTCACGGAGTGGCCTGGGCAGGTGGTACTTTGCACCTCACAGATTTTCTGGACATTGGAGGTTCATGAGGCTATCAGAGCACACCCTAACGTGGGTCCTTTTACATGTTTCTAATAAAGAAGTGATGTTTCTCACTCTTGATCAAGTGACCTGAGTATCTTTTACAATGAACTAGACACCTTAAAAATATCACCTTGGGAAGAAACTAAAATAGTAGCCGGCTGTTCTCTGCAGGGTTTAAAGAAGTACTATCAGAAACTTCAGAGTCAGCTGAATGACATCGTAGAGCTGGTGAGAGGAAAACTGGCCAAGCAAACACGGATTACTTTGGGAGCTCTGGTCACAATTGATGTCCATGCCAGGGATGTAGTCATGGAGCTTATTGAGAAAGGTACTGCAAGAACAAAACAGGTTTATTAGTATTATGCATTATTATATAAAATACCTTTGAACGATAAAGAGAAAATGCACAGCGATTAAAATGTTTTCTGGATTTTTAATAGGTGTATCACAAGAAGCTGACTTTCAGTGGCTGGCCCAGCTTCGTTATTACTGGAGTAGTGATAATGTTCGCGTTCGCATAATCAACTGTGATGTTAAGTATGCCTATGAGTATCTGGGGAACTCGCCACGCCTGGTCATCACTCCTCTGACTGACCGATGCTATCGAACCCTGGTAAGAAAACATTTCTTAAAAATAGTTAATTAAATATGTTTCAGAACTTGCATACTTTTGCTTTTGCTGTAGGAGTGATAACTGACATCATATTTTAACTATTCTTTTTGAGATTGGAGCTTTCTACATGAATTTGGGTGGTGCACCAGAGGGTCCAGCTGGAACAGGAAAGACAGAGACGACTAAGGATCTGGCTAAAGCACTTGCTGTGCAGTGTGTCGTCTTTAACTGTTCAGATGGACTGGATTATCTGGCTATGGGAAAAGTAACATCCACAAGTTGAAAATTTTCCTTTCTAATGCTTTTTCAGACATTCAAAACATGGTTTACTAACTTGTAATTTCATATAGTTTTTTAAAGGTCTTGCTTCATCTGGTGCGTGGGCCTGCTTTGACGAATTCAACCGTATTGAGCTGGAAGTGCTGTCTGTAGTGGCCCAGCAGGTTCTCTGTATTCAAAGGGCCATCGAGCAGAAGCTGGAGTACTTTGACTTTGAAGGGACCATGCTCAAACTCAATCCCAACTGCTTTGTGTCCATAACAATGAACCCTGGCTACGCAGGACGATCAGAACTCCCAGACAACCTCAAGGTCTTTTACCAGTAAAATATTTTATCACACATAGCATACACATTGCTGTTCTGTTTCAAATCACACATGCTGGTGCTCTACACATCCTTAAGTATAATCTGAAAAATGTATGTTACTGTTCAACGTTTTTTATATTTTCTCTGTGCAGGTTTTGTTCCGAACAGTTGCCATGATGGTGCCCAACTATGCACTTATAGCAGAGATATCTCTGTATTCATATGGCTTCTTAAATGCCAAACCTCTCTCGGTGAAGATTGTGATGACCTACAGGCTTTGCTCAGAGCAGCTCTCCTCTCAGTTCCATTATGATTATGGCATGAGGGCTGTCAAAGCTGTCCTTGTGGCTGCAGGAAACCTCAAGCTCAAGTATCCCAAGGAGAATGAGGACATTCTGGTATTTACTAAACATCGATCTATACTTTGTGTCCTGATTGTGAACTTTATTGCCAGTTTTTGATCCTTTCAATTTCTTATTCATGTTGTAACATTCAGCTCCTGAGATCCATAAAGGATGTTAATGAGCCCAAGTTTCTCTCCCATGATATTCCGCTGTTCAATGGAATCACCAGTGATTTGTTCCCAGGCATTTGCCTTCCCGAGGCTGATTACCAGGTCAGTGTTAATTTGGGTCCATATTGTTTTGCCCAAAATCTAACAAAACCCTTTATTTGTGTGGTTATGTGTGTTAGAATCTGTTTTTTGTTTGTCAGCTGTTTCTAGAGGCTGCTAAAGAATGCTGCAAAAATCACAATGTACAGCCAACAGACGTTTTCATACAGAAGATGATCCAGACCTATGAGATGATGATTGTTAGGCACGGGTATGTTATGTGTTTCAGTTTCCATGCTGGTGTACTATATTATGATTTCCTGCTTGATATTCACATGATTGGAAAATGGCTTGGAGGAAATGATCTAAAATTCAATCTGGATTTATAAATATTGTTATAAATACTGTTTTTAAGATTCATGCTGGTGGGAGAGCCTTTTGCTGGAAAGACCAAAGTGCTACATGTTTTAGCTGACACTCTGACTCTCATGAATGAGAGAGGACACGGCCAGGAGGAGAAAGTCATCTTCAGGACGTTAAACCCAAAGTCAATTACTATGGGACAGCTGTTTGGACAGTTTGATCTAGTTTCTCATGAGGTAAACCCGTGCCATCGATCTTTTGTTTTACAGATAAATAAAAGCGTGTTTACAGTATTGACATAGAGGTGGCTTTAATTTTTTATCCTCATTCTTAGTGGACAGATGGGATTGTGGCTAACACGTTTCGGGAGTTTGCATCGGCTGACACTCCTGACCGTAAATGGGTGGTGTTTGATGGTCCAATAGATACACTATGGATTGAGAGCATGAACACGGTGCTGGATGACAACAAAAAGGTACATGTTGCACAGTAAAATAATGTATATAATATATATAATGTAATTATATATATTTTTCTGTTTTTCATACCTTTTTATTTTTTGCTTCCTTGACAGTTGTGCCTGATGAGCGGTGAGATCATCCAGATGTCAAGTCAGATGAGTTTGATTTTTGAAGCTATGGATCTATCACAGGCCTCTGTGAGTTGGATGTTTGCAGTTAATAAAGTTATTTGCTAATCTTATTTTAAAATGTAAAATAATTTCTAGTTAATTTGCAAAATGATAACCTTTCTTTTATGAAGAAAACTGTCTTTCTAAAAGGTGCTTGATAAGACTGTTACTGTAGCATTACTGTAGCTTGAATTGATAGGATGCTTTTTTCTGCATTTTCTCCAAATGAAGCCAGCCACAGTCAGTCGATGTGGTATGATCTACATGGAACCATCTCAGCTGGGCTGGAAGCCCTTGGTGCTCTCCTGGATGAACACTCTTCTTGATGATCTTCAGACTCCAGACAACCGTTCCTTGTTACTGGAGCTTTTCCACTGGCTCCTGCCACCTGCTCTCACAATGCTTCGAAAACATTGCAGAGTAAGTGGCCTCAGAATCCAGGGAGTGTATGTGTTATTCACATTATATCAATACAATAATTATTTGACATGCTAAATTTTGGTTTGGTTTATAGGAAGTCGTTTCCAGGAGCAACAGCAACATTGCGGTGTCTTTGTGTCGACTGTTTGAGATGCTTCTCACTAAACCTGTGAAGACGGGTCAAAGTGATAAAAATATCCGCTGCTGGATAATGGTAAAAGGGCTTATATCTTTTAGAATTTGATATAATATTTGAACTTATTTATTCAAAATACTTGTTAGGATCTGCACCTTGCAAATGTTTTGCAAAAATGTTTTTTGTATATGCACTTTGCACTGCTACTTTTTCTTTTTGCCCGCAGGCAGCATTTGCGTTCTCACTCGTGTGGTCTGTGGGTGGGAGCTGTGATGCAGACAGTAGAGAGAGGTTTAGTAGCTTCTTCAGGTTGATTGTTGCAGGACAAAAAAAAGAACATCCTATCCCTGAAACAGTGGGAAAATGGGAGTGTCCATTTGAGGAGAAGGGGCTAGTGTATGACTATTTCTATGAGGTATTGTGTAATTATGTCACTCAGAAGACTTTAGCTTGTGTTATACCAGAAAATCATAATATATTCTTTCATTTCCAGTTTAAAGGGAAAGGCAAATGGTTTCACTGGAATGAGGCCATTAAAAACATCAACCTGGGCGACAAAACCACCAAAGTGCAAGAGATCATTGTACCCACCATAGACACAGTTCGCTACAACTACTTGATGGATCTTTGCATCAACTACGAAGTGTCAGTATTCTCTGAGGGATTGGTCAAAACTGTTTTTGTTGTTCTTTGCATCTTTAGTACTATGATAATAGTGCATAGCCTGAACTTATATACATTTAATCAAACATAATACACTTAAAAATATATGTTTTGTTTTGCCTTTAAGTCCTTCCCTGTTTGTGGGTCCTACTGGAACTGGAAAATCTGTGTATGTGAAGGAAAAACTCATGAATAATCTGGACAAAGATCAGTACCTACCCTTCTTCATCAACTTTTCAGCCCGCACAAGTTCAAACCAAACTCAGGTTAGTGTGAGAGACATGAGACATACAGTTCTTAACAAATGTATTAGACCACCTGTCATACAAACGAGAAAATAAATATTAACAAATATTTTTTTGAAAATCTGCCTAAAACTTACATAAAAGGAACAAGAAACATTTTATACCCAAATTTGACCTGATGCACTGGTCAAGAGCATAACTTTCAACCAATAATTTTTTTTCTGTTCAGGAATGCAAGTAAATAACTGTAATTTGCCATCTTAATTCAAAAATAATAATGTGCTTCAGTAATTATTAATGTTAGCCTTAAAAATCTGATTTTGATCAAAGAAGTTGCACATACTGCTAAATTAACCATTGGTGGTCTAATAAATTTGTTAAGCACTGTATGTGAAATAATGTCCCTGTAGAGAAACAGCTTTAGTGATCATATATTATGTGAGGTGTTTGTTTGTTTCTAAACAAATAAGAGGTTATAGTTATTTAAATTGTATTTATTCTGTTTATTTCATCATGTAGAATATCATCATGTCCAGGTTAGATAAGAGAAGGAAGGGCGTGTTTGGACCCCCCATGGGAAAAAAGTGTATCATCTTTGTAGATGACATGAACATGCCTGCACTGGAACAGTTTGGAGCACAGCCTCCTGTAGAGCTTCTTCGACAGTACATAGACCACGGAAACTGGTATGAACCACCTATTACAGGACAAATTCATATTCTAACGAGAGAAATATAAATATATGAACAGGACTGAATTCACTAGATTAGAGCACTGTTCTTCAAACAAACAGACCTCATCTACTCTTGCAGGTATGACCTGAAGGATACCTCCAAGATCACTCTTGTTGATCTCCAGATCATCTCAGCTATGGGCCCCCCTGGCGGGGGAAGGAATGCTGTGACTTCACGCTTCTTGCGGCATTTCAACATTTTTAGCATTAATCCCTTCAGCGATGACACCATGGTTCACATTTTCTCCAACATTGTGTCCTTCTATCTTAAAAACAATCAGTTCCCACCTGAATATTTCACTGTTGGCAACCAAATAGTGACAGCAACAATGGAAGTGAGTGCTGTAAAAACAGACATTGGGAACACAAAAACCAGAAAGCTGGATAAATTCATTTTGCAGTTGTATAAAAATCTAAATCATCTTTATGTTTACGTTTTTTATTTTCCATAGGTCTATAAGAAAGCCATGGAGAACCTGCTTCCAACTCCAGCCAAGTCTCACTATACCTTCAACCTGCGGGACTTTTCACGTGTTATCCAAGGTTGCCTGCTGATTAAGAAGGGATCTCTGGAGAGCAAACGCACTATGATACGGCTTTTTGTCCATGAGGTCTTCCGTGTCTATTATGACCGTTTGGTAGACGATGACGATCGAGTGTGGCTCTACACGCTGATGAGCAGCATTGTGAAAGATCACTTTAAGGAATCCTTTCACCAGGTCTTTGATCACCTGAAACAAGGCAGCAAAGTGAGCTGATAGTCCCTTATCCTTACTATTTCATGTGCTTTACTACTTTTAAAATGAAACAATACAGCAAAGAAGATGTGCTTGCAGAATTACATCTTGATGTGCCTGAATCTGTGGCATTTAAATTTGTGAATTTCTAGCTGGTTGAAGAAGACATGCGAAATCTTCTGTTTGGTGACTACATGAAACCTGACCTGGAGGATGATGAGCGTTTGTATGCTGAGGTGCCCTCAGTTGAAAAATTTGCCGTGGTGGTAAAGTCCTGTCTTGAAGAATACAACCAGATGCATAAGAATCGGATGAACCTTGTCATCTTCCGGTAAACAGCTTTCAAAGAGGATATAGTTTTTATAGATTTTCTTTCTTTCTTTAGCAATAACTTTACAAGTTGACTTGACTTTTGTGCAGTAAATGAATGAGATATGTTTTTATCTGTAACTTGTAATTTGTGTTTAAACTTAATTAACTGAAAATAAAATCTTATCTAGCTATGTCCTGGAGCACTTGTCCCGTGTCAGTCGTGTGTTAAAGCAGCCAGGAGGAAATGCCCTCCTTGTGGGAGTGGGAGGAAGTGGACGCCAATCCATCACCCGTCTGGCCACATTCATGGCCCATATGACCATGTTTCAGCCAGAGATCTCCAAGAGCTACGGTATGACTGAGTGGAGAGATGACCTCAAGGTAAGCTGTAAAGGCTTCTGTTACTTCTGTTTAATACAAGTGTGTTTTGGTCGTATTATTCTCATTAGATCCTGTGGCTTTTTAACAGTCCTCGCTGCTGTACTCTGTCTCACTGCTTTTCTTTCAAATAAAGATGTTGCTAAAAAATGCTGGGGTGAAAGGCCAGAAGACAGTGTTCTTGATAACTGATGCTCAGATCAAAGATGAAGCTTTTCTAGAAGATGTGGACAGTGTCTTGAATACAGGAGAGGTTCCCAATCTTTTTGCCATAGATGAGAAACAAGAAATCATAGAGGTAGGATATTATAATCTTATATACATACCTTATGAAATTGTATGCAATAAAATTCTCATTTCATCTGTTTTTCCCCAGGCAGTACGTCCCATTGCCCAAGCTGGTAATAAAAACTTGGAGCTGAGCCCTTTGACTCTGTTTGCCTTCTTTGTGGCACGCTGTAAAGAGAACCTGCACGTTGTTGTGGCATTCAGTCCTATTGGAGATGCCTTTCGAAATCGCCTGCGCCAGTTTCCAGCTCTTATTAACTGCTGTACCATTGACTGGTATCAGGTAGGGCACTATAACATGCGTGCATTGTAATATACTACATATAAAAATGTCTGAATCACTGAAAACTATATAGGTATCTGTTAAGCGTCAGCTGTGCTCTTGGATCTGGAAATAAAACCAAAGAAAGAAAATAGGACATGTAAATTCATTAGCAGACCCTGTTCTGTGTCTTCACTCTTGTCTTTGTATGCCATCTTTGATCCTGCCCTTAGTATCGCTTTCCTCTCTGTACTTTGACAGCCATGGCCTGAGGAAGCTCTTGAGCGAGTAGCCAACTCCTTCCTGGAGTCACTACAAATGAATGAAAATGAGAGGCAGGAGGTCATACCTATCTGCAAGACATTCCACACCTCTGCCAAAGAGCTTTCACAGAGGTATGACAGCTTTATTCATACTTTTCAGAATGAAATGTAAAGTACATTTCTAATCCTTTAATTATGCTGTTTTCACTTGCAGATTCCTTTCTGAGCTTGGTCGCCATAATTATGTGACACCCACATCCTACCTGGAACTAATTGCAGCTTTTCGTCAACTTCTCACTCAGAAAAGAGACACTGTCATGAAGGCAAAACAGAGGTACACCAATGGCCTGGATAAGCTAGCCTTTGCTGAATCTCAGGTATATGAAATACTATTTTCACTGGAGCTGTTTTGTCTATTCTCTATTTCTTGTATTATTCCTATGCAGTAGTTTATTTGAGCAATATATTTCCATAGGTGGGTGAGATGAAGAAGGAACTTGTAGACCTACAGCCTAAACTGGAACAGGCAAAGATAGAGAACACCAAAATGATGAAGGTGAATACATTTCACACAATCGATCAACATCAGTATCCTCCCCAGAGTACATATGTATCAGAACATACATAAATCCGTACTAAATGTACACATGTATTAATTTTCAGGTTATCGAGGTGGAGTCTGTGGAGGTGGAAGCCAAGAGCAAAGTTGTGCGGGTTGATGAGGAGGCAGCAACCATAAAAGCCAATGAGGCCCAGGCTTTGAAGGATGAGTGTGAGAGTGACTTAGCTGAAGCTATCCCTGCCCTGGAGGCTGCTCTATCTGCCTTGGACACTTTGAAGGTGAGCGCCCTTCAGCAAAATATCTTTTTTTCATTACATATCATTGCAGTTAGATAACTGAGCAAGTCAAGCTGTCCATTTCTTTTCAGCCCTCTGATGTCACAATTGTGAAGTCTATGAAAAATCCACCTTCAGGGGTGAAGCTGGTGATGGCAGCTGTGTGTGTGATGAAGGAGATAAAGCCAGATAAGATAGCTGATCCAGCTGGGACTGGAAAAAAGGTTAGACTGAGTACAAAAATTAAAATAAAAATTAAATCATGTAAAATGATTAAAGTCTGGTACTTATTTTTAGTCTTTTAAAACACAGCTAAACCTCATTCGAATGATATAGTTTTTCATTCTGTTAGAAAAAGGGCATAAACACAGTGAGTGACATGTTTGCTTTATTATCTAGGTTTTTGACTTCTGGGGTCCGAGCAAGAAGTTGCTGGGTGATATGAATTTTTTACGAGATCTTAGAGTATATGACAAGGACAACATTCCTGTGAGTGTCAAAATTATGTCACAGTTAAAAAACATTCAACTTGCACTTACCCCTAACTTACTCGTCTGTCTTTGGGTTGCAGGTCCATGTGATGCAAAAAATCCGAAGTGAGTACATGACTAATCCCGACTTTAACCCCAGTATAGTGGCAAAGGCATCCTCTGCAGCGGAAGGCCTGTGCAAATGGATCCAAGCAATGGAAGTGTATGACAGGGTGGCAAAGGTGCAGTGTGTTTGGATATTCAAACCACTTGTAATTGTACCTGCACACTTACTTTTTCACACATTTCTTGATTTCGTCTTTGGTTTCAGGTTGTGGCTCCTAAGAAGGCCAATCTTGGAGTGGCACAGGAGTCCCTGGCAGCTACCATGGCCCTTCTGGACCAGAAGAGGGCTGAGTTGAAAGAAGTTGAAGATCGCTTAGCAGCTCTTCAGAAAACTTTTCAAGAAAAGACAGAGGAGAAAGCCCAGCTGGAATTTCAGGTTGATTTGTGCGCCAGGAAGTTGGAAAGGGCGGAAAAACTCATCGGTGGTCTGGGTGGAGAGAAGACCAGGTCATGAAGACACTTATAAATATTTCAGTGCCAAGCAGTGAAGCTGAGGAGACTTGTTTATGCGTTTACTTATAGGTCTTCTTCTTCCTCTTTGTTTTATTATTATTCATTGGACTGTAGAGTAAAACATTTGAAGATTTTGTTCACTGACTGGGAGCAGTTTGCCAATTTCTCTAATTAAGACTCACGTCTGAAGTATTATAGCACCACCAATGGGTGGAAGTTGGAAGTATGTCCATGCATGCAGATTTTTAACTGTTAGCCTGCTTCTTTTAAGGATTCCTTGAATCATTCAGAGTTCAAGCTATATTTCAAGAATTTAAGCTATACTTAACTTTCTGAAGCTTTTTCCAGCCTTCACCAAAATTGGCGCAGATGAAAGTTAAATACCAAGCTTGAAAGACCAAGTATCACAAAAGCAAGCAGTTGGCATTTACATTTTCAAAACTGTTAGAACCAATAAAAATTAGCAGTTAAACCACCAGACGGCAAGTAATTTCCTGTAATTATAACCTCTTAAAAGTTTACCTGCGTCACTCGGGTAGCTTCAAAATGAAAATGTGTTTTTACATCTTATAGCTATGCTTTTATCATAGTTACATGAAGTTGTTATGACAACTGTGCCCAGCTGACCTGCTTGGCCTCCTTATTGCCTTGTTCTGTTGCTTGTTTCCTGCAATTTGAAGAATAACTGCATACCAGTGACTGAATGTGACTATTTACTCAGATGGTCTAAAGCAGCAGACGACCTGCAGAACACGTATGACAATTTGACCGGAGATGTTCTTATCTCTGCCGGTGTCATCGCTTATCTGGGGGCTTTCACAGCTGGCTTCAGACAAGAATGCACCAAGTTGTGGACCAAACTTTGCAAAGTACAAAGTTCTTCCTTCTCTCCTCTCATTTTTATGAATCTTTGTCATACATATGTATTTCTATGTCTATATTACTTACCTTAGTAAATAAATATCTGTATTTGCACCTCCCTCTATCTCTAGTCTAAGAACATTCCATCATCAGATGACTTCTCACTCAGTAAAACTCTGGGGGATCCCATTAAGATCAGGGCATGGAACATTGCAGGGCTTCCCAGTGACACTTTCTCTATTGACAACGGCGTCATTGTCAGTAATTCACGCAGATGGTGAGTTTGTGTTTCTGAAATTTGTGAAACTTATGTTGAAATATTTGTGAAAAGATCCTTTTCATTTATTACCTAATGCTAATGTTCTTGTAGGCCCTTGATGATTGACCCTCAGGGTCAAGCCAACAAGTGGGTCAAGAATTCAGAGAAAGATAACAGCCTGAGTGTAATAAAGCTAACAGATGGGGACTATATGAGAACTTTAGAAAACTGTATTCAGTTTGGAACACCACTGCTGCTGGAAAATGTAGGAGAAGAACTGGACCCTTCTCTGGAACCATTGCTGCTCAAACAAACCTTCAAACAAGGTGCTAGAAGTATAAAATGGATGCCAAAGAATAATTTTGAATTTAGAAAGAGTGACAGTTCTTAGCTCCCAATTTTTTTTTTGTTTCTCTTAGGCGGTGTTGATTGCATCAGGCTCGGGGAGAGTGTGATTGAGTACTCCAATGATTTCCGTTTCTACATCACAACAAAGCTCAGAAACCCCCATTACCTACCAGAGCTGGCCACCAAAGTGTCCCTGCTCAATTTCATGATAACCCCTGAGGGCTTGGAGGACCAGCTGCTCGGGATTGTTGTTGCCAAGGAGAGGTAATACCTGCAAAATGGTTACTTATTTTATTGACCGAAACGTTTTTTTTATAGCTCTTTTACTCATGTCATCTACTTGTATTTCCACAGGCCAGAACTGGAGGAGGAGAGAAATGCATTAATCCTGCAGTCAGCTGAAAATAAGAGGCAGCTAAAGGAAACTGAAGACAAGATCCTAGAGACACTGCAGTCCTCTGAGGGAAATATCCTGGAAGATGAGAGTGCCATTCAGATTTTAGACTCAGCAAAGATCATGTCCAACACAATTACCAAGAAACAGCAGGTGTGAATTACACATAAAATCAAAGCTGAATTGTGAATTTGATGTCTTTTAAGTTAATTTGATTGTCTCGTAGTCTAACCTAATGTTTACATCTTTCCAAGATTGCAGAGAAGACAGAGATCAAGATAGCAGAGTCCAGAGAGGGTTACAGAGCTATTGCAAAACACTCGTCCATCCTGTTCTTCAGTATTACTGATCTGACCAACATTGACCCGATGTACCAGTACTCTCTCAGCTGGTTTGTTAATCTCTACATTAACTCCATACAAGACAGGTAAGTGATCCAGGCGGAGTAAACCTGGTTAGTGGTATGGTGAAGTAATGAACTATGACACATCTGCCAGAACTAATAGCTTTTAGTTTGTCTGTGTTATTTGGAAACTTATAAACTGTATTTTGCCTTTTGTTCATCAGTAACAAGTCCAAGATTCTGGAAAGAAGGCTTCAGTTTCTTATTGATCACTTCACCTATAACTTGTACTGCAACATATGTCGTTCTCTGTTTGAGAAAGATAAACTCCTCTTCTCCTTCCTTCTCTGCTGCAAATTACTACTGTAAGTTAAAGTTACAAGCAATTTTGACTCTTACTCTCATGCTTAGTGCAAATCTATGTGGATGTTTACTTTTATATTTGATGCTATTTTTTTTATCAATGTTTTCTTCTAAGAGCAAAAGGGGAGATTAAACACACTGACTTTATGTTCCTGCTGACTGGGGGAGTGGGCCTCCAGAACACCACTGCTAATCCCGACCCCACCTGGCTACAGGACAAGAGCTGGGATGAAATCTGCAGAGCAAGTGAACTCCCTGGTTTACGAGGATTGAAGTAACAAGCTTTAATCACTAAAATAAAAATGGCCTCATCATCATCATCATCACTGTTTACCCAATGTGGATTGTTATTTATTTTGCAGAGAAGCTTTCATTAAAAATCCAGATGACTTCAAGTCCATTTATGACAGCAAAGATCCATGCACTATTGGTTTGCCTGCTCCGTGGTGTGAACAGCTCAATGATCTGCAAAAGATGATCATCGTTCGCTGTCTCAGGCCTGATAAGATACTGCCAGCTGTGGCTAAATATGTGAAACGCAACCTAGGGAAGAAATTTGTCCAACCACCTCCCTTTGACCTGAGTAAGAGCTACTTGGACTCCAACTCTGCCATCCCACTCGTGTTTGTGCTGTCTACAGGTGCTGATCCCATGGCTAGTAAGTTCTATAAATCTGTTTTACTGATTTTCAAAGGGCCACATAAAGTCAGTGTCAAATCCTGAAACTAGGAAAACTAACTCTTTTAGAAAAACTAAAACTATCCTTCCACAGGCTTGCTGAAGTTTGCCAGTGACAAGAACATGGGTGGTGCCAAGTTCCAGTCTATCTCTCTGGGTCAGGGACAGGGGCCCATTGCTTCTAAAATGATATCCACAGCCATGCAGGATGGGACATGGGTGTGTTTACAAAATTGCCACTTGGCCGTTTCCTGGATGCCCATGCTAGAGAAAATCTGTGAGGACTTTAGTCTTGCAACATGCCACCAAGACTTCCGCCTCTGGCTCACAAGCTACCCTTCAGCCAAGGTAAAACCCATAAATGAACAACTTTAAGGACTAAATAGATATAACTGTCATCTGAAAGAGCCTTCAGTATAGTAAAAAAAAATTAATCAGTTTCCAGTGACCATCCTGCAGAATGGAGTGAAAATGACAAATGAGCCCCCAACAGGACTCCGTCTCAACCTGCTCCAGTCTTATTTGTCAGATCCTATTTCTGATCCAAACTTCTTCAGCAACTGTCCCAATAAAGAGCTGGTGAGTCAGGAGGAAACCTATTTAGAATTTTTTATGCATAATTATGTATTAATTCTATAGGTGTGTGACACAATAAATGAATTTCCTAACTAGATCTGGGAGAAGCTCCTGTATGGACTGTGCTTCTTCCATGCTCTCGTTCAGGAGAGGAAAAAGTTTGGTCCTTTGGGCTGGAATATTCCGTATGGCTTCAATGAGTCTGACCTGCGCA
Organism: Copadichromis virginalis; assembly: GCF_057382275.1. Lineage (NCBI taxonomy): Eukaryota > Metazoa > Chordata > Actinopteri > Cichliformes > Cichlidae > Copadichromis > Copadichromis virginalis. The sequence goes on along the minus strand of NC_140637.1, from coordinate 22,786,667 downwards.
TAAGCATCAGACAGCTACAGGTATTTACTCAAAACACTCAGTTGTTGTGTTTCTACCCTGAAAAAAACATCAAAAACTCATTTAATTTCTCTTCCTCTTTAGCTGTTTGTAAATGAATATGACAAGGTGCCCTTGGAGGCCATAACATATCTGACTGGAGAGTGCAATTACGGTGGCCGTGTGACAGATGATTGGGACAGGCGGCTCCTGATGACTATCTTGGCTGACTTCTACAACAAGGACATCATTGAGACTTTTCGCTATCCTTTCTCACCTAGTGGCGATTACTGTGCCCCACCAAAATCTAGCTATCAGGATTACATTCTGTTTATCAAGGTGCAGACACTCCAGAAGCAGTAGTATATATAATTTATATAAAATAACTGCATATAATCCTTAATTTCTTTCAATTTTATGGTATATTACTGACAGCAGTGTCTTTGTTGTACTCTAGGAACTTCCATTCAGCCAGCATCCAGAAGTGTTTGGGATGCACGAAAATGTAGACATTTCCAAAGATTTGCAGCAGACAAAACTACTGTTTGATTCACTGATACTCACCCAGGGTGGAGGCTCCGAGGGCGGAACCCATTCTGAGAGCGACAACATGCTGTACGACATAGCGAATGACATCCTCACCAAGGTACAACTTAATCAAACTTCCTCTTCATTTAGGAGTTTTTAGCCATACCAATGGCATGGTTGGTCCAAACAAAAACATTTCAAATACCAACAGTTGGATTTCCCTAAGTTTTTATGCAGAATAATCCTATTAACCTTTGGCAATTACTTAATGTTCCCTTAAGCACCATCACACATCGAGATTTCACTCATTCTGTGAAATACAGCATCTCAGCATTGGCTAAGTTAATTGACACATTTGGGTTTTTTTTTTTAAATAACATTTTTCAGTTCCCAGACACTACTTTCAATTTTACCGACTTTGGTCTTACTTTGTCTCCTCTGTTTTGACTGAAGCCAAATTTCTCAACATCTGTTCAGTGGATTTCAGTAACTGCAGTGCAGGTGGACATATTCCTGCTTCTCCTGGATGAATTAATTTAGGTTGATAACCTCCCTTTTGATAGAGAATTATTTTTATTCTCTGTCATTAGTCAAATAGTTTGGTTAATGACTAGTTTATATACTGTGTAAAAGTCTTGAAGCACCCCTAGTTTCTTTATAATTGCTCCCAAGGAGCCACAATGTTTTGAAAATTGGTCTTCAGCAATAGTTTTTCAGGTTTTTGGAAAGTAAGTCAGTTTTTCTTTGAATGTTGACTGCTTTTTTGTTTTCGGTTATCTTTCGTTCAGTTCTTAAGCCCGACCATTTTCAGAAGAATGTTTTTTGTTTTTTTAAGCCACACTGACCTATGACTCATTCAAGCATAAAAAGACACCTAACCCAGTGTTGTGTCTACACAAAGCAGACAACTTAGCAAAGAGTCCTTTGGCCCTTTCACAAAAACACAGATTTATTTCCCATCACTTTAGTGGAATTTATAAAAAGTGCCAAAGTCAACAGAGTTTGAGTGCCATAAAATTGCATTTTTGCACCAACAAGGTGATTCCAAGTGAGCTATCCCATATGGAAAAGAAATAGAAAAGACTTGCATCAGATGTGGCCTACTTCATATAGTGAATCATATAAGGCTTATATGATTTACTCATGAAAGTGGCCACTTTCATAGATTGTTTTAGTAAGTATCCAAAACATACAAGTTTCATTTATATAATTTTTCTAGGGATCTTATGTCTGTTTTCACTCTTGTATGCTTTTCATACAAGTTTCACACAAGACAGACACAAACTTTATAAGATTTATATGTATCTTTTCCATATGGGATTATCCAAATTGTTTCACAACTTGGCATAGTGTGCAGTGTGTCCTTAAAACATGTGAGGAAACTGGAGAAGTGGAAGTCAAAAAAGAAGTATCAGACCTAAAGAAAAGCCCTACCAGACACCTGAGAGATACATCTGGCTCCATACATATTGGTTTGAACCAATATGTATGGCCAGTATGTATGGAGGAAATGAGTAGGAGTAAGCATCTGCAACCATCTGAGAAACACAGTGGAGCCTCTGTCATGGGTTGGGGTTGCATTTCAGTCAGTAGTGTTGGGGATCTTGTCGAATTTCATGGCATTATGAATGCAGAAAAGTTCTGTCAGATTTTGATCAACCATGCAGTACAAATGGAAAATGTCTGATTGGCAACAGCCTCATTTTTCAGCATGACAATGATCCTACACACACCTTGCCAGTGCATTAAAAGCATACTTGGATAGAAAAACATACAGTAAAACACAATCAGTCATGGATTGTCTTTGCCTGAACTCAGAGGTCAACATTAGTAACAGAACACAAAGCAGCCAACATCCAAAGTGGAGCTCTGAAATGTTCTTTAAGAAGCCTGGAGAACCATTCCTAAAGACTGCGTGCTTATGTCATTTATTTCTATGTATGTTTTCATACTTCAGTATATTTCTGAACCTATATCACATTATCCAAGCAAAAAATAAAGAAATGAGTGATGGCTCAAAACATTTGCACAGCACTGTAAAAAAATAGCATCCCCATTAAACATACATGTGCTTTGTGTTTACTGCTTTGCGTTTCCTCTGGGTATTCCAACTCCCTCTCAGAGACAGTGTAAGGAAGTCCTACTCTCCAGCCATATGGTTTTGGGGGCCAAGTGGTAAAGAAAGTTGATAGATGGATGTATTGTGAGCATGTTAACATATTGTTACTAGCGTATTAGGTACATTTACTTTTTATTGTCCAGATAGCACCAGTATATCTATAACTCTCTACGTTGTACAAACGTTGAGAGTTGTCTGTGCTCTGTGTCCACTTCACCGTGTGTTTATAACTGCCACATTTGCTTATTTCCCTAAGCTCCCAGCTAACTTTGACACAGAAGCAGCTCTCTTGAAGTTTCCTGTGCTCTATGAAGAAAGCATGAACACAGTCCTTGTCCAAGAGATGGAACGCTACAACACGTATGAACAGACAGCTCTCCACCCTGTTTTAAGCTATATAACCATTGCAACCATTTTTCTTTCATGACTTAACTGCTGTCTTTGCTCTCTCAGGTTGTGTAGTTTGATTCGTATCAGCCTGCAGAATTTGCTGAAGGCTATTAAGGGATTGGTGGTGATGGATGCAGAGCTGGAGGCAGTTGCAGGCAGTTTGGTGGTTGGAAAAGTGCCAGAGAAATGGGCCAAGCGCTCTTACCCCAGCCTCAAACCCTTGGGCAGTTACATTAATGACTTTCTGTCAAGGCTCAAGTTTTTGCAGGTAAGACTAGTGAGCAAAAGTGATTTGAATGAGCAGTTTCAACTCGGCATATCAAAGCTTTGTGCACCTTTTCAGTCTCATTATATTTTCACTTTATTTTGTGTGCCTGTAGGTTTGGTTTAACACCAGCAAGCCCAATGTGTTCTGGCTGTCTGGCTTCTTCTTCACCCAGGCCTTTCTAACTGGGGCCATGCAGAACTATGCCAGGAAATACCACATCCCCATTGACCTGCTGAGCTTCGAATTTGAGGTCTGGAGACTCACACTTTTGGATCTCTCTTCACATGTAAAGATCTTATCATAGCCCTTAGACATTACTAATTAGTGGTTTGTCTTTTATGATTTTATCTTACAGGTCCTTCCTTTTGACGAGATACAAACAACGCCTGAAGATGGTGTTTACATTAATGGACTGTTTCTTGATGGAGCTCGGTGGGACAAAGAAAGGTACATGCTCACAGCAGCGTTAGGAATACAATATTGACTATATGCTTATAGCAGTATAGCTTATAAGCTATTACTCTGCAGGAAAAAAGTCATTCACTGTACTTAAGCACACATTTGAGGATTTAATGAAAATATTCTACTTCATGTTGCTTTATATTACATTTCAAAATTAAATATTTATAATACTTTTTATTGGGCTAAATTTATATTTTTTAATATTGGCCCTTTACTTGTAATGGGGATTTTTTTTAATATATATACAGGATTTATATAGGATTTTTTTTACTTTGTTCATCACTAGTGAAATATAGGGAGACCTGATAAGGATGGGTTTGTTTGTCTCTCTCTATTATCAGTGGAGTTCTGGCTGAGCAGTACCCCAAAGTCCTCTTTGACTCAATGCCAATCATCTGGGTAAAACCCAGTAAGTATTGCCTGACTTTGTGCACTTCTAGAGCTGGTGTTTCAGATCTGCAACAATCTGGATGCAATTAATGTTTTCAGATATCTCTTTCAAGTGCATAATTGCTTGTTTCCTTGTATTATTTTATCACCATCTATCTACCATTTTCTGTGTTCCTTTGCTTTCATTTCTGCCCAACAGCTCAAAAGAACAGCGTCAGTCAGCCTCAGAAGATGTACATTTGTCCTCTATACAAGACCAGCGAAAGGAAAGGCACGCTGTCCACCACAGGCCACTCCACCAATTTTGTCATTTCCATGACGCTGCCCACCAACAAGCGCCCACAGCACTGGATCAAGCGTGGTGTTGCCATGCTCTGCCAGCTTGATGACTGAGATCAGTCAGCACATTGCTTTAAGAATCAAATGCTTTACTGCAGCTATTCTCAATCCTGCTTGGATTAGTTTAAACTCTGTGTTCCTTAATACAATAATAAACACAATGTCTATGGCTGATGTGGAGATCTTAATGTAATATAATGTTGGTATTTTCAATTCACAACTTTGTCCATTAACTACTTACAAAATAAAAAAGCTGCTGTGCTTTCACCAGAAATGTTACAGTGAAAGATTAAGCGCATCAGATGTGCTGTTTTCTTTTTTTGAACAGAAAGACATGGAAACAGGTACGCCTCGGTGCTCAGCTGGTGCTGTGTGAGTCCTGATGGAAAAACCTGTCAAAAATTAATTGCAAACACACTGGTTTCAAAATATTTGGCTCACATTTTAAAAATATATTTCATGTAGGTTCTTATTTTACTTAATACAGTTTGACTGCAGTACACAAGAATAAGCCAAGAACATTGCAAACATTCTTTGAACGCTTAAAGGATAGTTACACCTATACGGTATATCATTGCAGTTATGCCTTTACAGTTTTTACATTTAGCCATGTGTCTCCTTGGAGTGACTTTTTTCATGTGCTGTAATACTAAGGTGGACACAAGCCCAATAAAATGATCACTCTAAAGATAAAAACATGGATTATACTTAGAAAACCTACTGACGGAGAGCCTCAGCTTCCAAACTAGTTTTGCTGTCTAGACTGATACCTTATTATAAACCTTTTGTCCTTTTTCTTGCTGTTCATTTGCCTTCTTAGTAACCTGTTTGCCTCCTTTTCCCTCAGTGTGAGCTGATACCATCTATAGACTATAAGCTATTAATGTGCAGCAGCAATAACAAGTAGAAAATAAAAGTCTTTTAGGGTGAATCATAAGAGATTAAATATAATTGAATTTAGCAGTGTGCTATGCACAAAGAAAACAATCTTGTTAAATCTGAAAAATTGTATTTTAAAATTGTATTTTATGGAGGGGGTGAACTTCCAAAGTGAACCAACTGTTGGTTTGTGTTTGAATATTAGATTTTGCATTATGAATACAATTGCTTATGAGTTGAATGATGGCAGTTGTTGCAGTTGCTTAGTGGGTCAAACTAGAAACTGGCTGTGAAGACCTTGTGATCTGATATTTATAGTGTGTGTGTGTGTGTGTGTGTGTGTGTGTGTGTGTGTGTGTGTGTGTGTGTGTGTGTGTGTGTGTGTGTGAGAGAGAGAGAGAGAGAGAGAGAGAGAGAGAGAGAGAGGGCAGGATATAAATAGCCCCAGTATGTGTGGCTGCTAAAGAGCCCCCTGGCTATACTGGTGTTAAAACTACACAGAGAGCAGCTTTTTGACTGAAGGTAAACACCACGCGATGAAAAACATTTTTATTTGGTTAAAAACTTGATTAGTGTGGAGCTTGAATGCCACGCTGTCATATTATACAAACTGTTGCAATACATGTGGCATTTGAATTTCCATGCTATAACTTTGTGTCATGTTGCAGTCTCTGCTCTCGTAACAGCATTTCCTCTGCTGCTTTATATGTTCTTTTTAAGAAATGTCCACTGGAGTCATTTGTGAATCTCCATTTGTTTGTTTTGCCGATGCTGAAAGAAAAAAAAAACCCTGCAGCTTCTCAACTGGAGATTTGCTTTTGACATTGAGAGTTATTAGACTGAAAATTGGGACAATAAGTCCAATTAAAGTCATTAGATCCAATATCCTGCATGTATTATGGTGTCAGTAAAGTAAAAACAATGAGACTGACTGCCACATTTCCTGCTTAGCTGCACTGTGTTGCAGTTGTTATTCAGGACTGTGAGTGGTGTGTGATTTAATGCTCTTGTTTACCTTATAGCTGTGCCTCCTCAGAGTAACCCCTTCTGCACTGGCTCTTTTTACACTTGTCAGATGAGCATGGAAACAGAAGATGACTTTTATCAATCAGAGGAAGACTTGGACGAAGATGAGGCAACGCAATATATTATTGAACAAAGTCTAATTCAGTATAGAAAGCTAAAAGGATTAAATCCAAGGTTTCTATCTACTCACCCAGCATTCACATATAAGTATCTATATTATGAATGTCTTGTTTGTTTAAGTGAATCCTTATTCTGTGCAATAACTTTAAATAGTGATCTGAAACCTTGTGAAGACCCTGATGAGATTTTTAAAGCAATTAAGGAGGGTAAGCTGATGACCTTTAACCTCAGTGCTGATTCAGACAATTCTGAATCTTTCTCAAAGATCTGATACGTCCCGTCTTCATATTCAGGTGATGAGAATGCCCTGAACAGACTTGCAGCCCAACCGGAGACTCTGTCCAGAGTTGATACACGAGGATGGATCCCGCTGCACGAGGCTGCGGCACAGCAGAATAAGAAGGTGCTAGAGATGATCTTTTCAGGTAAATGTAGCTGTAACTTTTGACTGGCACAGGCTTGTTCATTTCAACCCTGAGGTGTTGATCGGTTCCTGGGTGTTTGGGTTCCAGCATCACCCCCGGGTGCAGCCCAGTGTCGCACTCTGAAGGGTGAGACGCCACTGTTTTTAGCTGTGGTCCACGGGCTCAGAGAGAATGCTACATTCCTGTTACAGAATGGTAGCAACCCAGATCTCCAGAATGATGAGCAGGATTCTCCATTAGTGGCAGGTATCTCGCGCTATGTTCGTCTAACTTCAAACACATTTTATTTTAGAGATACCTCAACATGTGTGACACTTTCTCATCCTTTTCTCTCCTGCTCCTTTTGCTCACAGCTCTTCTAAATGATCAGTATGATTTGGCCACGCTGTTGCTTCGTTACAATGCCAAAATAGACCAAACCGGACCACTGGACAGGACAGCTCTACATGAGTCCGCGTTTTTAGGCTTGGAGAATTTTGTGTATCTGCTCTTAGAGTCTGGTGCTAATCCAAATGCATGTGACGTTAAAAAGAAAACTCCACTGGCTCTGGCTGCACAGAATGGACATCTAAATGTGGTGGAGGTTCTGTTACAGAAAGGTAAATGTAGTGATTCAATCTCCTTTTGCTTTTACATATGTATATAAGTAAATGCGTGTTCTCATAGTGCTTTAATTCATTTTTTAGGTGCACAGGTGTGGTGTGAGTCGGAGTCAGGTACGATTTTGTTTGATGCAGCGGCATCAGGAAATCCTGACATAATCTCCTTGCTGCTGGAACACGGTGCAGATCCAAACGTACCCCTTTATAGTGGGCACCTGCCAGTTCATCGAGTGGCATACCATGGACACAGACTGTGAGCATTATCTATACTTATTTTCCTGAATTTTTAAATAGGGTTTCAACCAATATCATGTTCTCACATAAAGATTTTTTTTGGGTTGTTTTTTTTACAGAGCACTGGAACATCTCATCCCAGTGACGAAGCTGCATGCTGTAAAGGAAAGTGGGATGAGTCCTCTCCATTCTGCAGCTGCTGGGGGACACGCCCAGTGTGTGGAGATACTGCTCAAAGCTGGCTACGATCCAAACTTCATGCTGCACCCAAGGATCCGCCGCAACTATGATGATGACCGCAAGTCTGCCCTCTTTTTTGCTGTGTCCAACAATGACCTCCAGTGCACCCGCTTACTGTTAGAGGCCGGGGCTCTCGTGAACCAGGATCCCATCAACTGTCTACAGGTGGCTCTGAGACAGGGCAATTATGAACTGATCAACATCTTGCTGAAGTATGGGGCAAATGTCAACTACTACTCCCGTGTCAACACCACTCATTTCCCCTCAGCGCTGCAGTATGCCTTAAAAGATGAGGTTATGCTGAGAATGATCCTGAACCATGGTTATGACGTGAAGCGCTGCTTTGACTGTCCATATGGTGACAGTTCCCATGATTACACTGCTTGGACGACGTCAGTCATTAAAGACATGGTGGTGAGGCCAAGTTTATGCTAAAAAAATTGATAAAGACTGGAACATGTGAAGTGCAATGGAGTAATGCTATTCTACAAAGTTTCAGATTGACTGTCACATCTCTCTTTCCTTTCTAGTTCTGTGAGGTGATAACAGTATCCTGGCTGAAGCACTTATCTGCCCAGGTGGTGCGCATCATGCTTGACTACACTGACCACGTCTCCTTCTGCACCAAACTAAAGGACACACTGCAGGAGCAGAAACAGTGGCCAGAAATCTGCCACATTCAAAGTATGAACTGCTCACTACCTGTTGTCAGCAAAAATGTGCGCTTCATCTGTAGTTGCTGACTTTTTTTGTCTGACAGGAAATGTGCGGAGCCTGAAGCACCTGTGTCGCCTGCGGATAAGGGAGCACCTTAGACGCCTGCGTTTGAGAGCACCAGCTTTTATCAACTTCCTTCCTCTTCCTCCCAGGCTGAAAGATTATCTGCGTTACAAGGAGTTTGACATTTACAGCAGGGGCAGTATGATTATCCCCTGATGAAAACATATTTATAGATATCAAAGATGTCACTCTTTTATAGAAAGCTTCCTGCTTTATTATTATTATGTGTGATTAAAATTACATTACTTATACAGTCAAAAAATGTGAACATAAATTGTACTCACCTTTTAAATATCTATCAGAGACATATATATGAGCGCAGCGGGACATTGGTGGGTAACAGTTTGTTTGCAGATGACGTGGCGATCTGCAGTGAGAGGAGGGAGCTGGTGGAAGAGAACCTGCAGAGGTGGAATATGCGCTGGACAGAGGATGAATGAAAGTCGGTAGAAGCAAGACGGAGTACATGCGTCTACATGAGAGGGAGATAGGTGAAATGATGAAGATGCCAGAAGTAGAGGTAGTGAAGGTTAGATGAGTTCAACCATCCAAAGCAACAGACAGAGCACAAAAGAGAAGTGTAGGTAGGGTGGAGATGAGTGTCAGGGCTGATTTGTGACAGAAGGATAGCAGCAAGAGTGCAAGATAAATGGTGGAGACAGTGACAAAAACACGGGCCAAATGGAGGTGGCAGTCTAAAATTTTTGATGGGAATGACCAGGATTCGTACAAGATTAGGAATTAGTATATCAGAGGGACAGCTCAGGTCGAGTGGTTTGGAGACAAATTTTCAAAGGCTGACATTGTTTGTACATGTGCAGAGGAAGGATAGTGGATACACTGGACAAAGAAATCTGAATATGTTAGCATCCAGCCAGAAGTCAAAGAGGAAGACTGCAGAGAAGGGTCATGGATGCAGTGAAGGAGGACAAGCAGAGGGTTGGTGTGATCCACTATGGCGACTCCAAAAAGGAGCAGCAAAATAATAATAATAATAATAATACCCTTTAAATATCGATTTTACTTACTGTAGAGGTTTACGTTTATTGAGTCATGTATGAAGGCAAGTGTATTACCGATACACATATGAAAATCACAGCCTCTCTGCTACCATCTAGTGGTAGAATGGGGTATTACAAGCGTGATTGCTCTGTATTTAGTTCTACACAAGATTTTAATACATTTTTAATACATAGAATAGAATAGAATTAGAATAGAATTCAACTTTATTGTCATTGCACATGCACAGGTACAGGGCAACGAAATGCAGTTTGCATCCATCCAGAAGTGCTTTAGTGATATAGATATATTACAATATATATTGGCAATAACATAGATATGTAAGTATATTACAGAAATGGGTCTATTATGGTATGTTATAATGCACACGGTATGAAGTATGTTGTGAATATTCTATAACTATAAGTATGTACAGGCTGTAGTCTTTAATACGTCTTTAATACGTGCACGGTGCCCGAAAATACATAGCAGAGCCAGTACTAAAAAAAGAAAAGAAAAAAGAAAAGAAAAGAATCGGTTTGCATAAGTCACACTGTCAGGGCTTTCACAGCTCCAAAGCGGTGTTTCACATCCTCTTTCTTTTTCTCTTTTATTTAATGTGAGAAATAGTTTCACTTTTGCCATCCTGTTCCCTCCACACACAGCCAATCAGACGGACGGTCACCGCGTCATGTGTTGCAGTACGCCTATCGGTCGCTGGGTGGCGCGGATTCCCTCGTATGTAAACAGTGACGGCAGCGTTTTGCAGTGGTGGAGAAGACCGTGTACGTCATTTTCACAATGGCGGAGGCTGGGTGAGGAGGAGAGTGTGTGTGTACAGCGGCGCCGTAATCGTCAGAGCTACATTGTCTTTAATACGTGCACGGTGCCCGAAAATGGCCCTGAACCCCAGCGCGGTGGGAAAAAGGGACTCAGACTATACCGAGACGACGGATCTCCACCCGAAAGGTGGCGAACCCCAGAAGAATTCAGCCGCCACCTCGGCCACAGCCAACCAAAATGGCGATCAGCCTGGATGTGGAGACAGTGTAATGCCCGAACAAGAAGCCCCTGAGCGGCGGAGGAGCATGCAGGCGGACGCTCGGAGCTTCAGCAGTTCTCCTCTGCCTGCCCAGAGATCGACCGATGAGCTGCCACGGAGAAATTTCCAAATCCCGAGGAAGATTCGCGAACGGAAAGGTGGTGCCATATCGCAGCTATTTTGAACAGAGCCTGTCCTGTCTTTCATGATTCTGCTGCTGCATGTTGCTAGCCTGCTAGCTAGCTACTTGCTTTCGCCAGTTATATTGGTTTAGCTAAAGGTTTGCGAACATTTCGGTTTCGGGCTAGATTACCATGCTGCAGTTTGAGCAGGCGAATAATGTCGGTTGGCGTAGCGTCTGTTTGCAGGCATGCCGCTAGCTGTGGTAGTCCAAGTTAACCAGCGGGCAGCAACGGTGCAGCGAAGGCGCCACTTTGAAAGACTGGCCATCTGAAAGCACACCATGTTCCGTTTCCTCATCCCTACCCGGCACCGTAGTACTGTTTAGTAATACAGCAGGAGTCATGAGTGGTTTGCAGTCATCACCTGACAACATGTGGGTGTCTCTTTGACCTCAGTGAAGGGCACGGATTTATCCACCCCACACGTCCATCCCGGAGTGTTTTCATAGCACCATGGTTCATTTGGTGGGGCTGCCCACCCCTTAACCCAGCTTGATGTCGCTGGCATTTCAGAGCATCAGTTTTGCACTTCACCTGAGTACCCCTGAGAGCATTACTCTGTGCATCCACCTACCTACGTTACACCCGCCCTTCCCCTTCCTTCTTGCAGAAAGGTGGATGGGCACTGTTGGTTACATTTTCCACAACTATGCTGTGGAGCATCTGTTATTTGGATATATGCAAAGTCCTGTTGAAGTGGAATTATTCTAGCACTATAGGTTGCATAAGTAATTTATAAAGTGTGTTAGTTTCCTAACAGCAATGAGGTACACTGGGCTGCCCCAGTACCCCGTCTCCAGCCTTTTTGTCATTTTGACTTACAGTGGAGAGGTTTACTCTTATCACACAGGCTTGAGGATGTTGACATTTCATTCAGGTTGTCTGCTAGTCATGGTTTCACTTCTTTGCATGAGTTTGGATTACTTGATAAACCTTATGTAAATAAATGCAGGTACTAGACTTCATCCACTGTGTCAGTGTAGCTGCCAGGATTGTAAAAAAAAAAAAAAAAAGCACTGGTCACTGGTGTTACGTGCACCATCGAATGCCCATGGTTATTTTGTATATTTAATATTTCAAATGATAACACGTGACATTCATATTCAGCTAAAGCCTAAGAAGGAACCGTACGCTTTAGACTTAAAGTCTTACGGCGAGGTTGTCTTTTAATCGAGGGAAATGGTTGGTTATCAGTTTGATGTGGCTGCCTCCTGCAGGTTAAATTTGAGTTTAAAATGTGACTTTTCGAAGGGATCGTCCTCTGCTCATTCGCTCAGTCCTGCAAACTGCAGATGGGAAATGCTAATCCGCTGATTCGCTTCTGTGTGCAGGCTTGTACCAGTTTCTCCCCCCCGAGAGCCGGGAGTTTGAGGACCTCGTGAAGATCATCTCCTCGTTTTACCTGGACGCATCATCGCGAGGAACCTTCACCTACTGCAAGGCCAGGCTAATTCACAATGAGCTGCTGAAGAAGGAGGTCAGTCGTCAAGTTTCTGGATAAAATGGCAGGCAATTTAAATAGCTGTGCTGAAGAAATGTTAAATATTGCGAGGTTGCCCCCGTGTCTAATTTACTGTCTGCTCGCCTTTTCTTCGTCAGTTCATAGAAAAGCGGAGAGAGATGAAGCAAGAGGGGCGGACCGAACAAGAACTCGCTGAGTCGTACTGCTTCCTTTTCCCAGACAAATCCAAGGTTGGCCTGCTGGCAAAACCTCACTCATATATGCAGAAGGATATTGACAAATTGGGAAGGCGCGGAGGTTTTTGACTTGCTTCTGAGCTTTGCCTGTTCTGTGTTTTCCAGCTCCAGTGGATCTGTGAGAAGGGTTTATCAGTTGGACACTGTAAGATTAATACACTAGGAAATCCATCAGTGGGTAAGCCGGGTGCTCCCATGTTGCTGTTATATGAAAATGGGCTTTGCAGAATAATTAGTCGAATTCCTTTTTATTTTACTTATCTGCAAGTTTCACAAGCATTTTACAATTGCCTCTGAAGTCTAAGGTAATGGCTCTTACATATGCAATAATATATTAGTCCAATGTTTATTACATACTTTGTTTTCGGATACATCGTTTCTAAGTAATATTAACAAGCATCAGCAAGTAATTGACATAAACGTAGCCTATTAGAAATGTTTTCCCTTAATTTGTTTTTTGTAATCCTTGTAGGTGTTTACCTCTCCAAATATTCCGATTTGTTACAAATCAATCCTTTTGAAGTGGGCGCGTTTGGAGACATGATCATTTTTAAAGTTATGAGGGTATGAATACCTTATCTGTGTTTTGCATTAGAGCTTTGACAGTTCTCTGTTTCCATTTGGACTTTGAGTCAGTAGTTGCATTTTGTCTCTCAGGGACGAATAAAGCACATCCACGAGAACACGCCGAAGAATGCAATCGAATCTTCACCCAAGTTTGACTGTCACTTGTCCAAAAGTGCCAACAGGGTTACATCTCTGCTGTCTTACAGGGCTTTTGAGCTCACGCAGGTAAGTGCTGGTTCCTCTTTATTACCCTGTTTATTTAATCTGGTGTTCCGTCGCGCGTTAGCCAGGTTCTCTAAAAGGTCCCTTCCTGTTAAAAGAAAGTTCTTCCTCCCCACTCTCAGCAAATGCTTGCTCGTAGTGGGTAGCTGGGTTCTTCCTGTGTAATCTTGCGCAGTTGTTGTTGGGATCTAGTGCTGTGTTTTAATCCATCTTCATTTGTGTGTTGCAGCAATATTTTTTTGAGTTTGCATTTGATGAGATCAAAGCGCGGCCCAGGCACGTGTGCCCCTACGCTGTGGTTTCCTTTCAGTACAAAGGCAAGGAAGCTGCAGCAACTCCTATGGCTGCACACAGGTACGTAATCCCGCAGGAAATGGTAAAAGCCAGAAAGCATTTCTAGGCCGTTGAAGTTTTTAAAAAAACAAAACAAAAGTATTACATCTCCGCTGAGTTTGTAAACAGCCTCTATGTTTTGCTCTTTAACAGGTTTAACACTATTTCCTCTGAAGGGAGTAAAGGTAATGGTATTTAAGCTTTTCTTAAATGTAATCAAAGAAATTGGCTTCTTTTGTGTTGTGTTAAAATAGTGCCACGTGTGTGTAAACGTAATAATATATGAAGTGGGTCTGTGCAATAAGAGAAAAATCTATGATGTGCTATTACATGACTTAGGCTAAATAAACAAATACTGAAGTGGGGCTATAAGATACATGGTTCATGTGTCTTGCTGCTAGCTTTTAAGACACCAAATGTGTCTTGAAATGAGGCAGCAGTTACAAAAAGTTATGAAGTATCATGCCTGATGTCTGTGTATGTCTGTGAAGGTTCTCAGTCATCCAGGTCATCGTAGTCAAAGGAGCTTGCAAAGAAAAGCGTCTGGACTTCTTTAAGTTGCTTGAAGACATTTCACCTCTCATCCGAGAAGCTTCTTCAGTTCTAAGGTCAAATGGTGGAGAGTCCCAGATATAAACCTAGTGGGAGTAACCCCCCACAGAGGGACAAAAGGACCCCCTGATGATCCTCTAATCGCCTGAGCCAAGGTGTGAAACTGGGTGTGGGGCCCAATCAGCCAGAGTTTCGGGTGTGCTCATTGAGAGAGTTCAGGAGAGTTTTCTCCAAGCATGACATCCCAGTGCATTTCAGACCCAGCAACACGCTCAGACAAAAACTGGTTCACCCGAAAGACAAAACGCCAAAACACAAACTTAACAACGTGGTGTATGCTGTACAGTGCAGCGAGGAATGCTCAGACCTCTACATTGGAGAGACCAAACAGCCACTTCACAAGCGCATGGCACAACACAGAAGAGCCACCTCCACAGGACAAGACTCAGCAGTCCATCTGCATCTTAAGGATAAAGGACACTCTTTCGAGGATGCCAATGTTCACATTTTGGACAGAGAGGACAGATGGTTTGAAAGAGGAGTGAAAGAAGCCATCTATGTCCACTGTGAGCGACCATCTTTGAACAGAGGCGGGGGTTTACGACACCAACTCTCTGCCATCTATAATCCAGTTTTGAGATCCCTCCCCAGACGCCTTAACGCCCACTCACATCCTGGGCCATCTGACCTCAGGAATTCGCATGATAAGGTGGGGCCAGGTTTCACAATGAACTCACCCGAAACTCTGGCTGATTGGGACCCACACCCAGTTTCACACCTTGGCTCAGGCGATTAGAGGATCATCAGGGGGTCCTTTTGTCCCTCTGTGGGGGGAAACTCCCACTAGGTTTATATCTGGGACTCTCCACCATTTGACCTTAGAACTGAAGAAGCTTCTCGGATGAGAGGTGAAACGTCTTCAAGCAACTTAAAGAAGTCCAGACGCTTTTCTTTGCAAGCTCCTTTGACTGATGTCTGTGTAGGTTCTCAGTTATCCCGCTCACGTTAGTCTCAGGAAGAATGACTGATGTTTGACCTCTGCCTGTTGCAGGGAAGAGCTGCTACACTGTGTGGAGTGGTCCACTAGTGAACAAGGGCCAGGAGTTGTTCCCCATCTGTTTACGATCCTCCCTGCGTCCTTACCTTCCTTTCAAACTGTGAGTAAACTTTTTCCCCTCTCATGCAAGTCTTAACAAAAGGTCCACAGAGCTACTGGACTTTTCTTTGTTAATCATTAAGGACACTCTTTGCTACACAAGGTTTTTTATGTGCTGAACTTTAACTCTTTGCATAATTTGTAGGAGAGGAGAAAAAGCTACAATGTCCTGTTTTGTTGTTCTTGTTGTTGTATGTTTTTTAATAATGTAACATGTGCCCCGGTGCAGGCCTGAGAAGTTGGAGGTGAATCGGGGCATGCAGCTAGAGCAGGTGAAGCGAAAGATTCCCTCAGTGCTCTTTTCCTGGGACACCTACAGCGTCTCACGGGAAGGTTAGTCCAGAACACACATTTGTTTCTCCCTTTTTTTCCTCTCATAATGATCATAATGGCCCCTGGCATGTGGGCGGTTGTGCATTACTTGAAATTCTGTAAAGCTTTTCTAAAAGCATTCATGCATCATGAAGCCCGGCTGTCTCAGTAAAGTAGCTTTTGTGTGTGTGTGTATCATAAATGATTACATGTTGAGTTCCGAGTAACGCATTCCCGCCTGCTTATTTCTGTCTGCAGTTATGAAGTGTGGGATGTCCTGCAGCCTGTTTGAGGTGGTGGACGGGAAAGGCAAACCAACCAGCGGCAGCTTGGCCGCTCTGGTCAACAAACTGGAGAGAGACCGGATGGTGAGTCACATACCTGCAGTTTATCCAGGTTCTCTCAGCAAAATAAACACAACATTCTCAGGTTGTACAATATTCAGGTAAATAAAATGCTCCTTTCTGTTTTGACAACTTTGCATTTCTGTGCATTTGTTTGATACAATTAAGGAGGATCTCGTTTCATAAACAGTTCCATTTTCTCATTGCTTAGAAAACAGTGTAGGGATGTCATCTGTCAAGCTGCCGTGCTAATCCTGTTCTATTTTGTTCAGTAATTTTAAACAAATGGCATAAACCTGTCAGTTTAGCACTCATTTACACACTGAGCAAATGAAATCCTGTCCAGAAACAGACTGCTAATATGATTGCTCCCATTGTGCGATAATGATCTATTCCCTGATGTTCTGACTGCAGCTTTTGCTTTTCTTCTTCAGGTGCTGGTGAAGTCCTTATTTGATAAAGGCTTTCTCTTCCTGTTGTCCTCGGCTCAGATGGTTGAATCCAAAGGTGCCAGAAAGCTTTATCTGCCACTCTCCTCTTGTAATTCTCTGTTGTGTGAGTTGAACACCTACTTGTTGCCTCCGGTGAGAGTTTGGGTTTTAAAAAGGTTCTCTGTTTGTTTTCTAGAGCGGCGGGGGCGGGTAGAGAAGAACCTGCAAGCATTATTCATCTTTCAGGAGCCAAGGATGATCGTCAAGTACTGTAAGTCGTATTCATTGTCTCTACATGCATTTTCTGACTGATCCCGAGTGCCAGCATCTCCGTGCATTTTTGTTTATCGCTGTTATCTTTGTCATGCCGGTTTTTACACGATTCTGATGCATTTTTTCCCCCTCATTCTTAGCATCGAGGCTGTTCGAGCCAGAGCCGCTGACGGTGGAGCCTCATCCGGCTTTCTTGTCATCCATGGAGTCTTTCATCCCCGCAGTGCACTACGGCCTGTTCAAGTTGCGCCCAAACCCAGGCAAGGACCTGAGCTCTGGGGTGGAGCGTCAGGCCACCGATTACCTAACTCGTATGGATTCGGGCACAGTGCGTCCATTCATCCTACCCGACTACAAATATAATGTAAATGAAAGGACGAACCCCGTCACAGCACCCAGACCCAAATGTAACATGGATGCTGTGCTGCGATCGTACGTTCACAACCCCGCAAACTATATTTTACCTCTGAACAAGGCAAAGGACATCATTGAACGAATACGGAACCCTGCACCCGCACCCGCTCCAGCCCCAGTGGAATACAGCCCTGTTTCTGACTGGGGCGGCTCGGACAGGGGCTCGGACAGAGCAGAGAGACCCTCAGAAAGGCTGTCCCAGGAGAGGGCGCCTACAGAAAGGCCAGCCCAGGAAAAACCGCCGACTGACAGCAGCGGCGGCAGTAGTATTAGTAGCAGTAGTAGACGGAGGCCAGGGGTGGCCCATTCAAACGGAGCCCAGCTGCAACACAAGCCCCACGATGAGTCCCAGCCTCAGCCGCAGAGGTTGCGGCTGTCCCAGAACGAGTACGATAAAGACAAAATGAAACAGCTGCTTAAGCTAATTCAGCTTCATAAGAAGGCACTCGTGAAGGATCCTGGGAAGGATCGGGGGGAGGACGGCGCCTGGGATGCCAACAGTCTGAAAAGGAAATTTGAAGGGGACGAGAGAGGAGGCGCGAACAAACATCAACGCACAGATCAGCTGAGCAACGGAGAACCCAGCAGAGGTGAGGCGCGCTGCGATCACCTGTGGAGCCAGATTTCAGTCGTAGAATTTAAGTCACAGCCAATTGAATGAATGAATATTTTATTCGTTTCACAACAGTCTGATTAGTTCTCAGGAATTGAATAACTTCAATACATTTTTAAACAGGTTCATTTCAAGATGCATGTCTTTTTGTCGCTAACCCAGGGGGCTGTTTGAATATCTGTGCATACTGAGAAGAACATCCTAAAGCTGAAAAATAACCTATGTGATGAAATGATGAGAGGGTTTCCGAATAACCTCAAGTTTATTTTGGCACATCTGTATTGCAGTTTCAAAACGTGCACTACTGCTAACTTATCTGCCTTACTTGTGCCCCACTAGGTGCACAAGGGGACGACCTTGTGGATGAGGGTGGGCAGAACGAAAATCTGACAGCAGTGATGGAGAGCATGGGGATCTATGACACCGACCTAAGGGCCCGTGGCAACACCAATACCTCAGCCGTCAGCGAGACCCAACGCCTTCTCAAGATCCTCCTGGCCACACTCAATAAAGCTGTGGCTCAGGGTTCAGTGTCTGCAGACTCAAACCACGGTGAACCATCAACAGGTTCAGGAAGGGTGGAACCCGTTTACCACGACCCGGACCATAGGAAACAAAACGAGCCTCCGTCACAAACGAACTACGCCGAGGTGAGATGTAAACAGCTGATAGGGTTGTTATTTTGGAATATTTTTTCCTATCCAAAGATGAATAAGTATTTTATTGTACTTAAAAATATCTACTGGTGTGTTCTCTCTGTGCAGGAGGACATGGACTGTAGCCCAGGTAGTCCATTCAGCCCGGGCTCCCCACCAGAGCAAAAATGCACATCAGAAAACACAACCTGGGATATCCCCGCCAACGAAGGTACCTGAAAGCAATGAGTTCACACAGTCATCAATCTTTGAGGCATATTTGTGCTAACAAGGCATCACCGTGACTAATTTCATATCTGGCTTCCTCAGACAAAGCGCAGCCATTTAATGAGCAGAAGCCCGAGCCGAAGCCCGAGCCAAAACTAGAGCTGAAGTCCGAGACGAAGCCTGAGCTGAAGCCTGAATTGAAACCCGAACTGAAGTCCGAGCTGAAGCCTGAGCCAAAGCCTGTGCCAGTGGCTGCGCCAGCGGCAGACGTTGACCCAGAGCCGAAAACGCCTGCCGTTGTGGAAGTAAAAAAGATGCCTAAACCCACGCTACCTGCTGTAGAGGAAGTTCCATTCAGGCCCTCCATCAGCTTGGACACAATACTAAATCAGGAAATCCATAGCCTATCTTCTGACATTAAAAATATCATGCACACACAACACATCAACTATACCTCGCAGCTGCCTCCGCGGTTGCCTCCTCGCCACTGCTGGGTGTCTAGCAGCTGCTTCTCACACTTCGTTGTGCCCTACGTCTCCCCTGTCCCCATTCAGGGGCACGTCAAAGCGCTGTGCGAGAAGATGGACAAGTTGATCCCAGCCCCACCTGCTCCCTCCAAGGTCACTTCTCCACCTCCCCCATTGACACCATCTAATCTTACTACCCCACCCCCTGCCCCCATCCCGACCACCAAAACGAAAGCAGAGCCCTCTCTGTCAAAGAGCACCGTCTCCTCACAGAGCAGTAAAACAAGCACCATCAAAGAGATGACATCCACTAAGATTAAATCGGAAGCCCCGTCAGCAGAGATGGGGGGAGAGGTCTACTCTCCTTCTCAAGTCACAGCGGAGTCTCCGGAGCAGAACTCACAAAACCCAGGCGCAGCTTCTGGCAGTGGGCCTGGGCTGCTAGCCGGCAGCCTGATTGGTCAATTGAAACCCGAAGTTTTCAGCAGCCTGGTGGAGATTTTTAAGGACGTTACCAAGAATACAGTTAAATTTTACATCTATTCTGGAGACGAGGGGGAGGAGAGCGCTGTCTGCAAGGAGATCAAGGTACAATGCATTATGTCATTATGTTTGTAAAGATTATTGATTAACCACAGGATTCTATAAATAATTCATTGCAGCTGAACCTATTGCAGCTACAATACAGTCAGTCAGTAAAAAGCCAGACAGTAATAAAAATGACGCTGAGGAAATTGAGTTGAAAGATAAAAGCAGAAATAATCTTTTTTTTTTTCTTTTTTCTTTTTTTTTGTGTTTGCATCTGTTTTGGGGGCATCTCAAAATATAAATAAGAGGTGGAAAGAGTCTGTAAATCTGCAAAGGTTTAAAAAAACAAACAAAAAGAAAACAGTGGCATAGTTATTTTCTATACAAGTCTAGGATTTCCAATATTTCACTGCTTAAATGTCACAGTCATCATCATCAGTTATAGTATAAAAAGATGGATGTCATTTCCAGGTCAGCAAACATCAGTGCTTTAAACATGCATTTTCTCTAATAACCAGCAGAGGGCAATTCTTCTGACTGCTAAAAGATTACATGCTGTGTAGAAGTCAATGGGAAAATAGCTCTTGGCTACATTGCTCTGTGACCTCAGATGGGTTTATCTGTTCAGGCATGATTTCCAGGTCACGTCTAATAAACTGTGAAGTTCATTTTATAAATTATGGTCATTATTAGGGTCAGGAAGGAGGATATCCAGGGTTTGCTCATTGGCTAACGACTTGTGAGTAGTCATTAACTAATGAGTGCACACTGTCCTCAATCCTTAACACCCCTAGTTGACATCTAAAGTGCTGCCATTTTGGAAGAACTACTTAACAATGTTACACCGAGCTCCAGCGGTTACGTGATGATTTGATAATGAACAAAAAGTTTAGTTTTTTTACTCAAAAATGCCAAATGGTTTCAGAAAAAGGCATTTGCTGTTTTCATTGTCGTGTGTAATAGTCTTCAGATATCATTAGCTGCTGGAGTGTGAATCAGACATATAACAAGCAAACTGCACGCAGTGTGGGCTCATTAAAAAAGATGGAAAAGCACTTTTTCAGGTTTTTATGGCTAAAACTAATATTTTGGAGAAAATTGTAAGAATTCGGCAATGAAAATCGTAATTGGTTGCGGCAGTAATGGTGTTGTTACTGCCCATTTTACATGTTTTCTTTCACTTTCTTCATTACTTTTTTTTTTCTCCTTTTACTGGAACCAGAGAGCTCATGTTTATTCTTCAGAGGGGATGCATACCATGAGTGCAAATACAGGTCATTGTGGGAATGTGCAAGGCTGCAATAGCTTCTCTTTGTCACTGTGGGTTCATGTCTTAGTGCTCAGCTCTTTCTGTATCTGTCAGTCAGTCAGTACTCGTATGTGTAAAAGAAGAAGACACATTCATCTGTCTGTCTCTAACAATCTCATCCTCTCCTGTCTGTCACAAAGGAGTACTTGAAAAGTCTTGGCAACAGCGAGTGCAGCCCACAGACATTTTTGGAAAACAGCAGCAGTTTGGATAAGCTCCTCATCATCATTCGGAACGAGGACATCGCAGCACATGTGCATAAGGTACAATCGCCGCCCGTTATCCTCCCTCCAGTCGCTCACATCCAGATTGTAGTTCGGATGAATCGGCACCCGCTGAGGCAGGTAGCGATAAAACATAAATAATGGGAAGTTTTACATCTCCCGCAGAGTGCTGTTTTTCGTCTTGTTGCCTGTTATTTACACGTTCTATTTAGTTATAGTGCTGCGGAAAGGTTTTAGCGCCAATAGCAAAGCGAGGATGCTTTTAAAATATTATCATGAATTATTTCTCTTTAATTTACTTCACACAGTGCAGTAAACAAAACTACCAAATAACTGAGGATCAGTATTCGCAGTGAGCACCCTTTTCCTTTAAAAGAGCACCAGGTCTCCTACATATACGTATCTATAAAAGTACTTTGCTTTTAAGTTTTGGGTGTTTTTTGTTTTTTTTTTTGTTTGTTTGTTTTAGCTTTGTTTATTTAGTAGTGTCCCTAAAATCTCAGGCCAGTTACTAACAGATCAACGTAAATGGTTCTTAATAACACTGGCTGTCTGTTGTTTTGGGTCTCAGTGATTCTGAAGAATCAGTTTGGGATTAGTCAGACACTTCCCTGATGCTAAACGATTTAAATGCTGGACCTTATATTTCGAATTAAAAGATGTTTAATCTGGAAACTATAAAAACAACTTAATGTTTGGGGAATTAAAAAAAACTCACTCTTTCCTTTATTATGCAGATCCCGGCTCTGGTGTCTTTGAAAAAGTTGCCTTCAGTGAGCTTTGCTGGAGTGGACAGTCTGGACGATGTCAAGAACCACACTTACAATGAGCTCTTTGTGTCTGGCGGCTTCATGGTGTCTGATGAGTTTGTCCTCAACCCTGATCTTATCACGCAGGGTAAGTCGTGTTTTTCTTTGTGTGGACTGTACAAGGTCCAAACAAATATTACTCGACTAATGCTTGTATTGCGTGTTGAACTTGTATTGTGTATTTTGTCCAGATCGTTTGCAGGGACTGCTGAAGTTCCTGGAGGAACAGAGCACCCCTGAACACCCCTGGCAGTGGAAGGTTCACTGTAAGTCCCAGAAGAAACTTAAAGAGCTTGGGAGGTCAGTATCTCAGTAAGAGATTAGCCATAATAGCTGTATCCACATCAAAATGTTTGCCCATACTGGTTTTAACTGACCTCTCTACGGAACTGCTTTTGCTGTTGTTTCTTAAAGGTTAAACACTAATGCCATGGGGCTGCTGAATCTTCTGACAGCCTATCAGAAAAAGCATTTAGTGGAGTTCCTCCCGTATCACGAGTGTGACACGCAGTCGCGGCAGGCTCCAGATCTGGACTGCCTCATCAAACTCCAAGCTCAGCACACACAACAGCGACACCTCATCTTCCTCACAGGTAATCTCACTTCACCCCCCCCCCCCAAAAAAAACAAAAAAAAAAACAAAATCACCATTTCCACATGCCTCGTTAAGATTGTATTTCTGTTGTGTTAGCAAATGTCTTTTACTCACTGAAAACGCTCATTTTTACAGAGAGACCGTTTGAGATGTTCCTGCAGTACTCCAGAAACGGAATTGTGATAGCGAGCATCGACGATGTTATGAGCGGTTTCCACAGTCTCATCGGATCCATTAATCAGAACGAGCTTCCTACACCTCCTTCTACTGGTGGGTAGCATCAAAAAGGGCGCAGAACACAGAAACAGCAGAGTTCATGTTTTCTGTATAATCTCATTGTTTTGCTAAATTGCCTTTTTCTCCAGCCATCTCACCAGTTAAAGATTTATGTTCTGCCAGACAGTTTTTTAAAGCACAGTTGTTAATGCAGCCATAACACATTTGTTGATTATATCTTTCTTTCCACTTTTCCATTACTCTCCCACTTTCTCTCTCTCTGTCTCTCTCTCTCTGCCCTCTCCTGGTCTCCCAGTAGTGAATGATGAGTGTGTGGAAGAGGAGGACATGTCATTAGACTCTGATGATGGCGAGCCACCAACCATATTAGATCCTCCAGAGCAAAAGCAGCAAGTTGCAAAGAAGCCTCCGCAGCCACCCCCGCCAGAGAACGAGTTTCGTCCTCCGCTCCCAGACCAGCAGACCACCCCTGAGACGACGCCTACACTGTCTAACTACAGTGCTTTCAAAACAGCCATCTCTCAGTTCAAAGCCACGAACCAGATAGGCATGGGCTCTTCAGACATTGGCAGCTTGTCACCGGGAGGTTTCCCTGTGAATCCCCACCAGAGCTTCCTGTGCCCTTCGGCCTCGTGGTCATCATATACGGGTTCCTCTAGCTACACGGCCTCCCCAGCCTATCCCGCCTCCCCCTGCAGCGGCACACAGGAACCTCCAACCACAGTTTCTTCCGGAGCCCCAACCCCGCCTGTCATGCCCCCAGCAGGACCTCTAGCTAACCTGGCCTCCCTCCCCTTGGAGGTCAAGCCTCCCCCTCCCCCTCACCTCATGATGCTGGGTCATGGATATAGCTCGGATGCTGGAGGAGCGGGAGCTGCTGGGACCTCTCCCCTCACCACCACAGTCCCCCCCTTCACAGACCGTAATGACGCAGCTCAGCCAGGTTTCATTGCTGGGACCCCTAAGAATGCTAG
Source organism: Copadichromis virginalis (assembly GCF_057382275.1). Taxonomy (NCBI): domain Eukaryota; kingdom Metazoa; phylum Chordata; class Actinopteri; order Cichliformes; family Cichlidae; genus Copadichromis; species Copadichromis virginalis. Next base: position 22,762,724 of record NC_140637.1, on the reverse strand, counting down.
TGGGACCCCCAATCAACCGGACAGGACACTCAGTGGACCTGGGGACGGGGTATGGGGGACTGCAGGGACCACAGCTTGTGACAATGCAAGCAACCCGGGCGTGGTCCCACCTGCCCTGGTGGATCCCAGTGGGCTCGCTAAGACTGGAGAAGCACTTATAGGCAGCACCCCTTGTAGTCAAGGGGTCAGGACTCAGGTGAATTGCGCTGACGGCCTTGGTGCATCTGTGGGTATTCCCACAGTACCCACAAGGGGGGGCTCTGTACTCAGACCTAAGCTGCCTCCACATCCAATGTCTGGTGTGGGCTATGGCAGTATAGGTTGCATGCCTCCACATATGGATCACAGGCCAATGATGGGTGCTATGGGCCCGGGTTCTTTAGGAAGTTATCGAGGGAGAGGAGTCCCACCTGTAGGACTATGGCCTCGGCCTGGGCGAGGGCACGAACGAGGCGGTGGGACTGGAGGTGGACCCTGCTCTTGGGGTTACCCAGCAGGCAGGGGTGGGCCACCAAATTATTACACAGACTATTCATATTCTCACAATTATGCCCCTGAATAGACAATCAACATGATTCAAGAGGCAACACAAACACCATACACCAGAGACTATAAGTGCTGGCTGAATGTATATATTTCCTTGTCATAAATGCATTGATTTAAAGCAGAAAATAAGGATCCTGGTTTTCTACATTAATAAAAATTGATACAGGCAGGGTTGAGTGTCCTACTGTCGTGTAAACTGTCTGTACACTCTTTCCATGTGAGCTATTTGAGACCCTGTTCAAACCACTATATTTATATTTGCCAACAAATGTTAATGGCCTTCCAGCTTCTCCGAATTAATCATGTTCTGTTTGTCCCAGTTTGGAAAAGGTTTGTGAACAAGGGGAAAGGCTGATATTTTTTTAAAGAAAAAAAAAGAGTGAATGAAATTTCACTTTTGCTGTTGGTTTTCTTTTCTTTTTTTCTTTTTATTTACACACTTGGTTGTCCAGAATTCTATGAAAAATAAAACATTTCAAATCTTGTGTGTGATGGGTTTGATGACGGTGTCAAACAAACCATTAAAAAGATAAATCCCAGCTGTCTTACTATTTTTTTTTCTTTGCCTTGGAACTTCCCACCAACCAAACAGTTCAATTTTCAGCATGGAGGTGGATGATGGAGTTAAAGTGTAATATTGACAGTGTAGAGTACTGTAATGGAATTAAAATACTGACATCAAATGTTATTGCTTGTGCTGGTAGATTTAGAGGCCTTTTTAAAAAAAAAAATGCAGTAAGGAAACATTTCCTGACATTGACATAACATCAAATAAATCTATATTCTCCAGCACTTACATCCTTTGAGGCTCCATACGGAGTGCGACCACCTCTTCAACTCTGTCACAACCGAAAGACTCATTAAGAGGGTCGATGAGTGAGTTGTCTCATCAGCCATCTGATAGAGGGGAACGCCAGGGGGCGCTGTTTGCTTTTAATGTAAGAAATGGGTTAGCAGCACCTTTTTCTACAGAACCTCATTCCAGCTGTGCCATGGAAGCTTAGGGAAATGTGAAAATAAGTTCTTCCTGCTAAATCAATTATGGTTAAGACCCGTCACACAAATGCTGAGCAAGATGTATTTTTATTATTTATTTTAGCAACCTTCTCCACATGGTTATTTATACTTAAAATAACCACTATAAATGCAATATTGAGCGGAGTTCTGAGGCTTGTATGCCTCATACAGGTATGCTTGGTTCTGGAGCATGAAGCACAAACAACAGACTGACTTCTACTGATTTTTAAAGGGACATACACATTACGCAAAATATATAATTTACTATGCAAGTTATGGAAAAAATGCAATTGAATATGCTGCTGCTGCTAGCCTTTGTTAGTTGCTGCTAAGAGTTGTAACGAAAAAAAAATCAAAGATGATAGCTGAGGTTTGTAAAAATGATCATTTCAAGCAACTCATAGAGGTTAAAAAATTAAAAGGTTTGAAGTTAGGTTTTTATTTTGAAAATAGGACATTTAAAGCACGGCCTAAAAAGTAGCTTGAGACTTTTATTTTGAAATCCCCACAGAAATAGTTTAAAAAAAATAAAAAAAACCATGACATTTTAAAGCATTAAATTGGATATTTTATTTTAAAACATTTTTCATAATTTTAAGCATCTACTTTTCTTAGAATTGGACACCGTAATAACAAATTTTAAACTGTGCTAAAGCTAACAGTAGCTGCTCGTTCCTGGCTAATCGATTCATGTAAGTCTTTACTCATGTTCCCTCGTTCCCCTTAGCTTGTTTGTTCGAGGAAAAAATATCTGACTCTTAAGTTATCTGCACAGAGAGCAAGTAGAGTAGGTCTTGGTGCATTTTCTTTCAAAGAATGTGGGCAAAACAATGAATAAACCTGAACAGAAAAAAAAGCTTTTGGCAAAAACAAAAATAACAGGTTAGTTTTAGCTGAAACGTGTTAAAATGCTCTCATCCACTCTGTTTGTCGTATTTTTCATGAGTTTGTCACCAAGAGGCATTTTGGAGCGCAACTATGTGCATTTAGTCCCTAAAGTAGAGCCTGCATACTTGACTGAAGCACTTCCGTTTTATTCTCCTTTATACTTCCAGTCCCTCCACTACATTTGACAACTCTCATTGCTTTTCAGACGAAAACAAAGCCTGGTTTCTACAACCTGTCACATTCAGAAAATCTAGGAGTGAAGTCTCCACCACTCAGAAAAAAGATATTTCCACTCTCAAGCTGTCAGTTGGTTTCCATTTAGATAACTGTTTGAGAGGCAAAGATGTAAGAGGAGTCAAAAAAATGAACATAAACTTGGATAGCAGAACTTTGCTACCCCATTAATCATCTCTCAGCACTTCAGCTTTATCAGATAAAACTACCCAGCCTTGTATAATAAAGTAGCACACTGCAGCAGGTTCAAGAGTAAAATGTTTGGTAAAGCAGTGATGCATCAATATTAAAAGTCATAAATAATAATATTTCTGTCAGAGGAACCATTTTTTTCTGCAGAATCAGGACTTCTGCTTTTTCTACCTTTTGGTGCTTTCAGTATGTCGATTTAGGTACAATTCAGAATGGAAGAACTTTTACTTAGTATTTCTTAAACTGATATTTTAGCACCCAGCGCAGGAAGAACATTTCAGATCTTTTATTTAAGCTAAAGTGCCTGTACTGTACTACACTTAATATTATTAATAAAATACTTTACAACTAAAAGTCCTGCATTGTCGTTGTTACAGAAATAAGAAAGTAAAAATAAAAATGGATGTTAAAGTGAGTTAATGATGCATTTTATAATATTGCTTAATATTTTAATTTGAATGTGAAGCCGTTCTGGTGTGTTTGATCATAAGAGAAACTTAACACCTGCATCTGGATAAGCAATAGATGGACCTAAAAATAAAGGAACTGCACCAAATCTATGCTAAAATGTAATATTTCTCTCTGAAATGTAGTTAATTTGAAAAATAAGTCATCTTAAATTTGTACATTCTCGAGGAAATGTGCACCTCTGTTGGAATTTCAGCTGAAAATTCTGATCTGAATAGATCTTTTATCACTAAAATGTGATCATTTTGAACATAATACACTTGATTCTTTAAAAGAATTTTCATTGGATTATGGGACACTGTGGAAGAAAGAACCAGGTCAAAAGAAGTATGTATTTCCATTGCTTTAAAATTGGTCCTGTGGGTTCAGTGAGCAGCAGAGATCTCTGGGTTTAGGTGTTACCTTGTAGATGTGCCTTTGCAGGATGTAGGGATTTGGGCCAGAGTCAAACTTGCCTCTGTTCACGAGCAAGTGTAACACCAGTACCCCTTCTCTCATTACCTGACATTATGGAAGACCCATTCCTCCTTACACTGCAGTTTTTCTTGTCTTTAGTTTGCAGCCTAAAGGCAACATTGCAAACATTACATTAGAATGCAGCTTGAGCAGAGAGAAGTAATGTTGCTTAAAGACAGCTTTTTTTTATGAAGCCCTTTGAGGCGATGCACAAAACAATGTAAACAACACAGCAGAGGAAAAAAATGTAATCCAGTGCTCTTCTATGAGTCTCCGTCAATCACATATAGCTACATTAAGATTATAAATGTAGCCAACATGGCGATACCATAACGACAGCCTTGCAGGCAACACTATGAGGCTGCACTTGGACACAGCAGAAGTTCTAGCTACATTCATGTGAAAAAAAAAAAAGTTTTCACACTATTTTGCGCAGTCCTCTGAAAATCTAAACACACTCTCACTGCATCCTTAGGATCTAAGTGGGTAAATAGCAGAGAGGGGCTGCCAATCAAATTGACTTGTTTAACTGATAGTCAACAAGTGTTGCCACCTGTGTAAAATCAGGTTTTGGTAGGAAAATATTTTGCGCTGCTTTCAAATTGGTCCCAAATAGAGCCCTTTTTCTCACATGACTGTGCATGCTTACAAAGATAATGCTAGCTCGCTGACGTTAATCATTTCAAATTCCAACATCACTCTATTATTTGCTAATTAACAAAATTGAGTGTGACTGTCATTGGTTCTTTAGAAAATTGGTAAGAAACCAAATGAAACATACAGTCGTGCCTGATGAAACATCAGGGGATCAGAAGAGTTATTCCTAAACAGACTTGGATGTGTGCAACATTTTTTTATGGCCATCCATTCAGTACTTGTTTCTTTCACTCAAAAATCGAATATCTTCAGATTTACTTCTTCGAGGTCTGTACAAAAAGTAATGGGAATCCATTAAATAATAGCTGAGATGTTTCAGAGTTTTAGACTGACCAACACTGCAATCCTCAGAGCCATTGTGTAAGTATGGTAGCAAATAGTATCATAAAGCACAGTTGTGAGTGTCTGCCACCAGTGACACTGTAATGTATTGCAGATTGGGTAGCGCTAGTGTCTCTGACAGTTAAGGTCTTTTTTTTTAATAGAAATAATAAAGCCAGATTTCATCAAAGTTTATTGTTGTCTTTTAGTGGACAAGTATGACACGTTATAACAAAAGAACCGGTACAGCATGATACAGGTACAATAAAGCCAGTGGGAAAAAAATACAACTGAATGCCAAGGAAGAATAAATAGACAAGACAGTGTTGTAAAAACGTAGTCATGGGCTGCGGTATAAAACTTGAAACACACTGGGTCATTTTGATTGTCAGATCCTATAATGTCCATCTAAATTCTACTTGGTGAGACACAGTGAGCCAGGAGACTGCTCCAAAATATGCTGCTTAAGAGCATATACTCATTTGTTTGCAATGAAATGTGACGGGCCTGTAGGTCTGATTAAGGAAGTATTCATATGCTATGTACTCCACAGTGCTCTGATTGAGACCAGATCCCTGCTGGAAATCCCGCTGCTTTTCACTGCTTTGAAAACACAGAACGTGGCTTGCATTCGCATTCAGCTCAGAGGTATGATGAACAGCCTGTTGTCTGGTGTAGCAGTGTGCATTTATTTTAGGCTTTTTTTGGAAGCAACTGACCTACCTCCTAAAAAAAGATAATGTAGCCTAGTCAGTAGCTTTTCACAAGCGCATATTCCAAGTTAGGTGCCCAGTTAGAATAAAATAAGGATTGTAGGTGACACAGGGAGTGTGTGTTTGTGGGTGTCACAGCATTTGAAAAATGAGTATGTATCTGACACAGCTGGATGCCTCCACTCTTGCCTGATGACTGTTTTGACAGTTCAGTAATAGCCTGTGTTGACAGTCAAGGCTGCCTTCCACGAATGAAAGCAATTCAACCCGTGCTATTCAGACTAAAACTCCTCTTTCACAGTAATTAGATTCTTGACTAAGATGATTTCGAATCCCTGGGAGCCCAGTCGAACTTGGGAAAACAATTAATCTGGAAAGGGGAAGTACATGCTTTAATTTGGGCCTGATGGAGTGTTTCGCTTTGGAGAAGGACATCTTTTCGAGCATTAAGGAGTTGCTTCCTTTACATCTGGGTAATTTGTCAGAATGCCTCGGGATGATTTGCAGGGAGCAAAAAGACTGAGCTGTACAGAGTTGCATTTTTTTTTGTATGCTGGAAATTAGCTATTTATTTTACAGTGTTATTATCAGGACTTTCCATCAGCGGTTAAATGTTAGTATAAACAAAACATGAAATGCTGGAAGGGTCCTGATTTCGGCAAACCAAATCTGCCTCTTGACTACCTCCTCATGTCTGAAATGAACTGGAAAAAGCACAATAATCATTCATTCCATTTTTGCAACGCAGTGTTGAGGCCTCCCATTATCAGTTAAGTACTTGTTGTCACAAGGTTAAAATAAAATGCTGGATTCCAAATAGCTTTAGGATACCAGCTTCGCTCATCCTGACTCTGACATCCTGCCTACACTGAGGTTTATTTCCTAAAGCTGGAGTGAGCTTGCATAACCAGGATCACCTGTGGACCCTCGGCGAAATGGAAAGCCCTCCATGAAAAGCTCACAACATGTCCTCTTTGTTTTAACCTGTTAATCTAATCTAATCATATGAGAAAAACAATAAATCCCAACCCAGCTGTGTTTGCTGCGTCAGAGAGCGGATTAGAAGGATTTAAAAACAGTGCAATTCACCAAGAACCTGGTTTTTTATCCTTGTGGTAATTTCCTGAAATCTCACTCCAACTCATCGCACCATTTAATGTTTCTAGTGCACTGTGTCTGAAAAACAAGATACAAGACGTTACATCATACAGGCGCACAGCAGCGTCTTATGTAATCTTTGTTGAGAAAGGATGCTTACCACACTGAAAACGTTTGATACTCGATCAGTGATGGTGTCATGAATAGAGTAGTGCATTATAGCACGGTGATCTATCACGGCTCATCGTTTCTGACTAAGGTCCACACAGCATCATCAATAAAGGACCCTTAAAATTCAAACTTCAGGAAACGCTACTGATTTTATTTTATAATTAGAAAAAAACCCCTATAATTTTATAAAGTTCAGGTGCTACTTTGAGAATAAAGTGATAATGTCAAAAATAAAGTCAGCTCTCATAGATCTAGTAGTTATTACCACACTTTATGTGCTAAAAGTGAAATAATATCCCCATTACTAAGTCTAAAGTATGATTTATCTTAATATATGCAAGGCATTTGGCAGGGGCAATCATGACAAAGTTAGTGAGGCAAGGCTGAGATGGTTTGGACATGCACAGAGGAAAGTTCATGGATATTTTGGGCACAGGATGGTTATTATGGAGCTGCCAGGCAGGATGAAAAGTGAAAGACCACAGATGAGGTCCATGGATGCAGTGAAGAGGGGCATGCAGAGGGTTGGTTGCTAAGGATAAGGTGAATTGGGGGCAGATGATCCACCATTGTGACCCCTAAGAGGAGCAGCTGAAAGAAGAAGACTATTTTGTAGATGTTGCCAATTACTAGCAGGTGTAGTTTGAATCGAAACAACTTTTTTCTAACTTGTTATACTTTATTCTTGAAATGTTACAAAATTTTGACTTTATCCTTATAATAAAAAACCACAAGATAAAAAAGTCCTTTAAATTTAATACTTGTATTATTTTGGCCCTAATTCTCCTAATCCCTCCTAATCCTTCGTAGGTATCTGGGCAGGCAGAAACTTTACGATTACTCTTATTGTAACCTTTTACTGCTTTGTCCATGAACACCATATGCTCGTGTATTACTTTCTACCTCATCATCTGTCAGTTAAAAAAACCTTTCCCTAACTTTTCCCCGCTGTTGTGCATCCTTTTCAGTATTCTTCTCCCAGCACCCAGTCCTCTCCTTCCTGTTTACGCTGATACACACACGCCCATGTTGTGAATGCACGATATTATGTCCATTTACAGCCGTGTTAGTATATTCAGAGATTATTTTGTAAGCTGTTCTAAAACCAAAGTTGTTTTCATTGTTCTAAAACAAAACAAAAAAAGTGTTATTATGGATGCAGCCTTAGTCTCACGAATTTTTTTGGGTTAATCCCTGTGAGTTTAATACTGATGAAACTCATCGCTGTCAAAGAGCCAGTCTGTTCCACTTTCATGCACCGTTGGCCATTTGATATCAGATTTCCCACCTCCTTTTGAACTTGAATTTACATATAAGCTGCACAACAATATTAGTCGCCTCTATCTTAAAAGGAGTCATGTTTTAATTAAGGATTTCAAAATAATCAAAGGCCCTAACTCCAATGACAAGCTCTGCTTTGTAATACACGCAGTTACTGATGACTTGTCCCTGACATTATATGAAGGATTACATCTGATCCTTTTCAATCTTGATGCAATCCCTAGTCCCACCCAGTGTTTTTATTAAGATTAAGCTACAATCTTAAAACATTATGGATGCTTAGACTTGAAGAAAATTGATTTGTTTCTTTTGAGGCTGCTGTTTGTCTCGGCAGGGTTCCCTTCATCATCGACCAGCTATATGCTGTCTTAGCTCTTTTATGCAGTCAACCTCAGGGTTTTTTCTAGGCTCTGAAACGGCCTTTGTGGGGTGACTATACGCAGCAATAAAGCCTGATTGATCTACATACGGTAGAGGCCATAAGTCATAAGAAAAATGTGCATTTTCAGGCTTTTTTCCAACCATTTGATAAAATGCGGCCAATATGCTGATGCAGGGTTAAGTAAATGAAATCCAATGAACAAAACTGGTTTGAATGAGTTCTAAAAGATTGTAAAGCTGTGGACTAGAGGGGACCTGACCCCTGGAATTCAAAAGACACGTTGCTTGTTGAGTGGTTGTTTGATAAAGTGTTATTAAGCTCTTTTAGAGAGGATTTAAATTGCTACTTTTATTCTCAGTCCCTTAATCATTTGGTGCTGGTTGATTTTCCTTTGGGGGCTGGCTAAAAACCTCTGCGGGGGGTGTGCCAAAAATGTCTTTATGCAGGAAAAACCCTCTCACCCATGTACTTTGTTCCTTCAGTGCGGAGCATGGGAGTCTTTTCTTTAGCATCTTTCATCTCTGTTGTTGGAGTGTGTAATTCTGTCATTTGAAGCATGTTTTGCTGAATTAAAAAAAAGAACAAACAAACAATATTCAGTCACTTCAGTCGAAAAAAAAAAAAAGCACGCACAAAAACACAAAACACCAAACAGTAAGAACAAAGCTATACAAAGTAATGCCACCTTCAGGGTTTGAGTCACAGCTGCTTGAAGAATTTGTCACTTCAGTCAAAATTTAGTGGTTGTGTTTATTCTGCAGTGTTCAAAGTGCTCTGCTGTGTTTGATCAAAAAAAGATGCTGTCTTTGAAGAGCAGGCCAGTTGCTGCTTTTTGTCTGGGTTCTTGACACTCCTGATTTCTACACTTTGCTCTTTGCCAGATAAGCAGCATGCAGATCTTTTTTTCCCCCTGCCAGATTAATGCAACAGGTTTATATGAAACATGTATATTTATGATGGCTCACTGCAGGATGCACCTCTGTTTTGAGCTAGATAAGATTTTTAAATGTTTGCTGTAAGCTATGGCTTCTGAAAAAAAAAAAGATTACTAAAATAATACAAAATTAGACATAAGCAGTTTAGGAAAATGAGGATATGAAGTTTTCAGGAGCTGGTGCTACATGTTCAAGCTACACATTAGGGGATATAGGGTGTATATTGCATTTCATTTTTAAATTTATCTTTAGTTTATGCAGTGCTAGCACTTATCTGCTCTACACTATCTGTAAAACCTCAATCCAGGTAAGGTGTGCAAACTGATCTTAGTTCCAGCAGTCAGTACAGTCATTCACTTGCATTTTTTTTTTTTTGGGAGTGGGGGGAACTAATCCATCTTCAAAACTTTGAAAGGGAAGCCATATTCATTCTCAGATCCCATGAGAAATATTCCCCCTAGTGCTGTAGCTGAGCACGGAGAAATTATTAGCTGATTTTAAGGACTGATAATGGCTCCGCTGTGATTTTGTGGTGCCAGTACGTTGCGGGTATAAAGCAAAGTTGAAACTTTCATTCCGACTACCTGGCCACATGGCAGAAAGAGGAGAATTGAAACAGGAGATATTACTTTTTTTCTCTTTCTTTTTTTTGTTCAGGATGCCTCTTAACTGCATCTGACAGTTGGAAAGGAGACGTGAAGTTCTTTTTTTCCCTTTATAGTATTATTACTCAAATAGCATGTCCTAGCTAGATACAGAGGAGTTTTCAGTTAAGACTTTCAGTTTCCGCCTGGGGGGGTGGAAAAAAAACTTCAGCTTTCCAGAGACCAATCTGTTCCTTCTTCATTCATCACCGGGTCAATGAAGGCTACGTGTTTATTAGTTTGGCTTTTGGTCTGCTCTCTTGTAGAGTGGAAGAGGGTAGAAGATAGACTGCTTGACTCATACTGCTTTGACCGTTTGCAGTAGATGCAGCGACATGGAGTCAGATAAAGGTAGATGAGGATAATCGTTGTAGTCACCATACAGCCGAGCAGCGTTGTGTAGCCAGTGTTGAATAACTCTGCCGTGGGCAGCAGCACCGTCACGTTCACCTCCCGAGTTGCATTCAGTGCCTGTTTAATATCCACAGCTGTGCACACATACAGTCCCGAGTCATTGACCTTGGTTGCTCGGATCTCCAAAGTACCATTAGGAAGCAGGTTAATTAGATTATCATCTATGTTGGCCTTGGTGATGTGCCCCTTGCTTGGGGAGAGCCACGTAAAGGAGAGATCTGTGCTCGTCAGGGATGTTTGGCAGTCTAGACGCATCCTTTCTCCCTCTGAAACCAACACGTTGGAAAGGAGAACTGTTACGGGCTGCAAAACGGGTTTTTCCACAGTGCAGTTGAGGAAGAATCGGTTCTGTTGTAGAAATTGGATGGACGATCGTAGGTCTCCGTTAATGAAGCAGATATGCTCCTCCTTAAAGTCCCTCACTGAGTCATAGCCCCTCAGGTCCCAGTGCCAAAACACGCTGTACATGGAGCAGTCACAGATCAGAGAGTTGTTGTAGAGATACAGGCCCCGCTGCACCAACCTGGGTAAAGCTTTCACATCCTCCCATTGCAGATGGGTCAGTCGGTTGGATGAGAGATCTAACATGCTCAGGAATGGATGAGTGTGATCTTGGATTGAGAAGAAAGGGAAGTCTGTGATTTGGTTGAGGCTGAAATAGACCTTTTTTAAGCTGCTCAGGCCACTCAGTGTGCCGGCCTCCACCCGTGCAATCTTATTATTGAAGAGAAGGAGCTCCTCCAGCCTCCAAAGCCCCTGAAAGTAGTGCTGCTCTACCGCACGAAACTTATTGGAGGACAGGTCAAGGTGCCTGAGACCAGAGACGTTTTGAAAAGTTCCAGGATTCAGGGCTTTGAGTTGATTGTGCGCCATCAGCAGGTTTTCCAGCCTGGACATCCCGTTGAAGCAGCCTGGACTCAGCCAGGAGACATGGTTGTGGCTGAGGTCGAGACTTATTGAGAAAGAGGGCAGGGAGTGAGGTAGCTTGGTAAGTCCGCTGGAGCTACAGCTTACTGCATCGGATATACAGAGGCACACGGAGGGGCAGGTCTCCTCAGTGCTGTGGAGAAAACAGAGCAGCACCAAGAGAAGGCTTGGATTTAGTCCGCAGGTCATGGTTTTTGAATCCTTCAAGGTTTCTAATCCCTCTGGTTCTCCCTGAAAAGATAAGAATCAAATGAGAAACAGGGTGATATATGAGAAGGGTATACTATTTTCAAGTGTTTCAGGCTTTGAGCTGTTCAGCCATACTGGAGCTCTCAGTATCTGTGGTACAGTAGAAGATGAAATGGTTCACTTTAGTGACCATGAATCCTTTTAACTCTATATAAAATATTTGGAATGCTTTGGAATAAGAAATCCTCATGCTGGGATATTTTCAAATGTTTCAACAGTCAGATTCATGCAGACTACTTATTCCTCTATTTAGTGATTATGCCTCTGTAGATCAGCAAAAGGCGATTTTAAATGACAAGAACTTCATCTTTAATGCAAAGGCTCTAGCAAAGATATTGCAAATATGAAATCTTTTCCATAGTCATTCTATTTGCACAGACCCCAAAGTCTTTGAATAATTAGACATTTTTAAATATAAAGACTGTTTTTGACTGCCTTAACCTGAAGACATCACCATGCATGTTTGTTCGGTCTTTATTTTGGACAGAAATCATGTTTAGGTGAGTTGAGATCAGGGCTTCTTTCTCAGTATATTTTATTTTTCAGTTGTGAAGTTCCATTCTGCAGCATTTCACTGATCTTGCGCAAAAAGTCCAACCAAGGTCGTTTTAGAAGCAAGTCTCGCCAGCCGTTATCTTAAAACCCCTCTGGGTACCTATTTTGGAATATTTTTAAAATGTATTAAACTTTCAAAATAGAATCAGTCAGTCAGATCAGATAAAAAACATTTAAAATCAATGCTGAGTTTTACCTAAAAGTATATTTTCTTTAAAAAAATATTTTTTACTTGAACCACAGTTTGTATTACTACAGAAATCGACTATAGTTTTCAGCTATTTTATAAAGTCTCTGTTACACCTCTATACACTTACAGTTATATACTCTTATTGTCTTGATAATTTGTTTTGTTTCTGTTTTTCGAGTCTAATGATGACCTCTTATTTTCCATGTTCACATCTTTTCAATAAACGGCTACACAATAAAAATACTTAGCCCAAACCAAACACTTAAAATCAGTTTCTTAATTTGTCATGAATAACGTGTAAACTGACCAACCATGAACTGCTCAGTTGGCTCGCTTAAACCTAATTCTTTGAAAAAGGAGGACTGTGTATAAAATTGGCTGTAATTTCTAAATGGTTAAGGCAATGTTTTTGTTTACACCCTTGAATTAAAGCTGAAAGTGCAGTGCAATCACATCTTGATTGCTTCATTTAAAATCCATTGAGTGTGCACAGTCTAAATTGTGAAAACTGTGTTCTTGTCCAGCTACACGCGGACCTGTATACACAGTAATCACTGTCTCTAAATGACAATTATTTTTATTGTTTCTTGGCACGTCGATTGTTGTGTGTTATTAACTGAGCATTCAGCAGCTAACAAAGAGGCCAAAGCCAAAACTTTAAAAAAGGCAGACATAAACTGAGATTATCCGCAATCACAGCAGAAAAGTGTCTTTCAGCCTGCGACATAAAGCTTTTTTCAGTTCAATACCTCTGAACTCTAACAACTCATCTATACCAAACTTACAGAAAATAAATGCCAACTAATTTCCCTTTAATCACCAAATTCATAAACTGACTAATCACCACAGCTCTATATAATTAAAAACTTTTCAGCACATTGTGAAAGCATAGTGTGGACATACTTTACCTTCAAAAATGTTTTTAAGTCTTTATGAAATTAAAAGCTCAAAAGGAGAAAAGTTCACACTACTCCCAGACAAGTGAGCAATTTTGTTCACTTAGTTAATCTCATTCTCCCTTCCAAAAAAATAAAATGAAGAAAGGAACACACGGCCAAACCACAAATCCAAAATAAACTGCTTAGCGACAATACGAGACTCCAACTTTCTTTCGTTTTCCCGCTTTCAGAGTTGTATCCCCATCAATGAATACCCACAACATAGCTGTCTAATCCTTATCTCCTTTCGGATCCTCCTCCCGAGGCGCTCGAGGAATAATTCAAGGCTCCCGCCGTTCTCCTCAGCTAACTTTAAGGTCCCCCTAGCAGGCTTTTTCTCCTCTTCCCAAATGAGAGTGCCGCTCGAGAAACATCCTGCGGTGCTTTGCAGTGTATAACAAACAGCATAGAGCTCAGTTAATCTCCCACAATCCCCCCTCCTTCTCCGTGTCATTTAGAGACCAGTCTTGTGTCTCCCTCTCTCATCATTAAGTAATCATGCTGGTGGCTGCCCTCCTCGTTCTCTCTGTCTCTCTTTCTCCATTTTTAACCAATATCAGTTTTCCCACACTGATCTGTTAGTGTGCTAGTAGATTTGTATGATTTTGCTTGCTAACATATTAGCAGAGCCCAGGAGCTTTACACATGAATATTGCATGTGTTATCCGGTAACCTTTCACCAGTAATCCCAGGGGCATGAAACTTGGCTGTGCTCGATGTGTTTTTGTTTTTCTTTGAGTATGTGTGACTGTGTCTTAGTGCTGGTTTTCTTAATGCTGTAAATACACCTGTTTTTTCTGTGAGCTTGGAAACCCTCTTCATCTTTTGGTGTATTTGAAGGCTTTCAGGCTCTTCGGGTCTTTTCCTCACCTGTGTGCTCTGCGTCTATTTGAGTGGTTTTAAGTCGATCGACATTAGCTTCCTCCTGCCCCCGAATATGCACACATTCACTCTTCCTCTAAGTGCCTTATGCAGTACATCCTCTGCTTTCTTTCTGAACTCCAACATTGCTCCGTTCCCATCTCTTGGCTGTGGGTTTGACTGGATATATGCTGTCCATGGTGCTTGGTCATGGTGGTCCTGACAGCTCTGGTTTCTGTCACAGTGAATTAGCTTTGCCTCCCAGCAGCCACCTCCTCTCTGCTAGCCCCAACCCACCACCTCCCTCTGTGCAAGTGCTCGGGGCTTTGACTGACTCCCACTCACTCACTCACTCACTCACTTTGCAGAGGCACATAACCTGATTCCCCACGGATTCAAACTCGCTGGATGGGCTTCACTTCTTCAGCTAATCCAAAATGCTGCAGCAAGAGTCCTGACAGGGACTAGAAAGAGAGAGCATATTTCTCCTGTTTTGGCTTCCCTTCATTGGCTTCCTGTTAAATCCAGAATTGAATTCAAAATCCTGCTCCTCACATACAAGGTCTTAAATAATCAGGCCCCATCTTATCTTAATGACCTTGTAGTACCATATCACCCTATTAGAGCGCTCCGCTCTCGCTCTGCAGGCCTACTTGTTGTTCCTAGAGTATTTAAAAGTAGAATGGGAGGGAGAGCCTTCAGTTTTCAGGCCCCTCTTCTGTGGAACCAGCTTCCAGTTTGGATTCGGGAGACAGACACTATCTCTACTTTTAAGATTAGGCTTAAAACTTTCCTTTTTTCTAAAGCATATAGTTAGGGCTGGACCAGGTGACCCTGAATCCTCCCTTTGTTATGCTGCAATAGATGTAGGCTGCCGGGGGATTCCCATGATGCATTGAGTTTTTCCTTTCCAGTCACCTTTCTCACTCACTATGTATTAATAGACCTCTCTGCATTGAATCATATCTGTTATTAACCTCTGTCTCTCTTCCACAGCATGTCTTTATCCTGTCTTCCTTCTCTCACCCCAACCGGTTGCAGCAGATGGCCGCCCCTCCCTGAGCCTGGTTCTGCCGGAGGTTTCTTCCTGTTAAAAGGGAGTTTTTCCTTCCCACTGTCGCCAAAGTGCTTGCTCATAGGGGGTCATATGATTGTTGGGTTTTTCTCTGTATCTATGAAGCGCCTTGAGGCGACTTTTGTGTGATTTGGCGCTATATAAATAAAATTGAATTGAATTGAATTGAACTTCTCAGACGGTGGGGTAATGGAGAAAGATGTCGGTGTCCACAGAAATGTGGATGAGAACGACTAAGGAGGAATGTTAAGTTCAACAAGAGATCGATTTAAAAACCTGCTCCTTAGTTTGTTTGGGGGTTTTTTTGTTTTTAAAAATGGGTTGAGCATGAAGAAAACACATTTGGCTGTGTTTGTGCTGAAATGAAAAAGCAATGACACAATCTTGTCCCAGGGCTAGTCATCAGCTTGGCTGCAACATGTAAGAAATACATACACCCACACGTGTACATTTGAGATATGTTAGGAATGGATTCTAAACAGGCCCTTCTTGTAGGTGTTATGTTTATGTGGGCTTGTAATGTGGCTCAAATGGCTCTCTTAGTAATTTGTCTATTTGCCTGCAAATTGAACCTTGTCCTACTATAAAGAAAGCCTTAATCTCGATAGCTTTTTAAATATTCACCTTTCATTGATTGTTTTAAGGTGTTATGTAACACTCCTAGCACCGTTTGCTGAATGGGCTGCTGAATGTATTGCTGTAGTGTTAGTCCCCAAGTCCCTGATTATAAGGGGATCACACATGACCTATAAACCAGAGTGTGCATAAGCTGATAATGATTCATGGTTTTGGCATATGAGGCTTTAAATTAGGTTCATGATTGTGCCAGTGTGATGTCACTGGCAGCATTTGGTTTTAGCTTCGGTGTAACTGTGTGGGGAACGTATTCTTTTGCTCAGGCAGGCCCTTGTTTTGCTGCTCTTGATGTGGTTGAACAATTGTGGTACTTTATTATTTTTGATTTTGACTCCCAAGATCAATTCAATCAAAGCACGAGGAGGTAAACAAAAGAAAAAGAGTTGAGCGTCTATGCAGCTTATTCTCCTAAATTGCAAAACAATTATTTTTGCCCTTTTCTGCTGATTGTCTTGTCACGGTCTGCGGAGGCAGACCGTGCGGAAAGGTGTGTGGTGGACCCAGGTGCGAACACAAACGAGGATGCAGGAGTGGATTCCAACAAACGAGCCTTTTATTATGGCTGATGAAAAGAACAAAAACAGAATGAGGGCAGCATACGTGTAGTACTCAACAGAAAACCTAAACTGGACAAAACTAAGGAAAGACTATGGCTGGAGGTACAGAACACAGGAGGTGGTAACACAGACGATCAGGGGAAGTGGCCACACATGGGAACACAGCTGACACACATGAACTTAACGACAGGACAGAAGGAGTGAAACTGAATACACTGACCGTGAATACAGACTTTCAAAGTAAAACAGGAAACATGGAGATTAGACAAGACACATGAACCGGGGAGACGTAGTACAGGGGAGATGACATAACCGACAGCATGGACTTGACAATATAAGACACGCAGACATAAACACACGAAGGGCAAGGGAGACTTAATACACGGGTAATATGTACAAATGGCTGGACTGCCTTAGTGACCCTAAACAAAGAATAAACATCAAAATAGGCTAAAACACAAAACACTGGGTCGCACGACCCAGGACCATGACAATACCCCCCCCTCAAGGGCTGGCTCCCGACAGCCCAAAACCGAGAAACCAAACAAAAACAGAAAAACCCCACCCAGGGCGGGAGGCGGGGGACCAGGACGGAGGGACCAGAACAGGAAACAAAACGAACAACAGAACACACAGGAGCACAAGACCAAAGTCCAAACAAAGTTCAGGGGGCCGACCCAGAGCCCACAGGCACAAGAGTACACGGGTCACATGGTCGGGGGGCCGACCAGGCGGGCGGCACAGGTGACAGAGCCGGTCCGGAGGCCGGCCGCGCAGAAGGCAGCGGCGGCGGCGAAGGAGACGACGGAGCAGTTCAGGGGGCCGGCCGCGCGGAAGGCAGCGGCGACGGAGCAGTGTCAGGCGCACTGGCCGAGGCCCGGTGGACACAGGACCAGACGAGGCTGAAGACTCCGATGAGGCCGGACCAGACGAAGACGCCGGCTCTGAGGCTGCAGCCGACGACGACTCTGAGGCTGCAGCAGACGACGACTCTGAGGCTGCAGCAGACGACGCAGAAGGTGGCTGGATGGGCGGCTCGGGCCCCCCAGCCGACGTGGCATGGTGCTGGACGGGCTCCTCGGGCCCCCCAGCAGACGTGGCATGGTGCTGGACGGGCTCCTCGGGCCCTCCAGCAGACGTGGCAGGTTGCTGGACGGGCCCCTCGGGCCCTCCAGCTGAGACATGAGGCTGAACGGGCCCCTCGGACCCTGCAGCGGAGACATGAGGCTGAACGGGCCCCTCGGACCCTCCAGCGGAGACATGAGGCTGAACGGGCCCCTCGGACCCTCCAGCTGACGAGACATGAGGCCGGAGGGGCTCCTCGGGCCCTCCAGCTGGCATGACGTGAAGTGGTGTGGATGCTGCAGGATGCCGGATAGGCACACCCGGGCATCCAGCAGCAGGCGCAGGGTGAACAGTTAAGGAGGCCCCTGGCTGGACCGGGAGCAGGGCTGCCACCTGGACAGGGAGCAGAGCAGGAGGCTGTCGTGGTGGCGATGACTCTCTTGAGCCTCCAATGGAAACATGAGCCGGTGCAGGCTCCTGCAGAGCGACAACCGCTCCCACCTGAGCGCCGAGGCTGGGTGCGGAGCTCAGCTGTGTACTGACTGGCATAACTTTGGGAACCCACCTGGGTGTAGGAACAAACCGGACGGCAGCCATTCCCGCCTGTGGTGTAAACGCAGGATATGGCTGACCTCCGGCTGCCCTGACCCTGGTGGTGGGAGCTAGCTCAGGTGCTGGCTGGGTGTCCACTGCCTCTACCTGGAGATCAGACGCAGGTGAGAGGTCAGGTAACGCCACAGCCACCCTGGGAGTGAGCACGAAGCTCCGGACACTGTCCTTGGCAGATGTAAGCAGAGGAGCAACGACAGACAAGGACCTTGATGTCTCTAAGTCCTTAACACAGTCCGAATTGTCCTTAGTTGCCCTTCTTGGGGAGCTAAACACTCCTTCTGTCTTGGAGCACGATTCAAACAATATTTCAGACCAGAAGCAAGGTGGCTCAGTGACACAAGTGACAGTTATGTTGTCCCAGGAAGCATGACTCTTAAGGCCAAGACTCGATGCATGAACCCACATAACACAACCAGGACTAGGTGCAGATGATTTGAACACAATAATTTGGCAGTCACATGGGAGACAACTACACTTACTGGAGTCTAAGAGCCCTGTTGGCGAGACTGAGTTAAGGAGGGGTTCAGCCCCACACACTAGGCGGCTGTAGAAAGCTAGTGAGTGGGATGCACATGGACTTGGCGTGGCATAGAAAACATAGTGGACTGGCTCTGAGCAATCCGGCTGAATTGTCCTTAGATCGGCCAGTTCATTAACTGCAGTCAAAAGGCCCTGGCCCAGGGGTGCGGTTAAAGGGCTAGCTGGTTTGTGATGATTAGCGTGGCGCCCCCCCCCCGACAGTCTTGGAAACACAAAATACAGCCTTGTCATTAGATAAGGGGAAAGCACAACATAAACAGACCTTCACTTTAGTATTAACAGAAATCACAATGCCATTCACAGACATAGGAAAACCCGGCAGGCCCTTAATACTCGTCCAGCCCCGGCGGACTGGTGCAGAAGAGCGGTTGCTGATGTCGGACCCCAAAGCACTCACTCTGGTCAAATCATCAGCAGAGTGAGGAACCTGGGGCCCGATTAGCGCCGGAACATAACATACAATTTCCCGATCAACACCAGACGTTCCTTCTTGCGCTGGGCTAGTTACATAAGCAGAACATTCATTATTCGGCTTGGGAACAGGGAAAAAAGACCCCAAAAGGTGGGTGCTAGTCAAAGGGAATACAGTCTTATTACTAGTCAGATCAGACGTTTTCTCACGTGATTTATAGTCAATGGATAGCAGGGGCTGAGACACAGTCTTCGAAAAGGCTCCAGATGCCGTAACAGTCTTAAAAGAAGCCTCCTTAGCGAAAGACGCATGTCCTGGGTGTGCAGCGTCTTCTCTATCCTCTATCTCCCTAACCTCCCCCTCAGCCTGCACACTCATAATAACAGGGTTTAACAGAACATCGCACGGGTTGATCCCCAAAACCGAAGTGCCTATGGCCGGTTTGGCAGTGTCAGGTTCACAGTACTGTGAGGGCAGTGTGGCGTCCCCAAAAACAGCATGCCCAACACCAGAAAACTTAGCTTTATTGCCAATACAAAACGTAGGCACGAGAGTAACACCTTCAATATCAGTAGCCAGAGGCACGGGAAAGACAGCTTCTTCACTGGCCTCCGAGAAAACAGACTGTGACACGGTGCCTGGGGGGGTGACAGAGTTAACAGTACCGGTACACGGGGTCTTCATCTCTGAGACATTTATTGTCCCTCCGAGCCCCTCGCTCTCAGTACATCCAGAGCGATTAGGTGGACACAAAACATCGTCATTAACCTCCGAGCGTCGGGCGATGCGGCGGCGACGCGAACGCCGTTTCTTCTTGGCCGTGGGTCCCGTTGACGTGGAAAGTGGAGCCTCTTGCGGCGTCGCAGAGGCTGAGGCGGCGAGTGTTGGCGGGGCGGCAGGCGGGAGCTCCAGGCAACTCCGGGGGCCCCCAAGGGCTAGGCGTGTCCCGCGGAAGATCTCACCGTAGTGAGGAGCGAGCCATGGCTCCTCCCGTAGCTCCTCCTGCAGTTGCGCGCATGCGGCGCGCTGCCGCCCCTCGAGGTCGGAATCCATGCCCCCCACAGCTTCCTCGTGTAGCTCAGTGGAGGGCGACACATGCCGTAGCGATGAGCGACGGCGACGTGAACGTCGCTTCCGTCTTGAAGTGGACGCAGACGGAACTTGGATTTCTGTGGCGAGCGGCTCCTCGTCTTCCGACCACATCCGCGCCAGATAAGAAGCGGGAGAAGTGTAGTCCGATCGAGGCGGCGAGGACGGGCGGCCGGTCCGAGGCGGGGCGGCTGGCAGAAGCTCCTCCTCGGAGATAAGCCAGGGCTTCCAACGTAGCTCGTCCTCCCGATACGCCCGCAACACCTGCTGCCGCTCCTCCTCACCGAAGTCAATAGCCTCGGGCATCTCCGTGCAGACAGGCGATGGCGAAGATGCGGAAGCCGATGAAGTGTGTGTGTCGGTGGTGAGCCTCACCGTTCCGACTCTGACCGCCACTGGTTCATGAGGTAGCGGGGTAACACCGCAACAGCATGGCTCTGGTGACGACTCATGCTCGCCGGGCCGCTGCTGCTGCGGGCGGAGTCGGAGAGTGGAGACGAGAAAGTCGCTGACGAGGGGGTGCAGCGTCTCCCATAACCAGGGGAACACGGACACGCACACCCCTACTTGGCGGGCTAACTCTTCCCGTTCCCCCTCTCTGGGACAGTGCAGCCATCGGTCGCATAGCGACTCCACTGTCCGGACGATCTCCATGTCATGTGTCGCTGGGTCCGGCATGCTCGCGTCGTACTGTCACGGTCTGCGGAGGCAGACCGTGCGGAAAGGTGTGTGGTGGACCCAGGTGCGAACACAAACGAGGATGCAGGAGTGGATTCCAACAAACGAGCCTTTTATTATGGCTGATGAAAAGAACAAAAACAGAATGAGGGCAGCATACGTGTAGTACTCAACAGAAAACCTAAACTGGACAAAACACAGACGACGCGAGACAGACTGTATGAAACACAGAGACTAAATACACATGAGGGATGATCAGGGGAAGTGGCCACACATGGGAACACAGCTGACACACATGAACTTAACGACAGGACAGAAGGAGTGAAACTGAATACACTGACCGTGAATACAGACTTTCAAAGTAAAACAGGAAACATGGAGATTAGACAAGACACATGAACCGGGGAGACGTAGTACAGGGGAGATGACATAACCGACAGCATGGACTTGACAATATAAGACACGCAGACATAAACACACGAAGGGCAAGGGAGACTTAATACACGGGTAATATGTACAAATGGCTGGACTGCCTTAGTGACCCTAAACAAAGAATAAACATCAAAATAGGCTAAAACACAAAACACTGGGTCGCACGACCCAGGACCATGACATGTCTCTCATCATACAGTAAAAGTCTGTGTACTTTTAACAGAATGAGGTCCCCTGGAATGTCACTTTTAGCACCTTCTTCATCTCTTCCACCTTTTTTCCACTTGAGATTGCCTGCAGATCTTTTTGGGAGTCTCTATTTGTCTCTGCATGTTCCGGTGTGCGTCTGTTGTCAGGCTGGTGTCTGTTGCTTCAGCCCGCTGTTCTGTAAAATCCCTAATCTAATCAGTATCTTTGTATCCAGCTGCTTCGCAAATCCTGCCTCCCTCCTTCTCATATATGTGATTGGACTCAGCCAATGCAAAATACGCTTGTCAAGTCAGCCAGGTTCAGAGTGGACCTCAAAGCTTAAACCCTGACCCAGATGCATCCTTCCCCCAGCAGAAAGTGATTTTTTCTCTTTACCATCTGCTGCAGGGAAGGGGGAAAGGGGGAAAAAAAGAAACGCAGTGGTGCACAGCGAAACGTCTGCTCTTATCTTGCCCTTGAGAAACTGCAAAGCTCGCTAAGAGTCGATAATATAAAGCTTTAAATTCTCAGATGTAAGAAGAATATTTTTGTTGAACATTAAAGACATGCGGGGATGTAGAAAAGACTATTTAAGACTTCTTTTGTTATTATACTTCCTCTTACTTAAAAATAATACCTTGGTTCAGAAAAACCTCGCTGAGATTAAACATCTCTTTCAAGAAAAACCTGACAAAGATAGGCAAAAAGAAAGATGAACACAGGTAAACAACATTACACAAACAACACAAAAATAAAACATCTCTCCGAAGGATATGTCACACTGCAGAGCGAAAAACACTCCAGCGTGAGTCCTAAATGAAAAATATGTTAATATCACAAAACATTTGGTGATGTGATTTGAAAAACAAGCTAAAGTGAAGGAAACTCAGGTGAAACAAGTCATGTCAAACTGAGAGTCAATCACTGAATAAATGACTGACATTGTGACATGTTAGGTTGAGACACAAAAGCAGGTTTGACTCTCACATTATTGCGCAGGAAAGTCCGACATGACCTCCCAAGTCCCGCAGATGAAGTGTTTCCACTACCTCTGTGTGCCAGTTGTGAACCTTTGAACCTGAATAGGTGCACCCTTGTTCAGTGTCTTTCAACAGCTTTTTGTTAGCATGGCTGGCAGCCAGGTTCTCAAATATAAATGAGTCAGTGCCTGGGTAAAGATTTGGAGCGTTGCATTTTATTTCTTTTCTTTCCCCGGGCGAATTTGCAGTCTGGATGAGTTCTTTGCTGAAAAGGAGTTGCAGGCAGTATGAGACTGTTTGCTTGTCACGAGGAGCTGCTCAGATGCTCCATATGTTCTGTGTTCACTGTGATTGCAGTGCATTATTCAAGAATATCTTACTCAAAGCTCCCACAACCTGGTGAGTTTTTTTTTGTTTCACGTTGCATAATCTGAATCACAAACAGCATACTTAGGCACAACATGACTATCTCCACTTTGAAATGTTCTTCATTCATCCAGTCTCTTGCATAAAGTGACTGTAACTGTGAAGAGACAAGCACCCCATCTAGTGGTTTAAGACTTTAACATTCCAGTTACAGTATTTTTGTTATGTTTTCTTATTAGAATTAACACTTCTACAAATTAAATAACATTGATTGAAAGCATTAATCTGTAGCATTTACATGATAACACTGAATAAAACTTGCTAGAAGACACACAGTACTTTAATAATGATGCAGTCAAAGCAGCCTTTATGTATTGGTTCAGTTCTGGATAGTGACTGTCTTGTGTATATTTCGTGCATGTTGCCTGAATCAGCAACAGTTAGCTCAGTTTAATGGTGAAAAATTACTAGCCTTGCCTTGTGGAAACTCACTCATTTAATTCATTTAGCATATTGTTTACTTCATATCCAAGCTGCACATATTAAACGCATGATGGATAACTTGATAAAACAAGGTGGTAATCTAGCCTTGCTGGCTCCCAGTGCTTCCAGCGCTTTTTTTATGCTAAGCTAAATTACTGTGTGCCTGCTTTGGCTCCGTATTTAACAGACAGTTATGAAATTAATATTGATCTTGTTTTAATAATGCAATTTTGTTGATTGCATTTAAAAAAAAACACTGACAGTTCTGGACATCGTTCGATTTTTAAACCCGCTTGAATCTTGCAGAGCGTGAGGCGGGCGGAAAAGAGAACAAACTTAAATTTGAAAAATTATCCCTCACTGAGGTGAAATCTCACCTCACTGCTTTCATGCTCAGATGTTTGGTGTTTACACGACCGTCGAGTACAAGCGTAACTATCATAATAACACGTCTTGATGCATATCAGTATATGAAGAGCAGACAGAGGGCTCGGGGTGTGAACTGCCCATGTCTCCTCAGCCTCTATTATCTCTGTTGATTGTTAACGGATTTCAATTAGGATTCGCAGGAGTTAATATGATTGCTTGCTGTTTACCCTTTCTTGCTTCCTTCCATGAAAGCCAATTATGCATGAGTAGCAGCGGATGACTACTGGACACTGCTAATAGCTCTGCTTCTCCCTTTGTGTTCACATTACTGAAGGATATGGGTTGTGAAATGAGATCGCTACTGACTACTGTGCTATCAATGATTGTGCTATAAAACATTATGGGCCAGAACATAGTAAATTGTGTGACGTGACTGTGGGGTGGCTGGCTCTCTGCTCATCCTCTGCTCTTTTATCTGTTATCCTCTCATCCCCTTCTTTTTTCCTGTTTCTGTCATCTCTTGTTTCTCTCCTCAGTTTCCATATCTCCGCTTGCCCCCCCTCCTCCCCGCTCTCCTGGCAAACCTTCCTTCTGTTCCATTCCTTCACTTCTTGCCTCATCCCCTCTCATCGTTTATTTCTCGCCTTTCGTTTATCCTCTCAACTTTTATCTCCATACATCAGTTCTTTACACCTTTCCTCTCCGCCTTTCATCTCCAGCCCCTTGGTTATCAACCCAGACAGACAGGACATGAGTCAGGCCTCTAGCCTTTTACCCTTCAATATCACTTATGAGAGATTGACATATCTTAGAAAATCCATTATACCCAAATCAATGAGGATTAACCTACATAATATAGACCTCTCATATAAATCACAGCCATAGAATTAATCATTATCTCATTACTGAGGGAATCCGCTGCCCACTTATCTAAAATGTCTGATTGCATGTATGCGTGTGTTCTCATGCATGACCACTTCTGTTCTGTAATGAATGAGTGAAGTTGAGAAACGCCGGGGCTTCATCAGACCGCAGCTTGTGTTCGCTTATTAAGAAAAGAGATGGCAAGTGGAGAAGTAGAATGTTGCTTCACGTCAGTGAAAGATGGAAACAGCAATGTTTATTTGGAGCAGATTTATCTGACTGCACTCCACAGTTGAGCTAGTGTGATGGATCCTGCGGCCAGCTGTCCGTGCCACCTGAGCCACGCTGCTGATGTCGCCATGTCGCTGCTCTCTGCTCAGACAGACACTGGAGGACATGAAGGGTGATGAGCAGTTAGCAGTTCCATCAAGGCTCTCCGGGGCCATCCGTGGAAAATGAAACCATCTCCGAACAGGTAACTCAATTTAACTCGTGGCCGCCTTCTCTGGAGCTACAAGCACAAATACTTTCCCAGCTGATGAGATGAGGTAACAGAGCATGGCCAGAGTCACTGAGTGCAACAGGAGAGGCCCTCTCCGACCAAATTGCCTGGACATGGTCAAGGTTTTCCACCACTTTTACAGATGGAGAAGTGGAGACTGAAATGTTGAAAGGTTCTGGGTTTTTTTTCTCCTTCCACTTCAATCGATAAAATGGACTGGCTTTAATCACAGAGCTATTGAGTGCTGAAGCTAGCAGAATAGATAGTTGGTCATCTGCAACCATTTCCAACTTTGCCCTGGTTCAGAAGTATTTCCGTGCACAGGAGGGAAAATACTGAATTTGGACTTAATTTGTAGCAAAGCAGATGAGGTGTCAAAACTTTAGAAAGGTTCTTTTATTCAGAGTTACTTTGTGCATTTTGCATGGAAATCAATTACTTTAAAAAAAAAAAAAAACAAGATGCGAAAAGACAATGAATATGTTATGTGAGTCTGTCTTGTTTTAGGGGTTTGTTTTCAAAAAATACTCACAGAAGGAGAATTAAAAGCACTTATCATGCAGAAAATGGCTCTTAAAACCCACATAATATATGCATGTTAGATGATTATTAGACTGTTTATACAGGGTTTCAGGCTTCTGTAAAGAAATCTACACACCAGTGACAAAAGCACCTGACGGCACTTATTTCTACGGTTTTACAAGCCAAATAGTTTTTTGAACCCACTGGTTAATTTCTAGAAGCATAAACAAGAATTTTTTAAGCACTCACATATTTTAAAATCCAAGGTGTTAATCTGTAAAGAAATAAGCAATATAAAATGGCATTCAATGGAATTAAAAATCCTCTATTTTGGCTTAGTATAAAGAAACAAAACTATAATTGAGTTGCTTTAGCAGTCTCAGTGTAGGTACCACAAACAGCTAAAGGGAGAGTAATCCTGAAATGGATGTTCACATTTTGACAATGAGATAGATTAGCTGCACCGACGAAGGGGTGTCACTCTCACATTGCTCACATCGCTCATTAGAAATCACTCTTATTAGACCATTTCATAATTGTTCTCCAGCTAAATTATATAACGATCACATTGACCTTTCCACAGTCCTGCTTAGTAGTCTGAGTTGGTACATTCAGGGAAGTCAATTTAATGAGTGCAATTTAATGTGTGGCTCAATAATGGTATCTTCTACTCTATTATTAATCACAATAAGAAAGTTAGCTCTGTTAATTATTGCAAATGTGTTACAGTGAAAATGCCAATGTGGCTTGAAAGCCTTCAGGTATTCCAGAGGAAGTGATGCAGGCTTCGTGCTTCTGGAGGAACTGTTAATAAAACGTCTGCTGCGAAAGTGAGCCGCGGCAGCAGATAGATATGACTCTGGATGTAGCCTGCTGTCTTTCGGTAAAGTATGTATGACTCCATTAGAACGCATTTGATGAAAGTTTAATGTTGCCGGTGGGCAAATGGGTCATTACGCCTTCATGTTGGGTGGTGTTGGGTGGAGGGGAGTATATAACCTGTACTGGCATCATACATTTTCTATATTTCTTTTTTCAAGCAGGTGCTACAACAACCAACCTTTCTGGCTGAAGTGACCTTGGGCTGGACAAAGAGCCCTTACCTGCTTCAGTTATGCTGTTCAGCAGCTGAATCAGAGGCACAGTGGAGCCACAGAATAGACATAACGAGAGGACAGACTGGCGTTGATCACCTGCAGTGATTCCCATTGATTATTCACTAAAGCAGACGCTAATTCAAGTTGAAAAACAAAATGTATGGGAAAAATGACGTGCTGCTGTGGGTTCTAAAACGGAGAGATGCAGCCATATATCATGCTTCTCTGTCAGCCGCACGCTGTGAAAGTGAGGCAGAAGATGAAAAAGAGAAGGGGGGATGGGGAGCGGTGGGTACGAAAACAGGATTGAGTGAGACTGATTGTCGCCTGCAGAGGGAAACCATTAAGCTCACCAAATATCATTATCAGATTTTCAATAAGGTTGCAGCCATCAGATAGTGAATACAGACAGTGCTGCTGCTTCTCTTTCCCATTCTTGCTGCACCAGGTGCAACATGTTTTTTGCAATTCAATCTGGCTACAAGGCCACGAGGAAGCTTTACTTATTGCTTAGATCCCAGAACAAATCAGGGGCAAATATCAGGGGCTGGGCTGCCCGGGGAGTGGCTGGAGGCTCGGGGGCCTCAGTGTGTACTGTTGTTTGAGTGATTACACAATGATTACCACCTGCTGCGTACTGTTGTGCTGTGTATACTCTGCTGTACGGGGGCACTTGGGGGATTTACAGTGTTCTTCATTATAAACATTTAAATAGCTTTGCTGATAAAGTCTTTCCAAAATGAAACCATATTTCAATAGATAATCGCTCCCCTGTAAAGCCCCAAAATTCATCACAGGCTAAAGCTAATGAGAGATAAGAAACTGGAGATAAGGGAGTTTGGGCTTGCGGAGTGTTCTTTTGCTTTATTGTGGACTAAGCTCTAAAGTAGCTGAAAGGTTATAAAAGACAAAATATTCTGCAAAAGCCAGCAGATATCAAACACGCATTGGTTGGTTTGGATAAAATAAGAGAGGAGGGTAACCAAAGAATAAAAGTAGGAACCCATCTGTCAGTGCAGTCTGGCTGAAGTAGTCCCTCGCCTGTTTTGATTATTTCCTTATCTCTCTCTTTTACTGGCTGGCGGTGAGTAACAGTGACCCACTGGATTGCTTCCTAGACCATATTTCCTGGTCTGACTGTGGCATTGCAATTTATTCCTAATGTCAGTAGATTTTTTTTTTCCGAGGCATTTTCTGTAATTAATTCATGATAAAATAAACTTTATGTTGGGCATGTAGCTTACATGCTGCCATGAGGAGGCTGAATGTGACTTGGCGATTAATGGTCGGTGAAAGTGAAATGAAAACAAATAATAGACTATGGGTTAGCTCTAATGAAAAGTCAGACTTCAGATAAATGTCTGCGTGGATTTAAAAGTTTTCTTGTTCTTTACAGTCTTGAGAAAAGTTAGTTTACTCCAACTCTTAGACCAGTTAGGACAGTATTTTAAGCTAAAGAACATGGAAGACTTAGGAATCACATCATATTCCTTATCTCCAGACAATTGAATTTAAAAGTATAACAAAAAAAACTTGACCAGGAAAATTCATGAATAAGGTCAACAAACGTCCAATAACATAAAATTTCAGTGAATTGCAGAGATTCTGCCTATTTGTAATGTTCATGTGGCAAAAGAAACAACAGACAACATCCTTGTTGCTTTCTGAGGGGAGTTTTGCCATCTCTAATAATTTTATTGTTTCCAGGTCTCACTAATAGTTACCATAGAAACAGTCTTTCACAGGTGTGAGTGATTATTATTGTTGAAACACAGCTAGCGTTCCCCCGTGTCACAGAGAGCCTAAAAAACATGGAATTATGTCCATCTAGAAACAGATCTTATCACTCTGGAACCATTTAGGAAATACCTAAATGGCATTTATTTGGGCAATAATTAAAAAACCCAATTGGGGAGCAATCCATCCATCCATCCATCTTCTTCCGCTTTATCCGGGGCCGGGTTGCGGGGCAGCAGCCTAAGCAGAAAAGCCCAGACCTCCCTCTCCCCAGCCACCTCCTCTAGCTTATCCGGGGGAACACCAAGGCGTTCCCAGGCCAGCCGAGAGATATAATCTCTCCAGTGTGTCCTGGGTCTGCCCCGGGGCCTCCTCCCGGTGGGACATGCCCGGAACACCTCGCCCAGGAGGCATCCTTGTCAGATGCCCGAACCACCTCAGCTGGCTCCTTTCGATGTGGAGGAGCAGCAGCTCTACTCTGAGCCCCTCCCGGATGCCTGGACTTCTCACCCTATCTCTAAGGGAGAGGCCAGCCACCCTTCGGAGGAAGCTAATTTCCACCGCTTGTATCCGCGATCTCGTTCTTTCGGTCACTACCCACAGCTCGTGACCATAGGTGAGGGTAGGGACGTAGATCGACCGGTAAATTGAGAGCTTTGTTTTTACACTCAGCTCTCTCTTCACCACGACGGACAGGTGCAGCGTCCGCATCACTGCGGCTACAGCACCAACCCGTCTGTCGATCTCCGGCTCCCTTCTCCCATCACTCGCAAACAAGACCCCGAGATACTTGAACTCCTCCACTTGGGGCAGGAACTCATCCCTGACCCGGAGTGGGGACTCCACCCTTTTCCTATATGGAGCAATCCATAAATTTTATTTCAGTAGTCAAAGACACATGAAAACTGCAGTTTTACAACATAGCAGCTTCATAAATGATGTGCCGACACAATAAACAACACTGAAAAAACCATGTGCATACAGGTAGTCCAGAAAAAAACAGTACACTTACCTATATATTTACCTATATGATTCTTGGTCCAGCTTTTGGTTGGCTTTGGTAGCAGTTTCATATTCAGGATTCACTGACTGCCATGTTTTGTCCTGTCTTTGGTTTCATTAGTGGATGGGAATGAAAGGAAGTGTTTATGAATGGCCTCACCTCTGTGGCTTTTTGAGGTTTTGAATAGAGTAGAGATGTTTGAGTTTTGAGAACATTTAGTTTCATTTAATTTCGATAACACACAACTTGTTTCAGGTACGATTAAACAAAATCTGTACTGTGATAGTCATCTTTAAAGTAGACCATTACTATTGATGCGTGAATACATATTTGTCAAAAATTATCATCAGGGAGGCATTTTTTATAGATTTGCTTTGATGTGACATTTTTTTATTGCTTTGTTACAGTTATGTTGTTATTGCATTTTATTGTTAGCATTATTACTGTTATTTGTTTTAAAACTTGTTGGCTGTATTTTTTAAATCATTTTTATCTCTTCTTGTTGCTCTGCTTTGCCCTTAATTTCATGAATTTTGTCTTTATTTTTTTTTGTTCGTTGTTAAAGGTGATAAATATGTAAATAAGTAATTCGTTATTATTATTATTATACCAATTTTTCTCTTCGAGGCAATTATTATAACCCAGGGTCATGAGAAATATCTTCAGGGACAAGGACAGCAATTAATCCTGCAACCAATGATATTGCTTCTGACCACATGGACAAATAAAAACTTTTTAAAAAAATATATTTATGTTTTATATGCATTGTTAAGTCTCACTAAACTGGTGTCTCCTACTCTGCTTATTATCCTTTTTTAATGTGTTGGGTGAGAAAAATAGGAATGCGGTCTACAAACTTCTAAATACTCTAAAAGTTGTTTTGTGTAATTATGCGCCAGCTGTTCCAACCCCAAGATTTGGAAATCATTAAGAAAATTCTCTAACATAAGAGACATTTTTCCCAGAAAAATCACAATTTATAATTAATATATATTAAAGTTTTTCTTCAACTACTCCATTCAGGAATACTGTCAGCTGTGATGTACTGCATATGAGTTATGTGTAAATAGGTATACTGCACAGCAATGCACGACACTTGCCATTTATCAAGCAATCCTTCTTTGCCTTGTTACTCTGCGGATGATATTTTCCTCACCTGGTTTGTGTCTTGTCCAAGTAAACAGCGTCTTTGAAGTATTCTCCCAATGTTAATAGCCATGGCACCTTTAATGATGAGGCAACAGACAAGGCCTGGGAGAAATATTAGCTCAGCAAGGTCATAGCAGACAAGGTCCCATCTGTCTCTTTGCAGCCTCGGTGGATCCCAGGCCCTTACATTACTGTGGCCCCGGGGCAGGAAAAATGGATCATCAATCTGATTTAGAGAGACTCTGGCCAATGCTGTCATTTCCAAGCTGAATAACACTACTTTCTTTTCCCATCACCTTTTGCAGGTAAATTCATAATGGCTAGAGATGTTAAATTGTCTCATATATGGCATCGTTGAGCCCTGGACCTTCAAAGAGCATCACATCACATTACATCACACCAACAAACCTCACCACAGCACGCTGCAGCAGACACGAGTATCTAA
Organism: Copadichromis virginalis; assembly: GCF_057382275.1. Lineage (NCBI taxonomy): Eukaryota > Metazoa > Chordata > Actinopteri > Cichliformes > Cichlidae > Copadichromis > Copadichromis virginalis. Next base: position 22,731,785 of record NC_140637.1, on the reverse strand, counting down.
GTTTAGTGCAACACCACAGCCAGAGCAGCAAAAAGAAAAATGAAGTAGAAAAAGCGGTGGCCTTAAAGCCTTTTCTTTTTAAATAACACTGAATATACTGCTGCAGTGGATTCACAGGTCATTCCCTACCATTGTCCTGAAATTAAAGTCTGGGTGGTAAACTCAGTGGCTAGTCACTTTGCTCCAACTTTAGAAGTGAGACATGGTGTTAAACTGGATCAGCCATGCCTTTAGTGTAGCCACTTTGTTTAGACTGTGTTCTGTACACACTCACATACACAAAAAACCCCAAAACGCACACCCTTTGATACTCCCCGGCCATGGAATTCAGTGTTGTAGCTGACACAGTGGAAATGTGATTTAAACAACAGGCCTGTGTGGCCACGCAGAGGCCTGTTGATAATGAGTCTGTAATCCATTTGACAGCCAATAAACAGGGTGAGAATCTTATGAACCTCAGCCAGGAAAAAAAAACCTCAGCCAAACAGCACCCTGGGGTGGATATTACCATAAAGAAATAAGCTTGAAGAGGAGCATCAGTCTGTGGACTGGCAGGTTATGACTCCTAAAACCTCAGATGGTTTATGGATCTTTACATAAAGGATGTTTTGAAATGAAAAGGCCTGGAGGAATCCAACCTCTCGGCATCTCTTTTTCATGCTGGTTTTCCAGGCTCTCCAATCCCAGCTGTCATCTTATCAGCTTTGCCCACCTATGATACCTCCTCCTAAGCGCTTCCTGCACCAGCAAAAAGTCACGTTTGTCTGCCAGTGTAAATTTGCTTATCTTATATAGAATGGAGCCCTTGAGAGGGAAGAGGTTGTCTCCTCAATACGAGGCCTTAGGGGATCTTTTGAAACCCAGTTCTTTTTTGCTCAGCAACCCTCTAATGTGACACAAATCCCTCTGATGGAGAAATGGCTCTCCTATCCGTAGGTTTGCTTCAGGTGTATTTACTTGCATATTTGTGCCCTGTGTGTGACGCGTTTCCTACAAGCACAGCTGAGAAGCAGCAGGGGAAGCCTGAATGTCACCCCTGGCTGTGCTCTGAAGAAAGGAGAAAAGAAAAAAAAAAAACCTTGGCCACATCCCAAGACGCAAGTGGGTGGCCTGGCTGTGCTAGCTGTAGTCCCACAGTCTTTGAACCTGATTCCTGCAAATCTAGACATTGTTATTCACCTGGAACTTACTGTTTGGTTGACTTCCAAACCCAAACAGCATTGTAGCGCGGCTGCACTACTCTCTCTAGCATTCATCTCAGCATACCCCAGGTCTTTATTCTCTGCATCACATCATGCTTTCATACTGAGTCCAAACATCCCTGTAGTATCCCCTCCCTCTGCACACTGTGTGAGTGTGCTTTGTTCTCTCTGGCAAGGTGAATATCGTCAAGGGATCATTTAATAAGAGAAGGATTGCTTGGAAAGGACAAGAAAGGGCCTCAGGTGGAGAACCTCGCTTTGATGAGGATTAGTTTTTATTCTAAATATGCAAATGACATTGATTAAGCCAAAGAGAGTGCATCCCCTGTTTTAGTGTAGCATTCCTCTCCTGCAGGTAATCTCTTGAGAAAGTACTGCAGTTCAGCTTTGGGAGACAATAGTAATAGCCAAAGATGAACTGCCATCATCGTCATCATCATTTGTGACTCACAGACAGAGAGGGGTAGTCGCAAATTACACAGACATGTAATTGAACAACTGGTGTTTGTTTTTCCTGATCTGCATGCTGATTAGCACAATAACATAGTTTTCTATTCGCTAAAATACACTGGATGACTCTCACAGTCCATGACTATACAGTCTTATCGTCTTTCCATGTTGGGACTTTTAACGTCTTAATCCCTCAGCATATTGCAGGAGATTATCTTTCTAAAATTAACTAGCCCCTTGAGACTGCAGAGATAGCAGCTGCTTTTTTGCCACTTGGCGAGTTTTCAACGAACAAAGTGGCTTATTGCATACGGGTGAGCATGCCCACATTAGCTTTTTAAAAGCTATAAGACTATTATGCTTGCTGCTTGAAGCATTCAAATAGAGGAAGTGTTTGAATCAAGGTTGGAGGATTCTTAAGATATTTCGTTGTTGTTGCAAAGGCTTCTTGGCAGCATATGTGCTCTGCATGTTGCTGCTGTGCAGGGAAATGAAAATGAAGGAATTCTAAAAGGCTGCCAATCCTACTTCAATCCCAGTGTGTCTGGCATTTATGAGAGGTAGTCAATCTAGGTTACTCAGAGGGAAACTTTAGCTGTATCCTGTGGATAAAAGCTCACTGGATATTCTCCGAAACAAAATATAGATTAATCATGTTTATGGCCCCAAGTAAACAAAGATTTAATTAACTCACATTGTTCATAGCGCTACTTTATATTTTGCCAAAGAGCATCAGATAATCCTCTTTGAAGCCAAGAAAAAGAAGCGGCCTCTCAGCACGTCTTTGGTAAATTTCCACTCGTAATTTTGTCATGAACCGTAGAAGACTTGATGGCTTCTCTGAAAAGCAGTGAGTCATTAATACTGTACATTTTCATGAGTTTCTCACTTTATAATTCATCAGGTGTCTGAAGCTAAATGTCCTCTAGTGTACGTCATCCTATCTGGAATTATAAGTGTTTTTTGGTCAGTCATAAATTCTTGGACTTTGCAGGTAATTTAAAACAGAAAATGTTTTTGCAGCCTGTTAACTCAGAGACTGTTTCTTTATTTCTGTTAGGGTTATAATGTGCCCCTCAAAAGTTTAGTCAATATAAAAAATCATTAATATTTCATATTCATATAAATGTAAGCCAAAGCTGTGCTGCTATGTTAAAGTGCCCAGATTAGTTGTGGGGTTTTTAATTTTATTTTTGCGTATATATTGTTTAGATTTCATGCATTTTCAAAGTGGAAAAAAAGGTAAAAACACCCACTTCTCTCCCCCAGAAACTGCCTTAAATGCCTTGATTGTAGTCCAGGCTTTCTCCTGTATTTTCTCTGTATCAACACATAACACATCTGTATCAAGCCTGATTAGCAGCTAGTTATTGGCACGCCTTCGAATGGAGAGCAGCTGCCTTACAATCCATCATTATTCCCTCGCTAGAGCTGCTTCTGCTCTTAAAATTTCTCAGCCATGAGCAAAGAGTGCCAAATATTCTGTTGTTGGTTGCCAATGCAAAGACAAGAGTCTACATGTACTCCAACCGTTTAAGTAACCAAAGTCCAAGTGGATTACTTTCTTTTTTTTATGTCAGTGCACCCCCAATAGTGTTTTAGTGTTAAGATTTTGCAACGCTAAATATAGAATAGAATAGAATTCAACTTTATTGTCATTGCACATGTCACAGGTACAGGGCAACGAAATGCAGTTTGCATCCATCCAGAAGTGCTTTAGCCATGATATAGCTATATTACAATATATATTAGCAATAATATAGATATATTACAGAAATGGGTCTATTATGGTATGTTATAATGTACACGGTATGAAGTATGTTATGAATATTCTATAACTATAAGTATGTACAGGCTATAGTGAGTACAAGCTATGTACAGGCTATGAACAAAATATAAATATGAAATAAAAAAACTTTACAGAAATCTGAGATATACAGTTATACAGAAATGGGAACTATGCAGGTTATAAATAATTGTAGGATTTAAAATTATTGTGTATATATATATATATAAATATCATCTTTTGAATAAAATAAACAAAGGCTGGATGCACAGTCATAAAAATAGAGCTCTATTAAGTCATAAAAAATTATACTAATTATTCAGTAGCTTTTAGAACTACTTTTGGCAACAAAAGTGTAAAGTAGTTATTTTCTGTATGACATTATCAACCTCTCACATCATTGTGGACTAGTTATAGCTCACTTTCCTTTACAGTGTTGCTTTAGTTTATTAAAGGGTTTGCAGGTTTATGCACAGCTGTCTTCAGGTCCTGCCAAAGTATTTCAGTCAGGTTAAGGTCTGGCCTTTGGACCATTGCTATACAATTAGATTTTTTTTCTTTTTCAGCCATCCTGATGTGCTGACGTGCTAGGGATCATGGTTCTGTTGCAGATGAATTGACTCTAAAATTCTCTCTATATATGGTTATATATAGTTCATGGTCAATTCCATGACTACAAGGTGCACACGTCCTGTGGCTTTAAAACCAGCCTAAATCATCACCACTCCGCTACTGTGCATGATAGGCTGTATGTATAAGTTTTTGTGCTGATATGCTGTGCTTGGTTTCTGCCAAATGTGGCGCTGTGCATCACGGGCACACATCTCCGCTTTGGTTTCAAATATCCAAAGGACTCTGGGTTTGTTCACATGCAACTTTGTAAACTAAGTAAACGAAGATTACAGAGAATCCCATTAACGCTTTCTTTTTCACGTGAATGTGTCTCAAAAGGAAACATTTTTATGTTGTTGGTTTTTTTTTGTTTGTTTATCTCTTTAGCATTATCTGATGATATACATGTGAAATATGAATGGCACTACTATGGCATGAAAGCATTGCACACTGTGTACTGTAGTCATTTCTGCAGGAGTCCCTCCTTGTTCTGGGTCTGTTTCAAACATGTATGCTTGCTTGAACTCAATGGTTTTGTGTAAAGCTGACAGCTGCAGGGTTATGCCTAGTCATAATTTTCACATGATGTCACATCTTTATGGAGAGCCCCACCTGCAGGGCAAAACAAGGCTTTCCTTTGCTGCCTCTCAGTTAATTTTATCAGATTCATTTAGCACAAATTCCAGATAGTTTAGGTCTGATGTTTCAACAAGAAGCCACAAAGCACTGGCTCTTATCTAATCTTCTACTAGTGCACAGCCCAAATGGCACCTATGACTCTCTGCTGCAACTTAATTTGTGGGTTCTGTGAACTGCAGGGATTGTTTATCTTGCACTGAAAATACGTTTTTGTTACATTTGTCATGTTGATGCACTTACCTATGGCCACAAACTCGTGTGTAGTCAGCAAACGAATAAGACTGCAGACAAAAGTGGATTGTGACCTAAAGAACATATTAGTGCCTTATCACCATTGCCTTAGAGCACTGACTGCAGTGACCCCTGAAGATTAACAACCCACGGATTGACATTAGGAAGCTAGCAAGAATTTCTTGTCCTTTGTGTCCCAAAAGACAGCATTATTGACTGATCTAGATTGAACAGAACTCATCCTGGCAGCAGTGAGAGAGGAAGAATTCATCACAAGATAGATGTAAGCATTGCCAAAGCGGAGCTCTGTAAGGGGCTTGGCTGTTTTTAGTGATTAAAATACTGTGGTTTAAGCTGCATATGAATTAAGTGTAAATATATCATAATATATGAACTGTGATGTGAAACTACACAAAATTAATTCAATTTCTCTAACTTGTCATTCTGTAGTCAGGGCCTGGGGAGTCCTTTACGCCATTCATTGGAGTAAAGGAAGAAAAACAACCTGGACAGATTTCAGAGTGATCACTGACTCATTTAATAAGCCACACTTAAATCTATGGGTAATTTAGAGTCATTAATCCCCCTGATTTCATTTGCATGTCTTTAGGCTGACATGCTTGACATCCAGGCTTAATCTAACAAATGTTATCCTATCCTATAATTTGCCCACTAATTTTTCCAGTTATATTATTTTTCTTTTTGATTTACAAATGCAAATCTCCTTAACTAAACACCGTGATCACTTCGTTAGTTACACCTTCACCGGACGCCCTTTTGGCTTCGGAAATGCCTTAATTGGCATAGATAATCACAAACATTCGTCAGAGATTTTCGTCCATATTGATATGATAGCATCACACAGTTGCTGCAGATTTGTTGGCTGCACATTCATAATGACAGTCTCCCATTCCACCACATGCCAAGGAGGCTCTAGTGGATTGAGATCTGGTGACCGTGGAGGCTATTTGAGTACAGGAAACTCATTGTCATGTTCAAGAAACCAGTTTGAGCTGATTAGAGCTTGGGACATTATTCTGCTACAAGCAGTACACCGTGATTCTAAAGTAATGGACGTGGCCAGCAACAAACTCAGATAGGCTATGGTGTTTAGAAATGCTCAGTTGGTGCTTGTGACAGTGTGTCACAAAAATATCCCCACACCATTGAACCACCCACCAGCCTCTTGCTGGGGGGTGTAATGGATTCAAGCTTTCGTGTTGTTTAAGCCAAATTCTGGGACCATTCTCTGTAAATCCTAGTTGTTGGTTATTTGGGAAAATCCCAGTAGATCAGCAGTTAGTCAAATACTCAGGTCAACACTTTTGACATCATCAACCGTACCATGTTCAAATAATCTTAAGTCACCTTTCTTCCCCATTCTGATGCTCAGTTTGAACTTCAGCAGGTTATCTTGACCATATCTACATAAATAAAATCATGGAGTCCCTGAGATGTGATTAGCTGATTAGATATTTGTGTTAATGAAGATTTGCTCCAGAAAGTGTATAGATATAATGGCAGGCTGTGCAATGAATCTAATTTTTATTTCTAGTACAATTTTGCCTGTCCAACAATTATTACTCCAAGATAATAAAGTTAAAAATGATTATTATGCTGTTCTAGTTTGCAAGTAACGCTCTCTTAATGCTTCTCCTCCTGTTCTGTAAAAATGTGAAGTTCCTGTGGCAGGTTTAGGTCAGCTTATATTTGCAGGTTTATTTATTTTGCTCATTTCTAAACAAATTCAAGGAAAACCACTCAATTAAAAAACAAAGCCACTCTTTCCCACATCTGATGTCATGTCAAATAATCCCGATTAACAATAGAAATAATAATAATATGATATTATGATTCTGATCTCTCCTGTTCTGAAATTAGCCATATTATAAACAGACCCCATATTACACCTACAGTCTCGCTGTGGACTAGACTTGTATCCTCCATCCACTTCAGTGAACTCCAAAATGAACCTCACCCTAGCTGGTGCACGGGCAGAACTGTGGTGAACACAGGGGAAGGAGAAAGCAACTGAAATCCACACAAAACGAGTAATGAGGTCGTGTATGGCCTTTTACCTGTATCAATGTTTGTTTGTGATTTTGTAAAATTATGGTCATTATTCACTATTTGGTGCAGAACCGTGTTCCGCTTCAGCTCACTCTCTGGTAATATAAGCTATTTCATAGAGTGCATCTATTATCTGTAATCTGATAAAGATTTCACAGCAGTGTATGGTTGCTCTGCTCGTGCCTCCTTTGTGTGCAGTAAAGCTAAGAGTCAGACAAGTGAGTCATGTTGCAACTGACAGCAGATATTTATCACTGCCACTGTTTATGGTGCAGCCTTCATGAACACTTTTCTATTTTTTTATAATGTCAATCTGGAGCCCTAAGCAGGAAAGTTAAGCACTAATAAGACAGCTTCAGTGTCCATCTCACACACTCCCCTCCCTCCCTCTGTCAGATGAAGAAGGAGATCAGAGCGCATCCTGGAGAGCCTCCCCGGTGATCACTGAATGGAAATAAAGCTCTTTTCTTAAATAAGTAAGAACAACCACATCCAACTGACTGGCTAGTGGTATAGTTTGGCCCCAGGCTTTATTTTAATGTATGAAAATCAAAACCAGTTACAGGTTTTGCATCATGTACACAGAGCATAGGGAATTGGGTTGCTGCTGAATGCTGGCAAGTACTGCTTTTCAAAATTAGGGCTCGCTCCCATATCAGCATGCCGTTTCCCCCCTCAAAACATGATGAATAATTAAATAATAAATAGTGGAAGCAAGGAAAATGGCATCAATGCCTCAACTTGATTTATACGGTATCCCTGAAGTAAGAAAGGGGAAAAAAATAAATTCCACTATTGAGTTTGTACAATTTGTTTGTTCTTTTCGAACTTGAAATATCCCTCTCTAACCTGTTTTTCTTTTATCTACATCCCCCTCCCAGCCCCTTCCTATTGGTAATTGGGTTTTATAAGCAAAATTTAATAAGGAATGATGATGAATGATGTTTACCTGAATTCCTCTCGGAGCAGCCTTCATGCCAAGAATGTCCTTCCTGCATAATATGTGAGCAACTTGAAGAGGTTAATAAAAAAAACATTTACCGCAAAATGAACTGCACACAAATTCACTGACCCTGAAGGGAATGAATTTCTTGTTTGCTTTTAGTCTCAGTCTGTGATCGTGATATACACACATCCCTGCAGCGGCACTGTGCACTTGCTGAGGTTGTCTACTAATTATTGGCTGTTGGCTTTCTACGCACTTCCAAATCGCCTGTATCACTTTGTAAACTTCAACATGCTTTCTAAAAGCATCGAGGGAGAAGGCTGAAGATGTGGCTTCGCTCAACTCTGCCGGTCCCTTGTGCACTGCCATGTCTCTGAGGCCTTTATCAATTATGTCCTTAAGGCTCAATCTAACAGCATATTTCCGCTTGCAAATGAGTGGAATTCTCTATTTGTTAGCTGCTAATATGGCTCCTGATGGCCCCCGAAGTCTGACTGGATGGTTTTGTGTTTGATGCCTTCCTGCACTCTAGATCAGTGCTGACATAAAAAGAGGCCTACTCTGGCCACACTGGTCATTTTATCTGTTCTCCTCGTTTCCTGCTAGTTGCATTAGCTTGTCCGTTGGGGTTTCTTTTGGCACATTAAAACAGATTTGGGTTAATAATTGATGCTGCGATTTATGGACTCCAGTGCCCGAGGTTCAATCGTAAGCCTCCACTTAAAAGGAAAGCGTGCCTTTCATTCCTGCCTTTACCTCCGAGTGCCATGATTTATAACGTTGGTTTGATGGTGTTCAATTTATTGTATGGGAGTCTATGAAAGAAAGAACTAGAGGTATCGTTTTTCATTTCAGCAGTCATTTTGATGTGATTATGTTTGAGTTTTGGATTTCTCATTCACACGTCAACTCAAGACAATGAAGAAAAAATATTGATCTATGCACCGCGAGCAGTAAATCTGTTTGTATTTGAGCAGAGCTGGACTGCTGGCCTTTCTTTGATTGAGAAAAGTTGCCTGAAATGAATGTTCGATAACACCGATTTTCTGAAAAGATTTTAAGGATGTTAATCAATAGTGTTACTTAGGTGATCACAGCGTGTGTGACGTGTGTGTAGGTATTAGGCTTAGCTTTAATTAAAATTCAGCAAAGAGGCTGTCAGGAATTACATGAGTCATCATGTTTGCTTGTGATTCGTCTCCACAGAAGCGGGAGTTAGAGTCATGATGACTATGTCATTCTCAGTTTCTACTAAATGTCTGAGTGTATACCATCTAATATCCTTTCTGGAGGAAAAGCAGAATTATATTTCTCTTAATTGGGCTGTTAAGGCTTCCTTGGATACATTTTTAAACTGCACATTTTATTCATGGCCATATGGCTCTAGGGATCCTAGTATGCAGTATTCAGTATTATTCATTCCAGTAGGCCTGAAATACCGCAACATCTTTAATCTGAATTGTTAGGAACTTATGCCCAAATATTTACGTTCCCCAATGGTTGAACTTGAGTGAATATGACAATTTTCTTTTCCTGTAGCATCACTATGATGTCGACTTTTGTGCTAATAGTTGTCTCATAGTTATCTGATCATTAGAGTGCCTATAGAAGTGTCACCATCAGTTAGATGGACTCAAATATGATTCAGAAAAAACAATCTAGCCTAGCTTAATCTGTAATCGCTTTATTCCTCATGTTAAGTTTTTTTTTAGTTGTTTTTATTTGTTATTTTATTTTTGTTTAGTGGATGTGGATGCCCAGTGGGGGATTAACCTACAGGCCAGGTGGACACTGGGCTTGTAAAATATTGGCAGAAACCTTTAATGTCAAGTGAAATTTCCAGTGGTTTTCCATCCATTTATTTTATTCTGCTGATCTATTTCAGGGTTAGGGTAGGTGCCAGAGTCTATTCCAACTGCCATAGGTCAGGAGGTGGGGTACAGCCTGGACAGATTGCCAGTCTGTCGCAGGTCTAACACAAAGAGACGGACAACTATTTGCACTCCCGGCCAATTTAGAATCACCCGCTAACCTAACACACTGCTTCTGTGGTCTGTGGTAAGAAGCTGGAGTGCCTGGAGAGAATTCACACAGTTGTTAGGAGAGCATGTCAAGTCCCTAGAGAAGAGCCTCAGCCAGCTAGTAGATTCAAACCCAGGACCTATTTGCTGACAGTGCTAACCACTGCACCACGGTGCTGCATTTTCTGTGCTTATGTTCAGAGATGGTGTAATCCGATTACTTTTTTCAAGTAACGAGTAAAGTAAGGGATTACTATTGCGAAAACGGTAATTAGATTACCGTTACTTTCCCGTAGGAACGCTGCGTTACTGTGTTACTAAAACCGTGATTTTTTTTGCGAGAATGTCTCATGGCAGTGACATAAGCAAGTGCGACGTTCGTGAAAACAGCTGTGTGCAGACCAACAATGGATAATATATCGAGTGCGGGAGAGAGTATGAGCATGCAGCGTTTAAAGCGTGGAAGTACTGACCTTACTTTAAGTTTGATTCCATAAAAAGTGACAAAAACATTCTTTTGAAGAAAACTTCTTTTTACAGCGAAAAAAAACCCTAAACTTCCAAGCAAGCACCGAGTGCGCTACGACGTAATGGGAAATTCACAGAGAAACTCGCGGATTCTTCCACTGACCGCTGCAGCACACCTGCACCAGGATAAACCTCCACCTACCCAACTCTTGCTTTACAGGTGAAAATAGAGCAACAGGACCGCTGAGTATTTGACTTTATTTATTTTCTGCTGTGTTTTACTTGCATCTATTTGAAAGAGTGAGTGTAAACACAAAAAATATTTTATGTGCTGGAATGTGCAGAAAATAGGTTTAAATATTAAACAGATTTCTTCCAGTCAGAGAATGTTGCATATAATAAAATTTTTGCTTGATGCATAAAGTTAAAAGATTAAAACTGATAAAACAAGTTTTAAAAAGGGACTTTTCCCATTTGATTACATTTTGTATGATGGATTATGTAGAAAAAGTAGAATTGGGCTGAAAGATCTATCACTTTATCACCTATTCAGGTTGTAAATCGTGTTTTTAAAAAGTAACTAAGTAACTAAGTAATTAATTACTTTTGAAAATAAGTAATCAGTAAAGTAACGGGATTACTTTTGGGGGGAAGTAATCAGTAATTAGTTACTGATTACTTTTTTCAAGTAACTTGACCAACACTGCTTATGTTTATGCCAAAATGTCAGGTCCATTCTTATCTCATTATTGATTGTGTGGTGTGTAGCAAATGCTCGCATGCTAACCCGCTAAGCTAACATAGTAAACATGTAATCCTTATCTACTCTAGCATTTAACTCAAAGCACTGCTGTTCATAGTGCCACAGATCTTGACAGGCTTGACTGTGGACACCTGTTGGCACAAGTTTGGCCAACGGGTGGTAAATTATGGTCACCTGCTCTTTCAGTCATGAACACAGCCAGTGCTTGTCAAGTGTGAACAAATTTGTTTTTGCAGTGGTGGCTGCACCTTGTCTAATCACAAGCTTTTATGCAAATGAAGTTTACTCTGAAGGTCAGCCAACAACTTTGTTCTGCAGCAATATTTCAATAAAACACACAGCCAGGTGAGCCGACATGGTTATAGGCTATGTTCAACCTGATAACTGACATGATGTAATTTAAGAGAACTTTGAAACTGGCAGCTTTTTTGCACATTAAGCGTGACAGCGTTTTTCGTGACCTCCTCAAATCTTTTTCAGCAAAAAGCATCAGTTATAATTTTTTGACGCGTCTGGCATTTCTCCGAGAATTTAATCATTTCTTTTTGTAATGAATTTAATAAGGGTTGGGAGGCTTCATTCCCAACAGTACTTAATATATACCAGAGAAATGCACCTGGTTTCAATCTCCTAAAAAGAGGGTTTTCTACCATTTCCAGCTTCATTTTAATTTCCTGTTTATTTCACTCTCTGAAGCTTTGGGAACTCTGAAAGGATTTAAATGCCCTTCAGTCCTGATGTCTTTCTCCCATTGCTTTTGATTTATAGATTTGATTTTCAGCTTGAAAGCAAGAAGGGAGAAATTCCAAAAGGAGAAAAAGCACCACCATGACATGTAGGAGCTTAAAACGAGCTGAAAGGTGGGGGAAATAGGAAGGATATAAAACGCCCTTTGCCAGCTGCACGGATGAAATATGAGGAATTGTCGGAAACCATGTAACAAAACGTGATATGCAGCAAATGAACTGGGCTTTATTCAATCCCCGAGCAACCATAAGAAGTCCCATTCTGCTCTGTCGGTATTGTGCTGTGCCCTGTGCCGACAGGACTCGCTTTCACTTGACACTGTCGGGCACCCATTAAATGCTACAATACACAATTATTCCTCCTTCCAAACTCTGTAAACACTGTGCTTGCTGATACTTTCTCTATGTTCGAGCACAGCAGTCACCTCCACATAGGGACCGTGACTTGACCGTGACTCCTCTTATCTCCATAATGTCACCAGTGCGTAGCTTTGTGTAAATATATGCATCTCTCCACCACTTTTCCTCTCATGTGAGACATCAGCTGTGATGGCTACAAAAAAAAGCACCCAGTGTGCCAACAGTAGAACTGCCCTTGGGATAACGCAGCTTTTGTGACCCAAAGTTCCAGCCACAGTGCTCCAATGGGACCACTGGGCCATGGGGGACAGAGCGAGCCTGAGAGACAGGAGGAATACTTGGGACCGTGAAGCACTGAGCTCACTGAACAGATAAACTCAGGGGATTACGGTCAGGCTGCACACTCCTCAGGCTTGCACATGGTCAAAATGGGGAATGGTTTAACTGGAACTTCTTTTAATTGTGTACAGTCTCCAACTAAAAGGAGGCGACAAAAAGTGTATGAGGCAGCAACCATTAGTGTCGACTGAAACACGTGGCTTTTATACATATAGGCAGTGATTTATAGTTCCACCTTATGTGATATCCACATGCAGTAATTTGTTACACTGTTAATTTCCACCTAATGAGTGAGCGAGATTAATTCATGTGCATGATGAATAGCACAATAGCGAGCACTCTTGCAAACTCTTGTTGAAAATGTGTGTGCGCGTGTGTGCGTGCGTGTGTGTACCTTTTGTGTATGCGCTTCCAATTGCGGTAAAGACTGCAGGGGCACTTATCTGAAATAAGTAGGCCTGCCCTCCACCGCAGTCCTTGCTAGCAGCTCCATATGGTAATGAGCTGTGTAAGATGAAGGAAATATGTTTTTTGCAACACAAACAGCACTGCAGTTAATTCAAGAAGCACGGGTATATAATCCACTCACACGGTTTTAATGACAACAACAGTTTTTAAAATATAAAGTTTGTCTGAAAAATGGAACATTGAGCTCATTTGGGGAATATTACAGTAAGCATTAAAAAATTACATAATTCAGCATCAGACTTGTGCATTGCAAATATGTCAAATGCTAACTCGCTACAGTGACCAGATGCCAAAACATAAATTTAAAAGAATAACAAATTAGCATGCGTGCCTGCCAAAGTGAAAGGGTTGATGAGGGTATGATATCCATCTGCAGTGCAATATGTGCAGTGTCTCAGTATTGTCATCTTTATTAACACGAAGATAGTTTTAATCTGGAATATTTGGCCCATTTAGAAGCACTGCTGTTTAACACTTGTGCACTTCTGAGCCGAAAGAGGAGAAGGGAGAGAGAGAGGGCTTGTAGGTGTCGAGATTGGAAGCAGAGGTCTCCTTTGTGTCACATCACAAGTGCAGTGCTACAATTTATATGGAGCCACAGTCTGCACTTTGCAAAATGCCTTGTACTGCTGGACATTTACCTTGGGGACAGAAATCAATTCAAAACAAGAACAAGCCATTTTTGAATAAAAATGGTAATCGTAGATCAAAACAGTTCAGCTTCACATTGTTTTGAGAAAATGTCCCGATTTTTATCACTATATGTTTTATCTCTTCTTTTTTTTTCCAGCGCTCTTCACAGTTGTTATAAAGGAACAACTGTGAGTAATGGTAAGGTGATCAATATGTAAAGTGATCTGGTGTGAGTCACCGTTTAAGTGAGAGGGGCAAGAAAATATTGACATTTTTCTAATTAGAATTTATCAGCAGTTATTAGTTTTCAGTTACTCACCAGCCGACTCAGGGTTATTCGCTAAAAGGGCTGATAATATGTTCATTCACAGATATTAGGGAGGTAATCGTTATATAGACCCTCATTAAAGGAATAACTCAACATCTTACACTTAATTGCTTTCTTGCTGGGAGTGAGGGGAGAAGATCAATGTTAAACATTGATGCTTAATTCTGAAAACTAAATTAAAGCTTTTTCTCATACCCATCATTTTGTGTTCCTTTGAACAATCATACAGCAAAAAATCCTGATATTAATCGAGTGCAGTCTGAAACTGGAGATATTTTACCACAGACCTTAAGCCTTGGGGTTTTTTTTTTTTTATCTCTGGTACTTATATCGAGTAGATTAAGCAATCCGGTCGTTAAGTCTGACGTCACTAGCTGTGTCTGGACCTAAACTCCACTGCAGGTCCATATATCAAACGATCACTGTGGCATTACTGAGAGTTGAAAAACTGTCTAAAGTCTTTCATCTTTAATAAAATGATCAGCGTTCTGCTCTACCAGGTGTAACAATTGAGTTTAACATCCAGGCATCCATGAAAACGGAATTTATGACATTTAACGGAGTTAGAAGTTAGCAGGAAGTTAGCTCGCTAGCTTCTATCTAAATGCAATATAGCATGTCCTGACTGCGGGGTTTTGGAAACAAATTAAAACGTACAGCTCTGTTGTCACTTCCAACATAAATGAAGACAGAAAACTAAACAGCAGTGACGTTTGTAGGGTTACTGAAGTTTGGCTAGCTGGTATATAATGATGTGCTACGTGACCGGTAGCGACACAGGTATGTTAGCATAATATAAACAAGCTAAAAATGTTTCCACTCGATAAAAGTTAACGTGAGTGTTCTCGGTGGTCAGGAACAAATGCAATCGCATGGCAGGATGCTGTAAAAGGACCAAACTTCAGCCAGGAGAACAACTGAGATAATCCATCAACAATACGAGGTTAGTCATTCATATACTGCTGCATGGGCTGGGCTGTAGTTACATCCTAAGGTTTTAAAACTGAGCTTAAATAAATGATTAGCGGTAATAAAAGCCGAGGGAGGTCAACAGTGATCTCTCCAATGTAGAGGTCTGGGCTGGGCCCAAACAGACCAAACAGCCACTTCACAAGCGCATGGCACAACACAGAAGAGCCACCTCCACAGGACAAGACTCAGCAGTCCATCTGCATCTTAAGGATAAAGGTCACTCTTTCGAGGATGCCAATGTTCACATTTTGGACAGAGAGGACAGATGGTTTGAAAGAGGAGTGAAAGAAGCCATCTATGTCCACTGTGAGCGACCATCTTTGAACAGAGGCGGGGGTTTACGACACCAACTCTCTGCCATCTATAATCCAGTTTTGAGATCCCTTCCCAGACGCCTTAACGCCCACTCACATCCTGGGCCATCTGATCTCAGGAATTCGCATGATAAGGTGGGGCCAGGTTTCACAATGAACTCACCCGAAACTCTGGCTGATTGGGACCCACACCCAGTTTCACACCTTGGCTCAGGCGATTAGAGGATCATCAGGGGGTTCTTTTGTCCCTCTGTGGGGGGATACTCCCACTAGGTTTATATCTGGCACTCTGCACCATTTGACCTTAGAACTGAAGAAGCTTCTCGGATGAGAGGTGAAACGTCTTCAAGTAACTTAAAGAAGTCCAGACGCTTTTCTTTGCAAGCTCCTTTGACAACATTAAACATGTTAACAACACAAAAGCCATATTAAATGCAGACTACTTTAGGCCCGGAAGTAGGATTCGTCACGTCATCACTTAACGACCAGATACGATAAAATCACACAGCTCGTAAACACTGTTTGTGAGCACACATACTCACAAACAGTGATTGTCGTATAATTGTGCTCAAAAGTGTTTTAGAGTGGACAGATGTGGCTGTGGTATTCTTGTGGGAGGCTGTTAGCTAAAGCCCCTTCTGTTTCTGGAAAATCCAAAAACTTTCAGAATATCTATCAGCTTGTGGCGTCTTTTCTTCAGCCATGTTCGCAAGTGTCTGTTTTCTCTCCAGGTAAGCGCTCTTTGTGAGATCCTCTGCCTTCTCATGCTGGGATATCACAAAAAGAACAAACTGAGTGTTTGTAGCTGGAGGGTTTTAAATGTTCAGATCACCATTCTGTGCATGAGCGTCCTTATTCCAGTCAGAGTTACAAAGTATTTGGAGAATTACACGATTTTCGCACAAATCATCGAATAAAGATGCAATTGAAGTGAGACTTTAAGCTTTAATTAATTAAATTAAACACTAATTAATTTAAAAACGACATTAACTGTTTAGCAATTACAGCCATCACTTTTTCTGAGGCTCAGAAGTAATTGGACATATTAACATAATTTTCAATTTAAGCATTGTTTTTCATACTTGGATGAAAATATTCTGCAGTGCTGTGCTAAGCCTTTACTGTAGCCACTGTCAGCTGCTGCTTGTTTGTGGGTCTCTCTGGATTCAGTTTTGTCTTCAGTTATTAAAAAGCATGTTCATTTGGGTTGTGTTCAGAGGAATGACTTGGCCATTGAGGAATATCCTATTTCTATGCCTTGAAAAACTCTTTGTTTGCTTTTGCAGTTTGCTTTGAGTCATTATCCATCTATCCATCCAGTTTTGCAGCATTTACCTGAATCTGAGCAGGGATTCTTGCCCTGCACACTTCAGAGTTCTGATTCTGCTGCTTCTCTGAGCAGTCACATCATCAATAAACACCTGCGAACTGCTTGCATTTGCAGTCATACACACCCATGCCATAACATTACCTCTACCGTGTTTGACAGATGATGTGGCATACTGTGCATCATCTGTTTCTCTCCTTCTCCATATTTTTCTCTTCCCATCATTCTGGTACAGGTAAATCTTGGTTTTCTCTATATATTCTTTTCAGAACTGTACAGACTCTTTTAGATTTTTTTGAGCATAACCAGTTGTTTGCACCTTAGTGTAAACCCTTTTCATGAAAGAATCGCTTAATTGTAGACCTTGATAATGATCATCTGACCTCCTCATGTGTTTACTTAACATGGCTAAATGTGATGAGAGGTTTGTTTTCTTAAGTAAAGAAAGAATTCTGAAAGAATTTAGTTTGTTGATTTTGCCACGTAATGTTTTTCATAGGTCTGTTTTCGTTTTTCAGCCTAAAGATGCTAAAGACGCGCCGCTTCACTTGTATTGATGCCTGGAAAGCTTGGAGTGGACTGCAAAACCTTTATTCGCTTAATTTGTCATGAAATGACAAGGGAACCGACCTCACTTTGTAATGAAAATGCTGGATAATCAATTGTTCATTAACCTTTGAACCTCTGAAAATAAGGGACTGTGTATAAAATGTCTGTAATTCCTAAACGGTTAATGAAGTACTTGTGTTAAACTTCTTGAATTAAAGCTGAAAGTCAATCATATCTTGAGAGTTTGATGTGAAATCCACTGTGGTGGTATATAAAATGTGCCATTGCCCAAATACTGGACCTAAATGTTGTTTTACTGTGTTTCTTTTAGTCTTTGGATTAATAAAAACTCACAAGTGACAAACTAATTCTTCATCTGTAACCTTAGGCAAATGCATTAAAGAAATAGCTGCACTATGATAAATCTAAAATCCAGATGTTCTTACCATGATGTCTCTGTGATATTAAACCAAATTTAAAGAGTTTCATTTTCATCAATGTGGTTGCCCAGCAACTATACAGCAACAACAAGACTTTACTAAGCATCGTCCTGACTTTATTATCAACAGTAGTCTTTAGAACGCACGCTGTCCGCATCATTTGTTTGCAGCAACAAAGCGAAAACCCAGTCTTAATTGTGCCAGATCTTAGCGATGCATTCATGTGAATACCCATGTGACTACCGTGGTTGCCTTGCAGTATTAGTTGCTAGGGTGCATAAATAACAGCCTGTTGTTCTCTTGCTGATTTTTCACTTCTGATTTGCAGTAACTGTTGATAATAGAAGTAGAAAAGGCATTTTCACTGACATTGAAAGAAGAAAACAGCTATAGTCAGCACAAGAACACACTGACAGTCTAGCAGTACTAGTTTGATAGCTTAACCAGAAAAAGCACTCAACTTGGAGTGTAGTGAGTCAGGCGAGAAGAAAGTGTAAGGTAAAAGTGGAAAGACCTCAGCAACACAAAGAAAAGCACAAAATTAATCAAACTTGATACGATTCTCCACTGAAAAGGTCAGTACATAGCGGTATAACCGTTGATGGTTTTTGGAAAGCTTCACCTGCTTTCACTGATTTGGTTGATGGGAAAACCGATCAGTGGTACAAACCAATCTTTGGATTGTGTCCAGCAAGAATTGCAACAGCTTCTCAGCAGGTTTAAATAAATCGCTTCTACGGAATCGAAACCTCTCTGTCAACTCCTCATCAAGTGCGCTGTATTTCCATCGCCAATAAGTATACATCATCTAAAATCCTGCAAGCTGTACAGTCGATACCTGGAGCTTGCTATTGTCTTTAGTGTTACAAGCTGTGTAGTCTGAGTAGCAACTATAGGAAAACAAACTAGATTTTGACTTTAAGCCTGGCTATATCATGTTTACACTGACTTTATTTTAACCCGTTTGTGTCTTTGCCCTATAGGCTTTTTGTTTGTTGGGGGGTTTGGTTATTTTTGGACTAACCCAGCCTAAATTTTATCCTTTATCCTTTGGTAAGATGAGCTAAACAAATGCCGGCTGTAGCTTTTTATATTCTTTCACAGGCCTGTCGTATCATCCCCATAAAACAGAAACACAGATGAAGAGGGGCTGTAATGACTCACTGACCGAGACTGAGGATAAAATCTCCTCTTTCACAAGGCCACATAAAAACACTTGAGATGAAAAAAAAAGAAAAATGTCACAGAGTTGCTCAAAGCATTGGCTAATTAACGGACGTACGGCAATAGGCATTTGTTATCACAATCACATTTGTGGCTAAAGTCCTCCTGGCTAACTAACACAGCTGCACCCACTTACCATGTGAGTCCAGTGGAGCATGACGTTAGCCATCAAAACAAAGGCCCAGTTACCCACTAATAGGGTCTCTGGAAAATTCCTGGCCTCTGTGGGTGGAAGGTCAGCACCTTTGGATTCATTATTGTCACATATAACACCTATAGTCATTATCACAACCATGCTGGCTCACAATAAGGAGTAGACACTTGTCTTATATAAGAAAAACAGCTATAGTTTACATTAATATTATACTGGGTTTCCATTTTCTCACTTTATATTTTTGCCAATGTGCACTTATAATGTAAGCAAACTCAAACAGGAGAAAACCAGCTGTCACCAAGCTGCCCACTGCAGTTATGTATTCCAGTGGTCACTTGTGCATTATCTGTCTATCTTTCACATTTCAGAGTGTGAATGGGTACTGAGCTCACAGCAGCAGCTTTACAGAGACATAATTAGAAGGGAGAGGGTATGACAGATGGATTACAATCGTAATTGAGAGTGTGGAGAGTCTATCGTCCTAGCTGCACTGCACCTGCTTTGTCTTTGGCATAAACAGCAGAAGAGGTAAGAATTTGTCTTCTCGTGCAGCACGCCTGTAGAATTACAACATGCTTTTTTTTGTCTCCTTACAGGCACTATTTCTGGTTACAGTGGTACAGAAAAGCTTGGATAGCCCTGATTTTATTATTCCAAAGCAGATGGTACAAAATGAGACAAGGGGGCCCAGCAGCTCAGTGACCTTCATGTTGCTAATCTAACAATGTTCCTACATTGATCTAACATTAACACCTCACCCCTCGCAGAATATGCATGACTCCAAACAGGCTGGTGGCCTGTGTGCTTTCGAACAAATCACCTCGACGTGCAATTACCTCCTGCTCTGGAGTTATTTCTTTCCTGTGGATACCGTCGCCCTTTCATTCGAGTCTGGGAATTAAACAGGTTTCCAGGTTAATTAATTTGACAGACAGAGCCCATTGTGCCTAGTGTCTGCCCAAAAAGAAACCTTATTGCCTCTTGTCCTGGATGTTGACTTTTTATTGTTCTTGGATTCGTCGTTCTTTAGAGGAGCACACAGTGCCAGCCCCTGTAATTGACTTGAAAAAGACCATATCGAGCAGACAAGTTATTGAATGCTTGAAACAAAAGCTCTGGCTTTTTCAAAGGAGACCATAATTTATCTGGCAGGATGCCTGTTAAATATTGTGCGCCCCTGCCATGTGAAAACTATGACTCTATTTGGTTTTTTGGTCAGCTGTGTATTAAACATAAACCTCTCATTCCTCTTTCTTGTTGCTTCCTACTTCATCCCATGATGAAAGTGAAATGGAATTTGTTTGAGTGCGCAGACACGTGACTCTTTGTCTGTATAAAAGCGAGGAAGGGGAGAGAAAGAAAGGATCCAAACCAAAGTGTAATCTCAGTCTAAATCACACAGCCTCCCCGGGGAAAAGGCCCCTCTTCCTGGGGTTAGTCAGTGAATTAAATCACGGTGAAGGCCCCATTTTTCAAAAGTAACCTTTCCATTGACAGTGTAAGTGGGAGTCTCACCGCCGAGTCCGAGCTGGGGAATTAGTGTCGTGCGTTGCGACACCAGTCTCTCCGGGTGTCATTTGTAAAGGCTGTTGCTGCATTTTTCCAGTCCTGCCTTCCTGTCTGTCTCAGTGTGCTCACTGTGGAGGTGGCCATCTGCCTCCCTCCCCTCTCACATCCCTGGTTTCTCTCCCCAGCAGTCTGTTCCCTGCAGTTCCCACACAGTTTCCTTAAATGTATTTTTAGTGCATCTCATGAATTTTGGCCCCAGTGTACAGTATGTACACCCAAAACTACATTGGACATGCACGAGTTGCCTGTTGAAAGATATTCATGTACTCAGCGTGGCTAATGAAGATAAATACACTACATGGCCGGATTAGGCTCGAATTAATCTCAACTTAATTAATTAGAAATTTGTCCATCCAAGCCTGTAATGTCAATAGGACATGTTTCAATTAGAACTACATCGCCTTTTCTAATCTTTTAATTGAACAGAAACTAATGGAATGAACACGTTCATAAAATGGGATTCCATGCCTCATAATCATTTTCACGATAAAACAACTCTCTGAGGCTGCTTATTATTCAATGATAAACCAACTTAAGGGACTTATCCTGTAATCCACTTCCTGTTTCCTGTTTCCCAGAGTGCCACTGTACTTTACTTTTCCACCAACAATGTGGATGCTGTTGCTGCATGTGTGTTGGCTGGCGAGTGGTCAGTTTCTAAGGTTACTTGAAAATGAAGGCTTATGCATGAATTATGTATTAACAGAGTGCTCAGCGGGCACCTCTTCTCTCGCTCCCCTTCTCTCCGCGTAACCCACTGAACATGTACTCATTAGCAGAGACTACAATGATTATTGTTGTTATTTTGAATGTGCGATTTACTTTGAATGCAAAGCAGAAACTACCTTTTTAATTAATGCCTCAAATTGCCAAGTGAGTCCCTGGCTAATGCATGCCCACAAAAGCAAATTATCATAATCTTCTTGTTTGTAAAAGTACCATCTGTGCAATTAAATAGTTTGCTGATGATAGAGTTTTGTTAGGAAGATGTGAGGCCTCCGTTCTCCTAAAGGTGTGGGCAATTTTCACCAGTCTGTGGACCAGTATGTTTATCCAGGATGATGTTGATGATGTGTGTGTGTGGTAAGGGGGCTGGGGGTGATGTGCGTGTATTTGTGGGGGCAGGAGGGTTGCACAGGATGAATCAGGAGTCTTCTGAAGAAGGGTTGCCTTGGAGACCAGCCTGGACCCCTCCAAACGTGTCTGCTATGCTCTCTCTCCCTCCCATACCTCCCTCTCTGCTCCGTTTTAAAGGTGCATCAGTAATGAATCCAAAACTATTTCAGGAAAGCCACTTTTTAGTCGGCGGGTGAAGCCCTTCATACCTGCAGCTCTTCTGTGTTTTCATAATGCCACAGATCTCTGTTCCATGCCTGCCACCGTCAACATCAAAAGAAAAGAGGGGGGGAAAAAACACTTTTGTGTCTATGTGTGTGTGTGTGTGTGTGTGTGTGTGTGTGTGTGTGTGTGTGTGTGTGTGTGTGTGTGTGTGTGTGTGTGTGTTTCAGGGGGATAACGGAGGAAGAGGAAGTAGGGAGACAGAGATTATAATGCTGAGATGCAGCCACTGAAAGGCACTCAGAGGAACAATTGTCTTATTATTCAAGTCTGTAAGTGCATTTGTTTGCCTTGTTTACCTTCTCTTCTGTCTGAAGATAGCGAGCGCTAACTTCCTGGAAACCTTTCCACAAAGTGATGCTAATCTTTTTTCTCCTTTTCCTTTTTCTTTTTTGCTGCCAGCTGAATGACGTCTCGCATCGAAAGGGGGCTGAAAACTCGGCGCACACAGTGAATCCCTCGCTGTGACTCATTCATTTTGTATAAAGGCGACCGGCTGCGGAGACTGAGAAAGAGTCGGGGATTTAATTAGCTGGTTTTTCTTAGTCCACTGCTTAATGAACGCACGTTTGCGTTCACACTAACCGTTTTTTTTTCCTTTTTCTTTTAACCCACCCCCCCTCATTCCCTCCCTCCGTCATTCCCTCCCCTCCTTTGGAGACTGTGGAGATGATATGCACCCCTGGGAGACAAACACCACAGCCGAGCGAGCCATTCCTGCGCTCCCGTGGAGTTGTTCTGGGGAAGGAGAATGTCACCCACTTCTGCCGGTCCTAAGAAGTATTGATTTAAAGCGATAATTCCTACTACACGATACTTAAATTCCGGGCTTTGGGTTGTGAAGATATGCCAGTTCCTCGCAGCGGTTTCATTATGTTTCTATTCGCTCTTTGGATTTAGCATAAATGGACAAAATTAGGCCAGATAATTTGCTGCGGGTTTTCGTCTCCTTTCAGTGATATTCTCTCTAACTAATGGATGTAGCCTCCCTTCCTGAGAGCGCTAAATTTCCGTTAGGGGCTTCACTATTCAACAAGCTTAACCGCTCACTCCTGGCTGTAAAACGATGGGCGCAGTTCGCCTGAGTCTTCTGCTGCCCCTTGGTTCCTCAGCCCAGCTTGTTGAATCTCCTCCCTGGTGACAAGAATGGGTTCGTTTTAGCAAACTTCTTAGCCTCTTCTGGTCTCATCATCGTCGGATCGCAGGCTTCTTCCTTCCTAAAAGTTGATCATGGCTTGTCCCGGTGTACGCGTGAAGCTGAGCTTTATATGGAGGGTGTTTTGGCTTATGAGGACTGTGATAGATTTCGCGCTGCCTCAGGAGACTTATGCACCCCATTCGATACGGACTGAGGGACACCTGACCCTCGGCGGACTCTTCCCGGTGCATGCCAGAGGAATCGATGGTGCGCCGTGCGGAGACCTCAAAAAAGAGAACGGCATCCAGCGGCTTGAGGCCATGATGTACGCTTTGGACCAAATTAACCAGGACGAGCAACTCTTACCCAACATCACCTTAGGCGCACGGGTGCTGGACACTTGTTCGAGGGATACTTATGCGCTGGAGCAATCGTTAACTTTCGTGCAAGCGCTGATCACGAAGGACACCTCCGACGTGCGGTGCACTAACGGGGACCCACCGGTGTTTGTCAAGCCTGAAAAAGTGGTGGGAGTCATCGGAGCCTCGGCGAGTTCAGTATCGATTATGGTTGCCAACATCCTACGCCTCTTCCAGGCAAGTCTGAGCGTGTGCACTAGTTTTGTGGCTTTAAGATAATCGCATTTTTCCCCACTATTGCAGCAGAAGTTTGTTGAATTTGGAGGTAATAATGCGCTTTAGAGAGGGGTAAACACACTTTTTTTGTCGCTCAAAAGCAGCTTGAAAGGACAGCAAAAGTGAAACAGCTGAAAACTGTGTCTGAGAAAGGACACCAACAAAAAAAGAGAGAGAGAATCCATCATGAGCAAGAATCTATTTTCAGATGGTGGTATTGGATTCGATGTGTTCTCACTGATGCCTCTCTCCATCTTAAAACATGGGGCACAAAAGGAAGGTGAAGTGAGTTTGGGTGGTTTTTCAATCCACTAGACTGTGTGGATGAGACAGCTGAGAGTGCTGTTGCTTGTCCCCGGTGGTGCTGAAAGAACAGCTCCCGTCTGTTCCAGTCTCACTCCGGAGTCTGGATGAGTGGGCACTGACAGCCTGACACAATCACACCCAAACTCAACAACCCCCTCCTGAGAATAAAAGGCCTGTTTCATATGATTGCACATGATTATATGAACCTCTTGTACGTCAGACTGCAGGCGGTTTTATGAATTGTTTTGAACCTGAAAGCATTGAGTTATGCTTGAGTTTCCTTTAGCTTTTACCTACGGGGGAAGGGGGTGGCTTCCTTTCTGCAAAATAAGCTTGTTTGCATCGCTTTGCAGCCTGATTGAGCTTGATGGCTGCAAGTAAATGAAAGGAATTCACAAGACTAATTTTCTAATGGCATAGCTTGAGCATATAGGAAAACGTCTCTATTTCTGTTGGCTGAGAGTCAATTGATGATGTTGGCCTACTGCTGGTGCTGCAGTGAAATGGGAAATGCAGCAAGGCACCAGTACAGAAAGATTAATTATTTAAAACACATCTACATAGCAAAGTATTTAATTACTCGAAAAAACATGTGCATGCTTTTGCATAATTCTGTACAGTTTTTCCTGTGCAAGTTTAAAGTGGCGTTTAAACTGGGGAGGAGCTGCATGCAGTGTTGGTGCTAATGATTTGTGGTTGCAGATTGTAACTCAGAGTCTTGTCAGTCATTGTTTTTGTTCCAGCTCAGTTCGACAAATTGTGTAAGTAGCTGGTTAATTCCATCTGTAAGATCGTCAGAGTACTTAACAAGCTTTTAACCCCCACCCAGTCGTCTTCCCTTTCTACTCTACAGACACTTACACATGCCACACATTTGTGTACATATATATATATATATATATATACTCATTTTTTTATATCCAGGGTTTGTGGTTCCTTTTGCCGGACTGATCGTCCCCACCACAACACCACAATCTTCAGCCTAGCTTTAGTTCCTGTTCTCTCTTTGTAGGCTCACTTAATAAATTAAATTTTTATTATTACAAGATTTCAAAACCCTGCAGTTACGCTTTGAAGCATAACTGCACTTGTTATTTTGTTGCACGGCGCGAGGGTTGCAAGAGTTCCTCAGTTTCGTGCAAGCTCTGTAACATGAAAACCTATGCATTTGTGAAACTGAGAGGGTTTAAAGGGAAGCCAGATTAGTCCCTAATTCTCTTTATTCTCTCCTCCTCACACCAGGTGTACCAACACGTCTGCAAGTGTCAAGCTGTCAGAGTGTAGGCATGGTGTTGCTGAAGCTCAGGTGTTGTAATCAAGCTTGTGGATTGACAGCAGTTGTCATGCAGACCCATCCATCACTTTGCATTTGTTCTCATTTCCTCAAAGTGCTGAAAAAAAAAAGGCATATTTCTTTGGCGCACTTAAATCCAAATACCTTGAGAAGTTAGATTCAGTCCTCCTTTAAACTTTTTTGCCTCTGAGCACACTTATGTTTTCAGTGGAACCAGAAGCAATGGTATTATGGATAACAAATTAAATTTGAGGCCACACGATACAATATAATCAATACATACCCACTTACTTGCATTAGTCACACTGTGTTTGTTTGGTAGGTGGCAGTAACCTTAAGTTTCTGAGGCTGCTTTGAAATAAAATCTATATGCTACTAAGTGAGTCTTGTGAAAAACATCAAATGCCTGAGAAACCCCCATTCAGATGTAATTAAACCAGCAAATGGGGGGGGGGGGGGGGGGGGATTCATATCAAAAAGACCAGACCTCAGTCAGACGGACTCTCTACAAAGCGTTCAGTTTCTTCTCTTAGTCAATTTCAATTAGACCTCATTATTGGTTGAGCTCCATAATCAAGAAATCCTAGTGTAATCTTTATGCTTCAAGACTGTGAATAGTGACAACCGATTCCCCGCATTGTTCTCAGTGAAAATCATCAGGTCATTTTGTATCTCACTCCTGCGATAAATGAATCATCAGGGAAGCTAAATAATGATTGTAGGTTTTATTACTAGATTCTAAATATCATGCCTGTCTATTCAAGACGTGAGTAGCTGCTGAACTGTTAGTGCTGGGAAATTGACATGAGGGATAGATTTTTCTGAGGACCCAGGAGAGGTGATCAATACTGTTGCCATGGTGAGGCCGATTTGTTGCTAAGATGTTTTTATTTCAGTGCCTTTCATGCTGTGTTGGAAATGAGAAGCAACAATGCCACAGGAGGAAAAAAAATCAATCAGCCAAACTTTTGAATTGTTTGCATGTGTGCAGAAAATCGTCGAGTCCTTACTCCATGAACGCGAGCAGAGGCGGGAAGATGACGCTGTTGTTAATTTAAAAAAATTAATAACAGGTAACTTTGTACGTTTTAAAGTTCTGGCCTCTTGAATGAATCATGAAATTGATTTTGATCCTGATGACATTTACATCAGGGATTGCAGCCTGCTATGCTCCGTCGCATCTCTTCTCCCAAAGGCGGTGGCAAAACTTTGTATTGAATGCAGGTGAACTCCGTCTTGTCCTCTTCGTCTGGGGAACCGGCCCCTTCA
Source organism: Copadichromis virginalis (assembly GCF_057382275.1). Lineage (NCBI taxonomy): Eukaryota > Metazoa > Chordata > Actinopteri > Cichliformes > Cichlidae > Copadichromis > Copadichromis virginalis. The sequence continues at coordinate 22,705,194 of NC_140637.1, read as the reverse complement.
GACTGGCTGTCTAAGTGAGGCATTGACGTCCTCTGCTCTCATAGCCCTGACAGGCTCCGGTCGGCTTTTTATCTCCCCCCTTTTTTTCACAGAATCATCACTGTGACTGATTTGAAGGAGATTGAAGCCTTGCAGTGTGATCTATTTAGCTGACAATGGTAAAGACGGACACCAAAGGAATATGAAGGAGCTGTGTGTGTGTGTGTTTTGGAGAAAGCTCTAAAAGTGACATCGGATGGCACAGGTTTAATATATCTAGTTTTCTAAACATGGTAACGGTTGCAATTTGTACGTGGATGCTTGCAGCAGCTCAGGTCCATTAGTCACATCCCTAGTACTGCATTCAGCCATACGATAAAACACACCGTTGGTATGTTAAGTAGCCAGCATATGAGTAGATATGCACATATATGCCCACAAATTGGCCTATTACCAATGCTGAAGGGATGGAAACACAGCTGTCTTGTGGATATCTAATGATCCACACCAGTGGCTTCGGCTTTTGTATTTCCTCTCCATCACTTACTAATTGGCTTTTATTCAGAGTTTGACATAGAAAGCCAACTCAGTACATTTTAACTTTATAACAAGTGCTTGAAACGTGGATAAAAAAAGAAAATTAATTTCCTAACTTGACAGTTCTTTCTCAACTAAGGTTCAGCATTTAACTCATAAGTAAACGTTTTTAAGATCACAAACAACAGAGTTGGATTTGTTACTGAAGAGGACGGTGAATGAAGTTTTAGTAGTGCACATTTGACTACTGACTATAAAAAGAAAGTCAGCTGTGCCAAAAATAAAATGAAAAATGTTTTTAACAGCATAAAAAACAAGCAGAATTTGTACTGTATACGAGAGATGAGATAAATAGGTTAGATATTTCCAAATGTTCTCTTTTGAGAAATCAGTGGGATTTAGCATGCAGATGGAAATTGAAAACTCGACTGTATATGGATGACTTTAATAAGCCATCAAACCCATCCAATTATATCCACCCTTCTTTGCAGTCGTGACTTATCCACAAAAGAAAAAGGGAATTACTGAATATTAGATTATGAGATCACAAAATGTACCTGTGTGGTTTAGTGAACCTAAGCCACACAGGTACTCTCAAATAGAAAGAAAATCCCCGTGCGATGTTAATTTAATGCAGGCAGCATGCAAACATCAATTTTTCCTGATTATCCACCATGGTAGACTCTGGACAGGTCACCAGTCTATCGTGTAGAGGCTGATAGCGATTCACTTAGATACACAGCCAATTTATACTCACCAATAAGTCTAAGAAGCGTGACCGTAGGAGGAAATTCCACACAGAAAACCCTCAGCCTGCTGGTGGATTCAAACTCAGAAAATTTGTGCCGGGGGTGATAGTGCTAACCGCTGCACCACTGTGTGTGCAAAAGTAAACAAACAAAAGAAGCATATTTTAGGACAGAAAAGACATCTTATTCATTCTATTTGGGTACACGACCTTTAGATTAAAATAAGGATGTGAACATGCTTCTATGTATAGATGAGATGTGATGACACATCATCTGTGGATTTAGTCACATTTAAAATAGGGTGATGATCCTAAATTGCAGGTGGCTGTGGCTCAAGATGTAGAGCAGGCTTTCTGCTGAGCGGACAGATGGGGGTTCGATCCCTGGCTGCTCCAGTCTGCATGCCGAATGATTACTTAGACACAGAATAAAGTGTGTGTGTGTGAAGTGGATTTGAGACGCGTTGTAGAAAAGCACTATCTGAGATCCAGACCATTCTAAATATAAACATTGCTTTAACAAAGTGTAATACTTGAGAGAGAAACGTTGTAATAATGCTGCCATGCACGTGAAGACTGGGGCTAATAGCTTTACGTGATTAACTTAAAAACAAGTGACATGTTGCGGTGGTGGCTGATTTTACAAGTTCTATGGTTTTGTTGTTATGGCAACATTAGATAGTATACTTATTTTAGAGCTGTAAGAAGAAAAAATATAAAAACAAAACCAAAAAAACAAAATAAACATATGCAGAGAGATGCTGTTGAACTTGAAATGAATCTGTTGCACTTTAATTTATGATTCTGAATGCATTGTCTATAGTTCAGTGACATTCACTTCTAGTTGAGACTGAGAGCCCTGCTGGTTTCCATTCCAGTCGTTTAATCAAGTGCTGACTTATGGGCAGTTTAAACCCGAATTGGCACGGTGAAATTTGCTCACACTCTGTGTTAAAACGCATGAAATCCAGGAAATAATGTGGGCAGGGATACAAGTACAGGCTGCAGGTATTAACATCATTAATAGGCTAGCAAGAGTTTCCAGAATTTGACAAATATACACCATTTTTTATCAGTTTCTATATACCATAGTTTTTTGTACTTGCATCCCTGCGATCCAGGAAGAACCTTCCTAAGCATACAGTTATACAAGCAAGGATTCAGACAATCAATACTTACTTAAGAAGAGGTCAATTCCACCGGCTCTTTTAAATTGGCTGGATATTGGCGGGACTTGCCATTTTCCAGGCCAGAGTTCAAACGTGTTGAACTCTGGACGAAGTGAGAAAGACAGGAAGATCAATATACGACGAGAAGCAAATGTATCTCACCTTTCTTGGTGCATCCTCAAACAATGTTATCTGTTCCGAGAGGATTTCAGCAGGACTGAGAACCGCTGATCTTGTTAAGCAATAAATGTGCATGGATTTGATGTGAAAATTGGATTTTTTTGCACACATATTGCAGGGTTTACAAAATGTTTTCAGATAATGAACTGTACTCAAGGAAAATGCATCAAAGAGTCCGCCAAATCCTGGGTTCAGATCTACACAGACAACCGCCGAGACAGACGATGCCTAATGACGATGTCTTTTGAAATTTCCTTCCTTCCTCTCTTTTTAGTTCAAGCAATGTTGTGAAGGAGTGCCGTTGAGCAGACCAGGTATATATTCACACACCCAAACACAACACATGGTGAGCAAGTAATGCAATATTAATAAAATGAATAAAATATCCCTGTTAGACTAGTTGTCATTTCTGTTGACATAAGGCCATTAGGTCAGTAGACTGCCACGGGGAGAATATGAAAATCAATCCAAGCCCTTATATCAAGGTCTTGGTCATTCCCTGCAGGCCTGGGGGGGATGCTGCACCCTATTATTAAGCTACATAATAGCTTGCTACATGAATAAATGTTTCTCAATGAAAACGCAGCCAGTACATTTTTATTCCGTTCTTTGTTTTCAATCATAATGCAGCTTGTTTATTGCATTGTGATTCCATTTATAGCTGGAAAATGTTGATATGGTGTCTTTAATGAGGCGCCATCCCTCATTTCTACATGGGTTTTTGGGTCTCTTCTTGACAATTGCTGCAGTTTGACTTCCCCAGAGGGGCTGTTTCCCCTATTTTATTCCACTGCCCTGGAGGGTGGGGACGAGGCCACCTGCTTAAAAACTTAGCTCCGCTCACAATGAGGTCACAACCGTATTCCGTTAAAAGTTATTGTTGGAATGACTGTAAAATGTGACAAGAATAGCGCTAAGACTTTGTTGGAAGTTTGCTGCAGTTTATCTGGTGAGCAGAAGGAGCCATGGAAGAGGAAACCCCATTACGTCCAATCTCCTTACGGGGATGAGTGGAAAAGCATGAGGAGGTCTCCGCTGGCTGCAGGCCGGCCTCTCACTCATCCCTCCAAAAGGAAAAATTGTCCCCATTGCCTCAGCAGAAAATGATCCAGCACGGGCTGAAAAGACTTATCAGAGGCCTCATTGTAGTTTCGTTTGCACGCAGGAACAAACTACAGCAAACTACAACAGTACAGCTAAGAGGCTGGACCACTTAGCTACAGTGGACTTAAGTGCTGTAAGGCTAAGCACAGGATATCTGAATGAAATTTGCTTTTTAAATATGATCTGTATTTTATCCGGCACCTGTCTCAATCCTAGTAAATGAATTAAGTGGAACTGTTAAAAGGCTGCTTTTAGTGCTGTCTGTGAGAGCGTGTGCTTCTTCAAAAGGGTGTGCCGTGTGGTCCTCTCAGACCTGGATTGTGTTATTTGTTCTCTTATGTTCTTATCACTTGCTTTCAACACATAAAATATATCCTTTTTTCAAGAAAACGGTGAAAACAGGAGGAAAAAAGAGGAAGACATTACTTTTGTGTCCTTATTAACATTTATGAGCAGTATAGAAACATTAGTAAATGGTCAGAACATGCTAAAATGTAAATATGCAGCTATGTGTAGTAATGCATTTATTAGCACGTTCCTGTGGACATCCAAAAGTGAAGTAATGTCTGTAAATAGATGAAAATAATAGTAAAAGCCTCTTAAATCTACTTACAAACACATTATGCTCATAAGTAGTGTACGAAATGTTAGCAAATATTTCAGTATGCTAATGTTAGCATGTTCGCTAACAAATACACGTTGCCATTTAGAACTTAAATCTAGCTGAGGTTGATGGAAATGAACCTGAGTTCTGTATGTGTGTGTTTTATGTAAGAAATCATTCAACAGTGAGAACGTTTTGCTTTTTCATTTTAATGGAGAGTAAAGTGAAGCGTTACAACAAATGGTTAAAAGGTCTGAAAACAAGGAGTGTTTGGCTAAGGGTGCAGCAGGAGGTAAACAAGTGTTGAGAACACCAGTCATCCTCTAGAGACCAAGATTTTCTGCACAAAATTTCCACCTGACAGATAAAAACAACAACAAAATTAAATAATTAGAGACCAAAATGGTGGCTCGGCCTGCTGACTGACAGATCTGATCGTCACTGTTGTTTTGAAGTCTCCATCACACACTTCATTTGGTTGAGGGTTAATAAAACAATACACTTAATACACTTCCTGCAGCGTGACTTAAACTTAAAAGTGACAGGAGATGGACTGTTCACATGTCTGTCTTGCCATCCCTGGAGGCTGGTGGCACGAGGCTCTGCATAGACTGCACACCCGTGTGAGGGCTCTGATGTTGGCATGCCGCTGAAGAGCGGCAAGAAGTAGAGGCACGCCACACGGCAGTTAGGACTGCGAGAGAGGAAAGAGAAAACACAATGGCCCTTCTGCTGCAGTGTTTATATTTTCTTAGTTTCCTCTTTAATTTAATGTGCCCCAGATTTGCATTTGCTTGTGAGAAGAGATGTTTGTTTTTGATGATTTTTAAAAGGTATAATTAGTATATTTCAATGTTTAATGCAGTCACTACCATAATTAATATGTCCTCCGCTTCTATGTGTTAATTAGTCAGAACCTTTATTTTAGTTGAACTAATACAAAAAAAGAAAACTGCTGCAGTGCAACAAATGATTGTATAGTCCAGATTTCTTATTGAAGTAAAAGCATATAAGCATTATCAGCAAAATGTACTTGGACTGTGATTCGAAATACCCTCATAATTTACTAATCAGAATGAGTGCAGTTTGTATGATCCTTTTACTTATGACAAATATCGGATAATTATCCCGAGGCATTAATTTGTGATTAATTTAAGTAGAACAACTTTTAATTACTTTTTTAAAAATCTGGCATAATAACAAAAATGTACACAGTAAAGGGTTTAGTCTTTTTGTGTGTAAAGTGTAAATTTAAAGTGTAAACATTTAACAATAAAGTTGTATGAAAAAGTTGAGTAAATAAATTGTATACATGAGTACTGCATGTATACAATTTTATTTGAATATGCCTGTTTTAATGTTTACATTCACCGGTCATTGTTGTTAGATACATTTGTTCAACTGCTCATTAACGCAAAACTCAATTTATCAAATTTAGGCATGCAAGCGTAGTCAAGATGACATGCTGAAGTTTAAATTGAGCAACAAAATAGGAAAGAAAGGTGATTTAAATGACTTTGAACGTGGCATGATTGTTGGCGCCGGACAGGTCTATCTGATTATTTTTGGAAACTGCTGATCTGCTGGGATTTTCTCACACAGAGAATGGTCCAAAGCAGAGAAAATATCCAGTGAGTGGCAGTTCTCTGGACGAAAATGTCTTGCTGATGCCAGAGGGCAGTGGAGAATGGCTACACTTCTTTGAGCTGACAGAAAGGCAACAGTAACGCAACCACTTGTTACAACTGAGGCATCTCTAAACACACATCAAACCTTGAAGGCAACAGAAGACCACACCAAGTGCCACTCCTGTCACCTGAAAACAGGAAACTGGGGATATCATTTGAATGTGCTCACCAAACTTAGACGGTAGTAGATTGGAAAAATATTGTCCGGACTGATGGGTCTCGATTTCTGCTGCGATGATTGGATAGCGTGGTCAGAATATGGCATTAAAACGTGAAAGCACAGAGCTATCCTACCTTATATTTGGCAGATCAGGGTGTGGGTGGTGGTGTGCTGGTGTGTGGGATATTATCTTGGCACACTTTGGGCCCCTTAGTACCACTTAAGCATTGTTTAAACAGCACAGGTTACCTGGGTATTGTTGCCGACCACAGTGTATCCATCTTGTGATAACTACTTCCAGCAGGAAAACATGCTGTGTCGCAAAACTCAAATGGCTTCCACAGTCAACAAGTCTCCGTTGGGATATGGTAAATTTACATCGTGGATGTGCACCCGACAAATCTGCAGCAACTGTGTGATGCTATCAGGTCAGTATCTGAAAAAAATCTCTGAGGAATGTATCCAGCATCTTGTTGCATCTGTGCCATGAAGAATTAAAGCAGTTCTGAAGGCAAAACACAGGGTCCAACTCAGTGCTAACAAAGGTGTACCTAACAAAGTGTCCAGTGAGTGTATGAGCACGTTTGCTCTTTGTATCAGAGATGTCGAGGTCCAGTATTCTCTTCTTCACAGCGTACATAATAAACTGTCACTGGGATTCATTCCTTGTCCTTCAGTTGTGTTATCACAGCAGGGCCTCGGGGTGCATCAAAACATTCATTCAGACAACACGCTGTAATATACGGTATAGCCATTATATCAGCCAGCACGCTGTGGCCTTTATTGAGGGACTAAATTATTAGAGTGCAGCATGGGCCCCAGGTAGTTAAGCTAAAATACCTGTTGATTTTACATGTGAAAATATAAGAGCGGAACTCCAGAGTTTCATTAGCTTCAATTTCATTTTGTGTGTATTTCCCTCGAGATAATGTTTGGCGAATGTTTTTTTCCCTCTTCCCTCTCTTTCTCTTTCTTTCCCTCTCTCTGCTGGCTATGCAGTGGAGTGTGAGTGCTGTTTGAACGTGTTTGTGTCCTCTGTTCTTTTGAGCTTGAAAAGTATACTGTGCCTCAGCAGCCAGCATACATAAAAAATCAGTTGACTGGATTACTATTTTCACATGCAAATCCTGTGGGATTTCAAGGGCTCTCTGAAACGCCCGTTTTTGACAGGTACATTGATTTGGGGGAAGACCTCAATCACCATTGACATTTTACAAATTATGGAAGCTCTTTGCCTTCAAATAGAGGATGCTTAAACTGCAATTGTCTCCTGGACAGAAGCTATTGATGACCGAATATAGTGTTTTTTAACTGCCTTATCAGTGCTGAAGCACTTACATGTTACCCTTAATGAGGCTTGGTGGATCAATAGCAACAATGGATTATGCATAGAGGCGTCATGTGCTCACTACCTGGAAGTTTAAGTCCAATGAAATACGATACATGCCAGCATAAATTTGCTCCAGCTTTTGTGTACGATGCATCATCTTGTCAAAGACTATTCTCGCCACTCTTTAGTTTATGAGGCTAATTGTGAAAAATGTATTTAGTACCGAAGAAATCTAACCACACTGTATTTCAGAGTTAGTATTACAGCTTGTGCACTATATGCCTGGCAGCTTATGTTTTAGTATCTATGTCTGCTTGTATTAAGTGTGTTTGTTGCTACTGAAATGCCTATATTCATTCACATTAAAGGGACAGCTCACCTTAAAATCAATTTTTGACTTTTCTCTGGCCTGGAGTGCTATTCATCTATGTAAAATGTTTTGATATGAGATGCCCAGTTTTTGAGATATCCACTGTAAAAAGCTGTTTTTAAAAAAGCTGGATCTCCTTCCAGAAAACTTCCTAAACCTGATGTTAGCACTTTTATTTAGAAGCTGTACTTTTTGTGCTCTGCTTTCTAGACCTGCCATCTGAAGGAAGCATGCACCTAGCTACATGCTGTGCTGAGGGAGGGTGCCATTAATTTTTACATCCTTCCACACTGTCACTAACATGAGCTTCTCGTTAAAAGCTAGATGGGCGCTTTCTTTGGCAGATCGTTACAGTTTGTGGTTATCGGTAGCAGAGCTCATTTGAATTTTAATGACTTGCTGGCTGAGTCTTCACATAATTCTTGATGTGTGGTTTACCACGAGGTTAACCGCTGGTTGGGATGGGGGCTGAGTTTAGGCATGTTCTAGTTATGGCTAAGATTGAGGTACTGTATATCTGCAGGGAGTTCTTGTACTTTAATTTAATGAATTCCTAGATGACAAATACATGTGTGTGTGGGGTTTTTTGGGTGGCAGTAATCCTTCCCTCTCAATGCTCAATTTTCCAGCTCCTGTGCACAGTTGGAAACACATCACACCTTTTTTTATTTGGCGAAACCATGCAAAAAAAGGTTACGGAGCACCCAAGTTAACCACCGACGCTTTGAGGTGTCCTTCTACTATAATGTTAACACTTTACATTTAGGCCATGTGCAATTCACATAATCCTGTCTTTCTTCAATGCCGTATTCATGTGTTTAGCTTCACTAATACCGCTATAGAGGAATTTTCTGTTTCTGAACCCTGTCATCATTTTTATATAGGGATTTGGATTAATGTCTGAGTCTTTAAAAGTTACTGAAAACACAAATATATATATATATATATATATATATATATATATATATATATATAGAAAATCCGTCTTTATGAAACGCATATGAAATTTGTACAAAAATACATCAAGACTTCATACATACTGTATTTTGAATGATCAATGAGCCAAAAAGCTCAATATTCAGCTTTTTAGATCTTTTATACGTTCACGTTTTTTTGTTTGTGATATTTCAGCTCGTTTGACAGATTGTGTTATTAGCAGGCTTGAGATCCACATGAGCTGTTCTGGGAGAGATGCATGTTCGCGCTCGTGTTGAAAATAAAGATAACCTTTCAGTAGTGATGTGTGACAGTTTCATTGTATTTGGCAGGACTCGTTCCTGTTTTGGCTGGTTAACTTGTCTGGGGTTAATTGTCTGATCTGGCGTCTGTTGCGCATCTTTGATTCCGGCTCTGAACTACATGACAGCGTGTAGCCTTCTTACACTGCGAGTAGAAGTTATGTGAAATGTTCATGTCACAAAAACACATCGCACATAAATTTTCTCGGTCCATTAGTTGAGACACTCGCTTTGATGAATCGTGATCTCACTTCGAATGGAGTCTGTTTACACAGAATAGCTTTGCGTGAAAGACCGTGTCCAGTTCTTCCACTATTGGCAGGTTTTCAATAGATCACTGGAAAAAGCTTCTTGGGCTCACTGAATGAACTATTGTCCATTGTTCTGCTTGTGCAGGGATTCTAGTGTGTTGCTGACATGACTGGCAGGTCAGATGTCCTCAGTGATGCATGACACCCGGAGCACAAAGCAGAACAGAGAGCCTCAGGGCCGTCTGGCCATGATTGAACAAAGGGTTGTTCTCATCAGAGTATATTGCAGAATCTACAGTGCTGTGAAAAACTATTTCCCCCATTCTTGATTTCTTTTTTTTCTTTTTGCATAATTGTCAGACTTACATGTTTCTACCCCATGACTCTGACAAGGGTAAGCAGAAGAGAATGGTGGATGGGTGTACAAGTTTCAGATCATCAAAAAAAATCATATTAGACAAAGATAACCAAAATTAAATACAAAATGGAATTCTGAAGTTATGATTTCATGTATTAAAGGAAAAAGCTATTCACAACTAACACTATGTGAAAAATGATCTGGTTAAGGCTGAGGTTGAGGTACGTTAAATCTGCAGGGATTTCTTGTACTTTGATTTTCTAGATGACAAACACATATGTGTGAGTGGGGCAGTAGTAGCAGTATGGTTCCAAGGCGAAACCCACTGCTGACAAAAAAGAACACAAGGATGATGATCCTTAAGACTTTTGGAGAACATTTTCTGTGGATTTGAAGGTTTTTGGAGTGGCCTAGTCAAATCCAGGCTTAAATCCAGTTTAGATGCTTTGGCATGACCTTCAGGAGGTTGTTGATTCACAAAAACCCTCCAATGTGGCTCAATTAAAACAGTCTTGCAGTGAAATGTGGGCCAGAGACACATTGCAAATTTTCTCAAATGCTTGATTACAGTTCTTGCTGGCAAAGGTAGCACAACCAGTTAATAGATTTAGGGGGCAATTAAATTTTTCACACAGGGCCAGGTAGGTATGGATATCTTTTTTCTGTTAATAAATTAAATCAGCATTTAAAAACTGTATTTTGTATTTCCTCTTGTTGTCTTTGTTGTTAAATGTGTTTGATGATCTGAAACATATAAGAGTGACAAATAAATGCAGTGTAAAAAAAAAAGAAGAAGAAAGAAGTCAGAGCAAATGTTTTTCACACCATTGTTCAGCCAATATAAATTTCATGATCTTTCCTAATGATAAATATATACCAGTAATAGTGGCCTCGGTATTAGCAGTGGTGTAGTTATTTTAAAGACTCATTTATGTGGAATAGATGGATCAAAACATTTCTTTTTATTAACATTTGATATCATAATAATTTAATCCAAACAAGTGATTACAACATGTTCGTCATTGTTGTGGCAGCGATTAGCACTACAGAATGAAGGTTCCTGGTTTGAACCTTCTGGTTGACAGAGGGCCTTTCTGTATAGAGTTTTAATATTTGCATGTTTTCCCATGCCTGCATGACTTTCCTTGAATGATCTAGCTTCCTCCCTCAGTATTTCCTCCCTGCATAATTCCGATACTGTCAAATATCTGCATTTAAATTGGCCACAGGTCTAGATAGAGGGTTCACTCATCTTCTTCTCCAATACCAGCTAGCGCAACCCCAAACTGGATAAATGCTTCAGAAGATGGATGTGTTGATGTTGTTCACTGTGATGGATTACAAACAACTAGGGCAACTTTCAAGAGTATCCCAATGTCATGTTCAGAAAAGATTGTGTACCTGTAATGGTAGAAAAATACATTTTTGAATTTTAAAACAAAACATGATTTAAAGTGTTGGGTGAAGGAAAAGGGACTTTGTAAATGCTTACATTTAGTCAGGTGTAGTTAGCAAAATAAAATTTAAGATTAAGCAGAAAAACAGACAAATATACAACAAGACTTAGTGCCCAAAGCTGTGCTAGAGTCTCTGGAGCCTGTACTTACTATGTTAACCATCTCTTCAATTAGCATTAAACACAGAGTAAAGCTGTGGTTCATTCTGATGTAATTAGTAGTGGGTAAATTACAGTAAAATGTTAACTGGATGCCAGCGCTGGAGGAAAAAGTCATGGATCAACTAAGTGATTATAAATTGTCTTTAGCGGGCCATGAAGCATGTGTGCTGAATCTAATGACAATCCTGCCATTTGTTTTTGAGACATTTCATCAAAAATAGCAAAACTCAGTCTGCTGGTGGGCCTAGAAAAAAGTAACGCAATCACCAGAGGTATTGGATTCAACCTTTGGACGTGATGTGTGCAAGAATTCACTGCAACCTATCTAATGGAAATCGACATATTTCAGTCTTGACCAGAGTGGTGGATTACCCAATCTTTGGGTGGGCATAGATTTATAAAACCACGAGAGAAGCACCGCAAAAACCAGCCTGAAAGGAGAAATTTTTAAAGCAAAAAACGCAGAAGGATATCAAAAGTAGTCCTCATTTTTTAGAATTTTGTATCAATTTGGTAACCTCTAATGGTATTGTGTATCATGTAGCATTTTTAGAATATGCATCCCTAACAATGGCATCAACTCACTTTCTTACAAGACTTAAAGATAGTAATTTATTGACAGCTCAGTCACATTGAAAGCATATTGCTGTTGTCTGTCTCCCAGCAGAGCTTTTATTTTCTCATGAGTCACGTAAGCTGAGATCTTGAGGCTATTCTGGCTGACCCCTGTCTAGACAGAAGAAGAAAGGTGAATGGGCTTTTGCCGTGAGGACCCAGAAACCGCTGGAGAGAAGAGACTTTATTGACCTGAACTGAACCTCCCGGGGCAGTGTACATCCACCAACAAGTTCTACCAATAAAATGCCTCGTGTGAAAGACAGTTAATGTGAGGGCCAGTTAGTCTGCAAATCCCTGTTAAGATTTTGTACATAAAGGCCCGGGTGGAAGGTCTTGGTGTGCAGCTAAACCCAAAGTAATAAGGGCAGTAAAAACCTCTACAGTGAAGACTTAAAAAAGTGGGGGGGAAAAAACCCCAGTTGCCTTTTAAATCACTTTTATTATGGGCTTTATACTCGACAGTTTCTAGTTTTTGTTCACTTTTGTTTTCATGCAGCTCTATTTTAACTGTTTATCCGTTTCGGTATTTGTTTGTTCGTCTATCCCCTCATTTGTTTTTCATTTCAATTTAACTACAATTCTCGTGTTTGTACATTTTTATTGCCTTTTTATAGATTTGAATTTTCATTGTTGTTATGCAAATTTTATAAAGCCGTGGTCGATGACTGTGAATATCTTACTGAGTGGCAGTTTAAGCAGCTAAGTCTGCCTATTTCTTGTAACACGAGGATCTCAGCGCCATAGAAATTACACTACACACTGTGACTGCAGACAGTCTGTAACCGCTACAGTTACCACAATGCACAGCACGGTGTGTGGACATTACCTCTGTTTTAACTCACCTGTGTGAGGAAAGTGCATTCGTCTCCATGCTCTTTCAACTACTCTCAACATGCAGATCCACGAGGGCTGACAGGGAATTTGGTGTGTGTGTGTTGTGAATGCAGGTGTTGCAGATAATATACTACGATCTCAACGCTGGGAGAGGTTCAAGGCAGCACTGCAGGCAATGCCAAGCAAGCAGATAACTGCTTATGAAAATGTTCTGTGCGCCTTCCAAACCAGTACATATGTCTCAAGTGCATGGCATCAAATAAGAGCTCAGAAGTACTAACACAAGGAATAGGATAGCTGTGATATTTTCCACGCCTGTGATCAGTCTGTAATTATATGGCCCTGCTAAAAAATTCTTTGTGAGCAGACAGGGACGATAAGATCGAGGAGGCTCACCCGCATTGTCTGCACTATTAGGGGAGAAATGGGCCTGGTGATGATGCTCTGTCGAGTCTGAAGAGAGCGCTACATAGGGAGAGAAGGTGGGGGGGAGTACAGAGGGATTCATTGGGATGCAGGTCAGAGTGTTGCAGGTGCACGACTGACAATGAATGTGTCAGACCCAGCATGATCCAGGTGGAGGTGGGAAAAACATGAACCTATGCTCGCTCTTTGGTGAAAAATATGTCAGAGCGATATTAGGACTGGATGAAGCAATGAGGCCGAGCAGGGGTGTCGACGTGTGTCGCACACCCATGATTCCCAAAGCACAAATATGGACATTTGTATTCAGATGTGTCACATGAGGAATAACGACATGTAGATTTCAGCATTATTGAGATTTCCTATTTTTCCAGCCGAAGAAATGTAGTCAGCATGCAGGCTATAAAGAACACAGAGGAAAAAAACGAAACTGCGTCCAGTGCACTTTACAGCTGGGAAAAATCAATACAGCCAACTGTAATGTGAGATCCCGTGGATTTAGAGGAATACATTTGATAACACTTAGTCATAAACCTGCAGGCTGTGTTTTATTCTGTCACACCTGAAGAAAGCGCACAGCACAGCCTCGATGATCAAGGCTGTTCTGTTGAACCGCATTGTTCTCTGCAGGGCCTTGCTTTGTCTGAATCCTAAGTCAAAAGAAGCTTTACGGAATGACTTGAAGAGATACTGTATCTGTACAAAATAACTCTCATGAGTGACAGGATAAAAGCTCGACTGTCATGCTAGCATGAAAGGCAGGATCCTGAACTCACTAGGCTCTATTTGTGACATGTGTTTGTAGCAGCAACAAACACACTACACCTTTACGATGCACTGCATAGATGCTGAGCTTCTGCTCAATACACACTCTTCTCTGATGAGGCTTATAGGCAGCTATTTGGTGTTGGGAAATTATTATTTCTTTGAAATACCGATACAGTTGAAATAGCAGTCTGTTTACCAGATGGAAAGATGGAGGTCGGTCAGGTTCCCTTTGTGAGCTATCCACACTTTCCTCCCACGCCTCAGCTTTACTCTACTGTGTGGCTCTCCTGGTCAAATATCTGATTTGTGAGTCATACCTAGCCTCTATACCCATGGAGAAACATGCTGGTTGTCTTAAAATACACTCTGGCAGGGCAGCCATGCAAGAGCTCAGGCCCGGCACAGAGCACGGGAGCTGCCCAGGGGACTGGCATGGAGTGAGCGGGAGAGACAGAGGGTGAGGGAATCGACTGGGAGAAAGAAAAGTGGGCGGAAAGAAGGAGACGATGGAAGGTCGTGTTAGATAAAGGATTATAAAAGCCTAACTTTCTGTCATGTAACACCGGGGCTAGTTCAACGTGTGGGCAACTCTGAAAGGGTGTTGTGATTTCTCTACAAGAAGAACAAGGCAAAAAACCAGCTGCTGCAACAATAAACATCCCGACTGGTTAAATAGTGTTCAAGTAATATCCTTGTTGAAAAGCTGCCGGGAAAATGGCAAAACGAGCAATATGAGGCTGGCCTTGGAGAGGAGAGAAAAATGAGAGTAAAGACATTAGTGGTGGAGGGATTAAAATAAGTAACCTGTCTCCCAACCGCTGTTAAAACCTAATTTTCTTTGCCAACTACAGTATCTTTTAATCCAAGACTTGAGACACACACCACACTTAGGAAGGATGTAAATGTGAATAGTTGGGTTTGTGACTGTAAACTGGAAATAACTGCAGGCTGCAAGATGGCTGGCTTCAGCCATGTAAGTCACAGGACCTGTGCTACTCATGCTTCATTTCACAGCTCCATCACCATGTTAGCGTGGTGCAACTTTAATTGTATTCACATTTAATTTCAATTCAGTCTATGTATTGTAATTGTACTTAATTATAATAACCTATAATTACACACTTCACTCTTTCTGTTCAAGGTCAGACGCAGGCAGCAACTAGTAAAAAAATTGCAAATCTGTTCCCGTCTGTTGCAAATCTTTTGACATCTATTTATCAAAATCAGAATCAGAATACTTCATTAATCCCCAGGGAAATTATGTTTAATTTTTTGTTTACACAAAAATTAACTACTTATACTTATAGTCCATCCATAAAATCATAAATATGAATCAGAAATTCATAAATACTTCCACAAATAGTGGCACAGTCGCAGCAGGACAGCAATTGAACTGCAAAATGACATAAATGCTCGGCAACCGTGCTTTTACATAAGAATAAAGTCAGAATGCAATCAGTTCCAAACCAGTTAAATCTCTGTTGCAAAGAGACACAAGTGACTGATCGCAACGTCTTAGCAGTCTGTCTCGTTTATAAATTAGACAGCGGTTTCCAGGCAGCGATTATCTTTGCCAGTCTGTTTGAGTGCGATAGCAGTCAGTCAGAGTTGGACTGAGACTGTCTGGAGTCCGGTTCACTTTCATCAGATGACTTGACCAGTTGCTTTGTGAAAAGTGGTCACCCAGAGGTTGTGGTTGTTGCCCTCTCAGTCTGAGCAACTATGAGCTTTAAATGTCCTATTTTAACTTTAGTGTGACTGACTCATTAAAGAGGCTTTCTTTGGTACGTAGCAGCATATTTGGTAGAGACCAAAACCAGAGCTAATGGGAGAGTGAATATCAGACTTTGAAACACAATTTCAAATATACACAAATTCTATTTTAATTGTTGATATTTGCTAAATGTATAAACAAACAAATGTTTAATGTGTCAACTTTAATGTCGACACTTGACGTTTTATAAACATTATCATTAAAATGTATGTAACTGTATGGAATGATTTTATGAAACGTTGGTGAATGTATATGTTTGAAATAAAAAAGAACTGAACTGAACTGAAAAGAATGATCTCTTTAAGTTGGCACAGCATTTGTTGTCCCAGTGAACCTTCTACATTCTGATTTTGCTTTGGTACTGACAAATTTGCAGATGCATTGTTGATAGAAATTGTAAAGATAAAATCCCAGTAGTTCTATTTGCTTTTGCAAATTAATTGTATGTGGGAGAATTTTGGAGCGAGGGTTAAAATGAAAAAATATGGAAAGAGGAGGACGAAGGACACCACGAAGGGCAAAGTTGGCTGGCATTCGACCAAATGACTGAAGGCAGATTGTCTCGGGTTGGGGGGAAACTGGCAGCCTAAGGACCTCTCTGGGCAGGAAGTGTCTGCTGATCATCTGTATGGGCGTGTCTGCATGCGGACAGCCGACAGGGAGGAAGAGACGCACAGGAAGATGAAACTCACTCGTCTCCCTTCAGCTGGTTTGAAATACACCGAGGGGCGGAGAACAAGGGAGCGAGACTGAGAGTTACAGGTTGTATGGGGGCACATTGATCAGACAGAGCCTTCACAAAAGGAGAGTTTGAGTGAGAATGAGAGACACAGATGGGCAGGAAGAAAGAGGGGGAGAGGGTGACAGATAGAGGGAGGGAAAGCTGTCAGTTCCCCCCACCCTTCCTTCCCTGCCTCTTCGGCTGTGCTGGCAGTGCCACGCTCTGGTAAAGAGAGATTACCAAAGCCCAGCCTGAGGTTGCATGTATGGACACAGTCATTACCTCTGCCCTGCTTACAAATGGCACTGCTGTCTGAATACAAACCCGTGTCTGTGTGTTCCCCTCCCGACCCCGCCCGCCATGCACCACAGCTTTCGAGACTTGATTTAGCGGGAAAGTTGTAAAACTTGATAACAGCTCAATATCTTTACAGGCCTGTTTATAGTGCTGCATTATTTTGTTTATAGAATATCGACCATCGTTGTTTTACAACGCCAGGCAGCGGAGCTACAAATAAATCTAGTGATGTGAGATTTTTTTTTTTTTCTGGCAGCAATTATTTGCTCTATTACGGCCAGGGTGTGTAGCTTTTTGGTTGGCCAGTTTGGAGGATCACGCTCAGAGTTTGCATGTGATTGCGCTGGTGTCATGTGGACAATCTGTGTGTTGGCGCTCAGCCTCAGACAGCATGGGGTTAGAGTTCAGTCTGTCAGAACCCGCTGTCATTTCCGCCATCACTGTGGAGAATTGTTACCAACAGCCGAGTGGAGCTGACTGATGTCAAGATATACTTAGAAGCTAATCATGCAGCAAATAGAGGCACAGGGATTCCTGCAACAAGAATTGCCTGGATGCCCTTGCCCCAGTTAGAGCCATCCATGGGAAACATTTCAGCCGTGTCACTCACAGTTTATTTGGAGCTGTGTTTTTGAGAGTTGCTCATGGATTAATGGATAGAAAGCCCAGCCTGGACAATATTCCAGTGTTCTGTGCCTAATTTTTGAGTGATGGAGTCAGAGTCTCGTTTTTTTTTTTAAGAGAAATTCTGACTTTGAAAGATGGCCCTTGTTTTTAGTTTAGAATCCATGGACTGTTATAGCCCTCTGTTTTGTACAGAAGGATATGTGTCCGTTCATATCTTCAGGGATAGATGTTTGCCATTACCCCGCCTGAGAGTCGTGCTGTGCCATATGCTGCATATTTCTCTTCAAATAATCACAAATTGTGGCACGAGAGAGAGACCATGCAGCCAGCAGCATCTGCAAGAATTGCTCTCAGCTCATTAGAATTATCACCTTCACATTAGCAGAGCAGGACAGTTTAAGCACAAACATTACAGTCTCTCACCTTTCTTTAGAGCTGCCCATGGTGCTTGTGGGCTGCCGTATGTGAAAATTCAAGCGAAAGGCCACGGTGCTCTAATTAACTTCACCTGGCATTCCCACTAACTGTGAATGCGCCTAACCTTTACACAACCTCGCTTAGTCACCTCTCCACTTAAACACCCAGGTTGAAATTCTCATTTAATGTCAGTAAGCAGATTACCACCCTCCTCCCACCTCCCACCTTCAGTCTCTGCCTTCCTTTTCTTCTTTTTCCCCCTCTACTTTCGTTAAGCTCCACCAACAGATTTTTATTCAGGGCGGCTACGGCACTTTGTGGTGGTAAATCAATAAAACAGTGTCCCCTATAACAGACCTCTGTGTTTTCCCTCCATCGATCCTGTCAGCCCAGATACATTCAAGAGCAAGCCAACGATTACCCTCAGCAATCCTTCCCTTGATCTATACTGCAGATGACAGGTGCCAGACATCAGCTTTGGGTAATTGTGATACTGAAGGGGGGCATCATTAATCATTCTTTCTTGGCCTGACTTTAGTTGCTCATGATCGGTTCATGGTTATTGTAGTTGTCATCGACACAGACTGCTTTCAGGCATCGGTGTCATCTCTTCACCTTGTTGGCACTGTAGCGTAAAAGACGTCGTTATGAATGTTGTCATCTTTCACATGTAATAGCGTCAAATGTCTTATTGAAACATGCAATATAGATAAAAGCAAATTAGATGGAAGGACTGAGGGAAAACAAATCTTTTACTCCAGATTGTCATTTGCGGAAAAACAATTCAAAAGTGTTGATGAAATATCTGTTCTCCTTGCCTGATTATGTCTGCATTATCAGCGTCTCTAAAGACATTCAAATCTGCTGCAATTTGTTGCAACGAGAGCTTATCTGTTTGACGGATTTGAGAATCGGTCACGTAACTGTGACCAAAGTGGAAACGTGAAACTCGGTTTCTTCTAATCTACTGAGAAAGATAATCAAGTTAAGATTTTAATTTAATCCACTTATTTCATACAGGGAGCTAAATTAATAACCGCCAGATAGGAAAATTGAAAGGTGTTATAATCTTGTCAGCATCAGTTTATACTTTCAGCAGGTTTAATCTCGGCAACCGAGCTTTTCCTCAATCAGGGTTTTGCACTTTTGTTACCTGGAGGTCAAAGTGCTAATTAAAAAAGGACCGACTGAACGTGCGAATGTTTGCGCTGCAATTCCTGTGACATAGGGAGTGGAGAAATTATATCAACAGGGTGCAAGCCTGAGACAAAGTAAAAAGACATTGCCATCTTAAATGTTTCCCTGCAGCGAAAAGCTCCTGAGAGCCAAATGTTCAAGAAGCTTTTGGTCCCAGCTGGAGCGGAGATAGGACGTGATTCAACAAACCTATAACACCTTTTTACTCCACGGTATTACTACAGCAGCACTGATAGATAGAACCCTATCAAATGTTCCAAATAGGTGCTTCACTTTCAGGAAGAAGAGCCTTTTTAAATTCAAATCACTGTTGCTTTTGCTTTTCCATTACTTTGTTGTACTTCATCTTTAACCCAGTACACTCAATTTAGGCGGATTTGGTAGTATCTGACTTGTGATGCAACAGCATTCCCTGCTCATACATTGACTTAAATTTGGCATTGGCTGATTTCTTCTTTTTATGTGTTTATTTGTTTATTGCTTGAAACATATTGAGCTACCTTGAGTCTAACCCCCACCTCTGGTCCTCCATTTGTCAGTTTTGTGCAACTGACCCTCTGTGAGTTGTGAGCTATAGCTCACACTGTGTGAATTGAAGCATTCTCATCAGCGAGCTGCAGTGTCCTCATTCTTGTGTTTCCCCAGTGTCCGACTGCTTTTGATCACGCTAACAGAAATGAATGCCATTCACACACTGCTTTTAATGGACTGTGTAATGGGCTACTTCACTGGGTTCAAGAGGACATGCTGTATGTCCCTGCTTGTGCACCCACCTGTCTAATGGAAGCGGAGGGGGAGGGGGGCATTTTTAACCTAAAAGTGACAGCAGATGTGGTTATGGTGGCAAATCCCGAAACACACTGGGTAAACACTAGATCCCTTTGTTGTCTGAGGAGTTTGGATTTTTTAGTAGCTAATACAGCTCATGTGAATAGAAGAGAAGAGAAACACTGTGTTCAGACACAGAAAGCATAGCGTCGCCTCGTGTCATTTGTGCAAATTTAACAGCTGGATTATTTGTGTTTATTCACCCCAAACAGCCAGATGCACAGCTACAGCTAACACTGGGTGCACTGCGTGTGTCTGTGAAAGTTTTTTCTGCTCTCCCATTCTGCCATTCTTTCCCACTCCATTTAAATCCCTGGGTTATGCACAGACTTCCATTATTACACACTGATGTGTCTTGGCATCAATTTGCACCTTTCCAGACAAATTCGTGTACACTCTTGTCCTTGAAGTGACTTTAAAAGTGACTTAATTTTCTGTCTGAACACACATAAAGTATGGGTGGGTGATATAAACGATATAAAATAGAAACGATATAAATTTGGCCAACGATAGAGATTTTGACTATACCGCTCTATCGCTATGATGTCATCAAGCTGCGCCTGTTTTGGTCGAAAGCATCGCAGCGGCTAAAACCATTATCATCTGCAAATTATGCCAACAGTCATAGCAAAGAAACTTTTGAAATATGGGGAAAGCCAAAAACTGCGCTTCCTCCACTTTCGTAACATTGATTCATTAATGTTGAATTCTCTCGCAGCTGCTCTATTCCCATGTTGTTGCAGTATATTAATAACTAATCTTGTATTGTGGATGAATGATCAGTTGTTCTCCTGACTGAAGTTTGGCCCTTGTATAGCATCCTGCTATACGATTGCATTTGTCCCTAACCACCAGAATCCCTCACGTTAACTTTTATCGAGTGGAAAAAAAGTTGGCATTCATCCTCCAGCTTCACTACAGCTCGCTAACAATCACGTAGCACAACATTATATACCAGCTAGTCCAACTTCAGTAACCCTGCAAACGCCACTGCTGTTTAGTTTTCTGTCTTCATTTATGTCGGAAGTGGTAGCAGAGCTGTACGTTTTAATTAGTTTCAAAAATCTCTCAGTCAGAACATGGTATGTCATGTTTAGGTGGAAACTAGCGAGCTAACGTCCTTCTAACTTCTAACTTTAATAACTTCTGTTTTCATGGATGCCTGGATGTTAAACTTAATTGTTACACCTGGTAAAACAGCAACGCTGATGATTTTATTAAAGATTAAAGGATTTAGACCGTTTTTAACTCTCAGTGATCGTTTGATTTTGGGACCGGAAGTAGACGGAGTTTTGGACCCAGATTACTCCGCAAAGCTCCTCACTAAGGCAGCCGTAATGCTCTGACAATCCATCAAGCAGTGCGGCTTACCAAAGTTGTACTAAAACATTTTTTAACAGATTTCTGCACGCCCAAATCGGTTCGAGGTCAGTAAGCACAACCAGAATTCATACAAAAGGTACACTCTCAATTTTTGAGAAAATTAAAGGATTTTAAGTGTGCCTTGTAGTGTGGAAAATACGTTATACAGAAGAAAAGAATATACCGCGATATATATCGTTACCGCGCATGCTTCGAATTATATCGCGATATGAATTTTAGACCATATCGCCCAGCCCTAACATAAAGTCTATTCCAGGAATACCGTCAGAATGAAAGTATTTGGTTATAATCAAAGTACTGGACAGTTGAAATGTTTGATGTGTGAACCATGCAGCCTTGTGAAAAGTTTCATGGCATAAAATTGTTTAGTTTTAATAGGTAATTCTGGACCAAAGTGGTGGACTGACAGAATGAGTTTCCATCAAAATCTGAACCACTCAAAGGGTACTCAGAGAACACCTGCAGACTATTAACCTTTTTCTAAACATTAGGAAAAATGACTATCTTGCATCTTTGTAAAGAGCTTGACCTTACTGAATCAGTTTTATGTTCTTCTGAGACACTCTTATTTATCTGCTCATTCACTAAATTGCACAGTAGCTGCGTAGATTGGGGTGATAATTAAGTGTGATTATGTTGCTTTCTTTAACCCATTAAGACCGGATGTAGCACGAGTGCAGAAGGCACCTCGAGTCTTAATGAGGCAGAATGAAAGCACCGTTTGCAAGTTTTAAATAACATGTTTCTTGTCCATTCAGCATAAAAACCTTAATAATGTGAACATTAAAGTTGTAAACAGGGCTTTCACAATGAAGGATCCCTTAGACAACTGGAAAAGAAAAGAAAAGCACCTGATGGATTTATTTTAAAATGTTAAACTCCAGGTGTTTGAGTCATCTTTTTTATTTGTATTTATTTATTTTTTGGTGCATGCTACCTTACTTCCTTCACTGAGAAAGGCCATAGGATGTGATTGAAAGTCTAGAAGGCTCTAGAAATGAAATAAAACTTGTCTTTCTATGTGCATAGATGAGGTCAGTAGCACAGTTATATTGAGTTCTTTAAGTTCTAAATTTGGCTATGCTAAAGGATGATGGAGACAGATTAAGATCTTATTAAGGGGTAAGTGTTACAGAGTACAATCTGTGCTGCTGTTTTATAAAAAGTGCTGCAAAGGCATTTTCTGCAATAAGTCTTCATTGATATGCTATAAGAGTTGAAAGTGACAGCTCTGCATATGGCCTGGGTAATAGACCCAATATAGGCCTTGTAAAATATTGCAAAATGTGAATATGTACTTGATCAGTTGATGAGGTAATATGAAATATAAGGAAAGTAAAACGCTCATTTATTTTACACCCCAATTTGTCAAAAACATTGATCAACATCTGGCTATGACACAGTGAAAGGAGATGAACAGTGTTTACATTTTCTGCATTAGCCACTGTGTTAGCTAAAGGTTTGCTATTATGTTTTCCTTCATTTTCTATCATAGATATGCTGTTATAATGGTGGAACGTATTATTTAACATGACCAAAGTTACAGACAATGAGTTGAGTGTATGCACAAGTAAATCAAACGACCCAAAAACTTCAGACTGCCCCAACCAATCAGTTTAAGGTTTTTCTACTCTTGTATGTAAGCCAGCAGTCCCACCCACCTACTCTTTAAACGTTCTGCTTGCAGAGTTAAACCAATCAGAAAACTTAACTTAAGCTGACAACTCAGGTGCTGTCCCAAGGCTCAGTTTAAGATATTTAAAGACAAGTTTGAACCGTTGGAACCAGATATTTTCAGTCCCATTGCTGCAGGTGTACAAAATTTAAGCGGCAGACTCTGCCTTTGCAAACATTTGTGACAGAATGGGTAGTGTTAAAGAACACTAAGAATAAAGATCCCCTTTGGCTTAAAGTAATATTTAAACAAAGTATGCTTTAAACAGATGATGTGTAGTAAGCCTTAGAGATGCTTGTCTTCTTATAGAGCTGTTTCTCCTCCAGTTTTCTTAGTAAGTGTTGCTGCTGGAAGTTGCTTTGTATTTAGTTTTCAAAAACATAAAAGTCTTCTCACACCATCTCGAGGCAGTTTAGCCTCAAAATATGGCTGACCCGGGTAAACACTCTATCAGTCTCTGAGAATGGTAGAAAAACATACTCTTACTGCGTTCCACTGCGGGATTTTTTTTTTCAGAGCGCCGAGCCGAGGGTATATAGCGCATACATTTCACACTTTGAATACTAAATTGAGAGCACTTAAATAAAATGACAGAGAGCAAATGTAGTGCACCGTACAATAAATAGTGCGCAATTTCAAACACAGTCATTCAAAAAATGTGATTTGTCCAAGTAGTCACCACGGAAACTACCTTTTGCTGCTGCACCACAATAACAGCCGCACTTCTTCTCTTTAAGATCCCGCAGATCAGCTACGCGTCAACGGCCCCGGAGCTGAGTGATGACAGACGCTATGACTTTTTCTCTCGGGTGGTTCCGCCAGACTCGTTCCAGGCCCAGGCCATGGTGGACATTATCCTAGCGCTGAACTGGACTTACGTCTCCACCATCGCCTCGGAGGGCAGCTATGGAGAGAAGGGAGTGGAGGCTTTCACACAACTCTCCAAAGAAGCAGGTAAAGAAAGGTGACCCGTCCACAAAGTTAAGTTCTAATTATTTTCTGAAATGTGTATTTACAATTTTTAAAACGCACTTGCACTTGCACCCACCCAGAAGATGATTAGTTTTGCCTTTCCAATTCATTATAAAATCTGTTTTGGGTGGATGAATTATTGATCTGTTTGGCAACTTCTGCTTTCTCTCCCCAGCCAGTTGTGGAGTGTTACTAGAAATGTAGACAGAGAAACATCTTGTAGAGAAGATGCCGCGTCACAGTAATGAGGAAAGCCCGAACACATCTTACTCTTATTTAAATGCAATCATTGAGTATTTTGCTGAAGCAGAAAGGGTATTGTTTGAAAATACATGTCTAACATGTTCACTTTATCCAAAGAGGAGAAAAGAGAATAGTCCGGAAACTGGTCATTTGGGAGAGTTTTGTTTTATATTCTGCCATTGTGGGTTTTTTCTTTTTTTGTTGTTTGTTTTTTACCACTGGAAGTGAGATTGCACGAGTCTGAGCAAAGTTGGTCTCTTTGAGTAGTCAGCTCGAATCGCTCTGGTCTGTATGTAGCAGAGAGGTTTAAGATATTTAGTCTGCTTAGTAAATGGAGTCGAGCTTCTTGAACGTTTTTAGGCTGTTCTCACAAAAGCCATATAATTACAAAGAAAATTAATGGTCGATAAAGTTCCCTATTAGAAACAGCTTTGTTTGTTTTGTTCTGATTGTTTAAAGCCACTGTGATCCTTTTGCTGGGTAAACAGGTGATTATGTTTAGACTTGTGTCCAGAGAGGTTAGGATCTTACAGCAGAGCTTTGCATTCACACAGGTGAGGTGGTTTCTGGCTGTAACTGGGCTGAAAATTGTGCACACGCGTGACTCACCAGCTTTTTCCACATTGCTGCTGTTGTTGGCACATAGCGGTCTGTGTGAAACAGCGGTCGTTACTGTCGCCAGGAGATGCTCAGTTGGTATACAGTACAACGGGTCAACTAGCTTTATCAAAAAATTGAGTTTATTGTGCTGCGCTTTACAGGGTCTGCAGAGATTTTCTGCAGTTGCTACTGCAGTTTGTGTGTGAAATTAGGACAAGGGTACATTACTCCACATTTTCAATGCCCTGTGTATTCAAACAAACATACTGAATGATTGCAGAAAGATCTTAATGCACAAGAGGTAACAACAGCTGGGCTTTTTGTAGCTTCTCTGCCTTTTTCTCCTTTGTGCAAAGAAGATGGATGTCACCCAGGTCTGGGAAAAATTACCCTTCATCCATGATAGGACACAGCCATGCCACAGAAGTACTTTGCTGCTTCTCACCTCTATAGATCCCAGTCCATTTCCTGTAATTTTGAAGGGAGTGATCTCTGTCTCTTCTTCTAATAGACTAATGCGCAGAAACCTCTAAAATGAGCGAAGCTAATGATGTCCCACAGGCACCGATCAGAAGTCCAGCATGCATGAATATTTTATCTGTGTGCATTCATGTCCAGTGTGATCACTCATTAAAACTTTAAGAAGCTGTTTGTGCCTGAGTAATATGCATCGACAGATAGACGGGGCGGAGGCAGAAGTAAGAGAGAGAAAGTAGCCTGAATAGGAACAAATAGGGAAAAGACCTGATTTATCCTAAACAGTATCCTGAGATAAACACAGCTTCTTCCCACTAGTTTTCTCATTTCTTACTGATGTCTCCTATATTCTTATGCAAAGAGCAGTAAACACTGTGATATTATTATGACTCTCTAACAGCTACATAAGGGCTATGGAATTATAAGCCATTGTTGTTCAGTCACACTGTTGCAACTGAGCTCCAGTCGCTTTGCACTATTTTGTATTCATACACAAATGGGAATTATTCCCTATGACGGAAAGCTTCCAGTACCCAAGGCATCTTATCTTTAATAAACACATTAATTATGTAATAGCGTGAATGTACAGTCACAGAATTCATTCAGGGGCACCGGTTCTGCACCAGAACTAACCGCAAAGGTATTGAATTAAATAAGAATTATTCTAAATGGCTGACTATATTTCCTAAATAATCACCGGGTTCTTTATTTACCTCAACTTCAGGACGTAACAGGCTTTTGTTAGAGGCAGGCCTTAGTTTGTAATATCCTCCATTTCATCTCTATAAGTAATCATGATTAGGTACTAAGCCTCGTTCCAATCTTCTCCCACTTGCCCTGTTAAAGTTACTGCATTACACTCTTAATACTGTGGCGAGCAGTGACACAGTCTTAAATTAAATCAACAGGATTGCCTGAGTTTATCTGTTAAACTTTTTATTTTACTTTAACAACAAGTAGAGCATCACTCTGATGCACAGATCCATAAACAATGGGCTGCCATCTTTTTTTTTTTTTAGAGCTAAAAGTGTTTGTTTTTGGATGGTTAGAAAGCTGTATTTAAGGATGCATTGAACAGATACCTAGCATATAAAAAAAACTACAATGCTTTAATTTTAACTTAACAATAAAATTAACAAAATACTACAGCACAGGCATCGTCAGTGGTCTTTTGGTACAATTAGCCACACAGCAAACAAGATTAGTCAGATAATTGTATTAAAAGTGTTCCAGACAACAGAGCTGAGCTGATGAGCAGCAGACAGCTAGCAGCTATAGCCGCCTGTTTCCCATCTGCCTGTCACTCAAAGCGGAAACGTCTCTAATAATGCATAACTTTGGGCTCTCATAAAATTTACTCTGGTGAGTTATTAAAAATGTACCCCCCGTACAGTTTTCATGAACAGGAAAATTAGCAGTGCCGACTAAAAGCATTTTTTGTAACAGGCTGTCATGTGCACGTGGGAGTCTTTGGGGGCTGACTTGCATTTGGATCCAGCCTCAAGTGGCTATTTGAGGAACTATAGTCTCTGGCACTTCTGGGTTGGCTTCGCCTTTTAAGCCTGGAGGATCCCGCTTGCCCTCAACACATCAATGTGTGTCAAAACGAGGATGGTGATCAATCCAGCTACCAAATGCACTCGTGCTCTGCTAATTTCACACGGTGTTTAATGATGCACAGCATGAGCACATGAACTGTAAATATAATAGAAGAAAAAAAACTAACAATAGCAGAATATGCATAACATTGTAACTTCCATGGAAAACCTTCATATTGCAAACCTGGATCCTCCCTGACACACTCCCTGAGGACACTGAAACGTAACACTTCCTGCAATTGTTTAATTTCTTAGCAGCCTTGTTGCAAAACATTTTCAGGCAGAGGGGATTGTTTCATTTCCTGGCCTGTATTAAGGGGCTATATTTATTTGTTTCTGTGATCCACCCCCCCCCCACCCCCCCCACCCCCCGGCCTTGATCGGAGATAACAAGTGGGTTTTATTTGAAGAAATACAGTTAGTTTTTTTTTTGTTTTTAAGAGCTGCACAACAACAACAACAACAACAGCATTGCTGGGTGGATATTGTTTCAGCATCCGTGCAAGTTGATCTGCGAGGCCTTGAGAAATTTCTTTGTGGCTGCCGTGTTTGGTTGCATTGAAATGTCAGATGCATTAGTAGGATTCTCGCTTCACCACTTCAAGGAGAACTATCTAGCGAACTAATGCAATATGGCTGCCCATTACCCCAAGCTGAGACTAGAGTGATGGCCAGCCTGTATTGATCTCTTCAATTTTTTCCTCTCCGTCTTTTTTTTTGTTTCTTTTTTTTTTTGTTCTACTTTCTCTCTCCTCTGCAGGCACTATCTTATTGTGCACCTTCATCCTGGCTTCAGGTGAAGTTGGCAGAGATAACTGTAGTTTGTACTTTCCTGTCTGTCTGGAGTCAAGCCAGAGCGATGGGTTTTAGTTTTCCCATTTGATAAAACGACTTGGATTTCAGGAAAACCTCCCACAAAGTATCACTGTGGAATTGATCGCAGTAAGTTGCCAGCACAATGAGTTTTACACCTAGTCTGAGTTGCGAGGGAGGAGAAATTGGCCTGTTAAGGACAGGACTCATATTTAGCAATAGCAGGAGACCGGGGATGAAACCGGTCATAAAATAGACCACAGTACTTTCGCAGGACTCTCTGACTTTGCCAAGTCCCAGACCCGCAGTGAAAAGGCACGCTGGATTAAGAAGGACACAAAGATGTAGCACGTGAATGTCAGCTGTTTGTCAGTCCATAGTGATTTACTCCCAAGTGTTCAGCCAGAGAGACTGGGGGGAAGAGGGCCTTCCTTTTGACTATCGAGGTGATAAATATAATTGCAGCATTATAGATCCCCTGGGGGTTCAGGTTTGGAGGGTGTTGAGTAGTCACGCGGGGGGTCGAATCCATCAAGAGCCTCTAATTTAAAGGGATTTATATTTCACCAAGCAAAATGGCAATGCTGGATTCCTCACCCTGCCGTGCATTTCCAGAACCGAGGGCAGTGAGGATGAATAATTGAAGCAGTTAATGCAGTGCATGACCTATGGCACTCAAACAGATAAGCGCAGAACTTCCAAGGGCCTGATGAATTTAGCCATCATTATCATTAAGCTGACTTTAACATATTAATCATAGTTGGAGCAGAGGGTACAGGTTCATGGTGTATATAGTCTTATTATGCTGTCGTTGGATCATAGGTAAACGAATAAGTGAATAAGGTAAAGCTTTCAATGTCACAAACCAATTCACCTCGCTTTGACTTCAAGAAATTTCGAGTCTTTTGATATATTTTTGAAAAATCCACTTCCTGTCCTCACTCACCGACTGTAAACGACAGCTTAAAAGACCCCCATCTCTATCTCTAGTCCTCTTTCTTGAATTGACTTCAATTAGTTGTAATAAGACACTTTCTTCTCTCAGAACTTGACATTTATCTGTCTCACATCACACAGACACACGCTCTCCTCTTGCTTAAATCTTCTCTTTGAGTCGAGGACTCTTTCAAGTCCACACGGCTTCCTGTGACAGGTGAAAACAGCCTGACCCAACGCACAGTACTGTGGAACCACCGATACAACACTTGCTGTTTCATCGCGCCTGCCTTCCAAACTAACTGACTGACCATCTCACTAACTGACAGATGAGGGTTTCTGCAGCCATTCAATAATTTAGCCACTGTTGCACCAGCCTGCAGCCTTTAGGGTGGTTTCAAGCCTGCAGCACATTCACTTCTGGTGCTCTTTATTTCTGAAAATGGGATCTGCTCCAAATGCTTCTTTATCTTAATCAGTGGCTCCTGTGGTATCTGTCTGTATAATTGACTGTTGTGACCTATAGTACATTGCTGTTGAAGACTGTTAAACCATCATGACTCTTTACACAAGCCCCCAGGTTTCTTTTTTCTTTATTTTTATAATGGAGATAATGGATTTTCAGCAGATGTATGTTCTGTTTTCTTTTGTTTTTTCCCCCTCCCTGCAGTCACTATATGTATCCATGTACCTGCAGCCACACTGCAACTGGGAACTAAGAGCTGCAGCTAATATGAATTTAACCAAATCAGTCACAGCACAGAGCTAGAGCTTCCTGAGGAGAAAAAAAGGAAAGAAAGATAACAAATACAGTGTCATACTGTAGATTCAGGCTGAAATGATCTGAAATCTCTCTGCTGAAACAAAGCTTTAAATGCCGTTCCTTTGAGACCAACAGCGCTGGCTAGTCTGCACAAATGACATCAAGCACGTTTCACTTTAACAGGATACAACAAACCCTTAAGCAACAACCAGTACATTGGCAGTGTCTCCATGTTTAAGTTTAGTCCATGCAGGGAGGATAACAGCAGCTATCCCAGAGGTCCTTTGGCAGATACTCGATTATTTCTTATATCAAGAAAAAAAATCCACAATTTTTTGCTTGCTGATACTAGAAAAATGGAGAGTAAAGAGGAGGTTTAGCTGTTGTCATTTTCTTATCTTCTGCCGTCAGAAATTGCCACAGTAAACCTTGACTGGAGACGTGTGATCTCCCAGCGAAAAGCTGTTTATATTAAAGTAATGAGGCTGAAGAGAGTGGCAATTAAGAGATTCCTTCCACCTCTCTAACTATGCAGAGAAACTCAAACTAAAAGGTTATTCGGACTATTAAAATGCTTGAGTGGGAATAATTTTAATTGTTTCGGTAGACGTTTGCTGTTCACCGGGGGACAAAAGCTGCTTCAGTCTAGGGCCACAGTGGTTAAGATGTTCTCTGGCACAGGCGATCATATTATCTGTTTATCCAAAGTGCTTAAGAGGTTATCTTATCCTCCACACCTGTAATTACCACACCAGAGTAGGCCAAAAATCTTATTTATTTATTTTTAAAGCTATAGTTTTGCTTCTCTACTCAATAACTGGCTGATGAATAACAGAAAGCAATATCTAGTCATGTGCTAAAAGGCAGTTCTGATGATATACTGTGCCAAATAAAGTATTTAGCAACTGCTGTATTTAGTTAGTCTCTAAAGCAATCAGCGCCCTCCATCCAGTACAAACTCATTAGTGATGACCCGTCGGAGAGTGATTTATTGTCTGTATTAATATGCTCTCTGTTTGTTATTGCCAGCTGTGCTATCTGATTGGTTCAGGTTCCAGTAAGAGTTGTTTGATAATGACTTTAAATGAAAATTCAATGACAAGCTGCTGGATTTTCCCAAATCCATAATATAAAATCTGTAGCTTTATGTCCCTGTTGGTGTGGATTATTGGATTTGTTATAGCTGATATGTTTATAATTCCCTCACTCTGAGACTGATGCTCGGTTAGAAGGCGCAGTGTGAGCTTCATATTGCATACTATTGTGGTTTGCAGATTATAGTGAAATGTTACTGTGGGCACAGTAAGAATATACATAATCTAGACTGTGTAGCACGCATGACAGCTTCATTAAAATCAGCAGAGTCTTCAGCTCTGTTTTCATAGATTTTCATAGAGGATAAGAAAACAAAGCAAATATTTTGACCTTGGGCTTTTTCTGTGTGTTTGTGCGCATACATCTCTGTGTAAGAGCGGGTGAATGGGTGAGATCATCCCAGAGGCCTTATCATTTCTTACTTCTCTCCCATTAAAAAGGTGGAATCTGCATCGCCCAGTCTGTAAAAATTCCACACAACCCCAAGCTGGAAGATTACGACAAAACCATCCAACAACTGCTGGAAACGCAGCACTCGCGGGCAGTCATCATCTTTGCCAGCGAAGAAGACATACGGTGAGCAGCGCCGCACATTCTGGCTTCACCCATGTCTGTTCAGGCATGCTGATGATTTGCCATGTCGAGGTCTTTAATCTCTAAGTAGCAGCTCCCGAAGAAAGGCTAGAGGCACAGATTTACCATGTGCACGGGCTGTGTCTGCAACACAAACATACCTGTAACAACACAAACACAAGCATGCCTCTGAGGAGAAGTGGGAATACAGATCACAACAAAGCAACAGAGATATTGTTTCATTTACAATGCCCCATGGGTAGTACGTAAAGAAACACAGAATCAAACATTTACTGTGGTAACTGCAAATTCAGCTCGAACGACTAAAAAGTGGATGTGAAAGTGAAGGAAAAAGGAAAACAGACAGGAAAAATGTCTGTTTTCTTTAAGTAACAGATAAACACGTACCCACAAAACAGCTGTCGTCTCAGGTTTAATGAGATAAACCGGAGAACTGTGCATGAGATGGCTGTAATGTCCAAACAGCTTCTTAAAGCTGGCTGACGCTCTGTGTAATAGATATTAGATTGCACCAGCCTTTTTTGCTTTCTCCTAATAAACATGAATGTTCTTGCAGGGGAGTTCTCAATGCCACCAAGAGAGCCAATCAGGTGGGCCATTTCCTGTGGATTGGATCTGACAGTTGGGGGTCCAAAAGCAGCCCGATCAACCAGTTTGAGGATGTAGCAGTGGGAGCAATCACTATACTGCCGAAACGCTCGTCCATTAAAGGTGGGAACACAGATATTCACATTACAGTCTTCACCGCATCTTCGCTCATTAAGGGTGTCGTCCCCCCCCCCCCCCCCCCCCCGCTTGATTAATTTGTTCATCAGTTCAAAGTCAACAATGCTAAAAACAAGAAAGTACGATATCAATCTAAATACTGTGAATACAATGCTGTCATTGTTACCTGTTGAGTTTATGACGCATAAATTTGCCAACAGTTGCTCATTTACACAGCAAGCCAATATAAGAAAACAATGGTGTTCACAGGAAGCCTTTATTTTTGGTTATCAAGTAAATTTCAATTCATTCATTAGTTTAGGATTGGAATAAGTACTTTCAGCTTCACCCTTTTTAAAGTGCTCACCAGGAGACGGTGGATTCATGCATTTGATTTTAATTCAATTCTTTATTCAATTCAATTCAATTCTTTATTTATTTGTCACATGTAGTTATAGCTGGTACAACATACAGTGAAATGTTTTTTCCGGCTAAAAAATACTCCCCCCGACTGTGAGAAACATACTAGAAAAACTTTTACCTAAACTAAGAGAAAAAAAAAACAGGAGTAAGAATCATATATAAAAATGTAAAAGTGTATAATATCCTGTATAATATATATAAAAAAGTGTAACAGGTGTAACAGCCATGTGTTTGTGCTTATAAGTATATCCATAATCGTGCAAAGTATTGCACTGTAATGATTTGAAAAACTATAAAAATATACATATTTAAACACTTAATCCTCAAATTTTTCAGTTTTATAATAAAAGGATGGATCCATTCTGAAATCTATAAACAAAGACATTTATGTGAGTAAACCACAAACAGAACTCATCATCCTAGCTTCTCAAAAATGACAATAATCAGTCTTCATTTATCAGAACATTTAGAAAAGAAACTAGCAAACAAACTCTGCAGCCAGATGGTAGATACATTAGGTCTCGAGTAGTTCAAATAGGTTTTCCAAATTGGTCTGCTTTTGAATGTGATATGTTTGTGAGATATTCTAATGACACTCTATGCCAACCTTTAATACTTGGTTCTTTCTCACTAATCTACTTCAGTAAGAGGTTCTTCCTTTCAGAATAATACAGTACAATCCTCTCTTTCTCATTGGGATGAATCTACCAGGGAGACCTAAAATAATAGACTTTGGTCCATCTCCATTTTCAGCCCAGTATATATTCTGTCTGATAATACATTAGAATGGTGTTTTTGCAGCTTATGACATGACCAAAGGCCAATTTCTCTCTTGCATTTCAGGCACATTGGTGAAAAATTGGGGAGGAAATTATGTCTACAGTTGGGAGATATATGCATTCTGTATAACATATTGAACTGTATATATATATATATTCTCATTCACTATCATTGATTGTGACAGAAAGAGCCCCTTTCCCATTTATCCATAAGGTCTTGGAAAACTAAAGGTGGCGCAGCCTGCACATTTATCCTTGTAGCTGTTTGAAGCAATAGCTTCACAACAGGGCGTATTTCAGGATTTCCAGTTAAGGTTGTGCTGTGCAATATGTAATGTGTTATTTGTTGATGGTGAAAGAAATCCTTTCTGAGGTTCCCATTTTACAGGGGTTTACACTAGCTTGTCACCCTCCCCCCAGTTTGTGTCTGTTCTCAGTCTTGAATCTGGGATCTTTTACATGTGAGGCAAACATGTTGACTGCTATATTACGGAGTAAATGATTATGGTTTGGCAGATTAAAAATATGCATTAGTTACTGACTGAAACATTCTGAAACACATACAGCACTTAACACATTTATTGGACCCCCTGTCATAAAAACAAGAAAACACAAATATTTTAGAACTCTGTCAAAAACACTAAAAATTCTATTATTATATATTTGGCAAAAAATAAAGCCAAATTTGAGCCGGCACACTGGACTTCTCTGAGACATCAGAAATTAATCAAGCATAACATTCAAAACTAATTTTTCTATTCAGGAATGGAAGTAAATAACTGTAATTTGGCAACCTAATCAAAACATAATGTGATTTACAAATTTTTTTTACAGAGTTTTTGTTAAACAGGAAATTTGAAAATGAATGGATAACAACAATAATTATATTTCAGCTTTAAAAATATAATTTTGATTAAAGAGCTTGCACATGCTGCAAGATTAACCATCACAGAAACATGAAAAAATGATTTTGGTAATTACCAGTACTGTTAATTTAGGACAACTGTGGTGTAAATCTTACATTTAATGGTGGTCCAAAATTTTTTTTTATTGTTTTAGCACAGTGTATTATACATATTCATATAACATATACATATTCTTTGTGCCATTTAACCAGGTCGTACATTTTTCCCCACTTTCCTGTCTCGTCTTTGCTGTTCTGTCACATAAACGTGAAACCTTATTAAGTTCAGATGGTGCATATTGCCTTTTTCTAGGGTCATGGCTCTAACCAAAGGTTGGTTCAGTGTTCAATCACTAGTTGCTAACGGCTGCACGAGTACTCCCGGGTGCCTCACGGGTAGTGTATTGTTGTTTTTAATGAAAATGAATTCATCTTCAAAGGCAAAAGTCAATATTGAAAATGATAAAACCCAAGTAATGAGCTGAAAAGATCTTAAAATGCTCCAGAATCATAGTTCTTTGTTGTTTCATCAAAGTGAACGATCGCTTTTACGTTTAACCGTCGTGTCATCCAGCAGATTGGACTGCAGTGAAAAAAGTATGCTGTAGAAATCCTGTAACATCATTAAACATATACTGATCAAAAATCTGCAATCTTCAAAGACTATTAAGAACAAGGACATATTTTTATTTACTTTCTTTCTACCCACTTCACCTCCCTCTGCATCATGTATTTCTGCTTCAGCAAACAATTTCCTACATCTCTCTGAATGACTTTTGACATCCTGCAGAGAACCAGCGTGTCCTTGTTCCCATCTTTGGCTGTGGATTGCACAAGACCAAACTAAAGTCAGTTAGAATAAAATGACTTATTTTTTCTTTTCTCAAACACAGAAATAAGTGACTGTAAACTTTTTCATCTCTGGAAGTCATCACAGGTATTAAAATTATTACAGAAGCACTGCCTCGTTATCAAAAGCGACGCTTAATGGTGGTTTTGAGAAAAACCTTAATAGTACACAAATTTTTTTTTTGGACTATTTTAACATTTTATATCATTAATGTCTAAATGAAATGTCATTAACGACTCTGTTATTCTTTAAAACTGCAGTTTGAAGAAGTCTGCCCTGAAGAAAATGGAAGCGAACAAGGGAATTATATAGCTTCATTTGCCAGGACATGCAAAATTTACCACAGAAATATTCACAGCATGTGCCATCTATTTTAAGTTCTGTTCAGTGTCACAGGCCTAATAACCACTCATCATTACAATTGAGGAAATTTGAAAGGCTGGGTTTTATGAAGCTTTCCTTAATTAGGGGAGGTCTAGCCAGGACAAATGTACACTCTGGAGGCAGTGAGAAAATTATTAATCCACCATGCATTATTGATGGTCTTTGAAAGGAAAATCAGCTGAGTCATTCAGCTCTGATTAGCCATTATTACCTTTACCCACAACTCAGCCAATGGGACTGGATAACAAAGAGTGGATACACAGTGACATTAAAATGGGGAATTCAGACTCTCCTCCAGTCATTTGGGATGCTATAAAATATATCAGACGACATCAGCCTGTCGGCCAAATATGCTGACATTTAACAGTGGCAATGACTGATATTTATCTGTGGCTTTGCATCAATTTGATTTTAAATGTTCGAATGTGCCATTATGAAGAATTAAAAGACTGAAACAGTGAAAAGCAATATTTTTGGAATGACAATTTCTGGATTTTTCTGGCACAAAAGGGGAAATAACATCCATCCATCTATTTTCTTCCACTTATCCAATGCAGGGTCACAGTGGGGCTGTAGGTTATCGCAGCTGCGACTGAGCGACAGGCGAGGTACAAGTCACCAGTCTATCGCAGGGGAAATGACAACAAAAGCAAAACTAAGGACGTGACTATGGCCATTAGAGATTATCCAGATTGTTATTTTAAACATAGATATCAGCTCAGAATTCCAGAACTGGTTCAACCCCATTGTAGATAGAGCTGTTTGCTCAGAAACAACAGTAAAAAATGACTGCACCATGGTGCTTGCGGGGGAGTTTTGTCCCAGCTCGCTTCGCTGACCCACATTGGGTGGTAAAGTTTCACAGAAAAGAGAAAAAAATCACCACACAGGCTTTCTTTTTTTGTTTGCAGCAGGTTATTTCTCATAAAGATGATTCTTCATACAGGCACCAAAGCCCTGCTGAAATATGTGTTAAGTTAATATATCACGCCTTCAATCCATCTCCGTTGTAATGGATTTTATGAAGTGAAGAAAACCTGCTCAGCACCTACAGCTCCTCGTAGCCCGAGGAAGCGGGCTTTGGCATCACTTACTATCCCTGCGTTATTTATTCCGCATCCTGGTTTTTAATTAGTGTAATTTCCTAGATGAAAGAAGTGATTAAAGTTCCACGGGGCTTGAGAGGAAGAGGAACCACTAAAGTCAAATTTTGATGAAGTAGTGTTGTTCCTACACCTAGCAACCAGCACTACTGCACCACCACCACCGAGCTTAAAGTTTCAGTACATTTCCTCTAGCCCTGAATTGGTTGGTAATTGGTCCGGAACTGAGCCATTCTCCTCTTTCCTCTCTTCCAGGGTTTGATGAATACTTTACTGCACTCACCCTCGAGAACAATCGCAGGAATGTCTGGTTTGCCGAGTTTTGGGAGGAAAACTTCAACTGCAAGCTGCTGAGCGCCTCAAAGAAAGAGGATACCAGCCGAAAATGCACAGGTACGCGCACCAATTATGAGCATCTCTGCAGTACACTAAAAAGGTGATGCGTAGTTTCACTCTCCCACGTCAGCGCCCGGTTGATTCGAACTTGACCTTTTGCTTGCACTTGAAGCTGCAGGTAAACGATTAGGGTTTAGTTTTTTTTTGTTTTTTGTCTGCTGTGTATCCAGAAAGTCTAACACCAGGTGTTTCTATCCAGCGGGTGCAGGACAGGCAGAGTTTATTATTAGAAAAATAATGCACCACGTGTCTTTCTACAGTTGCAGACTGTCTCCTCTTGTGGCTAATGTCCTGTAACTCTTTAATCCCATATTCCCTCAATTCCCCCCTTAACACAGTCACCTTGGCAGCTCAGCACAGTAACTGAGCCAGAGACTCATTTATTTAGCTTGGAAAGTGACAGAAAACTATGTCTTCTGCTTTAGTACTAGTAGTATTAATGAAAGGCTTGTTTCTTACAGTGATTCATGCTCATTTTACCTAAACTTGCCTGCCAACGGCGTGACAGGCATTGCACTGCATCTATTATCCATGTGGATGATGCCTGTGATGTGGGATGCTCTATTAATCTTGCTTGCATACGTGATGATGGTAATAGCAGCGTGACACAAATTACTGTTTCCTGAAGGATTTTGTTCCCTTTATAATCGCCTGTTTGGTGTCTTTTATCATGTGTCAGAGACAATACTCTTCCACTTAGTGAGCCCCACAAAAGCTCTGTAAAATGACTGTAAATGCCTTTTATGTTTTCTTCAGTTCCCCTGAAAATGGCTGTACAAATGCCTATATATTGGCTCTTTTCAAACTGCAAGCTGAGTTGATATTTATGAATATTAAATACTAACAACAGGCTTTTTTTCCCTGCAAAGACTGTCCATTGAGCAGCTTGTACCGAGCTCAGAAAATCAAAAAGGTCATGTGTGGGCAGAAATGTATGTTCTTAGAAATGGGCTAGAATGTCAGCGCAGATCGCTTTTGAACTTCGTTATTTTATTGAAATATTCTGCATTCTTTATATACTTATGCTGTATTGCCAATTATCATCACTCAGGTCTCCTGTGAGCAGCTATAACTGAGGAGGAAATCATCGTTCAGTCTCCTTTTTGATGGTGCAGGT
This sequence comes from Copadichromis virginalis, assembly GCF_057382275.1. Lineage (NCBI taxonomy): Eukaryota > Metazoa > Chordata > Actinopteri > Cichliformes > Cichlidae > Copadichromis > Copadichromis virginalis. The sequence continues at coordinate 22,667,546 of NC_140637.1, read as the reverse complement.
TTTTTTTGTGTTGTTTTTTGTTAAGTAGGAGTGTGAATATTTCGATTATGATGATAATGATGATGATGATTATCATCATTAAAAGGAGATGTAGTATTTTTGTTGTTATAATTTCCATAATTTCACCCTTTGAAATACAATTGAGTTTGCAACAACAACAAAAATCCTGTCGAGCTTGTACGTTACATATTCAGTCGGTGTATCGGCAGCAGGACGAGGCAGAACCTTTACAGCAGCCTGCAGTGAAAGGGCAGTCCACCGGGGGGCCCCTGTAGAAGAGTCTAAAGTTCATGATCTTCATCACCTTTCCGATGGGACAAATGAGGTCAATTATTAGGTGTTTATTACTTTCTAATGCCCTGCAGTAATTAAATGTATTTGCTGTATTTGTCATAAACACTTTCTCATGATCCAGCTTCCACGTGGGAATTAAATGTGTTTTCTTATTTCCTGAGCCACATTGTCGCTTTAGGTGCAATTCCTTCAGAATCAAAACTGAAGTAAGAACAACAAACGGCAAATTGAGGAATGAAAAAAGGAACTGGAGATGACAGGGAGAGCTGCAGGAATGTAATGTCTAATGGTTCATAATGCATTTGGCTCTTAGTCTTCGTCTTCATCTTCCTCCCTCAGGCCAGGAGCGCATCGGGATCGACTCCAAGTATGAGCAGGAAGGCAAAGTGCAGTTTGTGATTGACGCAGTGTACGCCATGGCCCACGCTCTCCACAAGATGCACCGGGACTTATGTCCTGATCATCCTGGCGTTTGTCCGCGGTTGGAGGCAGCAGAGGGAAAAACTCTGCTGAGCTACATACGCAACACCAGCTTCAACGGTGAGTGACACGCTGTAAAAGTTCGGATGTTTACAGGCTGCGCGGGTAAGAAAAACAAACTCAATTATGGTATCACTTAAGTGTTTAGAATTTTGGACTGCATTTAAAGCTTGTACGCCTGAGAATAAACCATGTCAAAATTCAATTATCAGCTACTTATCAACATTGCAGCTGTTGTCTTACTTAACAGCACGAGCGGTTTCTGTCCAGCATCTTTCAAGCTCTCTTTTTGAGCGAGTGGATAATAGAATCAGCTGAAAGAGAAGCTGTGCAAACATTTATTCATTAATGGATTAATCATCTTTGAGCATATTGTGGTTTTAAAAAGCCAGGTTCCTCTCAGTGTGTCTTTTTTTTTTGTTACGGTTTTGTGGATTACTGCTGGGCCATGAGGAAAGACTATATAAAGTTTCTGGTAGATAACAAAGCAAAAGCAGGGTCAGCATTGTTCACTTTACAGGTGCTGGTAGGTTTTGGACAAAAACAAAGAAGCTTCCTCTTTTTTCACTCGATATTCCAACCAACTGTCCAGCTACATTCTCACTTTAAAAGTTGTGACACATGAATTTCAGGCAGTGTTGGGAGAATCAAGTCTAATTAGTTTTGGTTTGAGGGGACCTGTCTGGATAGAGAAGGCAGGAGACAAAACACATGGATTATTGCATATTTATCAGTACTGTTCGCACCAGAGTGCAATTAGATAGTTCACTGACTTTATCCAAGGAAACTCAAGACCATTTAGTATCCTATCTGACTCAGTTGGACATTTGCATTTCCAGCATACAGCCAGTATTGAGAAAGCAGTGCATGTGTTAAAGTGGTTATAAAGACAAAAAATAATGTCGGTATTTTATTAGAACTTGTAGCAATAAGAAGACTAATCATATTTAAAATATGAGTGTCAGACTGTTCCTTTAATTAACACTTAATTCCTGAGTATTTTAGTTGCTTTGTGTGCACATCATGTGAGTTAGAAAGAAAAAAACCAACTTAATGGCCATAAAAGCCATTTCAGGCTACCTCCTCTGTTTTTATGTGTCAGATATGTAACATTTTGCATTGATATGATACTTGATGGGCCTACCTGTGCTTGAATAACTACATTATTCATCCCTGTGCAGAAATCAGAGGATCCTTAACAATTAATGCCGAACGGCTTTTAATGACAGCTGTTCTAAAATGCAGAGAGCAAAGGAAGAAGAGAGACTGGGAGACGAGTTTAAAACATAGAAACCTTTGTCATTACAAATCTGCTGGCATGCATGTCAGCCTGTGATCATTAAAGGCTCTTTTGAAGTACACGGTGTCTTCACAAAATGTTCTAGATAAGATTCGGCTAGCTTTTAGATCCTAGTGATTCAAGCACGGCTATAATCTTCTCTCAAAACTTTAGAAGTGGACCCAGATAAAAATGACACTTTCCTTAAGTAGTATGACAAAATCCTGCAGTGTAGTATATGTAGGAATAGTGTACCTCTGGCTACGTTACTCAGAAGGCACATTGTACTAAGGATTTACCTGAGATTGCAGTATTTCCTTTTCTTTTGGAAGGGCATATCCTCTCCTGTGGATTGTAGGTTCAATTCCACAGGCCATCTAGCTTGTGAGGGGGTTCTCTCAGGGTACTCAGACTTCCTCCCACAGCCCAGAGGCATGGTAGCTTATTTAGTGAATCGAAATTGGCCGGGTGTTAATATGAGCTGGTAACCTGTTTAGGGTGTACCCCACCCTTCACCTCACGACAGGCCCCAGCACCCCAACGACCCTAAACCGATAAGCATACGAAAATGGATAGAGAGATGTATGGATGGATGGAGACCCAGTCTTTTAAACATGTATCTTATAACTGAAAATTAACAGGAACATTCGATTCATTTATTTAAAAGCATGACTCAAACAGTAATATGCGCATATTATTTTACTGCAACATTAAAGTAGATGAAAGTTTCACAAGTCTTTTTTCTTTCAGATGAATGCATTCATTACTCTAAAACAGAGATCAACCCTCTGATTTTCCTTGAACCTGCAGCGCATATTTACTGCTGTTATTAATTCACGTGCAGCTCCAGGAATTTGAACAATTAAATTTCTAGCGTGGTAATCAGACTAAATTTCCATTTCATTTCATTATTCGCTCAGAGATCCTGTTGTTCGTGTTAGTTCTATTCAAATAAGGTTGTTCAGTCACATCCCATCCCCCAATGTCATTTTCAGTCAAAACAGAAGGCGTGTGTTAGGGAAGAGTTAACAGTTTTCACAACAATCCCATAATTATGCAGTGTTTTGTTATTTAAGTAGTAATACACCGAGCAACACAGTTCTTTCTTTTTTTTCTTTCCCACAGAGCTCTGATTTTCTTTGCTTTTTTATCCAGTGCATTTCAGTTCAATTCAGGTTTATTTATGTAGCCCCAAATCACATCAGCTGTCACGTCAGGGTGTGAGTTAAAGACTCTATCTTGTAGAAAACCATATCAATTAAGAAATATAAGAAAGCACTTATAGGTATATTGGGGATATTGGGAAGGAAAAACTACCTTTTAACAGGAAGAAGCCTCTGGCAGAACCAGGGTCAGGGAGGGGCAGCCATCTGCTGTGGCCAGTTGAGGGGGGAGGGAAAGACAAGAGGAAAGAAAAAGAGAGCATAGAGAGAGAGGACAAAACACTAACTAAGGTAGAGCGAAGACAAACATTTAATGACACACTGCAATCATCCAGGCAACAACAGACCAAACTAAATTGCTTTAAAAATTTGTTATTGCAAATACGCATTCATCAAAACTTTGAGAACCAGGTTTAATGAATGAGTGCCAATTTTGGGAGGCAGCATTTGACTGAGGGCTGCACAGGAAAAAGGGAATCGTCAAACAGTTTTTGTTAGCATTTGAAATGCGTCTATTCAGAGGATGGGTTTTTATTTTCTGCTTCTTTATAGTTTTTTAACCATCAGTGAAATGGCTGTTGCAGTTTTCAATACCGGTTGTATTTGACAGTGTTAGGACGATTGAGTGTGCTATAGCTGCTGTATCAGAAGAAATTAGTCCTGTCCTGCATTGCTGTATAAATGTATGACATAAACAGTGGGTGAATAAAGTAGTATGGTCACCAAAAGGACCAACTTTGACCTGTAGGCGTCACGTAAAGAATCTTTTCTGTAAATAATTTTTTGCAAAATGATGAAATGCAAAAATTCAACTCGTAGGATATCACCAAGCTCACTGTTGTCACTGAAAACATGCGATTTTTACAAACTTTTAATGTTTCTAAGAAAATATCTATCTATTACATATATTTCAGGTACTAAAGGACTAGTATTAATTGCAGATGGATGGATGTTTGGTGCTATAGTGAGTATTTACAGCAGCAGGCTGGTGTATATAAGATCAAGGCTCATCATAATGAAGCAATATATTCAGTGCATTAAAAATAGACTTTGGTAAACACTGAGGAACTGAAAAAAATGCAAGGCTCTGGCTGCAGAAGTTGATTTCAGTATGAAAGCTGTGATTTCAGATAATACTTTTTATTAAATCAGTGCTTTATTTTCTTCATATTTCTTGACATTGAAAATTAAATTATATCAGTAGAAATATTAAGGGTAATATGTGATATTATGCACTAAAATTATCCCGATGCATTAAAAGTATGTATATGTGAAACTTGGTTGACACTAAGCATTGCAGTGATGAAATTTAACAAGGTTAATTACACCATATAAATACTTCTATACTAAAAAAGTGTGAAAGCAAACTTGTGTTATTGAGCTAAAGGCTAAAGAGCCGCCTGCCTTTCTTTAACACTGTCGCTATGGCAGCAGTGCAGAGTTCCAGCAGGCAGGAAGCCCTCTGAGTTTAAGGTGGAACTAAAGCAGCAGACTATATGCAAACGACAGAGCAATATAAATATTTCAAGAAGGCCTTAACCAAGTGCAGATTCATGCACTGGATTGACAAGCTGTTGCCCAACCTCGATAACCATCTGGATTCATGCTGCTGACTTTTCTGTCATTTGGCCTTAGAAAACATTTCATTTTGGTAATGACAAATAAAGAAGTTCATGTGAACCAAAAATAAGATTTTCCATTTTCAGTCTCCACAGCCTCTTCCTGCCTTGTTGTATCTCACACCTTTTTATAACTGCTTGTTCTGTTGGTGCTCTGTCAGGCGTATCTCGCTGCCCCTTATTGCATTTAGACTGGAACCATGCACATTATCCTGTGTGTGTGTGCCGCTGCTAACGCGTGTTTGAGAGCCAAGGAGTGTAAACCTCCTTTGTTGATCTCCCCACCGTGCTGGAGTCACAGAGCTGAAGAATGAGAGGCAGAAGGAAAAAAAAAAAGAGGAGAGAATAATGATGCGAGAGAAACACAGCAGTGGATCCCTAGTCCACCCACACTGCTCTGCACCGCACAGCAGCAGTACACTTTTGTCATGTCTTAGTTCAGAGCCACATGCAAATGCATAAATCTTTCATCATAGACAGCATTCTCGCTTAGGATTCTACACAAAGCATTTTGTTCCCTTGAAAATATCAGGCAATAGAATATAAAAATTAATTTCTAATGTCCTTTTATCTGGGCACACAGAAACGCCACTTAATTATTTGCTCTGAAGCCGAAACTGAGCGCCAAGTGCCCAATCATGCGTGTGACTTTACTGAATGACTGTGTGTTTGCGCACGCTATATATTTTTGCTGGGGCGTGCAATAAGAATGTTAACCCTGTGACAGCTTTTGCTCACTGGTGTCAATACCTTGTCAACATCTTTATACACTGTGTCAACAAGTCTACTCACTGTTTGGTGGAAGCCGAAGTGACAGGACGGTGACTGCCGCCCACCCGGTTTGGGTTTGGTTTTCATATCGACAGAGTTTTCAGTACGCCTTTGACAATACACTTGAATTAATTCTGAACACCCGTCCCACTTCATTTTCTGTGCTGACACACAGATGCCTATGAATTAGTGTTCTACTTTTAAATTGAAACATCAGTGGGTCAAATGGCTCCACTGCTGCTATTTCTGTAGTGGTAATGTGGAATATATGGTGCTGTCACTTTGCATAACCGCAAAATGGGAGAGATTCGTGTCTCTGCATCGACACTGTAAGGGCCACAAACTTTCATTTGTAATACACAATCGTGTCACAAAGTCAAAAAGAAAATTTGGGTGCTTGTTCACAGTATTTTATTTAAAAAGCTGGTTATTTTGTTCTCTGAAATTGGATTTTCTCTCGCCTCGTCTGCCTTTCTTGTTTAACAAGAGACTTTTAGCCTGAAACTTTTGTAGAGTGTTCAATGACAAATGTCCTTGGAAAAAAAAAATAAACTGGAGGGAGATGAAATTCCCTTCTGGCTGAAAACTAAGGAGAAGGTGCGGTGGCCTTCCATCCAAAAGCCACAAGCTCTGTTCTAGTTACAAAAAACAACATGTTCCCAAAGTGTTGTGGACATATGCTCGTGGTCCATTCTCTTCACTTATTATAGCCAGAGCTATTAAAGTACTTAATTCCCATGCCAAGTGTCATCAGGCTCCCCCTGTCCCATTTCAAAAATGGTATCGCCATCCGTGCATGTGAACCACTGTATGCTTTGCCAAGGTGAACAGACTTGTGAAATACAGCAGTTTTTTTTCATTCCCTCCTGCATTGTGAGGTGGTAGAAATGACCTCATCAACAATGCAGACCTCATGTATGAAATAAAGTACAACCTTTATTCTGCTAATGTCATTCAGCGCTCCCTGCTGTAAAGGAGAACTCACGTTGACTGGCATTTGCATTAAAATGTGCACACATTAACACGTGTACCAGTGTTAAAATAACTGACAGGCTCGAGAGCCTGCAGAAGTTCAAATAAGGAAAACCTTAGATATTTAAATGTTTCAGATGTCCACAGTCATCTGGAAGCTAATTAGTGAAATCTTCAGGGCACCGCTTAAGCCTGGATGCTGCACACTGAGAGCGGATGGGGACTGGAAGATGCTTTGGCTGACCTGTTTGTCCTCCTTACGTCCCCAGTTGTTGACCAGAGTGTGACTGAAATGCAGCACTACTTTTAATCTGTGGAGGTGTGCGCTGTTTTTAAGGAGCAGCAGCCAGTTCTTGATATTAGAGTTGAGAGTCCACATGACTAACCATGTTTTAAATGTGAGAATATATTCTGCCAGTGGGCATTGTGCAGGCGTGATGATGAATAGGAAGCAGGTAAGAAAGTGTTATAGTGGTCAGTAGGGAGCTTAGTAGCTTTCTAGACTTTTTTTGTCTGTTATTATCACAAAGGTTCAAGATATGCGTCTTTGTTTTTGGAGGTTTATATTTGGAGAAAGGCACACAGACTCCTTTGCTTTGTCCTTGTAGGCCACCAAGGAGTCGGGAGAAACGAGGTAAAGGGTTTTTTGTTTTTTGTTTTTCCACACCAACGTCTAACACTTTTTCTTTCTTTTTTTTTTTGCATCTTCTCTCTTGCTCTGCTCTGCACAGGCAGTGCCGGCACCTCTGTTGTGTTTAACAAGAATGGCGATGCTCCAGGACGCTATGACCTGTTCCAGTTCCAGATGACCAACTCCTCTACCCCAGAGTATAAAGTGGTAGGGCAGTGGGTGGAGAACCTCCAGCTCAGGGTATGATGATTTACAGCCGCTGATGAAACAGACAAGAGGCATGCGTTTGCAAATGTTGGCATGCGTGATGATAAGGGATATGTGTGTGCCGATTCTACAGCACGAGGACTTTGTGTTTTCCAAAATTGAAATCTCTCAAGGTGTGCATTTTTTTACATCTCAACTATGGAAACAAATCAGGTGCAGACATTTTTACTTCCACTCTGATTGATGTGTTTCAGGTGGAGAAAATGAGCGTTTGCAATTTAACATGCAAAATAAAGTGTTTGCTTTACCCAGCAGACAATATTTCATAATTTTCAGGTCTTATATTTTCCTCCAGCAACAAATAGAGAAACGCACACACATTTCAACTGATGTGTTGCTCTCCAATGTAAGCCAAATGTTAAACATATTCCAAAGTCCTACACAAAGTTACTTTAGACTTAATAAAAAAATGTTTATAACCATAATTGAAACTTGGTTCTGTTAAAAGTTATCAAATATCCTGAAAGCTGCTTTTTTAATAGGAAAGAAAAAATATGCAGGGAAACCAGACTATTTTAAATCTAGTGCATGAAAAGGGATAAAAGGATTTTAGTTGGTCACATTTAGTATGTTATTAAAAAGATCTGATATGTTTCCACCAGTGAAAGAATGTTTGGGCAAGACTAATACATCAGAAGCAACACGATTTGGGAGTTCAATATTAAAAAAGAAAGAAGGAAATAAAAAGAAAACCAGCTAGCTGAGCTCTCACTGATGTTGCATATCATTATTCTTTCACTGCATCTTCTGGAGGACTGAGGGTGTACAGTGGAAGCTAACTTATGTCAGTCCGTATACTCTGTGTTGTGGCAGCAGAGAGCTACCAAAGATGTCGCTGGAAGGTGACACCTGAAATACACACCTTCCGTGTTCCCACTGCAGCTCGCTAGCTTTCCTGCACTACACGATGAAAGTCTATGATCACATTTTATCAGATGAAATGAAAGTACAAGTTAAACCGTATGACGGCTCTGGGTGCGTTACAGGGAAAGGGAAGGATATTAATCTAAAAATATGTGGATGTGTGAGTTGTTTGACATTTTTGGCACATCCAAATGAAAGCTGAACCCATGGAATAGCAACATGGATTTTGCATTTGGAACTTAAATTCACCTACTGTCTAATATAGGGTTTAGGTGCAAAGCTGGAGGCTGCAGCTGCTTTTTTAAGTGCAGGGAGTTGGTTTCATGCCACTGTAATAGATCTCACTGTCACAACACGAGAAATGGGCTCAGGTGATTCATGTGGGCAATAAAGAAACTGATGAGTTCTTATTTTTTCAAGGCAAACATGGCTCGACATTTACCATATGATAGGATGAAACCTGAGCTGAAATTTCTTTGTAACTCAGATTAGGAAAAAAAAGAAAAGAAAAAAAAAGCATGACATTTACATACCGATGAGTCAACATTTGCATAATGGTTCTCAGGGATGACAAGAATTAAACTAAACCAAATGCATTTGATAGAACAGGTGGAACAACGTCTGCTGCTGGAGATTTCTTCTTCGTTCTGTTTTAGTGTGATTACAAACCAAATGCTGTTACAACACAATTATATCCTAATGCAGAAAAAAAAAAGAAAAGAAGGTGTTACTGCGTTCTGTAAGCGCCGTCTAATTTAAAGGTTTCGTTGGAATGAGCACCCTGATACACTCTGCGATGATCAATAAAGAAATTCAATGCGATGCTGTTCCAGCTCGCAGAAACTCAAATTAACTGTAAAATTAACAAATAAAACAAAACCCAAATAGCAGCCTCCATAGCAAGTCCAAGGTGTCAAAAATCTTGTTTCTGGTCTCCATGGCAACAGAGCTGTTGGTCTCATTACTGTTTCCACACTGTGTGTAATCGGGAGGTTTTCCAGAGAGCACCATTCATTGTCCAAATAACAAGTGGCACCTTCATGCCCTCAGATAAATGGCAGATGATAATCTACCCAGACAGCACAGAAACAACACATTCGTCATACAGGTGCACACATCGCAAACACACTGCAGCTGTGTGAGAGTGCGCGTTTGTGTGCGAGTGGGGTGCATATCTGCATGTGCAACTAATGGCAGTTGCCACATGTGGAGGAGGTGATGCTATCACCTGAGGTGATGCCAGACTCATGTCATATGTGATGGTATTTGCACCTGGTGCAATTTTTTAAAACCAATCCATGTTAATCTTAAAGAGTCTGACTGTAAAGCCATAAGTGTTTGAAGTTTGTAACAAGTGTTTTTTGTTTTGTTGATATGTTAAAGCCCATTTGAGTCTACAGAAAGACTGCAACAAATAGTGTATTTTCAAAAATGTCAAAATATTTCCTTAGAAATGTTTGAGCTGCAGGAAGCAAGGACAAAAAAAAAAGATTTCACTAACTGTCTCATTATATCTTGTTTCTCTAAACCTTACAAAAAAAGAAAAGTAATGGTACATTTGATAAATTGATGTTTGCGGATGATGAAGGATTTCTTGTGTTTTCCTTAAGTCTGGCAGTCACATAAGTATTAGATGTGATGTCTCTGGTTTAAGTTAAGATAACAGGCTGCAGGCTCGATCTTCATATTTATTGAGCAGGTGAGCCAAAAATAAATAAGTAAATAAGAAAAAAACAGATAATCTTTTCCTAAATGTTGCTGGTCTTTGATGCTGCCTTGTAGAGATTTTCTGTAAAAACAAACATTCAGTCCGACGGACTAAAACGCACTGTGCGTATCACTGAAGTCTAATAAATGGCACGTCAGTGATAATCACCCTCATTGTAATGCAGATATTATTATCTTATTAAGTCAAGCATGAAACACATTCTTGTTGATCAAATGGTTTAAAAAAACAAACCACAAAAAAAGGAAAATACGTTGAGAGATTTAATTTGACAGCAAAGTGTCGCGAAATTATGGGAAATGACAACGGCAGCATTTAACTATGACTGTCTCGATAGCGCTCACAAGTTGAACATTTAACCAAACATAGTACTAACTTCTTCTACAGTGAAGAAAACCATTTTAACACCATCAATACCACAACACCAGCAAAGTCAATGCCTAAAAAAAAGTAAAGCTAGTAAATCTTTCATTGTTAGCTCGCGCTGCACTGGCATCAGTACTCACGAGCTTTCTCGGTAAAAGCTGTTGGATGGCCAAGCTGACAGCCATTGAGTGTGAGATGTGTGCAGTTCTACACACTCAAATTTTGACAGTTATGATTGCACGAGCCAGGAAAATGTGATGCACTGCATTTAGCCTTACTTCTCAGTGCGAAAGCACTTAAGCAGTCAAAATTGTGACTCTGGAAGTAATCGCATGATTTCTGGCACAGTTATGGCCAACCCTGAAGCCCCGTAATGGGCCAGGAGAAAAAAGTCTGTAATGTATGTGCATCTCCCTTAAACAACCAATTGTCTTCTTTGCCATCATCTGCACCGGATAAGCGAAACAGTGGGAACACGTCGGCTAAACTACACATGCATATTGGTGTGCGTCTTTATGAGTACACTTGAGACAAACAAAATGAGGACACGCAACAACAAGGAAGTCAGAAACTCGACAGGGAGTCTTTAAGTCATGAATACACTTAACATCAAAGCACGCTACAAAAAATAATCACTAAATTCAATCCCTCTTCATTTTCATGTGATTGTTATGTTGCGCTATACACCTCGACACATTGATGTATTTCAGGCTTAAAACTTGCGCCCCAGAATACGAATGCCTTTTGTTTTTGTTGGACTCGGTTTAGTTCTGTGATACTGCTGATGACTGCCGCGAAAGCGTGTTGGTGTATCTTTTATCTTCTGCTTCTTTTAAAGTCACGGATCAGTATACTTTCATAATAAATAAAAAGATCAGCTCAGAGTACTTTGAAAGTTTTTCTTTTTTTAACTCCCTAGCAAAATATGTAAGAGTCTTAAAATTCTATTTCTTCTTGGATTTTTTTTTTTTAAAGGGCTGGCTTGTACATCGAAGCTATAGTTTGAGCTTAAATCATGAAACACCTTTGGGCCTCTTTGGTTTAGACCTTCAGATAGTGTGTCTGTATACTGCACTTTTCAATCATAACTAGAAATGGCTGTGCAAAGTCTAACCGAAGCATTTTGCAATCCCAAATCCCATTCTCCTTCCTTCTCATCACGTATTTCATACCTCACTGGCTCCTGTATTAAAACATAATGTCTTTTGCATTTCACATCACTTTATTTTTATTTCACTGAACAAAGGTAGGCTCTGTTGCCATGGTGATTTCAATTACTTTCAAGTATTAGAAAAGGCAATCCCTCCAAGAAATTGGCAGGAAAGATGTTGTGCTGTATTAGGTTCATCATTTTTTTTTCTACACATTTTTCCCTCCCTACCGTTTAGACTGCATTGAACTTTGTTTTTGCAATGCAACTTCATAAGCTTGAGAATATAGCAACAAGTGAGAAGTTAATATGATGCGATAAGACACCTTATTAACTGTTTCAATACATCAAGGGGGCTTTTAGTTCAGGGGATTACTTGAGCAAAAGCTTTCAAACACTTTGGCCGTGTTTATTATGAGTATCCACCCTTGTAGCAGTGTATATGTATGGCAGAAAATAAGGAAAATCATAATTTAATGTTATGTTGCCTCAAAATACAGCTGCTTACCAATACCCACATGGTATCACTTGCTTATCTCACTGTTGCTAACCCGTTATCCTGTGGTGTCTCACATTTTTCCCAGCTGGAGGAGCTTCAGTGGCCAGATGGGGAGCAGGAGGTGCCTATCTCTGTGTGCAGTCTGCCCTGCAAAACTGGAGAGAGGAAGAAGAAAGTAAAGGGCATGCCGTGCTGTTGGCACTGTGAGCTCTGCGATGGCTACCAGTACCAGTACGATGAAACTTCCTGCAGACTGTGTGCCTATGACATGAGGCCGGACTCCAACAGAACAAGCTGCCAACCTATCCCCATTGTCAAGCTGGAGTGGCATTCCCCTTGGGCTATTATCCCCGTCTTCCTGGCCATGCTTGGCATCATCGCCACCATCTTTGTCATGGCAACTTTCATCCGCTACAATGACACGCCTATCGTGCGGGCATCGGGCAGAGAACTGAGCTACGTCTTGCTAACTGGCATCTTCCTGTGTTACATCATCACGTTCCTCATGATCGCCAAGCCTGACGTAGCCGTGTGTGCCTTCAGGAGGATCTTTCTGGGCCTGGGCATGTGCATCAGCTACGCCGCACTGCTTACTAAGACCAACCGTATTTATCGGATCTTCGAGCAGGGGAAGCAGACAGTGACAGCTCCTCGCTTCATCAGCCCCACCTCCCAGATTGCTATCACTTCCAGTCTAATCTGCGTGCAGCTGCTGGGGGTGCTGGTGTGGTTTGCTGTTGACCCTCCAAACACTATCATCGACTACGATGAACAGAAAACCATAAACCCCAGGCTGGCCCGCGGAGTGCTCAAGTGTGACATCACAGACCTACAGATAATCTGCTCCCTGGGTTACAGCATCCTGCTGATGGTGACCTGCACTATCTACGCTATCAAGACGAGGGATGTACCAGAAGACTTCAATGAAGCCAAACCCATTGGTTTTACTATGTACACAACTTGCATCGTCTGGCTGGCCTTCATCCCGATTTTCTTTGGCACAGCACAGTCAGCGGAGAAGGTGAGTCATTTCTCTCTCTCTCTCTTTGTCACCAGACTTCTCTTTTGTCTGTCTCTTTCTCCCTCCTCACACATTTCACTTTCATTTCTTTGGCCCCGCTATCCCCAGTAGTGGAGTTAGGTTAATTGGTGAATCTGAATTGCCCATAGATGTGAATGCGAGTGAAAATGGTTATCTGTCTCTCTGTGTTAGCCCTGGCGACCTGTCCAGGATGTACCTTGCCTGTCGCCGTATGATAGCTGGGATAGGCTCCAGCCCCCTGCGTCCCTGATAATGATAAGCAGAAGAGGATGGATGGGTGGTTGGATTTCTTTGGCCCCGTTTTTATCTTGTTCAAACATATTCATGTATGTGCATATTCGTGCAAACACACAAATACATTTAGTGACTACGTGATTTATGGATTTCTTTTCTTTTTGAGTTCATATTTACATAGCTCAGACATTCAGGGAATAGACATGTAAAGACAAAGGAAGGGCTGATGGTAAGCACCAGAATCCTTGAATGCCTGAGAGGGATACACAAGGGGATGCTGGCAGCTCCAGATGCTATTTTGGCTCTCATGCCTGGGGCCCAACATATACTATTACGCTTTATTCTGGAGAGGGAGACAAGCAGTTTGGGCAGGTGGAAAGGTGGAAGACGAGAACGATGAGGACCAAGAGGAGAAGGAATGCAGAGAGAAATGAGGGGGTAAATAGAAATTTGATTCAACACATTCCATCTCTTGACAGCTGCACTCTACTCAACAAAGCAGTTGACATTGTGTGCTACTGGAGTTGATTGAGAATATGACACTCCGACCTTCTCTGCTAGTCATTGCTTATCTGGCCAGCGCTGCGCAGAATACAAATACGTTCATCCGCTGGACGCGCGTGCTTCTCAGCAGGCCCGTGAGTACGAGACGAAGCCAAGGAGAAGTTTTCCACTGACAGAATATCGATGCTGACAGGAAAGTGTTGCTCCTAACCTTTTGAGAGGCACGCCGTTCAATATCCTTCCTGCTAAGCTACCACATGAGATGGATCAGAAGCTGATTTTCCTCATCTCAATTTGCTGCTGATTTCATAGATGAATTACACCCTCAGCAGCGATTAGGAGTTCATTATGTTACTTGCGGCGACTAGCGAAGCAGTAATGTGTTTATCTTTCCCCCTTATGCAGTTAACTCTTTCCTCGCACTGGATCATTGCCTCGCACACACCTCCGGTTCACACTGCAGCAGCTTGGCGTAATGGCCTTTGAGGGTGCATTTCTGCTTACTCCCCAGCCACTGCTAGTGAGAAGTGCCCGAGCATGTCTTGATAAAATCCCTTGCAAAAGCTGCAGTGAAGTCAAGTTGAAGGGATGCTAACTTTTCTGTCTTTTCAGCCGACTTATGCTTAAGTTTTCAGCCCGCTTTCCTCACATCTGTTACTGCTTAAACTGTACTTACTGGCTCAAAGGATGCCTATATGATTACCTCCCTGTAAGTAATGTCAAAATACAGAAATAGTGTAATTAGGGGATTGGATTAGATCGGTGCCATGTGTGTAATTGCTTGTGTTTAGATATGCGTGGAAATATACAATTGGCGGCTAAATGAGTCTCAGCGTGACGCATTTGAGCGCATCCTCACTTTCTAATACCTTGCCCTGTTGTCTTTTCATGTGCAGATGTGGCCACGCAACCAGTCATATATGACTAATCTCTCTTTCAAATATCAAATGCTTTCTAATAATACCAGGCTGACATGACACCAGCTGATAGTGCCTTTGACTCTTTGACCTAATGTTGTTTTGCAGCAGGAGTGGAATTTCTTAAAGCCCACACCATTTAGATACCCTCATTTCCCACACCTGTGACACCCCCTCCCCGTGTTTGCCCATTCAGGCATCGTAGAGAAAAACCACGCAAAAACACTAAAGATCACTGAGCATCTACTGTGCACCTGCATGTGCTCAGACGGATACTCACCACTCTCAAGTTAATTACTATGAAAGTCACCTGCATCCAGATCAAATCAGCATGAAACCTCTCCAGTTTATTATTTCAAAAAAAGTGTATTGCAAATAAGGTTTTAAATATGTAAACGATGCATTATCTATTTACATATCTGTTAATCTGCGGATATTACCATTACAGCTACATGAATATTGGATAAATCCCACTTATTCTTGTGACATTTTGTTGACATATTAGAGTCAAAGGTTTTTACTGAGGGAAAATTAAGTTCACTTTTTATCACGGCATAAATTAGAAAATACTTTCACAGCCAGACTGATTTTTTTTTATCTACACGCAGATCGTATTGGGTTGGACTTCCTTTTGCCTTAAGAACTGCCATAATTCTTTGTGACATAAATTCAATAAGGTGCTGGAATCATTCCCCAGAGAATTTGGTCCATATTGACATGATAGTGTCAGCTGCACATCCATGATGTGTTTCCTCTTCCAAGGTGCTCTATTGGATTGAGATCTGGTAACACTGGAGGTTATTTGAGCACAGTTAACTCGTTGTCATGTTCAGTAAACTTGTTTGAGGTTATTTGAGCTTTGGGACATGGGTCAGATGGGCACACTGTGGTCATAAAAACTTGGACGGGGTCAGCAACAATACTCAGGTAGGCTGTGGTGTTTAAACAATGCCCAGTCGGGACTAAGAACCCCAAAGTGTGCCAAGAAAACCTATCCAAACACAACTAGCAACCTGAAATGTTGATGGAAGGCAGGAAGCATCCATGCTTTCATGTTAAAGCAACATTTTTCCAATCTTCTCTTGTCCAGTTTTGGTGAGCTTGTGAAAATTGTAGCCTCCCTTTACCTGTATTTAACTGACAGGAGCAGCACTCATGTGGTCGTCTGCTGCTGTAGCCCATCTGCTTCAAGGTTTGATATGTTGAGCATTCAGAGATGCCCTTCTGCATACTCTGGTTGCAATGAATGGTTATTTGAGTTATAGTTCTCTTCCTATCCATTTAAAGCAGTCCGACTGGTCTCCTCTGAGCTCTGGCACCAACAAAGCATTTTCTCCCTGAGAACTAACGCTCACTGGATATTTTCTCTTTTTCAGACCATTCCCTGTACACCCTAGAGATGGTTGTGTGGGAAAATCACAGTAAATCAGCAGTTTCTGAAATACTCAGACCAGCCTCCCTGGGAACAACAACCTTCCCACATTCAAAGTCACTTAAATCGATTTCTTCCCCCATTCTGGTGTTCTTCAGCAGGTTGTCTTTACCGTGTCTAAATGTCTAAATGCATTTGGTTGTTGTTGTTGGGTTCACTAATTAGATGTTTGCATCATCAAGCTGTTGAACACGTCTAACTAATATAGTGGCTGGTGATTTTATATGTTGTGAAAAGCTATACATTTTTATTTGAAACTGTTATACAGGTATAAACAGTTCAGGTAATAGATATGATCGGACTGATTCTTAAATGGCGCTTTTCTACTCTGCCGCAGCGCCCAAAGCACTTTATACAATATGCCTCATTCACCCATTCACACAAGCTCTATTTTATATGCTTAAGTGCCTCTATCTACCATTCAAACGCATTCATACTCCAGTGAATGCATCGGAGAGCAACTTATGATCTTGGGGTTATGATCTTGCCCAAGGATATTTGGCATACAGACTGGAGGAGCCAAGGATCGAACCACAAACCTTCAAATAAGTAGATGACCTGCTTTACTTCCTGAGCTACAGACAGCAAAAAAAGAAAAAAAAACACTTTTTGCCTGAAGTGCCTCACCATAAATGTTTGCTCTGAGCAAAGGACTGATAAATAGATTTAATGTATTCTGCCAATAAACACGAGGGCTGGTGTTTAAACATAGAACATTTCTTGCAGTTCAGAAGAGTAGGACGATGATATAATGAAACATTTATCCCGAGGCACTGAAACACTCTAATAAAACACCTACAAGACTCAGTCACGCTTAAAAGTGAACTCCATGTACTGGAAGCTTATATGCCTCAGTACATGTGTGGAAACCTCTTAGGCTCTTGTAAGATGTCCCCTGTAATACATAAACTTCATGGGGACGGTTCGTCCTGACAAGCATCATTAACAATGACTAACTATGCTGCGGAAAACTTTTTCACTTCAGCTTTCAGCAGGTAAAATTGCATCTTCTAAAACTCCTGTCTCTCTGCAAACAGCAGCGTTTGACAGGAGTTGGATGTGACACTTAGTGCGGAGATGTGGAGTCTTTTGAAAATAATGTGTGAAATTCCCCTGCCTATCACTTGTTTTATGCATGAAACCTTGAGTAGATTGCACCAGAGGCGGACTGCAGGCGAAAAGCTAAATGTGGTCAAGTATAATGGAAAGAAAGAAAGGTTGTAGTTGTGATTTTAACTTTAGTCCATTATTTTTTATCAGGGAGAAGGGAGTGTGACATCAGTTTCACACTCTGTGCGCAGTTAAGATGTGGAGTATTGCCATTACATATTGAAATGGGAAGACACAGAGGTGTGACCGAAGATGAAAGAATCTGCGAACATTACGAGCTAAATGAGACGGAGAGCGGAATTCACTTCATTTGATCTTGTCCTTCATATCATGATTTATGACAACCGTTGTATAAAAAATGTTAATCTTTCAGTTTTAGATGTGAGGCGGAATGAGAATGGAGCTTTAATTAAACGCTTTCTTCATAATGTTTTTGCATTTTCTTAATGCATTTCTAAAGCATGAGAACGCAGGGCAAAAGTGGCATATGGCTATATCAGAGAGTGCGTTATATGGGTTACAGACTGCTAGATATGAACTTGGTCACATTTAAAACATTTGGCACTAATGGATGCAGAAGTAGTGTTTGATTTGTCTGGATTTATTTATGACTTGGGTTTTAATGGGCTGTGCTCATGTGTTTTTATGTTTCCATAGTGAAATATCTCCTTGGGCGTTATATTCGAGGAGCCTTATGCGTATGTTTGTTTGAGCACTTACATCTAAGTCTGGTTGATCCGGATGTTAGGTGACATTTGGCTTATTGTGTCTGATAATCCCATGAAAGATGGGTCATATAAATGTCCAAACACAGAAATTAAAAATTCATATATTTATTCATTCATGCAACACCGGGAGCTGCAAAGCAGAAGCTGCTCGTAGTTTTCCTGACTGTTGTGATACAAAGAAAAAATCACAAATGGAGAAAATAATGTAGGTTTTATGTATATTACCTTTTACACTTTTAAGGCTGGGCTACTGATTGATTGAAATCTTTGCAAGACTTTGCTTGAAAAAACATGCATGCAAATTCCAATTGAATATTATCTAGAAGAACAGTCTGCCACTACTGCCTTGACATCATCTATATTGTAGGTGGGGAATAATTTATTTTGGTAATGTCAACCAGTCTCAGAGAAGTATCCAAACAATATGAACACATCGTTCATTATTTGTAGTTCAGCTATCATTTGGAATAAATATATAAAACGCTATATTAGATTTTACCTGTTGTAATTCAGTTGAGATACTGTTCATGACAGATGCCATCCAGCCAGAGGCACTTGACTGCATTGCATTGTCACTGAGGAACTGTGTAATGCGCATTATCTCAGAGTATGTGATTAAAGTTTGATTGAATGTTGTCAAAACTGTTGTTGCTGACAGAATCATCGCTCTCAATGTCGAATTTTCTTCATTGTGAGGGAGCATCAGGCCGCGAGGAGCTGTGGAGGATCCTCAGCTTCTCCGCAGGCAGTGTGTGTTCTCCTCTAGTATCTTTTAATAGGCTTGTGATCATCAAACTTTACCAAAACCTGTCTCTCTCACAGATTATCTCTTTCTTTGGAACTCCTCTAAATGTTGGCCAAGGTTGAAATGATTTCCCAAATTCAAAAGTTTAAAAGAGACCTAATACTCTCATTTCCAGCACCATGTTTTTTATTCTTAGACTGCACTAAGGTAGCTTTGCATAATTCACACTAAAAAGTTTCTTATTGGTTTTATCCCGTGCCATTGTGCAGCCTCTTATTAAAGCCTCTTTTTGAAACAAGGCATTTTAGCTGTCCTCCATTCAGGGCCACCCTCCAGGGGTCCCCAATCTCAGTCCACGAGGGCTGGTGTCCCTGCAGGTTTTAGATGTGTCCTTGATCCATCACAGCTGATTTAAATGGATAAATTACCTTCTCAACATGTCTTGTAGTTCTCCAGTGGCCTGGTAATGAGCTAATCATGTGATTCAGGTGTGTTGACCCAGGGTGAGATCTAAAACCTGCAGGGACACCGGTCCTCGTGGACTGAGATTGGGGACCCCTGCCTTAAGCCATCTTTATTCCAATTGGCTGCCCCAGACAAACAGAAGGTTGGGTGGAATAGCTGTGGCTGAGGTGACCATATTAAGGATAGCTGCCGCTACTCAAAAAAAAGTAAATTATTACACATTACTAGTACATACCTATGCTAAAATATTGCTATGCCTTTGCTTGCAAAGAAATAGACTTACTTATACTTACTTACCCGCATGGAGAAAATTGAGGGAAATAAAGTGGGTCACTTTAGCCAGTTGCTCTGTGGTTGCTACACATGTATAATTCATCATTTGTGGATATAAATAAGATGTTATTGTCACGAAATTAAAATGATAGGATGCTTTCATAAGGTTTTGTAGGTGTACAAAGACTTTAACTTTATTGCTAGACGGTTGCCAGGCAACATGATGGCATTTTAATATATTGTACATATTTCAGCTTTTAGGGGTATAAATTCGATATCACTGTCATGAAAGAAAAATGATGCGATGTTTTCATAAGGTTTTATGGGTGCATAAATGCTATAAACTGGTGATGTTAGCCTATTGTGTGGTGTTTGCTAGGAAACGTGATGATCTTTAATCTCTGACATGGATAAGAACCTTCAAAACCTACCTGCGTGGCAAGTTTGGTCACTCAAACTCCTGATCATGTAGGAGGAGTTTGCAAACTAACAAACACCTAGAGAGACTTAAATTTTGGGTACTGCATTACATTAATTACTTAATTACTACCTGGAGAAAGTAAGGCACTACATTACTTGTTAGATTAATTTGTCGTTACTTTGTAACATGGCCTGACGTGAATTGTCACATAATAAATAGTAACAATATAAACTTTAGGCTACAGGTTCATACACTGACACAAATCCCTGTCCTAATCACAACACACAAGAGCAGTCCAAATGTAAATAACTACAGGTAGAAATGGAGGCTACAGTCCTTCAAGCCTGTCAGCTCATCACTTTTTGGTTCCATGCTGAAGATCGTCTCTTGCTGCTGGGCTGGGGTAGGCATTCACTCAGCTTTAGCATCACTTTCAGTTCTTCAATACAGGCTTTGTGTTAGCGTGATGTCTATGCAGATGCTTGCAAAGATCAAGTGCTATGTGAGCAGAAGCTGATTATTCCTACTGTCCTGGACACAGTTGTAGCTTTATCATATTTTTGTCCTTTCATGCAATAAAAAGTTATAGACCGTCCCACCATTTTCCTCCTCCATTCATATGAAGAGTAGTCAGCTAATTGCAGCAAGTACCTTCTTAATATCCATCCATTGTGCAGAGCACTGAAGAACCTTTGTAATGAAAGTAACAACATGACAAAAACATGGTGGTAACACTTTGTAAAGTGTTAGACACAGTCTCACTGAGAACTGTCTGAAACAGAGCAATTACAGCAGTTTGAAGCATGAGCTTCTGGTTCACAGGGATCACTTGCACATAGATGTTATTGTTTGAAACTTTGCCCTTGTTAAAAACAGTATATATGTGACAGAAAATAGGCAAAACACAATAACTCTGTTTTTTTCAAAGAGTTTTATTCTTAGTCGTGTAGGACTTAAATTATGTCACTTTTTCACAATTTTCCTGCCGACACACGTGATGGATCCTGAACTGTATTTTGACAAATCATGTCAAGGAAACATCAAAAGGGATTTCCTTTTTTTTTTTTTTCTTTTTGCCTGTCCCGTTTGGCTCTTTTGCCATCAGAATTGTTGTCTAAAGGCAAAGAAAGATGCCCAACGGATTTACTTTACCAAATTGACCATCCCAGCCTTGCCGTAATGGTCCATTTGATTCACCTTTTATTGTTTATTTTATTTTCACTTACTGAATACGGGACAGACTTGACTGGGGGAAAGAAGGGGAGAAAGAAAGAGGGTAGAATAAACAGCTGAGAAGAGGGACGGGGGAGAAGGACAAAAGACAAAAACCAACAGAATGGGCAGAGAAAAAAAATGCATATATCGATCACCTGGATCACCTGCTGAGAAAGAAAAAAGAAAACAAGCAGAAGAGAACAAGAGTAATAGAATAAACAACATCACAATGATATATGGGAATATGACAGTAAATACTAAATATTAAACATTATTGTGCAGCACATAAGATCAACAGAACACAGTGTGCTTTGAGGTAGGAGCCAAAAAGGGTGTAGTTTGTGGGTGTGATCACCCGTGTGTACACCTATGAGCATGGACGCGCTTGTTTTTTTTAAAAGGTTCCTTCATGTAATGATCTGCTAGAGGGTGTGGGGGGGCCACAGCCCCGTCCTCCAGGGCATGAAGCAGGTATGGAGGAGATCAAAACTCCAGACATCCAGAGGCCCCCAGAACACAAGAGACCAAGGAAGACCAACAGAGGGGCAGCTGCGCCACTGTCCCAGAAAGAGCTGAGGAGAGTCCCAGATGAGGGCTCACTCAGCAGCCGCGGAGCAGAAGCCAGGGGGAGTTGCAGTGACGCGCCCGTGAGCCCCGCCGGCAGCCAGCCGTGCCTGAGTGACCGAGCCCCAGGCCGAGAGGCCGGGGGCACCCCACCTCCGAAGTGGCCCGAGCGAGCCCCAGGCTCCAGGCCCCGATAAGCGGCCGCCAAGGAGTGAGCCGGTGTGTACCTGGACGCCCATCCCCGGACACAAAGAACCACCAACGCACCGATGTCTGAGGGAGTCCGCCACTGGCAGGGGAAGTGGTCGTAGGGGGAGATAGGCCTCCAAACCTTGGAGGGCCTGAGATCAAAAAGGATTTCCTCTAATTGTTGTGACAATTACTTACCATCTCTGCCACATGCAGAGTGCATTATCGGTCACAGCTTCTTAATCTGCCAATCATGAATACCAGAAATGGGGATCTCCTGTACAGAGTTGAAAAGAAGCAAAGGCCATCAACATACAGAGCTACAATACAGAATCAGGCTTTGGAGCACAAAGCCAGACAGAGTTATTCATGACACGAGCCAGGATAGAAAGTAGGCCACCCCAAACAACAAGAGACATCCAGGTAGTTGAGGGGAGACTGCAAATCCCCTGGATTCATTATTGAAGGCATTCTCTAACGGGGCAGAGAGCATCCTAATTGTCACTTACTGAATCAAGTTCTTATCACTGTGTGCATTTATAGTACTCATCCATACACAATTAAATTGCCTTTGCAGTAAGTATATCCCTGGTGGGTATAATTATGAGAATTACGCTCAACAGCTTTTTGTCTAAATAGTAGAAACATCGTCTGTTGTGACTGAATGTTGGCATTTGGCTTGTCAGTGAGATGTAAAATTCAAAAGCAACCGTTTGATTCCTGATGAGCGCGTTAATAAATCATTACGGTGGTTATAAATAGTAAGTTGCCAAGCAGTTGTGAAAATGCCTTCATGTATTTATTTATGTTAAAGCAACAGAAGCTAATTATGACTGTTCTGCGACAAGCAAAGCATTTGATTGGCGGGTACGAATTTGGGTCAAGCTCACAGAGATGCACAATGGAAAAACCCTGTCTCTGCGGTTAGAGATGGTTAGAAAAAGGATTTGTTTTGGTGTGCTTATGTGCCTGTGTGTGTGTGTGTGTGTGTGTGTGTGTGTGTGTGTGTGTGTGTGTGTGCGTGCATGTGTATTAGAAAGCATGAAAGCCCACATACCTACACATGCTTTGTGTGTGCGTATGAGCGCACAAAGTGCCTATTACAGCTTATTGTGAGCTTGCTCCCGAATCAGCTCTCCTGCATGGTCAATAAATCAGTTGTGATAGGGTCAGCATTGCAGACTCTTTGGTATCAGAATCTCATTAAAAGCTTATTCCAGGCATCTTTAGTTGCTTGCACCAAACTCTGTAGTGTTGCTATGGATACCAGACAGGTTACCATCTACCAAACATGGAAGCGCAGCAGCACAGGCTGAAGATTCTCTGGCGATTATGTTTGATGCCATGTGCGCTGCCCCACAACGCTTTAACTCGTGGCCCCAAAAAAATCTAGTCATGAGCCCTGCAAATTTGCAGCTGAAACGACATTCCCCCAGCCCAGAGTGACAGAGAACAGAGTGCGCTGAGAGTACTGTGATATTCATACAGTTATTAATGCATGGTGTACCAGCCAGATCGCTGCTTCTGATGCTGCTTCACAGAAAAACTGGAGGGTATGGAGGCAATTGAGTGCATTGGTGTGTTGATGATATCAGGCATCTGAATGATTTTTGGAGATTAGAAGACAAAGGCATGACTAGCATGGAAATGAGTGAAAGAAATTACCGTTTCCGAATATTTACCAAGAAAGATTGTATGCAAATGGTGACATTTCCTCCTCTCACTGATTCACTGAGCATTTTGCTTCTCCACAGACACGCTGTGGTGGATAATGTGTTTACAATGGTACCCTCTCCTAGTGCACATTACCAGTGACTGACTGAATGGCAGTATGTAAGTGACATCTGATACTTTCAAGTGCAGTAGATTAGAGAGGAGGCTATGGTGATCGGCTCTTCAAACAATAATGTCCCCTCTTGAAGTGATTATTTCTCCTCCAAGACCCTTAAATGAAACAAAGAGCTCTTAAATGTCCTCTGATTTACCGACTTCACCACTTCTTAGAAAAATCACTAGATTCTAATGAAGTCAGTGTTTAAAATTTGCAATCCCTACATGATCTGGGTTATGCAAGCTCACAATTACAGGCTGACAGTGTGAAAGGTGTTATGCAACGACTGAAAGGGAATGTCATGTTGGATGCATTTGAGAGAATGTACCTGTGTTCATGTCACGGGAGTCCAATGAATGATCCTAGCACTTACCGCACTGACAGCCTTTCTCGGGCTGCATTCTGCTGTGTGCAGAGCTGCAGAAAGATAAATGTAGACTTTCTGTATGCTGAAAATGTAGTGTTCTTAGTGCATACATGTTCTTTTATTGTACTCTCAGAGGAATATACATTAAAGTGGGCCTGGTAATAGAATTTGCTAGTGGGAGAAGTAGGGCTCGGATTGCTTGAGCGGTGAAATAAAACAGCTCGTATAAAAGGAAAAGAAAGGTGGCTTCAATATGTCATGGACAGCTTGTCATCTGACAGTGTGGTCCATCAATCTAGAGTGAAAAAAGTCAACAGGCTGGCAGGAAGGAGGGCAAGTAAGGATATTTGTTGGTGATTCTTCTGCTGTTGTCATTAATACACTTGAACCGTCTTTGACTTGAGTGAGTAGCTGCAGGTCAAGCTTTAATAAATGCTTCTAGATCATGTACTAAACGCATGAGTGCTCTTTTGCTCATAGCAACACATAGCAAATGCCGGGATCACCTACTTATCTCTTAATAATAGTAGGTTATCAAACCAAGAATTGTATAATTGAATAATCCATTAAATTATGTGGGAATTCAGTATTAAAAATATGTTCCTATAAAACTATAAAAGTTTTTAATGACTAACATCATGGCTCCTTCTGCAGAAAGGTTAACCACATTGCAAGACTCAGAAAATGGCAACAAACAATGTAATGTATCTTCTGGATGCTGAGATTTTGTTATTGGGCAGTGGCTATTATTAGGTTTTGCCTCATCACTTCGCTCAGCAGTGTGACTGCTCTTTAATTGGCAACAGACGTTTAGCCATCATCGCTGTCTTGTTTCTAATTTTTCTTTATAAGTGTTTAAATGCTACTCCTAACATATTTATCTGCCTCATAGAGCAGCCAAATCAAAGCTGATACCACACACAAAGGAGCTACCCATTTTGATTATGTCTGCTGCTATTCTAGTCTTTATTAAAATCACTCTTCACCTGTCTCTGCTTACTTACAGCTGTACATTCAGACAACCACCCTGACCATCTCTATGAACCTCAGTGCCTCAGTAGCACTGGGCATGCTCTACATGCCCAAGGTGTACATCATTATCTTCCACCCTGAGATGAACGTCCAGAAGAGGAAGCGCAGCTTCAAGGCTGTAGTCACAGCTGCCACAATGTCATCACGTCTGTCCCAGAAGCCCAACGAGAGGCCCAATGGAGAGGCAAAGACTGAGCTGTGTGAGAACCCCGCTGCTGACCCCATGAGTAAGTAATCTGGTGTGGCGTTTTTAGCCAACAAGCAATAAAACAGAGAAGCTTGCACAGTTTTTAACATTTGTAAGCAGGATGCAGACTATTAATAAACAGTTTACTGCACTCTATAATCATGAATACGTACACAAACCTTTTTTAAGTGTTAATGTCCAGGACTTACTCTGTGGACATCCTGCAAAACTCAGACTCTCTGAGATTAAAATTTTTAATTCGTGACTAAAGTCATGTGATATTCTCTGAGGCTAAACTTGTAAAACTTTAAAACATTACATGAGAAAAAATATATATAAATAAAAAAACAGCCCTCACTTTCACTAGGTTGAACCAACTGCATCACACCTCAGAGGCCAGCACAGAGGGAATGCCCAAAGTGCAGAGTAGTAAGAGACACGCAGCAGTAACTCTTTCACAAAAACGTGTGTGGTGTTCTCCTGGCAGTGTCTCTTCAAAGCATAAATGCTTCCAATCATGTAGCAATTCTGTCCTGACCTAAGTATTTCCTGATTGCAGAGTATAATTTGATAAGGTCTACCACTGCAGGCACAATGCATGGCAACCAGTAATTGGAATTTCTTTTTTCTTGCTCATATATGACTTTAATCTGGAAAAAAATAAGATTTTACCTTTGAATATAAAACCCTTGCCTAAGCTCTGTTTTGTACTTTTGTAAGCTACAATAATGCTAATATTGTTTTTCTATACAGGCTGAATGTGGACGTAGAGTATTACCAAAGGACTGCTAGAAATACACATTTGAATTTTTATTTTCACAGTTTTAAAGACCAATACATTGTAAAAAGAAATGCTTGTACTTTAGTACAACACTTTAGTTAGACATAAGCTTAACCTATGAACGGTCCACAATCTACAAACACATTTGTGTCCACAGTGAGCCTTTAATATTAAAAATAGTCCCTTTATAGCCATGAGAAATGATACAGACCATAAAGATGACCCAGGAGCTGAGATCTACATCTGTATAATAGATGTAAATTTTCCCAAGACACATAAATGAGATCTTTTTAGTCTTTTTTTA
Organism: Copadichromis virginalis; assembly: GCF_057382275.1. Taxonomy (NCBI): domain Eukaryota; kingdom Metazoa; phylum Chordata; class Actinopteri; order Cichliformes; family Cichlidae; genus Copadichromis; species Copadichromis virginalis. The sequence continues at coordinate 22,641,124 of NC_140637.1, read as the reverse complement.
GATCTTTTTTCCTTTCTTGTACTAGAAAGCCCATTCCACTGGTTTAATAGGATGGTGACTTGGTTAAAATGATGTATAATGTCCCTTAAAAAGGACCCAGTTATCTTGTATCCTGATTAATAGTTCGACCTTTAGGCCAGCTGCATGGCAGGGAACATGAGAGATGGGGGCACTTGCTCTCTGAAGAGATTTCAAGCAGCAGGGCTTTGTCGACGGGCATGGAAGGAGATTATCTGTCCCTGTTGCTGTGTGTTACTCATACCACCCTTCATCTAAAACAGTAAGCGTGATCCTGTTAGCAGAGAGAAAGCTGGGTATTAGTACGTGAGTGGGGAGGCCTACATATTTCCGTAGTTAGGTGATATGGTGTTTGTTGTGGGTGAGAAACATCAACATGAGAAAGAGTTTTTTAAGCCCTTTAAAGAAGAAAGACTGCAAAGGCAGAATTCTAGGCCAGCGTTGCCATGGAAGCTTTATGCTCATCTCTAGTTGTCAGGACAAAGACAGTGAAGATTGACAGCTCATGCAAATCACACATCACAGCTTCCAAAGACCTCTTCTCCCACAACACTTCTAATCACACAGAGTGATCATGGCACCCACAGGTGCACCAGCCCCACAACCCCTCTCTGGATTATGCCTCTGAGATCACAGATTTTCCTGGGAATTTCTCCAAACAGCCAACAGTTGTCACACTCATCTGTCATGAGCAGAATGAGTGTGTGGGTCTGTGACTGAGTGTGCTTCTCAATGTGTGTATCATTGTGTGAGTCGAAAGTGTGAGTTATGCGCATAAGTCAGAGTGCTGATGCAAGCGTATCAGGGGATGGGGAGCACATCTTTGCCTGTCACACATGTGGCTCTTTGAGTAAATAGGGGTGAAACCTTGGCATCTGTTGTAGCAGCACATCAAAAGTCCCCAAGCAGGGCATGCGGTCTCTGTAAGACCCTCCCAAAAGTGCCCCCTATCTTCTGCTCGGTGTGTCTCTCACCTTCTGTCTCTCCAACATGAATATCTTCTCGCCTTTTCTCCCCTCGCTGCATGCACTCTCCTCCTCTTGCCCTTCTTTTTTTAGCAACATTGGAACTGACATTTATTAATGGCGAATTTATGTGCATGACCGCCCTGAAACCTGAACTGCGCCTCGAACATCCCGGGAGAATGTCCGTCAATTCCTGTAACCATCGGAGTGCCAAATTCCTTCTTTTCAGGGGCCCCCTTATGGAATGACTCAAACTGATTTATAGGATTAAGAGCATTAGCAGTTCTGCAGATTTACATTGATATTGATACGGTGTAATATCATCATGATTACACCTCTCGGAGAAGAGGCTTCGCCCTGAGATGTCGCATTGATTCACTGTCCCGTTACATTTTTCCCAACAGGCATGTGCGCGACTGCCTTAATGCTTCTCTGACTGATTTCATTTAATTAACAATGAAATCTGTAGTCGGAAAACACAACTTAACAAATGGAAGAACCAAAAGGAAGAAGAGTTATGGGAGGCTTTAATATTAAAAATTAGGATGATAGAGAGGATTTGTCTGAGCCAATTTCTATTACAACTAACTAGAATCACAGACGTTAGAAGATTCATGCTCTGGATTTTTTTTTAAATACTTCTTTATATGGAAATAAAATGTATATTAGTTAATCAATTTAGCTCTCTTTTCCATTAAGCCAACTTTCTTCTGATTGGCTGCCGCTCACAAACAGAAAGTTTGAATAGCAGGCGAATGTGACTTTTATCATATCTCATAGAAGACTTTATTATTTGAAACTCTGGCTATATCTAATATGAGAATTCAGCATTTTAACTGTATATATGTGACAGCAATTAAGGAAAAGCATAATACTTTAGGTCCCCTTAAAGGAAAATGAGCTTTGAGGATATGGCAGCCACAGATGGATGACTTGCTCACATAACTAATGTTACTGTCACACTACAATGCAACCAAAATTACTGCAGTGAACTTGCGATCTTGTTTTCTTTAAACTGGTTGCTTCAAGGATGGGAACCAGGTCTGCAACCGTTTGGAGTCAGCTGTAGTCTTCAAAACAACTTTGGTGCATCAAGATAAAACACAATCGATCAGCTTTCAGTTTGCAAATGAATGTGGTCAGGTTGGTAATTACATGCAATCTGTTTTATGGAAAAAACTGTGATAAATCATTCAATTCTGTTGCCATCTGTATAGACAGAAATTCACATTAACTACTTACTTCAGGTCCAGACATAACTGCAAGATGATACAGGTGCTATGGGGATATAGCTAGAATACAACCAGTTGCAGAGGGACACATCGCATGCAAGTTGTACAGACTAGCTCAGATTGTTTGTGCTAGCTAGATGTGATGGTCTAATAAGTCTACGTTTATAAATTAGACGGCAGTAGTTTGCAACACTTCATCAGTCCGTCTGAGAGTGACAGGAATCAGTCCGAGGCAGGTTGACAGGTTGCTTTCACCCCGAGGCGGCCTGTGCAGTCGAAAACGGTCACAAAGAGGCTGACGCCGTTGCACGCTTAATCTTTGGGGTACCAGCTGCACCGGGCAACCACCAGTTTTTCCTAGTCACATGGAGGTCGCTGTCCTATTTTTACTCTAGTGTGACTGAACCAAAAACAATGTCATCAAGAAGTGGAAAGGCAGCTTGGATTTGAAAGCTCCAGGGTCAGTTGCTTGTACACAGCAGAAACCAAAATACAAGCCTTTAAAAGAGTTACATAATTTTTCTTCATCTATAAATTTGCATACATTTGTACTGATCTGATTTTAATTCAGCTTTTTGGTTTAGTTTTTAGCTTACTGCAGTTGCTGTGTGTGTGTGTGTGTGGGGGGGGGGGGGGGGGGGGATACGGGTTGGTGGAAGTAAAACTTTTTTTAATCAGATTTGAACAGTTATTCTACACATGCAGTTTTTTTTTCTGTCCCAGTGACCAGTGAAATTAAAGTTAATTTACATAATCCTTCAAATGGCCCACTTAAATGAGGCGTTTCAGGAGGACTGCAGAATGGCGAGACTTGCTTCTGGAAGGGCTTTGTTAGAGTTAGGTGCCTAAACCCTGAGCTGACCGCTCCCCATAAATATGATACATAGAAATTGGGAAGTGATTAGTTATTATCCCCGGCGGAACCTTCCCAGGGATGCTGGGGTCGCGGAGGGGTTAGGCAACAGGCGGTGATGGAGGGCAGCGGCGGTGGCACTGATGTGTAAGAGGCAGAGGGAGCGAGGGGGAATTTGCAGCTTAAATAGACTATCAAATTGGGAGGGTGTGACTGGTACTGTATGAGCTATGTGTTGGATGTTTAAAGATGTTACATGTGAATGATGCAGCGCAGCTTGAGCTGCCTCCATTTATGTTAACCCCTTAGGTCAGGTCATGATTAATGCACACAATGTATGCGCTACTCTGGCGCAGATCATAAACAGAGAAGTCGGATTCTTAAAAAATGCATGCGGTTCAAAATGTTTTAGTATCAAACCTGAAAACGCACACAAAAACATCTTACTTAAAAAAAAAATTAAAAAAAAAAATCCTCCTGACTGTGTTTACCAGCAAGATTCTGTTGTACATTTACTAATGTTTTATTCATCATACTTCCCGGCCAAGACTACAAAATGCAGCTGTAAAGAAATGGTGCGACTTTAATTGCATAGCCCATGGGAGATGGTCGCCATAGCAACATTAAAGTAGTAGAATAGCAATGACTGTGATTAAGAAATGCACAAACAGGACAACAAGCCTGCAGATACACATATCCTCCTACTTGTCATTGCTCTACGGACTACATCCACATTACCCTAGCCCATTCTTCATAGTATGACACCCTGCTTAAATGTCACTGCAAGCCAAAGACTAACCACAACTCCACATTTTATTCCTACCATAAAACAGACAAGCCAGGATGACCTCAGTTTGCAAAAAAACTTTCACTTTGAAGGTCTGAAGCTCAAAGTGGTTCTCGATATACAGCAGGACACACAAACAGAAACTGCACACAGGCACGCAGCCACATTCTGATACGTTTCCATGGCAATCCAGACTGGGATCGCGTTGCATGCCCCAGCATTTGTTCGGTGCCCACTTGTGTGGTGTTTGTGTTTTTTATCACTAGTTAACATCTGAAAATAGAATCTAAGGCTTTGCATGGGGGCATTGTGAGTTGAAATGATACACAAGGCCTGGAATTTGTTTCTACTGATTGCACACAGCTGGCGATAAGAATGCACAGCACAGCAGGAAGGAGGATGACGATGTGTATTTACCTTTGAAAACATGCTTTCTTTTCCATTCTTCTGTTTATGTTTTTCTCTCTTCATATTTCACTGTGATTTCAGGTCAAGCAACAAAGAAAACATATGTGAGTTACAACAACCTCAGGATCTGATCTGCTTGGAAACGAATACTGTATGTCCTTTATCTGTGATTGAAAAGAGAGCTGTAGAGAAGCAGAGAAAGACAGACAGAGGCATCCCAGCACCACCTGCAGTACCTATGCACTCCAGGACTATGGATTGCATCCAACTTTCATCCAGACATGATGCATGAGTCCTGACAGAGACTAGCACGGCTTTAGGCCTGTGTGGCTGGGTCAAGCCTCCAGAACCAAACTGTAGGTTTTTGGGGTTTTTTAAACTTGTGTCATGGCCCCACCCCCACCCCTTCTCTTGCTGACGGAGATCAACATGCCTGCTAAACAGGGGGCCACCGTGAATAAGGACAAATGCAGAAAAAGACACTGGATCTGCTTTCAAGATATTTTCTTTTAAAATGTCATTAAAGCCATATTCTCTTGGGGTTCCCATTATTGGATTTCTGTTTGTATTGTTTCTAAGTGATTTCTTTTTCTCCTGTGCCTCTTATTTCTTAATAACCTTAAACAGCAAGCTCTGCCACATACAGTAATTTATTTTAATTAATTCAAATCAGTTCCAGATGATTCTTATGTTAGAGTGATGGGCATTGTAAGTATTTTTTTTTTTTTTTTTTGTAAATATCTGAGAGTATTTTCATGTTTGGAGTAAAACAATAGATATCCAGTCTTTGTTCTGTTGGATTTGAATGGTTATGAAAAGCACCACAAAGTGTTCACTTTGCATGTGCCAATGTATGTTTGTTCTATTTGATGTAAACTTGAAGAAAAAAAAAGGGGAAAAAAAATAAAAAATAAACATAAATTCTGAAAATGATAATAAGCTTCAGCATCCTTCTGCTGCTCGTTTTCTTTACCAGAAGTGAACTTCACTGAGGGACAGAATATGGCTTTAATCTGTTGTTGAACTGACCTTCCCTGTATCTGCAAAAGCATGTTTGTTTTATTTAGTTTCACACTGGGTATATTATGCCTAATTATGGTGTGGGAAACATTAATATCAGAGCAATCTTGCAAGTATGTTGTGATGTCTGTCAAATTATGGACGTGTAATAAAATCATTTTGTTATCTTTTATACAACGAAACCAGACGGCATATCATAGTTATTTCTGTGCGTGCGGAAATGTGTGAGTTTGCACGAGAGACTCGGAGAGACTAAAGTCCAAAAGTGGCGTACAAGTGCAATCAGGCGTCGTGTTGTTTATACTGTAGGCTTGCGTAGCTGATGGAAATGTTTGGTGCTCGTACACCGAGGAGCTGTGACCTCTGCGAGAGAAAACGATGCCCACTTGCTGACTTCCTTACTCGCCCGTTTGCTCCTCTTCCCGCACCAACACCCCTCCCGAGTCTCACCGCCAATCCCCTACATGAATAATGTAACATGTCAGATCAATTTGTCCTGCTGATGACCAAGTCTTTACAAGCTAACCGCTCTTTATTCCCGTGCCTGCCTACAAGCATAATGTTACTATTTTCAATATTGATTATTGCATCAAAACATGAATAGGCCACGCATGAGAGACTTCTGCTTCTTCACCCTCTAGGCTGTTACTTGGCAAATGATATATGACCAAGAAATGCCGATTCCTCTTGTCTGTGCGTGTGTGTGTGTTTGTGCGAGAGGGGGAATGATACACACAGGTTTTCAGTTGTTTCTCTTTCCATTTGTCTGGCTTCTCGCTCCACTCCTGTGGGACCAGATGGTCTTTACTTCTCATACGCACAGTCTGTCATTTTCTGTTGCACACAGCCAAGAAAAATCCCACTTATACCCAATTAAGACTAGCCTCTCCCCCACCAAATTAATTGCCTGCGTCAGTGCCTATGTGCAAGCAATCAGTAGGGGCTGTACAGAGTTTAGATTTGCAGCTCAGCAAAAAAAAAAGAACCGAAACAATAAATAACTCAAGCAATATCTTTTTGGATCGTGATGCAAAGAAAAGAAAAACTTTAAAATGCAGAAAGTGTGTAAAAAAAAACAAAGCAGGTCCTGGAATCTCTTTTATAAACCTGCCTGAAATAGTATGGGATATGAACTACTCCATCACGAGGCTCTCGGGGCTCCTACGTAAGGACCCACCTGCTTAGTATGCACCTGTTCTGTAGGCAGCACATTCCAGGGAGACTCAAATGGGAGAAAGAATCATCAAAGGAAGGAAACTAATCATGGTGGACTAAGAGTAAGGCACATTCCACCAGGAGGGCTTAAATGTTTGAAACTTTTAAGGGATGCCAGTCACAGATTATAAGACATGGAGTATTTGATGCAGAACAATAGGTTTTATGGGCTTTTTAAAAATGTACACCAGCTTGAAAAGAGTTCTGGCTCTTAAGAGCTGTCTAGTTACAAAAATTGTCAAAACTGTCTTCTCTGTCTACGAATTACAAGCCTGCGCGACCCAATTTGGATGACAAGGTGATGGCGCTGCGCTGTGAAATGTGCGTTTTAGCGCGCACATCATGTGACTTGTAAAAGTCCTGGCACCGAAGGCTCAGGCTTTCTTCTATCTGAGTTTTCATGTCAGTTTGGTCCAGCTCCGCCTTTGAGGAAAGCCTTCTTTATCTTGTCAGAACTCCTGATGCGCTCTTTCACAGACAATTTACTGATGCTGGGTCTAGATTAGCTCTGTTTCATGGCTCCTGGGCTCTGGGCTCTCCTATCTCTCCATAAATGTCCAATTATCCAACTCCAGCCAGACCGAAACCTTATCTGCTTCCCATCAGTGACCAACTGAAGCCTGATATAACAGAGGGTGGATAAAGACACTCTTCACTCCACTTATTTCTTCCCCGCTGCATCTTGTACTGGAAACCTCCTTCTGATGCTTTTTGTTTACCAGCATCTTTTCCTTCCACTGCATTCCTTCTGTTCTCCAGAAACCAGGCCAGTTACCATTACCAGTACACAGTGACATCAAGATTTCATAAGTACAGTAAGCTAGCCACTGGCTAGGCATGAGTCATAACATCCACCATCTTCTCATTGACTCTAATTATCATATGAAGAAAGATCACTTGTAAATTTTGTTGCTCCACCAGTGAAATGCTGTTCATTCATTCGCTCCTTTGTTTGTTTTTCTTGAAGTGATACATGAAAATATACAATGCCTTTCACTCCAAGTGAATAATTAGTCCGGGGTGCCATTCCTTATCTGTCGGTCCACAGAGCAACACCTTGGCCATGCTTTGGCTGCACATCGTGTGTATGCATGTGTGTGTTTGTCACAGTGTTATTGCATTTTTAATCAGCGGAAGAGACTAGGCCTCATTCTCATCACATTAGTGTCTCCTGGTATTTATTTCTCTCTCTCTCTCTCTCTCTCTCTCTCTCTCTCTCAGTGCCTGGGGGGGGGGGGGGGGGGGGTGTCGGTGGGTGGAGAGAATAGATTTGAAATTTGCTCGTTTGACAGTCGTTAGAGATATGGATTCTGACAGTACACAATTAGCTCAGTCACCTCCTTTATCTTCACTCATCTTCGGCTGAGGGATTTAGTATATGTCGCTTCTAATGTAATGATGGTTATACGTCTCTCACCGCCTCTCTCTACGTCTTCCTTTCCCATCTCTTCAATAGCCAAACTTCTAATTCTAGTTAATGATTATTCGAAAATTACATATCTGACTTCATGGATTTAATTGACTGCTGTGTTATTAGCATGGCTGAGTGAGACGAATGCTCTTCAGAATTTGCAGCTGAGTAGGTGCGCTAATCTGCCACTTTCCCCCAATTTCCCCTGTCACAAAAATGCATTCATGGAGAAAAGACGTACGCGAGCTGGCATAGATCTTATGAATATGTTGCATATTTGTTTCCCGCCTTGGCTGCGTGGAAGATGTAGCACACTCTCAGGAGCGTGTACTTGTATAGAATAAAGTAGTACATTTCTACCACTGAATCACAGCTCAGGTTCAGGACACAAACAAAAGCCAACAGCATTTAAAACAAGGCAGATCATCTGTGGCTCAAACAGGAGCTGACAGAGATAAGTGCTGGCTGAGTGTGAAATTTAACTAGAGAGCTAAGCCCTTGATTTCAGGGAGCATGGCATAAACAATGCATTTCCACATCCCACACAGATCACTGTTATTTCAAAGAAAAGTAAACGCCTAAAGAGAATCAAAATACCAAGATGGAAATGAATAGTTGGGGAAGAGTGATAGAAAATCCACATCAAACAAAAATGAAATGAAAGTGAAAACCAAAACGGTGCTCCTTTTTGTTTGGGAGTAGATTAGTAAAATCAGCTGTCTGGCTGTTATACTTTCATTTTTATACACTTTCTGCTGATCCTGTCTCGGGCACATAAATACACACGAATCCAACTTTAAAAGCTTATACCCACATGTTTTGCTTTGGGCATTGTGCAGGACGTGTACAGTGCAATGATTATAAATCAATTCAAAGTGTGACTTATACTCTTACCTCACGCACTACATCACTGAGGATCGTGTGTCTCATTTTTCAGTTGGCGGTGGAGTGCGGAGAACTCTCCATTTGATTAAACTCTACCCAAAGGCTGCATCAATTATGTATCTTCACAATGGAGTTAATGGACTGCAATAGCAGTTGAAGATGACTTGACTAAATTTCCACATGACATGACCAGAAAAATATCACTTTGGCAATCTAACCCTCCTGAACAGCTTGCCTTGAATGATAAAAGATCAGGTCTGCTTCTGGCTTATTAAATAAAATCACATTTTCTTTAGTTAATTTTTCTGTTTCTCTGGGTAAAACATTCTGTCCTCTGACAGATCTGTCTCATCGTGGGAGATCCTTATACACGCCATACACGTGTAAGCATATGTTCACGTAGCCGCTCTGCTACTCAGGAGACAGTGCATATTCCTTATTGTAACTGTGTGGGGTTATGTGTGTGCACTGCATGTCTCAGCTCAGCTTGCAATCCATTTACCTTGTGATCCAGTTTCTAGAATTCTGGTCTCGGGGGTTTTGATCCCATGAGTGGACCCTCACAGCGAACAGAAGGGGCCCGCCAAGCTCCGACCACACTGTCACTGACCCATCTGGCCATCAAGCCAGCAGGGAGTAAGACCAAAGCTGTGCACAAACATCCTGTGCTTACATGAGCCTTGCAGACTGCACAATGCCTGTAAAAGGTAGAAATGGTGTACAGCAGCAACCACACACTGAGAAACCCTCATGTTTTATTTTGATGTGCTGTGTGTTGTCCGGACCATGTATAATGACATGCGGCACGGTGCATAAACTGACAGTGATCCTGCTGCTGTGTTGTGTATAATTTAGAGCCGAAACAACATGTTGCTTCAGCTGTGATCTTTTCAAGTGAAGCGGAGGTTGGCTCGACATGACATTACAGAGCAAAGGGTTATTTAACCTGACCTCAATGCTGTTGTTTCTCCTTTACTTTGGAATGCAACGCCGCATAAATGGTTCAAGTGACCTCTCACACGACAAGTGTCTGCCGCGCGCCCTCAGCTGCCGCAGTAAGCCTCAGCTTAAAAGGCTGCGCTCACCATTAACGCCGGTGCAAGGCGAATTCTGTCATGTTTCATCCCCGAGTCGATTGTGAAAGTCTCCCAACTTCTTAGCTTTGTCATGCCTCTGAAAATCCACAGCCTCGACGCAAATGGGCTCCTTCCATGACTGAAGACGAGGATTTCCATCCCCAGCTCTGGAATGGATCCAATTTATGAGATAAGGAGCAAAATGCAATTACTCTACACTTTCTAAATCTGTGACTGAATGATGGAGTCTCACAGTTGTCTCAACTTATCTCATTTTCTAATTATAAGTGTGACTCAAGAGAGAGCCGGCACGTTTTATTATCACCGGGAACTGACCGAGGATCACTTCTTTGCTGATGCACTGTTTAATACATAGCATCACATGCATCGATGATACCTTCATTGTTGAGCATGTGATGCCATGGTAACCCTTCTGGAAGGTAATGAATTGAAATAAACACAAATATCTTGTAATAGGATCTTGCTGTCTATACATGCAGAAAATGATTAATGATAATTGCACTTTTGTGTTTAGTTGGCCACAGCTTGAGGCTACCTTTTATTACTCTACAAAAGATGTGATGATCTCATGCAAAGGGCATTAATCAGTATCTTTGCCATGATGTGATGCTACTGCCATCTATTGATACTGCAGCATCTAGCTTTGCTTTCCCCCCGTGCCTTAAAAGCCTTCAGATATCTCACATCACATCTCTAAATGTAAGACCTGTGCAACCAGTACTGACAAATGACAAAATGCAGTAGTTCTGAAGAGACTTCCTGTTCAGTGCTAAGGGCAAAGAAGCTCATTGTGTCTCTGTTAAAAAGCATTTAAATTGACTTACCTAATTCTTTCACAAGATGGTGCTGGAGTCATTGCTGATGGGAGAGCAAGCTGTGGCCTGAGATGAAGAATTCATCACGATCATTTTCAGTGCCATACTTAGGTGCATATTTAGTTTTCAATTTTATTACGAATATACAATCTGTCTAACCCCAATCTTCCTCCTCATTACTTTAATGTGCCGCTAAAAGAGAAAAATTTCTAGAAAATGTGATGCAAAATACCAAAAACAATATACAAAAACCTAAAAATACCACAGTGGTATACAGCAATGCTCATTTGTGAGAGCAAAAAAGAAAAACAGTCCTTTTATGTGCAGTTAACCAATTCATAGGCCTATGTGCAATTTAGTTATGGCTTAAAAACAAAAGAAAGTAAAAATATGCTTCTCTGGGTGATTGGGTCCTGGCAATATACTATGATATATGCATACAATAATACATTCTGTGTATAAAGTTGAAAATGGTGTTGAACTACCCAAATGCATGCTCTGTTAGACTTATTTGTAGCACAGATTCAACAAGGTGCTGGAAACATTGCTCAGAGGTTTGGGGGCATATTGGCACGATAGCATCGCACAGTTTCTGCAGATTTGTTGGTTGCACATCAATGAAGAAAATTTCTTGTTCTGCCACATTCCAAAGGTGCTCTATTGGATTGAGATCTGGTTGCTGTGGAGGCCATTTGAGTACAGGGAACTCATTCAAGTTCAAGAAACTGCTTTTCTGATGACTGCTTCCAGCAAGATACTGCACCATATCAGCTCAGATCATTACAGATGGGTACACTGTGGTCACTGTGGTCGTAAAGGGATGAACATGGTTAGCAACGATGCTCAGTAAAGATGCTCAGTCGGTACTAAGGGGCCCATAGTGTGCCAAGAAAAAATATGGGATTAACCTTGTTAAATAAAGGTTAACGAAAAGGAAGATGTTTGGTTTGAACTTCAGAAGGTCATCTTGTCCATGTCTGCGACATGAGTTCCTACCATGTAAATAACTGATTAGAGATCTCCATTAAGAAGAAGTATGTTTTATTCATATTTACCATAAAAGCTCCCATCTATGATGAAAAAGAAAAAGGAAAAAAAATGCTCATATGAGGAGATAATAACCAAAGTGACCTACTAGCAGTAAAAAAAGCCAGTGTTGACATGAGTTAGCAAATTAGCACTCAGGCTAGCAGGATGCCCGTGTATTTACACCACAAAACCAAAGGTAAAAAGAAGTCTCTTCTTCTGTTGTACAAAGTTTATAGTGAATTATTTTATCAAATAAACTTCCTAGTTACTCGTGTACTTACAAGTTTCTGTAAAAAATGTGTTTATTTTGCTAATGATGCTACACAATTTAAGCTAGCAGTATCATTTAAAATTTAAATGCATTTAATGTTTTATTTTTATTTCTAGCATTGATTTTGTTTTTATGTCCTTTGAATGATAAACACATTCTGGCTTTAGCAGATCTGGCTTTGGTTCAGTTTAGTTTTGCTTGGCAGCATTTTTAATATTTTAGTACCTTGAATGCTGAGGTTAAAGTCTACCTCTCCTTATAGATACTCTCCAACCGCAGCACATTCTGCATGATTTAATATGGCCATATGCAAGACATTTTTATGGATTGCTAATAATAACATTTGAAATATATAACTTGTGTTTCGCTGACAATTATCCTTCATCGTTATTATGTTTTTTATTATGGTGCTTTCTTCCTAATGGGAAACAGAGTGCCACATTTCTTGGGCTTTGGGCATCTAATGAGGCCTATTACTAAGCCGTCCATATCACATGGTGCTGCCCACCATCATACCCTCTCTGCTACTTCCAGTGCTTAGTAGCAGATCGCCTTACCGCCCCCTCAACACTAAGGTACATACAATGACTGATTAGTTTTTCCTTTTTAATCAAGAGAAAAGTTTGTGTCAATAATACAGGGCAATGGAAATAATTACCCTCCTGAGCATAATAACAGCCTGGCTTGGCATGGCTACCGGTGTAATTAGAAATTGTTATGACGGTAGGAATTATAAACACACTTACAAAACAGTATTTCTGATTAGCGGATACAGCTTGAGTTGCATAAACATCTAATGTGGGTACGTCGATACCCGTGAAAGAATTTCAATAACTAAACGCATAAAGTCAAGTATTTGTATTGATCTGTATCTACAGCTGCAGGCTCTCTCATTTTAGAAATGAAAAGTTCAGAAATAAATGAGATTAGTGGCTTTGTGTGAAGAGCTGCAAAGCAACCGCAACAGCAGGTTTTCGAGTAAAGTGCATCAGACACATCAACAACTGAAAGGTCAGTTCAGTTTTCACGAGCTTATACATTTTTCATCACATACATTAACTTTCATTCCAGGTACATTATTAATGAGTGCAGTGGGGGAGGCTGATGAAGTGAGAGATTGGCAGGGTATAAAATAGCCTCAACTCCACATTCTGATGTACCCTACTATTACATCTATTTATTGATCAGCTCAGCTCCATTTCTAGAATCAAATCACTCAGCTGTAGCAATTAGGTAAGTCTTCACCTGGAGTATAAATAGAAAGCAAACGTGCTATCCCTTTGTTTCAAGTCCTTCACCATGTTTAGCAAATTTGTTCATTTTACCAAACAAGGTCCAGCTTGAGTTCTTTCTTTTTAAGAAAAAGAAAAGATACAAACAACTGTTCTCGTCCTCTGTGCCTTTCCTCGACTCCAGAGCTGCTGATATTAGAAACTGTGACTCTTACTGCTCAGCAACACAGTGGTGTGTTATCATAACGGCATATCTAGACGCGACATATCTTTGGTCGTGTTGAACAAAGCAAGCCAGAGGCGATCCTGCAGGTGTTAATGGTTTGGTAAACAGTTTTTAAAATTCCCATCATTAGAAAGTCATTAAAAATATCCGAGCAATCTTTAAGACATAATGCCAAAATGAATAATAGGGGAAAATTCACCCAAGTGAATTGATTTTCTTAATACATTCAGATAAAACTAAATACTACAAAGTGAAGAAGATTAGTGTCACTGAATATATATATATATTTTGGGGTCATGACTTTCTTCTCAAAACTATTAGAAAAAAAAGTCAGATAAATTAAAGTGTACTGAAGACCTTCTGGTGACACTTAACGGCCTAAAACCTCTTTTTTTTTGGTCAATCTAATGATCCATACGGTGTACAAATGCTCTTAAGTTAATAAAAATCTGGCTAATATTACTGCAAGAGGAGGTGCCATGTCTTCATATTTAAACAAGACACCCCCGACATTAAAAATCACCTGCCTAATACTGTGTAGGTCTCCCCTCATCCACGAAAACGTCGGGCTTGCTGAGGTGCATGCTGTAGGAGCTTGTTTCGATTAGAATCTGGGGATTTTGGACTTCTTGGGCTCTCTGTCATGATCCTTCAGCAGTTTTCGATTTAGCGCTGTGAGGTGCAGTGTCTGGCCATCAGGCAGTGGTTTTGCCTTGAAGGAGAGCTCTTGGCAAGCAACAGTATTTAGGTGGGTGGTAGGTAAGTAGCGTCCACTGTGCTAGTGCCAGAAGCCAAGTTTCTAACATAACATTGCATTGAAATAAGTTAATCAGTGTTACACACTTCACCTGTCAGGGCTGTGGTTAATCTGTGCAGTGTTCAATCACACAGTTAGTGCTTGGAGGAAACAGAGCTTTTAAGTGCTGGCCACTAATATCTCCTGTAAATGAATCAGTCGCCCACAGTTAGATGGTTGTTGGCTAACTGATAAATGATTATTACCTTCAATTTGTAACATAATTCACCTCATAATGATCAATTATGTGTAATAGAGACTGGTGAGACTGAGCAAATGAGAGCATAATTACAGAACTGCCAAAGAAATTTATAATGTAATTTTTGAAATTCATGGACATTTTCTGCATAAACCTTCACCTGCTACAGATACATGACTTACGTATAACAAGTTATGGGAATAAGTCCTTTCTAAAAAAAAATAAAAGCGGTCTTTCTTTCTATGTAATGCTATCTAAAGAAATAGCAGAATATAAAGTACATCAAATAGGTCCTGAAGTGTACACCACTGCCATGATGTTTCACAGCAATTCACAGTTTAATGATTTTTCTCGGACTACGCAAAAACCAATCAAAATGTCATGTATTGTAATTTGAAAATATACGTTTTCCAAAGCAGCATGGGTCGGCAGCATGTCAACTGTTTTTGACCTTTTTTGAATAAGCCATTGTAACAACAACTCTATACTAAAAGAATTTGAAAGCAGATATTAGTCATTGTTATTGATATTTCTCCAAGAGACGTAGGAGCATGGAGCCTAAAAAAAGGAAAACTGCCCACCGAAATGCCACAGAAAGGGAGCCCTTTTCTTAAAATATCACACCGTCTCGCAGGGGCTGCTTGCTGTGTGCTTGGTTTATTACAACAAAGAGAGCATAGCTCATGCTGCAAACCCAGCCAACTACAGGAGCCAAATGTAGCATGCTTGTGTAAACGCTGTCAAGAATGTGGCAACATTTTAAGACTGTACCATTATCTACTCCGCTGACTCAAATTCAAGCTCGACTTTGCACAGATTTGCAGAAAAGTTGTCACTGATTACGTGCAAATCAATGACAGTTTGAACAGTTTGAATATACCTGTTCAACTGCTCATTAGCATAACTGATCAACTGATCATGACAGCAACTCAATGCATTCAGTCATGTAGACATATTCAGAACAACCTGAACACTTTTTCAGCTGTTGTTGAAAGACAGAATAATACCCTAATACACACACATACAGAAATTGCTGATCTACTATGATTTTCCTGCACAAACACCTCTGGGGTTTACAGAAAATGCCTTGTTGATGCCAGAGGTCAGGGGAGAATGCCCAGACTGTGTTGAGCTGACAGGAAGGCAAACCATTTGTTGCAAGGTACGCAGAAGAGTATCTCTGAATACAGGAGATGGGCTAAACACTGGGCGCCACTCCTGTCAGCTAAGAACAGGAAACTGAAGGAACATTTTAAAGTAAGCTGGACAATAAAAGATTGGAAAAATGTCGCCTGGTCTAATGAGTCCCAATTTATGCCGAGACATTTGGATGGTGGGTCAGAATTTGGCATAAACAACAAAAGCATGGAACCATCACACCTTGTATGAACGATTCAGGCTGCAGTTGGTGTAATGATGTGAGGGTTTTCGTCGCATACTGTGGGCCCCTTAGCACCAATTGAGCATCGTTTAAATGCCTACCTGAGTATTGTTGCTGAGCATCTCCATCCCTTTATGGCCACAGTGTACCCATCTTTTGATTGCTGCTTCTAGCAGCATAACACACTATGTCACAAAGCTCAATCATCATCAGACAGTGAGTTCTCTGTACTCAAAAGGTCTCCAGAGCCACCAGATCGCAATCCAATAGTGTAGCTTTGGAATGCGGTGGAAAGGGAAATTTAACATCATGGATGTGCAGCTGACAAAACTGCAGTAACTGTTTTATGCCATTATGTCAATAATAAAATAATGCTGAATACCTAGTAGAGAGGTGTAATAATAAAGTACATATAAACAATTGATCTACTAATCGGAAGGTTGGTGCATTCTAAATATCCTTGGTCAAGATCCTAATCCAGAGTTGCTCTCTGATGAATCCATCGGAGTATGAATATTCGACAGAAAGCACTTAAAAAGTGCTTGTATGAATAGGGGTGAATGAGGCATATTGTATCATGCTCTCAGAGTACTCAGATATAGAAAGCACTATATAAGAACTAGTCTTTAGTTTCTGTCACGAGTTGTGTTTATCTCCCCTGTAATACACACAGACACATCATCATTGAAAACATGTTTAATGCTGCACCATGTTCTCAAATAAATGGGACTTTACACCATCTTTGAGGCTTTACAAATAGTATTACATTTTATTAATATATTTTCATAAAACAAGTTTAAGACTGTATCAAAAACTCAGTAAAAACATTAGATTTTTAACCATTTTTTCTTATGGTGATATCAGATATGAAATGTACATAATTCACATATTATAGTGGTTTCTTTGATCCCCCATCATATTGAGAATTTCTTTTGTGATGGGCAGGTAAACATTTTATACCCTCACAAACTATAAAGTCTTTTTTTATGATTGTGATCATAAATCTAGACATACAATTAAAAAATAAAATAATTTCCCAATCTGCCCCCTCCCCCCGACTAGGTTTACTGATAAAACACTGACATTATGGAGTGGTTTAATTTCACAGGCACACAATTATGTACATCCCCTTGTCCCCATGCCTCATCTGAACTGACAACAGGCAGTGCACTAAGCATAACAGTGCAACACCTAGAGGCAGAGCAGTGATAATACAGTACTCTTACACCCACCCGCCCCCACACCAACAAAACCAACTGAATATAAGACAGTGGATCCAACTCATCGGGTACGTCTCCATTTCTCATACTGTTCGAAAGCACAGCATTCCTATGGCCCCTTTGTTATCTTTCCAGCATCCCTACAAGGTTTGCCTCGTGACCGCAGACATCTCACAGGCAGATTCAGTGGCACAGATGAACAAACATAAAATCATTTGTTTTGTAACTTAATTAGGCTACAGCTACAACAGGCGTGATCAGTGTAATGTTCTTTTGTGATCTAGTACCAGAGGAATTTCAGTCATGTAATGAGTTCAAGGATACATTTTTTTTTCCCCCTCTCCTCCTCATTCGACCACCACGTAATGCTTTCGGTTCTGCGCAAGACACATAGTGCAAGGTTTAACAAGAATTTGCATAAGTGCAACATTTGCATGTTATTGTCGAGAGGGAGGCAAAAAGCATAGAAGAGAACAGGGAAAGACTCATGTCTAAGAAACAAACAAATTTTTTGTGTAAATAAAATGTTTCATGCTTTCAGTTTGGCATTATGAATTTCATTCCCCTCTAGAAATAACAGGTGCAAAATCTTAGTAAACCTAGCCGAAAAGACAGATAAGAGTGATATAGAACTCATAAAGATTAACATTGTGAGGAAGAGCCTCAAGTCTGTTGTCATGGTGACATCTGCTCAATGGCCCTGTGGGCTTCATTTTTTCCTGCTTCTTTATTATTTTCTATACAATAGAAATAGTACATCATTGAAGATAAAATTGACTCCTCTTGGCAAGAACAGACAAAAAAAAAAAAAAAAAAAAAAAAAAAAAAAAAAAAAAAAAAAATATGCAAGAAGTCAAAAGCAGATCTGAAGGACAAAGAAAAATTAAACAGTTTTTCATCCATTCGCCCTGTGCCTGTAGTTGAATTGTATGATGTATTGTCTTATCCATGTTGGTGAGATATATGATTATGGTTGCCTGCTTCTCTATAAAGTCAAAGCCATTTCATTAAACATGTAAAATTACTCCTGTAGTAATTCGACAAGCATCCCTAGATTGCACCTGCTTTCAAAACTCAAAGCCCCTGGTGTGCGTTAGGGAGGCACATAGGGAGGAGGTGACCTGTACGCGGTCATGTTCTTAGGGCGGGAGCCTTTGCCCTCTATGGGCACAGTAAATGGTGGGGGAGGCTGGTAAGGTGGGGCATTAGGATCATCATCTTGATAAACTGAATATTCCTCCAACAGATCCTGGTTTAGCAGGGTGCTGTGAGGGCCAGACATGTTTGGGTATTCTGGAGGAGGAAGTGGGGGCTTTTCCTCCTGGAGGATAAGAGGAATGCTGGAGGACGGTGGTGACTTTGAATCATCCAACTCATCTGCAAATATTATTGGAACGCCCTTCTTGATGAAAGTTGCTTGCTCCTCTATGGTCATCTTCCCCTTACGCTTCTTGCGGTAACAAACCATAGCAATGATTCCAGCGATGAGCAGCAGGGCAGCTACTACTACAGCAGGAATGACAGTGTGCAGGTAAACGTCATCAGGGCCCTTAATTGGATCAGGTGAAGGCGTAGCTGTAGGAAGCTCAGGCATTGGCACCTCTCCTGGTGGAATGAATGTGTAATGTTGGCATTTATTGGTGCCACGAACTGAGATGTTAATGGGTTTGAATTCAGGCTCCATGGCTTTGATAAAGACCACTTTAGGGGTTCCTTGGGGATCAGCAATCCTGTTGCTGAGAATTGTGATCTGGTCCTTTGGACAAGGACTCTGCTGGAGACTGTTATTGGTCCATTCCACAACAATTGAGCCCCTAGTGATGCTTCTTAAGGTCACTGTGCTGCTGTTCCGATCTCCCAGGGCATAAGCCAACTTCTTAGTCAAAAGAATCTTTTTATGCACATCATTGCTTAAAGTGTTGGGGTCACCATGAAAACGAGCAGCAAACATTACTGAAGGTTTGTTATTATTAGACCAGCGATGGACTCTAACCTCAAACGCATCCATGATACTCTTCCCCCCTTTGTCAGTGGCTAACATGAAATACTCATGATTCCCCTCATGTTGCTCCTCTGGAAGGCCATACAAAAGCTGGATAGTGCTGTTGAACTGGATCCAAGATGTTTCAGTTACTGGTTCTTTGGGTGTCTTCTTTAAAGTCAAACGCAGCTTATCAGTAGTACCATCCTCTCGGTCATAAAATGCATCAGCAGCAATCTTAACCTCGAAGTATGTTCCCACCCATGCAGTCACCTGATCAATGGGGTTGCGGATCTCTGGAGTTGTATTAGAGTCCGGAGCAAGAGAGAGAGCTGTTGTGCGCCTAGGTGGTTTAGGAGTTGTGGACTTCGGTTCTCGGGGAGGTGGAGTCGAGGTTTTGGGTTTCTTAGGTTTTTTTGTGGAAGAGGGCTTGGGTTTTTTAGTGGTGCTTGGTGGTGTTGGCACTGCAGTAGCTTCCACAAAAGTAGGCCGGGTCATGGTAGGTTGAATGGGGATAGTGCTTGTAGTTCCTAGTATTCTGGTGGGTTGGGGAGGTCCAAAGACAGGTGTGTGAGCTATCTGATCCCTGACCCTCATGGTAGGCTTGACTGGAAGGGGCAAAGGGCCTCTGACAGGTGGAGCAGAATTATCAGTTGCTGGGGCAATAGAGGGTGATGTTGGAGTGGGAATAACACGTGAATATGGCTCTTGGTTAATAGTTGGAGGAAGCAGGGAGGGCACTGGAGTAGGAGTATTGTACAACTGCCGCCTGACCCGTCTGACTCCCTGGGGCTTTTTATTAACAATGTGCCAGCCAACCACTGGATAGCCCAGCCTAGCTGACATAGTCCCATCCTTTGCTGAGGATTGGACACTGCTAATGTCAGGAACGCTGCCCTGGTCAAGAGCACATCCAACTTTCCATGACAGTAGGGCGCCGTTTTCCACCACTTTCTTTGCATTTCCTGGTCCAGCCATGAAAGCAGACATGTCAAATAAGCGGTTGTTGACAACAGGGACCACCCTCATGTGTTCCAGTGGCACATGAGAGAATTTCCTCATATTGCCCAGTAAGCTGGCCCTCTGTTCAGCAACCATCTTTGTCAAGTCAGCATCCAAGATGACAGTAAGGACAGTGACAGGCTCCTCAGAACCACAGGTGAAAGGCTGCAGGCCACCAATATCAGACTGAAGTGTGATTAGGGGTGGCTCAGTATCGGCTCGTTCTTCTGGGTATACTTCAATAGAGAAGACTGTACTGGGGAATACTTGGCTACTAGTCTTCTGACTTTGCTCCTCACCTGACACCATGATATGATATACACCTTTATCTTGCTCCAGAGCCAAACCTCTGAGAATGCAGCTCTCTCTGTCCCAGTATAGCCAGGAGGGTAAAGTCTCCCTTCCCATCTCGGTGAGCTTCAAGAGGGAAACAGGAAAAAACAAAACACGTCATTACCATTTTTTTTTTTACAACAAAGATAATTTTGAGATAAAAATTGAGCACATTCTTGACTGCTCCATATCAGAAGTAGCTGCAAATGACTTTGAAAATGTACAAGGATTCAAGTAATATCAAAATTACCTGGTCTGACTAGCAGATTAAATTCTATGACACAGAACAAAGACAGACAAGTATATTTGAAGTAGTAATTCGAAGATTCATAGTCTTGTCTGGAAACATGTGAATCTTTTTTTTTTTATATTTCACATTGAACGAGCTGCCAGTAAACGGGACCGTCATTCAGTTCAGTTTATCAAATCCTTCCAAACATGAACAGGAAGCCGAGTGAGCGTCTATTCATAATAAGAACTGTGAGTCATCACTCATCATTTTGAGTTATTACTGTATGACAGGATATCATTCTGCATCACCACTTGGGCCAATAATAATCTCATCTCATTCGTAAGTCTGACTTGAACAAATTGCAACAAAGTCAGCTTCAATCAGCAGTGATACAGTGATCAAATCTGAAGGGTAAATGGGATAAGACAAATCTCCACACCAACTGAAATTCAAGGCGAAAAAAAGAGACAAGACTCAGAACAACAAAAAATAGGTAATGTGTTAAATTTTGTTTCCTCAACCACACTTAAGTTCAGTTATACTTTCATTAGAGGCCCAGAAAAAAACAAAAATTTAACACACTTTTCTATATAGCTTTCATTTAGTTTAGTATAAGAATGAATTTTAACCTTGGGGGGGGAGGGGGGGGGCCCTTAACATTCAGTTGTCTTTTTTTCTCCTACACTACATCCACACTGAAGAGGAATATGGTTGTATTTTCCAACAAATAAAAGGAGCTCAAATCTACTATGCAAACTTTATTAATATAGACCATTTTTGTTACCATTTGTACAGCAACATTGTTCTTTTCTTCACAGAGAAAGATTTTTTTTAAAATGTTAATTTATAATTAATAAATTGCCACATATATCACCATTAGATTCATCTCAATGATTTTGCTGGTTTTTTTTACCTGCACACTGCAGCCTGCATGGGCACGTCCTGGTGGTACCTTCAACTGGAACACCTGGCCCACAGTTGCTGAGGAGTCAGGGATACTGGTGTGCACTCCCTCATTCTTTGCAGAGGAATCTGGGACAGCTGTGGGCGGCCCTTCACCAACTAAGGATGCTGCAGCGTTGAGCTCAGAGAGCACAGAGGACTGCATGGATGCCTCTAGTTCCACAGATATCATCTCCACAAGTGTCTCTTGCTGTTCTGGTACTGTGCCCTGAGTCAGGGTCGCCAGAAGCCCCATTATCAGAGGGATAGTCCTGCACGAAATAAGCCTGCTCCCCCCAGCATCCCCACAGCTCACGTCTCTCCGTTTATAGTGCATAGCAATAGGCCTTTGGGCTGCCCAACAGATGTCTATGAACAACTGAAGAGGCCACATGCACTGAAGTCAAACTGATGATATGCTTGACAGTCAGATTCCTTAGTGATTGGCTATGCTTGAAAATGCAACGGTTTCTCTTTGTTGTCCTCTGTGATCCATGAAGAGATCTTTGGCAGCCTGCTAGACAGCCATGACATCTGGCTATATAGAAAAGAAAAAAAAAAATATGAGGGCAACAAAGTGGAAACATACATAAAAACATCAGTGTAAACATACATCTATTATTACAGGTTGCGTGGTAGTTTCTGCAGACATCTATTATGGTGGGGGTTTTTTGGCACTTGTTTACCAATTAATATTAATGTCCATAATTCTTGGTGTAAATATATGTACTACACAGTAGAGGGTCCTGAAAAATTGCTCAGTGGAAAATAAAAAGGATCTGCTATGACACTTCATTTTTCCATTTATTTAGAATGCTAAATCAGCAACAGAAAAAAAAACCTCAATGTCTCACTCTGTCACTGGTCCATAGCCCAGCTTCTAAGAAGGAACCCAGAATTAATACATAATGACAAACCACCACAAATGCCCATTACATTACACATCTGCCAATCCAAAAAAAATTCACTTTCTGCCAAGAACCCTCAAAACACTATTTGTCTTATTTTATTGATATGCAAATTGCAGCTATGCAACTTTAAATCTGTGGTTTATGGTGTAAAATGGCAACAATTTTTAAGTTATTAAATTGTTTTTTGATATATTAAATGTCTGACATCTTAATTTACAGCTCACCATGGAGTCAAGTACTGTCAAGTATTATGCATGGCCTAGTGAATGAAAAGGATTTGAAACGGTATTAAGCTTTCTCACTGTAATCTAGAGCCACAACATTATTCAGGTAAGTTCCCAAATGCATTCTTCTTTAAAAAAAAAAAAAAAAAAAAAGTTCAATAACAATGTAACATAATGTTAATACATTTTAAATACATTATTAGAAAAAGAAAGAAAAAAAAAAGTTGATCACCTAATGATCTTTACTTCTATGCCACGCCATTTTGAGTTATAATGAGTCTCATGAGATGATGGAGTGTCAAAGGTTGTTTGTCTTTGTTGTAAATTTTAATTAGATGCCCTGGGGAGTCTCCATTGCGCTGACCTAGCCAACCCCAATCCTGTAACACTCAAATGGGCACAGGAGGGTCAGCCGTTTGCCCAGAATCCTAATGCTTAACTCGCACAACGTATGACGTCAACAGACACACTCCAATATATTGTCAAATAGTGGCTACACTTGTCCCTCACTAGAATCCCTTTATGTATAATCTAAGCCATAGAAAAACAAAACAGTTAATACACAAATTGCTCATTTATCAATGCTTTATGCTGTCTGGAAAAAAACTAACAATAAAAACAATATTACCGGGATGATTCATACAAGAAAGCGCATAAAAACTAAAAAAGGGCAGCCGTGCAATGAAAGGAAATGAATGAAAGGAAACTCACAGGAAGCAAGACATCACAAAATATATACACAAGTATTTACTTTACATTGGTGGGAGCACAGGCTGTGCATTATTGTTTTGCAATAAGCCATTAAATTTAATGAACATAATGAAAAGTAATCATTACTGAAATCATCCATGCATGAAACTCTGGTGTACCTGTAAACTGAAATGCAGCAGCAATAACTCTAATGTTCAGATTTGATTGTGTCCCTTACTCGCTCTTCTTTAAAAAGCATTAAGACAATCTATAACATATTTAAACTTGAATCTCTTTGGAAAAGAAAAAAAGAAAAGAAAAAGAAATTATAGTTGCACGGTGGTTAGCACTGTTGGCTCACAGCAAGAAGGTCCTGAGTTCAATTCCACCATCAGGCTGGCGTCTTTCAGTGTGGAGTTTGCATGTTCTCCCTGTGTTTGCGTGGGATCTCTCCGGCTACCTCCCACAGTTCAAAGGCATGCAGTTAGTGGGGTTAGTTTAATCGGTAATTCTAAATTGCCCATAGGTGTGAATGAGTGCGAATTGTTGTCTGTGGCTGTGTGTTAGACAGATTGGCGACCTGCCCAGGTGTACCCTGCCTCTTGCCCTAAGAAAGCAAGGATAGGCTCACCCCCCACCCCGAAAAGGATAAGTGGAAGAGAATGGATGGATGGATAGTTCCTAAGAATAACTGTTACTTGCTACTACATCACTGACACTCAAACACCTGGTTGATCAATTTTATGCAAATAAGACAACCTTTAAAATTTGTACCCATTCTTAGTTCCTACTGTTATCCCCCCCCCCCCTGCCCCCCAAACTCCTTACACCCATTTAGTAAGCCTTATTTGCAATTTGTGTATTCTAACTCAGCTGATTAAACAGCTGAATGGATGCATTTTCTCTACTGGAAGGTTTTCAATAGAAAGCAATGTTGCAGGTGGGAGTGATCAGAATCTCAGAGGGAATCTGAAACGGCAAATCCTGCACATTATTTGCAGACCTCTATCAATTTGCTCATTTCACTGCTTTTTAAAAAAAAAAAAGGAAAAAGAGGAGAAAATTGGAACATCCCTAAGCCAACACCTTTTTTTAAGGTGTTAATAACGTTTATAATATATATACACATATATAATAACCTTTATAATATCACACTGCAACTAAGAAGGCATTTGGATGGGATATTTACTTGACTAAAGATACCATGTTGCCTTTGTGATCTAAATTATTCTAAACACATTAAATGTTTTAATTTTAGTGATTTGCTTTAAGTAACTAAAACATGTTCTTTAGAAAAGCCAATTACGAAAATAACAGTTTACATTACTGTAAAATTTGTAGCTCGAAATATTGTCATTACTTTTGTGGCAAATTAATACCCTTTTCCTGTTAACCCGTCAAAATGGTACAACCAACAACTACTGTTCCACGTTTTAAATATAGATCGTTCAAGTTCTTTTTACAACAAGTGCACATTACAGTAGTTTTCAAGTCAACCAATGCCCCAATGAGACTAAGAGAGGACAACCCTCAATTTATACAGATATATAGATACATATAAGACTATTTTTGTTTGCTTGTTTTGAGCTAATACCATGTGACAACTAATCAGGACACTAAACAGCCACACATGAACAACTCCAAGTACATATACTACAATTACCAGAAAGCTTTAGGTTTATATATGGAACAAAAAACAACACAACAAAACTCCAAACCTAAATGTAATAAATTTACTGACATGTAAATTTGGTCACATTTGAGGTTGCTGAACTTGCATGTCTAGACTGTTACAAGCATCACTACCCTGTCTCCCAAATGCGGTTGGATGAATGTCTAAGATAAGATAACCCAAAAAAAAAAAAAAAACACAACCCCAAAACAAAACAAAAAACAAAATCACAGATCAAAATCCACTGCAGGTATGTTGTATCTCACTCTGATTTGGACTGTTACGACTACACTGCCAGATGGGCAAATGATGATATACAAGAAAAATTCACATTCTGTATCCCCCACCAGCTTGCTGAAGAGACATATCAGAGGAGGAGCATTTTATATACAAAATATATTTACACAAAGGCACTTTAAAACACTAGTTTAAAAAAAAAAAAAAAAAAAAAAAGAAGAACACAATGGATTTGTTCTTCAAATATGAAGTTTGACGCCTACTCCGCAAAAGAGTACTGAGTCACACCACACCTAACACATAAACCAGGTTGAGACATGTTGCTTATCTGGGATTTTTATCTGAGTCACTTCAGTGGGATTTCAATCCCCTGTCCCTCTCCCCCAGTTCTCTTCTGACTCCAAACCCAGGCAGTCTCTTTAACACACATACATCTTGAATTGACTGCAACATGCAGGCTGAGTGTAAAGACAAAAGGTACTGCTTGAGCCGTGTATCCATCTGTGTTCAAAATGTAAAACACAAACATTACCATGAAAACAGTTTACACCCATAAGCCTTATTTAGACTGAGCACCACACCTCAGGCTGCTGCCACACACAAATGGGGGGGGGGGGGGGGGGGGTAGGCAACATCTGAGCATCAAAGTAAGCTCTCCACAGTGTGACCTAGATTTTAATCACGTTCAGTATGTAGGAAGTTTTAAATAAAAGTCAAACGACATCTCATTAAGAAACATTAAACGTTTCAAATCAATGTGCATTTGTAGTGTTCCAACACGCTGTTCAAATGAACAACTAAACGGCTTTAAAATTCAAACGTCTGCATAACAGGGTGTGTTTAAGATGAATAATCCTCAGGACTAATTAGGATGTGTCATTTCAGGAAAAGCCCAGCAATCTAAACATTGTTTTATAAAGAGATTACTCATGAAGTCTGGGTCTCTCTGGTGTTCAAATCATTAAATATATCAAAAATAAACTAAAGTGTTCTTCATCAAAGCACTCATTCAAAAAGAAAATAAAACCTATTCTGGCTTAATTACCTTTCCCATTGCACATAAAAGAGTATAATTATGCACCATTGTTACTGTCATATTTTCTTTGTAGCAGCACTGAGGCCGAGTTACATAGCACTCCTTAAAATATTTAAAGGATACTTTCAAAACCCCAGCATTAACCCAAACCTCATTAAATTGTTCTGTTTTATACACATAGTGGAGCCAAATACATATGCTACAACAAATCATGTTCCTATGACAACTGTATAAATGCTTGAAAACATCAAAACCTCCCCATTTCTATGATAAAGCCTTTTTTTAAAAAATCTATGGTAAACAAAGCAATGACACAGACTTGAGCGTGGGTGATTTCTGCCCATTTCACATTGAGGCCCACACTAGTGGGGCGACGACACCGTTTAACAGCCGTGGTATCCATGCAGTCTGCAGTTCAACAGTAGTTAAAACTTGAAAACCATCAAAAATAATTAGGGCTCCGATGCACAGTGGCACTCTGGGCCAATTGAATTGACGTACCACATCCAGCAGCCTCTAGATAGTGCATGAGCTGAATAACAAACATATCCACAAGACAAGCTTGCTTTGCAGTTGGATGTTTCCCTTGTGTTGCCCTCCACTCTGTTCAACAAAGTAATGAAATAATGTGGAAAGAAAACACAAAATCGGCCTTGACTGAGTCAAAGTGTAACCTGCCGTGGTGACCTGCGAGCAGCTCGTTTAACGCTACAGGAAAAACTACTGTATGCTGTCAAACGCAGGAAGTCAAATCACACTTCTTTTTTTCTGTAAATGAATTCACAGCTCTGTAATGCACAAAGACGCAGTGGAGTTTCAGGAGAAAAACAGCAACTAGCCAAATATATTTTAATCTGGAAATTGGTCCTTGTTCAGATCTAGGTTACTGATTAATTTTCCTTCAGTCGTGAGAATTCATTTATGGCCGAGACTACTGATGTTTGTGAGGTTACAACCCGCAAAGCAAGGTTAAAGCGAAGCTAACGAGCTGGTATAACGTCAAAATTCGATATTCACCCAGCTTTAATAGAAAGAAAAAGAAGAGGGAAAAAAAACACTCAGGCTAAAAGGAAATTAGCGATGTAACAGATGCATATACTGCGGTCGTTTATTTTTTATTTGTGTGTGTGTGTTTAGTTAAAAACACCTAATTTACATGTTTATAGGATTGTTAGTAATTTTGGGTAGCCAGTTATTGCCCTGGAGGTAGTGTCAGCTAAGTAACTAAACGTTGGCTACCGGGCCCCGTTTCCTTTGCCCCGTTTCCGTCGGGCTCGGTAGACGAGGCCTTTGTAAATGACAACGCCGCCTACGACGTTCAACCTTGATAAACCATTTGGCAACCCGCAGTAAATAAACTCCACCTTGACTGCAATACAAGCCTCTAAAACTGCAGTAAACGTATAATCGAGGAGCCGCGATGCGTGCCATCCCGAGCCCGTCCATCGCTAGCTCAGGGATGCACCTGTTCTATTCTAGGCGGACCAGAGCAGCGAGCTGCTGCTGGGGATTTCACCACAGATGCCCGACTCTCGCTCTCGGAAAATATAAAATAAAATAAACGCCGCTAATCTCAAACTCATACACGACAAAAATTAGGCTGCATGGCAGCACGCTCCATAAGCCACCGTCCGAATACATCAACTCACAAACACTAAAATCGAAGAACCGGACCGAGGTTTGGTAGCCACCGAACGGGCTAACTAACAAGCTAACAGCAGTAGAGTATAGTGGTGACAAATATAGCTCTTTACCTGCCTCGTCGGCCGAGAGGAGTTCGTGCCACAAAATGCGCCCATTTAAGTAAAGACGAAGAGGCAGACGTTTTTCTTAGTGCCACTCGTGAAAAAGCAACGGAACCCCAAAATTCAAACTGACCTTGTTAGCGAGCTAACGTTAGCTAACTCGCGCCGTAATGTCTCCTCTTCTACCCTGAGAGCGCAGCGAAGACTTCTCAAATGCCATAAAACATGCGCTTCCCTTTGAGCGCCACGGGAGGAAAAAATAAAAAGTCTAGTATCGTGTGAATAGGGTACCTGGGCACAGTCAAGGTAACATATGTCTCCCCTCTGGGTTGGTAAGTCTACAGACACTTCACAGCTCTGTGTTGTAATTATGTCGGTTACTACCCCTCCCCGGCTGCCTCGCTCTATCCTTCTCTTACACAGGTCTACAGGTTGAGGCCGATCGTGTGTACCAGCGTGACTCCACCTCCCTTTTATTTGGAGACGTGCAGGTGAACGCAGAATAAAGTGATGCAGGACAGTATGGAGCAAAACACAAGTTCCCCAGTAACCTAACCTCACAGTGTTGCTTGCGATGCAAACTTCAGTGAGGGCAAGTATTTCCCTGCAGAGCTTTGTTTTATTTTTATGACAATGTGCCTCTCTGATGATGATTAAAAAGGCAAGTGCAGGTATTCCCACTTGTACTTTTGTTCTGCCGTGAATGTACCCTTTTAACTAACACTCTTGAAGTGATATATTTGACTTTCTTTCTGTGCTTTATAGCAAATATTATGGGGTCATTGCAACGAGTTGGCAAAGATATCTAAGCTGTTGCGGCAACAGTTTAGATTGTGCTTGTTT
Organism: Copadichromis virginalis; assembly: GCF_057382275.1. Classification (NCBI taxonomy): domain Eukaryota; kingdom Metazoa; phylum Chordata; class Actinopteri; order Cichliformes; family Cichlidae; genus Copadichromis; species Copadichromis virginalis. The sequence goes on along the minus strand of NC_140637.1, from coordinate 22,612,216 downwards.
TTCGCTGGAAACTGGTCAGATATTTTAAGGGTCACTCGTGGTCTGGAGGTTATATTTGTTCAAAGAAGGGTTTTGAAATGATTAACAGCTGAACTGATTTTCTGTTTGTGCTGGTAGAAATACAGTCCGTGTTTGCACATTCTTATCGTCAAAACAAACTAAAAGCTGGAAGTGGGGTATTGTGTGTGCGTGCACGGTTTTCACCAATGTGCATTTGCAAGAGTGATTTTTTTGTTCTCAGACTCCTGAGTGAGGGCAGCTGTAATATTAGTCACAGGGTGCACGCATGTGGTTGTTTATGAGTCCAAGGTTTAAAGGAATTAGGTGTTTCTAGGTTAACATTTCATTGCTAAAGCATCCTTGGTAAGTTTCTGATACATTATGTAACGTGTGACGTTTTCAAATGTCAAATATATAAAATCCTGTACCAGTTAGAGCTATGAGGAAAAAGGTCAGTATTGGTTCGTGGATTTGTTTAGCAATGGTTTGAGCTGCTGCCTGATTGCATTGCATAAAATTCCTTAAAATCCCCTTTCTTCACCTTGACAACTTCTTACCTTTCCTCTTATAGGTGGAACACAAAGATGGTGGCAATCCTTTGTGAAGATCTTTGAGCCTGTACGAATGACTGGTTGCATTAAGCCTGCATTATTATGGTTTTAAATAGGGCATGAGCTCTTTTGGGAAAAATACTTAAAAGACGAAAGGAAAGTTTAAAGAAAATGGAACATTTTCCAGACTGACAGTCGGTGTTGAAAAAGAGGCAAGCAGCACAGTGAAAACCTTCAAATGAAACAACAATTATAGATGTCATTATACTGCCAAATAAAGCTGCCAAATAAAACTGCCAGATAAAATGGTAAAAATGGGCATTCTTACTCACTTTGCCAACAAATGATTAGATGTCTTTTACCCTGCAGAAAATATTTGCCTGAAATATGTGGTTCCATTTACATGATGTCAGCATCATAAATAATCATAAACAATAAATTGCACAAATATCTTGGAGCAAAAAAATTGACTCTGTGTTTATGGCAACAAAGAAAGGACTTTCATATACTAATAAAACCCTTGGCAGCCATGAGGAGAATTTTAAGATGGAAAAACAGTAGCTGTCTGTAATAGTTCACAGACATGTCAGTCATCCGAATCGCTTTGACTCTTTGTTCACCCCTGAAAGGCAACATGTATATACAGCTGCAAGAACATGTTAAAAAAAACCCATTTAGCATTAACATGATTTATTAGATATATTCACAAATACAGGCGAAAAACAAAATGCGATGAAGCACTTTTCACATCTTTAGTAAACCTGCTACCAGCTGTGCAGGCTGCAGAAAAAAATGTACTTTTCAGTTAAGTAACTTATAGAATCTCCTTTACCAGGAAAAACCTCACATGTTTACTGATTCCTCCTTTACCTCATCAGATGAGACTTTTGGATCATTGCTCAATATAGACATATTTCAGTTCCTCAGCATTTTTGTGATTTTGTTTTTTAATTGTGCAACTATCTTTTGATGAAACTGCATCACCAGTGGGTTGCATTTCCTGTTTTTTCCAACCACTTTTGTTTAATTTTTCTTTCTGTGGTTTCGGATATTGCAATGTCACTTCTCCTGAGCGTCATGGACTGCTTGCCCCGTGATTCTATGTTAAACTTAGTTTAAACAAGTTTTGAATACATACGTTTTTTCACTGATCTCATGGCGTTTTGGCCCTGAGGTAGCAAAGCAGCTCCCAACTACGACGCTTCCTCCTCCGTGCTTTACCTTTGAGATTTCTGTAGTCCTTTCCGCCTGAGCTGTTTTGTTTTTACCACTGGTTTCTTTTTTTTACCTCTTTAATGCAATCGTTGCAAGGTGTCAACTCCTAGGTAAATTTTCTCAGTTTGCGGACAGATTTATTATTATACCATTTTATATATAGACCTTTTCCAGCTTCATGGATCTCTACAGTGCTAAGTCTTAGGTTGCGGTGACTGAGACTTGCTCTGCACTAACCAATCTTTCTTGAGAATAGCATACTTTGTCAGAAGAATATGCTAAATGAATGCCTAACTCTGAGTAGCCTTTGGAAAAGTTGTTGAAGCTCAGATGACATTTTATGAGTAATCGATACAATAAAACATTATCATACTATATAAAGTGCTCTGACGTGGCCATTGTATATTAGCAGAATATGCAAGAAACTGCAAGAAACTGAACTGAATTGAAACAAATTGAAAATGTGATGGATTTAATTAAAGGCTTTCTCTTGCAGCTGCCTAGCTGCATATCTAATTGAGAGTACATGTAGCATATTGAGTATTTTAAAACAATATTTTATCTAATGCACATTGTAATGAATGTGCATCTGTGCTTTAATTCTTTCGGAGTTAGCACTGAAATATGTGCATAAAGAATTCATCATCACGTAGCAAATTTGTGGGACAATTTGCTTAAATCACAGATTACAATTTGCACATCACACTACATACTACAGTCATTGTAATCAGAATCTATTTTTTATAGGCATGTTGCACCTAATTGTCTCAAAATTGAATTAATACGCCATCTGCACAGACAATAATTAATAAATTATATCATTTTCAGGTGAGAGGAATGCAAGCGTTTACTAATAGTTGCTGTTCTCTCATCTTATTGTTTACACTCAAGACAGAAGAGGGATTTTCACTGCAAATGCATCGCCCGGCTCTCATTTTGTCTCAACTGACATACACAACAATACTTGCAAGTCTACTAGACCATGATAGGCCCACCGCAGAGGGGCTTTCATGTGATTTCACATATCAGTCTGACTCTTGATGTGTGAGCACAGAGAAAGAGAGAGGATTAAGAATCAGCTGACTCCCCACATTTTCTTCCAAGTGACTTATTAGAAGGGTTATTCTGAGCGGTCTGCTAGACCGCTGAGGGGGTTGGCTGAGTAGTGAGACCCTCAATGAAGCCAATTTCTCTCACAATGGTAGATTACTTTAGACAACCTTCTCGGCTTTACCCAAAAACAAACGGAAGGAGCCTTTTGTACTTTTTCTCTGTTGTGCTCACAGATCTCTCTCGTTCGCCCACAATTTTTTCTCACACATCATAATTTAGTGTATCTGCAAAAGTGTTTTGGACTCACATGATGAGGCACAGGGCTACAGTAATTTGCTGGGCCATTTCATCAGGGTCAGCAGTGAAACACTTTTAAAAATGTTCTGGGAACATGTCATTTACCTGTAACAAGCTTTTGTTTCTGGTCTACTGTGGACACTTGTTTACTCTGTCACTTGTCATGTCGTTCCAGCAATAAAACAGGAAGAAAGATGATTTCCTTTCACTGCAGCATCTAGACCAGACTACCATTTCCTTTTCCATCCACGTGCCCCTGGCTATCTGTTCTTGCTGCTCAGCACAAATAAGATTTCCAAAGAGGTACCATTATCACTTGTGCATGTTTACGCTGAAACACGCTGCTAACAAGCTAACACACTGTGAAAACCTCCTATTGATGTAAAAGAAAAACTAATTATTTGCCAAATACTTTGTCTTGTTGAAAAGTAATTTGGGACTTGTGATTTCAGCTTGTCATATTTACATGCATCTCAGAGCAAATTAATCCCTTTTTGGTCTTGCTGCGGTGAGTTAGCTGATAATTTGCAAATTAGATGCATAATTAATCCACAATCAGACGCCCTAAAGGCAATTAGAGGCGATGGGACGCTTCTGTACTTCGACCAGTGGCAGGTCAGGCTGCTCCATTACAGGGTAAACACAAAGCTCTTAAGGAGACTTCATGCTAAATGGAAGTGTGAGGAAAGGCCCCTAATGACCGTTGTGACTGGGGCAATATTTTGGTTATCAGAGACACACACGCCTAATGACTTTGAAACACATCAAGAAGACATCAGCAAATACAGAAATCATCAAAGGGAATGGCCACAGGATGACCCCAATGAAAAGCTGTAATCAAATCCCAACCTGGCGACTGAACAGGCCCTCAATGGCCCCTTAATGTGTTGTGTAACTTTAGCAGTTACCTGAAATACCCTAAACACAATCCAACACTGCACGATTACACAGCCATAAACAAGAGTCCAAATGAACCTGAACCTAATTATGATAGTAGCCTTCCACAAGTTCTCATCAATACCTTATTTTCCATTATAAAGAAGTCTCTGACCGAGCGATGACCTTAGAAATGTCTTATTTTAGCTCCCCCCCCCCCCCCCCTTTTTTTTTAATGGTAGCATTATTTTTTCAGTGGAATTGTTTGCCAAGGTATTGGCTGTGTGGTTTTCCCATCTCTTTTGGACTAGATTAAAAAAAAATCACAGCAGCTTCTTGAAAATTCCCATAAAATTTGTTGATTCACAATAAAGCAGACATTTGTCACTCTGCTTGGTAACATTTGGATGAATCACATTGATTTTACTTGAAAATCTGTTGTTTTTTGGATAAATTCTCCCCAAACTAACGACTTTCTTCAGCCTCAACAGTACTTAGTGTTTTGGAGCAAATAGCAAACATTCACATGTAAACATCCAGTGTGTATAACTAAAGTGGTGAGGATGGTAAAAGCTTGTACAGTACTTTGTATAAACAGTCTGTATTGCTCATAGCACAACTGTGCCAAGCAGAGTTTCACAGAGCTATCAGCGTGGCCATAGACCCTTAGTCTTGTTATTTCATGTAGACCTTCCAGGTAACCTTAGATGTCAAACCTACCTGCAGAGTATGACTTATATATCTGGGAGAGTCCAATCCCTGTGAGAGTGACAAGCCTGTTCAGTGTAACCTGACTCCGTGTCCTCTGCTGTTACCTCTCTGGTCTAGATAATCATCACCTCCCTATGTTTTCTGTCCTAGGCAGGATTAGAGATTTATTAACTAGCAAGACTGTGTCTCAGGAATGTGCTCCAGTTTTGTCCATTGGACCTGACGGTGACTGGCATTCACGCCTAACGTGGCAGGCAGCTCAGTCTCAGTAAGTCTATGCGGGCTGCCAAGTGTGTGGCACACCACTCCTGCTTAATATCTGTCTGAGGCCCTGGGCATAGGGAGGATGAAAATGGGGAGAAAGCGAAAAGACCCAACTCTGGGTCCCAGGTGTGCACTTAACGCTACCTATCAATTCCGGCCTGGGGTGAGGCAGACTGCAAGCCAGATCAAATCATGAGTCAGAGTTGGGGGATGCATTTCAGCCTGCCTTATTGCCTGGTCAGTCACATGGTAACGGTTCAGACTGAGATGGAATGAGTCAACTGCCACAAGAATCCATCCAGGTGATACGGTATGTACAAGAGTGTGAACTGAATATAGACTCAGTCATGAAGTATTACTCTAAATCTTACACTGAATGTATGCATACAGTTGTTGCACCTCGGAGCAAGTGACACATTTTGATGTTATTTAAAGTGAAAAGAAGTCAAGACAAGCCCTGCAGCTGCAGCGAACGCTCATTAAAAGCACTTTTTCTACAAACATCTTTGAATTTTTACTTCTTGTTTCATAAACTTAAACAAAAATGAAAGCTAATACAGACATTTGGAGAAGTTTTCGTATTCTAAGTCAGAACTTAGTAAGTCCCCCTTAGCAAATATCACAGCTTCACAGGCTTTCTGTTCTGGCTTTATTTAATTTTCACCTACTCTTCTATGCACAGCGCTTCAGCAGATATATTAAGGCTGTCTCACTGGATGTTTAAGATCCACCCACAGCTTTTCAGTGATTTTAAAGTCAGGTGACTATTCCAAAAGCTTCGGATTTTGTTTCTCCAGTTAATTACCTTGTGAGAAAAGCTAGCTTTTTTCTCAGTAGCAAATTCTTCACCGACTGCATGATATTTGAACACATCTGCTGATTTTTAAATGAATCTATTTTTTTCTCTCTCCTTGTGCAATTCTTTCCTGTGTCACTAGCTGTAAAATAAATAAAAAGCCAAATATTACCATCACGTTATGATTTAAACGCAGTAGTAGTGGTGGAGGCTGCTAGCTTGACATGTCTATAGCATGTCCTAAATCACTCCATCCTAGCTACATGTTGCTTTGCGTGCATCGTGTGTTGACCTTTGTACTGAGAATGCGGGTGTGGTTAACCTGTGACGATGGAGTGCATGCAAACCGAGCTGTATGTACTGTATAGTGTTGCACCACCGCTCTTATAATGTAGGTGTATTGCAGTGTTTCTGAAGCAGATGTTTAGTTTTTGCTCTCCAGCAGACATTTGGTTCCATTTAGTTTTTTGATCATGTTAAAAAGTGGATATTACAGCCTAAAGAGAGCATTGATGTCCTTTTCATAGCATCCCCCTACACCGAGGCTTTCATTTTTAGAACCTCACGAGTTATTCAGTCGACCCCATGGATTTTCTTTTTCTTTTTTTGGTCTTGAACCATCACCGGCTCAGAATCAGCTCCCAGTTTTTAATGACTAGTTTTAATGAGTCAATTAAAAGCCCAACAAGTTAATAGTGAAGGGTGTATTTGCACCTGCCCCAGTTATAGTTTTATTATCTTTAATTCATTTTTAATATCCATGAAATAAGAATAAATCATGAAGTTACATATGAAGATTTTATGAATTTTTTTTTATTAATTTGTTGCACTGCTTTTATTATCTTCTTTTCACATATAAATCAGCAAAGTATGTAATTTGCCCAGGGGTGGCCAAAAATTAGCTGCATCTATGATAAGAGCCGACAGGACAAAAAAAAAAAAAAGAAAGCACCAGCAGTGTTCAAGGAGCAGGAATGCCAGCATCTGAAGCTGCCTATTATATGTCTCCCCATATCCACCCACTGCTTGGTCCAAGGCTGTCTCTGCTGCTTAACTCTTGCACAGGGACTCTCTGTGATCCAGCAGAGCTCTCAGTGCAGGGAGCATGGTGCTGATGCCAAATTCCTGTTATCCAAATCCGTCGGCACTGTCTCATTTAAGAGATAAGAGGCTAATCTACAGGGTGGGCAGGAGATAGACCTAGAAATACAAGGCCCCTCTTGTCACTTGCTCGCCATTCACCACATAACTGGAATGTGTATAGGCACGTGCAGACAAACAAAACCTTGAGGATCTTTTCTCTTTATCCCCTTAGGCTTAGATGTTTTAAAGGATATAAATCTCAGTGTGTTTGTTCTATTTATCCACCTGAATTGCTCTTATTTTCTTTTTCAGATGTGAAGCATAGCCAGCAATGTACTTCTTTTTTTGTTTCCAATATATTACTGAATAAAGAATCATAGCTCCGAGCAGTCAAACAAATCTGCTGCAAAGATTAAATTTAATATGACCCACATATGAGTAAAGACTTCAGAACTCAGTTGCTGATGAAAAAATAATCTGTGTTTCAGTGGACTAGTCAACCGGTCTTTCACAGTCAGTGTGCTTTTGAGCAAGGTTTTTAAATCCTAACTAGTACTGATTTTTAGAACTGTTTTGTGCTTTTGATGAGAAAGATGATTTAATCAATAAACAACAAAACATTTTACCAACTTTAAGTTAATAAAAAAGATATATCTTCTTGATAGATTCTTGTTAGAGCTGGAAAAAAGTTGCCAAAGTTTTCAAGCTTTAAAACATAAACCATTGCACAAGAAAACTGTCTAGAATGGTGCCTGGTAGACAAGTAAGTAATTACCTTGGCCTTACTTGAGGTTGAGATTTAATATTTAGCCCTAACATCAGTTAAGCCTTTCAGTTGCCAAACCCCGAACACTGCTTGCATTGCTAGAAAGTAATGCAAGCAATTGGAAGTGTGCCTGGAAAAATAGTGAATGGAAGAGCAAAGGGTTAAAGCTGGTGAATAAACAATTGTTTCAATAATTAAATCCCAAGGGGACAAAAACAGGCACAAAGTGCCACACAAACCCACTCTCTATAATAGTGTTTCTTGTGGATTGTATTTTCCCCCTTGTTAGGTACCTATTACAAACATTTTGGCCTTTATCCTTTTTGTCACTGCTGTAAGCCCAGCGTGGGACAAAGTTTGTCCCTATTTGACGGTAAGTGTTACACAAACAGGCAGGAGATTGCTATTAACTGAGCCACATTTGCTTCTATGCGTATTTCTTGTGTCAGCAAACACAGGCTATTTAACGGTTCAACTGCCAACTTTGAGTACCTGTCAAAGTTACAAAAAACAACCAAACTTCACAATAACTGATGTTGCCACACTGTTGCGGTGTTGTGTACAGTAAGGTATTGTGTCCTAGCACCGATCTCATTACCTGTTTCCCTAACGCAGTCTCTCACTATCAAGATCAAAAGCTGTTTGAAGGTTCACTTCATACCTGACGCAACACAGTCAGCATATAGCTCTCTCTCTCTGAAGTTATAATCAAGCGCCTGGAGATGTCCTGAGATAGGAAAAATGCAAAGTAAAGTTTCAAGATTTAATAAATGTAATCTGCTTCATCTTTTGTTTACAGTAATTAGAGAGTTTCAGAATTCATAACATTTGTTATTTCTTTTCTACTTATGCAGTTTTGAGTGTTGCTCCCTCTTTTACACATCTTTGAAATGAATGCTAGAACTCCCTCCCCCTTCGACATACTTATAAGATTGAGTTCCTGCCTACAGGCTGTTTCCAGCCACAACACTTGAAACTATCCCGTCATAATAATGCCTACATTGCACATTTGTGCACCTGCGGATGATACATTATCTTTTGCCCTGTTCGAGACATAGCCTGAAGGAGCACTTCCTCTCACAGCTGCCATGATGTCATCTCCATTTGGGGGTTTTTTTTTCACCTCCTTGAGACCTACAACCCACAGCCTTGACTGTGGTCTTGTTTTTGAGACATTAAAAGCAGAAAAGACGACCTGCATGAAATCTTCCTTTTAAAAAATGGTTTTATTAAAATCAGAACACAGCTTTGGATAAAGCTTCATTTATCTTGGTGCAAGAGGAGACTCATTATTATTAAATGAAAGGAAATATGGTAATGACCTGATTCTTTTGTAAAACTGCGGAGGGATAGTCTTGCATCCACAAAGCTCCAAAACAGTGCTTTTAAAGTTCTGCTTTTGGGTGTTCAGATAAAAGACGTTTTAGCGCTAAGTGGTGTCGTAGTGTGTCACACTGTTTTACATCTAAGGATAAACATTTTTTCTGCCATTACATCTAAAACAATGCCAACTCAGAACTTTAAGCTGTAATTAAGCAGGAAACACTTTGAGATATGTCCATTGTAATACTGATAAGGAGAAATGTCCCTTTGAGATACTCTTGTATCTTGAAAACGTCACTTTTCCCCTGGTAAATATGTACACGTAACTTTCTGAACGCTTACCATGGAAAATGTGGTATTTGAGGCGTTCCCTCTGTCAAGCCGCACCGCTTTGGTTTCCTGTTACCTTGTGATTTGAGCCGATAATATGTTTGCAATGATTTCACAATGCTGAGAGTTGTATATACACCTTTAAGCTGTGTTTATGCAGTTTTGTGCAGTGATGGGAAAGCAAGCTTTGTAAGCTTTGCTCAAGGACAGCTTCGACTGCGCTGTCTGTGAAACCACCGAGCCATCAGTGTTGCTTAGGAATGAGATGATTCAAAGACTTACGTAAAATAAATTATGCTGATTTATTTAATTTTTTTTACATTTATCACATTATTGAATCTTCTTTTTTTTTAATTGCATGACTGTTATCAGATGGACATAAAGGGAATGCATCAGGGAACTAAACATATTGGTGTGATCACTTAGTAGTGATCAAGTGCTTTAGGAATGCGTCATCAATTCAATATTGCACCAGTCAGAAGACCATTGCACCGATAAACAACAGCTTAAATCATGGCACTTGCAGTATGCTTGACTAACTCTCATGATGGAGAATTTAAACCTGCAATGACTGATTTCTTTGGCAGCCGTGACAGCTTTTAAACAGAACATTGACGTATTCTCACCTTTTTAAATAGCACAGTTGCTTATTTAACCTCCTCCACAGTTACAGTGCATTGGGTATTATCATTCATTTGGAGATATGTTTCTTTCCACCTGACAATGTACTGTAAGCTCAAAATCAATTCTCTTTCACCCTATTCTTTCCTTTAAAAAACAAAAAACTAGCATCTCATGAGGAAAATAATTAGCTCTTTATCTCTGCGGTGCCAGGCAGATAGTCTACTATGGATTTCTAGAGGACAATGAAGTTGTTGGCCTGACAACGAAACAATGAGCTGAAACTTGGAGCTACAAAGCTCTTATTTAAAAAAAGGAGCTACAGATTTGAGTGATAATTCTCCGTAGGTTCATCTTTATCAGCAACCCCTTTCACTATGTTGTTGTTTAATATAAATATTTATTAGAGCCGTAACTGGCCAAGCGGAGAACTTCATTACAAATGACAGATCGAAAACACTGAGAGCTGTGAGGCATGTGTGATGCTCCCCTTCAATCTTAGCTTTGATAGAAATGTTTTAAAAAAGGGCTGAAAAGTCTCTTTAATAAGTTGGAACAGCTTTCTGTGGATCTGAGGAAAACTCATCCAGTGGATTTCTTTAAATGCTGCTCAGAAATGTTCCTGGTTTGACCTTTTTTTGTTTTTTTACTTCGCCTGGGAAAAAAAAGGTGCTTTTTTAAAACACATTTTCCCTCTTTGAAGTATGCATGTATATTTTTGTGCACTTGTGTTTATACTTGTTATATATTTATATTTATGCTAGACTTGTCTTCATGAGACTTCAAGGTAATTGATGAAATGGATTATCTCACGCCTCGTGACATGAATATAAAGTGAATCACAATATGAAAATGATCCCTGTTCTCTTACAGGGATGAGATTTTTTTTTTATTGTGTATTGACAAGCAAAACAGAAAGCACTTATGGGTCAAAGACAGTTATAACTATTGTGATATGTTTTTGTAAATAAGCATTAAACATTTAAATACAAACAGGATTTAATTGTGCATGTCGAAGTTGTGTTTTCTCATTTGCCCGTGTTTACTGGAAATTTAAAACCTGTTGTTTCTGTAGTCTTAGAACATAAATTATAAAGGAAGTTGGTTTTTCAAGCTTCTACAAAAAAAAAAATTCCTCATGTTTTATAAGTAAACATTAAAAAAAAAAAAAGATATGTCAAAGCATTGCTCCTTGCTTGAGAGAGAATCAAAGATGAATTTGGCTTTCAAGAAGATCAAACTACTGCAGAAGTAACTTTAATGAAAGGAAAACCTACTGTGAGCTCTGGCATGTGGAAGCACACAAAAGCAGACTATGTTCAGTCCTCCCTCCCGTACATTTTCACTCACCATTAGTCAGGACAAAGTAAGAAATGGCCCAAAGATTCAATGGCAAGAATGTTAAACCATGTTTGTTTGTGCATGAGAGGAGCAAAGAAAAAGAAGAAAGATGTTCCACAGCTGAGTAATTATAGTTGTTGTGCTGGTGTCATCTCTTGATGTTTCAATGCCATTAAGTATGAGGGGCGTTTGTTGAGCTTGAATGGTCCCAGACAAGCAGGGATGATATACATTTTGTTTGGCAAAGCAAATGGGGGTCCATATAGCACGGCTGATTAAAGCAGGAGCAGAGCTTTTGTGAATTTTGATATCATTTCTAACTCTATTTGATCAAAGCAATTATTATGTAACAAAGAAATCAAATGGAAGCATCACAGGCTTAACTAAAGCAAATTTCGAAGTTGAAGTTGAATCACTAAAAATAAATCCAAATTCATGTTATACTGCAGCAGCAATGCAGCATCCAAACACATATAACAGGAAGGGAATGTGATTAATTTCTAGGAAAACTCAAATCTAGATAAATGAATTTGTTCATCATCATCATCATTATTCATCACCCAGGTTGGCTCCATCATGTCAAAAGACTGGCACTTGTAGGACCCACGCACCCTAGTGGTGGAGGTATCAATTTTGTCTGCAAGATAGATTTAAAATCACACAGCTCCTCCTGCTGTTTGAAACACAGCATTTCACACTGCCACCGGGCTGCATGGATCACGGTAAGTTATTCAGTAAAGCTTTATGGTTGAGTGCCTGGTTCATGCGGTGACAGACCCAACAACAGTAGGAAAGCAATAGTAATGCTTGCTTTAAAGCCCAAACTTAAAGAAACACTATAATGTGTCTCTCCTCTCCTTTCTACTGTAATGTGTCAGGTATAAAATGACTTTGTTCACCAATCAAACCTGATAATTCTCACAATTTTCCTCTTAGTCCTGTTCATTTTTAAATTTGTATCTCTGTTTTCACACAACTCATCCTGATTCCTTCGTTTAATTCCCTCACTTTGTTGCATAAAGGTGCTGGAAACATTCCTCAGAGATTTTGGATGATGAGGACAATACACTGTGAAGACCATTTGAGTACAGTGAACTCATTATCATGTTCCAGAAACATGTTTGAGTTGATTTGAGCTTTGGGACATGGTGCGTTGTCCTGCTGGAAGCAGTCATCATAAGATGGGCACACTGTGGTCATAAAGGGATGAATGCGGTCAGCAACAACACTCGGGTAAGTTGTGGAGTTTACACAATGAGGTGGTACTACGAGCCCCAAAGTGTGCCGGTAAAATGTCTCTCACTCTATTACACCGCCAGCAGCCTGAACCTTTGATAAAAGGCAGACTGTATCCTTGCTTTCATGTTGTTTATGCCAAATTGTGATCCTAACATCCGAATGTCACAGCAGAACTTGAGACTCATCAGACCAGGAGATGTTTTTCCAGTGCTCTGCTGCCCAATTTCGGTGACCCTGCGTGAACTGCAGCCTGTTCTTCGCTGACAGGAGAGGCACCTGGTGTGTTTTTGTTGTTTGTTTGTTTTTACTGCTGTAGCCCATCTAGCTCAGTGTGTTTTGTGTTGAGAGATACTTTACTGCATATCTTGGTCGTAACAAGAGGTTACTGTAGTTACTATTGTCTATTGTTCCTGTCGGCTTAAAGCAGTCTGGCCATTCTCCTTATACCTGTGGCATTAAAAACACGCATTTTCAGCTAGAGAATTGCTGCTTACTGGATATTTTTTCTTTTTCGTACCATTGTCTGTAAACCCTAGAGATGGTTGTGTGGGAAAATCCCAGTAGTTTTGCAGTTTCAGAAATAATCGGACGAGTCTGTCTGGCACCAACAAATATATTATGTTCAAAGCTCCTTTCTTTCCCATTTTAATGCTCAGTTTGAATTTCAGCAGGTCGCCTTGCCATGTTTGCGGCCACTGATTTGCTGCCATGTGATTGGCTGATTAAATATTTGCGTTCATGATCAGTTAAACAGATGTATCCAAATAAGTGGCAAGATCATGAATGGCATACACAAATAACAGCTGTCTTTCCAAAGGTTTCTCCCTGAATGACATTCTTGTTTCTCGTTGTCATTCAGTCTGATTGTGAAAGCCATACCATACTTTATTTTTACCACAGTTTTGATAAAAACATTGGGCAGTTCCTGTCTGCCTAGCTTGTGCATGCATTTGGATCCTTGTTAACATTTTCAGAGCACGCAGTAAATCATGTGACACTGTAAGGGTTTAAAATGTGCTCAAGCCCAGCAGTTCCCTAGGACATAATTGCCATCATACCTTAGGGAAATAAATTCTTAATAACCTTAAAAGCTGTTTGAATGTATCTGCTGGAAATATCTTTTCCCACAAGTCTTATTTACTTTCTGAACCATAGCTGCTCTGTTCCTTTTTGAATCTCAGCCAGGACGAAATGTCACCATCAAACGATGAAACAAAATGTAACAGCGTGCAGAGACATTGGTTTTAAAAAAAAAAAGCCAAGCAGTAATGAATAACAGTCTGTTATTTAGAAATAAAAATACAAGTTCACATCCATCCTGTTCTCATTCTTTGGCATGAATGAGAGCCACCTGAGATAATTTGTGAAATAGATGGAGATGTCATGCTCAAATTACCCAGACGGTTCCTCCTTCATTCAGGAGCGGTGGGAGCTATCTGGATGTCTTGCTCTAGTGTTTTTAAATTAATGAGCTGTTTCTCGTGAAGTGAAATTCGCTGTAGGTGTCTTTTGCTTGTTGTGAAACAGACAAATTTTCTTCCTTCTGCCACTTTAACGTTGTTAATTTCACATTTCTTAGAAGGGAATGCCAAGACTTGTGAAAAATCAGGGTAATTTAAAGTCATCACAGTCCCAGCCCTTCACAGGATAAGTGACTTCAGAAAGAGTATATACTGCGAATTATTTAAAATGATACACAGTTTATTACTGTGCCCCTCACCTTTGCAGAAACGCTTAAAACAACAGCAATATCAAGACATAGACACTAGATGGCGCCATGTGAGAGAAAGTTGCTGGTTTAAAACTTCAAAAGAAAGCTTAAATTTAAGCCCTGCGCCACCAACTTTGCTGGAGCCAGTGAATTTTGATCTGCACATTTTATAAATTGACTAAATATTTGCATTATTAAGATTACCGTTATCATTGATATGTAAAGCCTAAAGCCTGAAACTGTACTCAAAGATGGGTAATCTGCCTTGCACTCAGCGGGATAATGTTTAAGGTGGTTAATTAAAATCAGTTGTAATGTAATATTTTGTGATTTATTTATTTATTTATTTTTTAAACTAGGTTAAGTTGGCATACCCTTCAGGTATGAAACTTCTCCCGATCATTGTGCATTTCTCCATCTGATTCCGTTTTATGACTGAGACAAGTTGGTGTACAGTGAGACCGAGCAAGCACTCGTGATCTTGAGTGTGTCAATCTGCGGTGCGACGCACAGGGCGAAGAGGCGCGGCACGCTCTCAGCAGAGGTCCTGTGAGGACTGGAAGGATCACAAAAGCAGCACACCGACCGAGGCAGGGATGAAGAGATATCAGACACTTGGAAGCAGCTGAACCGGAGGATTTTTACCCAAAGAACACTCGGCTCTGTCCCACGGGCTGCCTCGGTTACTGGCTATCAGGGTGAGCGGGGTGGTCGCTGCCTGCATCTCTCTCTCTCTGTGTGTGTGTGTGTCTCTCCTCAGCGCACAGGCGCTCTGCACTCCAGTCTGCTGACACTCCGGGAGGACAGTCCGCACTACACCTCCGTGTCATTGGACTCTATGTGGATACAAAGCCCGGCCAACACAGATCCATGGGGATAGTTTAGAGGGAACTGCTGACTGCGACCTTTGCATGAAATCAGGTAAGTGTCGGTTTATTTGGAAAGGCACATTTTTGGACAGCTAGTTCCCTATTCTCCAACTTAAAACACCTCTTATCCAATACGTGACATTCTTGCTCGCTGTCGGCTTCAAATATAGTGTCTTATTTCTCGAATTAGGCCTACATCAAGCCATATATTTACAATTTAGCTTACACATTCGTCTCAACAACCACAATCAGGCCCTTTAACTGCCTAATTCCTGCCGTCGTTCTAAATTACTACAGTCCCTAATGTTTTTACTCGTGCGCACTCATGTGAGAACAGTGTAGGATGAAATCATTTGTGTGTGGAGCTGAATTAATGAAGCCGTAAAATGACTGGGTTGTTAAATCCAGCATATGGCAGAAAGTCCCCAGATGAGCAGGGGACAGCAGTAAGAGCGGGGAGACAATTGGGCTCTTGTGTGTGTGCACGGTTTTATGATAATGAAAGTGGACCCCGTTGGCCAGGCCCGTCCTGAAACACAAAGATCATTCTCAACAAGTCCCGTACTGTGGGCGCCCGCTTGGTGCTGAGGCAGCGAGTGTATGTGACAGCACCATTATTCACCAAGATGCCTAAGTGCACTTGTATTGCACCGCATGGAAGAACTATCATAACAAGCTGACCCCTACGTAGGGGTATATATTGTGCAAACGCATTTTGTCTGGAAATGTTTATAATTTACCCTAAATGTATGAATCCGTCCACATTTGCTCAACTGTAAGTTTCTAAACAATAACACAAATGACACTCTTTGACTTTCCTCTCAATTGTGCACACACTGTTCCTAAACAGTACTCCTTACAGGATTATTCTCATTTAGCTGTTGCTTCCAAATATATTGGCTCTGGTATTTCAGTTTTCACTTGCAGTTTCATTTACATTTTGCAATAATCTGAGCATATTGTTTAGGCTCCTTAGTACAATAGAATCAATTAAAAAACATCTGAGAGTGGACCTTCTCATCGATTTAGGAAATCATCATCCTTGCTGCCTGGAGATGCTCATGAATCTTGCATGTTCACATCCGGAGAGAAATGGGGGCACAATTAGAGGATTGCACATTACTTAGAGTATAGATGTTTGGCTCGGATGCAGTGCGTTGTATGGCGGTTCTACTGAAGGAGCAGAACATGATTTAGATATGTGTTCTGAAAGGACAAAGGCGAGATCAATAAGAAACTGATTTTTCATCTGTGTGTAGTGAACGGGGGCATCTGCTTGAGTGCAAACACTATTTATTTCTGGGAAGGGAGTAGGACATACAATTTGTCTGATATAAGAGGCACACGTATCTTTTAAAAACACTCTGGGGGGCAAAGAGGTGGGCCATCATGTATTGCTGATTCTCTGTCCAGCTGCAATTCCTTAATGCACTCTGAGAGTCAGAGATCTAATAAGAAGTGGAAGAACATCTTCAATAATGAAACCCCACCTGCATCTCTGCTGCAGAGTGAGGGCTGGGGCTGCGAGGCCTCATAAATAACAGAAGCCAGACCTGACACGTGCTGCTCCAACGTCTGGGAACTGCCAATAATCCCTCAGCAGGAGGGAGTAAAAAAAGGCACAATGCTTAGTTTTGCTTTGCAGTCATCAAGTAAATGTAGCTCAGCACAGCAGCTTTACTCTAATAAAGAGTTCTGCAGAGTGATATGAGGGGATATTCAATCACTTTTTACTCATAAGGAGAATACGGGAAAAGCATTCCTGTAGTGAAAGCAGCGCATGGGACAGCAAACAGCTTAAATTGCATGCAGATTTCAATATTATTCTATTGATTTTATCGCATCACAGACTTATCTTTGTCTTATTTTTTTCTGCTTTTCAGCAGTAATTTAATTGTAATACCTTGCAGTGTTTGAAGCTTAGAAGTATCATCGCCTTTTTTCAGGCTTTAATTTAGATGTTGTATCACAGGAGCATTTTTTCAATACATATCAATTTCCTCTCTAATACTTGAGATAAATCCCCTGTAGCAATTAACCTGCTTTTGAGTGATTAACCTGTGCTTGTCACTATCTAATAACTACAGACACTTGAGGCTGTACTCCTATTGTGATCATTATTATTCTCATGCTTTACCATGAGACACAAGAAAGCTATGGAACAACATTACATGAGTACTTGTTGATTTGTGATCTGGCGCCCTCCCTGCATATAAACAGCACAGAGAGCCTTTTTTGAATCTTCTTGTATTGCTATGAAGAGACCCTTTCTTCTCTAACACAATGTGACCCTCACTGCTGTTCTTTAAACAGACCCAGTGGCTGACAGAGCTTCGGGCTGTCCCTGCTATGAAAAGATAGCTCTGTGCTGAGCTCCAAAGATTGACCAAGCAAGCCTCATGACTCTCCTGTTGTGTCTCACAAAGAGTCTCATGAGCATGATTTATTTAGTCCAGAAGTTACCGTCAAAGAGGACCTTTTATGCTGTCTTTACAGAGCGCCTTAAGAAGTAATGATAGGTGTATTCTAAACACTCAAATCCAGTAAGTCCTGTATGTCGTGCGAATAAGCTAAAAGACTGCCTTCATGAAGTAATCCGCTCTGCCCTACAGAACACTAAATGGAGGTTTTTCTTTCAATTGGCCATCTGCATCTATGTGTGTGTGTGTTTGTATGCGACAGAGAAGGAGAGAAGCTTTTTATCCCCCCTTCAGCTGCCTAGCGCGTGAAATATTTAACAGGGACCGCACTATTTTTGGGTTTGTGCTCAGTTTGTTTTGAAGCTTATGTAATCCGTAGTTTCAGCTCAACGCGCGGTAATGTTTTATGTCAAATAATACACCATTGAGTCAGCCAACTTAAGCGTAGTGATGCTGCAAGCAGTATAATCCTGCAGACGAACTGTGCGAAACTATAAAGGACATTGCACAGCTGAGAATTATGATGAGGATTCCTGCACCATCTGTGCACTGATGGATTTGCCATGTTTAATGCAGCGTCTTGTACCTCAAGGAAGCGGGGGCCACTCCAGATCGTCTCAGGTTCCTTGTTTCTGCGAGATATTGATCAACTTGTCTCTCTTCCCTCCAACTGTCTCCATCTCTGCTTGTTTTCTTCCTCAGTTTGTCTCCCATCTCGCTCACTTTCTCCTCCCTCTACTCTCCTCTCCTGTGAGGTGTCAGATTCTCTGACTCATGCCCTGGTGTGGAGGATGGGAGGAAAGCAGGGATGAAAGAGAAGAGAGAAAAGTCATTTTGCAGATAGAGGGAGTGACCTTCATCCAATAAGAAGGATGGGATAAAAGCTGGAGTTAATACCCTGCCAAAGTGTATTCTCCACCATGCCAAAAAGCCATTCAAAATGATATATGGTCCTAGTAGGAGCTCTCTGATAATAAGAGACACGCCATTGTAAGGAGAGGCAAGGCAAATGATTAGAAAATTTCAATGTTGTATCCAGAAGGATAAACACTCGGGGACAGCATATGAAATATGCTGAAGATTTTTGTTTGAAACCAGATTTTTATTTATTTGTTTATTTTTTGTTGGGGGATTTGACAGTTAAATGACAGTTGTACAATATGTATGCCTGGGCCCCACTGTCCCTATGCTAACTAAAGCCAGTGTAAATACAGGCTCAGACAGTGGCACGCTGTGCCTGGGTCCAACAGCCACATGGCATATATGCATATATATATATGCATATATATAACAATTGACAGCCCACAAACATCTCCTTATAAGGTCATTATCTGCATGTTTGTGTTGTTGTTGTTTTTTTCCCCCCACTGGCAATAATGAGAAGAAGGGAGGGATTGGGGTTTACCTAATGAGGGGATGTGTTTCTTTGTAAAAAACAACTGCATCTAGAACTGATCAATCGCAGAGTGGCCACATTCCTTCAAGGGTATATGCTTATTAATCCCCATTGAGCCAGAACTAAATAAATACTGCTCCACCCTGACAGTGAGAGAAACTGATGGCATTTTATAGACTCCCGTGCTAGTATGTCAATTACACTGCTGTTCATTAGCTGCCGGGTTCCCTTGTAAGTATGCAGATTCTGCCACAGAAAGCTGTCTGTGTCTAAGCTGTATAGACAAACTGACATGACTGTAAGTTGCAATGACAAGAAGAAGCCTTGACAGTAACGATTCCTGCCACTTTTAAAATGCAGCCGTTTCCAATATCAGTGATGTAAATAAACAGTGGCTCTACAGCTTGTGTGAATAAGATTATTGTGTGTATAAATGGCTACAAATGTATTACCCCGCACCACCACCCAGCTGACAAACCCACAAAGTTTCAGAAGGCGTGTTATCGCAGGATTTTCAATTAGGCGCGTTCATTGTGAAGACAGCTTTTCAGCGGCTTTGTTTATAAAATCAGAAATCTTGTAGTTTTACTGAATGTTTTAAAAACACACTGCCCTGGGGTAATCTTATCAGCGTCAGCCCACATTTAGGCGCGGTGGCCGTAGTGAATGTGACCGCTGGCCGTTCTCTCTGCTGCAGGAGCAGCCGACAGCTCGGGGGCCTGATGACCCTCTCTGGAGCCCTGCGGTTGACAGGCGACTTGAACTGCAGGCTTACACGGTTATGCTTTAACGCTAGATGAAGCGGTGGGCTGATAGCAGAGGACAGTCCCCTCTGTGCCAAGGGCTGACCCCTCCCATTATATGTGACAGAGCTGAGACAGACATGCCGAGAGATGAAACACTACTCTTTAATTTCAAGCCTCTCCTATTTCACAACTAAAGCCCTCTTCTCCTCTCTCTTTTTTTGCCTCTCGACCCTGGAGAGGTTATGGAAGTGCAGCTGTATTGGTGTAACCGTTTAATTCTTCAATCGAGTGCTCATTATTCTTGCAATATATGTTGCTGAACTATACTGAAAGGGATTTACTGTCAATTTATTGTAGTTTTTCTTCTTTTTTTTTCTTCATAATCTAACGTGGGTGATGCAAAATGTTTCTTTGGTCTGATCAGGATTTAGCAGCTCCTCACTGAAGACTAGAAGAAAGTTTTTCTTGAGTCACCACACAACGCTGTAGCGCTAAAGCAGAGGTTTAAACTTTAATGATGTTTTTACTATTAGCTGCAGCTTAAAGAGAATTTGAAAGCATTCATGAGATCGTACGCTTTATTTGTACAAAGGCAAAAATTTCACTTAAAAATTCCACAGTCACATAGATGTGTTGACATCACTGTGGCGCTGCTCAAAAAGCGGTACAAGTGCTGCATCTTGGAATGACCATTTGCTGTGATGTGGTTAAAGCTAATCCAAGCAAGCTCTTCCACTTTGAAAATTTCAATTACAAGGAATAGAGTTTATTTGATCAAGAGGCCTTTGCATCATTTCTATTCAGTATGCAGTCATTAGCTATGTTAGTGCTTTCACACACCCTCTCCTCTGCTGTAAGTAATCAGATTTACAGACAGACGCTTAAAATGGCCGAACGTTTGTTTAGACGTAAGTCGAGCAGACGTGTGCATTTCATGTAAGTTTGGAGACCGACTAACCAGTAGCAAAGAGGAGCCTGGAGATTTATTGCTTTTGTCTGTTGTATTTTTTCATCATTGTCTGAGGAGATGACGCTTTCATTGTGTCACCCCGTGTACTCAAACATCGCAGCAGTTTGAGTTTGTCGTGACAGATGGGTGTATAAAGTCTTCCTGTGGAAGTTCTGAGTAGATCAAAGCCTGTCCGCTGTTGTGCTTCCACTGGACACTGTCTGTATGTGTGTGTCTTGTGTGGATTGTTGACTCCTTTCATCCCAGCAGCTGTGTGTGTGTCTTGTTTTGAGTTTTGTTTTGGGGCACATAGGCATATGAATGTTGGGGTGGGGGGGTATACATATGTGTAAATGGTCTTTCACCTCTTGGTACTCTCACTGTGCGTGTGTACACACATTGACACCCTCCCACTTACTGCTCCATATGTGCCCACCCGAGGGACACCCTGTCCTCTTCGCCTATGCGTGTTGATGGAGCAGACACACAATACCCCCGGTCCCACATATGGAGAGGCGGGGGCATACCCTGTTTCTGTTGTTCACCATGGAGACCAGGCACATCCTTCTTCATTTCCTCTAAGCCAGCCCAGAATCGCCTATTTGCCAGGATTGTGTGAGGGATACGGTTGTCTCAGAACAGGTGCCCAGTCCTCCAAACAAGCCCGCTGTAAAACATTCTTTTCATCTTGACAGACTCTCTGTAGTGGAAGCACCTGAAAATCTGGCAAGGAAAAGAAAAAAAACTGTGGTTGCTGTCAGGGGATGTATGCCGATTGCTTTTATCCATGATATCTTTGAGGTTATGGACGGTTGACAAAAAAACACCAACTCTGGATTCTTGCTCGATTTAACTTTAAGGATAATTTTACATTGTTACATCTTTTTAATAACAAGCGTGGTGTTGGGATTTTCTGTCGATTTTTTATTCGTTGTCATGTTGTCTGTGCTATATGTTCTCAGTTAATGACTGTGGGAAAGATTTACAAGTATTTTGAAGACACCAACTTTCATAAAGACAACAAGGCTAAAATTGTTCCTTTGAGCAAAAAACTTCAACTTAATCTTACATATTGATAGTGAAAATACTGAAAGGACGCAGATTGTCCTACTTAAATGATCTACTTTAGCCATAGACTGTATATAAATGGTGGAATAGGCCACAAAACATCAACGATTAGTAAATTCTATTTAAGTGGTTTTGAGCTGAGCATTAGTAATTTGTCAGTCACAAGAAGTGACCACTCTAAAACATAATCTGCTTTGCCACTGCTGTTTTTTTACACTAATGGAAACAGTTATTTGACCATTTTGTTGTATTCACTAATTTGAACCTAGCTAATAACATGAATAACTTAGCAAAATTAGCAACTGACAGTCATAAATTCATCAGGAATACCGAGGTGAAATATAAAGGGTCATTTTCCATTGACTTCCATTCAAACGTAACTAATTTTTTAAAACCAGAGGAGGTTTAATACGCTTCCACATTGGCCTCCATTTTGGGGCTCGTCAGCTCTGTTCTTCTCGTGTGAATTTAGCATGCTGACATGATCATTTGCATTAATCCAAAAGGACAGCTAAGGCTAATGAGAATGTGATTAGTTTAAGTATTTTTCACACAAATGTCCATAGAATCACAAATGTTAATGCAAAAGCTCCATCCAACAGTTCAGCAGTATAGCGATACTAGTAAGCAAAAAGTGACAGAGACACAAGCGAGAAGGAAAGTCTGTATCTGTGCAAAAATGATTTCAGTAAAATCCATAAAAGTCAGCCTAGTGATGTCGTAAAAACAAGTTAGAATAACCAAAATTAGGAGAATACATGACCACTAGAATTATTTGTTGAGATATTTTGGTGTAGGCATTGCCTTCCCAAAGCCAAGCTGCTAGCAAGGCTAAAATTATCTCTTCTTATGCCCCCAACATCTTTTCTTTCCCCTCTCCCCTCAACCGATACGGCAGATGGCTGCCCCTTCCTGAGCCCAGTTCTGCTGGAGGTTTCTTCCTGGCAAATAGGAGTTTTCCCTTCCCACTGTTGCCAAGTGCTTGCTGATAAGGGTTTGGGGTTCTTACCTTTAATATTGGAAAGTCTTTATCTTACAGTGTAAAGTGCCCTGAGGTGACTGTTGCTGTGAATTGGTGCTGTATAGATACAATTGAATTGAATCAGTTATTACCCAAACTGCTTTTTGTAAACATCCAGATGAACTAATAAAGTGGTGACCTTTGCTATTACATACTCGGTCAGTTTAGCATAGCAGCCCCCAAATCACAACCCCCCCCCCCAAAAAAAAATTATTTGAACCTGGCTACTTTTACTTAGTCAACAGTAACCAAGGACTCTTATGGTCATTTGTTTTCAGTCTTTGTGTTACAAAGTCATGCCTAATCCGGTGTATATAAGGCTGGATAAAAGCAGTGACTCATAACTGAAGCTCTTTCATGCTTTATGCAGTCAAGCAGAGCAAGACCCAGGTCACAATATAAGTGACATAGGAGCAGAACAGTAGGTGGACTCTTCACCTTTCTTTCCTAGTCTGACTGCAGTTTGGCAGCCTAGTGCTGCAGTCTGCACTTTGCTAATTCCGTGTTCTCTGTTACCAGGTCTAATTTAGAACAGAGGGGCTCTGTTCATCCTGCAACAGTGCTGCTTGGGATTCTGGAAATGAAGAGTTCAGAGACTCACCGCCCTCACACAGACACAGAGCACATGCCTTGTTATCAACCCACAGAGATGCACATAATGATCCCTCTAACCATTAACTCCTAATGCAATAAGTGCTAACATTTTAGCCATGCCCCTCAGTGCCTAAAGATAATGAAGTTAGCCTACGGGTTGCATAAATGTGCTCTGTGATAACACATGTGTTCAGGATGCATCGATCAACTTTAAAGTCATGATTACTTAGCCTTAAATCTGTAGCTGATGGCAAGTAAAATGCTCCAGTTTTTGTTTATCTCCAGCCCCTTTGGCTCTGTTTGATATTTATGGAAATTGTATGTAGATGAGCTCCTAACTGATAGCTTTGTAAGTCAATCCAATGAGCATCACTTTCAAAAAAAAGCAGATGAAGGCTGATTGATTTGATGCAACTGAATCCAGCACAAAGGCACTCCGCTCCACTTCCTGCCACATTTTGATGGGCTAGCATGTTAGACGTGCCATGGCCACGGTGGGAATATAAAGCTCACAGAGACAGTCAACCTCTGCGACATCTTAAGAAGGTTGTGTGCAAGTATTTGAACATGTCTTTGCAGGCATCCAGTGCATTAATAAATCAAACAAACAGCGATGTCCTTGCACGTTAAGTAAAAGCAATAAACCTGCCTACAACAAGTCACTGCGGAATAGGATCTACTCTAAAATAACAGCCATTTATTAAACATGATCTCCTCTTATAGCTCACCAAATGTATAGACAGAATGTAGATTTATAAACGCACACACATAAGTCAGGCATTGTCAGAAGGACTGCAGCAGTAGGCTGGTATGCATTAGCACTGTAGGCTGGTTGGAATGTGTTTGGCAGACAAGTGGCCTTGATGAGTCAAAGGGGAGACGTTAATTACTAGCTGCAAAAACGTAGCTGTTGTTGTTTTCGCCCTCTGAGTGCATGTGTGTCATGGTTCAAAAATGTAGTCCCCAAGACACTGAAGAACCACCATAAAGCTGCTGGACAGGCGTTTGTCTGCCTGTTTGTGGACAAATGTTGTCACAGCTTCAGAACTACTTAAGATACAGTAGCAAAAGTTTAATTTCAACTTTTTTAACCCTTTGGAGTCAATGAACATGCTTGACTCCAAAGATGCAGCAGTCTCAGAGAGTCTCCGTTTCAACTTGTATTGAAAGTGCAGAGTTTAAACTATATTCCAGTTTAATCCCAACAGTTCAGTTATGTGGATTTTATTGACGGTTTGATACGTTTAAGAAAATAGGTTGAAGCCAACAAATTAATCATGCTTATATTTTTCTATGCTGTGTGGATACATTTTACTGTAAATGTCACAGAAGGGTTTTAGATTGTATATGATGTCATACTGGTACCTTTAAACTATGTAAAATAATACCTAAAAAAGCTCAAATGTTCTGAATTACATTTAGTGTTACACTTTAGATCACCTCAGTAGATATTTTAGGATTCAGGTGTTTGTTTTTCTTTGATATTGCAAAGCACCATTTTGCTAGCAATGGTTGATACTGACATGCCAAAGTGCAGGGTTAGGGTTATGATGGCGTAGACCTTAGATGGTTAGCTATCAGTCATATGAAAGTGCATACTGCTAAATTATTATTAAATTATATAAAACTCTCAAACATCATTATTTATAAATTTATGCATTGCTTTTTTCTTCATTTGTTTTTCAAAACTTAGTTGAGCTAATGGGTCCATGTAGCCTCCCCTGGGCTGTTTTAGAGGCAATGCTCACTCAGTTAAACTTAGTTATTTAAACACTTAACAATTGTTTGCCTCCTTGCAATAAAGAAAGATAACAAAAGCAAAATAGAAAACAACAGATTTACAGTGCATGGAAATTAAGGTGTCTATATAAAGTACAAGTTGTTTACACCTAAGCAATAATCAGTGAAGAAAAGAAAACACTCTGTAATATATATATTCTTAAGTGAAACATAAACAGAGTATCTCACCTTCTTCATTTCAGAGCAGGTCATGACTTCATTGATCCACTGAATGGGGACAGGCAGCCTTCCATCTCATTCGAGTTAAGCACTGGGCTAAAAGTGCATTACATCCCAAATCATTTGATCTGCGTGACACAGCAGTTGTTGCCATACAAGTGTTAGGATCACTGTTGTTGTGTAGCTCAAAGACTGAAGTCTAAATATTTTTTTAAATGAAATTAGATTACCTTAACTTATGGCCCATTGTTGCTTGTGATTGGTGTCATCTTGGATGACTTGAATTACAGATTCAGAACTTTTTTTGGCAGTTAATACTCAGAGAAACTAGTGAAGTTGGCATGTAAATGTAGCTAATAATGAGATCCCAAGCGGCATTGTTTTCAGGCATCTTTTATCTTAGTTAGTATTGCATGATTAATGTGTTGGATTTTGTCTTACAGGTTTAAAAAAGGAACTTTAAGGTTTTTGGTTTGATCTTTAGCAACTGTCTACAGGACTGCTTTAAAGGGACATTTGAATTTTTCATAGCAAATTTTATACTTTTCAAATAAAGAGTCAAAGGAGATAATTTTGTTATTCTTAATGACATTCTTAAAGAAAATGATAACAATTTCTGAACCACAGAATAAATGCTCACTCTGCCGCTGAAAAGGTTTTCTACTGTAGGGTCAAAGGTATCGAATTTTTTTAGTCCACTGGACCAAAGAAGTAGTTATATAATTTCTAAGGAAGATAGGAGCACAGATATATTGATATGGGTGAAATTGGTAAGCACAAATGTAGCTCTATAGTAGATCACAGAATAGAGAAAATAATATTTACACTTTGGAAATATCATGTAGGAATAGTGTTTTTAAAAAACTCTTTATTATAAATTTGAGCTTTAATTGTTATGTGCTATGAAGCCCCACAAAGAATCATTTGATGCAGCTGGTTGTGGTTTAAGCCTACTTTATTATCCAAGGGGTCGATTGTTGCTATTACCGTCTGTTGGTTATTGCTTCCATTTGCCACCATCACCAAGCTTGTTTTTGGGAGTTTCTGCTCAGCAATACTCGCTGTTTTGCAGGATGCTTGGGAAGCATTGTTTTTATGTATTTTTTCTGTAGAGATTAGGGGAAGATGGTGATATGTTAATTAAGCTAACTCTACTCCTTCACAGAGGAGGCAGACACATTGTAAAACAGAGAGTAAAGCAGAGCAGTAAAACCGAGATAAAACAAGTGCACTTAAGTTGGGTGATATATAAATACATTAATTAAAATTTTCTCTGTTATCAGTTTTTATGGGGTCTGAGTTGACTGAATGCTTTGAACTGTGCTCCACCTTTCCGCCTTTATTACCACTTTTCTCTTAAAACAAAACAAAACAAAACACAGGGATGGTTTAACAGCAGGGCTCCTGGTTTCAAATGGCGCTCACTGCAGAGCCAAATGGGTCTGTGTGGTTAGAGTTAGGGTGGGGATGGGGCTTGAGCCAGTGTCATGTGCAGTGAGCAGCCTCTCGCTGAAGTAGCCTCTTTATAAATGTGACTTCACTATTTGCTAAGAGATCATTATTTTACTAATTCATATCTACATAGCAAAGAGCCATGTGCTGTTGTATCAATATTCATAATCTCATTTATTGAACCTTTAAGAATACTGCAGTAACAATAATGACATCAGCCTCAGCTGTAGCTTGGGATTAGTGCTAATTAGTATATAGCCTGCTAACACATCAATCTAAGATGATTAACTTGGAAACATTAAAGCCTGCCATTTTGCTCTTGACGATGCTCACTAATTGACATTAGCTTTTAGCCAAAGCGTTATTATTCTAATCAACAAGGATAAAATAAAATAAAATGATCCAATTTCTTCTTGCTGTGATATTGTGATCAACATTTTTCACAAATGTTCAACATTTATACACCAATTATTAATTTATTGATTGGTACATGATGCCAACCTTAGCTAGTTAGTTTAGACTAAAAAAATATTGTTGCTCACTTTGTTAAAAAATTGGAAACTGGAAAGTTCTAAAACTAATAAGAAACAGTTTTATTTAGATGCAGCAATCCACATCTTTCACCCTTGTACATGCACTTCTGCTCTCCATGCTGACAAATGTAAGGCAATATAAAAAAAAAAATAACAAGAGGAAGCAAAAATGACTCAGTGAACTAATTATGCACGTCATGCTAAGACTGTAAGCATCCAGGTGACTCAGGCATTAATCATCATTCGGTTTGTCAAATAACTGGCATGCACAAAGCTGCTGCCACAATGTCATCCTGGGATGACTACAGATGCATCTAATTTGCTGTCTGTGTATAAATTCTGCTCCGCTTCGCCATAACACTTTTTTTTCCCCTCCATCCGAGTGTGATGGAGCAGATAAAATCAGATCCCCAAAGAAGCCCCAAACATTTTCCATTTTATGAATTTGATTAACTTTGCATGAATCTCCTGCTACACTCTTCTTTTTTTTTTTTCTTTGTTACATCCAATTTTAAAAGTCACTCAGCTTGCTGTGAGAGAAACTGCTTGTCAGGTAATGAAGACACAGTTAGTCATCGATGGCCACCCACAGTCTCTTCCAATCCCAAAGCTATGATGAGATGCAGCATCGCTGACACTGCTGGTGCTCCTGGTCAATACCCTGCATGCACAGTGGTGTTCATTAGGACTTTGTTATGAATTTCGCCATCGATATTACATCGACTTGAACTAATGAACAACTTTCTCACCGAGATGCTCACAATTACATGCCTGAAAGCTCTTCCGTGTCACAAATGTGTTTGATTTCCGCTTTGATTTGTCCTCATTTATCTGAATTTTTTTGATCTTCCAGAATTATCGTTTAGTAAACAATAGAGTTAGATACAGCACAAGCATCCAATTTCCCAGAAATGAATGAGAACACCATTAGTTATAATAGTGCCACATAGTGCTCAGTGAATGATGTTGCTGAATTAATTTTTCTCTTCAAGTATTTATAATGTTTGTTCAGAAATCCATGAGCTAGAAACAATAGTGTATGCATGAGCATATGTGTGGTAGGGAGGAAATGTTACAGACACAAAAATAATTAAGAATCATATTTTCTGAATTCTGTTCTCTCCCAGAGCAGCACTGAACGATCTCGGACAACCACAGAACGAGTGCTGGCCTTCGCTTGACTGTGTGACCAGCGAATGAGCCTTGTTCATGCGTCTCCCTGAGTGCCACTCCCACATCACCATGAACTGTGAGCAGGACTTTGGCGACGGGGGCTTGGGAGTGACCCTCACACTACGACTGCTCATGCATGGAAAGGTTGTTTATGAATGAATGCACGCATGCTTCAGCACTCAAGGCATTTTCAAGCACAAGATTTGTCACAGCCTCACACATCACAGTCATGTGAAAAATAAAAAGCTTTCACGGGATTATGTGATAGGCAGGCCTGCGAAAAACTAAGCACACCCTCACTGTTTCCACCGGAATTAAGAGGGCAAACAGCAGCCAGGCACTGATAATCAAATGCATTTGATTAATTGATTATGACAAAGAGTGAGCACCTCTGTAAAAGCACAAGTTCTGGCAGCTTGCTGGCCTCCAGGATTCAGCTGCGTGTTAACACAATACCACAGTCTTTACAGGAGTGGGCATCCCAGCAAATTCACCCTAAAGTCAGACCGTGCGATGCTTACAGAAACTCCAAGCCACATGTGTCAAGAACCAAACAAAGCCTATGAGCACAAACATGATGAACGGGTCCTGCAGTCACAGGAACTGGCCATCTCGGAGTCACTCTTTGGTTTCAAAGAGTGAAACAGAGGCCGTCAAAGCTTGGCCAAAAAAGGGTCACAACCAAATGGCTGTAAAAAAAATCAAGGTGTTTCAATGAAAATAATGGCAAAAATCCTAAACAAATAAAGTCACACAGAAAACGATTACTTTAAGTTATTGCTGCTAAAGGTGATTCTACAAGGTACTGAATGATGGGGTGTACTTAGTTTTTCACAGGTGCACAGAGTCCTGTGAAAATGTTTTTTTTTTTTTCATAATCATACATGCTAAAAATAAACAGTTACTATGAGGGTGATCAGTTTTTGCTTTTTCCCTGGTTTCTATTTATGCTCTATCATCTTCATCCCTTTGCATTCAGGAGGTTGGCAGCATCATAGGAAAGGTGAGAATTCCTATTTTTAATTCTACTCGTAAACATATCTGCATATATAAAGGGAATAATCATTAAAAAAACAGTGATTTAAAATATATGGGTGATGTTTTGCTCTTATATAACTCAGTAGCCATTTTCCATCATTCAAAGCATCTGCAGAATAATTTCCCTCTGCCTTGATTTTGTTTTGAATCACCAGAACACAAAGCTCTGTAACAAAGACTTGCTGTTCTGAATATTCCCATCCTAAATGTAATTGTCTTCAACCAACCCTCTTAAGACCTCCCCCACCTTTCACAAAGCGCCATAGTAATCCATCAAACAAAAACATTAGAGCACTGACTGCAAGCCTCCTGTTGAAACTGAGCTCCAAAGACATACTGCATTACAGTTGGCCCCTTGTGGGCACTTTTAGTGTCTGCTAGGAAATGCCTATTGAGACTGTGTTGCTTCAGTAGCCCCTACTATCGAGCCTTCTGCACCTACAAAAGGCATCACAATGGATGAAAGAAGAAAAATAGAGGAATATAGAAAACTGTGAAGTGCTGGAAAGAATGATTTTGCAATGGATGTGGACAACAGAAAATGTAAAAAAGGAAGCGGGTGAAAGCATTTGAATATGGGGCATACTGTGCAGCTCGACAGAGTGGGAGGCACTTTGTCTGAAGTACTCGAGCTAATAAGTTGTCTAAATAATAACTGCTCCACCCTCCAGCCTTTTTTCCCCTTCCTATCTCTTTGGGAAAACCTCTCATCCTTTCCCCATCAATAGAACACCAGCAGCACAGTCACAATAGACTCCAAGTAATACGTTTCCCGAGATCATAAACAACAGTGTTTGCCGAGGTGTGAGATGACATTGCTTTTGGTACTGGTGAAAGAAAGTGGTCGTCAGTTGCTGCACGAAAGTGTGAACAGAGGTATGACAGGTTGGATGAAGTTGAGCCAAAATAAAATAGCAGAGGGGAGACGAAGCAATCAAAAAATCAGCGGAGGATGTGCTGCAGTGTGACACAAGTCTGACAAAATGTTATTGTCGCTGGCAGGAGCTCTTCACACGCGCTGCGAGCACAGCCGTTACAGCAGGTGTACATTTCCTTCATATGCTCAGATGCTGTATATTTGATATGTTTTTGCAAAGTTAGTGCAAATGACAACATCGCTGCATACACTGCAGACTGAAGCCTTATCGATGCTTTTTTTTTTTTTTTTCTGAGCAATTTCCATCTAACGTGGTTAGAAATGGCAGATTTTGCCTAACAATGTGTTGTAACTGTTTGGTGAACTGAAGCACATTTGCATCTGTTTAAAGCTGTCCTTCGTTTTATCTTTTTTCAGAAAGGAGAGACTGTGAAACGAATACGGGAAGAGGTACAGTGTCCATGATTTCGATCACCATTCCGACACCATTCAATAGAATTGTTTAGCATTCTGCTGTGTTAATTATTATGTTTTTGTGTCATTTGAGACTAGTGAATGCAGCTTCTCTGATGTGACTAGCTGTTACCGTGCACCACTTTGTCCCCATCTTTTACATCAAGACATGAAGTCACTAGATCTCTGTTATTTTAGGCCCTCAGTATGTTCATCTCCAGAGAAAACATAATTTAATCTCAAGAGGCCGTCTAATACTGGTCAGGCTTTCTGGCAGTTGCATGTAATAATAATAATACAGCTCAGTTCTCTCTTCTTGTTTTGGAGGTTTGAGTCTGAAAAGCATACAGAACAGGTGCATTGTCCGAATTGCCTTTTGGGCAATAACAGCACCTTTTTCAATTTAAGTCCTCCCTCTCTTCTCTTCACTGCACCTCATCTAGCTGCTCTCTCTCTCAATTTTCTTTTCTATTTCTTTTTCCTGCTTAAAACAACTTCCTCTTTTCTATGTCTGCTCCTCTATTCCCTCTTTATAAATCTCAAGGGTGCAGCCAAACTAATGCGGCTTGGATAACTCTTTGTATTAGAAAGTAATTAGGCTGACACTTTACAGCACATTTGATTCTTTCTCTTGCTGCTAAGGTTTTATGTCGTATTTTATGAGGTATACGGATAAACAGAAGAATAGTTAGGTCATGGGACAAGGGACAAACCTCTCACTAGTGGTAGTCATCCATTCATCCATCCATCTAGCTTGGCAGTTCTGGCCTTTTGTTACTTCCCAATTATATGAGCCTCATCCTGTCAGTCCTCACTGGGCCTTACAGTCACAGTGGAGGGAATGAGTCAGTGGGCTGCCTGGAGAAAATGTCCCAGAGGTCAGAACACAGTCCTGTGTCTGCTCACTTTACCCAGAAATGCCAGCATACAAAATGGAAGAAGACGAGGGCAGAAACAGCGTCACCTTCTCATGTCAATGTTATGTCATTATCACTCTACTTTCTCTAAAATTATGAGCTGTACTGCCACTTTAGAACAGACCAAGAAGAACGAGCTGAAATTTGGGGAAATGTGTATCATATTTTTAGTTGTCAAGAGTAAGAAAACAGGACGGATATGTTATTTGTGTTTGTATGTTAACTATGGGGCTACAGCAACCAAAGGTAAAAAGTTCAGCATTTTTCACACTTTATGTTATGTATTGCATAAATGGGACACAGTGTGCTAAAGGCATCCACTAGGCCAGCTCTATCTTCCCTGTTTCCAATAAATTTGTGAGAAGATTAGCTAAAAAAGTGGAAATGGGGCAATCA
The DNA here is from genome assembly GCF_057382275.1 of Copadichromis virginalis. Classification (NCBI taxonomy): domain Eukaryota; kingdom Metazoa; phylum Chordata; class Actinopteri; order Cichliformes; family Cichlidae; genus Copadichromis; species Copadichromis virginalis. The sequence continues at coordinate 22,580,178 of NC_140637.1, read as the reverse complement.
CTGAAGTGTCTCCAGGCTGTCCAAAAAGCTGGAACAGGCCTGTTCCTCTTCACAAGTTACACTACGCTAAGTTCGTACGCTAAGTATATAACCTTAAATATAGCATCACACCTCCAACTGTTATACAGAACAAATGCTAAAGGACTTATTTTCCAACTATTCCTTTACTGAAATTTAAATAACCTGCTGACTTCTGGTTCAACAGAGCAGCGCACGAGTCAACATTTCAGAGGGATCCTGTCCTGAAAGGATCATCACCATCACGGGCTCCACAGACAGCGTCTTCAGAGCTTTTACCATGATCACATACAAACTGGAGGAGGTATTTTTACTTCACTTTTATTTATATACTGCTGAGTTATAGCAATCATTTTCTTAAGGAGTTTTAGTATATAATATATTACAAGTGAGCAAGCTGTTGGCAAAACAGGAAGAAACCTCTGGGAGAACCACTCAAAGGGACAGCCATAACTGGTTGGAGTGAGGGCAAAGAAACGATTTGAAGAAGCGCAAAGAGAAAAAACAAAAAACTGGACAAAACATAAACTATGGGAGAGAGAAGACAAAGTTATGATATGCAGTTGCAGCCTATAGACACAGGGGGTGAGACGAAGGGAGAGGAGGAGAATCTTCAGTGCATCATGGGAAGTCTCCCAGCAGTCTTAGCAGCAGGGAGTTTTACAGACAATGAGCCTGCTCTCTGACAGCCAAGTGCTCTGTTGGGGTAATACAGCACTATGTATATATTAAGAGGTTTGTAAGCTAAAATGAGGCCTGTTATTCATTGCTGTGACACTCAGATGAAATGAGTTCATGTATTTATTTTACAATAGTTGCATGCATATGAAGGTTTGTCATGTAGGAGACCAACCTGAAATCAGAAAATGTGTGCAGTTTGCCTTTTGAAGTTGTCTAATTCTTAGTGAAGCCATAACATCTTGTTTGCTGAACCTGGAAAAAGTGAAAGAAGCCATTTCGTCACATTAGTACAAGAAATCATTTCCTGTGCTTCATCTCTGCTTTACCACTAATGTGCTTTTATCGCTATCGATTATACTCTAAACTGCAGTGATGGAAGGGGAAAAAAAACTGACTATATTGCATAGCTCTTGATGTGCTTTCATATTAGATTACTCTGCAGATGAAAATCTTGAATAGGTGGATGTAACTGCTGTTGCGAAACCATTCAGACCTTTGCAAGAATGTCGTTATAAATGACGTGCAGCAAGCTGTTGGATTACATCTATCATTTATATTTCCTTCCTGTTATTTTCTTTATGCTTTTCTGGAGTGCTATGAACCGTCCGGGTACTAAAAGAGGAAAATGTTGCTAATTTGTACTCATTAATGAGAATGTGTCGTACACTTCTCGTCATCTATAGGTGAAGTACGGCAGTTTCTTCATGCTATTAATCCCCAAGGTGGCTGTCTATCACAGTGCTAATTAATATGGTGGAATGAGAGCCGCCTTCGCTGTGATTTAGCGTCGCAGCAGATACGAGCAACGGAACAGGTGCTCTCTGCTCAGGTCGGCAGCCTTCAGTAAACATACTCTGGCTGGGAGCACAGTGCAGTATTCATTAAAGATCTTTCACACTCACCCTGAAACGCCTGAGTTTCCATGGCAACATGTTGGCTGACCCACTGTGCACTGCTTCCACCATAGCTGAGTTATTGTATGTCTGACACTTTTAATTAAAACCAAAAGGGAAATAGTATAAATTTGGGCCACTGACTATTAGTATACGCTTTTGTTTCTGTCTCAACAGTTTGTGATTACAGAGCGGCTCGACCTCACTCATTTCCAGTTTGGCTGTTGATCAGTTGTGTGAGTTTTATGCTCACGTGATTTATAGCTCATGTTTTCCCCAGCTGCTGCCACATTTGTGCAAATGCAGTGATCTAATGATCAGGAAATTCGCTACACTTTCATACATGTAATTTGTTTTCAGGTGTTGAAGCACAGCATGCATAAAAGCCACATAATCTCTCTGTATTAGAGCCCTTACCCCACCAGCAGCACAATATGCTTTGGGGATTTAAGCTGAGGAACCCTTTGTGTGAGCAGCGCTTGTATAACCAGCCATCTTAATTCCACCAATTTTGCTTTAAGAGCCTCTCTTCTCTATGGAAAGTATCAAAACGTTCACACTTGTTAAGATGTGGCTCGTATTTTTAGATCAAATCAAGAGAATGACGCCGAGAGTCTTGTGATTGTACAGATGAGCCGTGTGTGCATCTTCTAATGAGACGAGACGTCAGAGAGCCCGATCTGCCTTGATAAATATAGACGCGGAGCAGAGATTCACAAGAGGCACACCAGAATATGCTTTTCAAATTTTAAAGTTGAGCGATATTAGACATATTATACAGTTTTCTTCATGAGTAAAATCCCATAAGGCTACACACACATGCTGTCCCCTTTTATGGCAAACTGCTGATTTTACAGACTGGCCCGAGTGCAAACCATTCAAGTCAAGCTGCATGTTTTGCATTCTGTCAGATTTGCTGTTGGTTGAACTCTGATGGGAAGCATATTTACATTTCAAAGCTTCACAGAGAGACACTGTTCATTAATTTATACCTCGATCTCCACCCACAGCAGATCAGATGGATGTTTTGCTACCTGCACTATAAAAACACTCATCAACTCAGTCTCAAAATCCAGTTTCTGCTCACTTTCAAAGCAGCGTATGTTGATAAGAAAGGCATATGAACGCATTTACTCTAAAAGTTTGAATGTTTAACTTTGGCTAAGGCTTGTTATTCAGGTGATATTGTTTCCTTAAGGAAACAACTGAGCTGTCATCTACAGCAAGGAAAGGAAATGGGGATGAATGGAAGGAAAGAATTTTTTTTGCAAGACCAGATTTTGGGTTATTGCCTCAAAATTTCAAGTTATTAACTCAAAATGTTAAAATAATAACCTGAACTATGTTGAGTGAAGTCCTGAGGTAAATAAGGATATTTCTCAAGGAATCAGATTTATTTTAAAAAATGTATTTTAAAACACGAGTTTCAAGAATGCTAACTGAACAAAAAAAAGAAAAACATATCCTCACATTACATTTCCCTTAAACATGGAGCCTTTTATTAAATCTACAAAAGAAAAAACTTTTTCATGCCTAATCTAACGATTTAACTCCAGGACTTTGCTCCACCCCAATACAGGAACATAGAGATGCAGAGACGGAGGTTAATAAGGTGCAGATGATGGATTGCTCTTTACTCTATCTGCCTCACACCTGACACTTCCTGTGTGGATCCCACTGGCTTTTTCTGTTGTTGGATTCCTGTTGATGCAGCAGTAATTACGTTTGGCTGCACTATATCTGGTCCAGCCCAAACCATGATTATATTGTCTTCACTGGTGTCATAGTTTTAGACTGGGATGTAATGCTAATGATGCTATGAATCCAAAACTGACTGGTAAAATGAGCTGCGTTCAGTCTCTGTCTTCCTTGACCCATACTCCTAGATCCTCTCTTCCTTCTTGTGCTTTATTGTTGACTCTCAAAACCATTTTTGCTTTTTTTCTAAATCTCCCTCCAGGACTTAACTGCACTGGTGGCCAACGGCACCATCAGCTCCAAGCCACCGGTTACCCTCCGGCTGGTCATCCCTGCCAGCCAGTGTGGCTCCCTCATCGGGAAGGGAGGGGCCAAGATAAAGGAGATCAGGGAGGTGAGCACCCAGAACACAAATCCAGTCCATGCTCCATGCCCACACTTCACAGAAAGGTTCATATTTGAAATATTGACAGAATGAATCTCCTAGAAAAGAAGCTGTACCTAGAAGGGAGTGATATTTTCTTCTACATTTTTTTTTCTGGTTTTTAGCAGGCTGCATAATTGCCCACATGCATTTTATATAGTAGAAACTCTAATTTAGAATTGCTGCATTTACAGTTCAAGTATGCTACTTCAATAAGAACAGTGTAATTAGCTGCAACTAGTGATAACAGGTTGGCATATTTAATGAAAAAAACATTATAGTTGGAATTTCTATTTTATCTATTTTCTGCTAATTAGCAATAAACACAGAGCAACTGAGGCTGATAAGAATCTGAGGACCTGTCAGGCAAAGGCAAACAGCCAAAAGCTATAAATTATTGGCAATTTCTTTAAATAATTAAACATTTTTTTAATAATTGTTTCTGCTACTTTATCATTTTCTTAAATAAGGTGTAAAAATTTGTGGCGTTTACACAAATAATAAATTAGAATGGTTGTTACACTTACCAGCTGTTGCAGTTCACACAATAAACTTATTTTCTTTATTTTTGTATGCAGATCAATTTTAAATAACACAGTGTGGCTATCATCTTGGAAAAGTAATGTATTTCTCAATCTGACATATAATTGAGTAAAACATATCAAAATGTTTCTCTTTCATGCATATTAATGTGTTGTGTATAAGCCACATGATGTAAAAATTCAGGCATACCATGCATATGATATTATGCCTGCAGTAATATCATATGCATGGTATATGTTGAAGTTATAAATAATTCAGTGTGGTAAAGAAATTGTTATTTGCTGGACACTAGTTTTTATGAAAAGTCTACAACTTCAGACAAATTATTGTAGTTGATTATTTTCAGTTACAGTTTTCATACATGTATTCATAAAAGGTATGTTCAGGTATTACAAACCTTAAAAAAAATCTGAATCCTCAAAAAAAAACTGTTTTGTTTTGTTTTTTACATAAAATCTAAAAAAAAGCATTAAATATGTAGCATTTCTAAACTGTTATCAGAGGAATTGCAAATGTTTTTCATCTTGATTTGGAGGGTAAATGCATTCATATGTCAAATAAACAGCAATTTATATTCAGTTATTACAACTAACACCTGTGTTAACTTCACTGTGAGGATCAATTTGATATCATAAACACCAACTCAGAGAAAATGATATTAGTTACTGAAAACATGAACCCCGTTTTGCCATTTGAATGTAGCCGAGCCAATTAGTTTTATTTGTATTCGATCATAAAACATAATATTAGAGATATGAAATGTTCACCTTAAAATGTTCTGTGAAAACGAAGGAAGTCACCGAAGTGACATTTTTTCTGTAGTTTAATAGCAATGTATCTGATAGCTCTTGGTGCGTTTCACCTAAAAACACAAGTGAACACTGTTAATATGAACTATTTACTTTTCGGGTTGTGAAGTTTGTCCATAAGTGCAGAAAATTGATGAAACAGTCAAGCCCAGATATATTTACTTAACACGACATAGGCCGTGACTCAGCAGTGACAACAGGAAAAACTCCTGACTGCATTCAGGCCCAGTTGAAACATTAGGATTAAACGTATCAGATCCATTGCCAGAGACATCTGACTCCTTAACTGTAGCTCTGTACCAATCTACAAATAGAATGTCGCTCATTTTAGCTTAACCTTCCCCAGTAATGGCATCCAGGTGATTTTCTGCGGTTAGATGGATTCCGCTGTCTTGTTCATCTCCTAAACTTGTTTCTGTTGTTTTGTTTGGTTGCCACAGGACCCATCAGTTACAAAGACAATGGTGATTTGTGTGTTTCAACGATCGCCTCCAGAAATAGGTCGATATCAGCAAGTGTAGATAAAGCTTAAAAAGTTTTAACTCAACCGGCACTCTTTGCCGTCAGGCATGCTGTATTAGTGATACATCAGCTACAATTAGGAGTGTGGCATCTTGTAATTGTAGAAGTGGATGTTTTTTTTGTCGCAATTTGACGTTTAGCACGTCACAGTGCAGCTGGTTTTCAGTAGGGGTGGAGAAATATAATGTCAGCAAATCCAGCTCAGAGGGGGACAAAAAGAAGCTGTGGCAGTGTAATCGCAACTCACCTTATCTTTAGGATCAAGCTATGTTTTTTTTCTAAAAACCCTATCATTTGCAGAGCACCGGAGCTCAGATACAGGTAGCAGGGGATTTGCTACCCAACTCAACTGAGCGAGGTGTGACGATATCTGGGAATCAGGACTCGGTAATCCAGTGTGTCAAGCTCATCTGCACAGTAATCCTGGAGGTAGGAAGTATACCATTCCTCTCCTTCCTCCATGCACCAACACATTGCTGATATTTTGTCATTGCGCTGCTCCTGCAGCTCACATGCATGCTTTTATTTCATCAGCATGCTGTCTGTTATTGTCTGTTTCACTGGAGCAGAAATGAATGCCTTTTTAAGCAGGGTAAATCCTTAAATGCAGCACAGAAAATGCTCAGTTTCTCTATTGTTTGAACCTTCTGTAATTCGCCTCGCAAGACATTGGATAAAGTCGAAAGGTGCCTGTCTCAGGTCAGAGGACAGCGTTCTCGCAGAGGGCACTAGTCAGCTAACAGAAAACTAACAGGCCTGCAGCAAAATCTGTCCACCTTTAGACAACAGCTCTCTTGAGAAAACCGAGGAGGAGATGAGAGGAAAACAACCCCAAGCACAGTTTCACCCTGTGTGTTCATGGGAGTGCACAAGTCCTTTTTGTTTTAGCATCGCAGCTGGACCTGACTGACTAATTGCTAGTTTGATCCAGTTTTCCAGGGCTTTCTTCAAAGGCTTGCGAGTTTCATTAGGATTCTGTACCAGTGGCGCCTTGCTTTTGGCTCAAAGATTTAAATTATGCAAAGTTATACAAAAAAAAAAATTGCTGTGACTGCTCTACATTTTCAACCCCAAAACAGTATTGCCAACACTGCAGTTACTTGATAAGATATACAGTGTCATGTTCAGTGCATAATCTCCTTTTCTTTTTAGTGTTTGAAGAATTTTATCTTCAAATGTCAGTGGATGGTTGATTTATCCAGAGGGCGAACCTTAGCAAAGCCTTGAGCTCTGACACACACTAAAGCTCAAAGCTATTATCCACAAAAAGTGCTCACTAGACTACTTCATTTATTCAATGAATGACTAATATTATCAAAAGAAAAATAAGGCTGGGAATAATGTCACTGTCATTAGCAGTTTAGCTCATCATTAACTGTTATTGTGTTTTAATGTTGCAGGGAGTTTAACACCATTTGCACTTCATTTTTCAGGCTTCGGCGCCATCGCTGATTTTATTTCAGACTAGCTGTGTAAAGCTTATCCACGTCTAAAAGATTTATTCATGGTAAAAAGCTTATCTTGCTTTCTCTGACCTCATGGCCTATTTTTGACTCCTTAGTCTCCCCCAAAGGGTGCAACCATCCCCTATCGACCAAGCCCCTCACCAGCTGCTCTCCTCATTGCAGGAAACCAGGTGAGAAAATAAGATTTTACCTCACGCACTGATTAACTTATCTGTGATAGAGTAGCACAGTGATTCTCAAAAGATGGGGTGAATCCACCTTTACAGATATAGTGGGTTTACTGGGGGTTACACCAGGAGTTGAATTAGCAAAAAGTTAATCAATTTGTTTCTATGGGAACAGAAAACACATTTTCATGACTAGCAAGGTTGTCACAATGCAGGGTAGCAAGATTCAGTGCGACAGATCCTTTTATCCTCTCAGTTTAACATGCTAAAATGTCCAATTTAGTCTAAAACACTCGTGATATTTGAGGGGGAGGAACTGAGGGTCTAGAAGTACTGGACCAGAATAAAATGTGACCTGATGGTGAGAAACCAGGCACAGTCTTCCATGATTCCTCGTAAATGAAAGAATTGTTGTCAAGATATTTTGCTATGAGGGGGAAAATGTCATCACTGTGGTGCAAGAGGAAAATTCAAGTTACTAGGATGTGTGGAAAATGAACCAAAGTGGTGAACATCTGCTTTTATGACTGCTAATAAATACAATTTTTAAATAAAGAATAGATAATTGGGGAAACACCCTTCAACCATATTATGAGTGTTGACGTTACATAGTTTATCCACCAGAGGCGACTCTGCAAGTTTGAAGCACCGCAAACAACCAGCAGCCCAGGCGAGTAAATAAATACTCGCCTGGGCGAGTATTTATTTCCCTAACGATTTCCCTAACAAATGTTAGGGAAATCGGTTTGTGTTGGATAAAAATATCATATTTATAAATCACCAGGTATCGCTATCGGTCTTGAAATTCCTATATCGGTAACCCTCATTAACCCTACCACAAAGGGAAACGCTCTTTTTTTGGCACCTAGATGCTGGCTTTGTTTGTTAATCTTAAAGGCTGCCACTCTCTCTGTGCCATTATAGTCTAAGAACAGCTGAATTAGCATTCGAGTCTGCGTTGCATGGAAATATATGATTGTTTAAAGCATAATGGTTATTGGAAAGTGTGTGGAGGAGGTGTTTCCATTCACTGCATTGTTCTTCACTTGGACGTCTTGGATCTCAGACAACCTTGGACGCTAACCCGGGTGTTGAAACAAGACTCATGCAGAGGGTCCTCAGTGGGGGATCAGTTCTTTTATGTGTGTGCATGAGGGTGGGATTGAGAAGTACTGTATATATGCTGCTGTTTGAGAAAGGGACAGATATCTACCCTCCCATGGAGCGAGTCACAAGATTAGCAAGTGAGACTGGAGACCTGCCGTCTCCTCTGGCTACAGCAGCCAGATATTCTGCATAGCTGTCAGCAGTTCCTACACAGTTTGTGCAGCCACAGACTACGGTCAATTTATGGAATGGCTTTGTGTTTTTGATATTCTTCATAATAGGCTATCAAATTAAACCCGGGGCGTGATCCTGGTCGCTCGGAGATATCTTTAATGAAGGCAGTACGGTGATAAGGGATGTTTGTATAATTTGTCAGAGGAGAAAATGAAGTGGAATGGGAAAGGGTCTGTGGATGAGTCATAGCCTATAAGCCTGTTAGGTGTGGCAAGGTGTCAGAAATGGAGCCTTGAGAGCCCATCTCAGGCCTAATTCTATAGCTAAAGCCAAAGGCAAAAAAAGAAATGTGGTTTTTTTTTTCCTACTCATTATTTTTGCATCATATTTACCAGTAAAGGTTTCAGCTGGTGAGCACAGACACCCACGAGTCATCACTGTCAATTCAAAAACAATGGCAGAACTTGCAAAACATGAAATATTTGGGTAATAAGCTCCAGGACATATTTTTATTTTTTGCTCGTCTCCTTTTCTCTTGTGTTTTTGTAGGTGTTTGAGGCATCAGAATTTGCACCCCACCCTCTGTACTCAGTCGCACAGGGTGGCCTGGACCTCCAGCAGGTAACTGGGCAATAATACAAACAGAAAAAAAAATCTCTCCAGGATTCAAACGCTGGTCTTGGATTCCAATGTGGAGCGCACAAATTAGTGTCAGGGCTGCGATGGTTTGCGTGGTGAGTGAGCAGAGGGGTTGTGTGGTATGCCCAGAGTTACACACTCCATCATATGGCATGAGGTATTAAAAACAACAGCTGAGTGTAAGCTGCAGCTATTGTTCTGGCCTGTCATAAGAGCTATAACCCCTCCTGAAACACGATACCATCACACTCACAAAACAAAACAAAATCTAACTGTGGCTCATGAAATATAAAGAGTTCCCAATTGAAATGACTTGTGCTCTAGCTGGTAGGATTATTGCAGTGAATTTGTGGTTTGTGTATGCTTTCCTATATAAATAGAGCCTCCAATGTATTGATGCATTGTAAAGATGAGCTCGCCTCTCCAGTTTATGACCTTATAGGATGAACTGGTAATAGCAGCCAGACCGCTGGCGTCAGGCAGAATCGAGTTAAGCTAAGTGCTGTCTGGTCGAGCTGTAACTATACTGAGGGAGGGCTGCACAGCACCCCATAGATAGATGGATGGATAGATGGATGAAAATGGGAAGAAGAAAGCTTTACACTAATATTAATGATCATATGCTATTATTTCAGTTTGTTAGGGTTAGAATGAGACAGCAAGTACAATGACTTTTACATTTAGTATTGTTAGGATTTCACAAAAAATATTTCTATAAGAAATACTTGGGTTTAGCTAATTGTCTAAAGGATCACTTCACACAAATCAAGTAAAAAAATAATTTTAATTTTGACTTTCAGTGGTTATCTTCCATATATGTTTTCTTGCCCTGGTTTTAAGACATTTCAGGTTTCGGGTGCCTGTTATCAGACTGCTGCAATGTAGAGAAAAGGAATCTTTGTGCAGTTTAAAGCAGTTAAACCGTTGCCTTTAACCCTAATCTTCTATTTGAGGTCCCAGAGCTCGAAAACACACTTAATTTTAAAAGCTTTTCTGACATGTCTCAGTAGTGTTGCTAAAAAAAATAATAATAATGCCGTACTTCTGTTTCTCAGAGAGCCCCGCTGTAAAATCTAGTTATAATGCAGATTTCGTTTAAAACTTTATTGGAGTTGACATGAGTGTTTACGACGTAATCTTTCCTCAAAATTAAACTACTCTGTTTAAATTTCCTGTTATATGCAATCGCTAGTTCATGAGACTTTGCTGGAGGTTTGCCAGCACGTCGGGATACTGTCGTTTTTTTGTCTGTAAATGGCTTTTTGGCAACCAAAGTAGATTACATTTTAGATTGCATTTGTTTAAAAATGTCCTCTCATAATGAGTAAAACATTCATTCGTATTCCTTTTTTGTTTATAATAATGCCCACTGGTCATTTTGTCCCTTTCACAAAATGTGCAAGCCAAGTTTGTGGCAATGAGAAGGTTCCACTTCAGTATTTTTGCTTCATATACATTCAAAAGAGAGGGTGGAAAACTAGTTTTATTAGGAGAGCAGTGGAGGCCAAACAATGAAGAGGTAAAGGCAATCTCAGCTAGGTCCGAGGCTTTAAAAGTCTTGTATTTTTTAACTCTGTGTCAGTTTCTCACAATAGTCAACCACAATTTTTAATATAAATGTTTAAAACTGATGAAGTAGTCCTTATGTAATCCTGTGGACTACCAAGAGTAAAGGTACACTGCCCATATAGATATGTCCTGATGAATGTTTTATAAGTCATCTTAATGCACTGAGCACCACAAGTCAAATTCTGACGTCTCAGGAGTAGATATTTCTAAACGTGGGCAAACAAAACAAAAATCAGAAAGTCCCCAAAGGAAAGCACTGCACTGTCATCCACCAAGGTCAGTGGCTGGTATCCTACATTTAATGGCTTCTTTGTGTGTTCATTCTTCACCATCTTTCAGGATCTTTGGCCGAGCATTTTTATGTGATTTCCTTGACAAACAGACAAATTATATTGCTCATGATGGATGCAGAGTGTTTGCATTGCTTGAATCAATACAAGTGAATTTAGTTTTTATTTATTTATTTATTTTTGGTAAAAGTGCGATCAGTTGGTTCTCTTATTATCATTTAATTTTACTTATCAGAAAAAGGCACGCATTGACAGCGAAGCACTTCCATTAAGCGGCTGCAGATTTATTGCTTGTGTGCGACGTTTTTATTGCTGTAATTTACCTAATGTACGATGCTCTTTTTCAGGCCTACACTTTGCAAAACCAATATGGCATTCCACACTCAGAGGTATGACCATTTGATGGATGTGTTAAAATTTTAATATTACATGAATGGTTTGTGGTTTTGTGTACAATCAAGTTCTTCCTCTTTGTTTTAAAGCTGGCCAAGCTACATCAGCTCTCAGTGCAGCAAGGCCTGAGTCCTATTGCCCAGCCTGCTTCAGCTGTCATACCCGGTGTGTATTGCAGGCATTTTAATCATTGCTTTCTTAATTTCAGATTGCTAACCCGTGTTTAGACATAAGAAATAAATGCCAGCTGTTTTTATCTGCGTTGATTGTGAGCTTTTGTCAGTCAGAAGCGAGGAGAGGGGGGGCTTTGTAGCTTTCTTATATCTCCTAGTGTGAGAGAGAAACTATTAAGTGAAACGATACGTTGTGCGCAGTCAGAGAACTAGGGGAAAGAAAAGAATGAGTGCTGTGTTAAACATCAGCCCATTAAAATGGAAATTAAATGCTTTACTATATCTGGCAGTTTGCAGCTGAAAGGGTTTCTTCTCTATCTCAATGGTGTTTTTGTATGGCTCTGCTAACTAAAAGAGCCGAATGATATTTCAATTCAGTTGTATTCAGTTGATGCGTGTATTTTCTCTCTTATCAGGCATGGACTCAAACTCTCAGACGTCTCAGGAGCTGCTTATTCCCAATGATGTAAGGAAAAGCAAGTCGATCTTTGTGTTTTTGTTCTTTATGCTGTTTATATTGTCCCATTTGAGCGACAGCAAAAACAACAGGAAGCCGACGCTCAGCTCACATGTACGCAGCACCGAAGCAGGTGACTGGCTGCGACTGCAAAGACGTCTGGCGTGACTTCAAAAGAGACGAGAGACATGCTTACGACTTACTAATTATCCGCGTTATTTTAACCTCGGACTAACCCAAGGTTAAAGGGATTTTGAGCTGATATGGATCCTTTCGCATTATTGTCTGGGCTGCAGTTGCAATGTCTTAGAGGGACTCCCGTGAGTGTTCAGTAAATCCTCTCATGTTCCCTGACCTACTTAGAAGCTGTCTGCTGTCAAAACAGCCAATAAGGAAACAGACAAAGATCCTTTCCCTCTCCACTTAGCCTCCACCAGGGTTTGATGAAATGCCTCTCCAATCTGAGAGATGAAAATGCAAGACACACATTTATCTTTAAATTCACTATTAGTTTGGTCATTTTGGTCAGATGGCCTGCTCTGGGATATTTGTGTGTGTGTGTGCGTGTGTGTGTGTGTGTAGGTAGGTGGGTGGGTGGGGTGGGGTTGAAAGTTGAAATTGTAATGAGGTCATTTATAATTGAACATTTAATTATCCTGAAGCATGATTATTCACAATAATGAAATGTTGCTCTGAAAATTCAACCATAAGGCTGGAGTTTAAATTTCTTTTTAAAAAAAAGGTGCTGATGAAGTGACTGAAGCAGGAATAAAACAGTCTTTGGACCATAGAGTAATAAAAGCTACTGAGTATCTAACCACATGGCGGTGTCGAAATACTCCTCTAGGTGTGTGTTTTGGCAATAAAAAAGGGAATAAAAATAACTTTAACTCTGCTGTCTTTGTTGAAAACAAGAAAAAAGGAAGAACTGGACTGGTTACTCAAGGGTTCGCTTAACTGTATAGGATAAAGCCACATCCCTGAAACAACATTTCTAAAATGCCTGAAGGCATTTCTTCCCCCATGTAAACCCCCCGCATGGCGAGCAGCACAACGCATCAGAGGTATGAGGGAGTCCAGTGCTATACGTGACAGGGACAGCTGTAAGCTCCAACCATTGTTCCAGAAGAGAGGACTTACAGCTATGACTGAGCCTCTTCAGCCCAGGCCGGCCACACTCCGGCCTCACAATCCTGCTCTGTGCTCGCACACTGAACGCCGAAGGAGAGTTGCACGCACACACAGATGTATTCAGAAACTGCTTACACCCAGTCAGCAGTATACAGTAGTTCTGCGGTGGAAGGAAGATTTAGCCAGAAGAAAAATGGCTGCACCTTTGCCATCCCATCCCTCTTCTTGTGTCCTTTCAAACGACTGCCTCAGCAGTAAACCAACAAAATATAGGCCACTTACAAGTGAGGACGACGAGCATTGTGTAACATTACTGTTTATTAAAATAACAGCTTTTTAAAAAGCCCAAAAGTTTAATTATCCGATTTTTTTTTTTGTTCTTTTTTCCCAGTTTGTTCACACAAAGATGTGTGTGGGCAAGCTGGTGTAAAAGGCCCATGATTTTTAGTCTCAGTGGGGTAGAGATGTTATCTGTGATTTGAGCTCTGTAGGGAGCATTGTTTCTAGAGTTGCTCTCTAGGCTGGCCACTCTCTGTGTATCTCTCCCCTTCTAAATAAACTGCGGAGCCAATAATAGCCAGGCAGAGCAACCAGGTCGCTGTGTGACAGATCAGACATTGTGGAACAGGCTGCTTACTTCTCAGGAAAGGAATGTAAAATGGAGGGAGGACATTGTGTTAGTGTGTGTGTGTGTGCGCGCGTGTGTGTTGTGTACTTCTGCCTATACGTCAGCCACTGTTAAACTTCCTGCACACTCACTTACTACAAGTACTTCATCACTGTCTGGCCCACTCGCAATATATTTGGCAGCATAACCCTGTCGCCTGAGCCTTGACACCCTGCACTTGAGCTGTTGCCCCGAGCTTTGGCTCTGCTGAATATTGTCACTAATGGCCAAGGGTGCAGGTAATGAAAGCAAAACAAAAGTGATAATGTATTTTGGAATGCAATAAAACTCGTGTCATTGTCTAATCTGCTCTCAGCAGAGAGAACACTCAAGCCAATGGGACTGTATATTATATATTTGAGTTATTTTCCCATTATGTTTTCCATTAGTGCAGAGATGCATCTAGCTGGCGTGTGTTTGGGAAGTGATTTGTTTGGGAAGTCATCACCACTCTGAGGAATCAATAACCTTTTAGCCACTCAGATTAATGAGAGGCAAATGTGCCTTCTCTCGTCTCTTTTACCAGTGCGCACACAGTAGCAATTAAGGGAGACCCGCCAGAGGGGGGGAGGAGGTTTGACATGCATGACGAATGACCAATCCAGTGAAGACAAACAATGTAATTGCAATATTTGAAGTGGGCTGCATTAAGTCAGCTCAACAGCAGTGCAGTTTTCATAGTGTTCCCTCTCCTTTGCCCCCTTTGTCAGAATCACTTTGATCAGCACAACAGAGCCGACAGTGGGAAAACGCTGCGTTCAGTCAAATGATTTATTAAACCCCCCAGATTCTGTATATCTACGTAGTAATTAATTTTTCCATCAAACTGACCTGATCTGTCTCAACTCTGTCCTCCCGCAGCTGATTGGCTCGATCATTGGTCGTCAGGGCACTAAGATCAACGAGATCAGGCAGGTGTCAGGAGCTCAGATTAAAATCGGGAGCCAGCTGGACGGGACAAGCGATCGCCATGTCACTATCACAGGAACACCAGTGAGCATCAACCTGGCCCAGTACCTCATTACCTCCTGGTAAGGCCCAGTGACACACACAGCCATCTAATGAATCATTGCAAGCACAGGCCTGACAGAAAAGCACCGACTTAAAAGGGTCAAAGGCTGTGCTATAAGTGGTAATGAGGTGCTGCTGGTATGAAGAATGAGTAAGAGCAGGTCTGTGTTGTGTGCTGGATAGTAATGTCTTGTTGGAATTCAGGCATTGCTATGCTCTGACATGTTTTTTTTAAATTAGCTTTTCTTCTATATAAGACCATAAGGAAGGAAATTAATCTGCATTAAATGTAGTTATCAGTTCTTGCTTTTAACAATTCAAAAAAAAAAAAGAGGAAAAAATACAAAAACATTCCCACTTTAATTCTTGTAACTGATTCAGATCAGCTTTGCCTCATTATTTTTTGGTGTTCCTCAAACCGCATTTCTTTCTGTGTAAAACATATGCTAGCAGTGACAAAAAGGTGTCAACAATGATAAAAAAAAAAGTTTATATACAGTATGTACTCGATTGCACCTGATAACCAACTACAATACATAGAGGGAGTCAAATGACAGGTAGCCAGGAGATTTTTCTGGATACCAGTAACGGGGGCAAAAGATATTCCAGCAAAGTTGAACAAGTGTTGAAGAAAATTTGGGCCATATACTGGTGATCGTACTCACTTATGTTTGTCACGTCATAAACAAATACTATATTGAGGGTGAGATATTAAAGAATACTGCTAACAGCTACTGCAGCAATAAAGTGGATCACAGTGAAGTCGCTCAAACCTGTAAAACAACTAGTTCAAAAAGTTATGGGAGACAAATCAAATGGAACAAATGATACACTCCCTGACAAAGATTTTTTTTATCAAATGGTGGAGGCCGCCTTATAGACTTGCAATATTAACATCTTCATTCATCCATTTCCTTCCACTTCATGGTCACAGGAGCTTGGAGCCTTCCCCAGCTGACATAGGGCAAGAGGCAGGGTTTTAAGAGGGCAGTGGGTATTTCCAACACTTGGTTTTCATGCCCTCTGATTCTTCTTATTTTCACATTTGCGTTCTTTAACCTCTAACGGACGCTGACTTAAAAGGCATCACTTCCAGTAAATCTGTTATAATGTAACGTAGTTCCCTCTGGAGCCACAAAAAGCTTTTCTTTTTTCCCACACATGCATTAATGCTCTCCAAGACCTGCAAACAAACTACAATAAGTAACTTTGGTGGAGTTCCCCTTTAATGATTTTCCAGAAACTTCCCCCAGTGTTGCAGCAACAGAATAATCCTCTAATCTTCACGACTCTCTTTTCTTTTCTTTTTTTCCTATCATAGTTTAGAGACAGCCAAATCTACAGCCCAGGCAGCCAGCATGGGAAGTCCAGTTGACCTCAACATGGCCTTCACCCAGCCAGCCTCCCCAGCTGCTTCTCCTGCACCCACCCTGGCTGCCGTGAGCACCCTGACCCCAGCTCATGTTCTGGGAGCTCCGTACGGTGCCATGCCCCTCTCCGGGCTGCTGGGGGTGAAGTCCGTCCCCTTTCTGACTTTGTCCAGCCCGGCCCCAGCCGTAGCCGTCACTGCAGCACCCTCCCACACCACTCTGGCTGCCTACACAGCCAAAATCTCTTCAGCCAACTGCATCAAAAAGCCAGAGAGACAGAAGTTCGCTCCCTACTGATGAAGCCTCTGAGCTCCGTGCGCAGAGTCAGATGAAGGACAGCTGCAGTGTTCTTTCACAAACCCCTGATGTAGCCATATCCGCTGGCAGAGATGCTCTTGCCTTTTATTCTATGACACACCAACAGAGACGAGACCAATGGAGATGTGGATAAAGCTATTAAAAGTTATTTACGACTATAGATAATTTGTGAGTTACCCATGAATTGATGGACAGCTTTCATTGTCACCTCATCACTGTTATTGATCACAAAAAAACAATAAAAAAAAAAAAAGGGCTGAGGTCTCACCTGAGACACACATGTTTACCAGTGTTTACATGTGTGTCTCAAGTTAGAGATCAGCTAAGTATTTATCCTCAATAAATTTGTAAATTATACTCAGATGACAGATGCTCTACTGTATGATGCTTTTATACAATGTCTACGTTTGCCTCTTGAAGTTTTTAAGAAAATTTGTAAATGTCTGGGGGGTGTTTTGTTTTTGTTTTTTTGGTTTTTTTTTTAATAATCTGTGCTATATTACTGTACTTTACGTTGTTCAGTGTTATGTCTTTTTTGTTGGAATTTATTTTGAATGTGCAACTTGGTTAATCTTTATTTATTAGTATTGTTTCACTTATTAAAAGTCTTTGGTTCCTGTTAATGGTGGCTTTATCTATTTCCTTCACAGGCATTCAAAGAGCAATGATGCAGCTTTGCAGAAACTCATTTTCAGGAGGAAACAGTACACACACACACACACACACACACACACACACACACACACACAAAAACAAGACAACGCCACATTTAGGTTTTCTCTCAAATAACAACAAGATGGGAGGTTCTCATTTTAGCTGCAAGAACTGATGAGAGATTCGTTTCACACTATTGTGCTCATGTGCCCCAAAACAATAACTGCAGAATGAGACGGTGCAACCTCAGAGGAGAAAAGAGCTCTGCTGGCATGATGGGCAATGTGCTCACATGTAAGTGTGCATGTATAAAAGCGCACAATCGCATGGCGTTCTGTGCAGAGAAAATGCGCTCTGTAAGTCCCTTGAGACAAAGTGTAGAGAGACTGTAAGGCAGAGGGGTTTGTGTGGGGGAAAAAAGGGGCACTAACATGGCTAGGAGCTAGAAAAGATCTGAGGATTCACAGCGATGCTGTGGAAAAAAAAATCTGTATCTGCATCAGCATGCACCACAGCATCATCATCCTCAGGAGAGGCAGCTACAATCCTTTCATCCTAACTATTTCTGTTTTTTTTTTTTTCTGTCACTGCATCATGGATATGCGAGACACTATGAATGCGCAGTTCTCACTGTTACCAAACGCATTCACTTTTCAGAGGCAAACAAAAAAAGAGCCAGTGCCTCAGTTTCATAGACTTTCTGCTGAAGTCCAGCAAACAGTGAAGCTAAATTATGACACAAAGAAAACTTGATCTTTGAGGTCCTTGAATTTCTCTTCTGTCTCTATGGTAACATCACTTGTGAGTTTATATATTATTCTTTCTAGGACCTCCTAAAATCCAAGTACATGCCAAGATATAATGCTTGTAAAATCACCTTCAAATGACAAATCAGAGCACCTTTTTCAGCAGTAACTCAAAAAAACAATTTTCTGTATGATCAGTCTCTGACATGATTGTAGAGGAATTTTGGGCCACTCTTCTTTGCTTCAGTTCAATGGGGTTTGCAGGCATTCGTGTAGGCACAGCTCTCTTAAGGGCCCACCACCTGATTTCAGGCAGGTTGACTTTGACCATTACAACACTTTCTTTTCTTTTCCAGCTGTTCTGTTTGTTCTTGTACTTGAAATCTTTGTCCTCTTACATGACCCAGTATTGGGTTTTAGCTGCCTGACAGATGACCCACCATTTGACTCCAAAATACTTTAAGTACGGAGGAGTTTGTGGTCAGCGCAACAACAGCAAGGTGTCCAGCTCCTGTTCTAAGCCCAGAAGATCATCACTTCACCACCATGCTGGACAGCTTGTATGAGGTGTTTGTGTTGATGTGCAGTATTTGTTTTTCACCAAATATGGTGCTGTCCCTTGTGGTCAAACACGTCAACTTTAGCCTCTGACTGCAGTCTATTTCTAACTAACCCATTCCCTTTGACCCTTAGTATACTATAAAAACCTATCATGTGATTATGTTACAGTTTTATAGCATTTATAGTCTGAAACAGGTCAAAGTCCATATATTTAAAGGTTTGCCAATAGCTTACTGTGAAATATGCTTTCTTTACACGAACAGATAAACTCCACTGATATTCCAGCTCCATTACCACACACCAGATACGTTGCATTAGAATATCAAAGCATGAAGTTTGAGCTGGTGACAGCTGGGACCCTAGCTGTCACTTAGCTGTCACATTTTCTTTTTTCTTCTTCTTCTTTCAGTTGTGGTGGACTCGGGGGATGTGTGGCATGCCGTTATCTATGCACAGACACTCGCAAAACTGAAAATAGCACAAATATCTGGATTCTTACCACTGTAGCGCTCAGCCTCAGTAATTCAGTGACAAACAGCACCCTCCACTGTCGACTCAATATTCTGCGTGACCCTTCACGGTACAGAAAAAGGTAGCGAGGAAGAGTTAGAGCTGATAAAAGATTGTCTTTAATGTTTGGCATTGTTAATGAATTCCATACCACAGCAGTTATGGGAGTAGGAAAACCACTTTTACAACCAAACACTGTTTGATCATGCTAACACCATATGTACAGGAAAGCACATTGAAAAGTGTATAAAGTATTTATATGAGAGGACTCAAGTCAAGAACGGTGGAGACGGCCACAGTCTAATGGATTCGTCCTTTTCCAAACACTGATTATAGATATTTATCAATTACATTGATCTCTGGAGTACATGTATATACACAAAACAACAATAAACCTTTTGGGGGTTTCTGCAATAATTCTCAAAAATATTTCACAATACTGCTGTATGTACAATAACAGAATTTACATTGAAAAATTCTATTGTACCTATATTTTGAGTATCACTTCAGTCACCAGTTATCCTCAACGCCATCAAGCTCACAAGAGATACTCACGTGCCGTTACAGATCTAATGACCTCATGTTCAACTCCATACAAAGTACAGCAGCCTATTCAGTGCCTTCTGTCTCGGTACGGTTTCTGAAATATGTTCACACAACTGATGATCTCACATACAAAAATAGATGTTGTCTAGTCAGCTGACAACTTGATGTACAGTAACACAAAGCATCCACCTGCAAAAAACAACCAGGAAAACAAGTAATTGTTAAAATATTAGCTATATCCTTCCAACCCCCACGGGACGATAAAGAGCGCTGTTCCTTCTGCCCCACAGTAAAAGTAAACCTTTCTGCCAGTCCGGGCTTCAGCATTCTTGTGTAACATGTCATCAGTTTTGAAACAACAGAAGGTAATTGAGAAAGAGCCGCAGGCAGAATAAGAAATATTAGCGCTACAAACCAAACAACAATCTGAAACCAAAGCGGGACAAAACCATACAAAAACATCACTAGGTAGATATCTTCTTTTTTTCTATTTTTTTTTCCTTCAGGGAGTTTACAGTGAAGAAAGTGAAAAGGAGAATGGCTGTTACTACATGAGCTCCCCACAGTCCGGATGAGAGGTCAAACTGCATTTGAGTGCACTTAAGGCAGGTAGGCGATTCCAATGCTGTCTGTGTGGGCTCCTCGACCGGTCACTGAGCAGTTGGGGCGGATGGGTGGGGGGCGTGTGGGCTCGACAGTGTCGTCAGGCGCAACAAAAATTGCCACTGCAGCTGTCCAGGTTCAGCCCTCACTGCTCAACATGGTCTGACAACCATACACAGAGAAGGAAAATGACGGCGAGAGAGTGGTGTTGGTGTTAGTTTGGAGTCCAGCAGGTGTGAAGTGGACAGTTCTTCATTCTCCGTGAACATGAAAGCTGACAGGTGTGGGGCCTGTCTGTCAACTGTCCTCAGTTTGCCTTCAGACTCCCAAACACCTTCATTCCTCTCGAGATATCTTTGTCACACAGAAGAGACAAATAGAGACGTCTTCAACAAAGACTCAACTTAAAGCACTTAAACATTAGCCAGGATTGCAGCTGGTGCAATACAAGTAGGAACATCTCATCTGAATACATTCACGTGGGTTTCCATACGCATGGTACGGATGGGAAATCATCAGTGACTTAAGTTCGTGTCCCTTGAGATGCTGGTCCAAGAGGAGAGCTGCAAGTACACCAGCGATTTGCGACAGCCCAGCAGCAACACGTATTACAGTGCGCATTTGATATGATTCACTATTAAGGAGCACTTAACAGTGTTTTGAAAAAACATAATGGACGTAAGCCTTTGAAAACACTATAATGTAGCAAATTTATCAAAATAAGAATTCATATATATGAAGCATTTAAAGCAGAGAAGTCACCTCGCTGTGACTAATAACCTTCTGTAGTTTCCTCGTGTTATGAAATGACATGAAAAGCAAAATTAAGGGAGTTCACAGCTTATACTGCACCTGGGATCATGTTGGTTATGATCGTGGTCGTCATGTTTCACAAAACCGTTTTCATATTATTCTCAAGTGGAAAAAAAAACATGCTCACAGACGAGTTGTACAATTGTGTACAATCAATATCAATTTTTGAACAGAAGTTAATTGATCCCATTGTTCAAGAGATATTTTTCTTTTAATTCTAAGAGGCCACACGAAGCAGCGGCAGCGGTTGTGCCTCAAACCGTAGCTTCAACCGTCTTCGCTCCTTCGTTCCTTTCCTTCATGTGCACTGAAGTTAAACCGCAGAACATGACAATCGAGCATGCTCCATTGCGTCACATTAGACTTGTTCTACTACCGCTTCCTTTTACTCAGTGCAAATGAAGGGAAGAAGAAAAGGAGAAGAAAGCTCTAACGTAAACTGAGCTGGAGTTTCAGATCACTGTGTCTCCTCGTGCTCCTCGCTGATGCACTGCTCCCAGGCATGTTTGCCCTGGTCCTCTCTGTGGCCATGAGGGGAATGGAAGATCCTGCGGGGGAGCGGGATGGGTTGAGGTGGCAGGTCCTCCTCAGGAATGCAGCCCTCTCTCAAGTAGGGTTTGGGGGGAACAGCTGGAGGCTGAGGTCTGCGGTAAGGGATGTGATGAGGGCCATGAGTAGGGGCGTGGTGGTGAGTTGGTGGCCCATGTGAGTGGCTGTCCAGCCCTGGGTGGGCATGAGCGTGAGGGTGCGGGTGGTTGTGCGGGTGTGACGCAGGGCTGCGGTAGTGGAAAGGGCGAACCGGGTCCATGGAGTCGATTTCTCCTCCGCCGTAGTGGATGTGCATGTAGGGAGACGCCATGTACTCGTCAGGTGGGGACCACAGGTGACTTGGAAGAGGCTCCAAGGCATCGTTCCTGATGGGTCCAGGATCAGGATACTGACCCCCAAAGTTACTCTCACTCAGGGAGGAGACACCGCTGCTGGCGCTGCCTGATAGAGTGGAGTTACTGCCTCCCAAAGCAGACTGAGGACTGGTAGGAGAGCCAGGGATTGGGTGGAGAGGAGACTAGAGAAAGAGAAAGAGAAAGAGAGAGGATGTCATGGGTGTCTTTTTTTAAAGTAATGTTGTTTACATTTAACGTTTACATTTCGGCTTGATATCTCTTTTAACTTTTTCCCTCTTGGGTGCTTTTTAGAGCTGTTGTCAAATTTCATCTTAATGGGGAAAAGAGTAAAGATGATATCTAAAAGTGGATCGAGGATAGGAGAAACCTCAAATAATCAAAAGATCAAAATAAACAAAGTAAACATTTGCCAGTGTTGAAAGTCATGCGTCCTGAACAAAGCAGGTGTGGTAGCAGGGTGTGGTCTTTGGCTCAGATGCAGGGGAGGGGTGGAGTAGAAGGTTTAGAAGACCGTGCCAAGAGAGGCTGGCTGGAAACTGTCAGTCCTTATCTAATCATGTCTCTTCTACTTATGCAGTAGCGCACTGAGACTGAGGTGACTGCACAGAACTTGGTTTGGCAGCCAGAAATCTACAGCGGCTGGCGCCCTGAAAAAGCTCCGGCTCTGTCTGAAAAGACGGTGATAAAAGTGTGTAAATAATAAAGAAACCAAGCACACTAGTCACCATATCTGACAGTGTGTGCGTTAATGTCCCTAATGTGGCAGGGTTTTTGCTACAACAGGCAAATACAAAATTATAAATTCAAAGTGGATGATGTTTTTCTTAAGCTTGTACCTTTCGGAGGGAACGGACAGGCAGGGCAGGAGGAGGGTCGCTGTTCTGTTGGTGAAATGCATCACAGTGCATCAGGAAATGTCCTGTGAAGAGAAGTTCAAGTCAGGAAAAGGAATAAAAAAATAAAAGCCCACAAAGTCCAGATCATTATAGACAATGAGGAGTAGTACCCTAACCAAACAGATTCCCTGAAATCCTCGATAAGCATAACTGTGAAGTAAAATGAAATAGTACCTGGTGGGAAGGACCTGGGTGGGACAGGGGGCATTATTACCCCTCCGGTAGAAGCTGGCATGTAGGTCATCTGCTCCCTGTTCTCCCCATCCAGACTCCAGCTACTGGGAGTGTTGGGAAAGACTGAAAGGGAATACAAAAACTTTTTTTTAAGACAGCACAAACATCTTATGCACCAAAATAGCTAGTTTGCTGCTCATATATGTTACCTTTCTCTGGTAGCGTCATATGAACATCAGTACAAGGCTTACAGGGGCTAACTTGCTGAAGTAAGGCACGCTGCATGTGGTTGTTCTGGAAAAAATAAAATGAAGCAAAAGAACAAAATGAATCAGAAACACAGAAACAGAACACATTTTTGTTTGTATATTCATTCAGCATTACGGGACTGCAGATTTCCCCCACCTGCCCATTCTCTGCCATGTTGTAGTACATGGAGTTGTTGGCTCTCTCGCGATGAGACGGCAACAGAATCATCACTTCTCGGTTGTGTTTGGCCTTATCGGGTAAGGATGGAGAGCCTGGACAAAAGAAAAGACGCGCAAGTAAACGATTTCTATTTGCAAATAAGTAAGAGACAAAGATGTTTGTTGTCATAAAAGTGCAGAATTTTGCAGCCTTGTTACTTTCTAGTGTTGCTTATTTATGTGAGCATCTTATTACAGGATGGTTAGTATGGGTAATATACAGTAGTAACTATCAGATGTGACTTTCTGCTTTGTTCCTCACCTCTGGCACTTGAGGGGGCAGAGTTAATAATCTGGGAAGAGTTGGAGCGGATTGAGCTCAGGCTGGAGGACGAAGGGCTTGGCTGCAAAACAAAACTTTTATTTGTCTTTTGTGCTTTTGTACTCTGTAGAATAAACCAATGATTAATGCTGTGAAAAGAAAAGTTCATCAAAACAATAACAATTAAGTGAAAGAGTTAGATTATAGTTTACATCCTCAAAAGATCGGATCTCATGTGAGTTGCACTCTGTAAAGAACGCAAATTATTACAAGCTGAAGCACATTCCCACCAGTATTTGTTCGTTTTTACGTCATCCAACTCCTACCTGCATGTGTAATGCCTCCTCAGGGTGCTCCCCCATCAGGCCGTCGGTCATGATGACGAGGTTTCCTGCCTCACTCGACGTGTGAGAGGACAGGGAGGAGGACGAGTGTCGGATCGAGCCCTGCAGGTTTAGAGGACTGCAGGACAGACATAACGGTTGAGATCACTGAAACATTTATCTCTGTGTTTGTTTAATCATTTTGCATTTTTATGCCTCTTTTACAGCCTGTACAGATTTATTTCAGAGGGCATTTGGTGTTAATTTCAAGAGTTTGGCTCATACTGCATTGTAGATTCACATCACGGTCATAACATAGCGCATAAATTCATACAGCTGCCCTGGGTATTGTTTTGAAGGTTTGGAAATTATGAGGCTAAAACACCAAATGAATCTCTAAGCTAGCTTAGAAGAGCACCACGACTGACCTGTGTCTGTGCATGAGCCGCACGCTCTCAGGGCTCATGTGGCTGTGGGAGGAGAGGATGCCTCTGGGAGAATTAACCCCTGGGCACCCCGCAGGTCCAAATCGATCCACGCCAGGCAGACCCTGCTGGGACCCAACCATATACTGCTCTGAATATTTACACTGCTCACGCATACACTTACTTATAAACTTAATGCACTGAAACACACTTGGCGTATAGTTTGAGTCACGTGTCACTCTACTCACGTGGTGTAAGCCTGTTCTCATCATGTGGAACTGGTCCACAAGCTTTTTGTGCAGAGGACGCATCTCTGGATGCACCAGTTTCTCGTGAACAGCCAGCCCTACTCCGAGAATGTGCACCTGATGATGAAATCAGAGGAATCAATAGTGACCTGAAGGTTTCATAACCATATGTTATGGTTAACATACAGTTAACGTATATTTTGAACTTTTTAAACCCAGCCTGACTTGTTCCTGCATTAGATCCTTCAGATGTGAGATCCTCTCTGTATCCTCTGGGTGACTGCTGATGTAGTCTTTATCAAAGAACGCCTGTGGTAGAGGGTGAGGCAAAAAATAAAGATCTCTCTCACAACGCCAATTCATCATTCATCATTTCTGCCATCCTCTCTCCCCTCTCCCTCAGCCCTACAGCAGTACCTCCTGATATCTGGCAATGCCTCCATTCACAGCAGCATCTATGACCCCATTGAGGCACATGCTGAGCGGGTTGATGTTCCCATGATGCTGCCTGTGCTGGTACTGGCTAATCAAAGTCCGCAGCTCCTGGGTCTTATTCTCCACCACGTAAATAGCGTTCTCCAGAGGGCTGACCTCCACCTTGAAATAAATACAGATATTTACTCTGAGCTTTGATGAAAGAGGAGATGGCCTTTAAATGTTAACAGAAAACTGGCCTTTAGGTAATGTGTACGATACAAGGTGAGTGAGAGAACGTTTGAGCTCCTTACCACTTCTCTCCTTTCGACCTCTGCCCAACGGGAGATACCAGGGAGAGGACGCAAGAGGATCAAGGTTGTTCTCTCAATCCACAGACTCTGTTAAACATGTGGACAAAGAAGCCATCTCATATTAGCCACATCTGCTAGACTAATATAAAAGAAAACCGAGTGGAGACCCGACAGTGTATAAGAGATACTGGGCTGGCAAACTATTCAGCACCGTGTTGTAGAGTACGATATAGGTCAGACTAGTGAGAATTCCTGTGTGGTGTGGTTCTGAATTTGGGTTACTGTGTCAGGACAAACAGCATCATACCTACAAGTCTCTTAAGCCCTGAAGGTTGTAGGGATTTGAGCATTGTTAGCATCGAGATAGAAATGGCAGGTAAAATAACAACAATAAAAACAACAGCAGCAAAAGTTAAACAACTGTATTAATTTACTGACTGTTAAAGTTATAATTTAAGGGAAATTGATTTCTTCTTTTCTTTTTATCTTACCTTATGTACATGTAGTATCCAGTATTACAGTACTCACAGTCAGAGTATTCTGGTTGTGTTATGCACATGTAAACATCTTATTTTGAGAAAACAGAATTTTGCAGTATAGAAAATACCTTCTTTAAATTCCTTTTTTGGTACAGATAGCCTCTTATAATCTGATACTGTTATGATCCTGTTTGGTGATAATAAGATCCCGAATGTTGTGTTTCAAACTTAGTTGAAATAAATCTGAAAGATTAAGTGAAATAAGATTAAGTGGTTAGGACTTTAAATATATCATGAAATTATTAACTTGATACAATGAATGCTTTTCACCACCTGTCAAGATGACTTTCTTCTTTTATTATTGTTGTATTAAGCCAATACATAGGCTGAACGGCCACTTTGTTAGGCACACATGCTAAAGTGTTCATTTAAGCAAAATGAGCTACTGAAGTTTAAACCGAGCATCAGGATGGGGGAGAAAGATGATTTAAGTGACTTTGTAATAGTCTTTGGTGCCAAATGGGTTGGCCTGACTATTTCAGAAACTGCCGATCTAAATATCAGACCATTATTCATCACTGACTTTTTTTTACCACGGCCTCTGTGCGCTGTTACATTTCGCTTCATCGTTTGATGGTGACATTTCCAGCAGATACATTCAAACAGATTTTGAGGTTATTAAGAATTTATTTCCCAAATGTATGAAGAGAATTATATCCAAAGGAGCTGCTGGGTTTCAGCACATTTTAAACCGTTACTGTGTCACATGCTGCACTGAGTGATCTGAAAATGTTAAGAAGGAACCAAATTCATACATAAGATAGGCAGGCAGTTTCATCGTTGTATCATTTGCTGTATATCATTCAGGAAAGGCTATCATGTCAAGGTGGGTCAAAATCTCTGAGGTATGTTATTGAATTTATGCCACAAAGAATTAAAGCAGCTCTGAAGGCCTGGTACTAACGAGATGTACTTAATAAAGTGGCTGATGAGTGTATATTTATTTGTATCTATATATGTTATGTGCCTATAATTATTTCATGCTAGTGCAGTTTTGCTTTTCCTCTTCACGCATTATTCAATTTTGCAGTGATTACGACTGATGTGGTCACATTTTATTCAGTGACTGTTGCTACACAAGCGAGTCATATTTGAATGAAAACCTGATATTACAAACTCAATTTACTCCACACAGAAGAACTATTAAACCAGAATGTGTCTCAAATAATAATGCGGCAAATGTGACAATATTGACTTTAGCTGACCAGATTTAATACTAAAAATCTTATTAACACTTGGTTTAACTTTGTTGCAATTTTTTCTCATAGCTCATAATAAAGTAAATCTGATTATATTTATCTTCAATTACGTAGCAGAGAAATTTAAAGGCATTAAAGGGCTTTAAAGGCGTTATTGTCTAAGAGCTGTAGGCACTCCCCTGTGGCCACCTTAAGTGTTGCACTTGCTTACGTCACCTATACCTGCTTATGTCTCTTAAATGAAAAAATGTCTGCATAATTACACTGCAATTTCCACAGAGTTGGATCCGTTTCATTGTTTTATAATAGCGTTTTATAATAGCGTTACAGCCATATTCAGTATTTTCATGTAAAAAAAACTAAACAGTGAGTCAGAAATGGGCTGAGCTGGCACTGCGGGCTCAACGTACCCTGAACTCATTCTCGCGGTCCTTGGGCCCCTTGTGGAAAGGTCTGTCATAGTGGAAGCGGCTGACATTGTTTATGCGGTAGAAACTCTTGATCCTCTCAGGCACACGTTCCAGCTGAGGCACATCAGAAATGTCTGACACTGGAGTCACCGCATAGATCTGCAAGTCTAGAAGCCAAGTGTCAAGGAAGTGACAGACAAAGTCCGACATACATGCATATTCACTGAGGAGGAAGAGCAGAGGGGATGTTCAAAAGAAATACTTAGACAGAGCTTTAGTTTTTCCTGTGTGACCCTGGAAATCAACTTCAGTGTTTAGTTCAGTATTTAATCTGTAATAATCTCTAATAACAACACTCAAATGCTTAGCAGAGTAATCAAAAGCCAATAAAATGCACAACACGTGGAGCAATCGCTCTGCTTTTCAAGTCATTAAATCTACCAGGCAAAAATGCAAAATAAATCTGGTTACTGCTTTTCGAATGACTCAATGCAATATGAACATCTGCGGACTGATGTTGTAATGGTCTCTCACTCTAAAGAAAAAATAATGAAGTCGTTTTAGCCATAGTGAAACTGCCAGGATACACTGAGCGTCACTTTGCAGGATGGTGTCGTCTGGAATGTTTGGATGCTGCATGGCGATGGCTTGCGGAAATTCCCCCAGCATCCTTTGCTGAAAGTCCTCCAGCCGTTCATAGTCATACCCACGACAGACAAACTCCTTGTTCTGGAGAAAGAGAAAAGACATAAGACCGAAATGTTGCTGAGAATCTGCTGCAAATGATTCTCAGAGTTTAAGTGAGGCATTCCTCTGGACATTGCTTAATTCTTTCAAGTACTGTCTGATTTACTATTAAATTTAGGTGGTATTGCACAAATAAATTACATTTCAAGAAAGGGCGTATGGTTGGATTTCCAGTGCACTCGTCAGACTATAAATATATAATCTGAAGTTTGTAGAGTCAAACTGAATGGATAGATGCTTCATTTTATACATCAGTGACAAGTGGACTGAGAACGTCTTAATTTAAAGATTAAGAGGCTGAATACTTGTGTCCGTATAGTTTATGTGCAGCAGTAGATAGGTGACTAACTGAAAAGCATACAGTGGTTTTTCAGTTAGTGGACTATCTACTAACTAAAACCAAGCGCAGACCTAACTCTTTATAGCTACTGAACATTGAAGTAAGCAAATTACAAAATTAACCACATTCACAAAAAAACAAACAAAACAAAACAAAAAGATTATAGCTACTTTAACTAAGGGTAATAGGCAAGGCAATGAGTGCAAATAAATCTGTTGTCAGAGGACCGCACTGGGCAGACTTACTTAGATTAGAAGAAATTAATGCATCACCCTAAAATCTGTCAGATGGCCATGACATATTTGGTAGTAATGGTTGGTAAACAATCTTACTTTTTAACTTCTCAGCTTGCACAGCCTACTGCAGTTAAAGCAATGGTGGAAGTGCACATCTGAACACATGGGCAGGATTATATCTGTGTCAGACTGGATTTGGAAAGTCCTACCCTGAGGAAGAAAGGAAACTTCCTGCCATAGAAGCCCATTCGAAAGAACTCCGGTTCAATCCTCTGCTGTTCAATGATGTTGTCATAGTATGCTGCCTCCATTTTCTGTCACCGAATGAAAAAAATGCAAAAGAGTCAAGATGAATAATCGAGCAATCACACACATTACTGAGCTGACTCCATTTTCTTGGGAGTGTGGGCGTGCACAGGTAATTAGGACATTGTGTTTGCCGCTGTGCACGCGTCACACCAAATAACAGAGCATGATGATAACGGAGGAAGCTGTCAACACTACCACCTTCTTCATCACAAAGGATGCTTGTTTGTTAATAAAAGCAGAAATGAGGAACATGCGGGACTTACCCGTATCCAGCTGAGGCTCTGATAATCATATAGAGTCTCATACTGGAAAGCTAGCTCCCGGCAAAGAGAGATT
This sequence comes from Copadichromis virginalis, assembly GCF_057382275.1. Taxonomy (NCBI): domain Eukaryota; kingdom Metazoa; phylum Chordata; class Actinopteri; order Cichliformes; family Cichlidae; genus Copadichromis; species Copadichromis virginalis. The sequence goes on along the minus strand of NC_140637.1, from coordinate 22,550,681 downwards.
CCATATTCCCAGCACTGCAAAGTCATAAAATGAAGCTGAATGAGAATAAATCTTGATTTATCCTTAATAATCAAGAGAAATGTCATAACATTAAAAGTGTGTTTTGGGAAGGTTGTAGGTTATTAAGATTTTAAATGGAACAATTTCAGCATCTAAATTGTCAGATTAGTGCAAAGAGACCATTATGATTTCAGGTTTTCTTTTTCCTTTAATAATATTATTTTTTCCTTTTCTCCATATAAGAGAGTTAATTGGTATGTGTGATAGAACGTGTTGCTGAGTCTGCTATCTACTGGCAGTTTTACCTTACATTCATCATTTTTCATTACCAGCAGCAGGAGCAGCTTTACTGAGATCTACACTGAAAAAAATTATCTGGTGGATTAAAAGAAATATGAAAAAAAAAGTATGAGTATTAGTTTTATGCAGTAAAGTTAGGATTAGTCAACTCTTATTTTCTATGTTATTATTGCAAAACTGTATTCGGTTAATTTAACTTTTTTATGTTTTTCATTCATGTGAAGACTTTTGAGTCATCTCATGTTAGACAATTCAAATTGCAATGATGTAAAAGCTGAAACTCTTACCGGGAGAACTGAACTGCAGCAAACTGCATATAATTTTAAACCACTTCGCCAAACTCTATTAAATCTGCTTTTTTCCTCATCTATCATTTTTTTTATTTCTTCATTTAACCTGTCATATTATTCCCACTGTTTCTTCAATTTCCTAATCCTTGTTTTATTTGTGTTTTTTAAGCTATTTATTTAATTATAATCTATTTGCTTTGCAAAGCCCTTTCTATTATTGTGTTATTGTAATTATGCTATGAATGTTTAATAGATACAATTTGTTGCTGCTAAATAAACTAGCATTATTAGTCACATTTCTTTTCAGAGCGGTGTATGAAAGTGAAGGTGGTTAGCATAGTTTATTTTAAATGTGTTACAAAATACATTTAAAATGTGTTAAAATTGTGCTTAAACGAGAGGAAAAGACGAGCATAGTATTAAAGATCTAAAAACGTAACCTCGCTTAGCTGTTTTCTCTCTGATTCATACACAGTAGAAACATTTTTCTAAGTCTCATCATTTATTTCACAAGCTTTCCTTTAAACAGATACAGATTTCTGTTCGCCGTGTATGAACTGTAACAAATGCAGCAGCAGGTAAAGAACAGCTTCCCTTTTTAAACGAGAGCAGCAATAACACTGATTTAATGAAGGAGGCCACTTTTATTTCTTTCTCAGCTGCTCCCAGAGTCCAGAGGGCATTGTCCTCTCCAAAGCAGCAACACCAGTCAACTAATTCAATTTGGTGGATGAATACCAGCCAGGGAGGAATGATTCTGGGAAGCAAATCACATTTGAACAGAAATCTGACCCTCGCTGCTGCGTGCAAAGGCAGCATGTTTGTATTTGTATTATGATAGTCTGTGTTTACTTTAGCACAGAGAACTCTTAACTTAATTTAACTGGTTTTAGTTGCAATGATTTTCCACATATGATGATTGGGTTGCACAGTAAACAGTAAAAAGATGTAACAACTGAAGATTGCATAGAATAGTAGAACAGTAGCTCCACTACCCACCTAACACAGCATTAATGCTCTACAGAAATATTCATAAAGAGCCTATACTGGTAATAATAACACAATTACAGTTTAAAATGCTAATAAGTAATGAAATTACATTTTAAAGCTTTTATACAGCATGGTTTTACACTGCAGGGTTGGGTGAAGGGTTAGTGCTTCTTTCGCCCCTCTGAATTCTAGTTTAACAGAAGCATGCAGGACTAACTTATGAAAAATAAGAGGAGATATGCAATTACTGGGGCTGGCAAAAGATGTAAAACACACTAAAAACTTGGGAAAAACATTGAATAGAAGCACTACAAGACTCTGACTCACTCCCAGATTTAATGAGGGAGAAATCTGATTATACTTGGGAGCAGCTGCACTGCAGATGAGAACAGCCCTTTGAACAAAAAGCAAAAAAAAAAAGCTATAAAATTGAATGTCGCTTTCATTTATCTAAGTTGATTTAGCTTCAAATGTGACTTGTCCAGCACGACCTAGTAATATCAATCCATCACTATAAAGTTAACTCAGCCTTTACTTCATTTCCTCATTTGACTCGCTGCTGGAGGCTCCGCTGCAGTGCAGTCAGAGGTTAGCACAGGTCAGAAATTACAGGCCTTTAACATTTGCATGAAACACTGGATTTAAGTCAGCGGAAACAGGAGCAGGAGACAAAGGAAAGGTATAAAAAATATTCACTTGCCTTGCCCTTGTTGAAGTAGTGGAGGATTTTACGACTCAGGTTCTCTTTACGTTGCCATTCGCTCTGACAGGGATAGTGAAGAAAATCCCTTAGGGGCCGGTCCTCCCACTGTAACAGCTCCCAGTACAGCAGGAGGGTGAAGGCTGCCTCTGTTGTCAAGAGGGTATGAAAAAAAATTGAGATTACCTTCTATAAAAGTAAAAACCCAAAGGCTTTAGGCACAGTTACATTTTTTTGTCCAGTTTTTGTGAACAGATGATGTATGACATAAAACAGTCGGATGAACCTAAGCTCCCCTGATAATCATGGTTTTGTTTAAAAGCAGTCAGACTACAGGGAGCATCTGCACAGTTAACACCATATCAGACCTATAATATAGTTTTGACTGAAGCTGACTAATCATGGGCATGGATGTCATGGCAACTTTGGGATTTAATGGTTTCTTTGAATCATTCTTTTTTCCAGGGTTTACTAATTGCGCAGCATACAACATGTTTAATGAGTTTAAAAAAAAAAAAACAAGAATTGTGTGCACAAGTTTGAATTCATTTTGTTTTTTGTTTTTTTGTTTTTTGTTTTTTTTTTCTAAATGACATCAGAACAGCAGTATGCGACATTACGTGATGGCAGAGCTTCAGTTCATCCTTTGTCATTTTTTTTTTTTTTTTTTTTTTCAAAAAAGTTTGAATTCATTTTGGATTTTCTCTAATTCAAGCAAGACCAAAAGTATATTCATAGGCTGAAATACACCTCTGCTAATATTTGGTAAATGTAATTCTAGTTGGACCCTTCTTCTTGGCAGAATGGCAGAGACCATTTAAATTGGTTGGCTTCCTGGCACAGATCTGGCTTTTAAGGGTAATCAATTAATTTTTTAGGAAGTTTAATGTTAGCCTGCTTTATCCATTCCAAAACCAATACTCATGTGTGTTTGGGATCATTGTCCTGTTGGAATAACCAATTATGTCCAAGTTGATTTGAGGTGAGGTTGCTATTTCATTCATTTTGTCTAATGTAACAGTACCACTGGCAGTAAAACAGCCTCAGAGCATGATGCCACCACAACCATGCTTGGCGTTGTAGTGTTCTTAGGTCTGAAGCCTCACCTTTACTTGTCCAAACATGTCTCTTGTCATTGTAGCCAATTGTAGCTTGTAGATTGGAGATCAATCTTTGTCTCAACTGACCATAAACCTTTTCTCTAGAAGGCGTTTGGCCTCTCCGTGTGGGCAGTTTCAGATTTTGGCTGCATATTGAATTGTTTAGTCGTGTCCAATAAGTCAATTGTGATCACTGAGGAGAAGTTAATAGGCCTCGGTCTTGTTGAGTTAAAAGACATCGTAGAATCTTCTGCATCACTTATTAAATAACTAAGTCTGTACATATATATATATATATATCTATATCTATATCTATCTCTCTCTCTCTCTCTATATATATATATATATATACGTATACATATATATATATATATATATATATATGTAGGCGAGTGGCTCCAGCAGGTCCCGGGAATAACATCGGAGATCTCTGTCCAGAAGAGCGCAGTCCTGGGAACAGCTAAGATACTGCGTAGGACCCTCAAGCTCCCAGGCCTCTGGTAGAGGACCCGAGCTTGAAGGATAAACCGCCCGCAGGGGCGTGCTGGGTGTTTTTATATATGTTTTATATATATATATATAAAAAAAAAAAAAACACCCAGCACGCCCCTGCGGGCGGTTTATCCTTCAAGCTCGGGTCCTCTACCAGAGGCCTGGGAGCTTGAGGGTCCTGCGCAGTATCTTAGCTGTTCCCAGGACTGCGCTCTTCTGGACAGAGATTTCCGATGTTGTTCCCGGGATCTGCTGGAGCCACTCGCCTAGCTTGGGAGTCACCGCACCTAGTGCTCCGATTACCACGGGGACCACCGTTACCTTCACCCTCCACATCCTCTCGAGCTCTTCTCTGAGCCCTTGGTATTTCTCCAGCTTCTCGTGTTCCTTCTTCCTGATATTGCTGTCATTCGGAACCGCTACATCGATCACTACGGCCGCCTTCTTCTGTTTGTCTACCACCACTATGTCCGGTTGGTTAGCCACCACCATTTTGTCCGTCTGTATCTGGAAGTCCCACAGGATCTTAGCTCGGTCATTCTCCACCACCCTTGGGGGCATCTCCCATTTTGACCTCGGGACTTCCAGGTTGTACTCAGCACAGATGTTCCTGTACACTATGCCGGCTACTTGGTTATGGCGTTCCATGTATGCCTTGCCTGCTAGCATCTTGCACCCTGCTGTTATGTGCTGGATTGTCTCTGGGGCATCTTTACACAGCCTGCACCTGGGGTCTTGCCTGGTGTGATAGACCCCAGCCTCTATGGATCTTGTGCTCAGAGCTTGTTCTTGTGCTGCCATGATTAGTGCCTCTGTGCTGTCTTTCAGTCCAGCTTTGTCCAGCCACTGGTAGGATTTCTGGATATCAGCCACCTCCTCTATCTGCCGGTGGTACATACCGTGCAGGGGCCTGTCCTTCCATGATGGTTCCTCGTCTCCATCCTCTTTCTTGGGTTTCTGCTGCCTGAGGTATTCACTGAGCACTCGGTCAGTTGGGGCCATCTTCCCAATGTATTCTTGGATGTTCCTTGTCTCATCCTGGACTGTGGTGCTGACACTCACCAGTCCCCGGCCCCCTTCCTTCCGCTTAGCGTACAGCCTCAGGGTGCTGGACTTGGGGTGAAACCCTCCATGCATGGTAAGGAGCTTTCTTGTCTTTATGTCAGTGGCTTCTATCTCCTCCTTTGGCCAGCTTATTACCCCAGCAGGGTACCTGATCACGGGCAGGGCGTATGTGTTGATGGCCCGGATCTTGTTCTTACCATTCAGCTGACTCCTCAGGACTTGCCTGACCCTCTGCAGGTACTTGGTGGTTGCAGCCTTTCTAGCGGCCTCTTCATGGTTCCCATTTGCCTGCGGGATCCCCAGGTACTTGTAACTGTCCTCTATGTCTGCAATGTTGCCTTCTGGTAGTTCAATCCCCTCAGTTCTGACTACCTTCCCTCTCTTTGTTACCATCCGACTACACTTCTCCAGTCCGAACGACATTCCAATGTCATTGCTGTATAGCCTGGTAGTGTGGATCAGTGAATCGATGTCTCGTTCACTCTTGGCATACAGCTTGATGTCATCCATGTACAGGAGGTGGCTGACAACTGCTCCGTTCCGTAGTCGGTATCCGTAGCCAGTCTTGTTAATGATCTCACTGAGGGGGTTCAGGCCTATGCAGAACAGCAGTGGGGACAGAGCATCTCCTTGGTAGATCCCGCACTTGATGGTAACTTGTGCTATGGGCTTGGAGTTGGCCTCTAGTGTTGTACGCCACATCCCCATTGAGTTCCTGATGAAGGCTCTTAGGGTCCCATTGATCTTGTACAATTCTAGGCATTCCAGTATCCAGCTGTGGGGCATTGAGTCATAGGCCTTCTTGTAATCAATCCAGGCAGTGCACAGGTTGGTCAGTCTGGTCTTGCAGTCTCGGCTGATTGTTCTGTCTACCAGTAGCTGGTGTTTTTGGTGTCAGGAGTGGGATATATATATATATATATATATATATATATATATATATATATATATATATATATATATATATATATATATATACATATATATATATATATATATATATATATATATATATATATATATATATACATATATATATATATACATATATATATATATATATATATATATATATATATATATATATATATTAGCCAGTATTTATACTTTTTTAAGTATGAAATGAACAACTCTCTGTTTATTTTTCTGACCGTGAGGAGTATAAAAAATTTTTATTAAACTAAACAAATAGATAGTGAGTTGTCTCCACTATGGACTCTTTGTTAATTGTGAAAAAGTCAACACACTTTGGTAGGTGTAATGTCACATAAAGTACAACTGAAATTATTAGTTCAAAAAGATTTTCAGTTGTTACAATTTGCTGATTTTTGTCTTATGAAATGATAAACTAAGTTTCTTTGAGTTTCTGAGTGTTGGTTGGACTATTTGAATTTTCAACCAACACTAGACTTCCACTAAAATCCATTTTATGCTGATTATCCTTTGTGTCCAAAGAAGACTTTTTACATAATGAATGATTAATCTGGTAAACACATAAATTGGCAGATTAACTGATAATAAAAAAAAAAAAAGTAAGTGTTCCAGCACTACGAACCCACTGTACCCGCTGATCCCACCTTCTGAATTGAATCATATTTTGGAAAAAAAAAAGCAAAGTTTTTTAATGTTGGTTCTGATTCACACAATAACCACATGTGCAATCACACCCAACTCTGCTGGACACTTAAATGTGTTTTGGTCATTTTCCCAGCTGCCTGTTGTTTGTTTTACATAAGCGGCAATGAATAAGATTGAATTCAATTAGTCACATTTGGCTACATTTATGCGCACACAATAACACCACTGCTGATAATGTGAGATAATGTGAGTAAAGCTTTACTCACACAAGCCATTTACACAGTAAGATTACGCGACAACTTCCCCTGATTTCTGCTTTATGTGACTAAAGTGACATTACCGCATCGTAAATGTACTGTAAAGCCCCTTCTTCTCCAAATAAAATGGATAAATGTGATATAAATCTCACATTTACAACTTACATAAAAAAGCTGGCTGTACAACCGCCATGCAATAGTTTGACTTCTTAATGTTAAGCTAACAGCACATAATTATCTCTACCTGATATTAAGCTATCTATTTAACCATGGGTGTCGTTACACTTGTGTGATGTCTCTGTTTTTAGCACACCATTAGTTTCTCTATTATCTTCTTCATCTGCAGCCCAACAAAGAATCCAGTCAGCTGTAGTGAAGTTTCCCCCAGTTTGAATAGGACGATCCCTGAGTGTCAGATGCTGAAAGCTGACTTACTGCAGCTACCTGCTCAATAGCTCATTCTTCTTAGGCAACAAAAAACCCCAACTATGTGAAGCAAAGCTAGTAAGTATGTAAAGTCTCATGTGCAGGAGTAATAAATCAACTGGAGCATGAAGGAGACGTCCATCAAAGGGTATGCACGTGTACACGCTCTCCTGAACATGAAGTCAAACTGAATTTCACCAGGAACAATTCACTTGTGTGTGTGGCTAAAAACTGTGGGGGTAGTGCTAGCAGGCTAATAACAACAGTCCACAAAGTTGCAAATTATGACTACACAGCAATAGCATCCTCCCTTCTGCTGCTTGCATCATTGTCCTGTGCAGTCATAAAACAGCAATATGAAAGGTCAGTATCTCAGACTGGCATAAAAGAGACTTTTTTGCACTCCAGTTGAATTAAAATCTGCACAGAGGCAAAGAGAGAAGGTCAAATCTTGCATTTTTTTGTTGCATTTATTTAATTCTCATGTGCAAACTCTAAAGGATATTCCATTAAATATCTCAGGTACCTGTGAAGTCCTCTGCTTGGAGATGCAGGTCACACAGCTTGTGGATATAACGGATGTACATGTCTTCTTTGTTGACCTCTGATTTGTAGAAGTTCTGATTTTCAAAATAAACACGAATGGTGAATTTGTCTCCCCAATTTTGAAAATATTAATATATGCTTTTATAAAATCCAGAATAAAAACTCATGAAACTTCTCACCATAAGATTGACAGAGCCACCAATTTTCTTGTTCTCCATCTCATCTCCTTTCATGCAGTCCCTATAAATATGACGTGTTTACTTCTTATTGCTCTGCGATTTATTATTAGAAAGCAACATAGTTAAGATGACAACTACATTTTAGCCTACCTGTAATCTAGTATTCGCTCAACAAGTCTTGTGACTGATGTGACAAATGAGATTCCTGTTTCTCTCCAGGTCTCCTGCTCAATCTTCTCCAGCAGGCTGCACAGAAAATACATTAAAGCATTTTTATCAAAGGCGATGAGCACAGAAATGCAACACATATGAATAAATATGTCTGCCAGTCCATTCACCTTGGATACGGACCAAACAGTTGGGTCCTCGGGTGACGACAAAACAAAAAAGAAGCGTGTTAGAAGGAAATACTAATAGAGTGGCATTATCCTGAATATCACTACACAGGCTCGCTAAACACGGGTTTGATGCTTACAACAGGCTGAAGAGCTCTCTGTGATTGTCATCGCCTTTCCCATCCGACACCATGCTGTCCAGCTTATCCATCAGCTCTGCCTCCACCTACACAAGCACAAACACATTCAGCCAAAAGATGTTATGTGACAAAGAGCCTGTCCATCGCTGCAAGCTAACAATGGGTTCATTTCATAGTGCAATGTCATAATTATGCTACCTGTTTGAAGTTTCCATTTTTCCTCTGCTCCCAATCCATCATGTCATGAAAAATTGGGATCATAATATTTCGAACCTCGGTCTGTGGAACCAGCGTAACACCAAGGAAGGGACCCATCATTCCTGGGATGAAGTGTGGCTTATTGTCTCCTGGATTAAGAAGATTCATACAGACAGACCAGTTTGTTTGCACTAATTTCATGGATATACGTAGTACTGTGAAAAGTCTTGAGCCACCTTTTATTTCTTTATACTTTGCTATGAAGTAGCCGAACTTATTTTACTTTTTTAAAGTGGTCTTGAGCAATAGTTCTCCAGGTTTTCTGAGGGTGTTTAATAGTTCTTCTTTGGGCATCAGCTGCTCTGTCATTCATGTTTTTTCCAGTCACTGTACTTGTACATTTTCAAAAAACATTCTGAGAAATCCCTTTTTTTTCTGGGTGGCATGGTGGTTAGCCTGGTTGCTTCCTAGCAAGGAGGTCCTGGGTTTAAATCTACCAATCACCTGCTGGATTTTGTGGAATTTGAATATTTCCCCTGTATCTGTGTGGGATCTCTCCTGGTACTTCGGCTTCCGCCCACAGTCCAAAGACATGTGGTTAGTGGGGTTACATTAATTGGTCATTGAATGGTTGTCTGTGTCTGTGTTATCCCTGCCACAGCCTGGTGACCTCTTCAAGGTGTACACAGCCTCTTACCCTATGTTAGCTAGCATAGGCTCCAGCAACCCCCCAACTCTAAATTGGATGCAGGGTTGCAGGGATGTAAACAGATGTTAAGTAACTTAACACTTGGTTTTTCAAGCATAAAAAAACATGCCTGATTCAAAGAATGAACCTCTGTTGTTTCTACACAACAACAACTTAGCATACAATCAGTTCTAAACTGTATTTTTATGCATGTTGTTGCTAGAAGCATGTCACAAAAACACACTTGTTCTAATTTCTTTTGTTAGCTACAAAAAATACCACAGTTTGATGGGCCTAAACTATATTGTTTTGCTAGCAAGGTGAATCCCAAAGAGCTATTAGCTGCAAACTTGGTATATGAGAAAATGGTGAGTTTTTTAGTGGAATTTGAGGAAATTGGTCAAGTGGAGGACACCTGACATCAATGCATCAGTGGCCACAAGTTTCATGGAGTGCTTAATCCAAATGAAACTTCTGGTTCAAATTGCTTTCAATATGTACAGAGGAGGTCAGGAGAAAGGTAGAACAGCAAGTGTCTACAGGCAATTCTAAAACACATGGAGAATCTGTCATGATTTGGGACCGCATTTCAGCTGGTGGTGCAGCCAGAAAAGTGCAGTCAAGTTTTATTCCACCACACAATACCATCTAAAATGCTTCTGATTGCCTTAGGCTTCATTTTTCAACTTGAAAATGATCCCAAACACACTGTCAATGAAGTAAAAGTGTACATTATCAGTCATGGACTGGCCTCCCCAGAGCCCTGACCTCAATATTACTGAAGCAGTGTGGGATCATCGTGACAAAGAATGGAACAAAAACCAGCCAACATCCAAAGAAGAGCTTTGAACGTCCTTCAAAAAGCCTGGAGAACTATTCTCAGGAGCTCAGGCTGTGCTGAAGAGTAAAGGTGGTCATACCAAATACTGCCTTTCAAGCACATTGTAACTATAAAACTCTGTTTTTGCCTTATAGTCACTATTTTTCATGGATTTTTGCACGTTTCAATAAGTCGTTCCACCCAATTCCCAGTTTTCCTATCAAAATAAACAGAAATGAGGAATGGCTTGAGAATTTTGTACAGTAGTGTAATTGTTAGTGATACATGTATGTGTCTGTGCTAAAAGTGGGCATCACAAACCTAATTTTTGCCACATGCTGAAGAGCTCATATGCCATCATAACTCTCATGTCACCATACCTACAAATAGAACAGCAAAAAGAGATCAAATGTCGAAAATGACATAATTAACACGATGCTTGGAAGAAAGCACACACAATTAAAAAACTCTTACTTATCTAGGACTTTCTTTCTCTTTGCAGGACCTAATGACTCCAGCTGCAGGCTGGGCTGGTTGATGTACAGCACAGTGAGGCTGAAAAAGGAGTTCCACACCTGACAGACAAAGAATTATAAACAAAAGTAAAGAAACGCAACACTGAATGACATTTAAATTGCGCTAGTTAGCTGCTGTGTGGCTTCATGGTGTAGTGAGCACTGGCTGCTCTCCTAACACGCACCTTGAAATCAAAATCTGCATCTGAGAAGTTCTTGTGCAGTGCCGGAGACAGAAACTGTGTTGTCACTACGATGATACTGCAGAAAGCAAACATTACCCTGTCAGCTTACAAAATGAGCTAGGTGCCAAAAATAGATGAAACATTTTGCAACACAAGCGTCACCTTCAGAGTAGGATTATCTGAAGAAAGCCTGATCTAATGGTTGGCTGTATTCCCTTACCATCTCTGGGACAAAGACTGCATGATAGAAATGGAAAAAGCAGACTCACTGACTGGTTAGGAGCCGCATGACACTCCAGTCACGGGGGAAGATAGTCAGTTTCATCAGATTGCGAAACACGCAGAAGATCTTCAACAGGAACTCCTGCAGAGGAATATATTAAGAAAGAGTATGCAGTTCTGAAATGTAGTAAATAGGCCACTGCACAAAGCTTTGAGACTCAGAGAGTTTCCCACCTTTAGTTCCTCCTTGCTGTGGAAGTTGTTGAGTAGATGGTGAAAATGGATCTCCGTCATCTGCCGGAGCAGGGACAGAAGACAGGAAACATACTCCCCCTGCATGCAAGAACATCGCAGGCACAGAAAGGTTAATGAAGAAAAAGATGAACTAAATGGAATTTATTTTTACTGTCCATCAAAGATGCCGCTTGCGCGACAGTTTACCGTTATCTCAGCAGTGCACTGGGGGCATCTTTGTCCTCTGGATGTCTCCACAGAGTGAGATTTGCTCATGATGGACAGAAGAGTTTGCAGCAGCACATCCAGTAAGCTCTCCACCATCATCTCCACCTCCTCCTGAACAGAAGACTCCTGAAAACAAAAACCAAAGGAGTAAACTGACGGATGCAGCGCAACTAAAAAACATTAGCATACAATACGTCAGTATGTGTTAAGTATGCACAGAGAACAGGGATCTGTACCATTGAGCTTGTCTTGATTATTGAAAAAATGCTGCCCAGGATCCCAGAACAAATGAGCAGCTCCCTCTGCTGGCGTAGATGCAGGTGGATGTGATGTAAAACCACTGGCAACAATATACTACGAGATTCTGGCAAAAGGGGAAAGAAAAGAAGGAAGCAAACTGAATATAAAACGAAAAACACACTTTACGCACATTAGATTTGCATGGGCTGAAACTGTCAGACCATGCTGTTCTGTCATCTTCAGAGAAAAACATTTTCTTAAAACCTTCACAATTGTCTCACCGGGGAAGAAAAAGAGGCGGCTCTCGACTGTGCGAGCAATAGACTGCAGCTTGACCACATCCATAGACTGGCCAATGTCCACTGTGCTGGGCATGCTCCCTAGGGTGCCCCTGACATATTCAGCTACCTCCTGAACAGTGAACATCTGTAGCAGCTCATCAAAGATATCAGGGAAGCTGTTCAACAGCGCTGCCTTGAGAGGGAAACAAAACACAGAGCTGCAATTAGTAGAATACATAGGGAACAAAAATTCAGTTTCAAAGATGCTACAAATAAACTGAAAGTCATAATACAAATGAATGAAAAGGCCTTTCTCCATGACATACACACATAAAATGAAAAAACAAATTAAGCCGAAACTCAAAGGAATCCAGCAAATGTGTTGATGCACAAAACGGTTTAGTTAATTTTATATTTACTCTCAAATTAAAACATCGAATCTTTCAGATCCAGGGTCAGGTTGTGCAGCATCTGCTGCATTGTGGAACAAACACAAGGGGGCGCTGTCACTTACTGAGGAGGACGAGAGCCCAGGAGCATGAACACAGAGAGGCATGCAGCTGATGAAAGCCCTAGACTGTCCAAAAATCAAGCCAAGGAGGGCTCAACAGTGGCAGTGAAGGATGGAAGCATCAATCAAAAAAACACAACAAATAAAAGTCACAGGAATAAAAGAAGTTAACAAACTCAAGCAATGAAATATGAATGCAAACTGAGAGTGAATAAAACTGAAAATTACAAAAAAAAATTATAACAAAAGATAAAAATGGCTGGTGAGCAGGTGACATAAGGGGGATTTTGAGAGTAGTTTGAAGCGTGAAGCGTCTGACCTGTGTGAACACCAGATTCTCTGAGCTGCGGCTATCCAGACTCAGGACAAAGCGGATCGACTGGAAAAGCTCTTGGATGCTGGCTCGGAACTGCTCCTCCTCCATCCCACAGGTGGCTCTTGAGTACAGGATACGAGACTGGACGATGAACTTGAACAGATACTCTAACGCCTGAGTTGATTGTTGGGGAGATGTAGATAGGGAGTCAGTTGGTGCTCACTTCATCAGTTTCCAAACAAAGAATGAAACTTGCATGCTGGATGAGTTGAATATTGAAAATCAATACATAAAACAAATGCTTTTTAATCAGGCCCTGTGACAAAGTATCTGTTTAAGAGATTCAATCACAAAGGAAATTCAAAGAGCACATGGAAATGCTGCACTCTGTATGTCATTTTTAATAACTTCCTTTCATTAGCTTTTCTTTCGGAAGGACATCCGCTTCCTGAGGCCTCATACGATGTCACATTATTCCTTATCAGCACATCTGTTTGACCATTTCCTCATGCCATGCTAATTAATCGCTGCAGAATGAGCCAAGGAAGAACCAGAAGCGAATGAGTGCGAGACTTTACCCTCATGGCTTCCTGTATGTGGTCCTGTCGGACGACCTCGGCTGAACGGTCCATGTACCACTTTAGACATCGAACCAGCTCTCTGCAGACAAATTGTCTCAAAGTAAGACACTTTGCGCAAAACCAGAACCTGAGCTTCTTCTTTATTTGTGCTACAGACTAACTTCAAAGAATTTGGTAAATGTTTTTATACTTGTATGCCAAAGCTCCTGCAAAGTGGTTTTGTATGTAGGAGTCCATGACGGGTCTGAAGTGGTAGAAACGGCTGTCCCTGAGCAGGTTAATGATGAAGACCTGAGCACACAAATACATATAAGTTGTAAAACACTTCCTCTACCTAAAAGTCACAATACATATTTTAATTTGTGAGTACAGCTCCTTTCATTTTCTTACCAAAGACTGGAAAACCAGCGGCCCGTATTTATCAGTGTTGTCATCTAAAAGACAGAAGAGCGTATCCAGGACATCTCGCAAGAACTGCAAAGAGAGGGGAACAAAAAGAGCACGTCTCAAAACAAGCATCGCATTAAAGGCTTTACTGCTAACTAAAATAGAAACAAGGACAAAAGAAAAAAGGATAGCCCCGTCATCACAAACATTTTAAAAACATTTCTGTTTTTTTCCTGACACGCTAATGTGACCGCTCGACAGACCAGCTCAACGCAATTTCTCTAAATACTACAAAAACTTTACGTGTATTTTGGATGCACACAAAGAAATCCTACTCCTTAATCACAACAACACAATATTTAGCAAATAAACAAAATAAAATCATAACAGGATAATAAAACAAATGATCTTCAGATATTGTCAAAAAAACTGAACTCAGTAAAGCTACAGTTACAGAAATAATAACCTTGACAATCTCCTCCCCGCTGATTTGGCGTAGTCGACCGAGGATGTCCAACACCCTGTCTGGGTGGGCCTTCCAGTTAAGAAGAGCCAGAAGGTCCACTGAAAGAAAGAAAGCCAAATAAGCTGACCAGGAAGACACAGCATGGAAGAGCAGCATGTATAAGGTGGTAGATTACCATTTTGTGTTAGTTTGGTGGAGCAGAGTATCGTAGAGACCCAGAAGGTTTCTTTGGGGCTTCTCTGGAAGGGCAGGTTAGCAGGTAGGTTGGGGCAGCTGTTAAAGTCCTCCTTACAGCAGGGCAGGCTCAGATAAAGGCCCTGGTTGCTGAAGGTGGCGTTTTCATCACACTAGAGGATTGAAATGGAACAGTAAGAGCTGGACACACACATGTGGACAATTAATATTTAATGAAAGAATACTGCAGCAAAAAGAGCTGCAGTTCTAGTCAATAACAGGGTGGCTGTAGCTGTGGCTTTTGGCAGCTGTTGCTCAGAAGGTCGAGCGGGTTTTACACTAAACATAAGGCTCCTCCAACTTCCATGTCCTTGTGTCCTTGGGCAAGGTACCAAACCCCCCAAACTGCCCCAGATTTATCCATCAGAATACGTGCATGTTAGGAGAAGCCCTGCGTGTATAGTATAAAAGCTCTATGTGAATGTGCCTTGTATATGTAGCGTATTTAGCAAAATATCAGTCAAAAATGGTAAATGGGAAAATGAATTTGGCTCTTCTCTCTGGGAGCAGTAAAAAAAAAAACCAGCCAAGTGCCACACTAGACCTCGGTGTTTCGCTCAGTTATTTATATAATTATGTTTTAATGTGCTAAGTACACATGCATGATCACATATCAAAAACTGACGACATGTCAGGCAGCTAACAAGGATGAGATATTGCATAAAGGCAGGACTTTCACTCGTGTATGAGTCACCTTCTACAGCTGCTGCAGAGCACCACATGTCTGCAGCATCTTACCTTGTACACATACAGCTCATGACTCTCATCTGAGAGTGTGGTCCCATCCTCTCTCATCAGAGGAGTGAAGGCAAAACCAAACAGTTTTTTCTCCCCTTTGTCTTTAGCTGAAAGGAAACACATCACAGTATCCTGAATCATATACTTAACTATGCTGCATAAACCTTGCATACTGTGAGCAATCATCCGAATAAACGTGTGTACTGGGGGTGCCACTGGGTTGCATTACTGACTCACTGGAGCAGTGTCTGAATTCAAATCGTAGGTGGGAGCCTCTGAAACGGTCTATAGGAATGGGCAGCTTGACCATCTCACTCCAGCGAGGACTGTTGTTGTGATACAGGACAAACGAGCGATATTCAGAGGTGTTAGGCTCCCCACTGCCTAAACTGATGCAATCCTGCAAAAAAAGCAGACTTGCTGTAGTTCATATACTGACGATATGGCACGTATTAACTCATGTGCACATGCGTCATACTTTGAGTGTGTCGCCGTCGGCGTAGAGCACATAGAGCGTGACTTCGATGTTCTTCTGGACACTTTTGCCGCCCCTCTCAAACTCCCCCCGCTCCAGGGTCAGATACAGGTCGTTGCGTGTGTCACCTAGGAAAATTAAACAGCCCGAATTTTACTTAGAGGGGAAATGATTTCACAGATTTGTCAGAGAGAACGCTGCTGTTCGTGAGAGAGAGAAAAATGATGAAGCCTTTTGTGGCTCCAGAGGGACTTTTGAAAATGTGACTGCCTCAAGTAAGATCACTTTGAGGTCAGCTGAGTATGAAAAAATAATCTGGAAGTTTGGAGTTGGAAAACAATTAATCTGCATTAGGAAGGCAAAGACATCTCTGAAATTCCCCAACTATGACAACAACCCTGTCTCCAGCCATGTTCATGCGAGCCTCTGCTCCACAGAGGAAGTGTGAGCGGTCAACATAAATTAAGCCTTCATGTGGACTTGAATGTGCACTGTATGTCGCATTCTCCTCAATGCAAAGTGACCCCACTGAGTTGCAATAAACCAGCTCATGACTGCCTCAGCACCTTTTGTTCGGTCAGAGTTTAATGAAAGAAATATCAGTAGCAACAGTGCATGCAGATATTGCAGTTATTTATAAAATCAGATTATAGTTATTTATATCAAGTCATTTCCTTGGGGACAGATGACTCACAAGGAGTGATATTGGGAGGTATTTCAGGCTAACTGGAAATAAGCTGGAGAGGGGAGGAGAGGACAGGATTATGCATTCTCAGTAGACACAAAGCACTGCAATGTCAGCTGATGAAATATTCCGAAATAAACACACTTCTCCCTTTTCTCTTTCTTTGAGTTATCTTTAAAGACCTCTGCTCTTTAAAATCTGCTCTGCACCTGACCTACATTCTGATCTCGCGCAGAGAGAGCGAAGAACGTAGAGTCTACAAAACACCAGGAGTGGAAAAAGTACTTTGCAGTGGCAACAACATAGCATAACGCCATTTCAATTAAAAGTTTTACTTACTTATTATGTAAGTTCAAGTACACAGAGAACACAAGCTGAATGTACTTGGTATAAAAGGGAAAGTCTTTTTCCTGCAAAAAATTGTTTTTGTGTGTCACGCGTATAGACTCACTGGCCACTTCATTAGGTATACCTTACTAGTACTGTACATTACCCATTTTTACCTTTAAAAGAGTCTGAATTCTCAATGGCCAGGTTTTCCACAATCCAGCGTTGTGGAAAACGTTCTTCAGAGAAAACGTTCTTCAGAGATTTTGGTCCATATTGACATGACAGCATCACACAGTTGCTGCAGATTTGTCAGCTGCACAATGATGTAAATCTTGCATTTAAGCACACTTCAAGGGGGCTTTATTAGACTGAGATCTGGTGACTTTGGATGCCATTGAAGTACAGTCAACTCATTGTCATGCTTGGAAAAACAGTTTATGATGATTGATGTTTTGTAAAATGGTGCTTCATCCTGCTGGAAGCAGTCAACAGAAGATAGTATACACAGTGGTGATAAATGGATGGACATGGTCAGCAACAATACACAGGCAGGTGGCGTTTAAATGATGTTCAGCTGGTGCTAATGGCCCAGAGTGTGCCAGGAAAATATCCCCCACGCCATTATGTCACCACCACCACCATCAGCTTCAACTGTTGATACAGAACAGCACGGATCCGTGCCTTCATGTTGTTTTGGCCAAATTATAAGAAATTGACTCTCATTAAAACAAACAACATTTTTTGTGATCTTCAATTGCTTGTTTTTGGTGTGCTTGTGTGAATTGTTGCCTCAGTTTACTGTTCTCAGCTGACAGGAGTGGCATGTGTGGTCTTCTGCTCCTGTAGCCCATCTGCTTCAAGTTTCATTATGTTGTGGGTTCAAAGATGATCTTCTGGATACCTTGGTTGTAGCATGTGCTAATTTGAGTTACAGGTGCTCTCCTGTAAGTTCAAACCAGCCTGGCATCAACAAGTCTGAAGAAGAATAAGGTTATCCTCGTTCTCTGTAAAAAGTGGGCATGGCTTTGTGGGAAAACCTCCTTAGACTGGCAGTTTCTGAAATACTCAAAAACAACCATGCCATCTTCACCGAAATCACATTTCTCACCCATTCTGATACGGAGTTTTTCAGCAGATCATTATGACCATGTCTGTACACTGGGTTGTCGTTACATGATTGGCTGATTAGATATTTCCGTTAACATGAAGCAGAACAGGTGTACCCAACAAAGTGGCCGTGGAGTATATAACATTAGATTTGTAATCCGCTGGTTTTAACTATTTTATACAGAGAGCTTCAAACTCTCTAAGCAGGGAGGGCTACAGTAGAATCATCTCTAAACAAAGATTACTTAAAGACTCCTGAAATGTGATGCAAGCTCACTGATTTCATACACTTTGTACAAGCGCTATGCTTTATAAATTGTACCATATTCTAAAGTAAAGTCCTGATAAATAGTACCGTCATTCTTCTGTCAGCTAAACCACCTACAGACATCAGCAGGAAAAAGTACAATGATATGTGGGGGTACCAAGCAGCATCAAATGAAAATGTTCTACCGTAGTGCAAGTACCTTAGTGGAGTACTGGAGTAAATGTACTTACTGTGTTATTTTCCACTAGTGCAATATGCTACTCACACCTACATGTTTTCCAGTCTCTATCCAGATTGGAATAGCTATAATAACATGCCTGTAAACCGAGCAACATGACCATTCACGTATATTGGCATTCATTTGCCGGTGTACACACAAAGCAAAGGGTTGGTTTTTGGTCTAATAGTAAGACTGGAGAGTTCTTTGCTTGGACCAGTAATGAGGTGGAACTGTTCCTGTATATTTGGAAAACAAAGATAATCAATTGCCAGAGAAGGACAAGACAAGAATTACCCATAAAGGATTAAACAACTGAAGGTGTGTGAGCCAAGCTAAAACCTTTTGGATTAATTTATGTGACTTATAACATCCAATCAGGAGGCGAATGTCAAGTTTTCTTTGCTACCTGCTCAGATGATTTTCGCTTTTTGATGCTCTAGTGGATGCCAGGCATTAAAACAGTAAAGGTTGCATGTAGTTAGATGTTTTAACAGTTTAAAGCTGAGGCTGTACACTGAACTTCTCTTTGTCCATTATAGCCCTCTACTTTTTGCCTCCTTACCTGGCAAGATGACATCTGGGAAACCCAGTTTGCGTGTAAGTGCCAAAGCCCTGTTGAACACAGCCTGGTTCTCCCGTCTGATTTGCTCCAGCTCACCTCGCAGCAGCTGCAGGGAAATGATGAGGCCTGGAGGCAGGGGCAAAGGGATGGTGGGCATAAATGATCGTGTGTAAATTGGGAAAAGGGCAAATGAAGAGGTGTGAGGTCGTGGGTGGAAATCAGAATCGAATAAAAGACAGCACAGGGACAAAGAAGAAGAGAGATGTAAGAAGGGAGGGACAGAGGGGTATTTAAAGGACATTAGTCAGAATGTGCGGGAGGAGAAGACAGACAGAAGAGTGAATGGAGAGACGTGATCAGAGCCAGAACATAAGGAGGGAGGGAAAAATTGGGTTCTGGAATTACACAAAGAATCGAGGGAAAATATGGGTTTTGCACAAATCCGGGGACGTATTATTGTGAGGCTTGAGTCTTAAATAACCTATGAGATACTCATAGGGAGAGATGTAACAGTGAATTATGAAAGATCAACCCTTACAGTCTCTCCACTTTTCAATATTTCACAAAGCAAGACGGTTTAACGAGACTCGAGGCGATCTTTTGAAAGCAGAAAACAAATTGGCTGAGTTGCATGTGCTGCATGTGTTGCATACAGTTGAATATAAAGGTCTTTTGTTTTCATTAAGAAGTTTATAGTTAAACAGACCCATTTTTAAGTACAGTTGTAAAAAAGTTACAGATAAAATTGTCCAAAAAACCCCCATAAAACTAAGTTTAAATAAAACTGGGACACCAGAGCCCATTTAGAACAGACCGAGGAGTCCTGTGAGCCGAATCACAGGACAGTTTTCCACTGCCCACTAAATTGTGGACAACTCTGGGTGTCTGTTTTAAGAGGAATGGGTATTAGCAAGCTTGTTATCAGTGCACAATTAGATAGCCAGAATGTGTGGAGGTATATTTGTGCACACTGGAAGGCTATAGACAGCATGCCATTCAGTTGTTATCGTTAAGGAAAAGCCTTCTTGATTCAGCAATACAATGCCAACATAGATTCTTCTCCACAATGAAAGATTCCCAGCGCTAAACTGGCCTCCTTGTAGCAGTTGACCTGTCAACTACTGAAAATATTTAAAATATCACAAATCAGAAATACAACAAATGAAGTCCCTGAAAAGCTGAAATATAATATCAACAGTCTGCTTTCAAAACACCAGCAATTTGTCTTGTCAGTTCCCAAACACTTACAGAGTTTTGTTGAAAAAAAGAAGTGATGCAACGTGGTGGTAAACATGCCCCTGTCCCAGCTTCAGAAATGTGTTGTTGGCTTCGAGATGAGCTTAATGTTCTTTTTTTTTCTCTTTTTTAAAAAAATGTGTGCTGTTTGTTTACAATTTTGAATTAAATATGGGAAGTTTTGTTATTGTTTACATCTAACTAGCTTTTTTTGGAAACAAGGCTATATTTGTATTTTTAATTTAAAGAAGAAAAGAAAAGAAAAGAAAAACAGAGGTGGAAATTTAATGGGAGATCAGCAGAAACAGCATATTTACCATAGTTGGTGCTGGGGGCTGAATACTTGGTGTTAGACTTGCGGATGATGTTCTCATGTACCTGGTACCATTCGTTCTCATTGTTACATCTGGAGAGAAAGACAGTTGGGGAAGGCTGTTAACAACACACCCATCAGAGGGTCCAGATGGATGGTTCAGGACTGTGTGTATGGGGACTGCACGAGCAGCATGAGTCCCAGAGCCGATTTCCTCCTGAAGAAAAGGTAGCAGCAGGGGGAGGTGCTATCAAGCAGCACATTAGCCGAAATGCACAGCGCACTAAGCAAACCTGACAGTCAGCTCTCTACCAGCCTTTTTCATTACTGTGGGCCCAAAGGCCCCTGGGAAAGGCATGGGGAAATGCACATACTAGAGCGATATAAGAGCCGACAGTTTGGAGGCAGCTCAGCACTGAATCACTGCTTCCTTTTTAAAGGGAAGGGATCTTTGTGTCCACCGAGAAAGCCAATAAAAACGGCGGTTTTCTATTCGAGAAATCTTTATTTCACACTGAGCTGCTGTATGGTACTCCACAAGAAAAACAGAACGTAACTGGATGGCAAAGTGTAAAGACGATCACTGACCGGGAGCGAGCTCAGAGAAGGAGAGTGCAGATACGAGGAGACACTCTAACTGTTGACTGACAAGAAAATATGCTGAGCGTGGCGTTATTTTTGCTTTGTCCTCTATCTTTGCTCAATTATCTATGTGTCATCTCTCTCGGCCTCTTCCCCTCTCCTTCTCTGTGTCTCCTTCCTTCGCTGGGCTGGCTGGTGTACAGGAGTGTCTTTCTGTGGCAAAGCCTAACAGAAGCAGCCAGATTCACAACATGCCAAGTGCCCTATCTCAGGCCCAGGGTGAGAAGCTATTGATTTTCCAGAGGACGCTTCATTATCATTCTGGTCAAAAACACACCAAGCATCAGCAGTGTAACACTAGGTTGTCATGCTCAACATTTCGAGAACATTTACAGATTCCTGCTGCTCCTCACAGACTCGTTAACCCTATATTCACAAAAGCAAGAAGTCTTACAGCAATGAAAAGGCTAAGCAGAAGGAGAAGAAAAAGAAAAAGAAGAATAGCTTCAGTGGTATATTTACGTATAAACTTTGAGCACAAAGTCCTTCTCCTCTTTGAGGTCGGTGATGGTGTGGAAAACATCACTCATGGCAAGTACAGCGCAGCCATAAGGTCGCCTATACTGCACATGCGGTGGGCCTTTCTTTGAGTCATTCAGCAGCATTCGGCCTGTAAAACAAACAGAGAAATAATTTGCTAAGAAGAACCACTAAAAAGTTATAACCATGAGTAAGACGTCATCATACACTTGTTATTTACCCGTTCTTATGACATGTGCAACAATGTACAGGTCTCTCTTCAAGTCTTTGCTGCTTAGGTCCTACAGAGAGGCAGGAAAACAAATGTTAACAGATTCAAGAAGGAACAAAAAAGTAAAAAAAAGTACAAATATCTTACCGTGAAGAGAGCACACAGGCGATCAACCTTCTCTGGATTCTTTGGTCCTCCATTTTTGTTCAGTTTCACCATGAACTTTTCGCTGCAAACGAAGCCAAATCACAGTTTCAGAGTGTCTGACAACCACAGAATGCCTCAATCTGCTGGGCAGAGACTGTGTGTAGATGAGCATGTATGTTTGTGCTCTTGAACAGATACAGTTTGTACTTTACTGTAAGCCCATTCAAGGCTGTTATGTGCGCGCTGAGGCTCCTCGGTGTACCTGATCTGTTTGGCCTCGCGACTGTCGTACAGAGAAAAGAAGACATCTGCATCCTCGCTGATGCTGTTGTAAGTGAAGCTCTTCAGGTTGATGAAGAGGTGGTGCGACACAGGGACACGGCAACCGTCACCATGGCGCTGTCTTATGCTATCACCCTGAGAACGAAAAAGAAAGTGACCGCTCACAAGACCACACTGCAAGCGAGGCCAAATACCTGCCACTCTGTATATAGATATGTTTATTAAACAGATCAATGGAAGTATTGAAACTGTTGAAAAATTCATAAATAAGCTTTACAGTGTTGTAACTAGAGTCTATTTATAGTGGAGTCAGTAGAGATGAACGATTTCATCCCAATTAGGATGTGAAAAGATGAACAGAGTGATGGAAAATTGGTGGCTTTGCTATAAGGGAGGGTGCAATATCCTGTGTTTATATAATGTATAAGTTTAACAATGAAAAGATGCATATGTGAATGCACAAAATCCACAAAGTTTATAAGACCTCTGAAACTCACATATTTACTTGTTAAGCTAAAGTGCGCTTACAAGAAGACACTGTGCTTTTACTGTGCTAACAGCAGTTTATGCTTATGTAAATCTTTATAGCTATCGCACTAGTTTCGCTCTTCTTGGGCCCAAAGCCAGACAGACTTTACAGCGCATCCCCAAACAAAATGCAACGTGTCTTTAAAATAGTGTTCCCACACGAGAGAAAGCTATGATATGGCCTACAGCACCATTTGTGCATGCACTGGGACATATGTGATTCCAGTGGGAACCAGTCCTCACACCCTGGCAGTGTTGGTGTCAGTTGGTGTCAGGTTCTCACCAGTATTATAGGCACCGAACACCAAAGAGTCTAAATGTGATAGCCTTAGTGCCAGAGCAGTGGCCTGACTTCAGGACGCTCATTTGCGACAGAGTGTTTGGAAAAGAAATGAAAAATGAGATGTGCTGATGAAAAATGAGCTGTGACGTGTTCGTGATCACCACTGAAATGGCCGTACCTGGTTTGTGCTTTGCTGACCACAATGTCTGCTGGATACATGCTAAAAAAGTTCAGAGGAAAAGATGTCAGATCAGTGAGTCCATTGTTGTTTTTTCATCCCACACAGCTTTGAACTTATTTACCTTACAGGAGCTTCAGACAAACACCACCTGAGCGATGCCCTGGTTGATGCTTCAAATCTGACAAAATTTCACCTACGTACATTGCCGAGTGGCTACGCTAGTGTTCCTGTAGCGCTAAAAGAAGCCCACATGAGGCAAAACGTGAGCATGTGGGAGAGAAGAGGACAAAGCCAGTATCGCCCACACACCCCCCTTCTCTGCTCAGCAGCCTAAAAGAACTCCTCTACTCCCATCCTTCAGGAGGTGCCAAGGTCTTGTGCCCTGCCAAAGACAAGCTCACTTTCATCGACAGAGTCAGGAGGCTTTCTGGCAAGGAAGACCTGCGCTGTTGTTTCTGGACAGAGCATTTAGTGCACAAACATTCAGCGTGCAAAGCTGAGAAACATGGCAAGGGGATAATGGGAGGCTGCAGGGCAGTTGGAGAGTGTTTTCATCAGCATATGGTGCTTCAGCCACTGAAAAGAAAGGATCTCCCTCCCAGATAGCAGTCTCCAGCAGCATTACATTAGATTTCGTAACATCTGTGCTGTAATCACACATTTCTAAAATTGGATCTGCTTCAGCAAGTCTCCTCTGTGTGTATAGATTTGGAAGTCCCACATCACTACAACTAAAGCACATTTGAGACATGACTTATTCATGGAAATGTGTCTCTGGTCTGGTTCTTGGCTTAAAGCAAGCAAGACTTAAATCTGCAATTTATTTTTAAAAAATAACAATTAAATATTCATTTGCATGTACTGTACTTTTCCCACAGCCTCACCTGGGCCTGTCACTTTGCATTATGTATGCATTACTAGTTAGATTACAGCATTACAGTCACGTGCATGTAAGAAAAGGGACACATTCAATATGGCTGTAAGATAAGCATAAAGAAGAAGTCACATGACGCAGCTCCAACAACTGAATCGTGCAGTCTCTGGTGAGTCACCTTGCTATGGATGATTTGATAATCGGTACATTCACACATCACTACAATAACACAATCCTATCCTATATGGAAAAACAGCGTGTGCAATGGCAAAAAAAAAAAAAAAAAAAGCGCTCGGTAGGTAAAAAAGGATAGAGTGCAAAACAGTGAGTCATGCCTACATATATAGTTTATCCATGCTGCAGGGACACATTTAATTGCATTTTATCATCCAAAGAATACAAATGCACTGCACTGACTTATTCTGTTTAATAATTAAAGGGATGTGTTTGTACAGCGTGAATTGGTTCAACAATATTTCCAGCCAACATACCAGTTTGTATAGCTCTGATACGCTGATCTGATCCGGATCCACCATTTCAAACTCTTTTCTGGGAACAAGGTCTAAGCCAAGGTGTCTGATGGGAGAGGGATTTGGTGTGAGTAAAGAAAAACAGAGGGGGGAAAGACATTAGAGGTTTTAGCTCAAATGAAACAAAGGTGTCATATCACCATAATAAAATCTGCAAACATTCCTTAATAACAGTGGTTCTGAGTGCACACCACTTACTCCACAATTTTCATCAAGTTGAAATTTACCTGAAACTTAGCATAATAATAGTCACTATAAATCCATATAAAGCTCACGAATAAATCCAAACAAAACATACTCGGGAACATTAAATAGCAATTGCTAAGATTGCTAAGCGATTGCCTGATTTGTTACAGATTTAGCAGCTAATTTTCCTCACGTGAATCTTGGTTAGCTGACATAAATATATACAGTACGGAGCAGAAATACACAAGAGAAACACCTGCCCTTAACCATTTTAACCCAAATAAACCATATACTGTGTACAGGTTGGTGTATCACCCACACAGAATAAAAAAAAGTTAATTTTTTTAAGGCTACAGCACCACATCCAGCAGACAATATTAGATCATTTTATTCCAGCAGTTCAGTAAGACATTTCTGTCATCCCTGGAAACCCGTAGTAGAACGAGGATTTATGGGTTTGAATGGTACTTAACCACTCAACATGAGTTTGCATTATAGTAACCCACTAAAGGGGTTAAGAACAGTACTGGAATAATTGTGCTCTGTTGCCAGGTACAGTTGTCTCATGTGGTTGCATCTCATACTGTAACTCTTGACTTAAGCAAAACTGTGCAGCCTTAACTCGTGAAGCACTCTGCGCGGACCATGAAATTAGATCACTGCAGCTCTCAGATCAGCATGCACCACACACTGACCTCAACTCGCATGATAAACGACTCCATACTTTAAGAGTTTGTATATTTGATTCCAAGCACGATATGCACAAATATTGACCAAGTAAAGTTGTTTAAAGTGAATTTTATGACCAAAAATCTCTAAATCTGTTTTTAAACTGACAGATTTTCCCTCCACCTAGAGCTCTTCCTTGGCTGAACTGAAACCCTCGCATCATTATTTCTGTTATGGATGCCTGTCACAGCTCAGTTGGAAGGGGTTTGAAACTGGCAACAGTAAGAATATGGCTTTACAGTTCCTCCGGGGGGATTTGCATTGACTTTAAGCTGCTTCAGATTCACTCATCTGCTAAATGACCATAAAATTACATCACAGCAATGCTCTTACACACCCACTCATCCACTGTGGCAGATCTCTCCAGTGTCATTTGTATTTATTTTTTTATTCTTTGGTGGCCAGTAGTTTGAAACAAATGTTTGCTTTATAGCATGACTTCGCTTAACCCACTCTCTTAATCTCAGTGCACTCAGTGCGAGTGTTACTCACTCATTGCCCCAGTCAAGCCGTACGGTGATGTGGCGCTTGATCTCGCGAGTCTGGTCTTGGGCGAGGTGACCCTGGATCAGCTGCCGACGAAGGTCAATGAGCTCATTCATCACATGGCGCAGTTTATGGAATAGATCTACCTTGTGTTTCTGTATTTAAAGAAGGCAAAAAAGTTAGGTTTGGGATATACAAATTCACCAAAAAAACCAAGAGATTAAAAACTCTCTCTCCATGGGTCTGAAATAAGAATTCAGTGATTTCATTTTACATTCAGGCCAAACAGGAGATCAAGACAAAATCATGCTTTGAATCCAGGCCTCTGCCAGCCCGTGCAGGCTGCAGAACAATATGTGTTGCAACTGAGTTTCAAGCCCACTGGTTTTGTTAATGAAACGGGAAAAAAAAATACAGTTCCCTCACAAATCTGCTTTGACCTCATCACAGTAATGAATTTCATCACCATCTCTCATGGACCAAGAACAACAGTTTTAATTCAGGCATTCTCTGTTCTCCCTAATGGTATGACAAGCCCACATAACCACCCAGGTTTGTTTACATAAACGCAAAGATTAAACACCACTACGATGCCAATATAAATTTAATGAGGATAAACACTACATGCTTTCAAAGGCTGGTAGCTGCTGAAAACAAAGATTTTTGTCAGGGTTGATGAGCCCTTTCAGACTGCTATTTACGTGCATTATAATGGATACACAGCTATGCTTAGGCCATTGCTCCCGGAAGTAATACCATGAATTCTAATTGGCAACAATAAGGTGAAATGTATCAACATCTAGCCAATGCCGCATCCTACAGGGGGGTGAGCACCAAAACCAGCACTGTTAAATCAGGGCTTCATATTAGTCGAGCTTCAGAGGAAGTTACATCACCACTCCAATGCCGGAGGCTGCTTAGTTGCTCAGAGCATGAGCAGTCCTCAGTGAGAGGTTATGTAAAAACTCGTTGCCTGTTCTGCAACATAGCCGCTCAGCTCCCGAACTCAAAACCCTACCAACCACTTCTGCCTGCCCCCTCGACACTTAGCAGGATTAAGGATGCTTTAGGTTTCCAGTAATCACTTTTTGCCCGGCAAAGTAAAGGCTGAGTGAAGGTGGTGGATCTTAAGAAAGGCAGGCCAAGATCAATAAATGGCAGAATGACACAGCATGAAATTGCATACGACAGGTCTGTAGGCCATTATCTGTGTCCAACCACCATGTCTGTTCTACATAGATAGTACATGAAAATACAGGGTGACAGTCAGAACGACATGGAGTGGAGAAATATCTTAAGGAGATGTCGCAGGACTATATTTCTAGCGAATCACTACTTCTGTCGGCAAAACCTTATTTTACCAGGTGTTGAATTGTGAGCAGGAAAGAAAACATGATTCCATCAAACCACTTAGGGGAATGCAAATGAAGCAACGGTGGATGCATTTTCTTTGCGAAAGCTGTTTTGTCAAATCCCTTGGAAATCTTAGTAATCTCAGGTCCACACGCACATTTATTGCTTGGTGGTTTGTTTTGATATAAGCAAGATGTACTGTAATATACCGCTACTGACCACATAGAGCTGCTTCCACAAAACGCCCCATTCCTGCAGTGTGGAGGTGGTCTCTGTGATAATAGGGTCCTCGAGGGGTACCACCGTCTCGCACAGCCTACAGCGAAAAAACATGAATTTCAAATCAATCCCTGAAGCATCAATACAACTGGTACAAAAAAATATTCATACTACACAATATGAAGACTCGTCTTAAAATTGCAGCATTTGCCTCTTTATTTTAGAAAAGCTGCATAATGAAAATGTTGTATTTAGCATGAAACTGTGTTTTCAACATATAGTTTTCTTTTTCAGCTGTTCTTTTGTAGGTTTGCTGCTGTGCTTGGGATCATTGTCCTGCTGCATGAGCCCTAGACTCTAAAATACTTTGGTATACAGAGGAGTTCGTGGTCAACTCAACGACTGCAACATACTCAGATTTTGTGGCAAATCCGGTGCGTAATGGCCAAACATCTCCACTTTGGTCTCGTCTGTCCAAATGACATTCTTCCAGAAGTCTTGTGGTTTGCTAAGATGCAGCTTTGCAAACATAAGCCGTGCTGCCATGTCCTTTTTAGAGAGAAGAGACTTTCTCCTGGAAACCCTTCTAAGCAAGCCATACTTAAATATGGTCTGACACTAGGGTGAATTTGCTTGGACTTTCACTCCTGAGACAATGAGCAGCTTTCATGAATGCTTTCTTATTCCTCACTGTACCATGATGGACTCTGTATTGCTTGGAAATGGCCTTATAACCCTGCCCACACTGATGAGTAGCAACGGTTACTTCTTTAAGATCATTGCTGATACCTTTCCTCCTTGGCACTGTGTTAATACACACCTGAATGCCCCAAACCATAAAACTGCAAAAACTTCTGCTTTTACACATTTGCTGATGATTAGTGAATAAAATGCATTTGAGTAGCTGCACCTAGCTGCTACTTAACCTACCAGTAAGGGAGTACTTAGTTTTGACATGCTCTTTATGGATTTTGACTCAATTTTTTGTTGGAATAAATAATAACACAATATAAGATGTCATGTTTTTCTAGCTCATCTCAGATTATATTTATTGTAAGACCCGCCAAGGACCACGTGATTTTTATTATGTTCTGATATGTAAAATCTTAGAGTTGAAAGAGGGTTCACTTTGTTTTACCATGACTGTACATATGATAAATGATTAATAGAGAACAATAAAAAGAAATGCCTCTCTTTTAATAAATTCTTTGGTGTTATCTAAAACATATTCTGAAGTAGGTCACATCAAAGAACATACACTATTTCTATTGTACACTATCAGATTTAAATTATAATATCAGTATGAATACTGGAGATCCTGGTGTTGGTATCACACTGAAACTTAATTTAATGGTATTTCCCACTCCCAGCTGTCTCCAGATTAGCTAAGAAATGGGTGAAGTCACAATTACACATCAATATAACTGTTTCAATGAGGAATTATGTAATTATTCTCTGAATGCAGTTAGGAAACAGGGTGGAGCTAGCCAATAAAAACCATAACACTCATCCTTCTTGTGTGACCACATTCATGGGGAAATATTAAAGCAAAGGTTAGATGCTTGTGAAGCTCTGGCTTCCAACTTTTATACTGTATAACATTTTAGAACAACGCAGGCATCTCCATTCGTTGCACAGTGAGTGGGGGTGATTGTCTGTGGTGGGGATGCTTTGGGAGAACTACACAGATGCAGTAGGTGTGTCAGCTCATTAACTCCATGAGACAGCAAAGCAGATTTCCCAAACTGCAGCTCCTGGAGCGAGGAAGTATAATAATGTCAATTTTGAAGCCTGTACTTTTAATTGTTTCGGTGAAAATGAGAGTTTTCCTGCTATGTGGTAACTCAAATGGAGGATGGTGATATAAGAGCAAACTCCTGATTCACACTGAGCTACAGACACAGAGCTCTTCTGCCTGTTTTTCTCTGTTCCGTTCTGGCCCCGCACACCCATGGCCGGCTATAGTTACCAGATGCATGTAGAGGACTGCAGTGTACAGTGTGTGTGTGTGTGTGTGTGTGTGTGTGTGTGTGTGTGTGTGTGTGTGTGTGTGTGTGTGTGTGTGTGCGTGCATGTCAGCAGCTGTCAGGTGGTAATTCTCCAGACGATGGCATTGTCACTAATCAGTGGTGAAGCAAAATTAGATGGCAAAGGAGGGAGGGATCTGCATCCACTGACATTGATCAGTTGATTAATCAGTATCACACTGGCTGTGTAATGAGAGAAAGAAAGCTCCATCAACTCTATCAGCGCCAATAGATCTGACCAGTAAAAACAAACATATCACCCTCTTGTCATCCAGCAGTATGTCTCAATAAAGGCCTGATTTTGATGGTGATGGATCACTGCTGCTGAAGTTGTACATAACATCATTGGCAGTGTATTTCGAGCAGCACACGCCCTTCTAAATGAAATTCTCAGTACTGCAAAGGATTTTACTTTAACTGTGTCAACTTAAACATAAAAAAGTCATTTACACATGATGACATGTTTCTTTTATGCAAAAGGTGTTCCTTCACCCTAATTTTAGTGAAGCTATTGGGATTGACGCTGGCAGAAGGGCTTGCCAATATAAATCTGTCAGTCCCTGACACGCTATGCATACCTTTAGAAATGCTCCAAATTAGGCTGAATGAGAGTAAAAAGCACCATAATTATCATAGTGATTGTTTCCAAAACAATACACTTTATCTCTTACTGATGGAGAAAACTCTATAAATCCAATTATGCCACAAAACAGTCCAAAAAACATAATTAGTTTTATTTACTAGCAGATCAACTCCTTAAAGCCACCCGCTGTTAATAAAAAGACTAAATTGGACTCTCAATTGGACTCTTACAGTGAAAATTGTGCAGGGATTCAAGATCACGTGCAAAGACAAGCAAACAGCAAAGGGAAAAAATAGTTATGCTTTTATAGTTTGATATGTATGCATCCTAATTACAAAGTAGGGAACTTTTTTGCAACTGCAGCTGTTGCTAACAATATAGCTGTGGTCTGGGTATCTTAAAATGGTTTACAGCATTCGTGTCTTGAGGGGCTCGAGGGCCTCGAGGGCCTGTGCTATTACAAGATGTATAATTTAGCTCCGCTAATCTTGCTTAACAGGACTGTTTGGGTGTGATTTGATCACATTTATTTAACAGCTCAGGGAAAATGTGCAAAACACTGCACTACTATTGATGTACACTCAGTGAAATGTTGCTAAACTTTGATTTGGGAAATATGTGGCATTGCTTTATTTCTAACCTCTGCTGGCTGTGAAAAAAATGCATAAAAAGTACTTAAGACAACCACATCAGTTCTACTTTTGTCACAAACATGTCTGCTTTTCTAAAGAGTTGATCAGGAAAATACGCTCACTTGTGTTATGCCTGTATTAACTCCTTGTTAAGCCAATGGTATCAACATAATGCATTTAGACATATAGACATGGTCAAGATGAAGAATGGGGAAAAGGGGATTTAAGTGGCTTTCCACGTGACATGGCTGTTGGTGCTAGACAGGCCGCTCTGAGTATTCCAGAAAGTGCTGATCTACTGCAACTTTCCCAAACACCCATCTCTGAGGTTTACAGAGAATGATCTGAAAAAGATAAAATATGGCAGTTTTCTGGGAGAAAATGCCTGGTGGATGCCAGAGGTCAGAGGCGAATGACCAGACTGCTTGGAGCTGATAGGAAGGCAACAGTAACTCACATAATCACTTGTGTTACAACCAAAGCAGAAGAGCATCTCTCGAATGCACAACACATCACACGTTGAAGCAAATAGGTTACAGCAGAAGAAGAACACCACATCGGGTGCCACTCCTGTCAGCTAGGAACAGGAAACTGAAGCTGCAATTCGCACAGGCGCACCAAAATTGGACATCATTGGAAAACTGTTGCCTGGTCTGTTGAATTATTTCTGCTGTGATGTTCAGATCACCTAAATATGTGAAAGCATGTTGTACCTTGTATCAACAACTCAGGTTGTTGTTGGGGGCGTTATGGTCATGGGTATATTCTCTTGGTACACCTCAGTACCAAGCTGAGTAACGTTTAAATGTCACATAACACCTGAGATACTTTGTTACCTTTTTGCCTTCCACACCCATAGTGCAGCCATCTTCTGATGGCTGATCCAGCAGGATAACGTGTCATGTCAAGTTCAGATAATCTACAACCATTTTCTTAAACTGACATTGAGTTCACTGTACTCAAATGACCTCCACAGTCACCAAACCTCAATCAAGCAGAGAGGTGGTGAAACAGGAGATGCACATCATGGGTGTGCAGCTGAAAAATCTCCATTAAGTGCGTGACGCTATCATGTCAACATGGATCAAAATCTCAGAGAAATGTCTCCAGCTGAGATATTTACGGCCTTTACATAAAGTAAAGTTATGTTTCTGATATCAGTTATAATGCTTCATTCTGTTTCATTTGCAAGGGAAAGTCGTCCTGATGAGTTCCTATTTTGGGACAAGAATGCTATCAGCTAGAGTGGACACCCTGTGGTGCAGTTTGAAAATCAGATTTGAGACTGACATTCTGTGCTCTACTTAGGATGCTGCACATGCTTGAATAAAAACACTCAATCATACAGCTTACCCTCTGTTTGTCACTGTAGATTTCTTCAAGTGGACATAGCTGACTGGGAAAATACCCTGTGGATGGAGGACAGAGCAACGATGTTATTGGGTGTGACAGGATTACATGTCTAATTCTCCAGCACCATGTGACCAAACCTATTGTGTTATGTTTGTGTTATTAGGTAGTCTATCCTAAACCGTGTTAGCTGCAGCAACTGGACATTTTTTAATTCATTTTGTTGCTGGCAAAACATTATATGCTGAGAGAAGTGTAATAATTGCTTTACATGTATTTTTACATTTTCTGCTGTGTGTTTAGAATTCCTGTAAAAAGGTGCAGAGACAGGAGGCAGAGCAAAGTGCAGGATACCTATTGTGTGTTGGCTTAGCGGCAGAAGGGCACGAGAGACTGAGTGGTGCTGGCTGCCACCCTTGCAGTTCATATTTCTTATTCTAATCTACCAGATGTGAAGAATTGGCCAGAGTGAGCACAAGTAATTCTCTCAGCTCGGAGAGAGTATGGGGGCGAATAAACGTGGGCAGCGGAGTACATAACAAAATGGAGGGGTGTTAGTAAGAACTGTAAATAGCTGATGAGAGTAGAGAAGGACAGCATGTAGCCACTAACACCTACATTTACCAGGACTGGACAGCATTTGTGTTTTCTTTAAAACACTCCAGCAACACTGCATATTACTTAAGCTTCTGACACTTCATTTTTAAGCAAACTGAGACACAATGAATTGCAAAAATTACCCTCAGCTTTTATCTTTCTAACAGCAGATTTGGTATTTTGCTTCTGATGGCATTGCTTTTATTATGAACATGCAACATTTAGGCAACATTTAGATATCTGCTGTTAGCACAATGAGTTTCCACACTGCTGTGCTGTGGTGAGCAATGATGCTTGCTGAACACTTCCATACTCTATGGGAGGCAGATATATGTTAACCATGTAGTATTGAATTAGTGCAGCTATTGATCTCTCTCTGTGGTGCATCTACAGCCTCTTCCCACTGAGCAGATAGCAGAGGATTTATCTTAATAATGACGCCGCATGAACAGACTCTCAACAGAGAACTAAGACTTTTAGATTTGGCCTCTCCGTCTCGCCTTTCAGCTGAACTTTCTTTCTATTTGCACTTCTCCCGTGTAAACTATCTGTGATATGGATTAGAATTAAACTGAAGTTATTAGGATTTTTTAAATAGCTTGTTTTGGTAAAATGAAGTTAATAACTGCACCATCTGCTGGTTGAAAGGAAAAAACAATTTGAATCGTCCACAGAATTCTGCTCATGGAAGCCAGAAGCGGTACATATTTTACTACAGCACAGCATATGCATAGAACATATCTCTATTGCACTTTTTCTTTTCTCATCATCATATATTCTTTATTTGTGAATAAAACATTAAAGCTGTCATATATCTGCACCATAAAGTCAGAACATCTTGGTTAAAATGTGTCTTTTTAAAAGCACCTCTGGAAAATACAGGTCAGGAATCTTCTATTTTTGTCAAATCAAAGCCATATTCGATAAGTTCATCAGCCATTAAGGTCTTTGTTGTCTAGACACGGTTATTTCTGGTGGTGCACATCTCTCATATCGCATTATCATTCACAAAAAAACGATTAAGGCTTTGATAAAAGCTTCGTGTGGAGCTCACATTCTATTGCAGGGCAGCCATTTTTATAAACGTGTTCATGACACTTGATTTGTCTGCTATAATCTTAACTTTACTAGTCTGCAGTCTTTGAAAAGTGCTGAATTATTAAAGGAGCCCACACTTGCAGAGATATAACACATCGACTGCTAACAGTGTCTTTTTGCCTTTGCATGCAAATAAAAATATGAGTCTTACAATGCCTTATGCTGACCTAATTTCAATGCAGAATAGTGAAGGTATGGAAATTATCACACTATTAAAAGTGATTAAAGATGCTCTAATTACCTTGATAGAAGGCTTCTTGGTAGAGAACCCTCTGTACCAGCCTAAAGAAAGAGGGGAATTCACATGAGAAAGGTTCACCCTCACAAAAAATAACAATAATATAATAAAATGTTAATCTTTCAAGTCTCCATTCTGCTGTGTCTCCATTGGTTTGAAGAGTTTCAAAGTGAAATGTTTTAACTCATGGTCTGGATACTAAATAGTCAATGTAATTACATGAAATAAACAAATCTATGACAATAATATCTAAACTATCAGGCTAGTTCAGCATTATATGCTTTGTAGACTCAAACAATATCAGTTATACAACCGTCTTTCAAAAAATGGTAATAAGGTGTTTAATGTAAATAAGAACAAAATGCAGAGATTTGTGAATCATTTAAAAGCTAACATGCCAGTTTACAAACTGAGACAGTTTATTGGTTTTCACAGTGTATTGAATGTTTTCCAATGACAGATTTGGAGTCACTGAATATTGGTTTTCAGCCTTTTTCATTTTAATGTAAAGAGATTTCTTCAGAGTCACAGAATCTGTTACTAGTAATAGAAATAATCTGGCTATGATACAGTTTTTACATTTGATGTTATCGTAGTTAATGGTTTGCAAGTCAGTCTGTTCAAATGTACTAGTGTTTTTAAGATTTACACAGGGTGCTAACTCTTTTTTATCATTTAAGCCTTTATAGGGCACTAACTGAAATAGCTGTAAATTCAAACTGTCAGCACCAGAGTTTTTGGAAGGTATTATAAGAAGCTTTTTGTACTGTTTTGCAAATTTTTTTCACTGTTTTGTGGAAAATCAAGCTACCATATCTGGTTAATCACCCAATTAACCAGACTAAGGGTTAAAACCGCATCAATGGTATGAGTCAAATTCCTGTTATCTATGTCACTACAGTCTCTAAAAGATAAGCCTCAGAGTTATTATTTTTACTGTTTTTAATTTGAAAAGAACAATTGTTCAGGGTGACAGGAAATCCGTCTGGAACCAAACAACTCTTTATAAAAAGACAAAGTAAAGTGTGCTTCACAACCTTTAGACAGTTAGCATCTTCTTTTAAATTTATTTTGGCAGTATAATGTTGTTTTCTTTCTTACCATCAGATAGTGCTTTGTTTTTTGTTTATTTGGCCCAAAAAGTAGTGACATTACTCATTCTAAAAAGTAAACAGCAAACCCAATAAAAGCACGTAATAATAAACTAGTTTAGATAACTGAAAAGGAATAAGCTCCATTATACATTCAGTGTTGACATAAGAGACCGGGCTGATTTTACCTTCACTCTTTTCCAGGATCTGTACAGTTTCCCCAATCTCCAGGACCAACGCCTGGCATATTGGTGACCGGAAGTTGCAGATTACTGTGCAGAAGGAAAAAAAAACGAATCAAATGATTAGATATCAAGTCATGAAAAAGCATTTAGCCATACAGCACTTTTTAATGTAACTGCTGTTAACAAAAGTCACATCACAGATTTAAGATCTATGCTTGCTTTCATCTTTGTGGCCTCTGATTGAGCAGGGAACATCCCTCTTCACTGTCATGTCTTCACACGGCATGTGTTTTGGGTTTGTATCGGGGCAGTCAATGCATCGCTTTAATAAGCTGTTTAATGCAAACATCTAAACACAGTGTCACACAGGAAGCACAGCTTAGCGAACTGTAAACAAGCTCCCACCCTGAAGTGGGTAGTCATTTTAATAAGCAATTAATTCTTAAGCGACCTGATTTTTTCTTATGTTAAGTTAATTGAACTATCCCAAAAATAGAGCCCACACAAACTGCTAAGTAATACTGCTAAACGGTGATTTATCACAAGTTCTTATTAGCAGAAATCTTTCATGCCACCTGCTTTTTTTTTTGCTGTACCAGCTTCAGTAACAGCCACTGACTCAAACGCTGATGACATGATTATTCTTTGGGGAGAAGAAGCCACAGTGAAGGCCTTAAAAATTGCATCAGCTCTGGAGCTGGATTTTGTCTCTGCAGCACTGCAGCTCGGCAACATGAGCCACGGAACAAACAGTATACAAGCCCCAGTAAAGACAAACTTGTTTAATAATGACGGCACTCCGCTGATGATTTTAAAAACCTACAAATGGTGGCCCTTCAAGGAGAGTTTGGCGTGAATCATTATGCTAATGAACTAGCCAGGGGAACCAGTGAGGGGGAGGAAGGGAAGGAGGAGCCTGAGCTCAGCTCCGTTGCCTGTTTGAGGATAGCGAGCGCTCAGTTCCTGTGCTGGGGTAACTATGGCAACAGATCATCACAAACTGGAGGGCTTTCTTCACTGTAACTGCTGCAGGATCAGGGCATTTTAAAATGGCAAGCTTATGGATGCTGCATTGCACTAGAGTTCATATGTATTAGGAAGAGAGATGGGCAGACTCAAAGAGCATCCTTGTCACCTTTTCCGTTCTGCCTCCAGTCAGGGCTAAGTATTTCCTATTTCAGAGTCCTATTCTTTAATGGACTCGATTTCATTTGAATTGCAAAACCTGCACTCACAGCATCTGAAAACTCTTCAGCGGAGGCCACGTCAGAACAAGATGAGATTGTCATGTTAGACAGAGTTGGGCACAGAACGCAGGCTCATATTTTCAAAGTCCTCCCTCACAAAACCTCCAAGCTGTGTAAACACACAGACACACACTTGTTTCATTGTGCCTAAGAGCTGCGGAGCATTAGCATATCTTCAAAACATAACCAACAAAATTCAGCTTCAGACTTCGACATGTTGAACGTAGGATGTTGGAAGGAATGACGGGACAGGGAGTAGAAAATGTTGGCAAAAAGCAAACATTTTCCACTCCGC
Source organism: Copadichromis virginalis (assembly GCF_057382275.1). Lineage (NCBI taxonomy): Eukaryota > Metazoa > Chordata > Actinopteri > Cichliformes > Cichlidae > Copadichromis > Copadichromis virginalis. Next base: position 22,513,769 of record NC_140637.1, on the reverse strand, counting down.
AACAGTATACCAGCCCAGACTGTCCCTCTATTTAGTTGAATTCATGATCCACATGGCATCTGAGGGCTGCTATTGTGTAACCAGTAAATCATTGGAAGGAATTATGGGGATTGAGCACAGCAGGAGACTCCTGCTGTCCTCTCACCTACATTGTTCCATGTATGACATAAATACACGTCGATTCTTCCATAAGAGCCACCTGGTTTCATTTATTTGTCAGCTATTAAACACATCTTTCTGAAAGTTTAGCTTTGGGAGTCTAGCTTCTAGGTTGTGACTTTCAGAGCTGAGTGAAAGCACAAAAAGGATTTTCATAAATAATTTATAATCAGCAGCAAATGAGTGAAAATGAGCTCATGGCTTTATCATTCTTTCAGAAAGTGTAAGCGCAGCAATTTTCCAGAATAATGAATTCAATCTAAGTTAGAAAGAGAACCGCACAGACAAACGTACATGCTTACTGTATTGCATCAACAGGCGAAAATACAAACTCAAAGCTTTTAAGAGTTCAGTATTCTGTGTTGGCACAGAGAATGCAGACAAGCTGCAGTTGGGTTTCTATGACAGCACTCAGCCTTCATCATAAACACCTCACATGTGACAAAAGAGGCACAATCCTTGGATTATCTTATGCGAAACGTTCCAGCGTTATAGCCGTCAAGCATCACACTGGTCACCTACTACAGAGAATCACCGAGGGGGAGTAGACTCAAATTGGAGAATGTGAATCACGCCATCGTGAGAATCGTGAGACTCGCTCACACTTTTCCTCTGTCGGGCCATTACTTTCTAACTCACTTCTTTTCACCAGCAGTGCTGTCACCAATGGTGTGTAGGAAAAAGGCTAATATAATCAGAAAATGTGGGAACAGACTCAGCGTGGTTTTTGAAATAGTAAGCTGACTGCATGAGTGAACACCAAAGTCCCCCTTGACTCAATCCTGTAGTGATGAAGTGTAAAAGGGTCTTTCAAGCAATGATTGCAGATAAATGTGGCAATTGAGAACCCCAAACTTCCAACCCATCCACATCTCCACAGTGTTAAAAGAGAGAATTGTAGCACCACAAACACTTTGCCGAAGTCAAAGCGTTTGTCACGTATCAGATTTGGATCAGCTAAGCAAACACCAATACTAATGAAGAGGTGTAAATCCAGATTAAAAGAAAGGATAGACTCTTTTAAAGCAAACGTATTTAACTCTTGCTGTTTTATATTCATTGTAATACACTGAATTAAATGAACAATTTTCCACTGAGTCTGAAACTTCAGGGAGGTTAAAATACCCAAATCCATTTCTACTAGTTGTGTAGAAAACCGAGAATTATGATAAAAATGACTAAACATTAACAGACCATTAAACATGAAAGAAAAACGTGCTGTGAAACAATGCAATAGAAACAGTAGAAACAATGATTAAAAGTTAAATATCAACAGATATTTTTATGTGAAATTGGCACATTCCAGAAATATGGATGCTGTGTTTAGAATTTATTCGTTTCTCGGTGATGCTGTTTGCTTGTCCCTTTGCGTTAAAAAACAGTAAGTCACATTTAGAGTTTATCTGCTATCAGTGACATTACTAGCTGAGATGACAGGATATGCACTCCGTCCATAAAAATATTTTACTCTACATGCTTGTTTAGCATCAGTCTATTGTGTGTTTGTTTAAGTCTCATCTTTGACCTGTTTTCCTTGTCTACCCTTCTCTTTCCTGTTACTCCTGAGACATGTCTATCTCTGAAATAAAATCAATTCTCCCTTTGTACAACAGACGAAGGAGATGTTTGTATTGCTTCCAGTGTAAACACTGACTGTTGCTGTCATGTGCTGAAAAATGTTTCACTGCTATATGTAATAGAGTGACGTTTTAAACAGAGCCATATGGCCTTGCTTGAGAAGTAGTGATAGACACATACAGTGCCTAACTGCATGATGGCCCGCAGGGGAGAAATATTCTGCAGAGAAGGTGGTAATGCTATCAAAAACCTGCCAGTACAACAGTAAACACTGTTATGGATTATAAATTGTCTGCTGTATTTTCAAACAACTGAGTGCTAATGGCACCACTGTAGTGAGAAATGCTTTATCAAAGAGGACACTATGCTCATCTATGCTGCAGTGATGGCGTGAACTTATTTACATGTGTTTCCTTTTGCCTTTTAGTTCCAGTGAGCCATAACAGGTAGAACGTATGCACACTATGGAAGTCCTGCTTTCCTGGATTGAATAGTCCTGTCCCAGATCTCTGGTAAGTTAAAAATTACACAATGGTCTTTGGGCTTCGCCCACTGAGTCATGGAGTTCAGCACGACTTGAATGCACACTCACTTGCTGAGACACATTACTGCACCGAAGTCTTGCCAACCAAGCGATTTCTGCCACAGAGGCAGAGGAGCATTTCACTATATCTGCTTCCAAATTAGTGTCCCAGAAATCTAGCCATGCCACCCAACTGCAGGAGTGTGTGTAACTTTTAAATTCCTGTGTACACGACTGTCACACCATTAACACTACCTATTTTTATTGTTTTATTGCTAGTGACAAGTTAGCAAAGCGACAAGACAGGAAACGTAATAATGATAAGCTGATCCTGTGGCCGTGATGAAACGAGCTTGCTAAACTTTCCACTGCAGATATAGGAAGGATGGATGAAACTGGAGAAATGCTACTTTGGGCGGATGTCTGTAATCCCACTGTCAGCTGAACATTATCTCTGTCTTTTATTCTGTCATGAAAACATTTTATCCTAAACTTGTCTGTTTCAGACGACAGCCTTGACTGCTTGATTATTTGGTGCTTTGCATCTGAGCCACATCCATGTAGCCACAGATGAAGACATCTGATTCATTTCTCATGTGGGCAGGTACTGACTTGCAGTCTGAGCTCTTTCCAATTAAAATGTAAAGGAATATTGCTGCCTATATGAGAAAAATCCATCAGTGACTCATTTGTGCACAAGAAAAAGGAACATTTTCAGCTTGTACACTCAGAAAAATAAAGGTGCCAACTGGAACCAAAAGTGGTTCTTTAGACTGATGCCATAGAAGAACCTTTTTTGGTGCCACAAAGAACCTTTCAAACAATGGTTCTTTGAAGAACCATTTCTTTCAGTGGTTCATTGAAGAACCTTTAAAGGTGCCCCAAAGAACCATCAAGAAATGGTTCTTTGGGGCACCTTTAATGGTTTTTCAAAGAACCTTTTTAAAAATGGTTCTTTAAAAGAACCATTTTAAAGAACCTTTTTTGAGTGGTTCTTTAAAAAAACCATTTTAAATCTTTCAAAATAAAATGCATCATAAATTGAATTTGAGTAGGGTAAAATAAATACGAGCACAGCATAGACATATATTAATGGTTTATTGTCATTTTGTAGTTACCAAAAGACAAAAAGGCATTTTAACCCTCAGCACAACATCACTACTAATACATGTCACATATTAGTGTTTTAAAAAGTAATAATTAAATATATTGGCTATACTATAAATAAATATATATATAAATACTATATCTACAGATAACACAACAAATAATACATGTATTGTTTAATTAATAAAACATCAGAAAGTGATAAAACACATTAGAAATAGCAATAGCTTCATAACAGACCAATAAATCAACACATTTTCATCAGCAGATATTTGCATGTTCAGTAAAAACATTTCAACAACAAGTTTATGATTAAAATGATCAATGAACTTCAGCCTTACGCTATGTAATGTACTTTTCATGTTGTACTCATGGTCCTTTGTTAGTCCAGTTTAGGACAATGTCTCTGACGTATGTTTCATATCAAATATATGTCATATCAAAACAAGCCCACACCTGCAGTTGTTTCAGTTTTTCACTGGTGTTTCCTGTCAGCTGGTCAACCTCACTCAGGCAGACATCCATATCAGCCAACCAAACGACAAGCTCCTCCCTTTGTGCTTCAAATCCCTCCCACTCTGAGACAAGGAGCTGAAAGAGAGAGAAAAGAGTCAATTATAAAGAAGAGAGAAAAGTGAAACCCTCCTCAGAAGGTCTGACTCGCATACCTGCAGTTGACCTGTGATGGACTCCAGTTTGGCGTTCACGTCATCCCTCGTCGATGCCAACAGCCGAGTCTGCAGGGTGCCCTGGAAGAGCTGAGTTAATGTTCGACTCCTCCTGGTCAGGCTCTCCAGCTGGATGACCCGAGGTCTCCCCTCTCGCCGCTGCCTCTGAACGCACAAACACAAATTGCATCTGAAGCAGGAGGTGCAGATTTTTTTTGCTATTCTTTTCTAAATCCAGGCTAGATCACGTGGAGGTATTTGGAAAATTGTTTTGGCCAGTGGACGACTGTTGTCTTGCAGAAAGTCAAACCAAACATATGCGATACACAATCAATTCACAAGAACACATTGTAAAAAATAAGTCCAGTTCTTGCCTGATTTCAAGTGAAAGCTGCATCAAAACAGGGTAAAATGAGTGTTTGCAGCAAATGTGAGCACAAAGCCTCACTTTGTACAAGCCTGCTATTACAGTTCTCCTCTATGCAGACGACTTTCCTGTTTTCAAGGCACAACTTGGATCTGCTGTACGAATCTTATGGATACACACTAAATGAAATAATAGTGTGCATGACTCCAGATTCTGATCCCTCATCCTAATATGGTCCCAACATAGCAACAGCAATAATGCAAATGTTGAGGCTTCAAAATACAAAGTCCATAAACCAATGGCTGACATGGGTTTTATCATAAGGGTGATAAATATACAGATTTCAGTCTGTCTTAGAGATTTGATGTTCATTTACCTGCAGATGCACTATACGTACCTGCTCCATGGTTTTTCACAACATTTTGCATATCACTATTTAATACAGGAAGTACGTGAACTAAAACATGTCATCGTTCTTTGTGAGAGGACCATATTAATGAAACAAACCTCAATGACATCATAGGGATCCCTAAAGATGCTCCTGCTGCTTCTCTTCCTCCTCATCCAAAGCTTCCTTCTCCTTGTCCTCAACTTCCATCCAATTGTAATTCAATCTAATTGTGTTTCTGCCCCTCCTCTTCCTCATTTTGTTGGAGCTGTGAACACAGTTAATGTGAATCTGGATTAATTTGTGCAAACAAGAAAAATCTACAGCTTTTTGGTCAGAGGTGCTCTTGTGATTTAAGCCGGGTAGAGTAGATTTATGTGTTGATGCTACCTGCTTCAGCTCTGGCTGCTGAGTGATATTTACACCCTGGCTGGATTACAAACTTTAACCATGTGATGAACTTTGGCCCAGCGTTGATACCTCTTGTTAGTATAACGACCTCTTCTTAGCTTGTATGTATGATGTATGATGGTGGATAAATTAAATATACAAAAAAATTTAACTATATTACAAAAGAACATCTATCCTGGAAACATCAAATGACCGGAGCATAACTTGTCAACTAGTCCGAAACTAAGTTATGCAGGAACAGTCAAAGACACACCTTCTCATGTTTGAAACCATTGAAAGGTTCTTTGTGGCACCAAAACAGGTTCTTCTATGGCATCAGTCTAAAGAACCACTTTCTATTCATTTCTATATAATTCGATTAGACAATGAAGAGTTATCTTATCTAATTATTCATTCAAAACTCTTATGCATAGCTGTATTTTATACAGCTCATACAGAATTCAAAGTACAGGTTCATGTGAGTATTTAATGTACGGCTCAGATCTACAGAATTTCAGAGTTTCTAGAGCAGACACAGAGCTCACAACAGGCTTCAGGCGCCATTTTAGTGACTTTAACAATATATTAAATTTTAATTTCGGTCTAGCTGACATTAGGTTATGTACGCAGCACGCAATTGAACCACATATTTTAGAAGCCAAAGGTTCAAATTAGCTGGGAGCACCTTCACTTAATTATAACAGTGGTTTTGTTAGGAAAACAGTTTCTGTATACCGGATACTAAATTGCGCTGACCTCAACGGCTAACGTATCTAGCTAATCGCTACTGTTAGCACAACATTAACAGCAAGCTACAATGACGAGTAACAAAAACAAAACAGTAATAAGGTTTTAATGGAAATGTTTTACCTTTTCTAACAGTCCCAGAATCCACAGCTTCAAAGTCCAGCAGGTACTGAAGACTGTTATCCGTTTCGCTGTCACCGTCCGTGAGTTTTTTTCCCCGAAAGGTCAAGGCCCGCCGCTCGCACACTCTGTCTGCGCATGCGCATCCCAACGACTGACCCCCTCCGTTCGCTCCCGGGAGGTTATAGTATGACGTGTTCTGACGTCACTCTCTCTCCCTGTCATTTATTTGGCTCGAAACACATATTAACAAATTGCTCAGTGATGAACAACTACTCAGATCATTTACCTAAGCTGTGCTTTGTCAAAACGAAGTGTGTGTTCATTACACTGACATTCTGTTCTGCAATTGTTATTTACTTGTATCTTATAATTTGACTTTACATACTGCTGGGTGGTTTGTAAAGTTTACAATAACTAGTATTATCATTATGCTGTATTTTCAAAAATATATAATAATCTCAAAAGTAATGCCTTGGAGTAGAAAATAGTAATGCTTTATTAAAATTTAAAACTAAAGTACAGTACTTGAATGTGTGTATTGTGTCTACTGTTTGTTAACTCACCATATTCATAATGTGTTTGTGGGGTTAGGGGTGTGTGTGTGTGTGTGTGGGGGGGGGGGTTAGGGTCTTTAGGCTTTGGCCCCCACCCCTGCCACCAGTATATTTTTAAGCAAATATTTCTAACTTTTATTTGAATATTCAGTTTCCTACCATCTTCTCTTAAAGGGTAATTGCCAGGTAACCCGCCCTCTCCCTTCGCACACACATGCACACAAAGAAAACACACAGTATAATTCACAGCCTCATTATAGTGAATAAATATTTATGCCATTTACACCATCAAACTTAGATTGCTAAGGATGAAGAACCTTTTGTTCTTTAAAGAACCATTTGTAATAGCTGAAGAACCATCCACAAAATAAAAAGGTTCTTTGACGTATGATGGTTCTTTAAAGAACCATGAAGCCATCTGAAGAACCATTTAAGAACCATAATTTTTCTGAGTGTAGGAAGAAAAGATTTCAAGAAAACTAATTTTAGGCTTGTGATTTAACAGTAATCATTTCAATATTATGTTATTGTGTTATTTTTAACTCCTGGCATCCTCAGAGTTATGTTATATCACAATGTTTTAGCATAATGGCTTGTATTTTTAGCTACTTTTGACAAACTGAGAACTAATTCCTATCTGAAAAACAAGGCAAATTATTATAAACGTAACTGTGCATTAGGATAAACTACACTGGCCATTTTAAAGTTAGGGTAAACAGCACTAGCAGATATAGAAACAAAAATTTCCGACATAAACACAAACAAAAACCAAACAATGCGGAGGCCAGGATTGTAAGAAAGCCATTAACGTTTCATGAGGGGTCTTCAGCTGCCTCCTTTTAAATGGAGCCTGTGAAGATAACAGAAAAAAGAAAGGCCCGGTTGGCTGCTGACGGACCACATCTCTGTTTCATATCTGCGCATGGTAATTTGGGTAATATGAGAAAATATTACACGCAGTGACATAATAAGGCAAGAAGATAGGGGGAAAATGCAAAATGGTGCCACTAACACCACAGATGAGGCAGGAGAGGGACTGATAGCAGGCTTTTGGGGCTGTATTACCATTTATCGCAACAGTTCAGCAGCGTGGGCTTCATCTGCAGTGATGCCGGAGAAATACTGAACCTCGCGAGCCAGCATGTTGTCTGAGGCAGAGGGGGGATATTCACCGGAGCGATGTGTTCAGCTTTCACAAGGTACAGTGTGTACCGAGTAGGTACACGGTGGCTCTGCTTCCCCGCATTTCAGCACCGTGGACAGCGTCATCTCCAGATTCCAGCACCACGGACAGCGCCAGGTCACTCCGCACTGACTGGCGCGTTGGCTGCGCCGAACTGTTGCTTCCACCCCCCCACCCCCCCACCACCAACACAAAACTACCTTCTCCTCCCCTGTTAAAACACCCCCCACCCCTAGATGTTTGCGCTTGGAAAAGTACTGCAGTGATTTCTGCGATGGACGGAAGGATGGAAGAACACGGGGACGATTAGATGCAGCAGCTGGAAGTGGTGATGTTATGGTAGGGCTGCCGCTTGGGGTTCTCCGCCTGCGGTCTTTCTGAAACCATCATGACCAACGCAATGCCTCCAAAAAAAGTGTATATGTGTGGGCGTGTGTATGAAGAGGGGGGGGGGGGTATCATGTGCGACTCAGTACGAGTAGCCCTACAAGTATAAGAAGCAGCAGAGCATCTGGACATGACTCATTCCCCTAATGAAAACCCTCTGTAGTGTATTCTCGCCATAGTCACTTCGGGACTCAACAGTCAATTTATAAACACCTTCCGGGATCTTGTGACGGCATTTTTTGCATCCACTGGTTATTAAATCGTGTACAGCTCGCTTTTGTTCTCCATAAAATGTTGTCATGAGCCCAGGATGCTGCTCAAAGTACACGCGCACACACACACACACACACAGAAAATGTAAAGAGTGGTACTTTGCAGTCCCTGCTGCTGCGGCACCAAGCACGTCAGTTTTATTGTTTTTGGGGGGGTTGTGGGGTTTTTTGTTTGTTTGTTTGTTTTTTTGTCTACAGGTAGACTTCAGCTTCACTCCAGCCTACACCTGTTGGAGGGACGCAGTCACGATGCCCCCTCGTGGTTTCAAAACAAATTGCGCCCTCCCCCCATTACACGCGCTCGGAAGAAGAAAAGGCTAAACCGCTACATTGACGCATTTTTATATATGTGTGAATAAAACCACCAAACTAAAGACTGGGAGCGCATTTAACGGGCCGCCTGCGGTTGTGTAAAGACCGTGATGGCATCTTTAAGGTGGCTGGTTGTAGGCTGTATCATCCCACGCAATTTCCCCTCTCTATGCAGGCACTGTGCGTGTATATCAGCCATTATAAGTCTGTGTTTTTCATTTGATGTAATGGGCTTAATAGTATGGGGGGGAAATCAGGCTGCATAGCCAATGCGGGATTTCGAAGAACAAAATTTGGGTGTTTTCTCTTGTAAAAACTGTCATCGAGAGGCTGAATGAATAAAGTCAAGTTTAAAAAAAAACAGACAACAAAACTAGAAACCAAGCATCGTTAATTAGCATTAAAAAGGTGTTGTCGACTCACCAACTCCGATTTTCTCCTCTTCAGTAGGTATCCACATATTTGGTTATTTTCCCTTCGGTAGAGCAAGCCACATTATGTCGATATCGTGAGATGATGCTGCTAAAAATGAGAGCTCAAGGCTACAAATTATCCTGGTTGCTGATACATGGGACTACATGTCTCGACCGGAATCAGTATCCTGACGTTCGTGTGTAGAAGGGGGGAGGAAGGACCATCAAAGCCTCGATGTCTCAGCTCTATTATGTCCCGGCGTGTGTCTCTAGCCTGATGCAGTCTCTGTGTCCACCTAATGTAACGCACACACGCATATACGCACGCGCACGCGGTGAGCGGTTTTTTGTTCTCCACAAAAGAAATTTTTTTCTCTCTTTTTTTTTTATTGCAGACGCATTTCAGCTGGAACTGAGAGATTCGTTTTCCTCGAAGCTTATTTATTTATTTTCTTTGTGCTTCTCTTCTTTCCTCGGATTTCATCCGCTCAAGTCTGTCTCGTCCACAGAGAGCTACCCAGCGTGAACGCGCGGGATCGCTCGATAATTAGTAGGTAATAGGTCGCGATATTTGATCACCGGTCCAAACTGCCGAGTTGGTGCAAGAAAATACTGAGAAAACTGCAATATACCCAAAGCTGCGCCATCTTCGCGGTCGTCACATGACTTGTTTTGTCAACACTGATGTGTCAAGCATTTGCAAATATATGCACGATCTCTCTCTCTCTCTCTCTGTATGGTACTTTCATCCATCAAAAACACAAACTGCATTTTCTCCTGCTAGGACGCTCATGCTGACTGGCTGGCAGTCTGCCTCTCTTTGTGTGTGTATGTGTGTGTGTGAATGTTTTATTTTAGTGGAGCTGTTGGGCATAAAGAAAAGCTCCCAGTGATGCACATCAGGCCTGACCGTGTGGGGAAGTACCTCCTGGTTGAGTCATTTCAAAGAAACGGACCCACTACCCGCGATGCTTTGTCATAGTGCAGTCATGCTCCCACAAAGGAGAGATGGAACTTTGATCCTTTGAATTTGACTGATGGGTTTGGCAAGCTGGGTTTCCCAAATGACCTGCATCCCAACACCTCTGTCTGGTTTATGGATGGCTTTCACGGTCTGATATTTGACTTTCCATTATTTATTCACAAGCGTGGATTATAAAATCAAAGATTACTGGACATTAGTAGAGACTTAATTTTGGACATAGACTTAAGACTGCTGCACTCGAGAGCAGTTTGTGTTTTTCTTCTTTTTCCAGTCCACACATTGTTGAAATAAATTCCCAGGACTGAATATTAGCAGTTTAAGTGTTCAGTTACATTTTCATTTTCACACCTGGATGTTCAAATTATGTTTCAAAGCTTCCAGGCTGCTGGGAAAAAACTAGCGATCCAGTTCAATTCAGTTCAGTTTTATTTATATAGCACCAAATCACAACAATGGTCGCCTCAAAGTAAAGACCCTACAATAATACAGAGAAAAAGACAACAATCAAATGTTCCAAGTGCAAGCATGTGCTTTGGTGACAGTGGGAATGAAAAACTCCCTTTTAACAGGAAGAAGCCTCTGGCAGAACAAGACTTACAGAGGACCAGCCATCTGTAGTCATTAACGATATATTTGCCCATTAATATCCTCAAGGCTTAAAAAACCCTCACATTTAAATAAGTCAAAGCATGTACGTGTGCAAATAATATAAAATACCCAGGCCACACAGTAATTTTCCTTCAGGTTGCCAAAACCATAGCTCTTTAACAAATGAATGTGATCAACACTCAGCCGTGTAGATTTAAACAGCTTTTAGAGCAAACAGCTCGACTGTAAGCCCATTAATTTGGATTTTAGGGACATGTATATGATGCAGTGAATTTAGCTGAAACACTGGGTGTCACAGTATGACTCACTGCTTTTAAAATGCTGTGTGGGGTAATGAGTAACTCTATGAACATCAGTTTTCTGTGAAACTTCAAGGCCGTGGAGTTTGTTCATGAGGTATAAAAATCCCTGCAACCTAATGCCAGTAAATGCATTCATCCTAGAACTCCATCAATGCTTTTTCTCAAAATATTTGCTTTTCATCCACCGAGCAGACCGACATTGATTGAAATGTTCTCATATATGCAGGAAAATAATACACAACCAGAGAACTGATGTTTGAAATCAGATGAATGTGCAGCGGCGACTCATAAAATTTGTCATACAGTATCTCAGCCACTGCTCAAATCACATGTGGTCATTTCAGTGCATTAAGCTGTCTTGTCCTATAGACAAGGCAGTCATGACTAGAAAAATAGAGTGATTTGGTGAATATTGAGCGTCCAGTGAGTTTGATGTAGTGTGGGAGGGAGGGCAGCATTCAGCAGGGTAATTTCTCTCCATCATAGCGATGCTGTGACTGACTCCCATCTGTCTATTACTTCAAGTGGAACACTGTGGGCGGTGTTCCAATCACATACATAAAGCTGCAGGAGTGCGGGGCATTTTGTAAGCCAAATATGCATCCCAGCTAATAAACATTTAAGGAAATAAACTCAGCAAAAAACATGTTCAACGGACACTAATTCATGCAAATGGTTAAAAAAAAAGGACGTTTTATGTAATGCTAGATCTGAGAAATGGCTTAAACACCGTGTTTTACTCTTTCATTTAGGCATTAATATGTAGCTCCTTCAGATGCAGCAGCACTGCGAGGACGAGCCACGGGTCCACTGCAAACGTGGACTGACTGATACGGTGAGAGCTGCTATCTGTTTCAGCACTCCCAAAACCAGCAGACAATAAGAGGCAGCAGAGGAGGTAATAAGAAGCATGTGCTACCATCTCATCCATCATCTGCTTTCACAGCAACACATACATGCACGCACATTTGTATGTCTTTACACTCCTCACAATCATGCACTTTATGCTCCCCGGTACAACTAATCTGCCTTGGAAGCACATGGAAACGCATGTGCCTGTGCAGGCGCACACACATTTTAGGATACTTATTTGATCCATTGTAATGTGTTTCTGGTGACTATTTTAATGTGTTCTATTATTAGCTGTGGGGGAGGCCACAGGAAAACGTTTAGTGGCAAATTTCTGAATGCACACCAGTGAAGAGCTCTGAGGAAAGTCACCTAATCGAGAAACACTACGAGGGATATCACATAAATAAAGATGTGATTATTCATATGGATCTAATGTACAGCATAGCCATAAATGGATCTGGTGTAGTTTTTTTCCCATCCCACATTAAAACCCAAATCACAATAACTTTGAAGTGGATCTGCAATGGCTTTCCTTATTTCGTGTCATGTACAGTATATACTGCATCACAGCCGGTGTGAGAAGGAATGAGAGGGATAAAGACAAGTCAGGAAAAACAAATGTACTAAGAAAAAAGATCAGTAAATTAAATAAGCAAGTTAGTGTAACATATGTATAAATGAGAGGCAGTGAAAAGAAAAAAGAGCCCTAAGATCGTGGTGCAGCTGAGCTGGTCAGAGTCAGAGTGTGACTGCGGGAAGGAGGGAACTTCTACAGCCAAACTCACTGGGCCCAGGTGTAGCTCATAAGGCTAATTACCCTCCCATTAGCTCCTGCAAGACAAAGCACAGCACAATACAGAACAGACAGACTCAGTACTGTGATCACCTAGGGGTCGTCCAACTGTTCTAAAAGTTGATGCTCATATTAAACTTGGCCAAAGTTTTTAATATTGAGGTCAGCATATGTGAAAATAAACTCACGCTTCAGACTGCCTTAAACGCTGAGTTTTTCGGTTTCTTTTCTACTCTTGGTCTATATGAAGTCAGAGTGGCTGTTCCTAACATGGTAACCTGAGGCGCAAATATTTGGTGGTGAGCACAGTAGGCTGAACCGCTTATTCTTCAAACCTTTTGTTTGTGAAGAGCAACCAATTAGAAAGGAGCTGGCTTTAAAGAAGTGGAGATAAACTTCTCTAGTAAAGTATAGAGCTGGAAATGGAAATCGGTATAATAGATATGTCCAGTTTAACTTTAATGTGGAAGTATTTAATCATTAAATTGTTCTTGTAATCTTTATATGATCTTCTCATTGAGAGCAAGACCTATTCTGCAAAAGAACAGAGTTCAACAGAGGAACCTGAAATAAAATGGCAACATTAGGTCAGTCATAGATGCAAACAAGCCCAAAAACAATTCAGGTGGTCATATTCTTCATGTACTTCTTTCATTTGCTAACCTTAGGGGTCTCCACTAGTGATGTGCGATACCACTGATTTCCTTTCCGATCCAGTAATACTCAGGATATTCATGTATCGCAAACCACGTCTCGGCTGTTTGTGGATGTAAAACACGTCCGCACATAACTCCATTTACGATCAGCCATTGTTGTGAGTGTGCACGCCAAGGGGCTGCGACACATTTATACAGCCATATTTCGCACATGACTATGAAAGGTGGAAGAGGAAGTAGTTCCTTCCAATTGTAGACAATCTGAAGGATATAGGTTATTTCCACTGTGTTCCTGTTAATGATAAACTACAAATTTACCCTAAATTACTAAAATATCGATATTTTAATGCGAGAATCGATTCTAGAACATAAATGACTGGTATCGGAGAAATCGATATTTCAGTATCGATCCGCACATCACTAGTCTCCACGGCAATCTCACTCCATCTTTAGCATCCCCTTCCATCACACCAACCCTATAGAAAGAATTACACTGATCTAATGTCTAAATTCATTCTGTTTACACAATGCAAAGTAATTGTCAGTATTTACTCATGTGGTATTAAGAAGTAACAATTCTACAATAGTAGTAGCATGTAGTGCCTTTGTTGCTATTAGGCACAGCACAGGATATATCCATAATATAGTACACATGATTAATGGCACAGTGGTTTTCTCATCTTGAAACACCTTTTTTAAATCTTGAAATTGCAAGCCAGTTGCTTCACAGTAAAAGTATAAAAAGTAAAAACTCTCTTCTTAAAAGATTTGCTCAAAGTTTTCCTTTGTTGGCTCCTTGTTTGAAGAACAATTAAATTTCTACCTTACTGTAAAAGTTCACAGTGTTTAAGATGCCTTTGCTATGCCGGACAGCCATTATCCAAGACGGGGATGTCAAAGTCATTTTACATCGTGGGCCACATACAGCCCACTTCAATCTTATGTGGCCCAGATCAGTGAAACTCCCATTTTTCTCAGTGTGCAGAAATGTAACTACACACTTAATCAATGAGATACTTTAATATAAAAAAAAAAGAAGCACAATTTCAATAACAAATCTGTTTTTCTACATGATAAAGAAATGCTGTAAATTAGAGAAATCTATTAGCACGACTCATTGGGCTTAAACTGTAAGAAGTCAATTTGTAAAATGACAGGACTATCATTTAATTACATTGGTTTAGTATGAATGGCCATTGGGCAGCAAAAGCTATAACACTGAAAATACAATTAAAAGTCCGGAATTTATGTCCTCCTTTCCAAAGTCGTCCAACGAGCCAATTGGGGTCTTCGGCGGGCCAATTCTGTCCCCAGGCTTTATGTTTGATGCCTCTGATCTAAGAAAAATCTTTATTTTATTAAAGATATAATTTTTTTCCCCTCATTTCTTTCTTTATTTCTAGTAAAATACTTTAGATACATACAAGTTGTACATAAACTGTCAAGAAACTCAACGTACAAGTTTCCTTTTGGAAACGAAAACAGGTAAAAATTAATAATTACAAGGCAAAAAACAAAAATCATGAAATGTCTGCACTGCACTGAAAGTGTGCATGTGCTTGGCATCAGTTTTCACAAGGCTGACAGTCATAGATCCTGTCTTTCTCTCAGAGAAAACACAAATTTGAAATATTTTTTGCTGAATGTTCCAGGAATTAGCCAGATGTCCATCCTTTAATGAGCCAAAGTCACTGCAATAAACGCAATTTACTGATAATGAATGATTGGACCTGTGATGTTACCACCAGCATGAAACAAAACAAAACCCTGTAATCTTAAGAAGCACCCACTGAATCCAAATCCTTGTGTTGACCCGGTGAAGGGGTGTAATGGTGGAAAGCTGTAGAGGCCTCTTTAATGTCTGTCATGCTGACAGCAAGCAGGTGTACAGTGTCCACACTAGTTAGAGCACCAAGCTGATTTAATTTTCTCTATTTACATATTGAAATCAAGAGGCAACATTCACTAATAGCACTGCTGTGTGTAGTTTGTATGGTGAAAGTAAATCCTGAAGCGGTACTTGAATGCTTTCTGAACCAGTGGCAACATGTTTGTGCATCAGAATAGCTGCCAAATTCAATACTCCAGTACTTTTGGTGATTACTCTAGGCAGCGTGGCTAAGTACAAGCTTGAGAGAGCGTTGTATCCTTAGCTACACAAATGCAGACCCAGAGCCTTGCAAAGTAAGCTGCATCTCCTACAAAGACTAATCTGTGACCAAACAGGCTTAGAAAATCAGTCAATATCAAATGAAGAGGCTCATTTAAAGAACCATTGTGATAAAATATAAAACTTTTCTTTTAACCTATTTTCACACCAGCCATTTTTTTTTAATTTTACAAGCCTTTTTTAAATAAAACTATATCATATACAATCATTTATGCCCAACGTTAAGCCAAGTTGTGCGCATGGATTTTCCCGCTCGATCTCTGTGAGCTCGTTCCTCCTCAGTCTCATCAAAGTGTGCAGACACCTGCCATTTCAAACAGGCCGGGCTCCAAGTTTGACCCACGTTATGCACCAATCGTCCACGGGGCAGAAGTGGACGGGTCATCGGCTTCCTTTATTCCCGATGCAGATGGCTTCTCATTCGTTCAGGGACAAGATGATGTCATCCTCAAGGTCAGAGTTGTCAGAGCTGTCTGTTTGTGTGATAGACAAATACAGATTTAGAAATGGGGAAAGTGAGATTTTGTGCTGAATAGGTCATTGGGTGAAGGATGAAACTGCTAAAACGGCAAAAACAAAGCAGCTTTGGAATAATGTTAAGGAGCTTTAAGTCCACTCTGATTTTTCTTCTGTGCGTCTCAACGTCTGGAATAAACCAAGACAGCATTTTTTTTTTTTTTTTTTTTTTTTTTTAAATTCCACTGGGGGGGGGGGGGGAAGGATGACCAGACAGGCATGAAAACAGAAATTTGACCAAACAGTTGTGCTGCATCATTTACATGACATCAGAGCTGTATTTATTAAAAGATGCTTCTAGGTTACATTCCAATAATTCTCATCTAATAGAGGTGGGAATCACCATACATCCCACGATACGATATTATTGCAATTTTTTAAAATATTTTGCGATATTCAGATTCTGTACATAAAGGTAAACTTAATCAATATTTATTTTATCTAATATCAAAGTCTCACACTCAGTCTCTCATTTCAGTCAGTTTTATTGTTGACAAACTGAACGGTTTGTATTACAGTCTAGTCCAGCTTAACTGAATGCAACCATCTGGTACAATTATAGCTATTCTGAACTATGAAATTTATGAAAACTATGCAGCCCCTTCAGCAACAGAAGAATTTGAAAGTAAATTAAAACAAAATATAATTTTACATTAAATAAAAAAGTTTTAAACTTAATTAAAATAAAACATGTCTTAAATTAAAATAAGTAAACTGTCATGTTTATTGCTGCCAAAAAAAAAAAAAAAAAAAAAAAAAAAAAAAAGTTAAACCCATTTGGACAGTGAAGGAATGTCAGGATTCTTGCTCAGAAAAAGGATCAACATGCTCTCAAGTCAGAGCATGTTCCAGTCCACAAAAACTTTTTTTGTAACAAAATATCGATTTCTGCTGTCCCTGTATCGATACATTATTAGCAAACAAAATATCACGATACTACACAGTATCGATTTTTTCCCCCACCCCTACTATCTAACCCAGTTGTTTATACAAAGGCACACATTTAGTTTGTTAATGTTATAATTACAAAAATGTGCATGTGAAACTAATCAATATAATGCTGATCATGTGATTGTACTCACAGGCAGGTGTGCTGATTAATGGACAAGCATAATTTATGTGCTTTCTCATATTACACTTTCTAGTGTTTAATACACTTAAAGGCCAATTTGTTACATACACCTACTCAACTGCAAATTAAATGTCTAAATCAAATGGCAGCAATAGAGTTCATTTAGACACATTGTCAAGATAACTTGACAATGTGCCAAAGTTGCCAAATTTCAAACTGAGCATCAGAATGAGGCAAAAAGGTGACTTAATGGACTTTGAATGTAGCATAGTTGTGGCATGAGTGACTTATTGTAAATACATTTCAGAAATTGTATTTTACTGGCATTTTCCTCACAAAGAGGAAAAATATTCAGCTGCAGTTAACCCTAAAAATCTGGGTGAAAATGCTCAGATAGTAGAGTCAGAATGTGAGCTAAACAACATGAAAACATGGATAATATCCATCCTGACTTCAGTGGTGTAACTGTATGGAGGATATTTTCTTGGGCCCTTTAGTACAGAGTCTTAAACTTCACAGCCTACCTCAGTATTTTTCCTCACGAGCACCAAATGACAAAACAGTTGACTCAAGGTGCTTTATAGTGTTAAGTAAAGGCCCAACAATAACACAGAAATCGTCAACAATCAGACAACACTATATGAGCAAGCACTTGGGGACCATGGGAAGGTAAAATTCCTTTTTAAAATCAGGAAGAAACCTCCAGCTCAAGGAAGGGCAGCCATCTGCTGCCTCTATCTTGGTCCTCTATCTTGGGGACAGTGTACCCATCTTATGATGCCTGCTTCCAGCATGATAACACGCCATGTCTCAAAACTAAAATCATCTTAACTCGATTCTTGAACATGACAATGAATGCATTGTACTCAAATAGCCTCTGCATCCACAAGGTCTCACGCCAAATTAGTGCCTCCCTGATACAGTTTGCAGTCGACAAATGCAACTGCATGATGATGTGTCCACACGGACCAGAATGTTTCCAGTCCATTCCTGAAATTATGTCATGAAGAACTAAGGCAGTACGAGCAAAGTGTACCTAATAAAGTGTCCATGTTCTGTCTATGACTGTCACCTTCACTCTTCAGGAGGAAAAAACAAACAACACCCCTGCTGACCAACAGCTCAGAAAATAGGCTGTACAAACTACCACTCCCCCAATATAACCCAGTCTTTGATAGGTGGCCAAGTTTCAGAACATAGTGGCAGCAGGTAGTTTGGCACACCAACAGATGTCCCTCCTGTTTATAGACTTAATCAATTTAAAATACACTGTAGTTAAAAGAAAAAGAAAAATGTACTGGCATCACAAATATTTTCTCCATTCATGTTGACTGGAGCAACTGAAATGTTACTATTCAAATGAAAAAACAAAACAAAAAAAACTTCATGCTGCTATAGCTGGACGTGTTTTTTCCTGTTTCTATAAGCAGACAGGTTTGGAGTCAATGAAATGAAGAAAATTGCTATAGCCTGAAGAACAAGGTAAACTGTAGACCCTCTGCTCACCATTATCGCCATCCAGATCGACATCATCATTATCAGAGTCATCCTCGTCATTATCGTCGTCATCCTCATCATCATCGTCATCATCGTCGTCATCATCTGCAGCATCAACATCCTCTTCGAGGAGACGCGCTACTTCTTCATCGGAAGGAGAGAATTCATCGTTACCGTCATCTTCCTCTTCGTCATCTTCATCCTCTCCGCCGTTTTCATTCTCCAGCTCGGCGATGAGGGGATCCGTGTCAACATCGTCGTCCGAATCCTCATCGTCGTCATCATCTTCCTCTTGATCGTCATCCTCCTGCAACACAAACAGAGAAGGTCAGTTGTTAGAAATTTTAGTGTTGCGTAAAGGAACCAAAGAGGTTGCATCCAAAGCAAAACAAACAACAAAAAATAAATAGTACCTGATCCTCCTCGTCTTCCTCCTCTTCCTCTGCCAGTCTCTGCCGACCAACTTCATACAGTCTGCACACTGTGTCAGTGTTGACTGAGTCTTGGTTCTATGGGAGGGGGGGGACAAAACAGCATTTTCATGTATTTTTGGAAAAATGGTCGCAATCTTTATTAAAAATGTAATGAAAAGGAATTTACCTCAATCACGGCTAGGTAGCAGTCTTTTGTATCTGTGCAAAGGTCAAATATATTCCTCTTTACATCAATAGTGGCTGAGAAGAGGGGGGGAAACATGTTTAACGAAAGTATTACAGTGGGTTTTAAAATATATACGTTCATCAATACAGAATATAAAATATAGAATATAAAAAGTGACAGTGATTATTATTAAATGAATAAAACTATAAGGATCAATTTGAAATTTGAGCTAGTTAAATGTAGGAACCCTCACCAATGGGTTTATAGTCTGTGGCATTGAAAGTCCTGAATGATGAACCAAATGGACTTTTCATCTGCATTTCCATCATGTCGTCTTCATCATCAGCTTGCAGCATTGCTACAAAAAACAAAAGCCACAGGGAGAGATGGAGAGTAAATAAAAGGAACCCAGCAAGCTGGTTAGCTTTGGTTCTGGCTCCTCAGTGGTTGAAACGCTCGCTGTACAGACAAAGCCAGTACTGCACGCCCATGGCTCTTCCTGTGAGGTGGCATGAACCAGCTGGTTCTTTCTGTTGCCAGTCCAACACTGAGCTTTCAGTCCATATGGCTCTGACTGACTTTGTGGTATCAAGTAGTTTGCGCGTGAGCATGCACGCGCACACACACACTCTCACTCACTCTACCGCTGCAGGCTCTATTCACACCTTTCACCAAATACACACGTGCTCACTTTACCTCACACTTACCAACCTTCTACCTAAACACACCTTTCACACACTTGTACTGACTGTGAAGTGAGTTGCAGGCTTGATGCCAAATGTGCTACATTACCCATCACGCAGTGAATTCTGCATTTACCTCCATAGATGACAGTGCCGCTGTTGTTGAAGACTATTCTGCACTGGTCCAGAGCAGGAACCGTGTGGAGGAGGTGGAAAGTGCGCAGATCCCACTAAAAGTCTCAGTTAAAGACCACGATACACTCAATTGTATAGAAACAAGAACAATAAATAACCATTCCCAAGACAACCCTAACCCTAATGGAATAAATATTTTATGCTCAGCAGTGAAACGATTCCCAATAGCAGTCACAGTAATTATATTTACAGTGAAAGTCCACTGCTGACAACTATTCCTTGACCTGTAATTATGCATTCACTTTATCTCTCCATTGAAATAGTTCATTAAGAAAGGGTAGCATTTTTGGTTTTCCATCAAACTCATCAAAACAAGAATTTTACCAAATAAATATTTAAATATCCTCATCCTTAAAAACATTCCCCTCACTGTTGGAGAACAATAGTGAGAGGTATAAAATGGTCTAAAGATCAAAATGACAAATTTACTGTAAAAGTTTTAAAACTGCAGTTGTACCAACCCAACAATGAAAGGATACAATTTCTGTGTTGATGATGACTTCAAGGCCGTTTGGATGAAACACTCCACTGATGTTCATGTTGAACTTGTCAAACTTGTGGATGGCCTGAGCCGTGCGCACATCCCACAGCACACCGTCATTCAGCACCAGGTCGTCTGTTGGGTTGAAGGTGGCGCAGTTTCTCTTGTAGTTGTTAGCCAGGTCTGGGTTGTTTAGAGTTAGAGTAACCTGACCAGTCTGGATATCATATATCTGGTGAAGAGAAGTAATGAGAATGAACATTTACCCTCTTGCTGGATGCTTTGTTTTTATGCATTATGGAAAACATACGTACACGTGCTACGTGCTCTTTTGTCCCGATGACATGATCTTGTGAAAGCTTGCTGAACTCCACATAATGGTCGCCCAGAAACGAATGCCTAAAGAAATAGAGAGCATGATTAACATTTAAGCAAAAAACAAAGTCAGCAGAGCACTTTAGTCTCATACTGTTGAGAATCTCGGGGTTAATATTGCATTGGTTAAACTATTCGGATGAATAAAGCCACATGCTTGTTTTCCAGAAAGACTACAGCCCAGAGGCCATTATTGTGCATAGTTAAATCACACTCCCTTTGGCGGCTCCTTTGACAGATTAAAGCTGCTATACCACTGGGCAAAGATCACCACATACATAGAGGCAGTAAGATCTCGACAGACTTAATCAGAAGTCACGTGGCAGCAGTTTCTAATAATTTCATACTCCAAATATTTCAATTATGCATTTTACTTAATGGAATGTGTTTTATGTGCACTTCAAAGTAGCTGGGTAAATATGACTTCAGAGTTTTGTGAATGCATTGCTTACTTCATGATGAACACCGATTTCATGCCCCACAGTGCAGACAGCGGGTAACTCCAAGAGGCCGACGTTAAGAGCAGAGAACCATCCTAAAAAGACACGACGAGATCCTCTTTCAGACACGTTTTCAAACAATACAGTTCTAGAAAAAGCAATTTTCAACAGCCTTGATGTAAAAAAAATTATAACTGCATCCCATTCTCCTTTCTAAAAATTTTTTTTTTTTTTTTTTTTTTTAAATACATAATACTTGAAAATGCAAATGCGTTTACTTTCAACACTTAAACACTTGACAGGATGTCTTCTTTAAACATTTAGTCTCACTGTATGAGTGGTAGAGGTTTTGAAGATTTGTCATCACTCTTGTTTAAGGCATCTACACGCTGAGATTTTGTAAGTTTACTGCAAGGCACACTGTCTGACACAGATCTAATCAACCTTGGGTACAACACGAGTATGATGCATGTGGATTGTAAGATGCTGACGCATGGCTGCAATCCCTCAGCAGTTTCTTTCTTTGCTCTGTCCTCCGTGTTGCAGTCACAATAACAGCTGGAGGACACATCATACAAACAAGCCTCCTGCTGACTTTTTTTTAAAGAAACCTAAACATTGTGTTTTGCACGAACATCTTTATTTTTTTTTTTAACCTAATTTTGATTCTGAGAAAAATACGATCCACATATGAGGACATTCCCTTTAAATTTTGATAGAACAGTGGCAGTATAACGTAAGTCAGGGGTGGGCAACTCCAGGCCTCGAGGGCCGGTGTCCTGCAGGTTTTAGATCTCACCCTGGGTCAACACACCTGAATTAAATTATTAGTTCATTACCAGGCTTCTGGAAAACTACAAGACATGTTGAGGAGGTAATTTAGCCATTTGAATCAGCTGTGTTGGATCAAGGACACATCTAAAACCTGCAGGACACCGGCCCTCGAGGCCTAGAGTTGCCCACCCCTGTCGTAAGTGGATATCAGGCGCTTGTAGAGCAAAATTTACTATTTTAGTCTAGAAAACCCAAAATGTGATGTCCACATATGTGGACGCCAGGTCCTAGTAGGTTAAACATAATAACATGACACATGTTTCAAGCCCATAATAAATAGCACGCAATTTAATCATAATATGATGATCAGTGTGGATTTTAAATTGTATATATATATTTTTTAATTTATTTACTTGTGGTTCTCTCTACTAACCCGTGATGGCTCCAGGTGAGTGATAGCTGAACTGTGACAGCTGTAGCTGGCTTCCTCCTGGCCTGTAAACACATTGTAGAGTTTGAGCTGCCCCGTACACGTTCCGAGCATCAGGAAACGCTCACGGGCTGAAAAGGCACAACACATGAATCCACTTTCATCCTCGTCTGCCTCCCTGAACACAGAGATGGGACGGAACCTGGACAAAGAAAATATGAGGAATTACATCAGTGGTTGTGAGGGGGCTGACCGATTAACTCGCACTTGAGCCTCAGAAACAGAAAATGAAACAAAGATATTTACCTGCTAAAAATAAGATGCCTGTCAAAGCATCCTCCATCTACACCTCCATATTTTGGATATACGACTCTCCGCGTGTGTCGGGATGTGAAGTTGGTGGGTGCTTGGCGTCTCTGTTTGGGCTCAGGGCACTGATGGGGGGTGAAGAGGGAAAACGGTGGACAGGTTGCGACAGGGTTTTTACAGCGTGCATGCTGTTCCCTCAGGTACTCTGTAATAATGCTGTCTAATGCAGGAGGAGACGGCAGATGCCTGTCAAACTGTTTCTTCATAGCTGGGCTCTGGCTGAAGGCCCCATGGTCAGACTTCTGCCGCAGCACCCGAGGTCTTTTACAACTTACTGTACTGCACCCTGTTTGCCGCTCACGTGAGAAAACAATTCGCCCAATCAGTGGTGAGCCACTGTTACAGTGAGGGACAGATGTTGATGGGAAAGCAGAAGAAGCAGCAGCAGGCATTCCACTGGGCTGTGAAGTTGATGGACGTGTCTGAGGGTGGCTGGATCCTGGAGTGGATGAATGAGAGGGGTTGCTTCCAAGTCTTGATCCAACACCGTTGGCCAGCCGAGGTGTGCGAGGCAGAGTAGCAACAGGAGAGGCAGGAGGGGGAGGGGCAACAGGTGGGTAGGTAGAAGAAGAATGCGAAGAGTGAGACAAACATGCCATCGGGAGATCTGCCTCCTTGGTGAGTGTGGTGGCAGTATCATGCAGGCCTTTGGCCACAAGATGGTTCCTAATAAGCAGCAACAGCTCTTTTTCAGGGAAGGTGATCCTGGACTGAGCAACCACACTGGCCCTTTGCAACCATGCCAGAGACACATCTGTACCAATCAGCAACGGTTTCCCAGAGATTCTTTCGATCAGCTCTGCAGCAAACTTGCAGAACTTGACATGTTCGCTGCGTTTGTCCTGGAGCACAGGCTCCTTCATGAGCTGCTGGATGTGTCCGCTGCTGAACAACGGCAGCTTGCTGATGATTTGTCTGACAGAGCTGGAGCGAGACAGACCCACCAGAGCTTTACAGGCCAGAGCTCGGATCTGATCTGCATCTGTAATGGGCATCTTCACTGTCAGCAGGGATAGCAGAACCTAGAGGACAAACACAAAGTGTAAGTTATAAACAAGGGCTGAGGGCATAAGCGAAAGTGTCTTGATCAGGAAAGCTCCGAACTGAGGAGAATAAAACAATGGTGTCTAAGCAGAGGGCATAAGCAGCAGCAGACTAAAACTGTAAATGTTAATGTAGGTTATTCAGTGCTTTAGCTGATCTCGTTATCATAGTGCTTTAGTAAAAGTGCTTTTATTGTCATATTTTATGCTTCCTTACATCCTTCCCCAAACTGGAAATCATTCCTCGTTTTCTTTTAAGGATTGTTCAATACCTTAAATGCACAAAGAGAGAAGAAGCTTCTGAAGAGGTTTAAAGGGAATCACATTTACAACTTTATATCTCTTCCTTACATTATACCCTCACTGTAGCGCAGCCATAGACCAGGAGAAGAAACATAATGGAAATCCTACTAAAAAGAGAAAACTACCGTCCCACTATTCTTTGCTGAGGAACACCTCATCCAGCTGGCTTTGCTGAACTTGAATTCTGTCTGTGAAGTCAAGGTGACTTTGACAAAATATGTTTGTACAAAAAAGATGTGCTGCTAGCCGCTAGTGCTTCCCCTCAGCCTCCTAACAGATGCATTTATGGTTTAAATGTGAAAATTGAACATCGCCTCATTTTTGGGTTATCGTGCTGGCAGCCTATCCATGGGTGTAACCCGGATTGATCTATGCTATCTTGCCCTATGGTAGCTGGGATAGGCTCCAGCTCCCCCGCGACACTGAATTGGATAAGTGGAAGAAAACAGATGCAGGTTGTGATTTTATACACCATCATTTACATGAGACGATGCCAAATCCTGGACAACCTCAATAGATTTAGCTGCAAACTTAAGCTAAGTTTACAAGAAAACACCACATCTTTCTTGCAGTCTTTGAATTCAAATGTTACAATATTTAGGTAGTTCTGTCTGTAATGTTTCAGCTGCACTGGTACAGGTTTCAGAAGATCCTTAGTGTGTAAGTCAGTGGAGTACATCAGTATATAAATGTGGGTGGTTGTGGGTTTAAGAAGTTCACCCTTTAAGTGTTACCCATTATAAAAGCTATCAAATAAATCAGTTTCATTTACCACTCCAGCTCCTGTCAGTATATAAGATATACTTTGATCTGCCAGAAGGCCATTTTTGTTAGTGCTTTTAAAAAAAAAAAAGAAAAAAAAAGCCAATATTATCTTTCTAACATTAAAACCACCCATTTTTTTTGTGTGCTGTGTGTTAATTTTACCTTGATGCCATTGTTCGACTGCACTACATTCCACATCTTAGTGAGCACACTTTCGTTTGCTTTGGTCTGCTGTGGAAGGCGACGACGGGGAGTTCCTGCAATGAACTTGCCAATGCTGGACATGCGTTTATCTGGAGCGCAAACGCAGTTGATGACAACCTGCAGTGCTGACTTCTGAATTTCTGCATCATTCACAAATACCTCTCCTTCCGCGACTGCCAGAACTATGCTCATCCCTGAGAGAACAAAACAAAACAAAAAGATGAAATTAAAAACCTTGTAAAGGAATACCTGGAGTTACGCCATATCTCAAAAGGACTGGGCAAAGGTTCCACAAAATAAACAAATAAAAACAGAGCTGCTCCATGTTATTGCATTCAGTGGGTAGTGATAATAAATTTGATTTTATTGTACAAGAAATTCTCTAATGGCTCTGTGAACAGATGGCCATATAAAAAGCTGTTTGAATGTGTCACCATTTAGTGAATACCACTGATATACAAGTAAAATGAGACTTTTTAATATTAAAAGATAATAATGTAATTGTATTTGATCTTTGATAGATGAATGTCAACTAAAATGGAACAACTTACCAACAGTGGAAACTGTGGATCCTCCCTCATCAAGCACAGCAACAGCCTCGGATAACAGCAGCTGAGTCTTGGGAACAACTGTGAGGATACTCAGGATGTCAAGGGCATAGCGCACAGTGTCACTCCTACAAAGAAAGAACAATAACCATCACTTTGAGTGCACTGATAAAACCTACTGTCTAGAATATGTATGAAAAAATATGTATGAAAGGCATTTTAACAATGACTGCTATGTCAATACCTGCCATAGTAGGTCCTCCAGTCACAGGCAATGGATATAAGCTGCAGGAGGAGCTGAACACATGACAGCTTGTGAAAGACCTCTGCTGGTTCCCAATAGAGTCGCGGTGGACCGTGCTCGATCAGAAACTCCATCATTTCCACAACCTGCTCACGGCTATAGCTGACAGCCTGAAGAATGAGACACCATCACTACAGATTACTTCATCAAAACACATATGCATTACTAAATACAACATAAAATACTTCAAAATGTTTAACAGATAAAAAGTCTTCTGCTTACCTTGTAGTACGGTTGTGAGTGAATGGGGGCACCGCCCTCTGTGCGCTGAAGGGATTGCTTCACCTGCTCCACCTTGATTGCCAAATGGGCCTCAAAGTACCTGCGCAGCGCCATGCAGGTGTGCTTGGCTGTCTGCCTGCTGGAGAAAATCTCATCATCACTCAGCAGCGCCCCCTGATCTTCGGGATTCAGGATCTCCAGTGTGCTAATCTGAAAGCAGTCAGTTCATAGCATAGGAAAGTACACAATTAGGATCTTCTACATTTGAAGAAAGGCAGTCAATGCTGTACCCACATTATGTTATTTTCTATAAATAACACATTTACTTTTACACATTAAAGCGAGGACTGCTGGTTTGTCTCACCAGATTGACGAGACGTCGGAGGCCGTCCTGCCTGTCGAAAAGCTCCAAGACTGCACGGAAGGAAAAGGAGATGGAGAAGAACATGGTGGCGTGGCAACAGCCGGATGCATGTGAACATTCCAGCAGCCACAGCGTGTAGCCAACTACATCTGACAGGATGGAGTGAGGCAACATGCACACCTTGAGAAGAGATAAAGACATGAACATAAACATGAACTGCTACTAGTATTAAACCTAAGTGTAGCTTCTAATCAAAAAATTATATTTGACTGACGGCACAGAATTATGTCATCTTCTACAGATCACTAACATAGTATCATTATGTTAGTCATCTCATTTCAAATTTTTAACAAGTGACTTCATCTTAGTCCACAAAATAAACCTAAAGCAAAATAAGGATACAATAGCCATTGCTGTATATTACTGTGACTCTCCGTACCCTTTCCATGGCATCCTGGTTATAGGCAAGGTAGTAGAGGCACAGTGACACTCCAGTAGCTGCCATTGAAGGCCTGGGGATTTCCAGCAACTTCTGAACTCCTCCATGAGCAACAAACTCTGCAGCAAACTTCTTGTGCAACAGCAGCGAAGCCAGATACTGTGAGGATGAGAAGAAAACAGGAGACTTTTGAGCACCTTGTTGCGCTTCAGGCACCGTGAAAGGTCGACTACATGAAACTTTGCTTACCTTGAGAGCCTCGAAGGTGAGCTGCACATCATTGGTCTGTTTTAAATCCATGTAATGCATCAGCAACTCCCGAGCTCCCTTCTGCATGAACACTGCCAGCAGCTGCAGGTAGGAGAGAGTGGGACAGAATGTACTTTAAAAATTTGTCAATGCCTGGTCTGCCTGCTAGGTTTTTTTTTTTTTTTTTAAATTCTTAGATGAACCTGAAATGTATAAGGTCACACCTAAAAAAAAACCAACTAAAAAACAACAACACATTTTTAACATAATCAGAAGAGAAGTTTAAAAAAAAAAAATTATGAAAGACTGACATCTGCTGGTAAACATGTGCCAACACACAAACGCAGTCAAACACATGAACTACAAATGATTAAAACTCATATTACAAGGGCTGCATTAAAACAATATTATTTAAAACTTGTATAATCCTCAGTCTACAAAGAACACTAGTCTAAAATGCCCGATGTTCACTATCATATTACTCCTTAAATTAAAAAAATTAATTGAATTTGGACATTGAAGTCGTTTAAACTAACAGATTATAAAAATATCAATCCATATCAATTATTCAGCTGATCTTTGCAAGTTTAAGCACTCTATAGGCTGATAAAAGTGGACCAACCTCCTGATATTCCCCCAGAGGTGTGAGATACTGCAGGATTAACCTCTGCTCAATCTCTGGGGTCAAAGGGTACAGATGATAGTTGTTACCAATCACCCAGGGGCTCATCTCAGTCCAGCTGCTGTTGGAAAGCTCACTGAAGTTCCTCTCTGGCTCTGGCAAAGAGAAATTTAGCTTCTGTTTTGAGGTCCTGCCACTTTCCCTCTCAGCTCTTCTTTTTAGGTAACTGCTGCCATCAGACATTCCTTGATTTGCCAAAGATCCCGGAGCAGACATGGGTTTCATCATGGTTTTCACAGCCGAGTTGGCACGGCTGCTGGTCTTGTGAGGGGAGTTAAGACGGAACGAAAGCTCGTTTTCAGGCTCCATAGTTGAGAAGGAAATTTCACCATCTTCCGGCTGTCCCGTCCCCTCCTTTTCGGCTCCATTTTTCCCAGGTGTGAATGGCTTCTCTTCAAAGCCTCCGTCAACCGTCTCCTCATCCAGAGGTAACAAAGGCTCGCTCAGTGTCTTCCTGGGGCTGGGCCGCTTGATATCCCTTTTGTTCTCAGCATCTTTATTCTGAAGCTCACGCAACCGATGCAGCATCAAAGGCACCTGTCAAAAGTAAAGAAGAAAAAGCAAGCTGCTTTACACCACCTACTGGTTCTGATCAAACTGCTGGAAAACATTTTTAAATCACCTGTTGTATTTACTTGTCTCATCATTGCATGCCATTACCCTGTTAATGCAACCTGATACATAAGAGAGTAGAAACCTCCACTGACCAAAACAGAGTTCTCCTCTCTGTAGTTTGCTGCAATGTCTTGATTCTCCATGGCACCTGCCAGCAAGCCTGTGGCATAGATTCTGAGGGGCTGCTCGGCCTCCTGAGCCCACTTAAAGAGTCTTTCAACTATGCCCTCCTAAGAAGAGCAAACACAGGAGTGATGAAGCACATGCAGACACAGAGTACCAAATTTCATCAAAAGGTGGCTCTTATTTTTCTTTGCTCAAATAAGAATGCATGACTTTCAAAAAAAAAAAAAAATTCACATGATTTGTACAGATGTAATTTAACTTTTTAACCTGACCAAGGATCCGCACACCAAGGACGTCACTAGTTTTGTACTTTTTTTTCTCCCCCCCCCCCCATAGTGAATGTGGATTCCCTTTTTAAAATAAAGCTTTAAGGTCTTGTGTTTTGAGAAGCAGTATGACATTTATCTTCATGGGTCAAATAATACAGCGCTGCAGTTAAATTTTAACTTGTAGACTGGACTGTGACACAACAAACAAAACTGACTTCTTTAGACAGTGTTTTTAAAAGTGATGGAGTGCTCTGTCAGTCAGTATCACCGCCTCAAAGAAATGAATCTTACTTTGTGACCAAACAGACCAGAAGTAAAAACTACCTGATGTTTGAAACTCAAAAACATCAAAGCATAGTGAAAGAGACATCGCCATTTGGGCCTTCTTTGATTTTTCAGGTTCTGGTTGCAAATTTGCATTGTGAAATGTTTACAGGGAAGTGGAAGGGCAGCAGTCCGTTATCTGATGCTTACAAGATGATCTATGATGCAACAAGTCATAGATCGAAAGCAGCCAAGCAAATAAACAGAGCAGTTCAAAAGAAGAAAGAGCTTTTGGTTTGTTTTGGAATGGCTTAAATAAGCACGCTGAGAGGAAGTGATATTGCCTGATGAGCGCTGTTCAGTCAACGACAGTTGTTTGTGTGTGTGGTGGTACAAGTCCCACAAGCAGCTACAGGAAACATCTGAGGGTGGCTGTTACTGCTGAAGGAGGTTTAAAGAGATCTTAATTTCAGTTGCAGCCTGTACTGTTATTTATTGCTCAATTTGTTTAATATACTACAGTCACGGTGTTTCTTAAATTGGGACTTGATGAATTTAATCAAATAAAATCAAATAAACACAATAAAATCAAAAGGAAACCACATCTTTTTGTTGGAGTCAATTTACATACCTTTAAACGCTGAAAACACCTGATTAAGACACACATCTTCAAAACTCCAAAAATGTGTTACAGGCTATAACAATAGTTGAAATATTGTGTCTTCCATTTTCTTCCAACCAGAAAACTTGAAGACTAAATCTCACAGTTATCTCATAATGAAGTCAGGAGTAACATACTTTTTCTTGAAACACCACAGCTGTCTCCAATCCAGGCATGATGTTTTGAAGCAGGCGACAAGCTGCGGCATTAAGGGAAAATTCTCTGCTGGTCATCACGTAGCTGTTCACAAGCTACAAAGGGAAATAAAGATTAATTATCTTCTGAGTGAGCTGCTAAAAATGCCCATTATTTTAAAGGTAACGTTCTCAAATCCATCCAATAATCTTACTGCGTTCATAAAGTCATCATTCTTGAACAGGATCTTGAGGAGGTGCCCTAACATGCATTCTGGATCAGCTCTCCCTAATGGCAAAAGGGAAAATGTGAAAACATAAATTACACTTAAAATCAGCAGTAGACTTGCAATTCTATGGTCACCGTGTTTGTCATACCAGGATGTCGATCATCAAAAGGGTCAGGATCTGCTTTGTGGTACTCCTCTGTCTCCTTCTCAACAAGCTCTGAGATTCTGAAAATTACAGCGCATGAGCACGTTTAACTCTTTTTAACTAACCCTCAAATCATCCTAATTACACTGCATAAAACAGTCCTTTGTGAGGCCAGCTGCTCTTTCTTTGCCATTTCTATCCGTTACAATGGTTGAGATTTCTATTAAACATGGCCAAAGTTTTAAATAAGAGGTCACCATGTAAGTATTCCCTGTGAGTTCTTTCTGCTCTGGGATTTGTATGATGTCAGTGCAATTGACAATATGATGACCTCATGCACACTGCTCTGGGTGTGTGCAATCCTTACTTCTGAAGAAATAAGCTGGCCTAAAGGGAGGATGCTCTTAAACAGTGAGGGTGGCACAAAGTACCAGTATACAATAAATAAGTATTATTTTGTGTCAATCATTCAAAACTAATTCAGTACAACTACACTTGAACTTTGTTTTTTTTAAGAAAATTACAACTTCATGTGAAAAAAGGAGCTTGAACAAAAATCTAGATACCAAAAACCAAAAAAGTCTAACCATTTAGCCAAAAGCAACAAATAAACAGTTAAAAAGGATAACATTAAGAATAAAGTGAAAGTATAAGGTTTGTTGAACTAGTAAAAAGCTAGCTCAAAGTAAAAATAAATGACTGCAGCTACATGTGGGATAAACAACAGAAGTCTGAGAATGAAGACTAAATTGAGTAAGTATCAGGAGGTAATGGGAAATTACACACAGTCAGTTCTGCCTCTGCATGCTAGTACAAATGTACACAATTTGCCACACTGACTCTTCAATACCACAATGAGGACTTAAAACCTTATCTGAAGTATTTTGAATTAGAATTTAATTTGAGACATCACAGGTGGTTTCAACAAAGGCCTCTGGGATCATTACAAAGGCTGGGTGCCACCAACATAAACAATATGCAAAGCTTACTTGGTGAGGATGTTGACCAGGTCCTGCGTGTTGCCCTGTTGCTCTCTCTCCCATTGTTCAAGTAGAGAAGTCAGCTCTGCCTTGGAGTCCACACTGGCAGATGCCGATGCCATAGCACAGCCTGTTAGCACAGCACAAAAATGCACTTAACATCATGTCTGGATTAGCCTCTTAAGAAGCCACGTGTCATGCTACTTATGTCAGTTTTAACATTTTTCCGACAGCCCAGAAAAAAAAAACAAAACACAATTTTAGACTTAAAAAGATACGGAAAGAACCTTCTTTTAATCACCTTGTTATTTTTAAAATTCAAAGCTTCCTCAAATTTTGTGGTACCAGCTTCTCAAATCTGAATATTTGATAGTTTTAACAATTTTCTGTCACAAGAAATAGAAAATGTCTTGTTTTGTTTCACCAGCAGTCAAAAGCAAACAAGTGATAAATACACTTCATTTTGCTCACCAGAAGAAAGAAAAAATAAAGGGCATATATTTCTCCATTTCACAAACTTCATATACACAAAAAACTATTGAATGTACCTAGAATGACAATTGTTGGTGAGAGCCTTGCAGTTTTTCTGAAAACATAATATGACATTGGCTGGAGGTTTTACAAGTCAGTTTTTGCACCAACCAGTTATGACAACTTTTCAACAAAATATAAGTTCAAGGCATAAATTTAAAGCTGGACGTCTCTCTCTCGCTCTCTCTCTCTTTTTTTTTTTAAATAATTCTAATAAGATTGAAAATCAATATTTTTATGACTCTTTATTCTTCTGCACAGTCTGAACTCTCTTATGCAAGCTTTCCTGTAATTTCTTTAATTGCAAGTCTTCAGGAATATTCTCCAGGCTTCTTTAAAGACATTCAAAGCTCATCTTTGGACGCTGGATGTCTTTTGTTTGCTTCTCTATCAAGACTGATCAGGAAGGCTACATACTGCTTCAGTGATATTGAGGTCCAGGCTCTGTGTAAGCCAACCGATGACTGATAGGGAGAAAGAACAAAACAAAACAACAACAGAAAAACCAACACACACAGGAACACTATCCAGATATGCTTTTACTGCATTGTTATGCTGAAAAATGAAGCCACTGCCTCACAGGTGCTTTCCAGATTGCATTGCATAGTGGATCATAATCTGAGTAGTTTTTCTGATTTCATAATACAATTAATTTTGATCTCCAACACCACTGACTGAAATGCAGTCTCAAACCATGACAGAGCCTCCACCGTGTTTTACAGATGACTGTAGACACTCACTGTTGTACCCCTCTCCTGACCTCCTCTATAAATACTGATGATGATTTGAACCTTAAATTTCAAATTTAGGGTGCTTCCCACCTGCAGTGTTTAGTCAATTTAGATCTCACACTGGTTTGTTTGTGCAGTAATTGCACATGGGTGCAGGCCGAAACAAAACCACCTACTCCAAAAGGTCTCAGTGCGGTTCCAGATGAACTCTAGAGTGGTTTGTTTAAAGTGTGAACCTGATCCGATCCTAACTACCAGGTGTATGTTGTAAGTAGAGCTGGGCGATAGAACGATAACGATATGTATCGCGATATAACTTTTTCTCGATAGAAAAATTAAACTAGACCTCGCCGCTCTTGTCCTCTTAAAAAGAAAAAGAAAAAAAAGAACAGCCAATCCAAATTACGTAGCGCAGAGCCAAACCAATCACCGCCGCAGCGTTACGTCACGTGACTTGTTACGTACAGCACAAGTGCCAAGCCGCACATGTGTATTTGTTTGGGAAGCAGCCAGCCACCCTACCGCCCGGGTAATTAAGGAAAAGAGCAGAGGTGTGGACTCGAGTCACATGACTTGGACTCGAGTCAGACTCGAGTCATTAATTTTATGACTTTAGACTTGACTTGAAAAAATGTTCTAAGACTTGTGACTTGACTTGGACTTTTACACCAATGACTTGGGACTTGAATTGGACTTGAACCGGTTTTACCCCAATTCAAGACTTGATATTTTACCCCAAATATAAAATTTAACACGCATATTATATAGAGATTGAAAATGTGACGTCATTCACGGGTAGAACCGCAAAGGATTCTGGGAACTCGTGGCAAGAGGTACTAGCGCACGCAGGCTTTCAATTGAAATCACAGCGATAAAAAGAAACACAAAAATGTCAAGAAGCCGTTGTATTATTAACTGCAATAGCCGGTCACATGACAGCCACGGGAAGCCGACGGGTAAAGAGATCGGTTGTTATCGGATTACGTCGTTGAAGAGAAATTGTTCGAGCCATGTTTCCGAAGTAACAAAGACGCGACGGATGGCCTGGATTGCAGCCATTCAAAGATCAAATATAACGTCCCAGAACACTCCAGCTCACAGGTTAGTCTGCTCCAAGCATTTACACGAAGGTCAGTGTTTTTTAGTAGTTAATACGTCATTTTCATAACATAATTGGTGATATAGGTTACAAGTAAGTCTGGCGCTGAACAGAAATTGTCGCGCTATGCTCCTTTATTTATTGTGCATAAATAGTGAATTGTCCTGACACAATATTGCGTTTCGCTTCTGTTATTATGGTACATTGACAAAAACATATACTTTTATTCACAGGATAAAACAGGTTTTTTGTATCACTAATTGCCCAGTACGATTACAGCATACAATATTATTGTCACTGCTACATTTCTGTGATGCTACCAGAAATTATTTCCACTACTAATTAATTACCGTTGAGCTCAAAGGTCCTATTAATAAACGGTTAATGAATGTGTATTTATGATGACGATTTGTGAGACTGGTAAACTTATGATACGTACGATGGTCTTTCGTTCTACACGGTGCATTTCAAGGTCCTGCACCCATCCGTCGGTAAACTGTACCTGGGCTTGTTGCAGTGACCTGAAGTTACTAAACTTCATGAGTGTATGCACTCACTCCAAGAAGCGTATGATTATAAATATGCATATAAATATGCTAAGATGAGATAGCTGACTTCATCTAACTAGCAAATGTTGTCCAGGCTACGTTGGTGATACAGTTTTTTTTAATGTGTATGATATTTTTGTCATGCGGTTTTAAAGCCGGTCCTACAACCGCATCCAAGAATAACATGCAGCTTATCTCAGAACTGTCGGTGAAAATTATTCTTGGAGCTAGGTTTAATTGAGCTGCATTTTAAAGAGGTGCAATTTCACAATTTGTGTATATTTTCTAAGTTCACTATTTTGTCATGTGTTGAGAAAAACACAGATTTTAAAATTACATGGTCTAATATTTACATTTAGCATATAACTGCAACATTATTTTTTCGTTGTTTTTTTTTTTAAAGACTCGAAAGGACTTGAAATTCAAAATTTCAGACTTGTGACTTGACTCGGACTTTTACACCATTGACTTGAGACTCGACTCTGACTTGCCTGACATTACTTGAGACTTGACTTGAGACTTGAGGATAAAGACTTGAGACTTACTTGAGACTTGCAAAACAATGACTTGGTCCCACCTCTGGAAAAGAGTGAGCCGACTAGAGAAATCAACCGAGCGTGACCGAAGGTTACCGAAGAGAAAACAGATGATGGTTCCAATGCCGGAGAGATTGTCGAACGGAAGAGCCATAGAAGTTCCGTAGTGTGAAGGTATTTCGGCTATTTCGGCTATTTCAAGTCTGACAAAAAACAGAGTAGCGTGCGCTGTAAATTGTGCCGAAAGCAAGTCTGGAAATACAATAAACTGGTGCATGCGCTACGTCCACACGTTCCGGTATTTTTGAAAACGCAGATTTTTCTATGCGTTTGTACCTTTCGTCCACACGTAAACGGCGTTTTTGGTCACTGAAAACGAAGATTTTTAAAAACTCCGTTTTTGCATTTATGTGTGGACTAGAAAAACGGAGAAAACGCAGCGTCAAAGGTGTGCGCATTTTTTGACGTCACACTGTGCGCCACGTTATTGTTTCGGTGAAATGAATTTCTACAATACTGTTACTGTTAACTCTACTCTCTGCAGTGTTTAAATGCTTACATACACACACAGTTACTGTCCCTCCACACATACGACTCGGTTCTGCTTCTATGCCCCGACTCTTCTATGCCCCAGCTTTGTTTACTTTTTCCCACTGAGGCTTCTAGACTTCTGATTGGCCAACATTTCTGCACGGTTAGGAATCTAGCTCCACCTGCTGCTTTGGCATGTTCATAGCAGCGTTTTCCTTCATTTCCCCCTTTATGTGTGGACGGGATTATTTTTTAAAACGAAAACGGAAAATCTCAGTTTTCAAAAATACCCGTGTACGTAGCCTCAGTCTCTGACTGGAAGCGCTAATTCGTCATTTGGCTTTTGTCAGACTAAAGTAACTGTTAAAACTGTTTGAAAAGCTCAGCTATACAACAAGGAGAGATTGAGAATTTCCTTTTAGTTCTCAGTTTATTTGATATTGACAAACGTTAGTCAATTTTGTCTGTTCTTCTGTAAAACAAACTAAGATTTATTTTTAGAATTAATATTTTGTTTCTAAGTGGAATTGACAATTTAGTCTGTTTTGTTTGTTCTATTTTGAAACTTAAACGCTTTAGCGGCTGCCTTTTCTGTAGTTTGCAATATTTGCCTTTATTTATCTAAAAAAGTCTCATGTTCCTTAAGTACATCTACCCTGTTGAACTTATTATGGGAAATAAATATTTAAATCAAAACAAGCTGCTGATTATTTCACATTTTACTTGTGAGCAACGGCACATTTAAATCTTACAAATATAGTTATTTGGCTTATATCGTGATAGATATCGTTATCGCCTGAAATGAAAAAAACATATCGTGATATGAAAAAATCTTATATCGCCCAGCTCTAGTTGTAAGTCTGCGTTACAGAACTTCTCGTAGTTATGTATACTTTGTTTTCTGAATGCAGCAAGATACTACAGCTGTGCAATGCTCTGTGGGGGTTAGCAACTAGCCATGAAATGAACGCAAATTCTCCATGTTCTCCAATAGCCCAGAATACAACACCTTCTTCCTGCTTTACTTTTGTTGCCCCTCCCCAGACACATCTGGCCAATGAGCAGCCTGAAAATTCGCATGTGGATTGTTGTGATGCATTTTGGTTTGCTTGCTGTGTGAACCCCCCCCCCCAAAAAAAAAAAAAAAAAAAAAAAAAAAAAATCAGATAACCAAATCACAGGGAAAGCTACAACTTATCAAGACCAGAAAAAACAACCTATGGTTGTGAAAATGCCCTTCGATTCATAAGACCTGTTGCCACTGATTTTCAGTCCAGTTCTTGTGTATTTTCGCATATCTCAGCCATGTCTTCCCATTTTCCTTAAGCAGAGCTTCTTGAGAGCCACCTTTCTACTCAGACCATTTCTGAAGTATCAGCGAACAGCAGATGCATCGAGCCATCCAGTTTATCCAAGTCTTTGCTTAATCCCCCCCACATTTCTTCAAGGAATGACTTTCAGATATTGTTCGTTTGATGCAAATACTTTTAAACCTCCCACTTCTTTTCTCCTCCAATTGTACTTTTTTGTTGTTGTAATTTTTCTCTCTTAAGGATACGAGATACAAGTTTTCCACTAACAGTCATTTCCTTTTTGGTACAAAAATACTATTTTATGCCTGCCACACTTATCTTTGGTGATCAAAAATTTGACCAAAGACAATGCAACAAATGACAACAGGTTTCCAGTAATAAAGTGGCTAAAGACACAAATTAAAATTGGTTCTTTGTTTAGTAGGGTTTTTTGTTTTGCTTAAATGACTTATAGGTCAGAAGTAGTACAACAAAATTGCAATTTAAGGGATTACGTAGGCAAAATAACATGGTACAAACTTGCGTTGGGGGACCTTAGAGTTTTGGTGCAATTAGGCATTTACCTCATCTGCCCAGTTAATAATTTAGGATCACTGAAAGAATTTATTTATTTGTGCACTTTTTACAGCTTAGCCCACACTCGTGTGCTGCCACTATCCGTAGCTAATAATCGTTTAAAAATAAAAACAACACCACGGCATTATTAAAGGGGAGCATACGAGAACTTCGGTTGGCTTAGTCTGAAGGTTGTTTGGCTCCAGTCGGGAGAACAAAGCACGCTGACTCGCTCCGTTGCTTTTTCACAGCTGAGCGTGCAGCTGCAGCAGTCCTCCAGGGACTGCCGCAACTGTCAAATTTCTGTTTAAGTCAGTGTTTGCTAAAAATATTTTCTGTTCTTTTTGAAACACATTTAAACTCAAATGCTTTCCTTGTTTTCCTACACGCACTTCACCTTAACTGAAACAGACAGCAGCAAACTCACATCTACTGCCTGTTGCGATGTTTGGCTAGCTGTTAAACAAGGAAGCTAATGTACTTAGCACACTAAAGTAGCCACTCTTCTCTTCCAGTACTACAGCTTGCAGTAAGGACGAACTGTCCAGAAATGCAAAACCTGTCATTTTAGATTACGACAACACCTTCCTGCACATGTAACACAGCACTAAGGAAGAAGCTAGACGTGAACCTGGATAGTTAGCTAGCATGCTAACTTTACCTTGTTGTTCCGCTCAGTTCTTGCTCGTTTTTCTCAATTTCACAACGACTCGCATCCACTTGTATTAGTCCAGACTTAAATAGCCGATAACTGCTTATCAATGCATCGATCACTGACTCACAGCCTCAGCTTAATTTGCTTTATTGCAGCCTTGTGTTGGCGGTTTATTATCATTATGGCGAACACGTTCTGCGCGTCATTTTACCAGCGACCGGCGACTAGTAATGACGAAATCAACCACGCAGCAAAACATTACGAAATATTTTTAATCAGAGCTTCATTTTTCAAAACAAATATTACACAATCATACATATTAAAAAAAAAAAACAACAACAACAACATACTTCGGCAACCTGAAATTGATTGTGTTAAAAATATATATTTCTAAATTAACAATGACCCTGCTTTAAGAAATACAAATACACGGTATCATAAATTTGATTTTATTGATAATGGGGGGGGGGAAAAATCACTACTATCATGTTGCAAAGAAAATGCAAAAGGATTCAGTTAATATAAACAGTCATATAACATATCATTAGAGTTTACACTGTGAATACATTAAAATTGCATGTAAAACAAAAACATAACAATCGCTATCCCTTACCTTTGACATTACATGCAACACGAAAAATAGACAAGCCTTTTCAGTTCCACTAATATGTGAGATGATACATTCAATGCCTCCTTTAACTCCCTCATTACATCAAACTTTGATAATGTCATCTTTGCCCATATGTCACACAGCTCCCTTTTAAATCACCAAAATAGAACCATAAGTATGTAAATATGATCTCCTTTTTAGTGGTTTAATTAGTAAGAGTAAAAGGCTCTGATATGCCCAGCTATTGTGTTTACATTACAGTGCAGCAACAGGTGGCAGGGTAGTCATCTGCGTCAACTTTGAATTCGTTTCCATAAACAAAGTAGATGTTTGATTTTCCTTTCCAGGTGTATGTGACCTTGGTGATGGGGATCAGCTCTATGATTTGACGCTGCAGACAGAGAAAGAAAATATGAGTAGGGTGCATGCTGCTAAATTATTCTTTAACTAACCAAGTCATTAGATAATAGATAAACAAATGTTTTTTTAATATAATATTGACAAAAAATACCTGCTGTAGAATGCGTGATGTCTGCATGTACTTTCCCTGGTG
This sequence comes from Copadichromis virginalis, assembly GCF_057382275.1. NCBI lineage: Eukaryota > Metazoa > Chordata > Actinopteri > Cichliformes > Cichlidae > Copadichromis > Copadichromis virginalis. The sequence goes on along the minus strand of NC_140637.1, from coordinate 22,474,590 downwards.
CTCACTGACAAGGCGCTGAGAAGCACTCACCACCGAAGTGTCAGGGAATCCTGAAAGTGGGTATACCTACAAAGGGTGTTCACAGTGAATTTAAGTTAAGCACCGAGTTAATGTGACTATTTAAACTGCACTGACCTATTGTTAAATAGCTCCAGCAGATTTAAAAAAAAAAAAACCCAAACAAACAGAGTTTAATTTTTACATTACGAGAAATGCAAAGGTATACAGTTATAAGCTCTGATAAGTTGATATGAAAACTGCATAGTTAAAGCAGCAGATAAGCAACTAGTCCTACACAATGGTCTCACAGGATGCGTTTGATGTCATTGTGGTCTCCAATGTTTTCCTAGTTGTAACAACCTAATGTACAGTAAATGGTGTTAGATACAACATGGGCTAAAATAATGATATTGTTTTAACATATCATCTCTTCTTGCAACATTAGTGAGAATAATAATGTGATTAAAGATGCTCCAAATATTCAGTCATGTAAAATGTCAGGACAGGACTGCATAGAGACATGTGAATGTTTTCACATGGCTCTATGCAGTCCTGGGAAAAACTAAGTACAGCCCATGATTCAGTATGTTGCAGAGCAACTCTTAGCAGCAATAACTTGAAGTAGTCGTTTTCTGCTATCAGTCTCTCACTTTGTTGCTTTATAATGTTGCTTCAGTTTATTGAATTTTTTTGGTCATTTGTTTATGCACAGCTCTTTTAAAGTCCTGCCACAGCATATTAGTCAGGTTGAGGTCTGGATATTGACTTTAGCTGTCAGATTGCCTCACATGTGACTGTACTATACAGACGCATCAATGACTGCAAGGTGCCCGGGTCCTATTCCTGTAGAAGAAGCCTAAATTATCAACACTCCACCACAGTGCTTAACAGTTGGTATGAAGTGTTTAAGCTGATATGTTGTGTTTGGTTTTCTCAAAAACTGTGTTGTGCATTACAGTCAAACATCTCTCTTTAGTGTCATCTGCCCAAAGCACATTGTTTCAAAAGTTTTGTGGTTTGCTCATATGCAACTCTGCAAACCTAAGCCGTGCTGCTGCTCTTTTTAGAGAAAAGAGGCTTCCTCCTGGCATCTCTTCCAAACAAGCCATACTTATTCGGTCTTATTCAAATTGTTCTGTCACAAACTTTAAAATAAAATTATAATCAACAGAAAATTTTCTGGGTATTTTTTTTCCTTCTTTAGTTACAAATATATAATGATCTATTTTCAATTATTTTCTTGCGGCGTACCAGGTATCACACCAAATATGGATAGTAATATCATCATAGACAGAATACCATGTATTGGGTGTCTCTGAAGAGCTCCTTGCCAGACACCTTGCTAAGGTTTTCCACCCGAAGTCCACTCAACTGTTCCACAACATAGGCATCAGAGTTGTTAGTCCTGGAAGCAAGAGGAAATTCAGTCTTCTATTATAGCAGCTTTACACCGTATATGACTGAGATTCATCTTATTAAGAGACTATTGCGCTGGCTAAGCTAGTTAAGTAATTTTTATCAATGTGCACCATTTCACAGTGAGCTTGATGTAAACCAGGAGCTGTTGTTTTCCACTGCATATGTCACACTGCCTCGATCCTTGCCCATGACAGGAACTGCAACTGTAAAAGAACAACTATCATTTTGCTTCACAAAAAAGCAAAAATTTGATTCATAATACATGACCCTGTTTGACCCTAAAAATAAGAAATCTGTGGTTTATGCTTACTTTTCTCTTCCTCTGCCACTGCAGTGGGTGCACCTATCATTTCCGTGACGATAACAAGATCCATTACACACCCAGCAAACTTTCTGTCAGGAGAAAAAAAGAAAAAGAAAAGGCTTTTAGGAATTTTATCATTTATCCTTTTTTCTCCTGAGGGCCGTGCAAAAATACTTACGTTACCAGCTCCGGCACAGTCTTTGCATGGTTTTCGGCCAATTCCCAAACAATTATGGCAGGGCTGTGAATGCAATGTTTATCGTGAGATAAAAATAAACAAAACATTTTTTTAAAAAGTAAAAGTAGTTATTTTTAACGTGTTTTCCACAGCTTACCTTCACAGATGATGTGTAGGGAACTTTAATAAATTGTTTGTCATCCAAAAAAAATTGGGGGGTTTTAGCAGGAATATCCCAAGGCCCTGGAGGTTGTTGGGCATAGGCATCCACCGTCTGACCTGGTACAAATAAAATGCATCCTAAATAGCTAGCTGACAGCTGAAAGCTAATGGAATTTTGCTCATTGTAACATGCTGATAAGCAGATCTACATCTTTGACTATTGGACTGTTTGTCTGACATGAAATTCATAATGTTACTTCAGACTTAAGAGTAATTCTATTTTTTAACATTAAAAAAGGACACTTATTTAAACAGCATTGTACCTGTGTATGGTTCGTGACTCCACTCTGTAGATCTGGATTCAGTGAAAGTGTCCAGGCGGTACTAAAAAACATAAATGTTTGTATTGGTTATTGTTAATGATTATTCATGCTCTGTAATGTTAAAAAAAAAAAGAAAAAAAAAAAAAAAAGAGTTATTTTTGATTGTCATTGTGGCAGGTTTTTCCAAATACAGCCTACTTCATCTTACCCTATATGTATTGAATGCCTCCATGTTAGTGATCACTCCATCCTTTGCTGGTGCAGAACTGTAGCAGCATTTACTCTTTACAAACAGGAGTAAGGCGTCCCGGGCTGTGTTTTCAGATATAGAGGGAATGCTGCCAGTAATAAGGGAAGGTGATATGATATGTCACATTGTCTACCCTTTTAATATGAAGTTTCAGTTGTCTGGGTGCTGAGGCACTGAGATTTTTTTTGCTTCCTAAAATCCGATCATCGAAAATGTTTTGCAATATCATGAGCTAGTATGGTGAAAGAAAGTGGTTTGAGTCTTACTTCCACTGGGGTTGATCCAGTGCAGGCTCAGGCTGCGCTGCTGGGAATGTGGGCATGGGAGGCGGCAGAAATCCACCTTAAAATCAAAACGTTTTTAGATTCATACAATAAAAAAAGACAACAAAAAGACAAGCCTAACGCTAGACCTCAAAGTCTGGCCAGTTGAGTTTTTCTCTGAGTCTGGAACTACAATTAATCATATCTGAAAAACCTGCTGACAACGTCCAGTTTTATTTATAAATATTGATCTGGTATCTTTTATACTGACATTTTCTTGTACTTTGCAAAGATTTACAAAGCTGAGGGCAACTTTTCAACACCGCAGAAAAATCCGACACCCCCAAGAAGTTACAATCTCAAAATATGCATTTGATTGTATTAACACCTCATATTTTCAGTATACCCAAAGTAGAGCATATAGTGTGTATTTGGGAACCTTGCAAAACTAGGTAAATAATGTAAATATTTGTAAAATCTGTAATTATTGATGCATGTTACCTCATCATCATAATTCTTTTGTTATATGATTGTACGCTGTAACATGATGTAAAGTAAATATTAATTTGAGTACTGCATTCATTGTCTTCTTCCCTTTCAGCCATGGAAAATTGTGTTTTAAGTATAAATATAGCATAGCATACAAGGTGTAACATTTTCAGATTTTTTTTTTTTTTTTTTTTGTAATGTGTTTTTATTGAACCATTTGAGCCTCCGCATAGGACATTCATAGTGGCGCAAACAAACTATGTCCGGCATACGATACCTCCCCCAGCGACTGTTCCTTCATATCCAGGCATGTTGTCAAACATGCTGGCTGGAGGAGCGGTGGGGCCAATGGACTCAGCAACGGGTGGGGCAAACATTGCTGAAACAAACCAGAAGAACCAGTTCACTCATAGCCACAGACAGACTTTGAAATTGTATAAAATTTCAATCCTGTATTGACATTTTCACGAATCACAGTCAGACCAAAAAGAAAACCGGGAAAAGAAAGCTGGAAAATAAATACATAAATAAATAAACTCCATCACTCAGTCTACTCTGAAATCTCCGGGCATTGTCCAAATTACACGTCACTGCTTCACAACATCCTATAAAGCTGTTAGGGTGCAATTATGTGACTTACGTTTGTGCAACTCCATGTTCGTATCCATACTGAGTTGTTTTTCCCGCACCAACTACTTCAGACAGGGGTTGATCTCACTTCCTTAAAACTTCCTTAAATCTCGCTAGACATTACACCCCCAGCAGTCTTATGTTACACTACATACGACTTCTCCAGCGACAGACACCTAACCTGTACGCCGCGATGACGTCACTCCCACAGCCGGAAGATGATAACTATTACTTTTATCACAACAATCTGTATCAATGAGTAAGAAAATAACAAGGAGGGTAAAAGATCTTACCAGGCGTCCCCGCAGCTGCTGGTATATAACCGGGATTATTTATTCCATAATCTCTGCCTGGCTGACTGCAAGTAAGGGGAAACGAAAGTTAAGATAATCAGAGTGGGGGGGGCAAAAAAATTAATAAATACAATAAAATGCGAGCTGGGTTAAAGTTTAAAGCAAAGAAATACAGAATAACGCGATCATTACCTCAGAAAAGGCTGTCGCTCCATTCCAAAGCGTTTCACAGCAGCTACGAGAGAAAAGTCACACCGTGCAAAGTCTTCAGATGTGATCTAGAACCATGCACTGTCACTTCATCACAAGACATCAATCATGTGACATAAGACTGATCATTCGCCTTTTATTGCCCCACTCCTGCGTTACGTTCCCAGTTTTTCACAGCTGCCAGCTCTGGTTGCAGCAGTCAAACAGGATTTTTAAAAAAAAAAGATTTCTGGTTTTCTCAAAACAGGAACTGCCGTGTTTTATTGATAGTTTAGAGAAGTACAGAAAAACCCACCCCAGCACATACACACTCCCCCCAAAAGAGAAAGTATCCGCTCAGGAAGTACGCACCAAGTTTTGGGAGCGTGTTACAAATAATGGTGTATTTACAGCTAAAAGCCTCAGAGCACCATCGGAAGGTATCAAAACACTTTACGAATAATAACAACGACCAGAGTCCAAATATGTAGCTAAAACAGTTTTGACAAAGACAATCCGGTTGAGTCAAAAAGCATGTTGCAGTTTTTTTTTAGATAGACTACAGCACCCATAATCCTTTGCAATGCTCACGGAAGTCCTTTTTCTTTCCTTCCGCCATCCCCGAAGTCCCTTTTGGATTTACATCGGCGGGTGAGTTGGTACAATCTGAAACAATCCGCTAGATTTTGGGCATTATTCGCCCATCCTGACATGGTTCACGAATCATTGACATTTATTATATATGTACAGGCTACGAGTTATAGTTTTGTCTTGCGAAATGTGCTTAAATTGAGCAAAGTGCTGGTGCTAAAGAGACTTACCGGCTGGCAGCGCCATCGACGTGAAATGGAGTTGTAGTCTTCAGCAAAGGCCTGCTGTACTAAATTTCTCATAGAAATATATTCTGCTCATAAATCTAATACGTGACAGAAAACAAAAGTAGTTGTACGTAATTGTATTTATGTTTAACCTCAAACTCATGTGAAATCCTTACAGTAGAGTAGCATGGCTTGGCTAGCTAGCTAAACATTGAGCCTACCGGAGACGCTAGCTAACGATGGTCTGCACGTTTGCTTTGAGACTCACTTCTCGGAGTAGATGTAGATGTTTTGAGACATAAAGGCTATGCTTGTCTTTTGTTTCAGCTTGTAATTGACAGAATATAGTGCAGCAACGGTGAGGCTTGGCATGTTGAGTTTGTGCTAAACTTGTCTTTTCATGTGGTTTGTCCTCAGTCACCATGGCAGCCCTCAGGCCCCTCACTAAACCCAAGATTGTCAAAAAGAGAACCAAGAAGTTCATCCGCCATCAGTCTGACCGATATGTCAAGATCGCGGTAAGTGTCATGTCATAGATGCCCATCAGTTTTGGACTGTTTACCTGCGGGGACTAACTCATGTCAGTGAGTTATATTACCTACACGTTTATTCACATATCCCTACAGAAAAACTGGCGCAAGCCCAGAGGTATTGACAACAGGGTCCGCAGGAGGTTCAAGGGCCAGATGCTGATGCCCAACATCGGTTATGGAAGCAACAAGAAGACCAAGTTCATGCTGCCAACTGGTTTCAAGAAGTTCCTGGTGCACAATGTCAAGGAGCTTGAAGTCCTTTTGATGAGCAACAAGTAAGTTATGAATGCATATGCATGTAGATTACTGCTGCCGTAGATGTAGAGGACATGGTGCACCAAATGGCTTGTATTGGAATAATGTCATACATAGGTTTTTTCCCCAATGTCTGTGCAAAAGTTTATTATAATTAAAAGTATGCAAACACTATATTAAATTAGACAGCTACAGGGAGACATTAGAGTAATTGTTTTTGTGTAGTTAAAGTATGTTGAAGGATTTTACGGAGTCTTCCTTGTTCAGGTAAAGCCTCTAAGACTGTGACTGTGCATATATGCATGTTGAGATCATGTACCAGTACAGTAAAGAAATAGGTTTAATATAGCAGAAGCCTGTGCATTTTGGTGGTATTTGTCCATAAACACAAGGTGCTGCTTGAGTCAGCGAAACCCCAATAAGTAAAACTTATCATGTTATAGTGCTGATGACTTTTCTGAGATATGTGTGCAAAAGACGATGAGCATTTCATATATTTAAAGTTTGCAGTTGCACTGACTGGTTCAACAGTGAGTGATGTTTCCATTCTCAGTCATCTTGGCATTTTTCTGGTGAAAGTTGCTGCTGGTTTAGTATTACCTCCTAAAGATGTTTTGCTTTTGACAATTTTTGGCCTTCTACCTAAGAAAAATAACAGGGGACTGTAATTTTTAAGCCCCATCTTTACCCTTAGCCTATCTGATCAGTCGCCACTCAAAGACTTTTAAAATGACATTTTTGCCTCCAGTATGTTGAAGTAGCTGCATACTTTTGTCCCATGTCTCAAACCTCAACAAGTGAGACCAAACGCTGGAAGGATTGAGCCACTATATGAGCCCCAAATTTGTTTTTTGTTGTTGTTGTTTTTTGTTTGTTTGTTTGCAGAAGCGAATGGATGTTTGTTTGTTTTGTTTTTTTAGGATATTTAATTTTGTAACTGTAGGCCATGGCCAGAAAAGACACCACTCATCCCCTGATAATATTTTTTAAAGGTGGTTTTAGTTCATGAGACTAATATAATAACCTAACAGTCTGATAACCAGAAATACAGATGTCATTTAAAAAAAAAGAAAGATCTTGTATGAGGAAGTTGACTGTCAATGTACCTCCACAATAACTGAATTCCCAACATCCTATTAATAGATGTTTTGTTGTCAAGGTTTATTTGGTCACTGTTTCAAAGTAGAGCGGAGGGTTCAGTGTTTAGAGGAAAGAAGTTTGTAACACTTAAACACCTACATTGAAATGCTAGGAGTTCTCCCATGGTCAGACACAGCGGGAATTTCACTTCTTATTGTACGTGTACACAGTTTCTGGTTATCAAAAAGATTTTAAACCTATATTAAAGCCACTTAGCTTGTTTTCAGAGACTTGATCTTTTTTGAGATTACTCAGTGTTTCGGCAGTTAGTTTGATTCAGAAGGCATATAATTGATCCCATAGGACAGGTCGTGTTGAGAACCCTAATAGTGCTCAGACTGTTTGCTACGGGAGGATGTGGACCCCAGTTTCTCAGCTGTATTGGACAGACAAACTTTAGGCATATGGTTTGTGGTTCAAGGGAGCAGTTTGATTCTTCTCATTCACGTCTTCTTTTTAAAAATAACTTATTTTTTGAAGCAGGTGTAAGCATAAGTCCACAGAGATGATAGTCTGGTCAGTAAAGATGAGGGTCAGATCAGCTGCATAGTTTTCACGTAATTTGTGGCACAACTTTCAGAGGATTGTCTTTGCCAGAACATGGACTGAATCCTGATGTTTGACATTTTGACATCTTGCTAATGTCCATAAAGTTGTGATTGAATTTGTGCTTATTGAAATTGTGACAGACTAAACTCTTTATAATTATTTTATTTGGGATAAATACAAAAATGTCACATGTCAGTTGCTTATATTTCCTTGAAGACACCTTTTCACTAACCGAATGTGATTCTGTGCCTCTGTAGGACTCACTGTGCCGAGATTGCCCACAATGTCTCCTCCAAGAACAGGAAGCTGATTGTGGAGAGGGCAGCTCAGCTGGCAATTAAGGTCACGAACCCCAACGCCAGGCTCAGGAGTGAGGAGAACGAATAAACTGGTTATTCACAATAAAGACTTAAAAATGGAAAATGGCTTCTGGATCTTTTTTTTTTCCACTTTTGAACTTAATTGGCTGTTTTTAAAAAGACTCGTGTGAATATATGAAACCGATTTATTACTCTTATTACATTGTGAAATAACCCAAACTGCAGTTACCTGTGGTACCATGTTTGTTTTAAGACCACCTCCTCTTAAAGACATCCTGAATTTATAAACTCGTAAACCATTAAAAATCATAAATATTATGTTTTTGACACAGGGAGATTAGACAGGTGATTCTTGTGTTAAGGTGTCCAAAGATTTAGATGATCTGAATATATGTACAAGTAATCTTATGACCGCAAAGAGCAGACTTTTTCCAGACTAATTCAGGCATTTTTTTTTTTTATGCTGAGCATAATGTAAATGAGAACGGATGCCCTTTACATGGTCAACTCTTGCTGTTCAACCTTCTGTTTGTGAGGGATAACCAATCAAATGAGATTCCAGCTGAAGGGAAAGAAGCCAATATGGATTTTTCAGACAGTGGATGAACTCAAGTCCAGTGTAACACAAATAAGGAGTACTTAAAAACCTTCTCTAATACAGATGTAAAAGTGAACCTAATGGTTTGTTTAATAAGGTTTGTTTTTTTACAATTTGATATTATTTAGAACTTGAACAAAAGTCATGTCAGTGTAGTTTAAATGGTACCCTAAACATTTTGTATTGCTATTTAGTTTTATCGTGAGGTGTACTCATAGGCTTTTTGGGATTTCTGTTGCTATATATAAGTAAAAGAAGCACACATAATTTGTTAAACCTGCTACAGCAAGTTCATAACAAGCCTTTCTGTAAAGATTCATATGTGTTGCCTAATCCAAAATTAAGCTTGATGACATTATCTCTGACTAAAAGCTCTCTCAGCCATAAAGGACATTTTTCAAGCCTTCTGTATAGAAAGGAAGCCAACAGTTACCACCTGACTTGTATTGGCTGACTGGTTTTGGACCAGTTAACTTGGAGCTTAGAGTCAGTTTGGCAACGTGGATGAATATGTTCTGATAAAGCCTCGGCTGACACACTCATGTAATTACTTAAGTTGTGTCAATAGAGCAACGACAATGTAATCAAAAGGCATTGCTTGAATTGGCCTGCTCAGATTGTGTACTGCTTGATGATGTTGAGAGCCGGATCCCTGCAGAGAAAGTTTCCATTGCGTTCTGGCAGACAAGCTGTGCCCCACAGCCCTGAGCCCTCTGCCATCTGTTCCCGTAAAACTGACATTGCCAGAGAAGCAAAAACACAACATTTATTTGGCCAGTCAGCTTGTGGCTGTTAGGATGTGGAAGTAAGTTACCAATTATGGTTGGAAAAAACAAGCAGAATCTTGGATCTGAAGCTTTCCTCGTTCCGAAACCAGCACCTGTTTGTGGAGTGTCCTGGAAGACTCACCTTAGAGGACTGGATGTTCTCCAGAGAGAAAGAGAGGAGAACATGAGAACAGCAGGGCAGGCAGACACTGCAACGTCTGAGAGATGGTGAGAGTGTCAGGAAGAGGACAGAATCTATTTTTTCCCTTTCACTGCTCAGAAAATGAACATGTCAGCAAGGGTCACGTTTGGAAAAGGGCGCCTCACTTCCAAACAGCTCTTCTTCGCCTTCCCTCAGACAGATTCCCTGAGGAAAGGCAGCCGGTCTGCAGGAGGAAAGAGAAGGATGTTCTCCTTTTCTCTCAGATGTCGACTGGGTGTCATCAGAGGAAGGACAAAAGGTAAAATCTGACATTTAATATTTAACAAGATACCCAAGACTTCTATGGAGTATCCAGAATTTATCTTGTAATCCCAACAAAATACTTACGCAAGTTTACCTCTGTATATAACCTTCAACACTCTTTAATTCATGTACATTATGCTGCAGGCCTGTCAAACATAAATGTGTGAGCATGCTTGAGACCTGTGAAACTGAACATTCGCTTGAAGAAAATCTTGGATGATGATTCTTAGAGGTGAACAGGAACGCAGGCGTGTGATGTGTGGGACACGCGTTTCCTCTGGCTCCTTTTCTTCACACTGATATGTGCTGGCTGACAAGTGATTTAGTCATTTCGCTCCTCACACTTTCACTTGCAGCTGAAGCTGATAACCATAAGATGGCAGTGTGGTCAGTTTGATCGATGTTGAGGTTAAGCTCCACGGCCTCCTGTCTGGAATATGGTCATGTGAAGTAAATGTAGGCACTTTCGTGAGGGTTTCTCTACGTAAATGGAGATGGATCAGCATCGAACAGCGAAACCAGTCACACACCAATGTCTGTTGAGATCACGAAATATTTTGCACCAGTTTCTTTTCTTTTTTTCAAATATTGAATATCACACATCTTTGTTTTTATGCCAAGGTCACAACAAAAAAAAAAAAAAAAAGGGCACTCTTATACTAATCAATACCTTGTCAGTAATGCTACAGCAATTATGTTGATTTATCGTCTAGAGCAAATGTAAAAGAGTCCATTTTTATAACATTGCCAGTCGGTTCCCAGAGGTTTTTATCAGTCCAACAGACTGCTCCATCTCCCAATTCTCTTTATTCTGGTGGAAATTAATTAGTCTCGCTCTGAAAGACTACACTCGCTCACACTGTAAATGGGGTATTAAGGACAAAAGTCTCAGAGGAAATCATCTACACCAAAGAGTATTGTGTCCACTGGAACAGCTGACTAATTAGGCTCCACGCAACAGCGGATAGAAACATGGAAATGTTTGTTTGTAATCACTTTACACATGTGGGCAAAAGGCCGCTTTGGAACAAAGGGTCTAATGTTTTTTATGAGCTTCTGAATTTTATGTATTTTGGTTTTATCCCTTTTTTTTAATCTGCCTCTAAAGTGATGACAAAAACGATCTGCACTGAACCAAAAACAGAGGCTGATGAGGTTTCCAGGAGCTGCCAGTGATGCTGAAGGAGGGGTTTGTTTTGATAGTGGTTGCAGCGCAGGTCAGGAAGTGGCAGGCGCCGAGGTTTTTGTGCGTGACAAATGCCCAGACAGGTGCAGTGATGGGCCCTTCGTGTTTGGGTGGAGGGCCCCTGAAGGATTAGCAAAGGGTCCTTTAACCCCTCAGAGGGTGAAACATGAGATGTCAGGCCTCAGAGGAAACAGATTTCACAGTTTCATTAAGCTGCTCAGATTTAACGTGTTCCTATTTTACTGCCGTTTGAATATATTTCACTTATTATCACGATTGCAGTTTGAATGTCGACTGTGCTTGACGACTGCATAATATTTAGAAGCAGCAACAACTGCAAGATGTACAGGCAGCTGTTCTTCACAGGAATTTAACATATGCTTCCTCCAATATGCTGCGTGTGCACGTGTGCGTGCATGAGAGAAAAAGAGAGAAGATAAGAGCACTGTGTAGACACAAGCTCTGTAAAACGGTTTTGTCTCCATGTGAGAAAAACGTGACACTGTCTGACAATGAATGTGCAGGTGGTGTTAATTGTTCCGAGAGTTGAGTGTGTGGGGTGTGCGCAGTTTTGTCGTGTCTAATCTGAACGTGTGTACTCTATGTGTGTGCTGAGAATGTGTTTGACTTGGTGGGAAGTGGATAAAGAGTCTGTCTATGTGTGTGTGGGGGTTGGCAAAGGGGAGGGAGTGACTATCGTGTGTGCCTGCTTCACTGAACCCCTCTGGCAGAGAGGGAGACAGAGAGAGGGGAGAGCAAACGCTGTAGCTCTGTATGAGAGGGCTGTGTGTGAGCTCATGTGAGTGTATGAAGAGGGCATGATAAATCCTCTGGAAAAAAGACGAGCGATTAGTAAGAATAGCGCAAAAAAACGGGACAACAGCGAAATGGCAAGAAAAGGACACGAACCATTTCTCTCCCTGCTTTGGATTTTATAGAAGGAGCACAGCTTGGCAGATAGTAGTTTTAGATGTATGTGAGCATTGAGAATAATCATTTAGGAAGGTAGTGAGGATCAAAATTTGCCCTTTGGAGCTCCAGACCTTCCTGGATAGTGTCAAAATTTAAGGACATGCTGGAGTTGATGCACAGGAATGAAGGAAGAAAGATGTTTTTTCTAAGCAGCTGAGATCTGGTCTCTTGGGTCGCCTACTTTCACCACAGCTCTCTGCCCACTACTAAAGATCAGCAAGGTTACTTCCAGAGGGTGGCTCCGCTGATTTAACTCCAGCCATGCTCTGTGGTCTGAGGAGAGACACCAAGAACAGCATTGGTAAGAGGAACATATTCTGACATTCATAGTCAAAGGGTACAGATTTTGTGTGGCCATAGAAGATTTAAGACAGTCACTTCTGAGAGGTGCCTACGTCCCTGCGGTCTTAAATCTGTTCAGCTTTAATGCAAATGAATTTGATGGTGGAATCATTACACTGCGTGCAATGCAGCAGTAATAGATTGCGAGAGATTTAAATGTCAGTGGACTCAGCCACCAGCTCTGCATATCATCCTGTCATGTGTAATTAGGGCAGATATAGCAGCATAAACTGGGTCTGGAAGGGCCCAGTTTATAAATAAAGTTTCACCTCTGAAAATAGCAATATGATTTCATTGTCAGTCAGTACCGCCCACATATTTAACCTACATTCTAGGATAGTAAAAAGTGCCCTTAATTGATTCGGAAGTTAATCAACTCCCTAAATATTTATGCAGGAAGAATCTTATTTGTAGTCACCAGGTCTTTCAGATGGAGGAGTAGTCATACCCTTAAAAAAAGAGTTTCCTCTAAAGAAACAGAACTGAGAGGATTCATAGTTGTAATCAACACCATCCCAATCTTAATTTTGGCTCTTGATTTGGGTGCTGGTTTTTCAAAGCTGAAGCAGGATGCCTGGAGGATGGCTTGATGGTACAGTAGCATTCAGTCACGTGCGGTGTGTTGGGTCTGTGTAACCCAGAGCCAGTGTTGCCTTTTGACAGCAATGACAGCTGTTGGACCGTCAGGGCCCCCAGGAGTCCGTGTGGTTACGAGGCTTTTGCCTTGCCTAACATGTTTGCGATGTGTCACTCACTTTGTGTGCTTTGTGCCTCAAAGCTACTGGACACAGGACTTGTGCAGGGACGTGAGGTAAATTAATGACAATGTTATGCTTGTGCATATTCTCCAAATCGCCATAACGTGCAAGACGGAGATTTGTCTAGTTAAGCTTTGACTCATGCGGATGTGTCCACGCGAAGGCTGGATTTTCTTCTCGTATCCCGCGGCTGCCTGAAGGTTTCAGGTCAGTAAAGGTATGACAAAGGATCTATGCCTCTCAGCTGTCCGAAGGCTTCAGCTTCAGTTGGACAGATGTGGTGACTCGGTGTGGACAGAGATAAAGCGGTTGGTTTGATGCCCTTCAAGCACTTCAGTCTTTGCAAATCAGTGCAGATAACAAAAAAGACATGTCAGACTAAATGAAATGACATTCTTCATGTCAAACCAATATATTGTCAGTAGATCATTGTCAAACTGATATAATCTGAAGCCTGAAAGCTTACTTACTTCTTTCATTTCTGACCTAGAGCAAATGAGAGGAGATCATACATGAATATTTGATTCTCATAGGCATTCTCATATATGGACATACAGTACATATATGTAGTTCAACTTGATTTCTTTTTTGTCTATTATTATCCTCTGTCTCACTTGCATTTTGTACATTGTCACGTTTCAGTGAGCCCTGAAGTTGGCTACAACTTGAAATCTGCTTTTCTTGTGACTGTTTACATCTGGCACCATTAAAAAGCATGCATAATGAGTGTCGTTTGCAGTGTGTTTATGGATTTCGCGAAAACCACGGCTTCATTACATTTAATACTGAGGAAAATGTACATTTATGATGATTCCCCAGCAGAGTACCACGGTTTGCCTTCTCAATGATGTGTAGACAGATTTATGGATGTTTGTTCAGATGAATATTGTAATTATTGTGACACTCTCACACAGTGTAAATCACCCTAAATCTAAAAACATGTATGGCACCTCAGTTCCCTTCAAGAGTTCTGGGGCTGCGCGTTGCCAAAACTATGTACCAATCAAAAATACTTAACTTCACCGTCCAGCGGTTTGAAAAGCTTGTGCAGTTAATGTGTTAGGACTGATTCTTACCAGTGTCTCCACTCTGCAGTACTAACGCAGTCATCATTCCAGACTCTTGCTTGTGAGTACTTCAGTTTGATGCACGTCATATGAAAAGCAGCAACATGCTCTCCTCCACTCATCTCATCCAAGTGTGGACCTGGCACAGCTATTTTTCAAGTTTGTAATGTGATGTTCAATCGCTGTGCTGGACAGCTGAAAAAGCTAATCCGCAATGAACAGGATTAGCGAAATGCCAAGTCAGTTTCCTCATCACTACGACTGCTGACATGGATGCATGGCTGCTTTCAGGTTCAGATGGCTGGGCAGTTGCTCCACTAATCTGAGGACGGTCCAGTGCTGAGTCCCACTGTGGGTTAAGAATAAAAACTACCTTGCTCTGCAGAGCACATTCCCTAGCTTTATCTGACAGCTGCTATAAATGACATGAAATGATGATTTCCTCTCTATGCATGAACAGACCATTAACTGCATGCTGTTCTTTCAGGAAGGCTCCCATGCTGTAGTAGCTGCTTGTTGCAAATGTATCCTTGTGTTAAATTAAAGGTCTTTAAAGGTCCTTGCTGGAGACAGGGGCTAGCTATTTTAATTCCTTGACCCTTTAATATGATTGTTAGGGAAACAAAGTGGTGTGACCTTTCAAGGTCCTGAGTTTGAGGTGACCATTCAAGCTCAGATAGTCCTGACAGAAGTATTTTTGGCTGTAGTGTTTCCCTGCAAAAGCTCCTCAATGACAGAGGGTGAAGTTCAAACCCCTTACTGTGGGCTGCTGTCACGATGTGCATTGGGGCAGTCGTTTTCATTTAGTCTTCTGCTGCAGCATTTCCCTACATATCCTATCACCACACTGTCTCTTCAGATGAAGGACCATACTCAAAGGGAAGCAAAGAGTCCGGGGCAACTGACCAATCACATTCGTCTCGGAGGCGCAGCCTTTCAGGTACAATACACTCAAACCTGATGTTACATCATTTACTTTGTTTGTTGTCTGATTCATGCTACTATGCTCAATTCACCTGAGTCCCCAAGAAGAGGAAGCATCCCTCCATGTTTGATTGAGACGCTTGTCTGTAGAGCCGTTTACGTCCTGCGGTTTGCTTGAAGTTGCACTGTTTTGAATGCTTGGATAAGGTAAAATATTTGCTTGTGTTGCAAACCTGTCATTGGTAGTAAAACCACACATTGCAGACTGATTTAAAAGCACAGCACAATGTGGAGCGCAAGACAGAATGAGTTCTCCGTTGACACATAATTACATATCCATCAATTGTTGACAGGCCAGATAATTTCCAGCTTGTTCTTTATTATGAATTCGATGCATTTCTTTTCTCAATCCTTATGTAGAGTCGTTTGAATAAAACCAGTTTTATTCTCCACATCCTCCTTCTGAACTCTTCACAAAGATTAACTGAGACAGAGAGATCTGAAGGAACAAGGAGAAGACAGGAGGCTGAGAAAATAAAGTAGGAGGTCTTATGTCAGAGAGCATTTCTGTGAAAGATTCAGGGAAAGAGTCTTTCGTTGCCCCTCAGACAGGGTGATTCTGTCAAGCAGAAGCTAATGCTGACTGCAGATCTGTGCCTGCGTCTGTATCTGTCAGCAGAAGAGTATCGAGGAGTGACCACCGTGGATCTGATGAAAAGGGAAGGCAGCAGCCTTGGCCTCACCATCTCCGGAGGGTCTGATAAGGATGGCAAGCCCAGAGTGTCAAACCTACGGCCAGGTGGGCTAGCTGCCAGGTGAGATCTCTGCTCCGTGATGCATTTAAAACCTGGCAACCACACCAAGCTGCCCGGACTTATTATTCTGCCCCCTGACAACGTGCGCATGTTGCAAAGCTGCACCGTCTCACTAACTGCAGGGCTGTAGGCAATGTGTTAGATCAGCTTGACCCAGAGTGACACCCCAACAGGATCAATGGAGCTATGTCCAAGAGCAGATTTAAATTTTATCTCTATTTCTGATCAGTTCATGCTTGATTTGCTGTACTGTGGTGATAACTCAATATAAATGTTTTGTGAGCGTGCTTTTTGTGCTCAAAGATTGTTTAATTAAGATAAAGCTAATTTTCCCCAACATCAGCCATGTGATAAGAAAATTCATTGGAAAACTCACATTTCATGATGATTAAGCAGCATGTGACCACAGTGAAACACACACACACACAGATTTGTGAGAATGACACAGCCCCTCTGAAAATGTCTTGGCCAAATATGCCATCACTCGTCAAATCCAAGGAGGTTTTAAACGCAGACACAGTGCTAATTCTTCCGAGCAGCTTGTTTTCCATCAGCCGAGTTCATGCTTGTGTGGAAGTGCTAGTTAATTTACTTGGTGGAGAGACACACAGGCAGACAGGAGAGCGACAGGCAAAGACATAGTGTGACGAGACTGGACCAGGCGACAGGCCGTTCAGCTCTGCCGGTTGAGACATCTCTCTTACTGCTGTCAGTGCTGATTGTCAGTAGCCTAAAGGTGAGAAGGGCAAGCAGGGCAGAACATCTATTTAATTAATTAGCTCTCTGATGAGCCTCGTGTTGACTCAGAATGTCACATGTCAGACACCATGTACAATCATCTCTGTCAGTGTGTGAAGACGTGAGGCTTTCAGCCAACCTGCTCCAGCATCCACTCTCCTTTTTGCACAGGTGGCTCACTATGTTAGTCGGCTTACTGCTGATGCACGTCGGATCCAATTATCATAACCGTTTCAACAAAAACAGAAAACCAACTATGATTATTTCTGTGAAGTTTATTTCTCACTTTTATTTGTTTGTTTTTCACAAAGGGATGATGCACTGAAAGCCACTCAGAATGGTAAATGGCCTGTATTTATATAGCGCTTTACTAGTCCCTAAGGACCCCAAAGCGCTTTACATATCCATTCACACACACATTCACACACTGGTGATGGCAGCTACATTGTAGCCACAGCCGCCCTGGGGCGCACTGACAGAGGCGAGGCTGCCGGACACTGGCGCCACCGGGCCCTCTGACCACCACCAGTAGGCAACGGGTGAAGTGTCTTGCCCAAGGACACAACGACCGAGACTGTCCAAGCCGGGGCTCGAACCGGCAACCTTCCAATTACAAGGCGAACTCCCAACTCTTGAGCCACAATCGCCCCAAGAGCCTTATTTCACCTCGCTGATTACAAATCGCTCAGGGTACAGCTCAGGCTGTAGTGAGTTATAAATCCAAAGCAATGAGCTCCCCCCAATATTCTGATAATTCTCATTTTGAAGCTTTCACAGCTTTCTCTTACATTAAACATATTTGTACCTTTCACCTCACGTATTAAGTAACACAGTAATGCAGCCAAAAGCTGATATTGCACATTAGTGGTGCAAATTTTTAAACTTTGGTAACAAACGTGGATTGACTCAGAACAGCTGCCTGCTTTGTCCACTTAGTAACTGAATGCCGATCCTAATCGTATGTCTTGTCTATGACTTTCCACAGGAGTGACCAGCTGAATGTAGGAGACTACATCAAGTCAGTGAATGGCATCAATCTGTCAAAGCTTCGTCACGATGAGATTATCAGCCTGCTGAAGAACATTGGGGAGCGAGTTGTGCTGGAAGTGGAGTATGAACCGCCTCCATTTGGTAGGTGGTGTGTCTGATTCACAGTTTTAGCAGATGGAAAGAGTTGTGTGAGATGACAGTATGAAAATGCTTATCATTAATGCAAATTATTTTTATTTTCAAATATTTGGTCTGCAGCCAAAAATCTAAAATGCAAGAACAGGAGAAAAATGTAGTTGCCTTTCAAAAGCATTCTTTATCCTGCTTATTATGAGTAAAACAGAGTATTTAGGTCAACACACAAAAACATGAAGAAGGTTTAAATTCAAAGGCTAGTTTGACAAGTTTTTAAATTCCTGAAAGGAAGGAAATGAATGATAATTGGCAAAAGTAAAGGAGAAAGATCTCTGGACATCCAAATGATGCAGGTCATGATGAGGACACTGCACTGCCAGAGGGCTCAGCCCTCACTTCCACACTCATCTGCACTGTGGCCTTTCTACATGTTTGGATCCAGACATCCTGACATCTTTTTAAAAGCAACCCACCAAATCAGCGCTTACTGAGAAAAAGTATTTCTGAACAGATGTTTAATGCTGATGCACGCGTGAAGCACAGCTGCTCTTAATGAATATTTCTGCTATATTAAAAGAACAGCCGTAACCTAAAACCTATCTGCCAAATCAGGCTCGGTTTGAACTTTCAGGATGAAAATCATCAAATCAATGCTTACTATGTTTCTACGGGAAGCTGACCTGGTCCTCAGGCAGTGCTCTGTTTGCAAACCAGAAGGTCAAACACATAAAGTTATTCACCTATTACCAAGTAATCAACTTTCTAAATTCAACATTTCAGGTTATACTGGAATCAAACTTTTGACAAACCTTTTGTACTGCTAGTATTTATTTAATCATTTTGTCAATTCTGCTTTACTCTTAGTCCAGAACCCCTCAGGAGTCATAACCAAAAGCATCGAGGTGTGTTTACACAAGGAGGGCAACAGTTTTGGTTTTGTCATGAGAGGTGGGTGCCTAGAATGTTTTTCTCTGTTTTTCCAGTCCTTTAATACATATAGTTTTCCATTGATCTGTGTGCTCTGATTTTCTTTTCTTCCTTTCTGATTTGGGTCAGGAGGCTTCCATGAAGACTGGCGCAGATCTCGTCCTCTGGTGGTGACCAGCGTCAGGCCTGGAGGTCCGGCTGATAGGTAAGGATAAGGACACAGATATGGACAAAGATAGATGTCTACTGGAAACAGTGTTTATATCTTTAGGCTATATGCATTACAAGTGTAGCCATTCATGTTTCTTGCCTGCATTTTATGTCTTGAGAATGCATGAGTGAGCTTTTCACATTACTCTACGAATGCATGAATGTATATATCTGTACTGTGTATGTGTCTTTCCTAATAGATGTGTTTTAATAATTTACTATTAAAACATTTGCTGTTCAGGTGGAATTTGATTTTTAGGCCTTAGAATAATGCACCTAAAATAATGTTGAAACGATTTTGTATGTGTGCGGCAGACTTTTTTGTTTCTTCCTCATTACCATATATTCAAGCCACTCTGTGAAACTGTGGCTTTGACACATACAGAGTATGTTATCTTCAAAGCAGAAAGGCCAGCGCTCATCCTGAGGCTAATGTAACATTGCACTTTTTTCCCACATGAAAACTGCGAGCACTAAACACTGGAGTGAACATAATTCACCGTCAAAGACTTAACGGTTGTTTATCTCATTTATCCTTCATCTCACCTGGGAGGAAACATTCATGTGGAACTGCTTAATCATCTACTGTGACTGGTGCACGATTGCTTGTAAAAGCATCTTATGCTGGTTGTTTATGTTTTGTTTTTTGTTCTTTGTTTATCCATCTGTGTTTCTCCAGAGAGGGCACTATTAAGGCTGGAGACCGAGTATTGAGCATAGATGGGATGCCTCTGAGCCGGGAGAGGCACGCTGACGCTTTGACCATGTTAATGCAGAGCGGCCAGGAAGCTCTGTTCCTGATTGAGTATGACGTCTCTGTCATGGGTGAGCACACACAAACACACACACAAACAGACACACACACACACACACAGGGAATATGTGGAGGCATATAGGGCATCATTGCTCTGAGGGTAAATCATGTGGCCGTTTGGCTGTGTGGATCTGAGTGACTGTGTTGGAGACGGCCCGAGAGCACACTGGGAAAGGGGACACGATTGTTTCATGAAAATGTGTTTGTCTGTTCCCGAACAATGACTGCTAAAAAAAAAAAAATTTAAAACATGTTGCTTTTTTGTACCATTTTCTTTCTAAATAAAAGTTGGAGCAAAAGGGAGATATTATATTGCATGTCCCCTAATCCTTGGTGATGCTATTTAAGGAGAAAAGATGGGAAGTTTTCAAAGCAGTGTATTGATTATATTGATTGTACTGATAGTATCAGTCTGTCCCAGTTATGTCCCTCTGCTATCCAACAACCCCAGTACCCTTAATAATCTGTTCACCTGCCCAAATGATATCAAATGCTGATATCAAAGCACACACTAAAAGCTGTTATAGCACAATGTTTCCCCCATAAAATAATCATTATTAGTTATTACTTTTTGTCTTTTGTGTGTTTTAAACAAGGTTAATAAGCACTTCTGTGATTTAGTGTTTCTATTGAGTTGGAGTGTTCATAATGACAGCTTACATAAATAAGTTGAAGCAGCAGATATCAGGATATCCTGACAAAAAATCCTGGATTCTACATTTCCCACAATGCACGTCTTTCACTCTTGGTCACATGCCACAGTTAGTAATGGGTTTTAGTTGAGTCACCTTTATTACACCAGGATTATTTTTCTCAGACTTGCAAAAATGGAGCTTGTTCAAAGCCTGCGTACAGCCTGTGGTCGTGTTCATACGCTGACTTTAGTGTGTTCCCTCATGATATTGTGTCTTTAAGTGAGTTATGGTTGGACTATAATGCAATAAATGGTACATACCACCATTATTTTTAGAAGTTTGGAATTGCAGTTTTATTTTGTTAAGCTCAGTTTAAAACAATAATGGAGTTAAAAAGGAAAACAAACAACAAAAAAACACCAAACATAAGTCAGCCTGAGGACACAAAAAGAATCCAGCACAACTGATATTCTACCAAACATCCTCTTTGTTGGGTAAAAAGTAGAAAGCTATATCTCTAAGTTCAGTAACACACTGCATGACTACAAACCTAATTATAACCTCAATGTGATCATAGTGACTAATTCTCAAAATTGCACACTCTGAACTGCTCTATGCAAAACAGGGCAGGTCACCAAGGACAGCTGACACATATTCACACATATCCTGTGTGTGGAATCTAAGGATTCAGACCTGTTGGCTCCAGATTCGACCAGCCACAGGATTCACAATTACAAGAAAAATACATTTAGGAAACGAATAAAACACTAAGATCTAGAATACACTGGTTGTGCTTTTTAAAATTCATTAAAGTTCCTTATTTGAAACATTGCTTAACTTTAATTATGAGCAATAAGTGTCACAACATTTGTCCTGCAAAGAAGATGTCACTCAAGATATTTAACTTCTCTGTGTGGTTATCATCAAGACATGTGGAATAGAACTTGCCAAACAATATTAATGTCTAAATGCTTTGTTAACTAACAATAATGTCAATGTAAATTTTATTAATATTATTACAAGTGACCTCAGTGTGCTTCCCATATAAGGTAAAAACATTAAAAAATATATGGATCTCTACAATGTCTTAAGGTAAAAAGAACACAATTAAACTTTACAAGGAAAAACAGAACAAAACGCACAAACAGACACATGGTTATTAACTGTAAGCCTGTGACAACACAAAGATTTTGAGTCTGTTTTTGGATGTAGACACAGTTGTAATTGACCTCAGGTCAGTGGGCAACATGTTCCAGGAACTGGACCACAGCGACTGAAAGCACCCTCAGCACACTTAGATCTAATTCTGGGAACAGTTAAGAGATCTGCACCTGATGACCTGAGAGCTCTAGTTGGGTTATTTACACTGAGCAAGTCAGAGATGTAGTAAAAGGCCAAAGCATTGGGAGCTTTTATGAACTAACAGAAGGACTTTAAAGGGAAGACTGTGTTAAACTGGCATCCGAGGAAGTGACTTCAATACCGGAGTTATATGTTCAAATGCTGCATTTTGGACAAGCAGAAGTTGCCACACTGATGATTTGGATAATCCGGCAAATACAGCACTGCGGTAGTCTAACCTGCTTGATATGGATGCATCCACCAATTTCTCAGAGTCCTGGTGACCTTATTAATATGATTATAAAAACTGAGGGAAAAAATATATTATTTCCAGCTTTTATCCCGTTTATAAACCTCCGCTTTTTAGAGGACAGCCAAAATCCTAGTGACTGAATGACAACAACAAAGAAAATAATGTGTGTATTTATAAAATGAACAAGTATGCCACAGCGACTAACATCTGTAAGACTAAAAAACTAAGCACAGTGAGTTCATCCATTACTGAGTCAGGTTCTTTAGATGCATTCATTAACTTGGTTGATATTTCTCATATCTGTCTATATGAATGGTTTCAGAGGCAGTGCAGCAAGCCTCAGGCCCTCTGCTGGTGGAGATAGTGAAAGGCCCCTCTGCGAGCCTGGGGATCAGCCTCTCCACGGCAGTCTACAGGAACAAACAAGTTATTATTATCGACAAGATAAAAGCAGCCAGTGTGGTGGAAAGGTGAAACTCACTTTTTAAACAAATAATAGTACTGAACAGACAGCTTCCTGATAGAAAACTTCCTCACACCATCCGCCTCTGTCTCACTTCTTTCAGGTGTGGAGCGCTGCATGTAAGTGACATCCTCCTGTCCATAGACGGGACCAGCACAGAGCACTGCTCTCTGATGGAAGCAGCACAGCTACTCACCAGCACTTCTGACATTGTCAAACTGGAGATTCTTCCAGCAAGCCAGAGCAGACTTCCCATCAGGCCGTATGACACAGGTACATCCTGCAGGTGGCACGAAAAAAGCAGAGGAAGGCTCTTAAAGGTTATGGAGGAAAAGAGGACAGTAGTGACAGAGGAAGCTGTCTCAGATTAAAACAGGAGACAGGTTTTCTATGTCAGGACTGCAACAGGTGATGGACAGTGTTTCTTTTTAACGTATAAGTGCATTAGTTGCTTAGATCTATATCAAACAAGGCCAAAAACTTAGAAGATATTGAATTTTACAAAGAGGAAAATATTGAATCTCGACATCTAAAACAATAAAATCAGAATAAGCTTTTAAAGAAATTTCCAGCTGGCACACTTTAAGTTTCTGTGATCAAAAGAATTTATCACATGATTACTGTGGCTAAAGTCAGGCATGGTTTGCTCTTAGACTTCTAATGACTTTGATTAGAGCCCAGTCAATGAAACCCAGACAGGGAGATAAAGGTCAGCTTTAAGGTAATGTATGAAAATGAAACTTTCTAGGCCGGCAGACACAACTATTAAGTACCAGGAAGACAGGCAACTGATAAAGAAGAGGCAAGAACTTGTTTGGCAAAAGATCGAAAATAATCTTAGCGGCTGGTAAAAAAATCTGTGGTAAAAAGTGGACATGTAGCAACTGTGATGTTTCTAAATACAGTTTGAAGCCTTGAGTTTGGCATTTTGGCCATTGATAAAGTTGTTTTTTAATTTTTTGTTTTTACCTTGACTCTTTGGAAGTGAGCTAAAGATAAAACTAGATAAATGTGTTATATACCAGGTTGTAAATTTTTGCTGTATTTCTGCTGTAAAGCTGGGCTTTTTAAACATAAGAGTCTAAGGTAAGCAACAACAAAAAAGGAGCCAGACCAATGCCAAAACTACTCAAACAGCCACCGAGGCCTGGCTTAAAAAGCAGGCCATTCTCCGTAAGACTTAGTGGATGTGGATGAGTAGTGCATCAGTGCAATGCAATAAAAATGTTCAGTGCACATCAGTGCAAATGATTCACACAGAGAAATCTCAAATAAGCGACCTGTCCCTTAATCACCACAGCACTGTGTGGAAATCCAGTGGATCCAGGATGCAGTCCTCACCATTTGTATTCTGCGTATTCCCGACAGCTCTAAAGAGCCTCACTGCTTCCCTGCTTACTTCCTCCATCCACTCTGAATTAGTCCGTGTGTTTGTGTGTGCATACGGCCACAATCCCTCTGGCTTTGGGTACACACTCTGCCTCTTTGCATACCAACAAGCCTCACACAAATATACACACACACACACACACCCTTTCTCTGTCAGAGATCATGTTGCCACGTTCTGCAGGCTTATTTCTGGGTCAGCAGCTGCAGGGACTCCTTAACATGTAGCCATTGGAAGAATCACAAAGCAACAAAAGGGAAATGAGCCACAGTTATTTCACTTCTTTCTCTTCTTTTGCTTGGTCTGGTCTGCAGTGCTTTTCTTATATATATATTTTTTGGTTTCTTCTAATATGTTTTGAAAATATTTAATCGTCTAAACAGAGGAAAGAATTTGGATATTTTACTTTAAAGATACCTATGTCACACTGAAATGATTGAATTGATGAAAATGATTATATATTCTGCTTTATTCTACATATGAGATTATGTATGTATTCCATATCGTAATAAAGTGCAGAGTAAATGTAGCTTATCTTGCCACCACTAATGTTTATCACTACGGCGCAAATACATGTGACATGGATGAATACTGTCAAGGCTGAAATCCTTGAACTGTAATCAATACAGCATCTCAACTCAAATCACAGCAGGCTATCGCTTCCCTATAAATTTACGGGCACATCTTATTAAATTTCAGTTCACTCATTTATCTGGTTTTGAAGGAGGCGTTGTGGTGTTACGATAGCACGCAGCTTTTTCACAGCTTCTTCCCCCTCCAGGATAAGACGTGATTATAAGATGCAATTTGTCTAATCTGCTCTGGGGATTTAAGAAGACTGATACGGCCACTAAGAAATTAGGCGTTAATGTTTCTTTCCACCAGTGTGGAATGAAAGCACCATCTCTTGGAGAGATTCCCCTAGGTGAGCTTAATATAAGCCAGCCGAGCCAGAGCTTTTCAGCTCTTTTGATTGAGTCAGATAGAAAGTAGTTTCCTGAAAAGGGCCAGAGGTTTTCCTTCATGTATTGTTCAACCAAATTCTCAGAGTATGGCAACATCTGAAGCGCAACTGTACTCATCCATGTTTCTAGCAAATCCTCATCTATGAGAGCAAGTCGTCAGAGATTAGACGCCTCCAGACGAAGCAGCAAAGATTACTGTCACGTGTAGCATTTTTTTGACACATTTAGCTGAGTTAATCTGTTTAAATAAAGTTAATTATTGAGGTGTGTGTCACACAGCAGGTCATCTGCTTCCCTTTGAATGCCTCATGAACACAGCTTGATTGACTACTCGGTGTTACATAGGCTCTGGCATCAGGGATAAGATGACTTTCAGCGTAAACAACAAGCTTAATTTCTTAACAGAAACACCCAAAAAAAGAGAAAAGAATTACAGCAGACCATATAGACTGACAATCAGATGCAGAGACAGGCACTCTACATTTACACCAATCAAGCTTTCAGCTGCACTCAATCAAGGTCAAGCCACATGCTTCCACAGCTAGCGTCACTTCCTTGCCATGTCCAGCAGTAGTCCGATTTCTCTTTTTGCACTTTTGGACTTTTTTGAAAATGAATGTAGAAGAATGATCTTCAACTTGAAATCATCCCTTTGGAAGCTTGCTACTAAGAGTAAGGATTTCATTTTAGATTGTAGATTGCTTCTCATAGAGCGGTGTGTTTCGAACTGATTTTCAGATGCTCAACAAAATACATTAAACCACAGGATTTAATCTAGCGTGCCATGACGAACACATTAAATATCAATTACTCTGCTCTGAATGATCCTTCCAGGCTCTGTGTGGTATGGTATAAATTTAGACATGGGAATGAAAGTGTGATTTCATGGGCAGAATTTTTAAAAATGTGGAAAACGGAGACGCGCCGCTGCTTCATTCATTCTGTCGGTGTGTTTTTCTCCTTGCTGCTTGCAGTAAAAGTGCAGAAAAGCAACCATCATCACTGGGACCAAAGCGGCAACTACTACCATCCCCCACATGCCAGCCACAGCAAGACATGGAGCAGCCCAAGCCACCCACACAACCAGCAGGACCACTGCAAATGTAAGTTATCACTTGTGACAGCACTGCTGCTGGCAAGACACCACAGCAGGAGCCCTTTTTTCAGCATGATTGTTAAATCTTTTTTCCAAGAGGTTTACCCCAACACTGGTTTCTTTCTTTTGTTGCATGTTCCAATGGTGCTGCTGTGGATGATGAATTTAGAGCTTACTGTACCAGCCTTTTGATACGTGTTTCCTTTCAGCTCTGGTGAGTGGTGGCTTCTCCCCTTCCTCCACAGCCACCTCAGGCTTCAGCAGCCAGGGTAGCAACACGCTACCCTGCCCCATCCTTCCCATCACTCCCACCAGCCCTCGGAGCTCCACCGGCAAGAGGAGGAACAGAAAGAAGGACCACAAGAGCTCATGTATAGCAAACCACCTTCTTTTTCCTCTTTCCCCTCCAAATTAAAGGCTTGGTTCAGTTCAAGTATTTTCTTATTTAAAACTGTTTTAATCAGGTTGTGCAGCTTTTTTTGGTTCCAGAAGCGCAAGATATACACCTTACCAATGAATTGGGTACAACTAAGCTAGTAATTTGTTGCAGGACTCTTAGATTACAGGGAGGGGGTTGTTGATTCAGCTCTATGGTCATTTGGGGGCAGCTGTTTGCTGTAAAGTGTCAAAATTAGTGTTTTGTTATTTGAGTGAACTGAGCTTTTAATATGCAAGCCACCTTTTTACTGTTTCACCCTGTTTGTGTGTGTGTGTGAACAGATTTGACTGATTGCTGACGTAAGCATGACTGACATAAACTCTGATTAAGTGACTCATTCCCTTCCCATTCCCATGTCATCTCTGTGGGCGCACGTCTTTTCCCCTTAACCTCCTCCCTGTCTCCCACAATCCCTTTCTTGCACTATTTGTCTGCCTCTGATGTGTCCCCTCCTTCCCTCCCTCCTCCTCCCACAGTATCTTTGGCATCGAGCTCTGTCGGCCCGGGGGGACAGGTTTTTCATGTGGAAACGAGCGAGGTCATCCTGAGGGGGGATCCACTCACAGGTTTTGGGATCCAGCTGCAGGGAGGTGTCTTTGCCACAGAAACCCTATCCGCTCCCCCGGTCATCCGCTTTATTGAGCCCGACAGCCCAGCTGAGAGGTAACGCAATGAGACGCCTAACAAGTAAACACACATCATGTAGGCAGTCACCTTGAACTAGAGTGCCTTATTGTTAATTATTCACAATGACCTGCCATTTGTGGGGGGAAGAAAGCCTGATATCTAAATGACAAAGAAATCACCCCTAAATTCTCCTATTCAATTTCTATACAGGATGCGTTGAGATTTTATATACTTGCCATCACTGACAGGATCAACAACAACTATGTGAATAGTTGGCAAACACCAAAAGCTGAGGCACAGGTTTCCATGGTCAATCGGCTCCTGTACTTTTGCCCATATAGTGTAATTTACAAGAGAGATATTTGAGTTTTGAGCATCTTCTTAGCAAGGTTTGAAGTTACCAACAAGGTCATGTTGGAAGTATTACATGTCAGATTAAGTTTGCACATTTTTGGTTGGTTTGTTGGTTTTTGTGTGAGATGTTTTGGAGATATTGCTGCATGCATTTCGCCCTTCCCTTGAATATAAAGGTAGTAACTGATCATTCCTGTGGTACTCTATCAGCAGCAATGTCTATTTCCAGAAGTCAAACCCACTCAGTGAAAAATCCCATAAATCTCCACTTAAAAAAAGAGGCGTGTGGCCGGCCAAGATTACAGCGCTGCTGAGGGTTCAACCATTAATATTTACATTACATTACAGCTGTGTTCTGTATTGACCAAGACTCTGTGTTGCAGTCTAATTAACACGCAGCTCAGATGTGGCCAACTTGTAGTAGGCCTATCTATTGTTGTTGTGGTGCAAGATTAATGATGGTGTCTGCTGGCGGTGCAGGGCTGCCTCCCCTGGGTGTTGTAACATGATTAGTCCAGCAGCAGTTGGACAGGAGTGACTCAAGTACAGCATCTGACTGTGATGCTGTTGTCTCAACCTCCCCACAAGGTTAATGAGCAGCGGTGGTTAGTGAATTAATATTAGCTGACAGGGCCTCTGCGTTTGAACTCACAATTTAAATGTGTTATATTTTTTTAAATTTTTTTTTCTCCTTCATACATTTTTGCGTGCGGAGGTAGTTTTAAAGTTCACAAAAGGGCAGTTTTGTGAATGTGTTCATGTCGAGCCTCGGGCCTGCATTTCATGTTATGGATGGCATTTTAAACATTCACACTATTTGACATGTGGTGTTAAAGTACATGACACAGTGTGGCTCATCAGAGTTTCAAACGTGCCTTGCTTATGTTAAATGGATGCTTCCGATTGCTTTAGATTTTGGTGTGTGTGGTGACGTGTTTGGGATTCATTGTTACCTCCACTCAGTGGAGACAACATGGTAAAAATTAGGGGTGCAACGATACTCGTATCGATATTGAACCGTTCGATACAGTGCTTTCGGTTCGGTACGCATATGTATCGAACAATACAAAATTTGTAATTTTATCAACTTTCCTTCTGACGATGCTGCCTGTGTTGAGCGCTCAGTGAATCTGCGTTCGACTACTCCGCCTAGGCTGCACTGTCGAGCGCAGATCCACTGAGAGCTCAACACAGACAGCATCTCAGAAGGAAGAGTGCAGGGCAAGCTAGCAAGACAGAAGTTAAGCTCTCCTTGCAACATGGCAAATTGAACCTCCCCCACCCTCATTCAGATCTGGCGTTTGGAATTATTTTGGTTTTCATGTGACGTATGACCCTGAAGGTAAGCGCGTCATGGACTAAAGTAAAACAGTATGTTGAATGTGCCATGCAATGCTCAATTACATGGGTGGGAACTAGTGTGTTAGCGCAGTTAGCTCGTTAACGTGTTGGCCGTCTAGCCCCACGCACAGGGCGATCAGGGGTAGCTGTTAACGGAGATTTGCAGTGTTGTGGCGTTAACGTCATTTCAACGAGATTAACGCTGACAGCACTAGTGGGAACACAACGAATATGACTGCACATTTACCGCGACATCATCCTAGTGCAAAGACAAGTGGAAGCAGACAAAAACAACAAGCATGTATGCTACAAACTTTACCCGAGTCATTTAGACAGCCGTTAGCACATGATTCTCCTTATGGGGACCTGATATGTTTAATATTGTGGCGAGCTCAGACAAGGTGGAGACGGAGGTATCGTTTGGTCTTGCTTCCCGTGAGCTAGCCAGGGAGCACAGCCGTTTATTGACATCTGCAGAAGAACACTGCCGCTAGCTAACTACTCAGCACAGCAACCGCATAGCAACAACAACAACACACAGGGCGCCCTCTGACCCCGGAAGGACACACCGTCGCAGCGAGAGGGCGTCACCCGTCACTATGGCAACATAAACAAAACATAACTGTACAAACAGAACCCCGAACAGCCCTGACCCGCTAAGGGGTCAGTCGTCCCCGACGACCCCATTACCCCACACAAAGTCCTGCAAATGTCCAGGTGCCTTCTTTTGGCGCACCGGCCGGTCACGACCGGCGGGGGAAAAGTCACTCGGGTCAGAACATGGGGTGCCACCATCATCCCACTTCTGACACCAATGTGGCGAGCTCAGACAAGGAGGAGACGGAGGTGTCGTTTGGTCTTGCTTCCCGTGAGCTAGCCAGGGAGCACAGCCGTTTATTGACATCTGCAGAACAACACTGCCGCTAGCTAACTGCTCAGCACAGCAACCGCATAGCAACAACAACAACACACAGGGCGCCCTCTGACCCCGGAAGGACACACCGTCGCAGCGAGAGGGCGTCACCCGTCACTATGGCAACATAAACAAAACATAACTGTACAAACAGAACCCCGAACAGCCCTGACCCGCTACAATATGCTGCTGGGAATATAGCCCAGAAGAAGCGTATAGTATAGCTTTTATTTGGGAAAGAGCCATTTCTCTGTAATAAACTCTCTTTTCCAAAGATGAGTGATTCCTCAATCAGATACAGGGCTCGCAAAATTGCTAGCCCGACGTCCTGGGGCTAGCGATTTTTTTCAGTCGGGCTACCAAAATCCATCTCTGCCCTGCCCGTCGGACTTTTGTAGGAAGGAAAAATATATGTCAATGCTTTTGCATTCTTTCGGAAATGTAGCTGGGTAATTATGTCATTGGCATCGGTGAGCCACTGTCAATATGTGACATATTGAAATCGCGTTTGAATTTGCGCTTGTTTTTTTGCTTTCACTTTGCAATCCCACGAACTGTGTGTAGAGAGCGACAGCACTGATCTGTAAGTGATGATAATTTGTGCACCAATTTCTCTGACATCGTCTTATTAATTGTTAGCTTACTATGCAAACATGACAAGTGAAATCTCCCGCAGCAAGCTTAAACATGTGAGAGGTTGATCGCGCAGAGAATCGCTGACAGTTATGTGTGGGTGTGTGTGTAAAAGCAGCAGGATATATATTTTAGTTCTGCTGAGCCAAATAAGACAGGTCAGGGTGAAGAAGTGACAGCCGAAGAAAAGCTTACCACAAAACGGAGAAGTTATGACAAATCAGACTAAGGCAAAAAGAAAGTGCAACTTTATGGTTTCATGGACAAAAGAATTTCTGTGGCTGCAATATGACGAGCTATATGACTGCGGCTGCACATAAGTGGTCCGCAGGTGCGCATTCGCTGTCAAAAAAAAACAATAAAAAACGCGCACAAGATATGAAGTTGCAACGCGTGTTTGCATACATAAGATTTTCTGGAGGAGGACAGACATTTGTTTAGAACTCTTAAAGATGTCGAAGAAGATCCTTTAAGCAATTACTTTGGTGTTCCTCCACCTCCAAACAAATGTCAGAAGGAGTCCGAACCACAAAAGCAGCACGTATTCTCGGAAAAGTGGTTGCAGGAGGTGAGCTGGCTTCAAACAAATGATGAACGCACAGAGATGTGGTGCGGAATGTGCCGTGAAAATCCCACTCTAGTGGACAAAAACAGTGCTTTTTATATGGACGCAAACGCGCGTTGCGACCTCTTATCTGGTGCGCGTCTTTTATTTTGACAGCGAATGCGCACATGCGGACCACTTATTTGCACCCGTATAAATAACATGATGTTCTGCCAGGTGTATTGTTGGTTTTCTCTCGATTTCTGAGTCGACAAGCGCCTTTGTTACTGGGACCAGTCATTTTAAGAAAGGCCCCATTAGAACCCATGAGAAATGCAAGAAATACATTATTGCTCAGTCTGCAATATCTTTCCCAGAACAAACACAGATTGCAAATAACATACTAAAAATAAACCTGAAAAATCTGTTTAGAACAGCGTACTATGTTGCAAAGAGTGAACTACCACTGGCAACATTTAGCCGTCTTTGCAAACTTCAAAAAGCAAATGGCCTAGATCTTGGTTCCACTTGTCTCTTACCCGTGACTTCAGTGGAAATTTCAAATTCAGGATCTGACACAGACTGATTCATGTCCTACACAGTTCTTACAAGTTCATAGAAATTTCTGTTCAATTAGAACCAAGTATTTGAGTTGATGATTGTAATTTTTATACAATGTTGTAATTTGTTTTTCAACAATTTTTGATTAATGTTTTATTTCCTTTACAATATTATACTTTAATGTATAATATTGTAAAGGAAACAAAACATCAATCAAAAAATTGCTCTTTTTTTTATTCTGGCTGCTTAAATTTATTTTGGGCTACCAAAAACTGAAGAGTCCCTGCCCGAAGGGCTACCAGGGATTTTGAAATTTTGAGAGCCCTGAGATATATTTATTTTTTTAATTACTTTTGTTTCAGCAACATTAAATTTAAAAACTGTACTTTTGCCTTAAAATATATATTTATAATTTTAATAAATGACAAATTAAAAAGGCATGAACATTTTTTTTGTATCGAAAAAATATCGAACCGTGACACCAAAGTATTGAACCGAACCGTGAATTTTGTGTATCGTTGCACCCCTAGTAAAAATGATACCCGATGAATATAAACTTGAATCAATATCTGTAATAATTTTATAAGACAATAAAACAAAGATTTTAACTTTTATTTATATTTTTTAAGCTGCTTTTTGAAAGAGACTACCAAGTCTACTGATTTCACTCTCAGAGATCCTGCGTCTGGAGGCAAAAACTCTTCTTTACGTCTGAACCATATATGCTGCACAGCCAGCATGCTGTGATCACATGACCTCAGGCACCTCCTGGGGATGTATGATTGGTGCTTCTCCATGCAGAGCTCTAAAAGTAAAAACCAGAATATTAAAGTGAACACTGACGTTAAGGGGGATCCGCTGGACCTGAATTAGGAGACTTGGTTATAAACCTGCTGAAATGACACATTTTAAGACAAACAATGATTTGATGAGTGTGACACAATGAAGCTCAACATGGCAACAGATTTGAAGTTATTTAAAAGCAGGAGCAAACCTGAAACTGAATGTGAGCATCCAGAGTGAAAGCTAAGTCAAAGGTTACCCAAAGGTTAGGTTTCACATAGGTTTGGCAGATATGGCAACAGGACCTAGATTGCCCGTGACCTTTGGGACAAATCTGACAGGGCCAGAAACAGACTTGTTTTTCCCTTCACTGAGGTGAAGAAAATTGTCAGCCATGTCTAAGCAACATCTGTAGATTTGTCCTGTTTAAAATAACGTTAGCTCCTGTTTCCCCCTGGTAATAAAAAAGAACATTTAAGATTGTCATAAAGGGAGGATTTATTTCAGGACGGTTGTATTAGTTTGAACTAAAAAGCTGATATTTTGTCATTTGTTCTCAGGTTTCTCTGGTTTTAAAAACAAAACTATCACACTCTTGAGAACACGACAACCTTTTCTTTTTCTTCATTAAAAAAAAAAACACATTTTCAAACAGTTATGGGCAGAAAGTGAAATTAAAATCTGTTCTTTTCATATTTGTGTGTTTTGCTGCGTGAAGGTGTGGGCTGCTGCAGGTTGGCGACAGATTGTTGTTCATTAATGGGATCCCAACTGAAGATGGCACCTTGGAGGAAGCTCATCAGCTGCTTAGAGACTCTGCTCTGGCTAACAAGGTCACACTGGAGATTGAGTTCGATGTTGCAGGTATTGCACAGGAACAGTAACTTCATATTGTGAAATCGTATAAGCTTTTCCATTTTCCCTTTTAACATTGTTCTAAATCTCAATCAGAGTCGGTGGTTCCCAGCAGCGGCACTTTCCATGTTAAACTCCCCAAACGGCGAGGGATGGAGCTGGGCATCACCATCAGTGGTGGGTTTGTTGAATGCGAGACACCCAGAAGGGGGCAGTGTTGCTCAAAATGTTTGCATATTGAAACTCTCCCGTGAATCAATGTTCTGTGATCCATAAAAAGGAGAGAGGGAAAAAAAGGCATGAAGCTCATACCTCATTACCTCTGAATAATACTGGCCTGTACCAACAGTCATCATTACCCTGTCTACTCTAACCATCTTTAAACAAAAAAAGACACAAGCAGGAAGCCGACATTGACAGGGCAACAAAACGAAAAGGAAACTAAGAGACTAAAGTGCTTAGTTAGTTAAACTGGTTTAATCGTCATATCTTGCTGCCTGAAATGTCAAAAAAATGTATTCTGTTTTTAACAGCGAGTAAAAAACCTGGCAAGCCCCTCATCATCTCTGACATCAGAAAAGGAAGCATTGCGCACAGGTATGTGCTGTCATCATGTTGAGCTCATAATGTTGAATGATTTATTAGTCCAGCTTTTTCAGGGCTGGGTCATACTGATATATATATATATATATATATATATATATATATATATATATATATATATATATATATATATATATATTTTTTTTTAATAGAAGTCAAACTTCTAAGACTTCTCAACACTTCAGGGTGATCTAGGTTTTCTGGGGCTAGGTGGGATTATTAATTACAAAATTACATTTTGTCTATCCACTATATAACAAAAGCCTAATTGGATTGAGGTTTAAAAACTGGATCAGTAGGCCACAGCAATTTCATTTCAGAAGGGCTCAGTGTTGAGTAGGCTGAGGGTGAGGTTACGGTCACCCCCAAGGATCCCACTGAGACATGAAGCTAATAGGATTCTGACAGTGAGTCGGGAGGAGTGGCCGGTCCCAGTTTAACAGTTGTGATCTTCTTGCTCTTGGGTCCTGCAGAACAGGCACTCTGGAGCCCGGAGACCGGCTGCTGGCCATCGACTCGGTGCGTCTGGAAAACTGCACAATGGAAGACGCGATGCATGTCTTGGAACAAGCAGAAGATATGGTCAAACTCCGAATCCAGAAAGATGAGGACAACATTGGTACACGAACCATTTAAAATACATTGCACTGTCGGAGATTAAACCAGATTATCCCATTAGTTGTTTGGTTTGATAGGGGTCCTGGTTTGATGTCAGATATTTGTCAGTTGGTCGCCCTCTAAACCTCTCGGGTGGTTTCATTTAATAATAATAAAAATAAAAAAAAATTACAAGTGCTCCAGTTTATAAGAAAGTGAACCTGAAGAATAAAGGTCTCGACCCACTGTGTGAACCAGCGCATGACCACAGAGACTAACTGTTACCCTTATCTAGATCAGGAAACTCTTTGGTGCATGCAGGCAACCTCTCAAAGATTTGTGGTCACTTTGAAATGTCATTGCTTTGAAATGAAAAGCAGTTTGTTTCTGTTATCTGTGACAATAATATTGACCACACAGGAAATGACAATGAGTCTTGTCAGCAGTGAAGAGGTGACTCGGTGACGATTATGGCCTTCAAGGCAAGCAAAAAGGATAAAAAGGCAATTTGTCATTCTCCGCCAGTTATCTTAATCTTTTTACTTTATTGGCCAGTGTCAACATTTCTCTCAAACTCATGTTCCACATTTTCATGGATCATTAGTTGTTGCTCATGAAATACTTGATCGGTTTGATGCTAGATTTACAAAAGCAAACAAACATAAAAATGTGGTTTCATTTCATAAACAACAGTTGAATGACCTCAAACTCTTCTGTGG
The DNA here is from genome assembly GCF_057382275.1 of Copadichromis virginalis. NCBI lineage: Eukaryota > Metazoa > Chordata > Actinopteri > Cichliformes > Cichlidae > Copadichromis > Copadichromis virginalis. The sequence continues at coordinate 22,439,657 of NC_140637.1, read as the reverse complement.
TGCATTTCTGGAAAAAAAGAAGCTCGTGTCTCACATACCCAGAGCCCGTGCTGGCTGACTGGTTCTTACACTGGAAAAGTTCCAGTTCTAATATTGTACGGTTTAATTTTTAATGTGAATACTTCCTATTATCAGTCGTTCTTTTGATAATTTGTTTTAAACAATTTATTGTAAGTCTTCATATCTTGAGTGTACATTATCCTCTGTCCTTGCATGCTGTAGATGAGTTGGAAATGTCAGGCTCCATAATCTACACAGTGGAGTTGAAGAGATATAACGGACCACTGGGCATCACTATTTCTGGCACAGAGGAGCCCTTTGATCCCATCGTCATTTCTGGCCTCACTAAGAAAGGCCTGGCTGAGAGGTGAGTGAAGGGCAGGGCGTGACATGTGGAGCTGCAGGGGGGGTTCAAGGTAGTAGTACAAGAAAATGGTGCTGCATTGACCTTAAGCCAGGTCATCTCTTGAGTTGCCTCTTTCTTCTTTTTTTTTTTTTTTCTTTCCTAATAAATGAGACAGTAAACAATGGCTGGCTAGTTTTTTTTTTTTTCTCCTGTAACAAGACGCCTCTTTGTTTCTGTCTGGGTCAGCATGCTGGCAGCCTGACAGCTCTCCTGGCCATCTCTGTTGGTACTGTCTGGTAGATCTCTGCTTCATCTGCTCTTCTAAATCTGCAGGACTGGAGCCATCCATATAGGGGACCGAGTCCTAGCCATCAATGGTGTCAGCCTGAAAGGAAAGCCACTGAGTGAGGCCATTCATCTCCTGCAGATGGCCGGGGAGTCAGTCACCCTCAAGATCAAGAAACAAGCTGATCGTATATATTTTTTCGTTTGTTTTTCATTGTTAGGGGAAGAGAATGAACCAAATTTTACTTTGTTTTATGGATCTGAGACATTATTCCTAAGTAGATCTTTTATTTAAAAAAAAAAAAAATATATTCTGGGGCTTTTAAAGTCCCTCTTTGCGTGAAGCAAATTCTTTTCAAATCTTTACAAAACACCTTGTTGTCAAAGGAATTAAGAGATGAGGGACACAAAAGGCAGAAAATAAATGCTTCTGCTGTGGAAGTGTTGCAGTGTTTTACTCAGGTGGTGTGAAAAAGTGCACATCTTGTTTCATGCCAGCTCACTGTCCATTCCCAGAGTCTGACGGCCGGCGGCCTTTAGAAAGAGAAGCTGCGTTTTTGAGCGACACAGAGGATGATCTGACAGACTCCCAGAAGACCAGTAAACACTCAGAGCTCTACTCTGCCACTATACCCAGTATAGACTCTGCCATGAGCTCCTGGGATAGCTCGGGGTTTGATGCAGGCTACAGTAGCCAAGGTGAAATCTAATGTTCACGAGCAGTCTTCAGATAAACCACATTCTCCTGCACATCTAATGAGATTTTTCTTTCTTCTCTTCATTTAGGGACATATCTTCACAAAGGATCCGATATACTGCTCAACCCAAATGAGTGGAGGCGCACAAAGCACAGGAGCCAAACCACTTCCAGTTCTGCAGGCCTAGTCCACCACACCTCATTGTATGATGGGAGATTCACAGAGGATGAGTGGGACAAGATACCTGGGTAAGTACAGAGGCCCTGAGGTCCATCCCAGACATTTAGTTTGGTGAATGTCTGAGGGTGGGTGATGCTGGTGCAGTTGAACAGGGACAGCATTAAACACAGTATTAGCAAATAAAATTTAAAAATCAGTATTTTTAACTGGATGAATCGGTCAGGACTGGCTTTGTGTGTGTGCAATGTGTCAGGTTGCAGCTCAAATATCCTTATTCAGTAACATGACAACACCCAAACCCACCTCATCTGTCAAACATGTGCAGTTGTTTTTGCTCTTGTGCTGCGTGGTCACACACCTTGGTGGCTTCTTGTTTCCGACATCTTTGTCAGTTTAGCTTTAAGTGGTTTTCTTAATTCAATAATATGTTGTATAAGCAAACTCTCCTGTGATGTTTCCTTTCCCTGATCGTTAAGGTCACTCACAAAAGTGCATTCTGGATTATTTTGTCATTTTGTGTTGTATGCCTTCATGTTTTTGTGCTTTTTCCAAACTGTCCTTTTCTCTTCTTTCTCAGGTATTCTCTCTCTCATCTGCTTTACTAACTGCCCACAAGCTCTTTGGTGTTTCACATGTGTACATCTTTTTCTGTCACCCCTGTCCGTATACAAAAAAAACAGTTTCCTCAGAAAAACATCCAAAGAGCCCAAGGATCAGCCTTATCTGTCTCGTCACACTTCTTCTTTTTTTTTTTTCTTTTTCCCCCTGAACTTTTATGTCATGTGCTTTAGATTTCCTGCTTTTTTGGGGGGTGACATCACTTTGTGAATTTGAAGTCTTTATCTTATTCTAATGGACTCCTGCGGCTTTTGAGCTGTTACAAGAGAAAGATTTTACATTAAACCCTCACTGTGGTCCTGAGAGATTCTCAGAAGGACTCTTCAGCTTTGCAGCCCCAAAAAAAACTGCATTTCCCATGCTGCCTTTGTATGCAGCGCCAACATCCAGACTGCAGGACTGCTCTCATGCTTTGGTTCCTGCATTGTCATAGATTTGTCAGCCCCCCTCGTTGCCATGGCACCCTGAACCAGGAAGACAGCTTCTGGTCCCAGGCTCTGCAGGACCTCGAGACCTGCGGCCAGTCAGAGATTCTCAGGGAGCTGGAGGTAGGCCCGCCTGTTATCTCCATCCCCCTTCTGTTTCAGTTTCCTCTCTAGCTTTGTCCTACTTGTGTACTCTCAGACTTGCATTGGCCTAAATGAACATGCCAGATGAAGCATTACGATAACCATCATCGCTATAATCTGTTATTAAATCTGACAAGGCAAGCTGGGCACCTGCTGCCATGCTGACTGCAGAAGGCTTTTGCACAATGCCTTGGCCTCTAATCTATGTGTGTGAATCTAAATAAGTCTTTGTTCCTTTTAAATCATTTATTTTTTAAAACAAATGTTCTAATAATCCCTCTCTTGTCTTTCAGGCATCCATGACGGGTAGCGCTCTTAGTCTGTACCTAGATGAGACCAAAACAAATGAAGACTCAGTGTTTCCCTCTGAAATAAGTCCAATCAAGAGGGAAGGAAGCCATGGAGAAACTATAAACAAAAGCAAACTGAACATGTCAACTGGAGCCGGAGATGTTTCATCCAGGGTCAAAGGCGACAACTCTGAAAATTTGCTCCCTACAGCTCTGGCACTGCACAAGGTGACAAAAAGGGTCATGAAATAATTATTTAATTTGAAGAAAAAAAGTTATTCTTAACGCTGTACAGTAATTACAGGCTGCGTGTGTGTGTGTGTGTGTGTGTGTGTGTGTATGTGCGCCTCGTGTCGTTGTCGTCGTTGTTTTCGTCCCAGCCTTTCTTGCCCCATAGAAAGTTTTGACACTTGTTGTTGCCATCATATTAAAAATTTGCTATTTTTTGTGAAATTGTAAAATGTTTAAACATTAGAAATGTTTTGTATCCTCTACTGTGAATAAAATACAGGCTTGTGAGATTTGCAAATCATTGCATTCTGCTTTTATTTGCATTTCACACAGCATCCCAAAATTTGTGGAGTTTGGGTTGTATGTGAGAGATCAGCTACTCTAACTTTGGATATCTCCTCACACGTTCTGGTACATGAGACAATTTTTCACGAAAACCAAAGTTTAAATACAGTATCTCAAAGACTTTGCATTTACAAAATTAATACCTACATTGGTATCTTGCGTGTTATCCGATTTGCAGGTTTTAAACTTGAGCTGTAGTAATAGGCCTGCCAGTGCACGCACACTTGATGAACATGGAACAGCATGTTCTGTAAAAATCGGTGTGTAATGCGTGTTTATCTCTTCTACGTGACTTACCTCGTCAGGACTGGCACATGAGACAAATTCATGTGATGCTTTATCTGTGAAACTTGTGACTACACGCCCACTGAGAAGTCTGTTTGGCGTCATATGTGCATCGCACCATGACTGGGAGTAATAGAGGGCATCAGTCCTGCAGTGTGGAAATTAACAATATTTTTAGTTGACACAACCTATATGCTATCATGGAAAAATCACCAAGTACAAGCTTAAACCTGCTTTATTTGGTTATGGTTAAAGCTGCCGACCTTGTTTTAGGGAACATGGAAATTGAGAAACAAAGAGCCATGTGGCTGTGGGCATTGTAATTGTTTAGTCTTTACACAGGGAGTGGACACAATAAAAGACACAATGTACAGTCCAGAGCCAGGTCAGCTGTTTAAACTAGTTTCCATTCTTAAGTTATTGTCGGGTGTCCGGTTGCTTAGTTTAGCATTATGTACAAACAGAAAATGATCTCATCTAACTCTTTGAAAGGCAGTGCTTAATGCCAAGTACCAAAATATCTTGCAAAACGTTTTCCAGAGAAGTGATCACCAAGAAACAATAGCTTTTCCGTGTCTCATTCAGACACTCTACTTTGATGTTTCCCTTTTCAAGAAAATGTTTAATGGCAAAGTCGCCTTATGACTCAACCGTCAATGTCAGACCTGAGTTGTTTGGTTGGGGGTGGGGGGGTTGTTACCTCTGCTTCACCTAAAGGCATACAAATATTTCTGTAGTGTTTTATTTTTCTTCACAAAAATCTATAGCTGGAGTACATCTTTCAAAGCCAATGAGGAAAAAGGTTCCAAATGCTGAAGAATGTTTTATCTATGACTGCAATTTGCCCTCTGTTTATAGGTGACTATAAGAAAGGATCGCGAAAGCCGTGACTTTGGTTTCAGTGTGTCAGACGGGCTGCTGGAAAAGGGTGTCTACGTGAATATGATCCGGCCTGATGGCCCAGCTGACCAAGCAGGGTTGAAACCTTTTGACCGCATTCTTCAGGTACTGTTTGCCTTTACAAAAAGGAAAGGGGGGAAAAAAAAAGTTTCACATGCTGGAAAATGCATTTGTTTTTTTGGGTTTTTTGCAGCAAGTTGGGTGAGAACACTGAGACGTTTCATTTACACTCACCAGCTGCGTTGTTAGATACACCTTGATTATTCAGTCCTGCACCCCACTCTGCAACTTCTCTCTTCCAGTGATGCCCCCAAAACCCTCCATAGTGACCATGTCTGCTTCCAGACCATCAAAAAATAAACCAAAAATCTGCAAATAATGTTTTAAGCATAAAAATTCACAAACGACAAATTCGCAGCAAGGTGAATATGCTTAAGTGAATCACTATCGAATCAAAGCACAGCCCACAGAGGAGTGGCAGCAATCTTTCATTCCAGCTTATTGACTTGCCAAAGACACACAGTCATAATTCATCGGAAAGCAACACTCTTGGGATTAGAAACATGACGTGGCATTACCTTGACCTCCAGTAAGACTGTGAGGAATCCTGAAGTTGTTTTTGATGAGGATATGCTGTTCAAGGCTAATATTTTAAAAAAGGAAAAAAAAAAAAAAAAACAGGAAAAAAAAGCTTGTCTTCATATTAAATTCAGAATTAAACTTATAATCTTTCTCCACGTGCAAGGTCACAAATACTCCCATTTTATCCTAAAGATCTCCTAGTGTTATGTCACAGCAAAACAGTGCTTATAGTTGCTGGGGTATTTAAAAGTAGAATGGGAGGCAGAGCCTTCAGCTTTCAGGCCTCTCTTCTGTGGAACCAGCTTCCAGTTTGGAGTTTGGGAGACAGGGAAACCACTTTACTTTAAGCATTAGGGGTGGATGAGGTCACCCTGAAACCTCCCTCAGTTACACTGCAAAAGACTTAGGCTCCTAAGGGATCCCACTGAGTGTTTCCTCTTTACTCTGTTGCTACTGTTTATACACCACTTTGCATTTCATCATTAGTTGTTTTTATGAAATAATAGCTCTCGTCCACCAAATGACTCTTTCAGGGAAAAGAAGTGTGTACTGAATAGTAAAAGAACTGGTTGTCATTTCCCAGGTGAACCGTGTAAGGACCAGGGACTTGGACTGTTGTCTAACTGTGCCCTTAATTATGGAGGCCGGAGACAGCCTGGAATTGGTCATTAGCAGGAATCCACTGGCAGCAGCAGACGCAGAGCTGCCAAACGACTGTGACGACCCCTCAAACTCACTGTTCTGCTTCCCCAACCACGGGAACAACATAGTTGCCCTCTGACCACAAAGAGAGATTCTAACTCTGCAGTATAGGGGACCTCTCTTGAACACACACACATCACGTGGTTAAGCCCGTCACATTGTACCTCTCAGACACACCTTCACACTCATTTTCAGCACTCAGCGCACATCCACAGACTCAACCACTTTCTTCCCCTGAAAGCATCGCTCTCTGTCTCACAAAGTCACAAGTGCATGTGTTCACAATTGCCAGTTTTAGTCACTGTGTTCACATGATGCAGTTCAGGGGAGGCTCTGGCTTAAGGGCAGACTCCCCCACCCATTCCACCTCCACAGGCAAAGCCACATGCAGGCTTATATAACAGGGGAGTCATAGTGTCTGACGGAGCCAGGATGTCAAATACACAAGCCTCGGTTCTAGAGAGGCTCGAATGCTCATTGCATTCACTGCACAAGTTACCGTTTTCTTTAATAGGTTTTCTCATTCAAGGACCAAAAACCTAGCTCTGTTTTTCATTTACACATTTGCAAATAGAAGCCCCAAATGCAGTATTTCATGTGCATGTAAAACGGTCATACAGAGACACAAAGGTGCGAGTAGGCTCGAGATTCAAGGAATGTTGCACCTATTTGAGTTATTTCACCCATGACTTGGCTCACTGCCCTCGTTTCCAGTCTCTACTCCACACTGCCTGCCCTAGAGATGGGACAGTGCCTCCAAATAGACAAATGCTGTCTGATACTTGTGAGTATCATTAGCCACATTTTAAATTCCCTTATGTTAATGTCACAAATTCATAGAAAGGCACTTAATTCTTAGTTTTTAGTAATTTCATTGCTTCCGAATCACCCTAGATATCATGCTTTATTTATTTATTTTTCTGTTGACAGATTTTCAGTTTCACAACATTTGCATTTTTCTTTTTTTATTTGTGGCACCACATTTGCACCATTCCACTTTTAAGAGTTCCTATGTTCACATTTTTCACATTACTGTATGACTTTGCATGTGGCATTGCACCAGAATGACTTGGGCACTGATGCTTCCTCAAGTGAATTACACCTTTTCCAAAAAGGAGGATGAAAAGTGTTTCATTCATCTCACTCAGCTGGCTATCAGGTTATTTTTCTCTGAAGTTCCTACCAATATGTGTAAGCATGTTAAGCATGCATATGACTTGTTCGGTGAGTAAGTCACTCCATAATACGTATTGGAGTGTTATCAGTTTCCTTCAGCAGGATCATGAGCGCTTATCAACATGACACTGTTTTTATAAAAGCCTCTGAAGGAAATGTGACCTGCTGATTAAGCAGACTGCCTGGAAACAAGCATTTGTTTCACTGGGTGTGTTTGGCTCATGTGAACGTGTTTTGAGTTGGTCTGTAGGTTTCTCATAACGGGAAATTGCATCAGAGTCATCTGTGAGGCTGTAACCTCTTAATTTAAATTAAATGTCATATTTTTACAGTGGCCTGTTTTTAAGGTTTTACAGTAATTTATGCGTTGCCCCTTTTATTATAGCGTAAAATGTCATGTATGCAGTGCTTTATTTTTATTGACATGCACATCGCATGGTGTCTTGATGTAAGCTGTGATGCTGAATGTGATTTTTTTTTTTATTATTATTATTATTTTTTTTTATAAAACATCTACATCCTCCCCAAATATGTCAGGTATCATTTCACAAGAACTTGAAAAATGTATTGGATATTTTATTTTTGTTTAATTTATTAAGTAAGAAATGTATTTCTTTTTATGACAATAAAGTTATGAGATTACAGTTGACTGATTTCTGGTTTGTGGTCGTTAATTTGATTGTCCCCGTGTGTTTGCATTAAAGCAATGAGTTACCATGACCTGGTTAACACTTGTACTTCAAGATGATTCAGGTTAATTCCTTGACACAGTGGGGACAACAATAAAATGACTGAGAAAATCCAAGTCTCTCCTGATGTTGCTCTTACTGCTAAATTACAAATATTGGAATGCTAACCATGAGTTCAGATGTTGAACATGGAAAACTTATGTTAGTATTTAATTTATGTAGACGATGCAGTTTCTCAATCCAGAAGCTAACATAGTGTCTGAAACTTGCATTCTTTTTAATGGCTACTAGGGGCTAATAGCGAAAAGAGGGTTTGCATACATGTGACCACTATGTAATGTTAACTTACTGATGTGTATTACTGAGTATTGTTATGGTTGTAGGTTGAATGAAATTGAAGGACTACGTTACAATTTTCAGTTTTTCTGTGAAAACTGAAAATTGTAAAGCAAACCACAAATGGAGCCGGTTTGCCTGAAAAGTTTGCACTGTGCCTCCGTGATTCAGCCAACATGTTTCAAAAGGCGAAGTTCCATTTGCAGTTACGACCCCTAGGCTAGTTAGCAAGTATTTGCAGGTAAACATTAAAACCTTTCCCACAGTTGCCAATTGGTTAGCAACTGGAGGATTTTTGGTGAAGTACCTTCTTTTCAACCAATTTCATCCAACAAGAGCCACCAACTTCCAGGAACCACTACCAGCCAGTCAGGGAATACACGTTTCCCGAGCATCCAGTGGTTGCATCACTTCCAAGATGGTGGACAATTCTTGAGCAATACGAAAGACGTCAAATCAGAGACCTCAAGAGAAGTCCTATAGAAATCCAATGTTTGATTATATCACTTTTTTTTTTTTTTCTTTTTTAAATCTCAAACATACTCTGTTTAAGAAGAGAGGATTATCTGGAGTATACAAACCACCTGTGATTGACAAGTATCACATGTCGGTTGCACATTCATCTATTTTCTCCTGCTTATCCAATCAAGGTCACAGTAGGACTGGAGTCTATCCCATTTCCCAAGGCAAATGTCCAGGATACACCCTGGACAGTTCGCCAGCCCATTGCAGGGCTATCCTGTGACGGTCACGGCTACACCAATTGTTGAATTGCCAATTAATCTAACAAGCATATCTTAGGACTGTGGGAGGAAGCCGTGGAACACGAAGGGAACCGTGCAGGCTTCACACTGCTAGCCGGGTTCAAACCCAGGACCCCCCTTGCTGTGAGGCAATAGTGTTAAGCACTGGGCCAAACCTGAAAATGTAAAATGAATTCTAGTCATTTCCATTTATGGAGAATTTGACTATGAGCCAATAAACGTGCAAATACTCAGCAACCGCTGGAGTAAGAATCTTTTTGACTTTTTGCAATTAAGTGAGCAAAATTAATACTTTTATTAAGGATATTTTTTACAGTTCATATAAATATGTTACTAAGATTAAGTGCTAAAAAAAATATGCAGCAAATAAAAAAGATTTGTTTTTACTGTTCTGTTGAAATTTAAAAGAAGAGTGAACAGAAAAAGAGGGAAAGAAAAGAAGAAGATGAAATCAATATACAGGGAGGTCTGGGCCTGGGCCCCTACAGTAGTCTTTTGGCATATGGGTTGCCTCTTCAACTCAGTGATTTATACTGGCGCCCTCATGCTATGCCTTTTTCTAAGCGAGTAAACATCCTATTGCTTAAGGTGATTAAATTCAATGTGAAAAATGAGCCTTGCACTTCACTCTTGACTTAAATCGATCTGCAAACCTGATTTCACAAAGGGCTCTCCCAGTTCCCTGGAATCCTTTTACACCCCTGCTTCCTCCTGCACTCAGACACTTCTTTAGAGAATCAGTGCTCCAAGGGTTTGAATGATGACACACCAGAGACCTGCCCAAATAAGTCAGCCCTGCATTTGTGTGTGCGATGTCAGAGCTGTTCCCACCTGCTACTACCAGTGAACAGTAGATTAATGGAGGGACAGACATCCTGAAAAAACTTTAGAACAGAGGTCAATGAGCCATCGCAGGGAGAGGGGAGTCAGGGTGACATTGGTGGCCTTCACCAGAGGGCGTCTAAATAAATATAGATGGCTATTTTAGGAATGGAATCACTATGCATTATGATTTGGGCAAGGAGCAAACCTCGGAACAGAAAATGGTTAAAGTGGGAGGCAGTCCCATGAGCTTATTTTCTGCACACAGGTCAAAAACATTGGTGCAACAACCCAAATTGTCCCCGTTCTGAAAGTTAAGAGCTACAAATGATACGTAGCTCAGTGTCACTCCTGGATTGGATAAGTGGAAGAAAATGAATGGTTGGGCGAACACCTAATAAAGTGTATATAAAGCATAAACTGTGAGATCTAATGATAGAAGTAAGTAGGCATAAACACAAAGAAACTCTCATAGCTTCAGAAATATCAAATACACACAAATCCAAAGAAAAATATGTTTATTTAATCTATATAGAAATGATGCAATGTGCATCTCAAAGGGAAAAACTGTGAGACAAAAATACTTTGGTACATTTAAATTTCCACATTGCAATTTTTTAAAAGGAGAAAGCAGCAGGGTACGGTGGTGTGGCGGCTCCTACACATGCTTCAGGAAAACAATCCTCAAGAAGTTGTACTGAACTATTGCAAGTTGTTTCTTTGTTATGCATTACGTATGATTAGACTACGCCACCGCTTCACTGAATATTGCACCCTGAATGTGCAAATCCGGGCTCACGATAACTGACATGTAGCGAAACACATTGGTGAGCTTTGATTAAAATAATGAATCAGTGATGGTGTTCAGATGATGTGCAGTATAAAATTGATACAAAAAGGCATATGTGATTTACAAACAATTAAAATTCTACAAATAGTCTCTCAAATACAATTGAATTAAAAGCCAGACTCCAGTGGTCGTTCTGCAGAGCGCACCTGCTACTGAAAGCACAACGGAGAGAGCTGTCAGGCGGTTTAGTAAAAACTAACGCTTCTGAGTGATGTTCCCACAGATCCCACTAACAATGAGAAATCTGAATATCTGATGGCAAGTTTCTACTTTCTATTCTGTCATCTGTCAAGAGACAACTACATACCTCATATCAAAGTTTACAATTTCAAAAAGTTAGAAGCTAAAAATATTTCTCCTGAAACATGTTGCAAATGTAGCTGCGATACTCTGCAACAATAAAAACACACTACAATAAAGGTGAAACAACATATAAAGTGCAAAGAGAGGTTTCAATAAATGCACTGGTACTGACTATAGTAGTCACACAGGCAGTGTACAAATACTCTAAAAATGCCACTTCCCTTGTTTCCCCCCCTTTTTTTTTTTATTTCCTACCTGTCGTTTTCTCTTATTTTATCTCAACTGCTTTCAGGATGGATCGTCTTAAAAAGGCATTTCTCACAGTATTTGGCCAAGACCAACTTGTAACTTAAAAGTTGTCAAGCAAGAGATTACTCTATACACTGCATATTGCTGCTTAAAATGTCATGGATATGTTCTCTGAGAGATGTAGGTGACTGGCTTCCGCCGCAAGCGGAGGTACATTCATTTCATTGTGGCATAAAATGACATAAAAATTAGAAGTCAGTACAACAAGACCGTCACAATCACGTGACACCTTCCACCTTTTTTTGCAGTTAATTACTCATTTAGTTTATTTAACAACATGAAAAGTGAGAATTTACTCTTTTCTTCTATAGCACTGGCAAAAAAAAAAGCAAATTCCTCATCTTTCCGGAATCAACAGAAAGGTAGTAAACATTTAAAATGTTTTATCTCGAAATACTGCCCAAACTGAGATCAGTGCCAACTACAGCAACAACAACTGTAACAACAACAATATCAATATTGTAAAAAATGAAAAAAAAAATCACAAGAAAAATAAAATACAATAATAAAACCCTCTTCATAGAAATCAAACCAGACTATCTCTAACGTGAATATACCGGACAACGTAAACCTACTAAAGTTAGCAAATATGATACCACAGAAAGCACATCAATCGTATTCCTCTCACAGAGAGCGCTCACATCATTGTTTCTACAATGGTGTGGGTGGGCTTGATTAAGCCATTGTTCCCATTTGGGTCCAGGGGCTGTGTCAGCTCACTGCCCTTCAAGTTGTATTCTTTCGGGCGGGAGCTCACGCCTGACTTCGCTGGGGCTGCCACTGCTTTGATCCTCTAAAGGGAAGAAGATGAGACATTATGATCGTCAGAAACTGGGGTGGTTTAGGGCTTGAAATGACAGTTATCAAGAAAATAAACAAGGGCGGTTGATTAAGGGCAGTTTATGTGATTATTAATTATTGTGTACTTTCTTTTTAAGTAAAATGCTGAAACAAATGAACCAAAAATACATGCAAATTGCTGACTGGACTTTTCTGCTTTTGCAAAGAGCCGGGAAGTCTGTTTCCTCTTGACTTTGGATTGATTTCCCTCATTTAAATCTCTGCAGGAAAGCTCCCGTTAAAAGCTCACCTCAATCAGAGGTCCCTCAGACTGCAAGATCTTGATGACCATCACCATTGGGATGCAGATCATGGAGGACAGAGCCAAAATCCAGCCCAGACCGATGGCCCAGTCAGGGTACTCATACACCTTGTTATAGGTCAATGGCTTGTACTTCACCAGTGAGAAGACAAAACAGCCCTACAGGGAGCAAAGACACACACACACACACACACACACACACACACACACACACACACACGCACGCACACGCACACGCACACTGCATTTAGCACAAGCTGCGCCCCTTACATGTGACCTTCAGCAATCAACATTTGTCACGCCAGTTCCTCCAACACAGTGAAGTGCCACTGATCTCTCACCATGCAGAGGACAGGAGTGATTATGGACCAGCTCCATTTCATCCACGGGTTTGGTCTGTAGCCAATCATATCTTCAACTGCATCATAGAAGTTATCGACTCCTGTTCAACACAAAACAGAATAAACAATAAGCCGAGTCTATTTGTTTCTGCAAAGTTTGCTAAAATGGTGAATAGTGCACATTAGATACCAGCGACTCTATAATCTACACGTGTTGTTGTTTCCAATGATAGAATGACCTTGGACTGCATTGGAGTTTCACTGGGTCATGGCTATCTAGTATCAATAATCTTAGCTCTGTCTTTTACATCTTAAAAGACCATTAATGGTCTTTACTGGCTGGCTATAGATTGCTGTGTGTTTAGTGCAACTGTGCTGTAGTCCACTGGTTTGTGCAAGACATTAGCTGTTGATGTGAATATTAATTCTGTTTATTCTGTTTTTACTCTTTTCCTCTTTTTTGCTGATGAATAGACAAATAACTACTATAACAGCATCAGTTCAGCACAAAAGCCCCCAGCTTCACAAATTAAATGTTGTCCGGGAACTACTTTTCTGGACCACAGAGCCTCCACCAATAAAAGGGGTGCCATTAAAGCACATGGGCATTAGCAGGGAAGGTGCAGCTTTACTTCCATTCCATTTAAGGTTTTTCTCTTCTGGCTAAATGTCGCTTTGTTAATATTGGTAGGGTACAATCTGGTGGGAGGCAACTCTCAGTGGCCAATGACAATCTAGCAGGGGACTAACTCCATCCTCACCTCCCCTCAACCTCAAAGCAAGCCCACAGTTAAAGTTATTTACTCCTGACGTCTGAAAACCTCACAAGGCCACCTTTGTTTTACACCCCAGAGATCATTAAGACCTCTTTTACGAAACTTTTTGATGGACACAACAGAAACCTATCACATCTAGAGTCACTTCCACTTACCATAAACCCAGGCTACAGCAATGCATTCAAAGAACGCAACCCACAAAAGGCACACACCACTGGCTGCATAGTAGTCAAAGAGCTGGAACACATACATGCCACCCTGGAAAAAGAGGAGACGGAAAGCTGCATTAATTATCTGTGTGTACATGTGTGTGTGTGGTGAAAAAACGGACCCCACAGAGATAGAAGGGGGTATTAAATAAGGGTGGGCGAGGGTGCTGAAAGCAGGACACAAGAATCCTGGCACCCTACCCGTAGAGTTCAACAGGTGCTAAGACGTCATTGAAGCACGGTTAAATGCTGAATGGAAAACAGCATTCCAAATTGTTCCATTCTGACATACCGGATGTGTGTGTGGTAGTGTGCTAGGAAGCCATATTTGGCTATGACAATACAGCAGCAGAGAGGCATGTAGAAAATGTGCGGGGTTATCGCTGTTGTTCATCTGTTCCTTTTCCTTATCTTAACAGGACAGCCATCAGAAGTATGTGCGCTAGTGACTGCTGATGGACTTACTTTTGTCACCATGGCGAGTCCCAGGAGATAGCTCATGAAACACATCACAGCTATGAAGATCTCTCGCCGATAACCTTTCCTCAGGACGGCTGGATACAGATCCACAATAGAGGTGATCTGACCTTCCACTTCAACAAACTGTGGGGACAAAAGCAAAAAAAGTTCTCAGAGAATTTAAAAAAGAAAAAAACATTTAAAAATGTGCATATCTTTCTGCGTGTGCGCAGCTCTTGTTTTGCCTCCACAAACGAGTGATTAGAGAATGAGGGCCGTCTTTGTTGGGCAGTAATGAGAATTTAAACAAGGCTCCTCTCTGCAACACTGGCTTGTTGCTACCAAGACACAAGAGCAACAAAACAGTGAATCACTGTCTCTGTCTGCTTGTCTGTGTAACACTCTCGCTCCCCTGTGTCTCCTCATTGCCTCATAAGCAACAATATGTTTCAAGAAAACTATAAATTTCCTCACAGAGAACACGCTCCTTTGTTGCACAATAACAAAGAAAAAAACCCTTACACAACTGTGGCATGTATGTGTGAGCGAGGTTAACAATATATAGCATTCAGGAGTACAAATGTGCATATAATTTATGGCCAAATAAATGCACCCACACACACTGGCATTAGTTCTCTCATGGAAATAGCAGCACTTGCATGAGCTTTTACATGTACTCAAATTTAGAGTGCTGGCCTGATCTTGCAGCTGACTGAGATGAGGAGCTTGCCATGTGCAGGAGTAGAATTACACTTGAAGGCAGGAAATGTGATATAGCTGGAGAATCCCTTGGGAGTACACTTGTGTTTTGTCTACTTAGATTATCTTGTCTTAATCAGAGCTCTGCCTCGTATGAAAGCTAGGCTGCTTGCGTACAAACTATTATCCTTACTTTTATTAACTAAATGTTTGGACATCCACCAACTTCCACAAAGGAACTGTGATCCTTAAGGAATCAAATGTGGTAGTAAAATGCCTTTGTTTAAACCGGTTTCTTGTCTGTCAGTCATCTGATAACTTAGAGAGGTTAGAAACAGAAAGGAGAGACACTAAATGTGTTTTACGTATTCGGTCAATGATCTCACAGACTCTTGGAGGTGTCCGTCTCAAATTAACGGGCACAAGACCAAACAACTGTTCTGAGGATAGCTTTACACTACAGCAAAAACACTGACCTGGCTGTCAAGGCCCAGAAGCAGCAGCATGATGAAGAAGAGAATGGCCCACAGGGTTGGCAGTGGCATCATGGATACAGCTTTAGGGTAGGCAATGAAGGCCAAGCCGGGACCTGGAAGGAGAACAGAGAGGGGATGGGGAGAAGGGAGAGAGGACAGAATTAACATTTCTATCTAATTTTGGCTTGGCCGATACAGTGTGAGGGAATGGTAAAATAAAGTAGCAAAGAGCAAAGGAAATACTGCGTTATGGCCAACAAGACATGGAATAGCTCTAACTGTGTGAAATGGTTCCTTTTTTTTGCTGGCCATATATTAAAACCATCTTTAGATTGGTTTTTAATCTAATTTATCCTCTGTAGCACAAGCAACAAAAATCAACAAAAATACATACTTATGTATACAATGTAAGTATACATACTTCAAACGTAACATATTACATAACTGCCGACTGTTACTCAGTGTATATTGCCTTTCTTACTGTACAAATCACAGCTGCCTGACAGAATATTTACAGCTCATTCATTCTGAACATGAGTTTATCAGGATGCATTTCGATAAGCACTCAGTATCTGTGACATGCTGGTTTATTATCACTGCATCAAGGTGTGCAGTGATAATAAACTTAATTTAAACAAAGCAGACATGGATTTTAGCAAAGCAATGAACCAGTTCAGTGAGATATTATAAGAGCATCAGAAAGAGACTCCATCAATTGAACAGCTGAGAAAAATGTAGGTCAAAATATTTGAAAAAACATATACATATAGATATATAGATATATTTTGGTTTCCATATATGATGGAAGCAGCATAGAATTAGTGTTCATTTGATTACTTTATTATATTCCAGATAGCAAAACTTCTAACTTAAACTGAGCAGAGAAAGCATGCTTAAAGAAGACACCTCCCCTTCAAAGTCAACATAAGAAATAGAGGAAGACAGATCCAGAACCAGTGGCGTCCATCTCAGGAGATCCACAGCTTGTTAGCAGAACTGGGCTTACAACATACAGTTACATACATACAGTAAAGGGCCAGTCTTCTTAGCAATGGTCCAAAAGATAAAGTTACTGAATGGCATGAGGAGGATGACTGTGGGACAGACTGGTGCCACTGAACAGCTGTAGTAATGATGACGGCACAGTGCAGGAGCTCTTTAACGCCGCAGTTCATTGTGTAGCTAAAACACACAGCATCTCACCAATGCCATGAAATCTGTCCTTAGAAAACGTGGATCACACTTTGTAGAAATAAACCTGTTTCTTTGAGGCTTTTGTTCAAGGAGTGCGCAGTTGCCGATACCTCTACGTTGCTAGATTTCGAGACTTACATAAGCTACTTCTTTTAAATTGAATTCAATTTTCAATTTTTCCAATTGTCTTTTTTTTTTCTTTTCTTTTCTTTTTTTTCCGGGCAGCAGCACCCACCATCACTGCTGCCATCACCTTGGACCCTCGTACCTGACTCTGCCACATCGGCAATGTCCACCCCTTGTTCTTGTGCCATGAAGCCCAGGACGGAAAATATTGCGAAGCCAGACACAAAACTGGTACCGCTGTTGAGGCCTCCCAGCAGCAAACAGTCCCTATGTCACACATATGTCATGGAGGTTGTTAATGAACACAGGTGGAACCGAAGTTCCCATTTTCTTTTCACGCAACCGAGTTGCTGTCACTACTAGACTCCCACTCGCCCTAGTGGAAACACAGCTCACCTGTAGCAGTTGTATTTGTACTTGTTGTAGCTCCCCAGTGACGTCATGGCGCCCAGGCAAATGGCATAGGAGAAGAAAATCTGGGTTCCTGCATCAATCCACACCTGAGAAGTAGGATGTGATTGCTGATTTTTCAAGATTTCAAAAGATTGCCTTAACTCTACAATCACTGATACATGCTTAGGGGTAGTAAAAATAAGGTTAAGTACTCCATCATCATCATCCTATCATCTTGTTCTATTATATCCAAAACACAGAAAGCTGTGACCAGTAAAATTCAAACAATGAACTGAAAATTGCTCGAAAGCTAAAAATCGTGACCATGTTGTTTGACTTGGAGAAGGAGCATGTGCATGATGTGAAGGTGCAGTAAAGCCATAAACAGCAGCAGTGGAATATCTTAGTTTAGCAAAAAGTCTGGGAACAAAAGGAAACAGACGGCCTCTGACTCTTTCCAAAGGTAATAAAATCCACCAGTAAAATCCAGAGATCACTTCGTCTTTTTAAAAATATATGGTCAGAGTCATGCCTGTAATGTAAGCATATTCACTTGCTATTGCAACTGTATCCTATTAAACTGCTTCATTGCTGCCTTGTTTAATCTTTTGGTTTAATGGACTAAAGTTATATTCTCTTGATTTGTGAGCTATGCAGGTGCTGTTTGGGATCTTTATGTGTGAACGGCTTCCTTTATATAATTTTATATGGCCCAGAGACTATTGTAGGAAGCTTTAACAGATCAAATAAAAAAGGTTTTCATTCTTACCTCTGGATCTTGTAGGCGGGTTACGTTAGGGTAAAGGTAAAATTTGATCCCTTCTCTGGCTCCAGGAAGCGTCACCCCACGCACCAGCAGTACAATCAGCATGACAAATGGGAAAGTTGCTGTTATATACACCACCTAGACCGGACAAAGGATTTATTAGCTAAAAACAATGAACAACATTTACATGGTTATGACTCATCACTGTTGAGATATAGTGCGATAAACGCTTCTTCATTTTTTAAGTTTCATTTCCACTCATATTTGTCCAGCTCCAGCTCAAAGGAAACATTGTTCTTATTGGGTGATAACAATTTCCCCCAACGAATAGCTGAGTGGAGGGCCTAGATACACTTCTTCTATAAGAAAAGTCATGCATGACACAGTATAACGTGGCATTCGTGCAATCTGCATACAATAAATCCTGAATTGTTAGCTGATTAAAGGTTAAATCATTTTAAGACAAATTTGTCACGAAAATAGGGAAATACGCACACCTCCAGTTCCTAATAGAGTTATCCATTTTCAAAGACTTTCAAAGCCTTTTGCCTCTAACCCATTTTCGGGTCTGCTAACAGAAACAAAGACAGGACTAAGGAGCGCCAGTCAAGTGTTTACAGCAGACAGTGTGTCTAGCCAAGGACTGACTTCCAGGACAACGTGGAGGTCTGTGTCTCTTAATCATCTTTATTAACCTTGTTTCCAAGCATGTGGGCTTTCTCTGAGCAGCAGTGTTTTGTCACTGACTTGTTAGGGAAAAACTAAAAAACTGCATCCAAGCAACCCAAAAAGTACAGGGTGTGTTGATGAGTCACACTCACTTTCCCTGTGGACTTGACTCCCTTCCAGATGCAGAAAAAGCAGATGACCCACACTGCCAGGAGACACAGTGCTAAGTCCCACTTCAGGGGCCCTATGTCTTCAATTCCAGTGGAGATGCTTAGGACGTTGCGTCTGCAGAGAAAACGTATGTAAGTGCCTAACTAACAATTCACAAATTGCGATTAGATCCAAACACATTACAAAGCAAATGTGCATGAAAAAAAAACCAAACTTTTCTTCAATTTAATTTCACAGTTACGGTCTAACTTTGAGGATGAACTAGCATAATGCAGTGCAAACCAAGTTTATATTAAACTAGTGGAGAACTAGTGCTTTCTAAAAGTAAACACTCCCCTTGCAAGAATGTTGCTGTTCAAACACATTTACACAAGCAAGATAAAGAAGCACTGTTACTTTGGTATACTGAAGAGCAGAGGTGTGGACTCGAGTCACATGACTTGGACTCGAGTCAGACTCGAGTCATTAATTTTATGACTTTAGACTTGACTTGAAAAAATGTTCTAAGACTTGTGACTTGACTTGGACTTTTACACCAATGACTTGGGACTTGAATTGGACTTGAACCGGTTTACTTGAAAAGACTTGATATTTTACCCCAAATATAAAATTTAACATGCATATTATATAGAGATTGAAAATGTGACGTCATTCACGGGTAGAACCGCAAAGGATTCTGGGAACTCGTGGCAAGCGGTACTAGCGCACGCAGGCTTTCAATTGAAATCAGTCACACAGCGATAAAAAGAAACACAAAAATGTCAAGAAGCTGTTGTATTATTAACTGCAATAGCCGGTCGCATGACAGCCACGGGAAGCCGACGGGTAAAGAGATCGGTTGTTATCGGATTACGTCGTTGAAGAGAAATTGTTCGAGCCATGTTTCCGAAGTAACAAAGAGGCGATGGATGGCCTGGATTGCAGCCATTCAAAGATCAAATATAACGTCCCAGAACACTCCAGCTCACAGGTTAGTCTGCTCCAAGCATTTACACGAAGGTCAGTGTCTTTTAGTACTTAATACGTCATTTTCATAACATAATTGGTGATATAGGTTACAAGCAAGTCTGGCGCTGAACAGAAATTGTCGCGCTATGCTCCTTTATTTATTGTGCATAAATAGTGAATTGTCCTGACACAATATTGCGTTTCGCTTCTGTTATTATGGTACACTGACAAAAACACATACTTTTATTCACAGGATAAAACAAGTTTTTTGTATCACTAATTGCCCAGTACGATTACAGCATACAATATTATTGTCACTGCTACATTTCTGTGATGGGTACCAGAAATTATTTCCACTACTAATTAATTACCGTTGAGCTCAAAGGTCCTATTAATAAACGGTTAACGAATGTGTATTTATGACGACGATTTGTGAGACTGGTAAACTTATGATACGTACGATGGTCTTTCGTTCTACACGGTGCATTTCAAGGTCCTGCACCCATCCGTCGGTAAACTGTACCTGGGCTTGTTGCAGTGACCTGAAGTTACTAAACTTCATGAGTGTATGCACTCACTCCAAGAACCGTATGATTATAAATATGCATATAAATATGCTAAGATGAGATAGCTGACTTCATCTAACTAGCAAATGTTGTCCAGGCTACGTTGGTGATACAGTTTTTTTTAATGTGTATGATATTTTTGTCATGCGATTTTAAAGCCGGTCCTACAACCGCATCCAAGAATAACATGCAGCTTATCGCAGAACTGTCGGTGAAAATTATTCTTGGAGCTAGGTTTAATTGAGCTGCATTTTAAAGAGGTGCAATTTCACAATTTGTGTATATTTTCTAAGTTCACTATTTTGTCATGTGTTGAGAAAAACACAGATTAAAAAATTACATGGTCTTAATATTTACATTTAGCATAACTGCAACATTATTTTTTCGTTTTTTTTTTTTTAAAGACTCGAAAGGACTTGAAATTCAAAGTTTCAGACTTGTGACTTGACTCGGACTTTTACACCAGTGACTTGAGACTCGACTCTGACTTGCCCGACATTACTTGAGACTTGACTTGAGACTTGAGGATAAAGACTTGAGACTTACTTGAGACTTGCAAAACAATGACTTGGTCCCACCTCTGCTGAAGAGTGGATGTGTGTGTGTGTGTGTGTGTGTGTGTGTGTGTGTGTGTGTGTGTGTGTGTGTGTGTGTGTGTGCCACTCACTCCCAGAACTCGGTGACGGGGGAGGTAAAGTTGGTAGCATTGGCTGCCAGCCAAAGGGTCTTGTTCTTGCGCACTGTGTCCTCTACACAGTGCTCTGTGTTCCAAGGCTGCTTGCATTTTGCCCAGGGGAGCTCGGGCTGAAAGCACTGAAACAGGTAGTAGAGTCCCCAGGCCAAGATCACAATGTAGTAGATGTTTAGTAGAGACACGATCACGATAGAGGCATAGCCAATACCTGGAGACACAATAAGAGGGCGGGCAGATTTGAATTTTAAGGTAAAACTTTCTTTTAACATTCGAATCAGGCTTTGTGTCGGCTTCGTTTAAAGCTGCAGTAACAGATTTGTGACCACTTGTGGGCAGAAAAATTGCTGTGAACACAACATTGACAAAACACGTGATTCAGTTCTCCTTTTTTGTTCAGCTGCTCACCTACCCTATCGGTTTTTTGTTTTTATTACTGCCTATTGTGAGAGCTCAGTCAGAGTGAACCAAAACAGGAAATTAAAACAATGCAAAGTATACAAAACGGCACACATAATTTACTGCAGAGATGGGTTAAAATTCCATGCGTGTTCATCAAAACAAGCTGATGGGAAATTAGTCATGTGAGCCTCTGTTTATTTCAAAATATCGATAATTGCCACTTTAAAAGAACATGAAAATATTGTGAAGTTACAGCAGCGACACGGAGTGTGGTCAAAGGTGAACAAGAAGACTTTATTCGAACTCGAACACAGAGGAACACAGCCCAGGCTTCACTTGACTATCTACTGTTATAATGTCCTTAGTGTTTTTAAGTTATTTTTAGATGACTTTGCTGGGAACCTGGACACAAACACCCCGGTACTCTTCCATTGCTTTGGAGTATTTTTAAACTTATCATCTCTTTCACTCCCACCTCCCCCTTCCTACATTCCAAATGCAAACTGATAGACGACGCACGCGGTCCACATGAGTAAAGTCGCATATTCCCTGTGCGATAAAAACACATTAAGGTATGCTGAACAGCACAGAGAGCTGTGATTGGTCAATTCCACAGCAAACTGGGGACTTTCTCTATAACAGCAGGTGGGCAGACATCAGCTTCGGCATTCTTTGGATAACAGGGACCGTTGACAGCTGCTGGAGATCCGGGAGCCATGCAGTTTCCTCTTGCGTGATGTCCCACGTGTGAACATGAGTAAGAGTGTCAAAGCAGCTGCCACGGGTGTGGTGCGTCAGTGCTTGTCTACAGCTGTCATTCAAATGTAAAGGGATGCATATAAGCGGTCCGGCAAGAGCTCAAGTAAAGAAATCAGGTGACAAAAGAGCAACTGAGGCAGTGCTGTCCCGCAGTACTCACAGTTTTGATTATATCTCATAATCCAAAACAAAACAAGCAGGCATGCTGCAGCTCCATGGCAACAAAATGATCAGAGTCTCATGCAGCAGGTTTGCACGAGACTCTGATCATTGCTAGGCAACTTTTCTCCCCTCACAGTCTGTTTCTATGGCAACCAAGAACTCATCAGTCGATTTCAGCAGGCGCATTTTGGGGGAGAGACGCGACACTTATTAAGAACAGACATCTATGAGAGAAAACTTGCTGTCCTCTCCCACCCAGCAAAGAACCATTTATGTGCTAGATACTAAACAAATAAGCTATTCGTGTTGTTGTGCTGAAGCACGCACAAAGCGGAAGTTCACAGCAGTTCCAGCTGTTTGGTGGCTGGCACATGTGCTCCTGCTTGTAGGAAAAATTTAGGTAAGTGTGTGTGTTGTTCTTTTTTTCTTTGCTTTCTGTATGAATAATATAAGCTTGCATTATGTTCAAGAGTTAGAATAAGCTGGGGACATGTGATCTTGTCTGCATGAGGACTGAGCATTGTGCATGTGTAGTAGAGCTATAACTGGGTTTTTAATGTTTTCTTTTTTAAAAAGAGGGGGAAATAAACCTAATATATAAACATGGGTATCCTCCAGCCGAAGCTCCAAACCTCGATATTCAGGAATTTTAATTCTTAGCTTCTGCATTTCTGCATTCTTTGTGATGTAACCTTCACAACACAAAGCAGACTAATGGGGTAAGACTGGTCTAATTGTACTGGCAGAGAGAAGAGGACAACTCGGCAGAACACGCTGTCCAAAAGATGAATACTGGACTGACACAGGAGGAAAATGAGGGCAGAAACCTCGCTCAGACAAATGAGGCTTTTACTCAGTGTTAAATATTAAACGAACAAGGTGGGGAACATTTGTGCAGAGGTTTTATCCTTCTTTCTGTGGGTGAGAAGTTTGTGTTTGTGTGTTTGAACTGACCAGTGAAGATGGGGCAGAGCTTAGCCCAGCAGGTGATCCCTCCCTCAGAGGTGTACTGGCCCAGTGCGACTTCCAGGAAAAACACCGGCAGACCACCCCCGAAAAGGAAGATGAAGTAAGGGATAAGAAATGCACCTGAGGGAATTCAAGCACGATTGAGTTCAGATATTTTGTGACCTTAATCTTGATCTTTTTTTTTATTCTATCTGTTGTGCATCTATTACGTACCGCCACCATTTTTATAACAAAGGTAAGGGAAGCGCCAGACGTTTCCTAATCCGACAAAGCCTCCGGCCACGGACAGGACAAAGTCGAGCTTACTGGCCCACTTCTCCCTCTGAGGAGCTTTGCCTTCTGCCTCATCCTCAGGTCTCGTACCTGGGCTCTTCCCTGGTGAAGGTTTCAGAGTGTCCTTGTGAAAGTCCTTCAGACATTGAAGCTTCTCTTTTTGTGCCATGCTGCAGGCAAAGAAAAAAAAAGACACAGTGATACAAACAAAAGGAGAGAGGTGAGCGGGAGACGCATTAGGGAGATAATGCTATCTCCTGACTGTGTTTCAGGTTGCTTTGCGAGCGCATAATATACACGACAATGCTGCTAATCTTGCTAATCTGAGCAACTCATGCCTGGAGGTCATTCAGACTATAGAAATGGTTGGTGAGCAGATTTGCCTTTGACAAGAGAGCAGATCCAGTATGGAATACGTTTTAGGCAAGAAGAGTCAAAATGCAAATTCTACAATTTTACCAAGAGACATCAAAACATCAGCGCTACAGATTGCAACAGAATACACTGGTGCAATCACACAGTGAAGAAACCCACTGTCCTTCTTACTCTGTCGCAATAACCCACAGATGAAGAAAATCATTTGGTTTTAAACACATGCTGTAAACCACAGTTAAATTACACTGTTGTAATTCAGATGAGTGTTTTTTTACAATGCAATGAAAGACTTTATGAACCCGAGTTAACCTGAAGGATCTCTGTTTTTTTTTTTTTACCACATCAGTAGCGACTCAGTTCAACAGGATCCAAATTTAGAGAGGACAATATCCTTGTACATTCCCCGTAGTGCTGGCTACTCTCAAGAAGCTACAACAGCCTAAATTAACTCGAGTGTTTACAGTGTAAACCATCTTTCCACGAAAGAAAGGATTTGTTAATACGGGTCGAGGTATCCTATTGCGCTGCATGAGCCAAAAAGAAAAAAGCAACCCTAATAGGGTAGGAATAACTGTGTAACGCATGGCAAAGCTGAATATAATTTAAGTTCCCGGCCAGCGGGTGTTTTAGAAAGAACAAAGGAGCCATAATGACAAAGCCATAATTAATTAATAAGATATGAGATTGAATCTGATGCTACTGAGAATGAGTTGGCACAGAAAAATCAGATACTTCCTCTTAACAAAGATCAGGTGATGAAAAGCATGTGCAGAAACTAACTAATCTAAGTTCAGTTCCTCTTGACACCTAGTCAAGAGAACTTTTTTATAGAGACAGTTAAAAAAAAAGAGGCAATTGAATTTACAATCACACTTTCATCTCTCAGGAAATGGACTTTAACCAACAACAACATTGGGGAAAAGATTCTCTGAGAGCTCTCACATGTCTCCTCACTAAATTGGTGCACACTGTGAGCCATCTTATTCTGAGTTTTCTCTCTTCCTGTTATGCATGACAAGTTCACTTGAATTGCTTGCCATTCTCAGGCTTGCTTACATAACTGGATCAGTTCTGTTTCTCATCCTGTTTCTCTCTCGCTCTCTCTTTATCCCTTTTACTCCCCTCCTTTTACTCTCGTCCACTCAGCGTAAGCTTTCACTTGCCTGCCTCGTGTTAGGAAGCTATAGATTTAAGCGAACAGTCCTTTGGGCTGGCCCCAGATATAGCTCACAAAAAAATCCCTAAGCCTTTAAGAACGAAAATAGTGGACTTGTTGAGAATCCTCAGTGATGAATGTAAAATTACTGCCTTTCTTCTTCATGTCAATTTGCATCACAAAAACAACAACAACAACAACAACAACAACAACAACAAAGCCTATTCGCAGTTCTTTCACACTGTATTTAATCTGACAAAGCTGTGACTTCACACACACAAGCTGTACCCGGTAAAATCAAATCTCCCCTCAGAAAAACAATACAAAAAACTTACATTTCCTTCATGGCTGCGACTATGTATAGTGTTCCTCTCTCTCAGCTGTCACCATTCCTCTGTACTGAATGTCTTTATGCTGCCAGGGTCAGAAGAAGTGAAGCTGACAGCAGAGCCCGCCCCTTGGCTAAAGACAATTAAACCCAAAGTAGAGATTGGACACAGCTTTCCTCTGACAGACAACTCAGGTACCAACGTGGGAGACTGTAAATTTCCACTTACAAGTCTCTGCCCACAAACATACAAACTGCCAAGTGGTGGGGGGTGAGTGTGTGTCACACAAGCAATGCATACACATACTATTTATTCATGTTGTAGACACAGAGGACATTTCAGAGGAAGCGACTGAGAGTCCTTGACTGGTTTATGATCTGCTACAAAGTGACCAACTGAATGAAGCATTGAGAGGTTGTTTGTTTATTTGTTTGATTGTTTGTTTGTTTTAGACACTTAAACAGAACTGAAAAATGAATTTCACTTCCACAACCGCACTTCCTTTTAAGAGAGATCTTCATGTGAAAACTAATTTAATTTAAGACCATGTCGAGATGTCCTCTGTCCTTTCATGACACGTGGCGTTTTATCTGGGAAATGTAAACAAGTACAGTATCAACTAATAACAATGCCAAATAAGGTAATGTGTCTCCTCTGCTTGTTAATGGTCTATTGGGATGCAGTTCATTGCTTCAGTGGCTCACAATGGCTGGCATGGAAAAGTCTGTTTAAACTCCACTGGAGGATTTACACAGTTAAATGAGGGACATGAACCGGCTGGTGACAAGCTGCTGGTTAAATACATCTTTGGCACCTCTTGGATTCATTATCCATACAGTATGTTCCTCAGTGTCATGCTCTATATACTATTTGGGTTATGCCAAGTTAGGTCACACAATTTGGCTAATAATTAGCCATGGATTCTTCATAACGCATCCTGCCATTCCCACCAGCAGTTACATCATCAATAATCACTTTGACCTGATTTTAATGACAACCATACACGCCCATGTCATAACACTACCTCCACCATGTTTGACAGATGATGTGGCATACTTCTTATCATGAGCTCTTTCTCTCCGTCTCCATACTTTTCTCTTCCCATCATTCTGGTTAATACTTCAAGTTAATACTTGTAAATTCAACACTCTGAATCAGCTTCAGATATGTCTGCTTCATCTGAAATAAAAAGGAAACACGCCTCACCTGGAAATTTAACTGCTTGTCAGTCAACTGTCCAATTAGCTTTAGCCTCTGAAAATGGGACTAAGCAATGAAAAATGGGTGTAATTCCTAAAATGTTAATGCATTTTAACTCCTAAATTAAACATCCAAGCCTGTATTTCAATCACATATTGACTGCTCGTCTTAAAATCCTCTGAGGCCATACTCTAAAAATGGTGTCTCTGTCTAACAAATTATGAACTTAACTATAACAATGTCAAACTGGATGGGTAATGCAAATCGTGAATATACTTTGTTCTTTCACCTACTACTTCTTTTTTCCCTTTAAGAATTGCGTTTTTGTTTTTCTTACAGGC
This sequence comes from Copadichromis virginalis, assembly GCF_057382275.1. Lineage (NCBI taxonomy): Eukaryota > Metazoa > Chordata > Actinopteri > Cichliformes > Cichlidae > Copadichromis > Copadichromis virginalis. Next base: position 22,412,825 of record NC_140637.1, on the reverse strand, counting down.
TTTCACATCTTGTCTTCTGCAATTTGGCTAAAGTGTCGGGTTTAAAACTGATGCTCACTTTGAGATGATCAGGTCTGTGTGCAGTCTGAACAACACATGTAAATTCACTTATATAGTACATGTTATTAAGCTTTAATTCAATGTTCTTTGCATAAATAAACAACCGAATATGCATGCTGTTGGACTGTGGGAAGGAATATGGAGGAACTGGAGGGAAGCTATGCAGGTGCAGGGACAAAATGCAAATGCTACACATAAAGGATCCAACTGGTGAGAAGCTTCAAAGCCAGACCTTTTTGAAACGGGAGTTCTAACAACCACACCACTGCACCATCAGCAATAAAGGAATAAAAATGTAAAACATATCACATATATGACACAAGTGGACTTGATATTCATTAGATTGACCACACAGCAGCCTTTTATTAAAAAAAAAAAAAAGTAAAGAAACAGAAGCTGTTGTGATGGGTATCTAATCAGAAGGCAGTTTAGAAAGGAGGATCACAGTAACTGAAGGTCCCCTTGCCAAAGTTGGATGGGGTACAGTTTAAAGACCTTTCATTTTGAAGGGGATTCTGTGTTGTATCAGCAGCCAGCTAATATATTAAAATGTTTGTGTTTTGTGTTGTTGTATTTGAAATGAAGAATTGCAGTAATCCAGGAAAACACTAACCATCAAAGAAAATCAAACAGCATCGCCTCCTAATTTAGCGAAGAATCCCAATTTATTTTCAGGTTTACAAGGAGTTTCACAGTAATATATGAAACTACTACACATGTCACAAGTTCACAAACAAAAACACTTTTTTAAGTCAGCCTTCAAGAAACCTTGTGAGCACCTCACACCCTCCGAAGGGCCAATTCGGGGACTTTATTTTCAGCACCAATGCCAAAAGAGGTACAGCGACCCCTGAGGTTTCATCTGCTGAGAGGGCGGACTGGTGTTACTAAAGGACACACGCCAATCAATCATACACTGGCTGAGGCGGAGACAGAAGAAGTAGGTTAAGTATGTGTCACTAATATATAAGCTAGTAAACGTCTTAGTTCATCACACCTACTTCAGCATTCACTCAGCTAATGATTTGTGGCTGAGGAAAGCGAAGGTGCACCTTCACATTTTCCTCATCCTCATCACATATCACTGTGAACGCACCGCCCCTGAACGCACCACAGCAGCTCAGCAAATACGACCAAACTGAAACTGGAAACGCTGTCTTATCAGACACGATGAACAGGCAAAAGAGGATTCAAAGACCAGAACTTCGCTCCTTTCCCTCCCTTTTTTTCAGTATATGACCAAAACATGCCCTAATTTAGTCACGTCGTTTGTATGGCAGGGCTGAAACAGTGTTGCTTCTCTGTAACGGATAAGCGCACAGCATCATGTGAAAGAAAAAGAGGAAATGTTTTCAGCTTTTTATGAGCGAATAAAAAGGATCAGCAAGCTTACTTTCCGCATCAGAACACTAAATATTAAACAAACAACAACTTACATTTGGATTAATTAGGGTTTCTCCTATCACACATTTTCTCCTATTAAAACATAGTCTATTAACCTCATGCACTCAATGATATATTAAGAATATATAGGATTACCCGTCCTCTTACTTTTACTAAGCAGCCTGTTGTTCCTTGTTTGGTAGCCTGTGTTTAACGACGAGTCATACAATGTAATCTACTTTTTTTCTCCCCCCAAGATCGCTGATTCAATGAGCGTGTGTGCGTTTAATATCAGTTTGAGTGGAAAATCACTAGCTTCTCCATGCAACTCTTAAAGTGGCAGTCTCCCTGCATCCGCCCTTTTACCTGATTCTCTTGACAGCTTCTGACTGACAGACCGATAACGACCGGCAAACGTTATAAACCATCATGCGGCATTGATCAGGGATTTGCAAAAGTGCAGACGATGAACATTTATAGGGCTAAATTTAATTTAACGTGACAGTGAAAAGCACCATAGGAAATAAACCAGAATTACGCAAGTGAATTCGGTATGACTTAATGGCTTTATTGGTGGTTTATAAATGATTGACTATGTGCAGTATCGATCAATTATTATCCAATACTGACATACAAGTGGAAAATTACAGCGGGAAGCTATCTATCATTTCTAGTAATGTTGATGTTATGGCAATCAATTAATAAACTGTTGCTTTCTGATAAGGTGGTTCACCTCTCATTAAAACCTAGAGTGGTTCCCAGGGGATGAATATCCTACTATCTCGTTGTCTAGCACCACCATAAGGCTCATATTTTCTAGTCAAATGGTGTAAAATTAGATTTGATTTTTCACAGGATGAAGACATTTTGAACAGGTGATATAAGCAAAAGCACAGGAGTAGCCTAATGTCATTAACAATGACTGTGCTCCTTGTAGGTATATAAGTAAACCGTGGCATTGTGCCATGAGACCAATCGAAGGACCCTTAACCAACCACACCTGATGGAAAGAAGCCATTTTTACCCATTTTGAATGTCTGGCCTATGTATATGGGTGTGATTGCAACTGCGACGGGGAGGGGGAGGTCGCCGAGATGTCCCAGCTGCGTCCTCGCCGACCGACCAACCGCTGCTACCGGTGCGATGAGCCTGGCCACGTGGCGCGTGACTGCCCAGCACCAGCCCCGAAGACCAGAACTACGCAGCCTCAGGGAAACGAGGAGGAAGCGGTGTAGCAAGGGGACCACCGCTCCAGCTTCCTGCCCCCCTCCAAGGACGATGCACAGTGGTGGGCCGAGTTGGGCACCTCAAGGGACTCTACCTGAGCTGCTGTGTTGAGGACCAGCCATGCCAGGCCCTGGTGGACACAGGGTCTACCATTTCCCTGATACGACCTGGCGTGCTCCCTGGAACATCCGGGCCACTGGTGAAGGGTTGGTTGCCCACAGACACCCAGCTGATGACAGTGACGGGGGAGAAAACTGTTATGCGGGGGAAGAAACCGTTGCGGATCCAAGTGAAGGATCTAGAGCTGGTGCACGACTTCTGGCTCGCCGACATTCAAGACCAGTGCATCATTGGCCTGGATCTGCTGAGCCGCTGGGGGGCCTGCGTCGACACCGCGAAGCTGGCTATCACTCTTGGCGCAGAGACTTTTGCTCTCCAGCGCAGCCAAAAGCAGGGAACGGGGACCAGACGAGACAGGTGTCGGGCAGCTGCCGCTCAGCAGATTTCGGATGCCGGTGGCTCCGGGTCATCTCCACTCGCCTCAGCCTCAGCCTCAGCCTCTCAGCCTGACAAACCCTCCTTCGACTGAGACCATCGAGGCTGTTGATGACCTTTGGCAGCGCAGCAGCGTAGGCCTCAACGTCGACCAGCGCCAGCGGTTGAGGTGCCTCCTGGACGAGAATGTGGACATTGACATTGAGAATGCCGCCAGTGACAAAGACTGTAGGCAGACGAGTCTGGTCCAGCACACCATCGACACCGGCTCTGCTCGGCCCATCCGTCTGCGCCCACACCGGCTGCCCCTCTCGAAACGGCAGGTAGCGGAAGAGAAGATCTGTGAGATGGCTGCGGCTGGGGTGATCGAGCCGTCCAATAGCCCATGGGCGGCACCCGTGGTTCTGGTGGGGAAGAAGGATGGCAGCCCGAGGTTCTGCGTGGTCTTTCGCCGTCTCAATGCAGTCACCAAGAAGGACTCGTACCCGCTGCCGCGGATTGACGAGGCCCTAGATTACGTTACTGGCTCCAGTTGGTTCAGCTCCCTCGACCTACGCAGCGGTTACTGGCAGGTGGAGTTAGCCCCCGACGCAAGGTCTAAGACTGCATTCACCATTGGACAGGGGCTGTGGCAGTTCAGGGTCATGCCATTTGGGCTCTGCAATGCGCCAGCGATGTTTGAGAGGCTGATGGAGAGGGTGCTTGTGGATATCCCTCATAGCCGCTGCGTTGTGTACCTGGATGACCTGTTGGTGCACGGTGGCGACTTCGACAGTGCACTGTCTCACCCGCGAAATGCCGGCTGTTGGCGAGAGAGACCACGTTCTTGGGCCATGTGATCAGCGCTCGAGGTGTCGCCACTGACCCTGCAAAAGTGGCTGCGGTCCGGGACTGGCTGACTCCCTCGAACGTCCAAGAACTGCGGAGCTTCCTGGGCCTAGCATCCTACTACCGTCGGTTCATCAAAGGGTTCGCGACAATGGCCAGCCCCCTCCAACGCCTGACTGACAAGGGACAGCTGTTTGGCTGGGGGGATGCCTGTGCAGCGGCTTTTGCACAGCTGAAGGAGGCCCTCACCAGAGCCCCAGTCCTGGCCTTCCCCGACACCCGGCAACCTTTCATTGTGGACACTGATGCTAGCAGGCTCCTCCTGTCGCAGGCCTGCGACAGGAGAAGCGGGCCCAGGAGGTGCTGGGGGTGGCTACTGCTCAGGCCACAGCCGGCGGAGGGGGGTGGCTCCCATTGACAACGCAGCAGCTGAAGCGGGAGCAGGAGGCCGACGTGACGTGAGCTGGTCCACGGCTCGGTGGAGGCAGGACACTATGGGAACGCCAAAACTCTCCGCCGCCTCAGGGGACGGTTCTACTGGCCTGGCTGTCGACGGGATGTGGAACTTCATGTGCACTGCTGTGACACCTGTACGGTACAGAAGGGCCCAACTCAACGCTCCACTGCCCCCCTTCAGCAGCACCTGGTGGGGGCCCCAATGGAAAGAGTGGGAGTGGACGTCCTAGGGCCTTTCCCCCTCACAGAGTCAGGGAACCAGTATGTGTTGGTGGCTATGGACTATTTCACGAAGTGGCCAGAGGCCTACGCGGTGCCGGACCAGAGCGCAACGACGACGGCCGAGAACCTGGTGGAGGAGATGTTCACCCGTTTTGGGGTCCCGGCTGAGCTCCACAGTGACCAGGGGCGTAACTTCAAATCGAAGGTCTTTGGGGAGATCTGCCGGCGACTGGGGGTGGGAAAGACGAGAACCACACCGCACCACCCACAAAGCGATGGCTTGGTTGAGCGCTTCAACCGCACGCTGGCCACCCAGCTCGCCATTCTCACCAGCCGCCACCAGCGGGATTGGGACCGACATCTGCCCCTGGTCCTTTGGTCGTATCGGACTGCGGTGCAGGAGTCCAGCCAGTGCACACCTGCCGCTCTGATGTTTGGACGGGAGCTCCGGACGCCTGTGGATCTGGTGTTCGGGTCCCCCCCTGAGCTGGAGATTGATGGTGGGCCAGAGATGGACTACTACAGGAGGCTGAGGAAGCGGCTGCAGGTGGTTCATGACTACACCCGCCAGGCCCAGGCCAGCGCCGGAGTACGACAGAAAAGAGCCTACGACACCAAGTGCCGAGGGGGGGTTTTCATGCCTGGCGACAAGGTTTGGGTGTACTTCCCAGTTCGCAAGAGAGGAGTGTCCCCCAAACTCTGCAGTCACTGGCAAGGGCTGGCGGAGGTCATGGAGCGGCTAACAGACGTGGTGTACCGTATCCGCATGCCGGGCCCGGAGCACATGGTGGTGTTGCACCGGGACAGGCTCTCACCGTATCGACCGCTTGCTCCGGCAGATGCCGGGGCAGGGGACATCGGGGTTCTGTTTGTACAGTTATGTTTTGTGTATGTTGCCATGGTGACGGGTGACGCCCTCTCGCTGCGACGGTGTGTCCTTCCGGGGTCAGAGGGCGCCCTGTGTGTTGTTGTTGTTGTTGTTGTTGCCGCGCTGAGCAGTTAGCTAGCGGCAGTGTGTTCTTCTGCAAATGTTAATAAACGACTGTGCTCCCTGGCTAGCTCATGGGAAGCAAGACCAAACGATACCTCTGTCTCCTCCTTGTCTGAGCTCGCCAAAGTATGCTAACAAGCTAAGCTAATATGAGTAACACTGTAAGTACACCTGACTAGGGATGGGTACCGGTGTCCGGTGCCATGATGGCACCGGTTCTGACATAAACGGTAGTAACCAGACCGAAAAGCAGCGCACATTTCGGTGCTTTTTTTTTCCTGACCTGTGATACACTTCTAGCCAATCATTTTACGTTTCCAAGGATAGTAGGCGGGTCCAGGTACCTACGTTCTTTTAGAGCAGAGCTACAGATCAAAAATGCCCAAGGCGAAGCAGTCAAAAGTCTGGCTGTACTTCACAGCAAAATATGCAAACTCAGCAGCCTGCAACAAGTGCTTTAAGCTGATACTGTGATACTGTCAAAGGAGGTAACACCTCGAATCCGATGAAACACCTGGCGACGCATAGCGGTCTTTTTTTAAAAGCCGAGAAACGCGCCGTATTTGATAGCTTGCTGCGAGACCTCACACCGAGCTCATCCACTGTGGGTGTGGTGGCTGTTATCGGACCCGGATTTAGCAACATCCCCCAAAAACCCGAAGAGGAGAGTCCTGGCCCCTAGCCCTGCCAGTGTAGCAGAAATGATGACGGATGATGATGGCAGCAGCAGCCGTTCTTCTCTGCGTGAGTAGCTTAATGTCGTTCGTGTGTAATTTACGTTGAGTAGGCTAACCACGTTATTACTGTCATGGTCCTGGGCCATGTGGGCCCAGTATTCTTAGTTTTCATGTATTTTTGTATTTTGTTCTTTATTTAGGCCATGCTTCCTGGGTTGATCTGTTACGTTGTTCCTTATGTGTTTTCCCTTCGTGACTCTCACCCCCTGTGTGCCCCTCTGTGTATTTATGAGCCCTCGTCTCTCTTTGTGTTTTACTCTATGTTTTCCCCAGCCCGTTATGTCTGCGTTCTCCCCGTGTTCTCTCCCCTCCTGTTTGAACCTCTGTGTACTTCCTGTTTTACTTTGCCCATCTCCCATCAGTGTTACGTTCACTCCTGCCGTGTCTTGTTATGATTATCAGTGTCACCTGTGTTCCCCGTGTGCATCCACTTCCCCTGATCATCCCTCATGTTGTGTGTGTTCCTCCCTGTGTTTCTAGGCGAGCTTTGTATTTAGTTTTCCCAGTTTAGTTTCGTATTTCCTACGTTCTGCCTCTCCAGCATTAAAGCTGTAATTTTTGAGTTCATCCCCGTGTCTGTGAGTTTTGCATTTTGGGTCCTCCTCCTGCCTGCCACACAGCGATCCATGACAATTACATTAATGCATGTAAGGTGAACTAGCAAACATCATCATAGCTACATGCAGCTGTCTTCTTGTTTGATGGCAGATACTCCCTTCACCCTGGACAAAAAGGCTAAAATGACCAAAGAAAAAGAGGGAAGCAGCTAAACATGAGAGGTTTTTGGACAAAGTTTGTGTTCTTTCCATTGTTTAAGCACTGCTTCCAGCCAAGAGTGATACCATATATGCCCCATAGCTGCAGAAAAGGCTAACATTGTTGTCTTTTTACAAAAAACCAGCTGAACATGAGAGGTTTTTGGACCAATTTTGTGTTCTCCATTCTTTAAGCACCGGTTTGAGCACCGTCTGAGCACCGGCACCGTTTCAAAAGTACCGATTTGGCACCGGTATTGGATAAAACCTAAACGATACCCATCCCTACACCTGACACTTTATCAGTATTTTCAGCTAGCATCAAAGTCTCAAAGATCGCTGCTAGGATGGCTGTCTGAAGTTGTCCCAGATGTCACGGCCACAAACTACAGACCAATCCATTGAGCCAGCCATTTTCCTCCATCTATTGACCGATAACTTCTTCTTCTTTCAGCAGCTCCCTTTAGAGGTCGCCATAATCATCTCCTTACTGCGGTCAGGGGCCTGGTCTGTGACCCAGCATTTTAAGTTAATATTGTATTTTTGTTTTTCTTATGTTAGATTGCATTCATCTTAAGTTGTGTTATTTAGTTAGGGTTTAGCTGAGTGATTTATTCTAGTATATGTTTCATCCATGTCTCCATGTTTATGAGTCTTTTCCTGTCTTCTGTGTAAGTCTGTCTTCTCCTCTATGTTTAGCATTTAGTTATGCCTGTGCTTTCGCTCCCTTATCTGTTCCCATGCGTCTCTGCTTGTGTTCTGTCTCCCCAGTCTGCTGTGTGTGCATGTCTGCATGTTCTATTGTCAAGCTTATGTTGTAATGTCTGCGTTCCATTATGTTTCCTGTTTTATTTTGAAAGTCTTGTTTCCATGTTAGGTGTGTTTAGTTTGGCTTCCCCTGTGGCATCCCGTTCATTTGTGTCAGCTGTGTTTCCCCAGGTTTTTCCACTTCCCTCATTACCCTTCTGTGTATTTAAGTCCACCGTCTTCCTCTGTTCAGCATCAAGTTATAGCTGGTCATAGTGTTTTTCCTCACTACTGCTCAGGTTCATGTTCAGTTTTCATGTTGTCTTGCATAATTGTTTGCATAGTTAGTTTAGTTCTATCCTAGTTTAGGTTTTAGTTTAGTTTTGCCCTTGTTTTTCTGTTTTTGCTATTCAGCCAAATAAGCGGCTCACTTTTTGTTAAACTTCAGTTTTTCTCTCCCGTGTCTGCATTTGGGTTCGCTCCACTAACACACCAGCCATCCCGGCCGTAACAGGTGCATCCCTATCTGTCACGCTAACTCTCTGCACATCCTCCTTCACTACATCCATGAATCTTCACTGAGATTTCCTCTTTTCTTCTTGTCTGATGCCTCAATCTTCAACATCCTTTGTCTAATTTAGCCACTATCCAGTGCATACCTCCACTTCTCTGGGCTTTGAAACATGATTGATGAAATATTTCAGGCCTGATCCCTGAAGTGAAGCAGCTAAGGTTAGGTCAATTCTTTGGCATGTAGCTCACTGCACTGTAGTTTTGTCTTAATCTGGAGCATCAAACAGATGGCACGGCCACGTGTTTGTATGTCATGCATTGACGGTAGGGACACATGCACTGTCTCTCTGAGACGGTGCCCACTGAACAGAACCACAGTGTGTATGCTGGAAGGTTATCTGTGAATCTATGGCATCAGTGTCAAAACACATTTTTAACGGAGCACATGGATTAGATGAAGTTTATATACAGGGTTTGAAAAACAGGAAGTGAAAGTTGACTCATGGTTTCATTTACCAAAATATGATTAGTTTTTAACCTGGAATGAACCCAAGAAATTCATTGTGCAATTTAATAATAATAATAAAAATGCTCTCAAATCAAATCAGATGAAAAACAGATTATTCGGTTCCCTATTTTTACTCTGTGCATGCATTTCCTTGCATGTTTCATTATTTGCCTTGGAAGCAACATCTCGTGACTCTCTTGTGGCCTAAAGCAAAGCGTCCTTTAAAGCCTTCCTGTGCCTCTGGGTTTCAGTGAAGGTTTCACTCTGCAGAGAACAAAAGCTCTGTCAGTGGGACAGACTGACTTCTGATGCCTGAGGATAGAATAGCAAGGAAACCGGAAAGGGACCGGGGTGAAAAACACACAAGTTTGGCTGCTCACTGTTTGTAACAAAAACCAACCCTGAATCTAAATTAGCCAAACACACACAGGGGGGGGGGGGAGCTTTATCTAACTTAAGAATGGGAGGCATGCCTACAGAGTAAACATCCCAGACATGGAATGACAAAAAAATATATTTTAAAGTTGAAATAAGTTATAAGAAAAAAAACTTGCAACCCTAGTGAATCAGTGAGATTTATTCTTTTAATGTTTGTATTTTAATGTCAGTGTTTCTCTTTGAGCTGAAAGGAGCTAAATTTCTGCTTAGTCTTCCGTTTTGAAACCTAAAAGCTGATCATTTATACGGATTATTATAAATGATTATATATTTGATTTGAATGTCTTTCAACTTTTAGCTACCATGCTAGTTTAAAAACTTAGTGTTTATAGCTCATTTGCTTTTACTTGTCAGTGTGCATTGCCTTAAACTTGGAGGTCCTTAGAAATCATTTAGCCATTATGTGCTTTTTATACTTGTGTCTCAGAGCCAAGAGCTGAACAGACCTAAAAAACAATTAAACTATAAAGACTGGTTGCAGGCAGTTCCTCCTCTTGATAGCAGTCATAATGTGGAATGATGTCCCTGGGCTTGTTGTCACTCTTAGCAGTCACGAGGAAAATGCTTGAAAACTAAAAATAAATGTTGGGATCCAGGCTCACACCAGTGTATGCAGCACAGACAGATGAGTGACTTTAACTCTGAATAAATTAATAGATGTGAAAATTCTGGTTTATCAATAATAATCTGATGCTGAATAAGTAACAAAGGCACACAAACCTGAAACCTAAATTTAAGAGATTGGGGTTTGATGGTTGTTCTTTTTTTAATATTAGAAGCAAAAAAAGAGGAAATGCAAACTATAAGAGAAAAAAGGATGTTGCACATTCTCTGTTTTGCTGTTTTCATCTGCATGAAAAAAAAGGTTTTTGAGTTGCATCAGCGCTTCATATACATCTGTGGAAACTCTTTGTTTTAACCAAACAAAGCAGAACTAGCATGAACCTCTCCTCTTCGCAGGTTACACTTCATAACTCGGCATGTTTGTCAGGTTCGAAGCGTATATTCGCAGATATTCCACCTGTGTGTTTACATTTGAAGAGTTCAGGGCCAAAGGTTGTTGTCCTCAACGGATTTAGCCCGTCTTTCGTTAGAGGTCTGTCTAAGGGCAAAACAGTCACATGGTGACAGTGTAATCCCGTCTCACATGCAGAGACTGTATCACTCTGCAGAGATGGCTGTGTTAGCTGCTGGCAACCTTGTGACTCACCTCAGGATGAACATGATGTTGTACTGTACACAAACAAGTAAATGTAGAAATAATGGAGCATAAAGTGAACACATATCTGACCAATAGCACATCGGACAGACCCGACCGCGAAGAACGACCTTTACTGCAGTTTAGATTTGTTTCTGTGATTAGCAGATTGCCGGATATATTTACTCAGCGTTCTCAGAGAGCTCCCTGTCTTCGACAAAGCTGACTAATACGACCACTGCTCGCTGTCTGTCCCCAAACTGCTAATGCTTAAAGGGAGCGTGTAAGGCTTAATCCCATATTACCGTGGCTATGTTAAGTGTAAGCATCTGACTGTAACACTTCTAAGCAGAGCCTCCATGCAGGGCACGGAGATAAACAGAATTCCTATTTGATAAGCTCAAGCTGCAATCGGTCTTTATGAAAGTTTATAAGAGTTCTTATTGCCTGGTGTTTGAATTTGACACAACAGTGGAAATGTGGGGGAAATGAGTGTCTGCTGAAACCCTCTCATATCAAGGCAATCCAATAAAGAGATCTTCCAGGCGGGAACCTGTCGTTCAGTTAAGTGTGTTTAGGCCTGATGATGCCATTTCTTACACAATGGCTGGCTGGGACTACACTACGCCGGCGAAAGTCCCAAGTCTTTCTAACAATATGTAAGCACAGGCTTTTTCTGTTGCCAAACAAGGACTGTAACTACAGTGCAAGGAAGAAAATTGTGCAAATTTTATATTGTGTGCGTCAGAAGCACCTGCATCTTTTTAAATGCTTATTTCTCCAGAAAATTATAAAAGTGGGATGTAAGCTACAGCAAAGACATGAAAGAGACAAAGCCTTTCAGGTCAGTCACTGGATAAGTATGGGCTTACCACTCTCCCCCTCTCTGTCTCTCACTAAGGTGGTAATCTCCAACTAATAGCAAATTAGGATATTGGCAGTGACAGCAGCTGTGAGTTATGTCTGACACCTGCAAGGACATGTCAATACTCAGAGACAAGGTCACAAATGTGCAGGTCTGTCAGTCACAGAACATGGTTACAGATGATACCTTTAACATCATGGTTAAACTTGATGTTATAATGATGGAATCATGTAAAATATCACAGAAATACAAGACGTGGTAAAGATAGAGGTATAAAAGATCCTTTACTGGAACAAAAAACAAACAAACAGCTTTTCTCTTGTATTCTCCCTTACTGTTATTCTTTTATTATTTCATTGTGCCTTTCTTTTTTCTTGTTTAAATGACTGACAAAACCATACAAAATGATCTCTGCAAACGCTACATCTATTTTGAGGCAAATATATTTAATTTAATTTAATACTTTATGATTGTTCTCCACCACAGCTGAACGATGTGACAGCTGCTGTCGATATTCAGCAGCTTGTGATTTTATTTGTTGTCCATCCCTTCATGACAATCATGTACACATTTTCCGGTGGCTACTTTCAACAGGATAGTGCATGATGTCAGAAAGCTCAAATCATCCCAATCTGGTTTCTTGAACATCACAGTGAGGAACAGGTGATAAAGTATATATCATGGATGTGCGACCAACAAATCTGCACCAACTGTGTGGTGCTGTCATGTAAATATGGACGAGAATCTCTGAGGAACGTTTCCAGCACCTTGCAGAATCTAAGCCTTAAAAGACAATTCTGAAAACAAAAGGCAGTCCAACATCAAAACTAGAAAGCCATATCTAATAAAGTAGCTGGTGGGTATAAATCCCCACTATATTGTATATATTTGTTCAGATCAATTATGCTTTTGCAAACTTTGAATAAAGGACTTATTATAGCTGTTTTTTTGTTAAACTTAAGTGAAATATATTTCTGCAAAGTAACTACATATCAAATACATATGACAGAGTAATACATATTATATTTACCACTGAAAAGTAATAAAATAGAGAATAATAAAGTAAAGAAGGAGTGGCCTACTTTACACACACACATCTTATTTGCTCATCTTATCGGCCACCTGCAACCTCTTCCATCTGCTCCACTATATAAATTAATCCAAACATGTTAGCTACATGTGCAGCAGGAGAACACCGAGAGGAGCTTGTTGGAAAGGCGGGCAGACAGATGGTGTGAATGACACAACTCTGCATGTTCTGTACACGTCATCCATGTAGCACCTGAAGTGGCATTTGATAATGAAACAGCGAAACCAAGTTGGGAGATAATGCCAAAATAAAATGTGGCGGTCTCTTGAGATTTTTGGTGCATGGTTAAGCTGATGTGCTTTAAACCATAACTATACTCTGCCTGGTTCTCACCAACTTGTTATTGATTGATTAACACCCGCCTCTAGCCAATACCTTGTACTGATGTTGTGCAAAGGCCAGAAAGTGCAGCCATTTCTCCCTTTGCCTCGTTGATTTCTGCCTTTCCAGATGGCTCCAGTTGTCACACTGAAGTCTCGATGAGTCACAAGGTGGCATGACTACAGAGCTGAGAGATTTCATCCCCTCATCCTCCCTTCAAGGTTTTTTTTAAAGGTTTGTACTGGACACATGACAGATATATGAGTCATAACTTGGATATGGAAAAAAAAACAATAAAAACAATAACTGTTTTGGTACAGGTCAGTGTGCTCCGTAAAGGAGGAGTAGCCATTTGATGTGCTAGCATTCCAGTGCGGTGAAGTGGATTTGAAATGGAAATTATTATTAAAATTGCAGTTAGAAGTGTTTGATGCATGCCATATCAAAACATGTTACAGAGAAACTTCCTAATGTCACATTGACATTTGATTTTTTATTTATTTTTTTTACCTCTGGTGCTGCTAATGAGCTGCATAGAGGTGCATATTGTGCACCACCATTAGACTCCTGAATCAGAAAACCCGATTCATGCTAGGTGTGAATGAGATCCACTGATAGTAAAGTCCATTTGCAAACTACTCCAAATGATACTGTGACAAAGGGCAAAGGGAGAATCTGATAAATTGCTCAACAGGCTACAAAGAATGTTTTTGCTGCTGCGCTTACCACAACATTTGGGTGCGGCTCAAGTTAGCTGAAAAAAGCTAAGGGTTGTGTAATCCCTGAGAAACCCTAATCAGCACCAAGTCAGATAGCTGTGAGTTATCCATCTGTTACTGGCCGTAAAGGTGACTTCCTCAACCAAAGTAATGCCCGATTTCAAAACTTCAAAGGTAACCTCCATGGTTAAACTACAGTAACAATCAGGGGATTGCCAAAGTCATTAGGATTCATTCTCCATACATAGGGCTCTGCGGGCTTGTCCGCTGGCTAATTTTTTAATGAAATGAGTGAAAAGTAAGTGAAAACTTTCCACTACTGGTTTCTCAGAAAGAAAAGTTCTTCAATCTCACCGCATCAAAGAACAATTCACTGAATAGCCGTTTAATTATTTTGATAAAAACCAAAATGTTGAAGATTTTTATTTACACCTGGGTCAGCAGATACCCAGCACCTTAACCCACTTATCCCTCCAGTCAAAAGTCAGATTTAGCTAGTACCAGGAAGTCTCAATCAGAGTTCACGGTTTTCAGGCACTGGCTTGTTGAGGTTTGCTGACTGTGGAGATAAATGAACATGTGAACGTGTGAAGTTCCAGTGCTGAACAGTCTTCAGGGAAAGTGAGGATAGTTCTTTGAACATATATATATTCTTGTTGGGCCCTGAGTACACATCCATTGTTTGACATTGTAGGATTGTACTGAATGTATTTTTCCATTCAAGACTAAGAACAAGTTGCTTAGGAACAACACGTAAACCTTTACAAAGGGCGCTGCTGGCTTAATATCTGCTTGTATTGTGTATTCTAGTCTTTTTCAGCAAACTAAGCCTTTAAGATACTGGCTGGAAGCCAAGGGCTTTGTTTTCTAAAGGATGCCCCTTAGCCTTTGGTGTGAACGGCACTTTAATGTGTCCTAACACGTCTTCAGTAAGTTGACGCAGAGTTTTGTCTTCAGTTCTTGGAAAAGAAGCTTAATGCCCCCACCGGGATGTGAATTGTAAACTATAGAACAAGTACAGTAACTGACATACACACATATCTAAATCACAGCTAGCACAGTCATGTCTAAGTTGTTTACAGCCCTTCTTGGCACTGTTGAGAACTCGTGATAATGAAGCCATTTGGAAAAACAGTAAAACAGTGCCATTAAGAAAAGGTTCCCATGAGTTTGAAGACCCCGATGAAGGAATTATTTGTTTCCCACAAATAAAAGGGTCGGTGAAACATCAATTCTGTGGTGAAACTCACAGCAACGGACCCAGTTTAGTGGTAATCTTGAGAAATGGCGCCATCACCAGGTGCCTTAGGTGTCTTAAATTGCTCCTCTAATCAAACAAATGTACAATGACATTTTTTGTTAATGAACGAATGAAACAAGTGGAAAGGAAAGAGTGTGTTTCCCTCTTTTATTTAAGGCTGGATCTAAAACCCAGCAAACCTCTTCTTAGCAGTAATACTATCTATCCCATGTTATTATAGAGTAAAAAAATGTTTTGTCTTATTTTTTTTCTAAGGAAAAGAAGAATACATCAGGTCACATTCACCCCAACAGCTCTGTGAGGCTGTCCTGCAAAGCAATGCTGAAATAGACTCGAATGTAACTTGCTTGGCCAAATAAGTCACCACCCAGATTTAACTAAGCAAATCTAAATCATGACAGCAGCACAGTGGTGTTGTGGTTGCCTCATAGCAAGAAGATCCTAGGTTCAAATTTCTGTCTGTAGTTTGCATGTCCTCGCCCTGTCCGCATTGGTTCTCTCAGTGAGCTGCAGCATCCTCCCAGAGTCCAAAGGCATCCATGGTGATAGGTTAACTGGTCATTCTAAACTGAATGTGAGTGTGAATGGTTAGCCCTGCTGTAAGCTGGTGGCCTGCTATCGCTGTGCCCCGCCTTCCATCCTTTCACAGCTGGGATAGGCTCCAGCTCTCCACCACGACCCCGTACTGGATAAATGGAAGAAAACGGATGGGTGGGACTATTATTGATGACACTTGAATGTTCTCTGTATTAGCTTAAAACTGTGTGATTTATTCGGTGCTGAGTGGAGCTGGCAGGAATGGCACTGGATAAAATTTAGAAGCCGATGAAAGGTCAGAGAACTCAAATTTAGTGGTTGCTGCTCACCTACTAAACAACAAATTTAATTTGAAATCCATCCTGTTGGTTATTGATAATCTCCAGACCACAAAAAAGGGAAAAAAATCACAATGTGTTGAAGAAACTGAAGAAAACACTACTCTTGCGTGCAATATTGTTTTATTGGTAAAATTCAGAGCAGTTATTTTCTGGTACACACACTAGGCGACAGATTTCTCATTTTAGGTTAAAATAAAGTGCATTACTGTGTTAGAAGGGGTAAGTATTCATGCTGGAGAAATGTCACTGTTCAAACAGCGAGGCAAACTACAGCAGCGTAATACAACTAAATATGTTAACATTTAGGTGCGTCTGCACATTAAATATGGCATAAAGCAATATTTTACGTAACACCAAACAAAGGGATCAGAAGAAGATTCAATTATCTTCTGGATAAAGCGAACATAAACTTTTTTTTGCCAATATTTCTCGAGTGTGAAAGTATCAATTTAACCAGCTGCCTTTTTTAAAACGTAAAAATTATATTTAATGAAGTTCAGTAAACTTGTTTATCATTTTTTTTAAACATTCAAATTCTTGCACACGACTTCCATCTAAATTAAACACACATGTTCGCAGTGCAAAGACATTTTGTAGTCTGTTGTAAATATATTACACATGATCTCTTCAGAACCCATTTTGCAAAATATGTTTTGTCACAGTTGGTATGTCTCTCAAAGAAACGTTAAACAGCCACAACGAACAGCTCTCTGTACATCTGCACCAAACATAACCAGCTCTTTTCAAATATATATTCTATGCAATATGCTGAAAATAAAATAAAAACTGCAAACATACAAATGCATGTGTTTTTTTTTCACTTTTGTTTTACTAGACGTGCTTGTTACCTCCTTGCAAAATATCCACCATTAAAAAAAAAAGCCCTCAACTTTCACTGAAGCTGCATCACAAACCTGCAGACCTCTCAGCAGTCAATATTAATCCTCGCCAGCAGCTCCTCCAAGGCTTCCAGTTTCTGGTTAGCCTCCTCGATTGCACTGTACGTCTGCACGTTGCTGGCGATGTGGTAGCGGATGTCGTCCACCAAGGGGACCGAGTCCGTCTCTTGGCGCTTCTCTAAAGACGCGGCGTCCTCCTTGACCATCTCGGCAAACTCTGCTTGCTCCACCAGCTGTGATGGGACGAATGCAAGAGGTAGACAGTTGTGAATTCTTCCTAATGGAGAACTCGGGGGATGCTGACACACTTTTAAGGAAAAATAAGCTCTGTAGTTCTGAAACAGCAACAAAAATATTATAAAATGGTCTCAGAGATCAAAACATCATTAATGATTGGCATTTGGGCATTTTCGACTGGTTGTTAACACAAACATCTAATTAGCCAATCAAACTCCAACAACTCAATGCATTTAGGTACCTATAATCTGGGAAATAATTATTTGATCCCCAGCTGAATTTGTGAGTTTGACTAGAATATAATATGAGCATGAACAATAGCACAGATACAATGAAGAACTACGACCCACTGACAATGGGACACCATCACTGCCACGCACCCGCTCGATGATCTTGGCCATGAACTCTGTGCACTGATCTTCTAGCCGAGAGAGACGGAAGAGCTTGGCCGTCTTCCACATGTGCAGAACGTTTTCCTCGCATATCGTCTTAGCCAGCGTCTTTCCACACAGGCGCTTAAGCCCCGGCAGCAGATACATGTCAGCCACACACAGCACATCAAACACGTTTTCCGTCATTAGCTGGACATGCAGAGAAACCAGCAGGGAGAATATTATTATCACGAGAATTCAAAACAGCAATCCTCCCTCTGGATGCCTTGTACATATAAATCAATATCTTTAGTGACACTTATTTAAGTGTCAAAACTTACGATTAAGGTACAGGGGAGGTTGTCAAACGAGTTAAGAAATTTCAAGATGACAGTGTGAGATCACTGGTGAGCATTTTTTCAGAATTTGTCTGCTTCTGAGACAAAATGTGCCGTCACTTGTGGATTTTAATGCTCTAATTCCAAATATGACAATTAAAATAGCTAATTAGTGCCCAGTTCCGTGTCTCCTATTTTAATCATAAATTCTAAGCTTATAGCAGCTTTATGTAATAATAAAAAAACTGGCCCAGATGTGTGGAAATGAGCTGTTGTGACACAGAGAAAGTCTAACTAATCAACCCAGATCTCTTTTGCCTAGGATATTACAACATGTAAATATATCTGCTTTATTACTTGGCTGCATGTCTGTTTATGGATGCCTCCACAAAAAAACCACAGTGAATTATTTAACAACGGAGGGCACCAGCAGAGGAAATGCAAATGCTGTATGCATTTCACTGATACAAGTTCTGTGAATTACGTGTCTTTCAACAGCATACTGGAAGAAAATGTGAAAAATGCTACTAATAGGACTTTTTTACATTAGAGATCTTCTTTTAGCTGCTCCCTCTAGGGGTCACCACAGCAGATGATCTGCCTCTATTTCACACCAACCTTCATCTACCTCCTCCACGGTCTTCATCTTTGTCTCCTGATTGGCAGCTCTATTGTCAACATCCTTTTTTGCCCACGAGGCAATTATGATTTTATGAATTGTAGTTCACATCAGGCCAAATTAATCAAAAATTTAATTTAAGAAGATGAAAGTAAAAATTAGGACCTACCCCTATTTTAACCAAAATTGTACTCATTTCTGGTTTCAATAAAGATTTTTTTTAGTTTTGGAGTCAAAAACTAGAGCCAACCAACAGTTTTACGCATCACATTCAGTTTCACCGACCCAAAAATCTGTCTAGTTTGACAATATTTATTTCATAAGCACTTTCGCCGTAAGCCTCTGTATCCACTATGGCTCTGATGTTGCCATATCAATACAGGAAAGCTTCTCTTACAATATGATGAGAAATCCTCACCAGGATCACAATTGTTCAGGTATTTAACAATTAAGCTTTGCTACACAGGTTTGTCTGTGTTTATAATCGATGTTTGTTTTCAAAGATCCTTTTTTTCCTAAATAAAAAAGTGCGGAATGATTTATTAGGGATGCAAACATCACAGAAAGAAAAAATGTGCACAAACCTCAGTGTCATCTGTGTAGATGTAATACATGATGTGGATAAAGATTTCATGTGAGATGTTGTGTAAAGTAATCACTGGGGTGCTGGGCTGAGACTGGAGCTGCTCTCCCTCACTGAAGTGGTCCTCCAGGAGGGCTTTAAAATAATCACTACGTCCACAGAAAAATGCCTGGAGAGAGACGCACAACTGCACTTCAGTCATTCACATTCATGTTTATGCTGCGGTGGTGTGGGAGTCTGCACTGTAACTGAGAAGACACTGTGAGGATTTTCTCATCCGTACCTTATGGCACAAGAAATCGTAACCATCGACTCTGAAGCAGATGTCGGGATAAGTAGGGAAGCGGTCGACTCTGTTAAAGGGAAGCTCACCAAATCCAACCTAAAGAGAATCAACAGGAATGAATGCGGTGTTCAGCTAAAATACTTATTTTACTGCCATGATGTCCTCACCCTTAATTCAGTGGGCAGGGCACAGTCTGCTAACTGAGCCATCTCATCCTGAAGTTGACAGCTGTGAGGCTCGAGGGTGAGAACTTTGACACAGATTCCCGGTTTATTGGACACTTTGATATGAGGACAGAAAGAAAACAAGACAAGATGGAAAACTCATCATTAGTGGGCGAAAAAAACAACAGCTCTAGGCTACGTCCACACTAGCCCGGATAGATTTGAAAATGGCGCTTTCGTCTGAAAACGCTCCGCATCCACACTATCATTATCAGTCGTTTTCACAGAGTTGCGCGTCCACATTGAAACGGCTGGAAACGCTTGCGTTCCAGTCCTGCGCATGCGTGAAACGCAAGAAGATTCGACCCTGCCTCATTTCTGTCTGCCGTTTATTTACTTTCCAGCTCTTTGAAACGTCCCAGCTAAATGTTGAGGAAAAGCACAGAGTTTTTTAAATGGACTAACGATGAGGTGGAGTTGTTGCTGCGAATAACACAAAGGTACAAATTTGCAAAAGCGAGTGAAGTAAAGAATCTGAAGAAAAGCTATCTGGAGCATGTACAAACTGATGTTAATGGTAAATGGCCTGTATTTGTATAGCACTTTCAGTCATCACATTCAGTCATCCACCCATTCACACTCACATTCACACACTGGTGATGGCAAGCTACATTGTAGCCACAGCCGCCCTGGGGCGCACTGACAGAGGCGAGGCTGCCGGACACTGGCGCCACCGGGCCCTCTGACTACCACCAGTAGGCAACGGGTGAAGTGTCTTGCCCAAGGACACAACGACCGAGACTGTCCGAGCCGGGGCTCGAACCGGCAACCTTCCGATTACAAGACGAACTGCCAACTCTTGAGCCACGATCGCCCATAATCTTTAATAGGGCTGTCAAAATTGAGAGCAAACAAAACAACTGCTGTATAATACAATCTGCTATCTTAGTTTAATAGGTCACATGATTGCATCACATGACTAAAATGTGTCATCGTTTTCGAAAAGGCTTCGGGTTCGCTGTCCACAGTGCGATGCAAAAACGGCGTTTTCAAATGTATCCGCTTTGGAGAGCGTTTTCAAAATGCTGCGTTTTCCTTGACCGAAAACGCCGTCTCAATGTGGACAAAAGGCCCGAATGGAGAGAAAAAGATGCGTTTTCAAATGAAAACGTATTAGTGTGGACATGGTCCTAGATAAAAACATATGGGATTAAAAGGTGGTCTGGTATTTTGAGGCTAAGTGGAAAAACTGCATTACATCAGGAATATGCAATCTTGAGCCACTCCTTTTTTATATATTTTTCTAACGAAAGCAGAAATAGGTCCAGAGATTTATTGAAGCATGTGCAAACATGCAATGGAAATACAGTATTTAAGGCGAACAGAGCTGGAACGAGCTTAAAAGTCAACATTTAGTATGACTACCTTCAACAGCATGAAGTCTCTTAGGCAGCTTTCTTGTAATCTCTTTGTCTTCAGGAATAGTTCTCCAGGCTTCTTGAAAGACAAAGCTGTTCTTTGGATGCTTCTGCCTTTTGTTCAGTTCTCTGTCAAGATGATCCCACACTGCTTTAATAATGTTCTGGTCCGGGCTCTGGGAGAGCTCCACTGTGTTTTATCATCCAGGTATGCTTTTACTACGCTGGCAGAGTTTTTTGGGCTCATTGTCATGATCCCAAAAAAACTGAGAAAGACTTTAAGAAAGCCTGAAGAACTATTGCTTAAAACCTCTTTAAAAATTACAATAAAAGAGAAATGAGAGGTATCTTAAGACTGGCTTAAAGTTGTACGTGCATTACTCAAGTAAATATAAATCAAGAGTTCTGCCTTACCAAATTCATACACTTGTTTGCATTTATTCTCCAGCTCTTCTATGAGATCTGCCATTTTGCACTGTTTAGCCAGTCGTCTACTGTCCTCCACAAGACTTATATCAATATCCATCCGTCCTGAAACAGAGATAAAGAAACAACATTTTCTTACTAAGATTTTTGCATGTTATAAAAATATTACATTAAATACAATCCAACTATCATCCAAGCATGCTTTCTACAACATTTCATTAAAGAGTAGCGTGTGCAATTTCTTCTTAAAGATCAAATTATTTTACCATTATTTATTTATATCCCAAAAGCAGATTCGATAACTCACCACTTCATGCATAATGCACCTTCTATGTGTATGGACGTGTGCAGGTATATGTATACAGATGTATGTACATGTGTGTGTGCGTGTACATGTCTATAATTATAGATATCTGTTACTTACATAGGAATAGTAGCGGTAGAATAGTTAAATTTATGTCCTGCATATTTCCACAACCATAGCCATAATCACATACTGTGTATGCTACCGTTGTATATAGTGTATTATCGTACTTATTTTATATTCGTTTGTATTTTATTTGTATCTTTTGCATTTTCCTTCTTTCCTTCCTGCCCAACAACACCGGTTTCTCCTGTACGATACATGGAAGATCAGCTGGTATATTTTTCACCCACCTGTGTAGAAATATTGTAGAATTGCTCCAAAGGCAGCAGGATTGATCTGAAATCAAAACAGCCTTTATCCATACAGTATAACTAAAAATTGTGAATTACACATGGTGATATAACAGGACACTAATGAAAACATATAGACTTACCAAAGGGTGCTTGAGGTTGATCAAGTTCTTCCCTTTCCATTTGGTCTCAAACATTTCCGTGAAGTACTCTGAGCGAGCACTGAGAACACATCGGTGTGCTAGAAACGTTTGTCCGTGAACCAGGAATTTGACGTCACTATACTGACCCTGCTCTAGCAACCTAAAGAAAAAACCCAGAAATGTCTGGATTAGACAAACGTACTATAACATCCTGTTATTGCTCTTATTTTCTTGTTTCTTTTCAACATAAAAATCATGACCCTTACATGTGCAGAAAGTAGTTGAAATCATCCCGCTGCATGGCGCGGATGCTTACACACTTGTAGTCTTTGAGCAGGCGTCGAACAGAGTCGCTCAGGGAGCCATACATGCATCTCTCGCCATCAAACGTGTTGGCTTCACACTTGGCACCTAAAAAAAAAACAAATGAATAAATGAAATCAAAAATTTCAAAGCCTAGAATGATACAACAGAATATGTCAGAGCAGTTCTAAAGCACAGCACATCAGTTTAATACTGTGTTATTTGATTATAACTGATTGTAACTTACCACTAGCCAACAGGTACTGGACCAGCTCCTCGTGACCACAGAGACAAGCATAATACCTGAAGCACACAAGTGTTTATATTAAAAGCAGTTATGATTATGATGCGGCGTTGATGGGAGAATTACATCAGCTGCCTATACTGTACTTACAATGGAGTGCTGTCCCATTTATCTTTTACATTGAGGTCAACATCTCTTTGTTCAACAAGGTATCTAGGCAAAGAGCAGAGAGGTTACAGTGATGCGCTTCGATAAACACAGACACGACTCACCATACAAAACGCCAGGATTTAAATAAAAATAAACAGATACATACGTCACACAGGATGAGGAGGGTATATACAAATGATTTTATTTTATAGAATTATTGAATTCTGTTTGATTAATTAATCCCCTTATTCATTCTAATCAATTTGAAAAAGCAGCTTCTCAGCATGAGATTGAACCGCTTTCATGACTATGACATCATTCTTTTACAAAATCATTTGCATTCATTTATTACAGTACTAATAAGTAAAACTTGGAGGCATGCAGTTCTGATGGCTTGGATAATTAGGCTGGCTCATATTTGACTCTGGCATACTTTGGTATACAGAGTATTTTATGTTCGACTTGATGATTGCATTGTTGCAAGAAGCCCAGGTCCTGTGGCTGCAAAACAAATCCAAATCATCACCCCTTTATCCCAGTGCTTGACAACTAGTATGAGGTGTTTGTTGTTTTTGATTTTCTGCTGTACATTATGGTCTAAATATGGTCATCTGTCTAAAGTACATGGCTCTAGAAGTCTTATTGATTGTGCAATGTTTGTTTCTGTAAGCACTACACAGTCTGAACCTATGATAAATTTGCTGGACATTCTGTTAACACACGTGAATGCTCCAGACCAGCAAACTGCTAAAACCTCTAAAATCTTCATAGAGCTCCTCACACTTGCTGGTGATCAAATTATCAAGTGCACTCAATTACTAGTGCCAGCCTGGTTGCTATTTGGCCTCTTAATTCCTATGGAAACACAGGACTGCAATGAATCCCATGAAAACTTTCTAGTACACATGACTGTACAGACACGCCCCCTTTATTGGACTCTGCAACAATTGGTTTATGTATACATTGTAACCACTGATGATTCCTTCGATCAGCTAAGCATAGTTTTGCTGTCCTGTCAAGCTCTTTCCTCGTAATTCTCGGGGTAACTCTGTCCTATAGCAGGAGACTAGATATCCGGTTGAGCATCCGACACTGATACCTAGTGCGATCATTACGTCTGGACACCGAGGAGCTGACCTACACAATTAGCTACAGTTACAAACTGGCTCATCGTGGCTCCTGTTAGCAACACTGCCTTCTGTGGTTAACTCGCGTTTATTTGCATAAAACCGAAGTTAAACTGCAAGACTGCATTGTAGAAAAAGCTAGCCCAATCTATGCTAGAACTCTCACCGGCAAACACAGTAAAGTAAAATAAGTTATCATCGAGCACACAAGCCATAATAAGCTCAGCAGAGCTGATGGTTACCTGACTCTACAAATGTCGCCCTTTCTGCAACTACTAAACAAATCGTACACATCCATAATCGCCGCGGTGTTTTCGGTCCTCTGTAATGCATTGAGACGGCCTGTCTACCGGACAGGTGAGTGATGGTTTGCTGTAGCTTCAGAGTTTTGCTCGGTGAACGCTGAGAAAGTTGTCACCGTTGTTTTTTGTTGACAAGCTGTGCGGGGTCCTCGGTGTTTTGGTCGAAGAGGTCCAGCAGTCACGTGACATCAGCGTACACTTCACAAACGTAAGGGAATAACTGCAAAAACGGCAGCTATATGCTATTCTTTATCCGCACTACTAAATCCTTTTTTTTTTACTTGTGAGCCACATGAATAGAAATCTTTTAAAAGTTTTACAATGAGCTGATAATTCTAACCGCAGAGGCATAACTTGAACAAGTAGCAACCCGTGCTCAATATATAAAAGCTGAATTTCCGAGCTTACGCCGTTAACTTGAACGGTACACGTCATGCCGTCACGTCGTTCGTTTATGTGTGATTTGAACAAGTGGTAAAAATGCAATTAAATAGCGCCTTTCGCTCTTGTTAAAGTACATTCTTTTCATCGGATTAAGCAGCTGTCAGAAGATGTTTCATTCCGCTATTTGACCAAAGAACTACGAGACAAACCTTGCCCTATTTTCTTGCTCTTAACTAGGCCAAGCCAAGGCATACAAGGCCACAGTGCTGTGTCATGCAGTTCAGTAACAGACAGAGGCAATACGTGCATTACACCCATATTTACTTATTTTGTATTGTACTGTATGTCACAATATTTATTCAGAATCCTAAAAAGAAAAAAAAAGCTAAGGTTAAGCTTGGTTATTTGGGAGGAGAAAAAACACAATAAACACACTTTAACAGAAAAGTGTGTGTGTGTGTGTGTGTGTGTGTGTGTGTGTGTGTGTGTGTGTGTGTGTGTGTGTGTGTGTGTGTGTGTGTGTGGTAGATTGATGGTTCTGAGTTACTTTCTCACTTCCTGTTTTCACTCTTAATAAAAGTAAGATGCAAATTACTGTAAAGTTGTTTACTTTTAACAACATTGGACAAATGCGCTTTGCAAAGCTTGATAAGAAAGCTGGCTAACTGTGCAAGTGAACAGACTCAACCCTATCTTTAAGACAGGAGAATCTGAAGGATTATAATCAAATATCCTGAAGATAAATATGAAAACTGCATTCAAAATTACTCTCTATGCAAATTGAATGGAAAGTCAGCAAATACAATCAGGTTATCTGTTTTAAGATTGTGTGCTGAGGCTTATCAAACAATAAAACTGTAAAATTGTTCATAGTCAGAAAAAAAATATCTAAGAATAAAGTTGCCTCTTTTCTTTCTAATCATCAGGGAAACACGAAGACATTACACGCTACTGCAAAACTTTAACGCTCCTACTGTTCACACACAGATTTCTGAGGGATTTTCCAGGAATGGCAATGCTTTTTCAGAGAATCAATTTCGGATCAGAAATCGCTGATTTCCTACTCGCTGATCTCTAATCTGGAACATAATCTGCTCTGGAGCAGGTTATGTTACTATGGCAATTTACAGAGATAACAAGTGAACCGCCTTCACACTAACCCACACAAACCCAGGGTTAACCCTGAGGTTACCTGGAAAAGACTAAATCCAGTTCTGTAATACAGTGTGTGGTCCGTGTAACCAGTTTGTTTTTGATCACAGATCAAAAGGTTGTTGAGATATTAACTCAACTCCAATTTTAATTTGCTGTGACAAAACTTAGAAACACTAAGACCCAGTTTATAGATCATGTGCACCAGTTTTGGTAAAGATTGTTGCTCAGACAGTTCAAATTAATTTCAAACATCACAGTTGGTCCAGCTATAGACCAGTCTGTAAATACAAGTTAAGCTTTATTAGGTAAAATAAACAAAAAACAAAAGCTCTATGACTCAAAGCTGAACTCGGGCTTTGGACCAAAAGATTCTAAGTGTTAGTAAAATCAGTTCATTATTGCTGTTATTTATATACAATAAGAAAAGTGAAAATGTCCCAAAGCCCCATCCTTTTAAACTTGGATGTAAGATTTCATGACCTTTTATCACCCCAAATGTATAGAGTAGTTACAAAATCTTTAAAGCAAATGTATGTGAGAAACCACTGAATTCATGACACACTCGGTTCAAAAATGAAAACTGAATTCAAAAATGACACTCCCAAATTCCTTCATAGAGGCTACACTGCACTAAAACATCAAAAGAAGAATAACATCTAATCACAACAAATGAGAGGCGTAATTTTAAATTCCAACTGCAATTTGCAAATTACCTTTGGCCTGTATTGCACTGAGAATGTTTCGTCACACAGATATGACTGATTCTGATACATGCAACAATGCAAATATTGGGTCAGGCGAGTATATGTCACTATTCTTTATTATATCCACTCTTTTTCACAATGCTAAATGACATTTAAGGGTCAAAAACACCAAGAGAGCCAGTGATTCAGTTGTTTTCATTCTTCCTGCAAACATACCTTCTCTATTGAATAGAAGTGTTGACGGGAGGCAGGCAGGTGCACACGCCATGCCTTTTACGCAGCCATGCCTTTGTGATTCATGCAAAACGCAGTTTGCATGAAGGGAGGACGTTGGTAGTTTGCTCCAAAATCCCGGATTGCTTTTCAGTGTACTGGTAAAACTTTGAATTATTTTACACACCCTAAGTAGCGAACAGTCCAAAACACTTCCTGTTCTTTCATTAAGGAGCACTGTTTTAAGAGACTTCACAGTTTTTCTCATGTTTTATCAGCGTGCTGACCTCAGCAGTTTGGTGTATCAGCTTGTCAGCTTGCTTGTCACGTGCTTCATGATGTTGTGATGTGGACATTTCTGTGCTCTTTGTGCAGAGGAGGTTTTTTTTGTTTTCTGTTCTCATGCTGTCCCCCCATAGGAGCCCAGCATGAGTAGAGGTCTCTTTTTTCCCCCTCCTCGTCTTGCCCATTGTAGTGTACATTTCAGTGTTTTTCCATAATACTACCGGTCTCTGACCTGTCTCCCCATGTGATGTCTGTGTTGTGTATGTAAGGTCAGGGAGGGTCCCATTTTGCTGCAGGGGAACTTGCATGTGACAAATAAAGGCTTTCTTGACTCGACTTGACTCTTGAAATACAAGTTAAAATGCATTTGGAAATCACTGCTTTCTTCCTTTATGTGAATTTTCCATCTAGTTTTCTGAGCTGGGTTGTATCCCAGCTTTTTCCACATCTATCAGGAACAAGATAAAGTATATTAGTGTTTTGCTCTTTACCTGTCACAGCTCTCCTGAATCCTTGCTGGGTGTCAACAACTGCACATCTGTTGTTGCTCTTTTTCACCCAAAAGGGAATAGCAATTCCACCTCAATGGGGTAGTGATCGCTCACCCTAAGGGCCTGTGGGAGGATTTGTGTATAAAATGAAAAATAGAAAAGCAAAATAGCCATTCAAGTGCATATCAAGAAGAGGGATAGATCAGATAGCTCACCATTTCTTCTGTCATTTGAAACTCTTTGTGAAAGTTAAATGGTTTAGCTGAGTTTGGCACAATGGCTGCCAGCATATCTTCTCCATACACAACTATCCTGTGGAAGATGTGCATTCATTCAATTCATGAATTCACATAACAACATATGCAGTTGTGGTTAGACATTTACATACAGTCATCATGGGTATAAATGTTATGATAATTCTGGGCTTTCAATAATTTCTTTGAACTGTTCATTTTCCAGGGTGCAATGATTGTGCAGCTTAAATCTTGGAGAAACTACCAGTTGTAGTTGATTGTGACCACTAAAGAAATAAATTCAAACGTATGCATCCAATTCTTCTTTCTTTTTTTTTAATCATTAAAGATGTATGCTGTATAATTATTCCATCCTGGAAAAAAACACTTCAAATAAATCAATAAAAGCCAAACATTACATTGACATTCATGCCCTCAACGAGGGCAAATAAACTTCTGACCACAATTGTATATCTTGCCACAAATCTTTCTAACAAACCTGTCATAAGCGTGATGATCACTTGTTTTTGCCCTGGTGTCCACGTTATCACCAATCAGCCAGTAAGAGTTCTTGTCACTGCGAATGTGGATCTCCTCCCTTTCCTTGGATGAGAGATACCAGCCATCTGCCCTGAAGTCTCCCAGGATCATTACATTCTAAAGGAAATTAAGAAAACAAAAAACAAAAACGCAGCTTTTCAGGCTAATACAACTTTAAATATCCCTAAAGAAAATATGAGGACACTGAGTGATAATTTACAGGTTGTGCAATAGATGAGATTCCTCTGACCTGATATCTCTGTCTCTATATATCTTTATCTATGTGTATCACAACTCAAAAAATGCATCGGGATCGGAACTATATCCCTCAGCACTGCAACAGAAACAGTTGACTTGACTCCAATAACATCCTCTGTAGTTACATACTGTAAGTTAAACATATTTCCCTGCTCACACAAGACACTAAACTTGATAAACCTGCTGCAGTCTGCTGTAATTAGCATGTCACGCTGCATCAGACTCATTCAACAAACAGATCCACGGTTAAAAATGACTCGTACATACTGCTGATGTCCCAGCAACTGACTAACATGTACACACACAGACCTAACTCCTTGTTCTGACTGAACCAGGTACCATAAGCTTCAGTAGGGGCAAAGATTGACCTGTGTTATGAGTTTTAAAGTAGAGAATATAGGGCTCTCTTTTAAATGCATCCACATCATCGACCTGGTCATCCTTATACTGATAGCAATCGATAAGGTCGACCACATCGTCCCTTCCAGCAGGACAAAAAAATTATTCTATAGAGCTGTTCAGCTTTACAGTATGTGGGATTATTTGAGCTTGCCTGTACAGAAACAGGAACTGTTCCTTGTATCTGCTCCTTCCCAGACGGGTACTGAGCTGCTGAGCATAGTGATGGGTGATGCTGACCCTGAGATGTGGACAACAGTAAAAGTAAGCATACTTATAGGAAGAGACAGTTTTACTTTAGTCAGAAAATCTTTTTTTTTTTTTTAAGTAAATTCACCCGTTCAGCTCTTCCACTAACACTCTAACAGAATCTCCAGTCACATTCACCACCTCCAGAATAACTATGATGTCATATCAAGACACAATCTACAACAAATAAGCTTTGTTAATAAAAGAAGTGCAAACAGTGTTATTGTTTTGTTTTTGTTTGTTTGTTGTTGTTTTGGGGTTGTTTTGAATCAATGATAATGAAAGCAGAAGAAATGAGAAGCGATTTTCTTTTTTACTAACCCTGATAATGCACCTGGCTACTTCCCAGTTTTCATTTTCACACTTGATAATGACTGTTTCCCAACACTCATGAGTGAGTGACATTGACAACAAATTTCCAAAGAAGAAATGCATTACACATGTTTTGTGATGTGTTGACTCTGTACACGGCGTCCTCATTTAAAGAGTTCATATCAGCCATTTCATTCTTTGGTTTGCCTCGCTAACGCCAAGGAGAAATGTTTTACCTTAACCAGGCTTGTCAGGACCGCTGGATCTGAGACCTTAGTCTCAGATCCAGCATTGATCTGAGACTAATGAATGAATTGAATGAAGCAATCTTCATTTCTGTCAAAGGAAGACCCGAAGGAAATATTCAGTGTCATGCAAAAAGCATTTTAAGTATACGCATGACGCTCACTCTGTTCTCTTGACTTTATTCAGCTCTGATGAAATGTTGAGCGGGTGGCACAGATTCAGTGTCATACAAACAAACCCTTATAAATCTGGTTATGTGAGAACATTTTTCCTTTGTACAGTAGTTGTTTGCTTAAAGGAAAGCGATGATTGGATAATTGGACGCGCAGGGAGAGAGGGAGGATTTGAAAAACAAACAAGAGAACAGACAGGTTTCCTTTTTTTTAGTACAACTGGTTTCTATTAACATTAGTGAAAACACATTTAATTTAAGTGTGGTAAATTTTTAAATCAAACTATTTTCCTCTTTTGTTCCATAGGATAATAATGTGTACTTTATTGATCCCAGTGGGGAAATTACATTTGACCCATTCACTCAGTGAAGCAGCGGGCAGCCACACCGGGGAGCAGTGTGTAGGGACGGTACCTTGCTCAGGGGTACCTCAGGGTAGCCATTCGGTGAATTCGAACCCCCGACCCTGCCCCATGGTTGATAATTTGTAATCATAACTGTCATAACTGTGTCAAATTTATCACAGCACAGAGGCAGCAGCAGTGGAGATCAATCAAAGATAGAAATAAAGAAATACTTTAGTCCATAATAACCAAGTAAGGAGCTTCCTGTTAATGAGTGGAGTGTGTGAGGTTATGAGGGCGTAGTTAGTTGGTAAGGTTTTCCTTGTACTTTTTTGACTTTACTCTCTTACAATCATATTTACTAGTTTAGTACCTCAAGAAGAAAAATAACAGTTTTCCAGAAAATTTGTGACTTTTTTTTATTAAACGTACTACTAGAGTTTCAGGACTTCAGAGTTTCTCTTTCAGTTAAGGGAGGTTTTACGAGGTCCACTGATGTGCATGTAGTTTCCAGTGTGTAATGCATATTATAATATTTGGGAACATTTCCAAAAGTAACATTGCCTACTGAAAGAATTTTCTGCATATACTGACTTAAATTTACATTAAAAACTTGTGGCTCTGCAGTTCATTATGTTAAATAAAATCTTTCTTTATTCATAACAGGGAATGTTTTATTTTTCTTGATGACTTCTTGATTTACTGAGTTTTCAGACTGTGTGAGTGCAGACTTTTAGTTTGTTACGGAACTCACCTGAAGCTGTGGAGCAGGAATAGTTTCCTGTTGCATCTTTAAAGTGAGGGGTAGGTGGGAGAGCACGAGGTATGTGTCAAACTGGTTTACCCACATTCAATCACTTCACTATCACAACACGCCCAGTTCTGCCTTATAAAGCAGCCAAAAAGATAAAACGTGCACAACAGAGCTATACCACCACTTCTACCAGCTGAGCTCCCCATCCTTTCCAGCAGTGCAAACTCAACAGCACCATGAGTCTGAGGAGCAAGCGGAAGAGCCTGCTGAACTCACCTTCAGGGCGATTCAGCAGTAGTTCCATGGGATCCAACTCCATCCGCCAAATCAGCACCGCTACCGATATCAAACCAGTAACAATCGACAGGAGCCTGCTTGCCCCACTAAACTTAGAAGTTGATCCCACCGTCCAAACTATACGCACCATGGAGAAAAATCAGCTGAAGACTCTTAACAACAAGTTTGCATCCTACATCGAAAAGGTAAGAGGAAATTTTACTGTCACATTTAAAATCTTTTTATTATAAACCATTAAAGTGTCCTTGGGTGACTTGAAAGGCACTCATAAATAAAATGTATTATTATTATTATTATTATTATTATTATTATTATTATTCCAAGTTAACTCGGTGGCATTTGAAGCTTCTTTTAAAACCTAAAGTGGGACTGTGTTGGAATTTGTTCGTATCCCTTCTCGTGTGTCAGGTCAGACAGCTGGAGCAGCAGAACAAAGTGCTGGAAACCAAGTGGAAGCTCCTGAATCAGCAAAGCGCCCCCTCCTCTGATGATGCGGAGTCCATTATTAAGACGTTCATTTCCAACCTGGAAAAACAGCTGGAGCTTTGCAGACACGATAAAGTGAGGCTTGAAAATGAGTGCACAGCCATGGTCGAGACTGTGGAAGACTACAAGACTAAGTAAGGTATCCTGGTGGAAGAAATCAAACCACTGCTTAACAGGAGCTCAGCTTTGATATATGATAATAAAGTGGACAGTGATAAGAACTCTGTGTGTGTGTGGGGGGGGGGGGGGGGGTGTCTGTCTGTGTGTAATTTGATATTTGTGGGTGTTTCAGGTATGAGGAAGAGATCAACTGCAGGGCCACTTCAGAGAATGATTTTGTACTGCTCAAAAAGGTGCAGTATGCAATGACACTAATACTTTTATTTGTGAGTAATAAAAAAAAAATAGCAGTGAAAAGAAAAGTTGTTTATTTATTCTGTTGCTTCCAGGATGTGGATGAAGAAATTATGAGAAAGGTGGATTTGGAAAGCCAGTTGACAGCTATTCAGGATGAAATCTTGTTCCTCAAAGAAGTGTATCAGATGGTAAACAAGCTTACATTAAAAACCTTTTCAGAATTTAAATCAGTGAATTAAATTAGGTGTCATATTCTGGATTTTTTCCTCTTAACTTTCGCTGTATGTGTTGTTTTAAATAAGGAGCTGTATGACATGCAGCAGCGTGTGAAGGACACCTCTGTGGTGGTGCAGATGGACAACTCCCGCAACCTGAACATGGACCACATTATAGCTGATGTTAAGGCTCAGTATGAAGAAATTGCTGCTTACAGCCGTGAAGAAGTTGAAAAGTGGTACAAGAGCAAGGTGAAGGTCTAAGATGAATTCTTGCTCATTACTGTTGATGTAACAAACCAACTAGGAAAATGGGCATAGAGACATGAAAAGGGCTCAGAAGTTACCGCTCATAAATCTACTACAACGTCAAAACGGCATTTGTTAACCCAATAATTACTGTGTTTATATCCTTGTCTCGCTGTTTGATATTTTTCCACACCAGTTTGATCAGATGAAAGTGCAGGTCCAGCAACATAACAGCGAGCTGCAAAACACTAAGGCCGAAATAGCTGAGCTTAAGCGAATGATTCTTCGTCGGCAGACTGAGATTGATGTTATGAAGGAACAGGTGAGTGAAGGGCTTTAAGACTACCTCATAGTCTGTTTGATCTTAAACTGGATTTTAACAAGTATCAAGAGGAACAACAGGTTTAGCTCCTGTTCTCATAAAAAGAAAGGAAACTGAAAACAAATCAAAGGAAACATTTTTTCATCTTGAACTGACAGCTAATTGCATACATTTAGTTATTGTTAGCTGCTCTGAAAAAGCAGTTTGGTTTTCCTGTTACCATAACCCACACAAAAACCCCCAATTTTTACAAAATCGGGGCGACCGTGGCTCAGGGGGTTGGGAAGCGCATCTGTAACCAGAAGGTTACCGGTTCGATCCCCGGGCTCTCTGTCCTGGTCGTTGTGTCCTTGGGCAAGACACTTTACCCTCCCACCTACTGGTGTTGGCCAGAGGGGCCGATGGCGCGATATGGCAGCCTCGCTTCTGTCAGTCTGCCCCAGGGCAGCTGTAGCTACAACTGTAGCTGCCTCCCCCAGTGTGTGAATGTGAGAGTGATTGAATAGTGGCATTGTAAAGTGCTTTGGGTGCCTTGAAAAGCGCTATATAAATCCAATCCATTATTATTATTAAAATCATCAGGAATCACTGTGAAGCTCAGATTTAAATAAAGCTTTTCTCTTTGTCAGTATTCCCACAATGAGGTAAGCATATCTGATATGGAAGAGCGAGGGGAAGAGGCTGTAATAGATGCAAAAAGCCGCATTAAGGACCTTGAGGCGGCTCTGAGGCAGGACAAGCATAACATGGCCAAGCAGCTCAGAGACTACCAAGACCTCATGAATGTCAAGCTGACCCTGGATATCGAGATCTCCACCTACAGGAAACTCCTGGAGGGAGAGGAAGAAAGGTAAGCCAGCAGAACTTAGGAGGTTGCTGGCAACAATGTGTTAAGGAAGAAAATGGATGGATGAATGGATGGATGGATGGATGGATGGATGGATGACCATTGATGTAAGGTTTCAGCTTGGAAACTGTCTACAGTGATTCAGAAAATGATTAAAACATATTAATCATTACTGATATTTTTGGTTGTATGAGCTACTGTACGTGCATACCATCTGTCATCCGACAGTTTAGATGGAAATTGGGTGTGGTATAGAAAAACAAAAAAACACCACCTTGAGCAAAAGCCTCAGTCAGAAACAAGAAGTTATTTGTTTGGTTTGGTTGTTTTTAATAGTTTCACAACCACATATTTGTCTCACTATTCAAATAGTTCACCTCGGTGTGTTGCATTAAACAATAAAGAACTGAGCCCAGGGGTGGAATGCAAACACCCACAGGTATTTGACAACTGGTGGTAACTGCAGTCGTAGAGCAGAGCGGCCTTTCAGGTGCAAGTTTGAAAGACAAATCTACATCCAATCTGCAAAGCCCAATCCACATCCAGAACCAGAACCAGACTTTGACAAGTAACACATAGATGAGATTTATGGTTTATTGGAAGTCTGTCTTCCAGTTTTATGGCAGGAAAAAAACAAAATGGTAAAACAATTACTTTGGGTAATTTGGTTTATCACTTGTCTTTCTTTGCTGGATCTTAAACATGAGACAGGTTTATTGCACAGCTCCCTCTAGAGCCACAAAGGGCTTTGCAACCTTCACTTGAACAACCGTGTGAATAACTTTACCAGTACATGCCCTATAATGTATTTCCTGCTTTCACCCTGACAGACTTGGTAAAGACTCTGTTATCAGCATCCAAACAGTGCCCAACAAAAGTAAGTACAGTACTGTATTTTACAAATAAAGATGAGATCATCTTAATGGCCTTCATCTCGGGGATCAGAGTGACACCCTCTTCTCTCTTTTTTCTGTCTTCTTTTCAGCAGCTGTTGCCAGTAACGACTGTGTTGATGGCACTGAAAGAGTGTTCAGTGTCCAAACAGTGCCCAACCGAAGTAAGTACAGCACTGTATTTTACAAATAAAGATGAGATCATAACAATAGCCTTCATCTCAGAGATCTAAGCGACGCCCTTTTCCGACTTCTCCACAGCTGTGCCCGTTACCATGCAGAGACAAAGGTCAGGTCCTGTTCTCATCAAGACAGTGGAGACCATGGACACGACATACACCGAAGGCAAATAAAACGCAGCAGTGCTCTGAACTGACCGATTGCTACTTAAAACTACCCTTAAATTAATCTGTTTTCAAACTGCTGTAACCTCACTGTATCAAAAGGCCATGTGTATCTGTGTCTCTGTTTTTCGTTTCCTTGTGATTCTGTCACATTAAATTACAAATTGTACTCAGCAACTGTAAGACGTTTGTTAGTTTGCTCTATAGATGTTCCTAATAACTATTAAAAACTATTCTTTTTATTGTTAGATCTTGCTGCACAGCTGTTGTTCTGATGTGTCTCTTATAAAGCATAAGGAGAAAATAGCTTCAAAGCTTTTACATTTTTTTTAATATGCACTAGATGGACCCAAAGATATTGGGTCACAACTTTAAATCTCTAAACTGAGGTGTTTTCAGTGTCATTGCCACAGGTATAGTCCAAGTCGTTTTAAGGAGCTCACTTCAGCTGTGTTACTGTAACAGGATGACACTGTTGCAACAGGTCGGTTTGTTAAAGTTTGTACCTATTACGCAATCAACTGAAAGAGCTTATTGCAAAGGGGAAGTCTAATTTCAACACAGTTTTTTTTTTTAACTACAGCTCAGTGCAGCTGGTGCATTTCACATAAGTCTCAGACCGCTTTGAGTGGACTCGAGTGCCACAAGCTGGATGGACTGTGTTTGAGTAGCCAGCTAAAAATACAGTGCAGGGAAAAAAGAATTTGGGCCCTTTAGTTTTGTTTGGGGTTTTTTGTTTTTTGTTGCACTTTTATGCTTCACATCATGTATTAAGAGAGAAAGCTATCCAAACCTACCTGCCTCTAAAAATGAAGCAAACTTGAACTTCAGGACCTTGATGGCTAATTGGAAATTTGAATTCTGCTCTCTATCAGAAAATCCTGGAGTTGACTGTCCACCCATCAGTTAATGCACTGAAGCTCAAGCACACACACCCATACACACCAGTGTAATTCTAACACCCATAATACTATATTGTATATTTATATATTTTTTTCCAAACATATGTAGGTTTTGTTTTGATATGTGAATTTGAAAAGCATGCTAACAAAAATAAAGAGGGGAAAACCTTTGTTTTTTAAAAGTAAACATACATTAGCTATTAAGCAGCACAAAATACATACGGTAAACTAAAAAACACAAGTAGGTAAATGTTTTGAAGAGTTGGCGAAGCTCTGCCATCTGTAAGACACAGATGCATTTTGAAATCCCACAGCGCTTTTCCTACTTTCAGCTAACCGCTATTTAACTGCGATCATGGCAGCCCTCCTGTTATTTTGCGTTATTTTTTATACTGGGTATTACGGTAAGAGAACCCGAGATATGATTTCAAAATAAAAGCAATCTTCCGGTGAATGTGATTCCAAAGAAAGTAATAAAAGTTCTTAACTTGACACTGATTTACACCGTGAGGGTGTACGGTTCATAAAGAGAAATTAGTATTTGGAAACATCGAGTTTACTTGTTACGGCTTTACAAGTCTTTAGAAATCTTCATTTTTAAATGTTTGTATAATTAAGAATTAATATAGTAGTAAATTTGTTATATTTAAAAATGTATTTATTTAAAATTATTGTTAAAATGTATTTATTTTGAAATCGCGTCTCAGTTTCTCTTACCGTAATGTCTCGTATATACAACCCAAAACAACGTAAGAGGACTGGCTTGAGGGATTAGTTAGGGTGTGACTTCTTCTTTCCTTTTTTTTTTCTACCAGTATACCACAGAAGAGCCACTGCGCTCGTGTGTTTTGGTTTGTTTTCCAAAAGCACCGTATCCAAGGCAACTATTTCTAGTTGTGTTTATTGTACTTTTCTGTAAACACGTGAGCTGAGTTGTCACAGCTGGTAAGTAGTTTAACACACTGGAAATTATTAGTGGACACGGATGATATGTTGCCTGTTCTTGCACGCTTTAACCAAATTGTTTAATTCTGTCTTCTGGTTTATACATACAGAGATTAACGCAATGGACAAAGACGCCGTGCTAATTCATATCCTGAAGTCAAAGGGCACTCCTACGCTCCTTGGTGGAGACCTGCCTTTCAGAGTCATAAACGACAATAAGTACATATCCCCACTCTCTGCAGAAGGCGAAGTGAGAGAGGAAAACTTGCCCACCGTGGATCAAGCCATCCACACAGCCCTGAGTGGTGAGAATAAAACTGTTATCCTGATAGGCTCAGAAGGATCAGGTAAAACCACTACTGTGGAGAAGCTCGTTGTGGACTGGGCAAAGGGTGTACATCTACAGAACTTTGAATATGTCTTCCATTTCCGTTTCAAGGACTTAAATGCTTGTGAAGATGCACTCTCTTTAGAAACCTTAATCCAACGCTGTCACCACTATTTCCCTCCTCAGTCCATGCATCTGGTTCTGCAGAAGCCCGAGGATGTGCTGGTTGTTTTTGATGGTCTGAATGAGTGTAAGTACAGCCTGGACCCCTCTGTGCTCACCCTCTGCTCTCACCCGACCCAGGCAGTTTCAGTGGACTGTTTAGTGGCCAGTCTGCTTTACAGATCTCTGCTGAAAGGAGCTGCAGTTGTGTTGGCCACCAGGCCAACGGCGAATCTGAAGTTTCTTAGCGGTTCTCAGGTGAAAGTGTTAGGGTTTCTGAAGCCCCAAAGAAAAGCTTTCGGAAACTGCTTCTTTACAGATGCTGCTGCTGCCAACAAAGCACTTATGCACATGGAGAGGTCTCTGGGCTTTTATGATTTCTGTACATCTCCAAGATTTTGTTGGACAGTTTGCTCTGTTTACAAGCCTCTTATTGATTCTGGAGGAAAACTTCCCGAGACTTTATCTCAGCTGTTTGTAGATATCCTGGTTGGCTTGATCCAGACGCTCTCGCTGAGTCAAGCAGAGGGCACAGAGCTGGTGTTGGCCCTCGGCAGGATGGCTTCTCATTGCTCTGTTGAGCAGCATTTGAGCTGCACCAAAGCGCAAATGTATTCCTTTGGCTTTCAACAGTTTCTCACCTCAGTTGATACTTTCCTGCGAATAGATGGTGAAATGGAGTCTGATACATGTGTGCTCTCGTTCCACTCGCAGCTGATCCAGGAGTTCATCCTGGCATTGTCTTTCTTTTTGGGCAAGATGACGTATACGAGTGCTGAGAAGATGCTGAAGAAGCACGAAGATGGTACAAAGTTTCTAGATGTTTTCCTTTCAGGGCTTTCTGAACCAACTCAGCGCAGACCACTGGAGAACTTCCTGGGAGAGTTCAACCCTGATCGGGTCAAAGATTTCAAGCAGTGGTTTAAAAGCAGCTCAGAGGAATCACTGCAGGGATATAATGCAGACGAGCACTATAGATGCTTCCGCCTGCTTCATCAAGCTCAAAATGAGAGCTTGGTTAAGGAGATCATCAACTCCTCAGCACGAATAGGCCTCAGCTATGGCAGCCTGACCCTTCAAGACTGTGTACCTTGGAGTTATGTGGTTACATGCCTTGGTGGGACGAAGTCGTTGAATCTGTACAATACAAAGAATCTAACAGAAGAGATGGCAGAAGTCCTGGCTCCAGCTATGAGTCTATCACTCAAGATAGTGTAAGACAGGTTTAGATAAAATTGACATCATTTGATTCATATGTTCAAAGTGCATTGATTGTTGCTTTAAACTGTGCTGTCCACCCGCCAGCTTGCAAAGAAGCTTTTTGAGTACTGGGGCTGTTCCTCATCTCGCTTCAGCTCTCAACAGAGGAATTACCACGGAGCTGGATCTCTCTTACTCCCGCCTTGGTGACGAAAAGTTCAAAATCCTCTGCACTGGACTCAGAGACTGCAAGATACAAGAATTATGGTAAGAATTGCCCTTTTTTTTTAAGCAATCTTTGTTTTTAAAATTGGAAGAATGATTTACCTGCTTTGGGTTTTAGTCTTCAAAGTTGCAATCTGACAGAGGAAAGCTGTGAAGACCTGGTTTCTGTGCTGACCTCAGGCACCTCTCAGCTATGCTTGTTAGTAATGTCATTCAATAAGATTGAGGACCAGGGATTTGCAAAACTGTGCGACGCACTGCATAGCCCTCACTGCAAACTTCAAGAACTCAAGTATGTACTTCAATAGTGTAGTTTTCATTAAAACTTTTGTATCCTGTCTGCTTTTATTTAAATCACTGACATACACACATAATTATTGTTTATTGAAAGGCTTGACAGATGTGATCTGACTGAAGCGTCCATGAAGGTTTTTTCTGCAGCTTTGCGTTCTGGACAATCAGAGCTGAAAAAAGTGATACTGGCACGAAACACGATGGATGACAGCGGAGTGGAGGCTTTGTGCGTATCCCTGCAACATCCACTCTGTAAACTACAGAGCCTCAAGTAAGACTGTTTAAATAAAACTGCATCTGTAGATTTTTAAAAAAAAAAAAAAAAGTAAAATATAAGAACACAAAAATCACACCACTACATATTTTTCTGCCTTTTAACTTTTCTTTTAGTCTCTATACGTGCCAGCTGACAGGCGCATGCTGCTCTCATCTGAAGGAGGCCTTAATGTCGGAGTACTGTACTCTATCAGAGCTGGAGCTGTCAGTGAATGAGTTAGGCCAGGAGGGGGCGCTGTTGCTCTGCCAAGCCCTGAGACGGCCTGGTTGCCCTTTAGAAAAACTTGGGTAGACTCATTTGTATTAACTTTTTAGTGACAGAGCAACACCTTTCTCAAATATTTAGTGAATTTCAGATAACAGCATTATTGTGTGCTTTGCCCCACCCTACAGTTTGACACGATGTGAGTTAACTCGACCAGTCTTTGAGGAACTGGGCTCAGTGCTGAAAAGTGGGACTTCTCAACTGAAGTCCCTGAGCGTGGGTTTAAATAAAGTAGGAGACCAAGGGGTTAAACATCTCTGGGATGCTGTTGCACACCCAAGCTGCCTGTTGGAAGAGCTGGAGTGAGTTGAAAAAAATGATGTGATCATAATCACCACATTATAGTCCACTACATTTAAATGTTGGTCTGTTTGTTTTGTAGTGTTGAAATGACCCAGCTGACCAATGCCTGCGTTGAAGACTTGTGCACTGCAATAAGAGCCAGTAAGACACTGAAGAAGCTGGAAATGAGAAACAACTCACTGACCGATGCTTCCATCCCAGCACTTGTCCAAGTCATGCAGGACAGCCACGGGATGCAGGAGATGAAGTAAGCGCGATTCACTTTAGTTAATAACGCTTAAGCCAGAGTGTGCACACGAAAGAAAATTAAGTGTCTAACCACTGCTGTTGTTTCTAACTCTTTCAGCCTGAAGTACAATGATTTCAGCGAAGACCTTTTTGAGATGTTGGAGAAGTGCACGAAAATAATATACTGAAGAAG
Organism: Copadichromis virginalis; assembly: GCF_057382275.1. Taxonomy (NCBI): domain Eukaryota; kingdom Metazoa; phylum Chordata; class Actinopteri; order Cichliformes; family Cichlidae; genus Copadichromis; species Copadichromis virginalis. Next base: position 22,372,796 of record NC_140637.1, on the reverse strand, counting down.
CTTGACTCAGATTGCTTAAAAATTACTTTAAGTTTTGTTTTCTAAGTATTATTGTTGATTATTATAAATGTTACTCATGGAGATTTTTGCTTGCTACAGCAGCGAGGACAGGAAGGTTGTAACGCGTACGCATGTTTATACGATGAATCCCAACAGTTCCAAAATGTTCCTACCATTTACTCTTCCAATAAAATATATTTAAATTATTATGGTTATGCTTTCATCATATGAAATAAGGCAATGTGTGAAGACAGTTTTCACAGTCAAGACAGTAGTTTTCGTTCTACACTCATTACAGTATAAAGAATGAAAGAAAATCACCACTGGATTTGATGCAAATGTTTTATTACGAAATCTTTGGTTTTTTTGAATCAGGACATCTTTGGCATTTGGAATTGTATTCTAAAGCCTAACTCAGTAAGGCAAATGACGTGATTTCTTCTTTCATTAGTCAAACATTTTACCAAGTTTCAAAATAGAAATTATTGACATGTACATATGCAGCAGTAGCCGTGTGAGCAGTCATCCATTTGGTGCTGTTTAGTGTAACTTTAAGAACACACACACACAAACACACGTTGCTGTCCACTCCTGTAAGCAACAGCAGATGTAAACTTCACACTATAAAAGTCTGTATGCCAAAACTGGAGTTCCTCTGTTCAGGTCCTCCCTCTGTTTGAAAAACACATTTTTCTGAGTGGGCAACAGTTCTTCTCAGAAGGTCACAGTGACACGGTGGGTTTCACAGGCACGCTGGTGAATGAAGGCCACACTTGAAATAAAATATCCCCTCTTTGGTACTCAGTGGTCATGAGCTTCTCCATTATGGTTACTGGTGCGACTGTTTCCCTTGAGGGTTTGGTTCCGGCTTGGGTCTGTACTGCTACAAATCTCCTCTTCTGAGCTGCTCTCTACGTCACTGCGATCGTCTTTCGCCACCTGTAAAAGCAGTATTAGTTTAACTACTAGTTATGAATCATGGCTTAAAAACTGAACCTTATGCTAGCTCCAATGTGAGACTATAAGTACCCTAATGAATTTGAGCTGATGTTAAGCGAGTAATGTTTACCATGGTCACATCATTGCTAATGTTATCTGATTAGCATGATAGAAAAACTGAGATACTGAGGGATCTTGGTGCTAGATTAAATGTGGCTGTATTACAAACAATAGCACAGTTTAGCCTTAGTATCATATACTGAAATTGACAAAATGTGACAGGATACAAGAGGGGAGGGAAACCCAGCTGCCTTGGTTAAATGTGAAAATCAATTTCCACAACCGATCCCAAAACTAACCTTTCCCCTGAAAATGGCTTTGATGGCAATGCCCATGATGAGGTAGAACCAGATAATGTGAAGGCACTGCAGGACCAGCAGCAACCCATTCAACAGCCACCAGGCCCGATAAGGCCCGGCAATCTCCCAGCTCTCAACCAGAACACTGTGAATAATCCTACAACAAAAACATGCAGATTTTTAGCAGATGTATCTGTATATAACAGTTAAGAAAATAGTAATAAACAGGTGAGAAGATAACAAGAGTTTTACAATAAATATAAGGAAGAAAGCTCTTGTTTTTCCTCACCAGAAGGGAAAGATGACAAGTCGACAGATGAAAAAGCTTATGCTGAAGAAGACAAAGAGGCCATCACATAGCCTCTGGTACTTGGCATAGTTTGCCATCTTGGCTGCCTTAGGAATAAATAATACATTAGGGATTAATAATAATAACAATAACAATAATAACAACAATAAGAATGATAAGAATAAAACCCACTGTTGTAATATACACCAGTGTCACACTGTTACTGTAATGTCAATGCGTTGTTTCTCTGTAAAACTGGTAGTACAAGTATCTCACATCACAGCTTCTGTGTTCCTAGCTGTGTTTACATACATGTTGGATACCTACACGGGCAGCCTTGCTGAGTTAAGCCAAGAGCCCTCTTTACCAGGATCATGTCTAACATCTAAAAATCTAAAAGATTTACTTTACCTCGAGGAAGATGTCAGATGCATCATGCACACACATGACCATACTGCCAGCTCTTATCATGTTGTTACCATAGGAGAAAGTGATGAGAAGTATGGTAGCCAGATGGTGGACAAGCATAATCACGAAATCCTGCCATCAGAAAAACAAATGTAGGTAACAAAAGAAAGGTAATGAGGTAGAGAAGACGTTCATGTTACTGGCACATTAAATAATAGCATATTAACTTGATAAGATAAGATAGAACTTTATTAATCCCTCGGGTGGGTTCCTCTGGGAAATTCGACTTCCAAAAAAAGCACAGCAACGACCAAAGTTACAGTTACAGAACTATATATATATATATATATATATATATATATATATATATATATATATATATATATATATATATATATATATATATATATATATATATATATATATATATATATATATATATATATATATATATATATATATATACACATACATACATACACACACATACACACACACACACATATATAAATACAGAGACAAATATAAATAAAATATACAAAGGGGATAAATAGAATAAATAGGAATAAAAAATAAAAATACAAGTGAATTGCACATTTCAAGTATTGAGTCTATTGCACTGTTGACTATTTACAAAAAGTATTGCACAAGGTATTGTACAGTGAGGTGCAGAGGCACTGCAGCTTAGTTGTTCCCCCCTCCTTTGTCCTCCTGTTTCCCCTCCCTCTCCCCTCCAGAGAGGAGTTAAACAGTTTGATGGCGTGTGGGACAAAGGAGTTTTTAAGTCTGTTAGTTCTTGTCTTGGGGAGAAGCAACCTGTCACTGAACAGACTCTTCTGATTGTTTATGGCCGTGTGCAGAGGATGCCCAGCATTGTCCATAATGTCCATCAGTTTCTTTAATGTCCTTTTCCCTGCCACTGTCACCAGAGTGTCCAGCTTCATGCCGACCACAGAGCTAGCCCTCCTGATCAGTTTCTCCAGCCTGGATGAGTCCCTCTTTGCTGTGCTGCTCCCCCAGCACACCACAGCATAGAAAAGTACTCCAGCAACCACTGACTGGTAAAACATCCTCAGGAGCTTCCTGCAGATGTTAAAAGACCTCAGCCTCCTGAGGAAGTACAGTCGGCTTTGGGCTTTTTTATACAGGTGCTCTGTGTTGCATGACCAGTCCAGTTTATTGTCCACCCACAGCCCGAGGTACTTGTACTTGTTGACCACCTCCACCTCCTCCCCCTCTATCTGAACCGGCAGTGGACCTTCTCTGGACCTCCCGAAGTCCACAACCAGTTCCTTAGTCTTTGAGGTGTTGAGTTGCAGGTGGTTTGTGTGACTCCATGCGACAAAGTTCCTCACCAGACTTCTGTACTCCTCTTCCTGATCATCCCAGATACACCCCATGATGGCCGTGTCATCTGCAAACTTCTGAATATGGCATAATTCAGAGTTGTAGCAGAAGTCAGAGGTGTACAGGGTGAAGAGAAGAGGGGACAGCACAGTTCCCTGTGGTGCTCCTGTGCTGCTGACCACTGTGTCAGACGTGATGTCCTTCAGCCTGACGTACTGTGGTCTGTCGGTGAGGTAGTCGGAGATCCAAGCCACCAGGCAGGGGTCCACCTCCATCCTGTTCAGTTTTTCCTGAAGCATACAGGGCCGGATGGTATTAAAGGCACTGGAAAAGTCAAGAAACAGGATCCTGACCGTGCCTTTTCCCCCATCCAGGTGTGAGTGAGCTCTGTGTAGGAGGTACAGGATGGCATCCTCCACTCCGACACCCGCCTTGTATGCAAACTGTAGTGGGTCCTGGGCATGTTGTACCTGTGGTCGGAGGAGGTTGAGGAAGAGCCGCTCTAGAGTCTTCATAAGATGTGACGTCAGTGCCACCGGTCGGAAGTCATTCAGCTCATTGGGCCGGTTCTTTTTGGGGACCGGGACGATGCAGGATGTCTTCCATAGGGCGGGCACTCTCCCCAGTCGCAGACTGAGGTTGAAGACTCGTTGTAGCGGCTCCCCAAGTTCAGCAGCACACGCCTTAAGCATCCTAGGACACACCTTGTCTGGGCCTGCTGCCTTTCTGGGGCGAAGCTTCCTCAGTTGCCTCCTGACCTGATCCACTGTGACACTGGGAGATGTTTGGGAGGAGGGGAGGGGGGGAGATGTCTTGCTGCTGAGAGAGGGATTGGAGGAGGGGGGTGTCATGGTGTCAGGAAGGGGGGGGAAGCGAGGGAGGCAGGAGAGTGGGGAGAGGACTCTGTAGTGAAGGTGAGGGTGAGGGTGGGGGGGTTGTGGGCTGGTCAAACCTGTTGAAGAAGTTGTTGAGTTCGTTTGCCTTCTCCACAGTCCCCCCCACTGTGCTTTTCTTGGTGTTGTGGCCTGTGATGGTTTTCACACCATTCCAGACCTCCCTCATATTGTTCCTCTCCAACTTCTGCTCCACCTTCCTCCTGTAGGTGTCCTTTGCTTCCCTCAGGCAGCGTTTCACCTCCCGCTGTGCTGCTTTCATCTCCTCCTTCACTTTGCTCCTGAAAGCCTTCTTCTTCATGTTGAGGACAGCTTTGACTTCCTGTGTTACCCACGGTTTGTTATTAGGATAACACCGTACCGTCTTAGTAGGGGCGACTGTGTCCACACAAAAGTTGAGGTAGTCTGTAAGACAGTGTGTCGCCCCCTCTATGTCCTCACCATGTGGGCTCAGGAGCACATCCCAGTCTGTGGTGTCATAACAGTCCCTCAGAGCATCCTCCTTTTCTGGGGTCCATCTCCGGATGGAGCGCGTTGTGACAGGCTGCCTTTGGACGAGGGGTGTGTATTGTGGCTGTAGGTAAACCAGGTTGTGGTCTGACTTCCCTAGTGGGGGGAGGGGGGTGGCTCTGTATGCATCTCTCACATTAGCATACAGTAGGTCAATTGTCCTGTTGCTCCTTGTGGGACAATTCACAAACTGGTGAAAAGCAGCCAGAGTAGAATCCAGTGTGGCATGGTTAAAGTCTCCAGATATAATAATGAAAGCCTCGGGGTTTTGTGTCTGAAGTCTTGCTGTGACTGTGTATTTTCTCACAGGCAGCTGTTGCGTCGGCCCTCGGAGGGATGTAAACACACACACAGATCACATGACTGAACTCCCGAGTAAGATAATATGGCCGCAAGCTAACAGCTAGCAGCTCCAGGTCCGGACGGCATACCGAAACTTTAACGGAGACGTGTCCAGGGTTACAGTATCTGTTGTTAACGTAGACAATGAGTCCCCCACCTCTGCTTTTTCCGCTGGCCTGCGTGTCCCTATCGGCTCTCACAGATGTGAAACCGCATAGGTCTACGTTAGCCTGCGGCGTTAGCTCGGTTAGCCACGTCTCCGTGAAGATAAACAAGCTGCACTCACGGTATAGTCTGTGGTTGTTCAGAGCGCACAGTTCGTCAATCTTATTCTGTAACGAGTTCACGTTGCCCATGATCACTGTCGGGATTGATGGTTTGAATCGCCTCCGGTGATCCGCTCTCCTCGCTCCAGCTTTGCAGCCTCTGTAGCTCCTCTTTAGCTCGGCCGGGATGTTGTGTCGCATGCCGGTCTGTCCCTTTGTTTTTAGTGCCAGCAGCTCCGCTCTCGAATAAATGAAGGAGCTGGTTCCAGAAGTTTTGAAAAGTGCATTATCCATCTTGTATCGCTATATCTAAGAGGTATAAGTAGAGGAAGGTGAAAAAAACTTTGAAAAACCTAGTCTAAAAAAGTTAAAGTTAAGAAAAAAGGTGCGGTGTTGCAGAGCTACTTGGAAAGGCTGCCGTCACTCCAGGCTGCCGTCACTCCAGCGCCATCTTGGACGCAAGAATGCAGTTTATCATACAAAGTGAAAATACTGGAATGGCAGCGTAGGGCGTAGAGTTACATGTATTTGAACAGTCATGTGTATTTGAACCTGAAGTTTTGATGAAACTGATGGTTCAAAAAGCCAACATTTGGCCCACTTTTAAACAGTGCAGAGAATCAGAAGTGAAACATGAGTTCACACGATGGTGTAAAAGCAAATCACTATGTGAATCTGAGGATGAATTAGCTTGTAATTCAAGTTGTTTAGCTTTTCTGTTGAGTTCTCACTCTGCTCATGTAGACATTACTATTGTCCATTTTTAGTGTTATGTGCACACATCTGTAGCTAATGAGAATATATGCAGAGTCTATAAAGTTCAGTTTGTCATTTTTAGTTTGTTTTTACATAACGATAGATGTTAAACTTCCACCTACTCCCTATCAGGCTTAAAACATTTGTTTAGACTGTCACAAATTTGTGTTTGTCTGATACCAACCTCACTGATGTAGCTCATTTTTGTACTTTATTTTGAACAAAAACAAATTAAATAAACCATTCATCTATTTAACACACTCCAGCTATTCATACAACCAAGCATGTCTTTGGACAGTGGAAGGAAATCGTGTACGTACAGTATTGTAAATCCATGCATGTGTTCTCTGTGCCTGCAAACTCCACACATAAAGGCCCTAACTGGCTAGCAAGGTCCAAGCCCAGAACCATATTGCTTTGAGGCACCATGCCTAATCCAATTATTTCTTCTTCTTCTGTCAGTCACTACAGTGGATCATCTCTCATCCTTTCCCATCTTGCCCTTTCCTTTGTACCGCCTGTCACACCAACCCTCTCCTTCTCTACATTCATAAGCCTTCTCTGTGATCGCTCCCTATTTCTATTCCCTGGCAGCTCCATTTTTAATATCCTTTGTCTAATATAACTGTTATCCCTAACCTGCAACTGCAACCAATTTCAAAATTTAGCAATGCCACACAACTACATTTACCACTTTAAATCCATAAAGTGGGAACACATGTTCCAGATTTGTTGATTAGAACCTGCTTAGGTGGTAACAGGAGGAATCTCTTATTTAAACCTCTTATTTAAACCTTTGACATCTAGAATCTTGTGTTCTTTAATTATTCACTTTTAGTGTGCGGTCTTACCATGCCATGATCTAAAAAGCGTTCTTAAAAAGTTTTCACTACAAAGGCTGGATTCCTTCAAGTCTGACAAAGGAAGAGCTCCAAATCATTTGGCATAAAGCAATCACCTGTAAGGAAAATCCTTTACAAGTGGCACAGAATAAAAACAGCTTTTAGCATATGAAGCTCATCCCAAATCTAAAGCGTGGCACTGGAAGTATTATAGTACTACAGCTTTGCAGTTATTAATTGCTCTTTAAATTCTGCATCATATTGTGCTTAAAGAAAATGGAAATGCCCACGAGATGAGGTGGACCTGGAAGGTGCCCTTTTAAAGGGCAAAAGGATCCTCAGCACACAAATGCATCAAATGGGTAGTTTACAAAGAAGAAATAGAGGGTTATGGAACGGCCCACAGTCAGGAAGAAAAATGAAGCTCCCTGAAATGTTGCAGGCAGATTTGAAATAGGCTGTAATTTTCTTTGTGGTTGTGTTCAAGCGTTTACATCCGTAGACACAGTTTAAAACAAGATCAAATGGTGGCCTGCCCAAACACATGAAAAACAAGCCAATTTCCATGTGATCTACTTATTTTTGAATGTATACTTTATTGCCCTTTTAGCCAGAGCACATAATCAAGATACAATCCTACACGCTTCCTTTAAGAAAAAAAAAGAAAAAGGATTTGGCTTTGATACAAAAGGCAATGTGCATTTATTGAGGCAATTAATAGTTAGTTAGGCCGGTTGTTGTTGGACTCACCTTTCTTTTAATGTCTATGAACTGGGAAAACATCAGAGACCAATAAAAAGCCAGCTCTACAAGATAGTAGCTGTGCTGTTCAGGACTCAGTGGCTTTGGGAGAGAGTGAAAGAAACACACCTTTGATAAATATGTAGCAATACCAACTGACCTGTTAACATTATGGTGGTAAACAGAGTCTCCTTATAATAAAAGTAATCAAATATAATGCGTAAGCAGAAAAAAATATTAACCTGAAAAGGGTAGTTCTGCCAACACTCTCTGGTATCCCACATCCACGATGTCTGAAGGAAACAGATTACAAAAACATGCATTATACTGTTGCAGGTTCACCTATTACGAGCCAACGATAAGAACCGCTTCCGTGAACCGTAATAGTATTGCAGAGGGAAAAAAGTACATTTTAAACTTACCGACCACAGATGGTTGATGCCATAAATAAAAATCGCCAGGTAAAAAGTGAAACGCCACCTGAAAGGAAAGAGAAGAATAGAAAGACGAATTTAGCATACACCGGAGGCACTTACATACATAAGCACACTCCCAGTGATCATTTTAACATTTACTAAGTAGCACTTAGACTGGCATCTGTAAGGTTTCAAAACCAAAATACTTGGCCTATTTACATTTTTACTTGATGAGTGTATCAAAAGTGATCACCAAGATGGTTAAAATACATTTTTAAGAGATATTTTCACTAAATATTATGGCAACCCATCTAGAAAATTCTTGTGAACAACTACTGTCTGCAAAGTATTAAGCTAAGTCCTCAAGCAGATGCTGACAGGCACATTGGATTAATTCTCTGGGGACCGTGGATGCCTGCGCAGCATTTCAAAACAATTTATATGACAGGAGCTTATATGCACGTGCATGGGCTAGCGCTGTTAAATCCCCTCAATTGTTTGTACATTACAAAGCAGAAACCCCTGTAGAAACCTACGTACATGCTCTCACAGAACTTTTTCTGTGTGCTGGGCCTGTCCTGGTTCCGACGGACGCGAAACCATCTCTGTATTTTCCGTACATCCCAGTCCAGCTGCTTGGAGAGTCCTTCCAGTTGCCTTTCATCTGGACTCTAAAGAGGACAAACATAAAATAACTCTCCACTCCTTGTAAAACCACAAAACCAATAGGTATGCCTGTCACATGACAATAGGTATTGACTGAACATATCATTATGACTGTGGCGGTGTGTTCCAGTGCAATAACATCATGTTGCTGCTGCAGTGTGTACAGGGACGTGTAATAGACTACAGAACAAACACGGGCTTTATGTACCGCTTTGGACTGATACAGCCTCTCCAGGATAGCATTGGGCTGAGCTTGCCGAGGCACTCCCGCCTGAATCTGAAGTATGTGGGCACAGGGCTTGGCCACTAGCCTGTATACACACAGACAGAGGGGCAAAAAGAAGAGGGTGGGGAAGCAGAAGTGTATGGTATTAGAAGAGAAATTCACACAGGGAGAGACTTAGAGAGAGTTGTTTAGTGTCTCCAAGAAAAGCAAAACAAAACAGAGGGTTATCCAACATTTGCTAGGAGATTCCACCATTTACATGAGCTGTGGAGCTTTCACAGTTTGCCCACAGAGTTACGCCTTGCATACATTTGTTTAAGACGAAGGAAGCATAACAGAAGCTATAGGGGGAGACACAAGGAAATGCTGAAATGAAGGGATCCTGAGGAATGTTGCACCTAGCCTAAACAAAGTTCGTCATGTGAGAGTATGGGACGCAGAGTATGGGAATGATACTCTGCCTACCAAAATGCTAATTTGTGTCACGGGATCATCTGGTTGACTCGACCGGTGTTTATTAAATTCATCACACATCAGCCTAAAAACACCCAACATATCTAGAACAGTTTTCACAACACGGAAAAAAGAAGAAAAAAAAACTCTGAATGAATAGCAGGACAGAGTAGACAGGGCTGTCCCTGAATGCTCAATTTCAGACAGTTTCCATGAACCAAAACTAAGCTGAAAAACATGACTTTTAGTGCAGTCGTGAGGTTTGGACAGAGGAAAACCTTGTTTAAAAATCACATAACGTGCAATGCCATTCCCTTAAATGTAATTCTCTCATTCCAGAGTATGCCAGAGGAGTCATTTTAATATACCTCCTACGTAAAGACGTCCTTACCTGCACAGATTCTTTAATTAACCAGATTCTCTCATCGGAAATGTTACTTGAAAGATTGTAGTTAGCCAGAAAATCAGGTTTTTTTTGCTCAGTTTGAAAATCCCGTTTGTCAAGGAGGGTGACTCATGTAAGGCTTCTCTAACTGGCTCAAATGTAATTGGGGCCATAAACTGCAGCTTCCAGGACTGAACAGTGACGCCAGTGCATGAGTGCTTTGAAAAACGGGCAAAGTTCATCGGAGTGCACCGCACAAAAACTCTAAAACTAAAGTGTCAAAAAATGCTTCACGAAGCAACGAGTAGCATCAGTGTGTGTACCTTCATCTTTTATATACAGTCTATGAATGAGATTGAAGGTATAATTAATATTAAGGTACCATACCAGCTCCAGCTCTTCAGCTTTGTTATGCAAAAGCAATAAACCAGATCTAGATTAGGAACCAGTATGAGGAGTGATTTGGTTGGAAAGGCGTATCTGTTTTGACTGCCTGGATCAGGACTGGAAGTAGTGACTCAGAATCACAGAGCTACTGAAGAGAACCACTGTTTATTGGCATAATATTGGTACAGAATAGTGTCCATCGCTAGACATTTTATTCAAACAGGAAAACAGGAAGTGAAAGAGCTAGTGAGCAAATCAGAAAGAATGTATGATCTGCATCCCCCTCCCTCCAAAAAAACAAAAAAAAAAAAAAAAAAACTTGTTTCTGTTTCTCATCAGCAGTGTCATCACCTCACAACAAAGCAAACAGAGTAAAATATAAAACTGCCACAGAAGCCAATAAAAATTCTTGCATTCTTACGTATTCTTGTTAAAAAAAAAGAGATCTATAATTATCTGTCACAAGAAAAGCCACGTGACAGGATTTTTGTTAACATAGTAGGTCCACAGAGAGTTGCTAGTCTCCAGAGAGAGTGACTCATATATTAAAGTTCATGTAGCAACATTTGTATGGTGCCGTTTGGTGTAATCTTTTCTTTGTAAGTAAAAGTTCTCGAAGCCCAATCATACCGGTGCAGAACAAACTAGCGCTACACAGACACACAAAAATCTATTTTACCTTTCAAACAGCAGTCTCAGAAAGTAAACTACGGCAGCCAGAGGGAAGGCATACAGCATGTTCCAGAGTCTGGGGTACTCCACGCCAGGTGGTGGATGCTCCAAGTCCGCCCAAGTGACATTTTCAGGAAGCCAAAACCTTTCACTCCAAATCCAGGCTGAGATAAAGGAAGTCATCGGGGAGAAGCAAAACACAGCAGATCAGCAGCAGCAAATGAGGTAACTGAGAGAAAAAACTGCCGTACATGTAGTAGTAGCTCAGGCTAGCTAAAGAAAAACTTAGCAGTCATTCCTCCCTCCTTCTTCCTCTCCCTGCTGTTGTAATAGCAGAACTAAGTTATCTAAGCATCTCTTCTGGTTCACTCCTATGACTAAACTCCACAGACACGTAACAACTATGACTCTCCGAGGTAACACCCACCTCAATTATTATTCACAAAAGTGCTTCCACTGGTTCCGTGCTGCTCGCCGTAACGTCGTGCCTATTGTAGGAGGAGTCAAAGGCAGCTGACGCTAACACGGAGTCGGTTACGCCTCCAATTAGCGGCAAACGTTATTCATTAGCTAATGCTAGGTTAACCATTAAAACTAACTTACTTAGTAGGTTAAAACTAACTTACTAACAGTGGTTAAACGTTCTTACATGGTGGAGTGATTATGTTGGTAAGTTGTAGCAGTTAAAAGGGTTTTTAGCCACATTTAATGCCTCAATTTTAAGTAAACGGGGATAAATGATAGCCGTTTGTAATGCTATCTAAATAACCTAGCTAGAGAGAGAGATGTGCATGCATACACACACATATATATATATATATATATATATATATATATATATATATATATATATATATAAAGGTAAGGTAAGGTAAGGTAACTTACACCGCAAGTCTGAACTTAATGTTTGACTTTTTTTTTTTTTTTTTTTCTAAATGACATCAGAAACAGCAGTATGCGACATTACGTGACGGCAGAGCTTCAGTTCATCCTTTGTCATTTTTTTTTTTTTTTTTTTTTTTTTAAATAAATAGGACAGGGGGAATGAATGAGAGAAAGAGGGGGAGAGAAAGAAAGAAAACCAAAGGGGAGAAGAGACGGTGAGAAAGGGGGGGGAAGAGAGAGAGAAAAAAAAAAGAACTCCTGGGTCACCTGTATGGAGAAAAAAAACAAACAAACAAAAAAAAACAAACAGAGGAGACAGCAAACAACAAAGAGCAACATAATAATAGAGAAAACAAAGCACCATCACAATAAACTAGCTAGTCATAGATATCAATATTTACTAAATAATAAACGATATTGTGCAGCACGCAAGATAGACAGCGCACAGTGTGCTTTGAGGCAGCAGCCAAGAAAGCTTTAGTCCGCGTCTGTGAATACCCATGTGTGCATACCTGTGTGGATCAGCATGCTTGCATTCCAAAGGTTTCTCCATGTAATGATCTGCTAGTTTGACTTAATGTTTGACATGCTGGTTGAAGTTGAGACATTGATCTAAGATGATGACAACATTTCTAGCAAATTCTTTTGGGTCATTTGTTAGTTTCTCAAGATGGGAAGTGACGCTGTTAGAAAGATGATGAGGACCAAAATGAGACCTACAACTGTTAGTTATCAGCATGGCCAAGGGATAACAAATCTACCCTAGTCAAAAACATATTTCGCCTTTTCCTGCATAAATGGATTAAGTTGGTGTTGAATTTGCTAACTAATTCTCAGTAAAACATTAAGCTTGCATTGATCTTGGAAACCTGTTGCATTATGTTGTTACTGGAACAAGGCTTGTACAGCCTCAAAGAAGAAGATGAGCTGATGTGTGAAAGATTAGTCAAATAAGGTCTTCGTACCCTGTCTGTGTTACTTTATGTTTAAATGGAAACAAACACCCTTCACCCTTTTATACCTCCCACTGTAACCCCTCCTATTTCTGTCTTGGGATTGTTTTGATTGTTTTTACCTCTCTCACCATAATTTTAAAGCCTACTGAAGAGGCTAACACACAGTCCAATAAAGTAAGAAATCACTATAAGATACATAAATTATCCCTAAAGATTATACATGTAAAATTACACCTTTAGAGTCCGGTGTATATCTAACCCTAAAAGCCAGTAATTGGTATAAAGTGAAAACCCAGTGAAATACAGGACAAAACAAGAGAGGAAGTGAATGCAAGAAACACACTCCTACGCTGGCAGTCCCTATTCACTGCCATCCTGTAGGTTTTTACATCAGTACCAACCAGCCAGAGAGCAGCTCAGCCCCCTGAACAAAACCTCTCTGTGTCAGTATGCAGCTGCAGCTTCCGAGATGCCCTACTTGGATACATGACCCAGTATGGAGGGGCTGAGGACCTGAGCCACAAAAGAGGGGGGGATCAAATTTTTAAAGACGCCCATCTGACGCGTCTCTAGTGTAGCATTAGGATCATATTTAAGCTACTTTACTGTTTACTTTACCCTGTTTAATTTTTCCCCCTCACTGGCTTCAGCCCACCAATAGCAGGAAGGTCTGGTACAAAGTGTCTGTCATCACTGTCCACCCCCCTCAAGTTTGGACTGGTCCGTTTCGCATCTGAACAAACCTCATAGTTGGAGAAGAGTTCTTCATGTCAGGGACTGCTGTAGCCTCAGCACACTGATTACCGCAGCTCCTGGATAATCTAAGGTAATATTTTCCTGTTAAGTTTTATTCTTAACCCCTTCATTAATTATTTTACTGTAACATACTCCTAAAATCCTTCTTCCCTAGCAGTTCTCTGCACCTGTCTCTTCCAGTAGTATTTGTGTGTTCAAACATTTTTGTGTTTACAATTAAAAACATCTCAAATCTAACAGTGAGAAAAAGAACAAAAGATTTTGTCAGGTCTGTTTGGGGTCTTTTTAAGCAATATTAATTTCATTTAAAGCTTTCTTTCTTTATCTGTGCATGTGACATGTCTTGTTTTTTTTTTGTTTTTTTTGTTATGTTGTTATAGATAAGAAAATGGATGAGAAAGAGCTGAGTGATCCCTTGAATAACGTATCTGTGATTAAAGGTAAATATAGACACCACTGATTTGAAGTGAATGACTTTGCATTGTTTTGCTCCTCTAATGGCTCCTACCTGACACAGCACATCTCGCTAACTGAGTGTGGAAAGGGGGGTGGAAAACCCTGAGTCACACTTAAAATGAGTGTCTGGCCCTGTAAGGACAGCTGGATGGCTTTTAGAGCTTACAGTGCTGTAGATGGCCTTGTTTTAGAGGCTAGTGTCTCCTGTGTCAACAGCTTATTAGAAGATGGAGTCTCTTTGCACAGAGGGCATGTCAGCTGACTGATGTGTGTTAGCTATGACATTTAGGGTGACTAATAAGAATAGAATGCAAAGGACAGCGCAATGATGGCGCAATATAGCGAATATGAAAATCGACGGGGACATTCATAGGAAAAAGTGCAAGTACGTTGGTGACTGAATAAATTTTGCATGATGAATGAATTTGTAATGCTTCACTGCACAATATATAGGGAGCACAAAGCAAACAGTGTCCTCACAACAATAGTGTACCTCAGTAATTCAGAGAGATGAAGATATTTGAGATTCAGCTGCATAAAGAATATTTGTTAGCTGTAAAATGATCTCCCTTTATGATCAGCAGTTTAAAAGGAATACTGTAGACTTTCCGTGCGAGTGGTGCTAACCCCCTGATTCAGTTAAAGAATGCTGTCACATTCAATGAGAAGGAAACAGACAGCAGGCGAAGATGGGCCACGATGGGTCTAGCCTTCAGCACCGGAGCTAAAAAAAGACTTTCTCCTCAATTTTTTTCTTTCCTGTCGTCACTTGAGGCAGTGTGATGCTCAATATTCCCAACTAGTCTGCAAGGTATTTTTACACACAGACTAATTCCATTACTATGCTGTCAGGTGTCATTCTGTGACACTAAGACATTTTTGCCGTAATAACTAATCTCGCTAAAGATAACATGTTGCACCCTCATTTGAAATACCCTTTATTCCCTGTGCTGTCTTTGTAGGGCATTCATCTTTCACAGAAAGTGAATACAGATTGCATACTCACAGGGTGCCCACTCACTCGCATATGAAGGAACACACAATCACACTGTCCCCCCATGCTTTGTCTGGCACACAGCGGGGTGGTCATGTGCTCGAGTCAGAGGGTGTCACCAGCTCTCAGCCTTTGTTTCACACCGCTTCATTTTAGGGACACTTATCAATACCGCCTGCTAACATTTTTACAATCATGTGGATTTTCGTGTGATTATGTAGCCATGTTTGATGGATGTAGACACAGTTTTCACAATAAATATTGGATTTCAGGGCAGTTCAGGTTCTGGTGCGTCTCCATTTATGGTGCACATGCTTGACCTGTCCCCTGCCAAATGTTCGTTCTGGGATGAGGTCATCTCTTTTCCTAGCTGTGGTAGATTAGGGGCTCGAGATATTCACTAGGCATTTGCAAAGCACAAGTATTTGTGGAGCCTGTTTCCACCTCCAGGAAACACAACAGACCCTTGACAACGCTGGCAAGCCTATTACCTTTGTGCATTGTTTAGGTACTATTAATGAGTAATGTAGAATCGCTACAGACTCATATGTGACTGGGGTAATGGATAATTTGGAATGAAAAAAGTGTAGATAAGACACTTGTTTCTATTTCTGGGTTAGCAATTATTTTATGTAATAGGCCCATTTTGAATATCTTGGGAAATCATCTAGTATGTCAGTCCTGGTTAAATATTTGGGACTGCAGTAAAAGTAAAACTGTCAAACATTTCATTATTTTTGTAGTTTTATGGCAAATGTATGGAGCCTGTCCATGTTAAGATCATGATTCTTCTAACTGGGATCCCCATTTTTTTTCTTCTTCATTAGATGATCTGACCAAGGCAAAGATGGGCTCCTCTGGTGACTCTGAAAAAATCATTCAGCGCTTGACTGATGAACTTCGAGAGGCCAAGGACCTAGCTAACACAGAGAAACATAAATGCATGGAGCTACAAGGTGACACGCCACATCTCCAATGTTAAATAGGACCATCCACTCCATTTTCTATTGCATTCACACATGTGTGCATGCACCCAACACCAAATAAATGACATGACTTGTACAATTAAATGCTGTGTAGGTATCCTGGAGGAAGAGACAAAGGAGAAGAAAAAACAAGCTGATGATTCTGCCAAACAGATAAAACTTCTTGAAGGTACATCTATTTGTGGATTAGAAGCATATGCATAATATTAATCTTTTTTTAAAATTGACACTGTCTCTAATTCAAACACTGACTCCGGTTTGGACAGGTCAGCTGCGGCAGCTCCATGATGAGATGGCTGTTCTCAGAGAGCAGATAGACGTCTCCTCCAGCTCACACGATGAGCTACAAAGCGCACGTGATGAAGTGAAGTCGCTGAAACGTGCCCTGGAGGCAGCAGCTGCCGAGCGGGACCGTGACGTTGCTGCCGTCCAGTCTAACCTGGCGACTGTCTCCAATGATCTGGACAAATGGCGTCAAACGGCCAACAAGTACGAGCGTGAGATTGACAACCTGCAGCGTGACCTTCAGCAGCAGAGCAAGCAGTGGCAGAAAACTGCAGAAATACAAG
Source organism: Copadichromis virginalis (assembly GCF_057382275.1). NCBI lineage: Eukaryota > Metazoa > Chordata > Actinopteri > Cichliformes > Cichlidae > Copadichromis > Copadichromis virginalis. Next base: position 22,356,297 of record NC_140637.1, on the reverse strand, counting down.
GTACTACACGGTGCCCCTGGTAGTTATAAACGCATGAAATGGAGCATTTGCACTGAAAATAATTCTTACATGGAAATGAACTGTGTATTAATAAATCAAATAATATTACCATTCCTTGTCCAAGACATGAGGCCTACTCGCTCTCTATGTATTTTGTTTCTAACAAGCAGACTTCTCTTCATACTTGTACACTGGTGAATCAAAGTATAATTAAAAACATGTTTTTTGGTAGTTTTTGCTTTATCTGTAGGCAAATCAAGGACATACAATCTGTTAAAAAACAGCATTGTTACATAAACCTTGCTCGTTTCTTTTTACAGCCAGTGAACTTCAGTCCATGCAGGTGGAGTGTAATGGCCTTCACAAAGAATGTTCTGTTCTTCGATCTGAGAAACAGGATATCGTAAATAAGCACCAGAAGGAAAAAAGCAGTCTGCAGAGTGAATGTGCTTCCCTCAGGGCTGAGAATGAGGAACTCCTGAAGACTCACCAGAAAGACAAAAGCAACCTGCAGAGTGAATGTGCAGCACTGCGCACTGAGAAGGAGGCAGCCCTGCAGAAACAGCAGCAGCTGGAGAAGGACCTTGCCAGGTCGGTGCACTGATCTACATTACTGGGAGCTCTTACCCCCACCTTCGTGCTCCCTCTGTCTCATCTGTTTTAATCAGCACCCACGTGTTTTGATTTACACGATACTACATAATTTTTTTCTCTCATCTTTTACATATTGAACTCAGTTTTGTTTTGCTTCTGGTAGTTTGCGTGCCCAGAACACTGAGCTGAAAAATAGCCTTGGATCCCTTGAACAGACCTGGCAGGAGATGGAAAAGAGCCAGGTAGCCCTGCAGCTCCAGCACCAGCAGGATAGCACCACACTGCAAACCCAACTGGATGAGGCAGACAGCCGCAGCAAGGCTCTGCAAAGAGAGGTACGCCCCTCAAAAGTTGAGACATCAACCTTAGGTGTCCAGTATCTTAGTGGGTGTCATGCAGATGAATACTTCTATCTCAAATGTGAAAAGTGAACCCTCTCTGACCTGGATGGCTTTTAATACAGTCCTGCAACTGACAGGCCTTATAAGCACACACATGTTTTACTCATTAATGCTGTCCAAATTTGATTTGGACTTCAGTCCTGTTAGTTTTCACTTGAATTTTTGCATTTTAGTTTTTCTAGCTAAATGGTAGTGGTTCTGAATGTATATCTGTGGCAGAACTGATCCAGTTTAGAGGCTATTGGAAGACTGTAGCTGCTGCCAGTGTGCTGCTGACCGTGCTGCTTTAGAGGGCCAATGCTGACAAGCTGTTGCAGTATTTATGAAATTACTTTGGGACACTGTGGGAAAGGGGAGGTTTTGAAAGAAAGTCAAATTACACTCTTATTACAATAAATGGCAAGTTACCACAAAGCCTAGGAGAATTAGAAATACAAGGACAACGTATTATCAGGATAGTGGAATATAACTTTAGCAATATTACTTATTACATTTTAGATTTACATTTAACTTTTTTAGGCAATGTAAAGTCATAATTTCTGGAAAATTCCCAGTTCTCCCATTTTTTCAGTGATTTAAGTTTAAATATGAACACATCCTGGCTATGATAACACATTAGTCAAAACTTTTTATGTTGTTGCTTCGGTTTCATGGTCAAACTGCCATTTGACTAAAAATCAAGACTCAAGAACATGTACTTGTAATTGGTGCTCTGATATGATGCGCTTCTCAGTTTTGTGTGATTTAAAGTGAGCAAATTAAAATCACTTGATTTGTTTTTGGCATTATTAGCAGTTGCAATATCCAACAGAGTTACAAGAATCTGGTTTTTACTCAAATTATTAATGCAGGACAGTAAAATCAATGTGGAACTCAAATAACTTTGAGCAAACTAAGACTGAAGTGTCTTGAAGAAACCTTTTAATGCTTTCATTTTATTTAATCTCATGTAACATAATTTAAAGAAATTTGCTGTTAACAACCAATTTACAAAAGAAGTACTGCAAATTGTTGCCATTCAGGACATTTACAGCTGTATGAGATGGGCAGCTGTTCTCAAAGTCGTCTACTCAAGGTACTTTATTGTATTTCTTCTCATCATCTAAGATTGCGCAGAAATACCTCATGATGGGATGATGAGGACAACTGCACTATTTTAGAAAACTCACATTCTCCCATGACTAAAAGTGTCTCTGAGTGATCATTGCTGAGAATTTAGAGCTTTCTATTTTGAGACGATGTTGGCGTCATCTAGGTCAGAACAAAGTCACATCCACCACAGTTGAATGGTGAAGCCATCACGGAGCCTTAATGACTTTCTCTGAAGCCTTTAAGACACTTGTGTCAATAAATCTATGACTCTTACTGACATTATAAAGAAAGTCCATGCTTCTTCCCAAAAAAACAACAACAACGAAAAAAGATCCCACCCAGATAGTTCACAGGTTGCTGCGTGCTGTCCAGGGGCAATACCTACTCTAGGTTTGTATGGGGATCACTGGCTGCTGTCAGTTAATGAGGAGTGGCAGTGCTAAGTAGTAGAAAGCATAGTTGGGTCATCTTTGACACAATGAATGAATGAGGGGGGGAAGGAGGGAATAATGTTGTCCCTTATATAAGGACTGCACCTCACCCTAATTAGCTCATGTATAGAAAATTCAGCAGTTAAGCACTGCAGGAAAGACTGGTTTATCTTGTAAATGGCAACAGAAACTGTTCCTCAAAAGCATTACACAATACCATCAAACTAAAAACTTTAAATTAATCTAAACTGATGAGTGTATATTTGAATTAAATGTTTAATTTGCTTCGTGCAGTACGAGGAGGCTAGGACGGAGCTGTCAGACCTCAAGGAAAAATACGAGAAGGTTGAGCAGGAAAAACAATTGGTTACAGATGAACTCGAGGCATGCAGAGCCAACATGGAGGAACTGCAAGGAAAAGGGACAAAGGTGAGTACTCATCTATCAAACGCACAGCAAAAACAGGAAGGCATTTTACCCTAATATATGAATGGCATCGTGTATAATGATATATAACAGGTTTAAAAAATAATATATTGAGTGTGGAAACAATCATCTGCACTTTTATTTTCAGGGGCAATAACTTCTTTAGCAGTTTCTGTTTTGGGGGGGGCATGGGCTTCATTTCCAATGTTCCCCTTTTGTTCAGCATCTGTTTGCGCAGCATCTCCAGATATAAAAGATGAATCTTATTGTAAGATTCACAAATATTATCTCTTTTTTTATTTTAGCACATATGCTCCCCTCTAGTCATCCAGTGTCTATTAGTGTTGCTTTTATGGGCCATTCACACATATGGATTCAAAAAGCTGTGCCAGACGGCTGCTATTTGGTAGCTAAGCTGAGGTGAGAGCACCATGCAACTGTATCACTTCCATTTCAGATAATGGACTTAAATGCCAGGCATACCTGACAGCTTAAATCTTCAGCAAATACAAAAAGGTGGGAAAAAAACTCAGCAAACTATGCTGTACAACAGGAGATAAACATGACCGTGTATAGTAACACTGATATGTAGGATGTCAACTCTGTACTAAACACAACACACACCGGACACACAACTACGGATTTATGAGGCCATAAAGGTCCAGCTCCTTTGTATCTGTATGTGTGAACTAACAATGACACACTGACAGCCGTGTGTGACTGAGATTTGTATAAATACTAGTTACAGGCGTAGAGAACTGACTGAGGGATCTAATAATAAACCAACCAAAGTATGTCCCATTGCAGTTGATTACTATAATATCCCTTCCCTTCTGTAGACATCCCTATTGCTGCCTGTTCAAGCCATAGTCATCGGCCTTATCCTGGCTTTGCTGTATTGGTGCTTCGGCGCATTGTGGTAGCAAGGTACACATTACTCCTGTCAAGTTGGCCTACATCTTTTCATCCTCATCAGTGTCTCTTAGACCATTGCATGATTTAATCAGGTTTTCCTCATTCCCGAGAATGCCTTCCTCAGGGGAAAATCCCCCAGGAAAAAAAAAAAATTCTTCAGAAATCTAACCTCTCTAATCATACAGCTTCAACATCTGACATCTGTTTGTCCTGCCTGGATGGCTAATGCTTAACAACTGTTTCTCACAGTTGGTGTTTGATAATGCTTATCTTTATCTGCAAGCGCTGTTTGTATTTGTGCACTGCCTTGATCTCAGTGGCTCCCTCTGTCAAAGCTTTGGTGATCCAAAATGGGTGCATGTTTATTCGCTGTTGCTCAACTTTCTATTTCTGTGTTGCCACTTATTCCAGAAACTGTGGATGATCTGGGGGCCTGTGGTTGCTGTGGCTCTGACAGCTGTGACTGCTGCCGTGCTCTTCAGGACCTGAGGGCGACTCATTCATGCATACACACGCACCCACCCACCCACCCACGCACACACACAAGGGAATCCATATTTGTCTTCAGGTGTCAGAACTTGCCCTCCTTATCATATCTGCACTATTAACTCGGAGGGCTCATATTTAACTGTTTGATTTTTAAGATGCTCTATTTTAGATGGCAGAGAAGTTAATAAAAGAATGTGATTTTTGTGTGCAAAGTAAGTTTGTACGTCCGTTATTTACAGGAAGTCTAGTCAAGTTTACAGTTTTGATTGGGAATATGGATGAATGTAAAAAATAAATAAATATGCCACAAACTCAACTAATTATTAGTATTTATGATAATGTTTTAGGTGGATCACTTGAGCTCTAAATGTAGCACTTCTATGTAATTGTCATAATAATGGAGATTGTCACAATAACACCCCCTAATGGAGTGTGTAATGAAAGCCATAGATGGGTAACTGCATTAGTGATGGGAACTGCAAAGAGTTGGTGTAACTGTTATCTATGTGAAAATAGATAGCGTTTCAGACAGAATTGAGCTGAGCAGGAGTTTATCTTGTTTGTTTTTTCTCAACAGAGAACCATTAAAGAAAATTGCAGAAACATACATTTAGATCCATTTTCTTCATTTATGTGGCCGTTGTCTAGACTGCAGTTGTACTTATCTGTACTTATCTGTATTTAGTTTCTGCTTTGCTTTTTTCTGTTTTTGTTTGTTTGTTTTGTTTAACTTTTCATTTCAGTTTTATGATCATGAATGCTAAATTAACTTAAGGGGCAGGGTTGCTGAAATTATTGCATGCATGGGGAAACCTAAAATGTATAATTAAACACATAGAGTCATTTCATTAGGCACACCTGTTCACCTGCTCGCTAACACAGTTATATCATTAGCCAATCATGTGGCAGCAGCTCAGTGTGTTTAGGCAAGTAGGCATAGTTAAGATTACACGCTCAATTTCAAACCAAGCATATGAATGGCACAAAATGAGCTGCAGAGAAAATGCCTTGTTGAAGTCAGAGGGTAAGAGGGCAACCAGCTGTTACATCTAAGGTATGCAGAAGAACATCTTTGAATACACAACATGGTAAAAAAAAAAAAGGTAAATGGCCTGTATTTGTACAGCGCTTTACACATCCAGTCATCCACCCATTCACACACTGGTGATGGCAAGCTACATTGTAGCCACCCTGGGGCGCACTGACAGAGGCGAAGCTGCTGGACACTGGTGCCACTGGGCCCTCTGACCACCACAAGTAGGCAACAGGTGAAGTGTCTTGCCCAAGGACACAACGACCAACACTGTCCAAGCCAGGGCTCGAACCAGCAACCTTCCGATTACAAGGCGAACTCCCAACTCTTGAGCCACAATTGCCCATATCAAACTTTGAAAAAGAGGAAATGCTACTGTTAAGAAACAGTAAATTTGAGGTCATCCTGATCATTCCTGCAGTTGCACTAATGGGTGTGTGTTTGTTATTACAAATTGGAGTCTGTTGTATATTTATGATTTAAACCGCTCCAGCACCGTTAACATCTAAAGCATCCTCTAATCTCTCAATTCACATGGGTCCATCAAAACTGAACAGAAGAAAATTGGAAGAAGTCTATTCAGACATGAGGTCAGAATTGACATAACTAACGTGAATGGATGGATGGACAGAGATGAAAGCATCAATCCACCGTGTCTTGTACAAGTAGTTGAGATTGGTGGTAGTGGTGTAATAGCTCATTATTTAAACTACAAACTACCTGAATATTGTTGTTGGCCACCACTTGATTACCACACTGTACCCATCTTCTGATGGTTGCCTGTAGCAAGGTAACATGCCATGTCACAAAGCTCAGATCATGTCAAACTTGTTTCTTGAACATTGCGATGAGTTCACTGTACTCAATTTTGTACTCAAATATGGACCATAATCTCTGACTAATATTTACAGAACCTTGTTGAATCTATGCAACAGGGAATTCATTCTGAAGACAGTAGAGGGTGGCTTCTGTTTCTCCTAAATAACCATTATCTTCATCCATCCGTTCATTCATCCATTGTCTTCATGTAGACAAATTGCCGGAGGTCATATCTTTTCTGTAGCATTTTAGAATATTGATATCGCTCCTGTCATCCAGGAAGGGTTAAGTTTGGTCTCATATCTGCTGTTTTTCCCTCCCTTTTCTATCACACTATGTGTTGCAGTTGACATTTAAAGAAAATGGTTAATGCTGAGAGTAATGTTTTGTTAGGTAAAAGGTGTGTATCACCTGAAAAGCATGTGCTGTTGTAAAGTCAACATGTAGACAGGCATCAGCCTGCAATTTACCTTCTATTTGCATAGAGGCGTAGAGTGGCAGACGAGACTGATCAGCTTGAACGTCATCCTGTTTTTCAACAAGCAAAGCAAAAGCTGGTATCAATGTGGGAATTAAGACAAAAATCCTTGTACATAGGTCATCTCATTTATAACTAGTCCTGCATTGTATAGGCTGTCATGATCATAGGATTAAATGGATTAGACAATCCTGGAAAACAGGACAAACTATGCCTGATTCTCCCAGAGCTAATAGATTTCACTTTTTTCACTTCTTTTTTTGAAAAACATTTTTGTTTTTGTTTGTTTTTTTCTTTTAAATTAGAGTTTCAGCTTATTCGCCACTTTTTGGCAAAATATACCTGGTGATGTCAACAGGATTATCTCTGCTTCAACTGAACACTACATAGCTGCAACACAGGTTGTGTCATAAACTGTATTTAAAGGGTTAATCCTTTACGGCTAAGGGCATTTCCAAACATATAGTCAGTTTGCTCTGATATGAATCAGATGCAGAGTGGGGGAACTTGTTGTATTTCTCATCAGTTTCATTTCCTTTGAAAGAGGGAGGGGGAAATGTAAGCCAAAGTACATGTAAGAAAACCGCGGGAGAACCTTCACTCTGCTCTTTAGTTAGATGTGTCTATCGTAGAAATGATAAACACAGAAGGCTCAAATGAAGGTGTGATGCTAGTCCAGGTGAGACCATTGATTCTGTTGAGTTTAATTCCTCCACATCCTAGAATGCAAAGTTGGAGCACATCAGGGTTAAACAAGGTTGCCACCACAAACAAACTGTTCCAGAAATTGTGACCAGATGGACCCTCAGCATCAGAGTACAGACCTTGCAGTCTCTGCTGCTTTGATTTTGACTTTTTCTTTTTTTTCCCCCTCCAACTTTATTGAATTGTATCATGGAAGCGTGACACAAAACCATACAAGCAGAAAATGTACGCAAAAGATACTCTTCTAAAATAGTCAGACAACCCCATTAGTTATTTTCTTCCAATGAATAATTTTACGATTTCTAGTAGTTGTTTATTTTCCATGAAGAAATGTTACTGATCACTTCTGAACTGAGGCTCAAATGAAGGGATTCTTGGTCTTTTAAGCTCCTTCACTAATCGATCCATGCCTGTGTGGTTGTCTTTCTGCTGGGAGACAAACACTCACTGCAGCAACTCCCTTAAAGCAACCCAAACACTCACAGTTACTCTTTAAGGATGAGGCCGAGTGTTTCTCAACACGATCCTATTGGCAAATTTAAAATTTCACAATGAGGTCGTTGTTCCCAGCAAAACAGCTGACCTGTGTGAATGTGTCATCGTGACACGTTTTTGTGTCGCTACATTGCTTTTCTTTTTTTTTGTTCTGCCAGCTTTGCTCCACCAAGTATTCCTCTCAGGACATAATACGACGGCTAACGTGATGTAGTCAAAGCGAGCAGACTGGGAGCATCCCCTCCATCCTATATACACTCAAATATGAGAATCATTCCCATGCAAGGCGAGCCCCTCTGCAGCATTGCCGTGTCCATTTGTTCTGCTCTACTTTGCATGTAGGTCATCTGTAGTGGACCAGAGATGCAGCAGAGTGGCATCTGTGAACTTCAGCCTTTTTACTCTGTAATCCTTGTTTTGTATTGGGTTCAGTTTAAATTTTGACATCGTTTGTGAATAACCACAATGATTAAACCAGTTTACTAAAATCACAGTATAATGAACAGCTCGGGCGTTTTTAGCAGATCTCAGAAGCTGAACGTCACTTTCCCAACAGCAGTTATCAGCTGTTTATTTAACAGTTGTCAGTACTGTGTGCTTTACAGACCTTTAGACTCTGATTGGACTGATGCACACAAGGTGATAAACAGAAAAACACTGCTGATTAATTCTAAATCAGAATCACACCCAGTGTTACTTTGCAAAGTTTAGTTGAGCAGATTTAATCTAGTTGAAAATAACTGGAAAATGTAGTTTTAATTTTTAGGGTTATGATTTATTTTTCTGCTTCATGTTTTTATCTGTATATATTTTTGACACATCTCTATGCATTGGATAAATATAGAAAAATAAATATAGAAATGTACACAGCACTGGGGGAAGTCTGATGAGTCAGCATCAATGCAGTAGGGCAGCATGTCTGCAAAGATGTGATATTCTGTCGCTCACATCTGCAAATGAAATCTGTATCCAATTCCCTAAAAGCCTCAATCCCCACTGAACTGGAAGTGACGACATCTTAAAGTTAGGTCCTCACGACACCCTGTGCAAAGGACCCTTGAAACTTTACCACACACTGCAGGAAACAGTCTGCCTCTATAATGACACCCAGTGGTTAGTTTTAGCCTTAAGCTTCAGCTTGTAATTTGATGTGGCTGTTTGGACTGGCCTTCCTCAGCCTCCACTCTCAGACTAACCGTGTCAGTAAAAAATAGTGAGCGCCACTGCATCTGACCAAACGAGGCACCTTTTATGAAAGTGCACATTTATTTCTGGGATTCGTCCCAGATGGAAGTAAGACAGGTCTGTCATACACACTAAAAAATTATTTTTTCAGTATTTAAAGTCTGATTCAGAACCCCAATTTATCTTGTCTGCACAAAGCTTGGCCTGTGTTCACTTTAAATGATCGACCCAATGATGGAGTGGCCTATTTTACCCCGACGATGAGAATCAATGAGTTTATTCAGAGCAGGCATAATCTGAAACGAATAACTGCCCTCTGCAACAGGCGCTTTTCATTTTAGAAATATTAGTTAACCACTGATACTTTCTGCACATAAAAATAGCAGAAATAAATGCTGTAGAGTGTGCATGCTGTGCACCTATTTAACAAAATCACTTTTGATGCTCCCGCCTGAGATAGAAGAAAGGAGGGGAAATCATCTCAAAGGTAAGTTTTTACAGTTTTTTTTAGCATGTGTGTTTTGTTATAGAAGCGCGCTTTAGTTATTTTACAGCTTGTATCATGTTATTTTGTGCACATGCACATCCTAAAGACATCCCTTTATTTATAGTCTTAACTAAATATGGAAATTATGTGGAATTTATTTAACAGATTTCTCCCCAGAAGGACAATGCGTGAGTTTGTGTTCATTTATTTTCAGTTGAGCCATGGCAGCTGATCTGGATGTGGTGAACCTGTGTATTATTGCTGGAGGAACACTGGCTATTCCCATCCTGGCCTTTCTGGCTTCCTTTCTTCTCTGGCCCTCTGCATTAATTAAAGTGTATTACTGGTAATGTAGATGACTTTCTTGTGCTGTGCTTCAATTTATATTTTATACTATTCTATGATATATTTTTATGTGTCAGTCAGAATGTTTGGTTTGGAATGCTAACTTAATCCAGGATGAGGTTTAATCACATTATTGATGTTTCTATCTGATTGAATCTATGATTTACACTCAACAGCCACTTTGTTAGGTACACCTTGCTAGTACTGGGCTGGACCCCCTTTTTGCCTTTAGAACTGCCTTGATTCTTTGTGGCATAGATTTAACATGATGCTGGAAACATCCTTGAAAGATTTTGGTCCATATTGACATGATGGCATCACATAGTTACAGCAGATTTGCTGGCTTCCATTACCCCACTCACTGGGGCTCTATTGGACTGGGATGTGGGGACTGAGTCATTTGAGTATAGTGAACTCATTGTAATTGGAGCCTGATTCTAGCTTAGTGACATGGTGCATTATATTGAAGCTATAAGAAGATGAGTACACTGTGGCCATAAAGGGATAGTCATGGCAACAATACTCAAATAGGTAGCAATATTTAGAACAATGCTCAACTGGTACCCAGTGTGCCAAGAAAATATTCCCCACACCACTGCACAACTAGCAGCCTGAACTATTAGTACAAGGCAGGATGGATCCATGCTTTCATCTTGTTTATGCCAAATTCTGACCATACACTCTGAATGTCACATCAGAAATGGAGACTCATCAAAGTGGGCAATTTTCTATTGTCCAGTTTTGGTGAGCTTGTGTGATTTTTCTGTCCTTAGCTGACAGAAATGGCACTCAATGGGATCTTCTGCTGTTGTAGCCCATTTGCTTCAAGGTTTGGCCTGCTGAATGTTCAAAGATACTCTGGTTGAAACAAGTGGTTATTTTAGGGTTGTTGTTTGTTTGTTTTTTGCCTTCCTATTAGTTCAAAGCTGTCTGGCCATTCTCCTCTGACATCAACAGGAAATTTCCACCCAGACAAATGCTGCTCATTGGATAGTTTCTCTTTCTGACCATTCTCTCAAAGTCACTTAATCACCGTTCTGCTCCATTCTGATGTACGGTTTGAGCTTTCGCATCTCACCCTGTGATGGCTGATTAGATATTTGTGTTAATAAGCAGTTATACAAGTGTGCCTAACAAAGTGGTGTATGTACATATTGTATAGTGTACCTGGATTTTCTTTGCCCTTTCTTGTCATGCGCTTTGTGGTTTCTAATTTGGAAAGGTGCTCTAAAGATTATATTCATTTATCAATGACATTGTTGAAAACTGTGGCATTGGTTACCTAGCATACTTTGTTTAATGATATTTCTTGTGTCTTAGTTGCTGTGACTATCCAAGAAAAAGAATCTGCCTCATCATTAATCCTTTAAAGCATTTCAGCGAAGAAAGCCCAGATTTGAATTTGCATGTAAGTCTTTGTAGCTCAGATATGGTACCTGCTTGTTTTCAGGTACTGGAGGAGGACTCTGGGCCTGCAGGTGGGCTATGCGGATTGTGGTGGTTATCGCTTTTGTTACTCCTACAGAGGAAAGCCTGGAATGAGACCTTCGATCTTAATGCTGCATGGCTTCTCTGCTCACAAAGACACATGGCTCACTGTTGTCAAGGTTTGGCTGACACTAGACATCACATTTTACTTCCCAATAGCTCATGGGGCTAACACTCAGCTTAAAACTAGCTAACACTCAAACTTTTTGTCAAAGAAAGGCTGAATGTATGCTTTTAGTCAGACATCTATCCAGTGGAGTTATGCTCCATCAGTCACACGATCCAAGAGAAAGACTGGAATTTATTTCAATTTAAACATTAATTAGAAATGATTTCATAAATACATATTGTGCTGTTTATGAAATTCTTCTTAAAACACCCTTTCTTGGCTTGAATGCATTTCTCATATTAATGACATTAAGCGTTCTTTTTTGTCTTCTGCTGCTCCAGTATCTGCCAAAACATCTGCACATTATGTGTGTGGACATGCCTGGCCATGAGGGGACAACACGCACCAACATAGATGATTATTCCATTCAGGGGCAGGTCAAAAGAATCCATCAGGTACACCCAATAGATAGTTTTTAAAATATGTTGGTGTGTTTGTCAGGTGCCTAAATCATTCCAGTAAAACTCTGTTTTTGTCTTTTGTTCTTCTCAGTTTGTGGAAACCATCCGCTTAAACAGGAAACAGTTCCATCTGGTTGGAACCGGCATGGGGGGAAATGTAGCCGGGGTTTACGCAGCCTGCTATCCCTCAGAAATCTGTAGCATGACTCTCATCTGTCCAGATGGTCAGTCAGTGTGTTTGTGTGTCTGTGTATGCGTGAGCCCAATCGTACTATGCTGTGATGAAATCTGTCTGCTGTCAAGGTAACTTTGTGGGGTTCAGTTCTAATATGGTGAGAAAAAGGGAGTACGTTTTAGAGGGAAGACTTGTTTCGGCAATCAGTGCTTAGAGTTGTGGTAATTCTTTAGGAAATGAAAGTCAGTACACTGTCCTCTGAAGTCATGGAAACACACTTTTGTGTGTTCCTGTGTAAACCATCATCAATGAGCCCTTTGTGCTTTGTCCAAAGAGAGGCTGGATGCAGGAAAGAGTGAATATTTTAACTTTAAACAGGCACTCACATTTCTTAATAGACAGATAGAAAGAAATGAAGGAACTTACCAAAAAAACAGAAAAAGAAGTTAGATGTAGGAAGAGCTCCAACTAAGGACTTCACCTCTGTGATCAAATGGAAATAGAGTAGGGTCCTAAGATGTATAAGATGTAGAAACAGAAAATCCAAAGTTTTTAGAATCAGTTGGTTAACAAAATACAGTTAGTTTTATTCATTTTCTTGTTCAAAATAGAGGTAGTGTAATACCATACTATATTTTAAAAGTTTGACAAAATGGCTAATAAAATTAACATAATTCAACATCATAAAGACACATCCTGACATGCCAGATATATGTGGATTTAACTTAATGCTGTTTTCACAATTACTCAACACAAGTGAGTATGAACTTTAATGTAAGTTTATTTATTAAACACATTTCACTGTTAGCCGAATATGAACAATGCAATGTATGAAAATGTATGAAAAACCAAGATATTGACAACGTCAGTGTATTTACATGAGGGAGACTATTTAAAATGTACAAAGTGTTTCTTTTATGGTGGTTTTCCGTTTATCCTAAGGAGGAACGTGTGTGTGTGTGTGTGTGTGTGTGTGTGTGTGTGGGAAGGTGGGGGGGGGGGGGGGGGGGGTGGATATGGGTCAGGCTAACCAGTAGTGCCGCTGTTCAACTGGTTGGCCAAGTGAGCACTCATTCTGCAGCATATGGGCTCTGAAAGTGTGAAGGTTGCTTAGTTTGTTACTTTTTTTTTCATGACAAAAAAATATGTTCAGCTAGACATAATATTTAATTACTAATATAAACCCTACATTCCACCTAAGACTGGATCTGTAATTGGACCCATTATGCAATTAATTTTCCCAGGGCGCAACATTAAATGATTGGGACTGGGTTTATTTTATGCCAAGACACGATAAAGACACTGTTTAGCAAAATATAAATCACATTATTGAACAGAGTAAAGGATAAGGTGCAGGAAAGCCACAATTTATTGTCCCCATATGAGGACAGGGGCTCTCTGGAGATTAAATAGTGCCTTTTTAATAGCAAACCGATTAATACAGAGCATGAAATTAACTTTGTGTCCAAAATCATCATTTTATTCTGCAGGAATAAGACATCCATGTGAGACCAAGTTTGACAATCATGTGCAGGACCTGGAACACAGCAATTACACCCTGAACATCCCGCTGATCCCCACTACACCCGAGGAGATGGAGGATATGTTCAAACTGTGCTCCCATGTTCGCTTTAAAATTCCTCAGCAGGTCAGGCCTTAATTTCAAGTATACATTTTTTTTGTTTTGTTTTATGCGCTAATAATTTGCAATCACGATGTAGACTATAAAAATAACAAATACAGAGTAGTAATCGTCTTACTGAATTGCTTTGTTATTCGAAGCTTGGCTTATTTTGTGAACTTTTTGTTAAAGCTACTTTTTCGCTGATTAGATCCTTCAAGGCCTGGTAGATGTCCGAGAGCCTCACAACACATTTTACCAAGAGGGTCAGTTCACTTTGTATTGAAATATTTCAGTATTTTCCAGTTTAGTGGAAAAATTCCAGTAAATTCTCTTTTTCTTTAGTTTTTATGGAGATTGTAGGTGAGAAATCAAGATACGCCTTACAGGACCACTTGCATCTAATAACCACACCTTTACAAGTGATATGGGGCAAACAAGACCAGGTAAACTAACACAATGACTCCAAGTACATAAATGATTACACAGCAGGTTTTGCGTCTAAACTAATCTGAAGATTCATATTCCAGGTGCACACGTGCTGTACACTGAAAGTGGTGGCTCAGGCTTTCTATTAAAGAGAAACTTTATAGAGCAGGGGTGTCAAACATAAAGCTCGGGTACCAGATTTGGGCTGAGAAAGACTTCAGTCTGGCCCACTGGACGGCTTTGGGAAATATGAAGGTCGTAAATTGAATTGCATTTTTATACGTTTTACAGCTTTGGCTACTGATAAAGACTTCCCCCATGGCCATTTATACTTCACCAAAGTAAATAGGTAACAAATTTTAAAAAATGAAATAACAGAGAAGTTCCTTTTTCCCACTATTTTTCCTCTTCGATTAAATTCATAGATAAACTTCTTTACACTGACAAAAAGAAGAGTTTCACTGGTCCACACCACTTAAGATCAAAGTGAGCAGTGCAAAGTTAGTTTGGCATCCCTGTCATAGACATACTGGTAATCATCTGCATTTGCTCAGGTGGTGGATGTCTCTGGAGCGGCAGTGATTGCAGAGACCTTGTCTGAATGCAGAGTGGATCTGCTGGAGAACTGCGGACACTCTGTGGTGATGGAGAGGCCTTCTCGGACAGCCAGACTCATTCTGGAGTTCATCATCTTGCAGCAAAATGCCAGAAGTGGCACAAAGAAAGCCACCTGACCTAAAGACTTTTCATCGTTTCATGTTATTCTAATGCTCCAAGTGCTCCTGCTTTTGTATAGAAGATGCAGACACCTCACAAAAATGTACAATTAAGATAGTAAGAAATTATTGAAGGCTTCCTGCATTTCTTCAGTGTGAATGAATCACATTTCTGTTATAACACAAGCTGCATGACGATAATAAAACGACCATGCGTTTATGTGTGAGCGTGATTCACTGAGAGGCGCCTGCAGCTGCACCAGGACCTCCCTCCTTCTCTTCCTTGATCCTCCTTGTGTGCGCAGTCTTGGTTTAGCTCGGAGCCGAGCACAGTTACCCAGTGCGACCAGCGGTAAACATCAGTGACTCTCAAGCTGCACCGTTAGACACCAACCACAGGCTTCTGTCGCTGAATAAAAACAAACACACAAGTACGCACGAAAGAGAGCAGGTAAGGCATGGTTTTAGCTCATGTGTCACTCACTGCTCGGTCCTACTAAGACCCTGGCGTTAACCTTAGCAGTAGGAGCAGCTAATGGGATGCTAGCTGCGTTAGCTTGCTAACCAGAAGCTAGCAATTAGCTAGATTAGCGGGTTGTATGTTAACTTGTATGCTTTCATTGTGTTTCACGCCACACAGCTCTGTGTATCCGAGCTGGGTTTGTGATGTAGTAACGGTACTGAACTTAAAAATGCACTTCGGGGCTTGCTGTAGCAGCTTGTTAGCCAGTTGGCAGCAAATACTGCAAAGGCACTGTCGACTGGATATTTTAAAGAAACATTGGTTAGCTGGCTTCACTAGCATGCAGTGAACCAATACACCTTAGTTAAATGTTGTAAGTAAAACAGGTCTGTGTGGGCAGTTTTATATAGGGTGCTTATCTGCGCCAGGTTTAAGTTTCAAGTTGAGTGCTTTTGTGGTTTCTGCTATTTAGTCCCGACTTTCATGCTTTGAAAGTGAAATGTTAAGTTTATATTTAAACAGGGAAGCAGCAATTGATAGAACCAAGCCTTGTATTTGCTGCTCTGCAACCAGCCACATTATAGTAGCATAACAAATGAGATGGGGAGTACTAAGGGTTGCTTAAAGGAAATTAAGAATGAGGACTGTACCGCGTACGTTATTTGCCTATAGATGAAAGCTCAGATCATAAAACCAAATTCTGCGAGTATAATTTACATTAGTTACTCTCTTACTTAGAACATTGGCTTACTTATACTTGCTTTATTACTTTAAGTATACAGAAATATGCAGATACTCTAAGTGTCTCCTTGTGGTACACAAGTTGGGAAAGTGGATAGTAGTGCTTTATTATTTAAATTGGCAATTTCCTTTAAATTAACACGCACACATACATACATACATACTAGGGGTGCAACGATATTCGTATCGATATCGAACCGTTCGATACAGTGCTTTCGGTTCGGTACGCATATGTATCGAACAATACAAAATTTGTAATTTATTTTATCAACTTTCCTTCTGACGATGCTGTCTGTGTTGAGCGCTCAGTGAATCTGCGTTCGACTACTCCGCCTAGGGTCGACAGTGCAGCCTAGGTGGAGTAGTCGAACGCAGATTCACTGAGCGCTCAACACAGACAGCATCGTCAGAAGGAAGAGCGCAGGGCAAGCTAGCGAGACAGAAGTTAAGCTCCCCTTACAACATGGACCTCCCCCATGGACCACCCTCATTCAGATCTGGCCTTTGGAATTATTTTGGTTTTCATGTGACGTATGACCCTGAAGGTAAGCGAGTCATGGACTAAAGTAAAACAGTATGTTGGATGTGCCATGCAATGCTCAATTACATGGGTGGGAACTAGTGTGTTAGCGCAGTTAGCTCGTTAACGTGTTGGCCGTCTAGCCCCATGCACGGGGCGATCGGCGGTAGCTCGTTAACGGAGATTTGCCGTGCTGTGGCGTTAAGGTCATTTCAACGAGATTAACCTGAAAGCACTAGTGGGAACACAACGAATATGACTGCACATTTACGCCGACATCATCCTAGTGCAAAGACAAGTGGAAGCAGAAAAAAAACAAGCAAGCATGCTACTAACTTTAGCCGAGTCATTTAGACAGCTGTTTAATATGCTGCTGAGAATATAGCCCAGAAGAAGCGGATAGTATAGCTTTTATTTTGGAAAGAGACATTTCTCTGTAATAAACTCTCTTTTCCAAAGATGAGTGATTCCTCAATCAGATACAGGGCTTGCAATATCGCTAGCCCGACGTCCTGGAGCTAGCGATTTTTTTTCAGTCGGGCTACCAAAATCTATCTCTGCCCTGCCCGTCGGGCTTTTGTTGGAAGGAAAAATATATGTCAATGCTTTTGCATTCTTTCGGAAATGTAGCTGGGTAATTATGTCATTGGCATCGATGAGCCACTGTCAATATGTGACATATTGAAATCGCGTTTGAATTTGCGCTTGTTTTTTTGCTTTCACTTTGCAATCGTGCGAACTGTGTATAGAGAGCGACAGCACTGATCTGTGAGTGATGATAATTTGTGCACCAATTCCTCTGACATCGTCTTATCAATCGTTAGCTTACTATGCAAACATGACAAGTGAACTCTCCCGCAGCTTAAACATGTGAGAGGTTGATCGCGCAGAGAATTGCTGAGCGTTATGTGAGTGCGTGTGTAAAAGCAGCAGGATATATATTTGACTACGATGACCTGGATGACTGAGAACCTTCACAGACAGATATATATTTTAGTTCTGCTGAGCCAAATAAGACAGGTCAGGGTGAAGAAGTGACAGCCAAAGAAAAGCTTACCACAAATCGGAGAAGTTATGACAAATCAGACTATAAGGCAAAAAGAAAGTGCAGCTTTATGGTTTCATGGACAAAAGAATTTCTGTGGCTGCAATATGATGAGCTAAATAACCAGGGCTGCACATAAGTGGTCCGCAGGTGCGTATTCGCTGTCAAAATAAAAAACACGCACAAGGGTTAGGGTTAAATTTAAAAACTGTACTTTTGAGTTAAAATATATATTTATAATTTTAATAAATGACAAATTAAAAAGGCATGAACATTTTTTTTGTATCGAAAAAATATCGAACCGTGACACCAAAGTATCGAACCGAACCGTGAATTTTGTGTATCGTTGCACCCCTAATACATACATACATATACACACACATATACACACACATACATATATATGTGTGTGTGTGCGTGTTTGTGTGTGTTTATAAGCACTTCCTTTTTTGGCTCCTCCCTTGGAGGTTGCCACAGCAGGTCATCTTCCTCCATATCACCCTGCTGCACCCTAACATCCTCCTCTGTCGCAGCAGTGCAAATTGTTTTACTACACTCAGTGAATATCAATGAAATACTGTATAGTGACATCTGGTAACATTATTATTGTCATTTGTATTTCTTTAATCCCCAGTTGATCTTGTTACTTTAATGATGGTTTAAGGACATTACTGTTTTTATAGCGTATTCTTATATTCCCTTTTCTGTTATTCTTGACCCTGATTGGGTACAGCTGGAGAACTATGTAAAAAAGAATAATGTCAGAATTTCCAAAAGAACAGCCAGATTAGTAAGGTTTATGACAACTATCACGAGTAACTGTGGAGGCTAAAACAAAAGCCTGTCATCTCGTGTTTATGCAGAGTGGCTTTTGAGATTATTTTCTTTAAATTAAATAAAATCCATACTTAGAAATTCAGACTTGTGCTGAGCACACAAAGCACTTCAATGCCATGTTGGCTTTGGGATTAAGGTTCAGAGCTTCAGCTCCACCTGTTCCTGAATGCAAATTTAATAAAATCTTATCACAAGAGTCCCAGCATCTACTAACATCCCAGGCTGCTGACTTCACAGTAAGAGGGTAAAGTCACATTGAAAATAACACCACTCAAATCTTTTGCACAGTCTGTTTATTTACGCTTACCCTTACTCAAATAACTCAAGGCATGCACACAGATGCTTAAGTCTGTACTGAAAAACCTCATTTAACCTAGAACAAGACTGTGTCCGTCTTGTTCTGCATATGAAGTCTTGTTACAGCTGATGTTAATATCACTGTTTTCTCACAGGTGAAATCAAAGTGAGCTGATCCTCATTCGTTCCCTCTCTATTTTGGTTCTGGCCAAGCTGCTATTCTTCTACAAATGGATAATGGAGACTGGGGCCATAGGGTAAGAGACACCTAAGAAACCTGACATGTGTCTGACAATGGATCACATAATCACATAAACTTGCTCTGTTGCCACTTTAGCTGAAACTAGTTTAGTCTAATAAAGCAAATCCTGCATTAACCCTTTAAAGCCAGTCGGAGCAGGCACGCTCTGTTTTGCGTAACTATTTTTAAATCCCGGTAGCACTGCAACCACGTAAGCTATCGCAATAATTTTTTTTGCATATGAAACCGGAGGCGTTGTACTTACATCTTATGCCATCAGCTTGTCCTAAGTCAAAGTTTCCTTCCACATATAGTGTAACAGGTATTACAATTAAACAACATGAGATGTGCATTAAATTATTGTCTCGACGACTTTGGACCAGTATCAGAAAGTTCTAGGTAAGACTATGGAGCCTTGAAAGGATCAGCAGAGAAGGAACCACACAATGATAGATAAGATGTGATTTGAATAGAAACTGTATTGAAAGTTGTAAAGTTTACAAACCCTGCCTGTCTAAAGCCGGCTTCCTACAGTGCACAAACGCACATTAAAGGGCCCAAAAATAAAATCAAAACAACATCCTCTTTAAGGAAATTCTCCAAAGAGTTTCAATTAAAGAGCTTCCGCTCCCGTTGCTCAGTCCACTTCTCTTTAGAAAGAGAAATTAGAGTTCCTTGTGTGTGTGTTTCTGTCCATTGGTTCTAACACTACCCGGGTAGATTTTTAAAGTGTTAGTCTTATCTGTATCAAGGAAGGTAGTAATAGTCCTGAGGTTCGCTGAAGATGGATCCCACGGCTGGCCACACCGCACTCGGGTCCGTCGACAGTCACTCTCTTGGGATTGGCTCGCCACTGAACCCACAGGGTTCAGATCTCAAATGATCCAGTCCTGGTCAAAAACCAATCTATGCACACAGTGCAGAGTGCATACATTACTATTTTATCTATGCCTTTTCCATCACTCATCTTTCAGTCAAGTATAACAAATTATTTTAGTTATACAATGTCTCAACCATCATAAAATAACTTGAGTTACATCACACAAGGTCTTAGTGCAACAGAAAATATACCTTATATTTACCCTTTTGGGAATAAATAAACTTATAAGATTCACTCTCCCATATTTATCCTTTTAACAGCTTGCTTTTAACTGTTCTTCTTTTTAAGATATTTCAACTTGAATTATTTCTCAGAAAAATATATCAACTTCTTTAAACATTAACACATTCAACAGAGTAATGAGATCCCTCACATTTTATAATCACATTTTATGAACTTTTTGCATCTTCATCAAATGAATTAACTTCTAAGTCAACAAAACTGAAAGGGTGCATTTAAGCACTACATGACAATATTACTGCTTCTCCAACGTTTTGGAAAGCTAACAAACTCAGATGAATCACAGTAATGTTAGAACACAGAGATCGCTAAGCAGTAGCTTAATACTAGCGGTTAGCTGGGCACATTCTAATGTATACTTTAGCACTTAAAATTAAACATCTGCACATCAGTGATCTTACAGTACTTTAAACATAAATATCACAACTCCAACTGGTTTTGTTTTTTAAAGCAGAAAATATATTAACAGCAGTCAACTACATGTCTTTATGGTGCTAACATTCATGTAGCATCCCTTACCGGAGCTCGTGGTGAGATAGCTCGTCCAGCTGACGCAGCTTCCCACGGCCGTATTTCACAGATCTCAGATCCAGGATCTTTCAGCTAATTTGGCGGTTGCCTCGTGAGTAGCGGTTGCCTCGTGAGTAACGGCTTCCACAACAGGAAATGTTGACTAACAGAAAGTCATCTCAAGGCATACTCACCTCCTAGCGGCGGGGAGGGAAAATTACACCTCCAACCTTATGCAGCAGCACAACCCACAAATCTGATGTGGGTTACAATAGCTTTGCAAAAACTGCATTAAAAAGCACTTGCAGCAACAAAAACATAATATTCCAGAAACACGCTTTGCCAATCCGATCAGCTATTTGTAACACTTCCTATGTCCATCAGCGTGAACTATCCATGTCCTCCATGTCCTGCCCGAAACCGGAAGTGATGTCATTTTGCGGAAATGTAGTTTTTTACCATCAGGGCCTTATGAGCCTATACTGGTGTTTTTAAAAGTTATGTTTGACTTTATGACTTTGTGTCGTTTCTGGGATGCTTAGGACTCATATTGCACTGCTGGAAATAGTTTATTTTGATGCATATGCTGCTTTTTTTTGCAAATTTGCATTATAATATTTATTTTCGTTTTTCCTGCAGTATATAAAAATTGGTGTATTTCAAAAATAAAACTATGAAGATACTTAAAATAAATTTCGTGTGGTGGGAAACTATTTTGTGCAACTTTGATGTTTAAAAGGTTTTTGATTTATTTTTTTTTTTTGGGGGGGGGGGGGGGGGGGCTCTAGATTCAGTGACTTGTATTGTGTCCACTCATGTTTTACCATATTTTTTTCATTGTAATTTTTTTTTTTATATAGTTCCAATAGCATGAGCTTGACAGGTTTTTCTTTTCTTTTAGATGACTACTCCTGTTACCTTGAACGTGGGAGGCCACCTATACACCACCAGTTTATCCACGCTGCAGCGCTATCCGGACTCCATGCTGGGAGCCATGTTCCGAGGAGATTTCCCTACAACCCGCGATTCCCAAGGGAATTACTTCATCGACCGGGATGGAACACTTTTCCGGTACATCCTGAACTTCCTGCGGACATCTGAGCTTACCCTTCCTTTGGACTTCACAGAGACGGACCTCCTGAGGAAAGAGGCGGACTTCTACCAGATCGAACCTTTGATCCAGTGCCTCAACGATCCAAAGCCGCTGTACCCTCCTGACATCTTTGAGCAGGTCGTGGAGCTTTCCAGCACTCGGAAACTGTCAAAGTACTCAAACCCTGTTGCTGTTATCATCACGCAGCTAACCATAACTACTAAGGTTCATGCCCTGCTAGAAGGTATTTCTAACAACTTCACCAAGTGGAACAAACACATGATGGACACCAGAGACTGCCAAGTGTCATTCACCTTTGGACCATGTGACTATCACCAAGAGGTGTCCCTAAGGGTTCACCTGATGGACTACATAATGAAACAGGGCTTCACCATTCGGAACACACGCGTGCATCACATGAGTGAGCGTGCCAATGAGAACACGGTGGAGCATCACTGGACTTTCTGCAGACCCGCTCATAAAGTTGAAGACTGAGTTTACGTAGCACAATTGTTATAGGTGACACTACTGCTGGATTTGTCTTTTATATTACGCAAATCATGATTTTAAAAAAGGAAAATCCAGAAAGCAAAAATCAAAGAAGATGTGAATTTGGATTTATTCACCTGTTCGGGGCTACAACTTTTCCTGTGCTATCCCTACACATGTTTATTAGAGTGCAAGGCCTACCATAGAAACATGGGATTTTATACATATAGGGACATTGAATCGTCCCTATACTAAAATAGTGTGGGTAAATTATTATTATAGGAATAACGGTGGCTTTAAAAAGAAAAAAGTCTTTAGAAATGAGGTCATAAAGAAGGTATGATTTGAGTCTGCCTATGCCGAGTACCTTAATAGTAAAAAAAAAATAAAATGCATTCATACGAAGTTAAGCCACAATTTGTAGAAAAAAATAGAACTGTAGAAGTTAATTTAAAATTATTATTGACTCCAGACACATCACTAAATGTTTTTGTAAGATGTCAGGAGTATACTTTTTATAATACTAATAATATGAATAATAACTTATTTAGCTCAGTAGCTTCTTGGTCAGTTTCTAGTAGATTTTGAAATTAGTCTCTTAGGTCTAGCCCCTTGTATGGTACTATTTCTGAAGCCCCCAGTAGTTGTTGCATGTGTCTGACTGTTTTGTGTATGTATATTGTACATATGTCCTGTGCGCGGTTTAAAATACACCATACTGTTACTGTTCATATCACCAGTAATGTTTCCAGCCATCGCAGCCAAAATAAACCCATCTGTGTATTTCATTTCATTAAATTTGCATAGTTTCTCATTTTAACTCTGATGTTTAGATCTGATGTAATTTGTCAGTTCTAACATCAAGGCTCCGTGCAGTCGTGTACAAAGTCACTATAGCTGTTATTTGGAGGAAATACAGTAGAACATCTATGAAACACAATGATTCATCTGAATAATAAAGCGTGTATATGTTTAACATTAGGTGCAATAGTTTTGCAAAAATATTTTTTAAAACTGATTTTCTTCACAAAACAAGCCATCTTGATTTAATTGTATATTCTTTTTATGTACATTGTAAAACCAAATACTCAAAGTACTTAAATTAAGTAATGTAACTCTTTCACAAGAACCTGCTACTTAGTAAAATTAAATTATATTATTTTAATTTATTTTAATTTAATTGGCAGACCTCTTTGGAAGGGTTTGATTTCTGGGGTTGATTTGACCCCAAACATAAATGACATTAGTCTTTAGTGTGATATAACAGCTGGATTGGTTTAGATTCTGAGAAAGACAATGGAGTAAAAGTAAAATGTCTGTCTTTCATCAGTTGCTCTTCCTGCACTAACATTATGCAAGGTTTAACAAATAAATTTTTATTTTTGGTTATATGTATTTTTTTTTTAAATGCACTCAGTGATCCACCTTCAAAGGGGTTCAAACAGAGCATGCCCAACACATTCTACGCCAGACTTGACAGCAGTCTTATTGGACCGATGATTTTTTTTCCCAAATACTATACAGGTAAGTTTTGGCAGAAATTTTTAAAATTCACAAATGAAAGAGCTTTATCATGAACATCAAACTGAGATTTTGAATTCTAGCATTAGCCCACGTTGTCTTAAGTTTTTGCTTTCCACTTTCTTTTCTCCTGCCTTAGAACTCAATCTTCAAGATCCACTATCCCACCTCTGCACATATCCAAACCATCCCTCTCTATTTGTCACTTGGGTTGATTTGCTAAGTATTTTTTAATTTAATTATTAAACATTTTACTTTTATTTTAGTTAAATGTAATCAAAATATTGGAGGTGTGATAAGCTTCAACTTTTAAGTTCTACTAACTTCTTTTGGTTTGCAGTGTACAATTTCCTTAAAAACATGAAAAACTAGGTCTTTCTCACCAGTCTGATGTACATTTTCAGGTCCAAAATATAAGGAGATATAATCATAAAATTAAGTTTTGTGTTTATTTTATTTTTTGCCTACACCAGGTGGCATTTTGTTGTTGCTGTTGTTGTTGTTTTTACTTCTCTCCACTGGCTCCCTGTGGTTTTGACCAAAAACTAGATTACTATGAATATACAATGAGAACTTCATTAACCTGGAGGGAAGTTCTTGTGCCTTTTGCATCCTCAATGCAATAGGGATAGAAACAGGAAGAGAAACAGAAACAATGTGTGCAGACTTGCAGTAAAAAAACAAGATACAGTTGAGAACTATCAGTATGTGCATTAGTGCAAACAGGCAGAAAAGGACAGAGTGTTAATGAGTGATAAGAGAATAAATAACAAGTGATACTTTCATAGTAGTAATAATAATCATCATCCCATCTGGTAAAGCACAGATGGGATGATGTAAGTGTATGGTATGATAGAGTGTCAATGAACATTTGTAGAAAAGAACAGTTTTTTAAATAATATTTTTAATTTATCATTGCGTGAATTGTAAAAATGTGTAGCCTATACACAGATTTTTTAAAAAGAGGTTTTAATATTTTATTAACTAAATGTGTGTCATAGCCTGCACCTCTTAAATTATATTTTGCCTACACCGTCCTCAGTCCCCTTAGCTATAGATTTCAAATCCAAAAAAGTGAAAGACGTGAATGAAAATAGAGACTAGCAGTGCCTGGATAGTGATGGATATGTTTTGGGGGCTTTTTGCCATTAACAGACAGCTGAATATTTGAATTTAGGCATTAATTCTCAATGTTTGTGAGACCAAAAGCTTTAGTACAAAAAGGCGATGTAATTTTGTACAGGTGTAACTGCATCTTTTCTTTGTTACAAATACAAGACTGATTCATTTCCTGCCTTGTATTTATTCAGATTCAACATCAAACTTAAAAAAATAGTCCATTTTCATTCTCAGGTATGAATCGGAGGTCGTTTTCAAAAGTTTCAGAGAATGCGTAAAAAGCAATGGAAACAATAATATATAGTTAGATATTACACCCATTGTGTATTTTTCTGTCATGTTATGCATAAAGGAGCAGAATATCACCACTTGACATACACCGATACCACCCGGATGTTACGACTCTTCTTGGGTGCGTTGGTTTTCCTTCAAATCCTCGAGCTGCTCTCAGTTAGTCTGTAGATCCTTGAGTGTTCCGCCCGTTTTGTATAAGCCAGTGTACAAAATTAACGCACCCAACTTAGCACGTCCGTTGCTCTCATAACATTTGCTAAGGACGTGCTGCTCGTATTTACCCACGCTGTTTCTTAACAGTTCACCTTCAGAGTTTCTCTGGGGCGCCGTGGAAGTGTTTGTTAGGACACAGTTTGTGTGTCAGGATGTTTCACAGGAGTAAAAACATTAAAGACTTACTGAACATTGTCCCGGGGAAACGTCGCCTCGGTGCGTACAGGTTCCTTCCAATCTTTTTCTGTATCGGGGGAATCATGGAGTGGATCATGATCAACGTGAGGATAGGACAAGAGACTTTCTGTAAGTGTAAGCCATGGGTTCACTCAGCTAGTCTAACCGACACGTTGGGTATCTATTTAATAGATAAGTTAGCTAGTTTTAATAAGTTAGGCTAGCTGTGTTAGCTGACCTAGCAAATGTTAAAGGACAAATAAAAGGCGCCAGTGTGCTCTTCTTTTGGTTATATGCTAGCTACCGGTTTGGGAAATTACTCCAATGCTTGTGGTCAGTGCTTTCATACACGTGTTTACCTCGAGTTTACAGTGATCTTGACACACTTGAGAGTGCCTACAGTCAGTAGTTACTAGATAGTTGTAGGTACCTACGGTGTGTACCAACACTTTTGTCGACCCTTCCAAACGGGTCTAAAAGCAGTCTAATCAGAGAAGAGTTCCCATGTGATCCCATCAGAATCAGATGATTTTTTATCAATGTTATTATATGTTAACAGTATGAAAACTGTGAGTTACAGGTCCTTCCAATGGGAGGCATTTTTGAGCTTTCATGAATTCAGAAGGAGGAGAAGAGGCCAACATTACATTTTCAGAGCTGAAAAACAAACACACGTTTTATTATGGAATAATTATCCCAAATTACTGGAGATAACTATGTCGTAGAACAAATGGCACCAATTTAATGCGTGTGACACAGAATACGCTAAAGATCAAGTGTTTTTAAGCAAACTTTAAAAGGGTTTGGTCACCCTGTTGGATAGATGGCTATTCAAACCAAATTAGGCCATTTGCGGGGCCTATCTTCTACTGGGATTCCTACTGGGCCAAATCCATCCAGGTTGCCAGTCTTTTGCAGGGCTTACACACACAGAGACAGAGCGGCTCACATTAACACCACCACCAGTTAACCTAATGTGAATGTCTTTGGACTGTGGGAGGAGGTCAGAGTTGCCAGAGGAAACACACAGGCACCACACTACAGACTCCACACTGAAAGGCCCCAGTTGGCCGGTTGATTGGAACCTTTATGTTTACAGTCATATAATCAAGAAATCCTCATGTTTTGGAGGCTTGAGCTGACCTCCTAAAGAAATTAAGCAATTGTGAAAATATTCATTTTCTTTTAAGGGCAATGTGGTTAGCTCTGTTGTCGCAGCAAGGAGGTACTGTGCTTGAATCTAACCTGGGGCCTTGTTCTGTGCAGTTTCTGTGTCTGCATTGTTTTCCCTGTGTGTACCTCAGTTTCCTCCCGCAGTCCAAAGACATGTGTGTTAGGTTAAATGGTGATTCTACATTAGCTGTAGGTGTTAACAATTGTCTGTCTGTATGTGTTAGATCTGCAACAGATTGGCGACCTGTCCAGGGTGTACTCCGCCTCGTGCCTTATGACAACTGGGACAGGCTCCAGTAATTATTGTAACCATAAGATATTAATGTAGAAACAGTGTTGTAATGTTATATCTGGGAGCTTTTTTAAACCACTATCTGCTATAAAGCAGTAGTATATAAACAACTTATTTTTAAAAAAATAAATAACTTTGTTTGTGAAATATTAATCTTTAAATAACTAGTAACCATCCATTAAATGCATGTAATACTCTGTGTGTCCCTTTGAAATGTGGTAATGTTGTAGGTGGTCCAGTTAAGTACTTGAGTACAGTGGTTAACTAACAAATGCACTTGAAAGAACTATGGTGTCAGAATCACTGGAAAAACAAGTTTCCACCTAATTATACGAACACCCACTCAAGTTGGAAAAACAGGTTAAAGACTAAAAAAATGCTGATGCACATGTTGCTGTGTTATTGATATATACACAAAACATGGAAGTTGTCAGTAAATGTCCGGGTGAGTGCAAAAATGTTATAATCTAATGGTGCAAACTGTTTTTTTTTTTCTTTTCCTGCTAACATTTAATTTATAATATGTCCAGGTAGAGTTACGTAGGTTAGTTAGTTATGGGGGGAACTATTTTCTAGCTGAAGAAAATGGACCATCCAGTGAATGCATGAAAGCAGGGAACATTTGTCACAATGCTAGAGATAGAGTGAGCGGGGTCACTCAAAGACTGAAAAGAAAAAGGACTCCAGTGTGTTTTTACTCTCACTAAACCCATTTCTCATTATTCCAGATGTGCTGTCAGAACTAAAAAGGGCTCAAATCCTCTTGTGTTTAAAAAAAAAAAAAAATCCACCCTGCACATATTATCCTGTGATATTGAGAGGCCATTTGGGGACAAAAGAAGTGTTTTTCTCTACTGAGGAGAAAAAACTATTCCCTGTGCTGTTTGTCAGCTTGGCAGTCATTTTGTTATAGATATTAGATATTGCCCAGATTGCTTAGAAATTCTGCTGGATAATAAAAACAGACATTTTCACTTGCAGTAGCAGAGGGAAAAAGGAAACACCAACTTTTTCCACCTGCCTCTGCAAGTGAAAATGTCTGTTTTTATTATCCAGCAGTGGGAAAAAAAAAGGTGTTTTTTCCTTTTTTTTTGAGGGGGGGGGGATTTTTTTTAATATCCGGAACCCTGGAACTGCCCCACCTGAGTGGTATGCACTCATTACTAATGTTATGCGGTTACATGTGTCTTTCTTTCCTTCTTCAGCAAGCCAAAATATCTGCTGTGCATGCTCACTTTGACACTGACAGTTTAGTAGCATAAACCAGTGTGTTTCTTACCGTGACACATAAACTGATAGTTGGCACATTTTCAGTTAGACATCAGTGTCAAGTATCCAGAATGCTTTCTCTGTGCAGTTTTTACTGGAGACACATTTCAGTCTTTTGAATCTGTTTTCTTTCCAGATGATGTCTACAGAAGAAAACAGTCAGAACGAGAGTACCAGCAAAAGATAGCAGATGGATTGATAGTTCTCAATCAGTCTCCAGCCAAGTGAAAGATGATGATTGGATTAAATAAGGACTTGACACGTCATCTAAAGACAGTGTGGGACACCCATGCAATTATGAATGCTGCTAAAGAAACGAGTGAAAAGCTGATGGTGCAATGACTTCCAACATGCAGGTTTTATTATTTGTATAGTGTTCATTTGCAGCACTGCAGTATAAAGCAACAGGGTAGAAGAATCCGTTTCAGAAAGATGAAAATAATAACGACAAAGGCATTATTTGTTTGTGGAAACCATATTGAGATCTCATCGTTGTAATGCCTCATATTTTTAAAAAAAACAAACATTGCATAGCACCAGCTAGAGAAACCATCTTCGCCATGTACCAACTAAAAAAATGACTAAAGGTGTTTTTATTTTGGATATTGCTTTTAAACAAAAAACACACTGTTTCATTTGTTGATCAAATCTTTTTGTTATAAAAGATTTCTAATTGTGTAAGTTTTCAACTGTGCGATATATGTATCACTATAAAAATGTCGCTTAAGAACTTTATTTTTCATTATTTATATTTTTTTCTGTGCACTAACTGTGCATCTTAATCCCACTCTCCTTCACTTTACCAAGAACTCACTAGAGCCCGACCGATATATCGGCCAGCTGATATTATCAGCCGATATTGGCTATCTGCCAATACGTGCATAGCGACACATTTCATTAACAAGTAAAGAAGAGGCATTATGTTGTTGCATAGCTTGGCCATCAGAGGACACACCCCAACTTTCCTGTTGGCAGCATATGTTCGAAATGTGATGAACACAACAGCCAGCTGATTTGAGCAGAGTCGGGCAGAATGTAAATCCACAACTTTGTCACATTAGTAAGGACTCATGAATAACTAGAAATAAGAAATGCCAGGGAAATCTTTGTTTTGTCTGCCCAAAAGGAAAAAAAATATCGGCAGATATATCAGATTTTTAAATATCCAATTATTGGTTTTAAAAATCCTATATTGGTCGGGCTCTAGAACTGACTCACAAAGTCTGCCTCAGTTTCTTTTGTGTTTCACTTGTACCAGCCAATAGGGAGAGACTGCAGACAGATGAAGCTGTTAGGGTGCTCCGACAGCTTCAGGGGGTTCCCATCCAGTCTCACCTCGTACATGTTGGTCCGAATGTAGTGGCTTGTGTTTCCTTTGCAGAACGTCTCATCTGTTATTGTTGAGATGTTGTTGTTCTGCAGGAGATCAATTCAAGAACACAACCTTGGCTACAACTTCCAGACAGAAAACAAATTTCATTTCTTCTGCAGTTTTTTTTGTTTGTTTTTTCAAAATAAATAACAGATGAACTTACATGCAGATGAACA
This sequence comes from Copadichromis virginalis, assembly GCF_057382275.1. Classification (NCBI taxonomy): domain Eukaryota; kingdom Metazoa; phylum Chordata; class Actinopteri; order Cichliformes; family Cichlidae; genus Copadichromis; species Copadichromis virginalis. Next base: position 22,326,441 of record NC_140637.1, on the reverse strand, counting down.
ACGTAAAGAGACTCTGGAAGATGGGGGACGGCTGTCAGTTCATTGTCTCCGAGATAAAGGTATGCCAGTCTCGTGAGTTTCTGCAACAACACAAGGCCACTATTTAACATGCGATGATGATTTCTGCAGGGGTTTAACATTAGGCATTTACTTGCCAACTTACTTTAAAAGCATTTGCCTTTACACCCTGGTTTTTAAGCCTGTTGAAATTGGCATTAAAAGTTACTAGCTTGGATGGCAGCATGGGAAGTTTGGTCAGTCTGTTTTCTGCGAGTTTGAGCTCCTCAAGATTGGGAAGTTTTGAGAAAGATCCGTCTTCTATCTCAGAGATGAGATTCCCAGACAAGTCAATTCTTCTTAAAGTAGCTGAAAAATGCAAATAATGGAAGTAAAAACTTAAGAGGAGAAGAATACTTCAAAGGATTTTTAAAATTATTAGTATTGTTTTACCTGTGTCTGCAAAGTCTTCCCTGTGTATTTTTGTGATTTTGTTGAAGCGAGCATAGAGATACGCCGTTTCTTTTGGCAGGGTTGGCACGGCTGACATGTCAGGGGACACGTCCTCGCAGTAAACTGATCCACTCAGACAAACGCACAGTAGACATGTTGGCAAAACTGAAATGATCACACATCTTTTCATCATATGGCATCATTTATATACACTTCTCAAAACAACCCCCCCCCCCCCCCAAAAAAAAACAAAAAAAAAAACAACAACCCCAAAACAAAAGAAAACAAAGATCCAGCAAAACAAAAATAAATGTGGTGTACACACAGGTCCTTTAATTAGCTGCAACTAAACTAGAAACAGTTGTGTATGCACTTGAAAATGCACTGCACCTAGTTTAGCCGAGGACACTTGATCAGTCCCATTATTACGTAACATGAGCTTTAGCTCCATTCACAAAAATGTGGAAGAATGCCTTTGCAAGTGTTGCATAATCAGCTTTGAAAGAGTTGTGGAAAACTTTTTTTTTTTTTTAATAAACCTTACCTTCTGCTTTTGGAAGTACTCCACCATCAGTATCTGTGTCTTGCAGGACGCCATAGTCCGACGCACGTACCGTAGCTTTCTGCAAAAAGAAGAAATCATCTCAGTTAGCTCTCACTTTTGTGCATATCGTCCTTGAAGATAGTTTTGAACCTCCCCCCAAAGCTTTCTTACTGCAGGTGTTCTTGCTTCCATGTATTCACCCTTTGCTGCAGAAGACACTATCCATGGGAGCATTACATATGTGAAAATTAAAATCCTTAATGGTATCATTGTGCCTCAGTGGCTGGAGAGAGGAGGACAGAGCTGTCTGCTAGGCTGAGATCTGGGGTACATCTGAGAAGGAAAATTTTCCATCCACTTTTATTAAGCTGCCAGCATACTGCTGAGTAAGAAAAGGAAACTAGTTTTAACTCAATACACGCTGTATTTGTGTCACATCGACTAGTCCGGGTCACTCTTTAAGATTGTGTCGCCTTATTTCTGTCCAACAGATGAGCATTTAAAGCTCGATGGGGATGTAAGTGATGAAAACTTTGGATCATAAGAAAACCATTGAGTAAACCCAATGCATGAAACAGTTAAATTCTGTGGGTGTCACTGCTGTTACTGGGGGAACAGCTTGGTACTGGATGAAGGTATTACATTTGAAAAACTGATTGATTTACCAGCAGTGAAGCAGAGAGAGCAAACTGTTGAGTATCTTTTTACTTGGATTGTTTTCCATCCATTTGGACTGCTTCTTTATCAGAAGTGACTCTCTTTCTGAATAACTGCTGTGGTTGAGGTTATTGTCCTGTGCCTGTCCACTAAAACGTGTCCCGATCAGTTCTATTGATTGTTTGATCACAACAGCTTGCCTTAACTACAGCCTCGACCTTTCACATAGTTTGATAGTTACTGTTCCATCATTTACTAACTTAACTTCCAATAGATCAGACTCTCCAAATTATTCTAAGCATACATCAGATCAGTCCGTTGCAGAAGCTGCTCCTAAAACCATGAACAGCCAGGTTCTTCAAATCAGAACCTAATCTCCCCCCCCAAAAAACATTACTTCTTTGTTTTTTTAAATAAATCTAAGTTTAAATCTAAGTTCATAATGATTAGAAAAAATGGGATTAATTAATTCCTTTTTTTTCATTGAGCAAAGATTTGTAAATTTTAATTTGACACGTAAAATGAGATTGCTGTAGACACACACACACATGCACACAAGTACGCAATGGAGTCAAAGGAGCTTGCAAAGAAAAGCATCTGGACTTCTTTAAGTTACTTGAAGACGTTTCACCTCTCATCCGAGAAGCTTCTTCAGTTCTAAGGTCAAATGGTGCAGAGTGCCAGATATAAACCTAGTGGGAGTATCCCCCCACAGAGGGACAAAAGAACCCCCTGATGATCCTCTAATCGCCTGAGCCAAGGTGTGAAACTGGGTGTGGGTCCCAATCAGCCAGAGTTTCGGGTGAGTTCATTGTGAAACCTGGCCCCACCTTATCATGCGAATTCCTGAGATCAGATGGCCCAGGATGTGAGTGGGCGTTAAGGCGTCTGGGAAGGGATCTCAAAACTGGATTATAGATGGCAGGAGAGTTGGTGTCGTAAACCCCCGCCTCTGTTCAAAGATGGTTGCTCACAGTGGACATAGATGGCTTCTTTCACTCCTCTTTCAAACCATCTGTCCTCTCTGTCCAAAATGTGGACATTGGCATCCTCGAAAGGGTGTCCTTTATCCTTAAGATGCAGATGGACTACTGAGTCTTGTCCTGTGGAGGTGGCTCTTCTGTGTTGTGCCATGCGCTTGTGAAGTGGCTGTTTGGTCTCTCCAATGTAGAGGTCTGGGCATCTGGAGAGACCAAACAGCCACTTCACAAGCGCATGGCACAACACAGAAGAGCCACCTCCACAGGACAAGACTCAGCAGTCCATCTGCATCTTAAGGATAAAGGACACTCTTTCGAGGATGCCAATGTTCACATTTTGGACAGAGAGGACAGATGGTTTGAAAGAGGAGTGAAAGAAGCCATCTATGTCCACTGTGAGCGACCATCTTTGAACAGAGGCGGTGGTTTACAACACCAACCCTCTGCCATCTATAATCCAGTTTTGAGATCCCTTCCCAGACGCCTTAACGCCCACTCACATCCTGGGCCATCTGATCTCAGGAATTCGCATGATAAGGTGGGGCCAGGTTTCACAATGAACTCACCCGAAACTCTGGCTGATTGGGACCCACACCCAGTTTCACACCTTGGCTCAGGCGATTAGAGGATCATCAGGGGGTCCTTTTGTCCCTCTGTGGGGGGATACTCCCACTAGGTTTATATCTGGGACTCTGCACCATTTGACCTTAGAACTGAAGAAGCTTCTCGGATGAGAGGTGAAACGTCTTCAAGTAACTTAAAGAAGTCCAGACGCTTTTCTTTGCAAGCTCCTTTGACTACGATGACCTGGATGACTGAGAACCTTCACAGACATACGCAATGGAGTGACAGGCCTTAGTACAGTAGTTGTAGAACATCAGTTATTAGGAAAAAAATAGGTTACAGATGTAATTATCTGCATAATGATTTAATAGAAAAAGTATTATTAAACTTGCAATTTTAAGTGCACTTATGCAACACAGCCTGACCTCAGTTTCTACTGGAGTTGGGACAAAAATGATCTTATATGACTTAAGAAGGGTGGAGATGTGCACACAGAGCCATTGAAGGTGGAGTGTGAGCAAATAGAGGAAACAGGAGTGCAACTAAGAATAATAAATACTATTTTGCTGTGAAAATAACAAGACTGGTTATACTGTTGTGTTGACATTTACTTTATTAACACAAACAATTGCTTTAAAAATATGTAGAAGATGAATAATTTTTTACATATATAGAAAATTTACATTTATATTTATATCTGCTGCTATTAACCTCAGTCGTCAGTTTGGTTATCAGGTTCAAGCAAGCGCCTGCACTCATTAAAATCTTGACTTGCTCAAGTGCCCTTGAGAAAAACGCTGACCTTGACCTTTGATCATCAATATGGAAAGTATTATTTTGTTTCTTTGTTTTAATTTAAACCCACATGACCCTCCAATTATCTGATCATACATGTCTATAGTCTTGTAACCCATTTAAATGGTAAAGAGGGCTCCTCTCGTGCGGATAATGTTTATTTTGGCTGAGTACTAAATCACAAAATCATCCAGTTGGCGACTTTCACATATACATTTAGCTTGTATACATATATAAGCTGAATGCATATATATGTCAATACTGTAGCAATGTAATGCAAGAGTATCAAACAGTTGAATTAATTCTGAATAAAGAAATACGCTTGGATCCATTGATTGCCTTTACCGTGTGAGCAGAGGCTGCATTACGTAAGGCAGATGTGCGGTGAGAAAAGAGGAAACAGAAGTGCCCGTGTAGCGGAAGTGGTACTGCCCTGAACGATACGCTAAGTGAGACGGAGGACGGAGGCTGAATCGTCCACAGAGCGAGCGAGAAGAAGAAAAAACAGTAGGATTAAAAGTCACCGCAATCGTAAGTGCAATAACCTCGAATGTATGAATATCGCATGCTAACACTAGGTTTTCATTGGTAGCTCGTTGTTCGAAAGCCTGTTCTATCGTGTTCGTTCGAATCCCACTGAGAAGCGAAACATAACGGCTAGCTCGGTTGGTGAAAGGCTAAGCTAGCGTTAGCTGCTAGCTTGCTAGCGGACGGTGAGATTCCGTGACACTTTGTTCTGACAGGCTCGGCAGCCAGGGCGGGCCCTGCTACAGCTACTTAAAACGAAATCAAAGCGAAAGTAATACGGTGCAGTTCAGTATTCCCCTTCGTAATAACTACTTAAAATAACAAATATTAACTGCCATCACCCAAACCGCGTATTTTTACATAAAAATTCGCGGTTGCTTTCGCTGGCCTAGCCGTGACTGTTAGCGGCGATGCTAGCGAACTGTTAGCTACTACATTCGTTTTTTCCTACTTTGGTTATCGCGCATACGATAGTTTAGCGGCTATAAATATGAACGAAAAATATGAAGTCTTCTAATATGCACTGTCGTATTTGTTAAGCCAGTTTAGCCGCGATTTAGAAAATCTACTATCCTCGCTAGCCTTGCTAGCAACATTGTGGGAGGGCATTAAACATGACCCGGGAAGGCTTCCGCTGGTACAGCAAGTGTCGGTCGAAAGAACGTCAAGCGAGCCAAAAAGGCAGCAGAGCAAATAATTATACACGGTTTGACATATTTAGATATGCGAAGAGTTCTGATTCAACTCGTGAATATGAAATTGGGTTGGGACGGTAAGGGCGAAGCAGGGTTAGCTAATAACTTGGCTAGCGGCTAACCATAGCAAGAGATGAGTGTGGTTGACCCACTTGCCAAAGAGCCCAGTTCACAAAGCATACCCTGTGAATTGTCATTGAATTAAGTGTTTTCATCTGTTAAGACCAGGTGTGCCACGGCAAGGTGAAGCAAGTTCGTGTGAACTAAGATAACGCACACACCACAGGTGTGAATGGCTAATGTGCCTGAAACATTCTTTCTTGTGTTTTGGTGAATTGCAACTGTAGCTGTTTCTAATATTGTCTTGTTTTCCCCAGTCTAGAAAATGGATAAGAGCGACCTGGTACAGAAGGCCAAGCTTGCTGAGCAGGCTGAGCGCTATGATGACATGGCTTCAGCCATGAAGGCAGTGACAGAGCAAGACTCTGAGCTGTCAAATGAGGAGCGCAACCTTCTCTCTGTTGCCTACAAGAATGTTGTAGGAGCGCGCCGCTCATCCTGGCGCGTTATCTCCAGCATTGAGCAGAAGACTGAGGGCAATGACAAAAAACAGGAGATGGCACGTGAATACCGGGAGAAGATAGAAGCTGAGCTGCAAGAAATCTGCAACGATGTGCTTGTAAGGATTTCTCATTATTCAGTCCCAATTTAGATTCTAGTGAAAGTGGTACGTGTTATTGTGAATCTGAACAAACCTTTACTGCTGTTTTCAGGAGCTACTGGACAAATTTCTCATTGCCAAAGCATCTAATCCTGAAAGCAAGGTGTTCTATCTGAAAATGAAAGGCGACTATTATAGATACCTGTCTGAGGTTGCGTCTGGGGATAATAAGAAGAGTAAGTGAAAACACAGTTTACATCATAACTTTGTTTTACTGCAGTGTCCTTTTAAAGAGTGGTGAAAGAAACTTTAAGTTAATCAATAATGTGTAATCTGAAATCCCTAAATGTGTTGATTTAAAAGAGCAGAATCATGATGCTTTTTATCTGATTTTTTTTTTTAAATTATTGTTCTGTCAACAGCTTTGTTTTCAGCAACAGCTGATTGCACTTTTTAGCAATAAAAAAACCCTCCAAATAAGAAACCTATGTAGTTGAACCTGACATACTTGAAGACAAGCTGAAAAGGCCAGAAAATTTTGTGGCCGGTCTACAGTAAATGCAGAGATGGCACCATGTGGAATAAGAAAATTTTGCCATATTAATGAATGTTACAATACAGTTTGAGATTATTCATAGTCTAATTTTTCTGCTTTTAAGTTGCTGAAAATTGGTTCATTATAGTTTATTTTTTTCCTTATGCTTTCACAGCTACAGTGGATAATTCCCAGAAGGCGTACCAGGAAGCTTTTGACATTAGCAAGAGTGAGATGCAGCCAACACACCCCATTAGGCTTGGCCTGGCCCTCAACTTCTCAGTCTTCTATTATGAAATCCTAAACAACCCGGACAAGGCCTGTACCCTGGCTAAAACAGTATGTACTCTGGCTTACATGCATAGCTTTAAAATGTCTTGGAGCTTTTTAACAAATGAATTGGGGGGGGGATGGGGAGAAAAAAACCTAAAATATATATTTTTTGGTGCATATTTAATTTATTACTTATGGTGTAAATCACAACAAATGACTCTTTTCAGGCATTTGATGAAGCCATTGCTGAACTTGACACTTTGAACGAGGATTCCTACAAAGACAGTACCCTGATAATGCAACTACTAAGGGACAACCTGACTGTGAGTTTTAAGTTACACTGTTTGGTTTCAGATTGATGCGGGCATATCTGTCACAAGGCACTCTAACATTTGTCCTCTGTGTTTCCAGCTGTGGACATCAGAAAACACGGCAGATGAGGGAGAGACCGAAGGAGGGGAAAACTAATGGAATTGCACTGTTAATCCACCTACACTCTTTATCTTAAACACAGACAGCTTATATACATCCCCCTCCACTCCATCAGCCCCTCCCACTTCTGTATGACAAGCAGCCTGAATTGCTTCCGACCAACTAGTTTACCCCTCTCAGTTCACTGTGAGGTGACAGGGTAATTTTTTCAGTTGTTAGCAGATTCAGTCACTCTGTGGAAAATGTGTTGATTAGCAAGTTCACATTGCTGTTTTTTTTTTTTTTTGTTTTTTTTTTTGGGGTTCTTTGTCAGCTTTGTGCAAGTCTGCGTGTGGCAAGCGTGAGTGGATGTGAGAGGTTGTGCGTATGGTCTGTGGTGGGGAGGGGGGGTATTGTGAAATCTAATCGTCCTTCCAAAGTCCTTGGTCCCCTGCTAGTTGTGCATTTTTCATCCCCCCACCCATTATTTTTTTTTCTTTTTGTTACGTTTATTATTTGTGATTCCTTGTGATATTTACAGGTTTTATTGTATGGTAATTAAACTGGCAGTTGATTTCCACCAAACACTGTGATGGTAGGCATTCCATTTGCTTCACAAGCCCCCCTCCCAAAAAACATTTTTTGTTCAAATTCTCAGACATACAATCCTGTATTCAACTAACTGCAATTCTGCTGTGGGCTCATACAGAAAGGAGGCAGGCTGTATTGTGACACTGACATTTTGGTGTAATGCTCCTTGATCATGTTCACAAAATTCAGTTTAAGCTCTGAGGGACCCCTTAAATTTGTCATGTTCAATTTAAGACATTCCACATTATTAGGCTTTTTGGAAAGGCAGTGCTTTTTTTTTTCATTTTGAACTAGGTATGGGTTGTCATTGTAGTTTTACTCACTGTTCAGGTGCTGCTTGACCTCAGTACAATGGAAATTGTATGTGCGTAAATGTGGTTCCATGTATTTTGCAAGATTGACTATCATCTGTATGTAAAACCTACAGTAACCTTTTATTGATGTTAATTGAAAATGTCTTACCACACTGTATCAACCCTGCTTGCAAAATATTCCTCTTAAAGCGGTTGTTTTCTCCAAAAAATGTTTTTGTGCCTGGCTTTCTCTTGCAGCTTTTTTTTTTTCTTTTTCTTTTTTCTCCCCCATTTAGACAGCAGCATCTGCTTGTTGATGAAATCTCACAGAGAAAGAGTTAAACCATTTATTAAAAGGAAATAGTTAAATATTTATTAGTCTTCGCCCAGGTTCATCAATCTGCTGTTTAAAGGTAGCTGATGTTAACGGATTATCTAAAATCAGGTCTCCTTAAAAGTGTTTAGAAGGCCATTTCATGACTTTTGAAAAGAAACTCAGTGTCACAATACCATGTTATCACCACTACATTCCACACTCTTGTAGTTGAAGACACCATTCCACATTATAGCTGACAGTCTGTTTACTCTGGCAGTGCTCCAATGAATTGATATAATTTGTTGGGGGAAAAAAAAATTCATGTCAGTTTATTATTATGCTTGATGAAAATGCAGTTAGTGAATGTGGAACGAAGCCTGTCTGTATATCAGGTATCTACTTGCTTTGTTTTTACTGACAAGTCTTAATGGCTAAAATTTGCTTCTGTAACAGTCTTATTACCCAGTGCACACACGTGGTTGTGAAAATTTAGATTAGCTATTAAAAAAAACGAGAAAAGCAGTGACGAAATGGAGATAAACAATGGTTGGTGTAATTCTAGCTTTGTGTTTATGTATCTTAAAACCATTCTAGTTTCACTCTACATGTAAGAAATAGGAACGTGTCAAAACCATCCAGTGAAATAAAGTTTCGTTTAAGATAACAGGCAAATTACGTCTTCATTTTTGTTCACCAGGTATATTTAAAAATTAAAACGTAAAACAAAAGCCTAAAAAAAACTCAGAAATTGAGCAAAAAGGTACGTGAGGGTTATAATTGCCCTCTTGTCTACAAGCAAAGGGCAAGCTAAATTAGATTAGCGCTTGATATGCTAATGAGAACTACTTTGCATCGCGGAGAGTGACGTGTATTTAATGTTTGTACCCCTCACAGCTTAATTGAAACTATTGCGCGGAGAGGAGGTGCAGGTGTTCAACGGCGCTAATTAAATCAAAACAAGCTCCCGCCCATGTGGAAAGTGTACCGACGAGCTGCTTAACGGGAAATCTCCAGTACGACGCAGTAGCTTGAAATGTAAGTTTATTTAGTCGAAGTCACACGGTTCCTCATCTTAGCTAACTTTGATGAATAGTTCAGAAACAAAGGACACAGGCGTCAGCTAATTTTACCGCTTAGCTTTGAATCATGTGCTACGTGTTAAAGTTTCATCACTTAAATGTTTACCATGTTAGGAATTTTTAGATTCCAAATTGTCCACATTCCACAGCTTTCTGTCTTGAAGTTGTCTTTGTATTAACTTTCGGATACACTTCAATATTTTTATGTTGGAGTACTTTATCCACTCAGACACGGAGTTAACAATTTACGTGCTTAATGCAAACCTAATTCAGTCAGGCCTGGAGCAGGGCCTGCAGATTCTTTCGTGTTTTGATTCACGTGTTGACATTTTGGAAGCTGTGTAGTTTGTGACACTGTTAAACTGCATCATGCAGATCTGTTTTTGTTATTCCTCCCACCCCTGTTTGAAATAAATGGTTTGAACACACGTAGATGACATTGAAAACACATTAAAATTAATTTCTTTGACACTAAATCTCATGGAAATTAGATAAAACACAGTTAAAGGTATTGATTTAATAACATAACACATTTAACATAATTTCTTCTACTTTTGAGTACTAAATAAAAACTTCTCAAACGTGATGTATTAGCAAAGAAAACATTTCTGCCAATGCAGATCAGTACAATGAAGTGCATCTAATTTTAGCAGCACATTAGAAATGACTATAACAAGAAAAGAAACAAAACAAAAACAAGTCTAAATCACTCATAACTGTTTTTCTCCAAGCAGCTATTACCCAAAATGAACAGCAGTGGACCAGCATATCCTCTTGCTTCTCTGTATGTTGGAGACCTGCACCCTGATGTCACAGAGGCAATGCTTTACCAGAAGTTTTCTCCCGCTGGGCCAATCATGTCGATCCGTGTGTGCCGGGACATCATCACCCGCAGATCTCTGGGATATGCCTATGTAAACTTCCAGCAACCTGCTGATGGTACAGTACCAGTGTGGTTGATTTGTGACCTTTTGCTGCTCAGTGAATGCTATAAAATGTTAAGACTTGTTTCAGTCTAATGAGAGCAAACTTTTGAGGTGATTCTAAAGATCACTGTCTTCAGAGCTGAATTTAAAAGTAGGAAGGACACTACACCTTAAAAACGATCAGCAAATTCATGATAGTTGGGGTATTTGTGATGAGAGGTTAGTCTATAAAATGGCAGGAAAATCAAAGAAATGTCAAAAATTTCATAACTTTTCCTGAAAGAAGTCAGGAAAAATATCATGATTGAATAAACTAAATTAAGTAAACTAAATTATTAACCACATTTTAAACCTAAAGTACTGCAGAGTGGAATGAATTTACCACTTAAGTTAGAGCATAAGCTTAATTCTCCATAGTGACACATGCAATGGAAACATAGTGAATATATGCTCCACTTTATTAGGTACATACTCCACTCCTTGTGGCAGGATGGATTTTAATGTTGTTTATTCCGAATTCTGACATTACAATCTGTCGTAGCGGAAGTCAAGGCTCATCAGAGCACGCAGTCTTCTGTTGTCCAGTGTTGGTGAGCCTGTGTGATTTGTAGCCTCAGTTTTCTGCTCTTAGTTGACAGGAGAGGCCCCTAGTTAACATGGTGTTTTCGCCCAGCTGTTGCTAACTGGATGGTTAGAGATGACTGTGTGGGGAAATTCCAGCAGATCACCAGTTACTTAAATCACATTTGTTTCACATTCTGATGCTCAGTTTGAACTTCGGCAGGACATCTTGCCCAAGTCTACATGCCTCCCTGCACTGAGTTTCTGCCATGTGATTGGCTAATTGAATGTTTACCTCAAGGAGCAGTTGAACAGGTGTACCTAACAAGACAGGGGACTGTATACAATATATATTATTATACATTTTTGTAAGTAATTTCTTTTCATTTTTCTGCTTTGTTTTAGCGGAGTGTGCCCTGGATACGATGAACTACGATGTCATCAAAGGTCGGCCAATCAGAATAATGTGGTCTCAACGCGACCCAGGACTCAGGAAATCTGGTGTGGGTAACATCTTTATCAAGAACATGGATGAGTCTATTGACAACAAAGCACTGTATGACACCTTCTCAGCCTTTGGAAATATTTTGTCCTGTAAGGTAAGTGACCTGGGCCGTCTCTCAGAGCTGAAGCAGCTGAAGTTGATGGTTACTGTGACTGACTAGAGTCTTCCTCCAAACACTGAGAGGGTAGAAATGGTAGATTTCAGAATCATGGACTTGTGTAATTTCAAAGTGCAGCACATATCACTTAAGTTATTAAAACCCATTTCCAAATTTTACTCCTCACATTCAGTTTGGTTAAAAGCAATTGTTTACATTGTGTTTGTAACATAGTACAGATGAATTTAGCGGGCACTTTTCAAAAGCTTTGTAATTTGCACCGATTATAATGTTTGTCTTGTAGGTTGTTTGTGATGAAAAAGGATCCAAAGGCTATGGATTTGTTCATTTTGAGACTCAAGAAGCTGCAAACCGGGCCATTGAAACAATGAATGGGATGCTACTGAATGATAGGAAAGTGTGAGTGAACTAAATACTCAATTGTTTACCACTGTTGTTTCCAGTCAGTGGTTAAATGTAGCCTACAAAAATAAGCTCAGGCAAAGATTAGAGCAGAATATGTACAAGGATCAGCCACAACATTAAACCACTGATACATCAAATTGTCTGCGGTTATGTGCTCCCTTTTTTATTTTCCTTTTTTTTTTCTTCATTTTGAGCTCATTTCAGTTTAAGGCTGAAATGAGCTGTTTTACATTATACATGATATAATGTGATCTGACATTTACACGCGCCAATGGATTTAATCAGAACTGTGTGACATCTGTAAAAACAATGACTAATTCACACATTTACAATCCTCTGTGGCTATCCTTTGTGGCTTTTCCGTGACTTTCGGTTCAGCAAAAAAGATTAACATGTACAAAACCAGTGCCTGATGGCCAAACGGCTCTCTGGAGACGAGTTTTACAATTCCAGAGTACATTGAATTTCCTTCATAAAACAGGCCCCAGTAGTTGCTGTAATTATGTGTTGCTCCTAATGTTTTTAAATGTGAGTGTTCACATTACTTGGTGGGGGAAAAAGCAAGTCATTTTCAGTAGACGAAGCGATGTGACATTTCACATTGACACCAGACACTTGTTTCTGTGTGCTATGCTACAGATCAAACTTTAACTGTCATCAACTCTTTGTGTTTTTGTGTAGCCTGCAATGGTTGGTGAATTTATTTATTTATTTATTTATTTATTTATTTATTTTTGGAGGAGGTGTTCTTACCTTTAAACCACTACTGCAATATATAAAAACATTTTTCAGATGATTTAAGCCTGTTTATTTGGATCGAGGTCTTTTTATATGGAGCATTCCTATTCATTCTGATCTAAGGCTCCATGTAAACTGCCAAAAACCTGAAGTGGCACTCAGTGGCCCGGAGGACACACCGGCGTTCCTCAAACTTCCTATGTCTCAGTTCAATTGAGCACTCACAATCTGTGGCAAACATGGCTCCTTCCATGGAAGACACACTCAGGGATAGGTCTCATGATTATGTCCCAATGGGCCAGTTGTTTTGGCAGCATAAAGGTGACATACACAATATTAATCAGATGGTTTTAATGTTGTGGGTGATTTTTAAATATATTTTAACTATTTAAATTGTTAAATACTACTGAAGACTCCACATGTTTTGCAGATGATTTTTCCATGTGTTGTTGTTTTGTTTTTGTTTGCTCAGTCAAAAGGCGGGTAAACGGTTGGGATATGGCATTGTCAGCTCAAAGGCCCGTTTCCTGGGAGAAAAGTGTCAGTTGTATCTCCTTAGGTCAGTGAATAGGTAGGATATCTGTCTAGGTTTGTCTTTATCTGTATTATAAAATTATTTTAGGGCTAAGCAGGTAACAGTATTCATCACAAACGAACAAAGCTGTTTGTTTGGGATGTTCTTGATCTGTCCTAATCATTTGTCTTGTAGCCAAAGATAATTTAACACACTGTAATTAATTTCCTTTTATTTGTTCCTCGAAATGCTGTCTCTCTGGTTAACATTTTAAATGACATCTACAGATTTGTTGGCCACTTTAAGTCACGCAAGGAAAGAGAGGTGGAGTTTGGCAGTAAGGCTATGAAGTTCACCAATGTCTACATCAAGAATTTTGGTGAAGACTTCACTGATGAGAAACTAAAGGAAGTTTTCTCTGCATTTGGTAAGATAAAAATATTGTGAGCTTTTATTTTATTTTTTGTTCCTTTAGTTTATTTTTGATCACTTTGCATCTCGTGGTCTGGTTTTGGTCTCAGGGAGAACTCTCAGTGTACGGGTCATGAAGGATGAGAAGGGTCGTTCAAGAGGATTTGGATTTGTAAACTATGCTCATCATGAAGATGCCCAGAAGGTAGTGTAGACCAAGTTTCTGTGTGCACACAGATCTTACTTCTCCCAACAAAAGATCACATGGATCATAATGCAGTCACTGTACACCTTGAATGAATCCTGTTCAGGAGTGTTTGAGTTAAGTAGGTAGAAAAGGATGGCCTTTTTTTGAATTGGAAAATATAATGTTGGTAAAAAAAAAAAGAAAAGTGTAACCTTAAATTCTTTGAGTATCATAGTTTTTGAATTTCTCTTGAAAAGGTACATTGCTTCTGAAATGTATTCACAGCATTTCACTTGATCCACATTTTTGTCATTTTATAGCCTTATTCCCTGTTTTGCAAAAAGTTTAGTTCTTTCAAATTTATTAAAAACAAGAAAAAAATATAAAAAGTACATAAATATTAAAAGCCTTTGCTCATTACTTTGTTGAAGCACCTTAGGTAGAAATTGCAGCCTCAGGTTTTTCTGAGTATGCTGCAGTCTTGGCACACCTATTTTTGGACAATAAGAACTTTTCAGTGGACGACTGTGGTAACCGGAAGGTTGCCGGTTCGATCCCCCAGCTCTGTCTGTCCTGGTCGTTGTGTCCTTGGGCAAGACACTTTACCCTACCGCCTACTGGTGTTGGCCAGAGGGGCCGATGGCGCGATATGGCAGCCTCGCTTCTGTCAGTCTGCCCCAGGGCAGCTGTGACTACAACTGTGGTTTGCCTGCACCAGTGTGTGAATGTGAGCGTGAATGAATAGTGTAATTGTAAAGCGCTTTGGGTGCCTAGAAAAGCGCTATATAAATGCAATCCATTTTGGGGTAGTTTCTCCCATTTTTCTTTGCAGAACCATTCAAGCTCCATCATGTTCAATGGAGAGCATCAGTGCACAGTCATTTTCAGAACTCTTCAGAGATGTCAAGTCAAGGACAGTCGCTAAGTAATACTGAAGCCACAGTTACGTTGACTGTAGGCTTAGGGTTGTGGTGCTATTAGAGGATGAACCTTTACCCCAGTCCAAGGTCCAGAGTGCTGTGAAGCAGGTGGTCATCAGAGATCTGGCATCTAGTCTTCTTGTTCCTGTTGTTGAAAACCATCCCCATAGCAGGTGAAGGGCGGTACTTGGTTTTCTCCAGACATGATGCTCGGCATTCAGGCCTGTCTTGGAGGTCTACAGAAAATTCCTTGGACTTCACGGCTTGGCTTGTGGTCTGACACGTGCCTTTCCAAATCATGTCCAGTCAACTGAATTTACTAGGGGTGGACTTAAGTCAAGGTGTAGAAAGATCTGACGGGCGATCATGCCAGGAATTTCACGAAATTTCATGAAAAATGAATCAGTTTTGAAATAGCAAAATATTGAACAAGTGAAGCACTTTGAATACTTTCCAGTTGCGCTTATACTGTACGTAACACTGTATGTTTATGATCCCTATGCTATTTATTTTTTCCCAGGCTGTTAATGAAATGAATGGAAAGGAGATCAATGGGAAAATCCTCTATGTAGGGCGGGCTCAGAAGCGTCTTGAGCGCCAGGGAGAGCTCAAACGCAAGTTTGACCAAATAAAACAGGACCGCATCCAGCGCTATCAGGTGCTGCTGTTGTGCATGAAACTATAATATGAATACTACTTAATGGTTCTTACTGTTGATCATTTTGAATTAATTATTAGGTGATTATAGTGCAATGTTTTTTTAATATTTTAAAGTCTTAGTGGTGCTTGTAATCCATTCATTCATTTTCTCTTGCTTACCTGGGTCTGGGTCATCAGGAGTCAGCTGTGGAGCAGACTCGGTCTCCTCCTTGCATTCCTAAATAGTACATTATCTGATATTAATTTACAGTCTTGATGTTGTCATAGTAAAGTCAAACATTTTCTTGAAAATCATTCCAAATGAAAGTGGAAAAGTTGTCATTTATCCAAACAGTATATGTGGGTGTTCAGCATGAGGCTCAAGTTATGTTGTTTTTTCCACCATTGTTTTTCAGTATTGAGTATTGGGTGTTTTATTATTTTGCTGACATTGCCAAATGGTTAGAATCAGAAATGCTCTTTTGTTAGATTGATTTATGTGTGTCATGAACCAGATAGGAGGCAGACCTGTCCATTGGGCCATCCCAACTAGAAAACACAGGCATTGTTTTATAAATAATCAAGTTTGTAATAGCAACAAAATGGAATCTAAAGCAATCTAACCATTTTGGTAGTGCTTTCTCTTAAAGTCAGATGGGAATGTTTAATCTAGATATGAAGGAGTGCTTAACTACATAACTGAATAACTGCAAGCATGATGAAATAGCTTAGCAGCATTTAGCCCACAAAGAAAGAATTTCAGAGCTGATTGGATTTCATGGGTGAGAAGGAAATTCCTTTGAAATGTTTTTAGCCAGATAGGCTTTAACTTGTGACGTTGATCCATTGAGTGTATGGGCATTTTACTGTTGATGGAAAGGCTGAACAAAACATTACTCAAAACTAAAATGGTATTTTGATCATCTTTTAGGTTTGTGTTTTTACATTGTTGAGCTTGAGAAGACAGGAACGTAACTCTTTGTAATTCCAGGGGGTGAATCTGTATGTGAAGAACTTGGACGACAGCATCGACGATGAGAGACTTCGGAAGGAGTTTGCTCCTTATGGCACCATCACCAGTGCAAAGGTGAGGTGACAGGATAATGTCCCACTAAAGTAATGAAGTTCTTTGTACACAAATCCATGAATGCCCAAACCTTTTTTCCTTCTGGAAGGTTCCTGTTAAAATCTAATAGCTTTTATGGCGAGGGAATGATTTTTGAACTGGGTGGTGTGTTCACAGTAGCTGCGATGCTCTTCTGTGTTAGCAACACAGGTGGGCGTGTTACTGTAATCAGATTACTTTTTCAGGTAACGAGTAAAGTAAGGGATTACTATTGCAAAAAAGGTAATTAGATTACTGGTACTTTCCCATAAGCACGCTGCGTTACTAAAACAGATTTTTTTGTGAGAGTGTCTCATGACAATGACGTAAGCGAGTGCGACATTCATGGCAACAGCTGTGTGCAGATCAACAATGGATCATATATGGAGTGCGGGAGAGAGTATGAGCGTGCAGCGTTTAAAGCGCGGAAGTACTGACCTTACTTTGAGTTTGATTCCGTAAAAAGTGACAAAAACATTAGTGTTCGCTGTTCACTGCGTGGGAAGAAAACTTCTTTTTACAGCGAAAAAACCGTTAACTTCCAAACAAGCACAGAGTGTGCTACCAGTGAATGGGAAATTCACACAGAAACTCGCGGATTCTTCCACTGGCCACCGCGGCACAACTGCACCAGGGCAAACATCCGCCTGCTATACAGGTGAAAATAGAGCAGCAGGATTGATTTTATTTATTTTCTGCTGTGTTTCACTTGCATTTATTTGAAATAGTGAGTGTAAACACAAAAAATATTTTATTTTATGTGCTGGAATGTGCAGAAAATAGGTTTAAATCTTAAACAAATTTCTTCCAGTCAGAGAATGTGGCATATAATTTAATGTTTGCTTGATGCATAAAGTTAAAAGATTAAAACTAATAAAACAAGTTTTAAAAAGACTTTTCCATTTGATTACATTTTATGATGGATTTTGCAGAAAAAGTAGAATTGGGCTGAAAGATCTATCTCTTTATTGCCTATTCAGGTTGTAAATTGTGTTTTTAAAAAGTAACTAAGTAATTTTGAAAATAAGTAATCAGTAAAGTAACAGGATTACTTTTTTGGGGAAGTAATTAGTTACTAATTACTTTTTTCAAGTAACTTGACCAACACTGGTTAGCAGTAAGAAAATTTTGTGCCAAAATAATGTTTGTAAAATTATTATTTTCCACAAAGGTGCTTTACAACATTTCAATAATGGATTTATGCAGATTGCTGACATGAATTCATTTCTGATCATCTCGTGAAAGCACTGTGGCTCAGGAGGTAAAGCGGGTTATTCATTAACTTGAGAATTGGTGGTTCGATCCCTAAGTTTTTATAGTGATATCAAGTTGTTGACATGTAGATATTCCTAAAGACATATGTGAAAAGGGTGTTCCTGAATGTGAACTGTAAATTGTCTTGTTGAGGAGGGGGGGTTGTTGTCCCCTCCCCATACAGGATGTATTGAGTGCCATTAAAGATTCTTTATATAATGTCTCTGGTTTTACCTTTTGTTTTCTTTTGTGCTTTAGTGTTAGGAACCTTAAAGATTTCTGACTGTGAACGTTTTGTTTCCTGTAGGTGATGACAGATGGCTCCCAAAGCAAAGGCTTTGGTTTTGTCTGTTTCTCTTCCCCTGAGGAGGCAACAAAAGCAGTGACTGAAATGAATGGGAGAATTGTTGCAACCAAGCCACTGTATGTGGCTCTGGCTCAGCGGAGAGAGGAGCGTAAAGCAATTCTAACAAATAAGTACATGCAAAGACTTGCTACCTTGAGAACCATGGCCAGCCCGCTAATCGACTCATACCATCAGTCTGGATATTATGTCACATTACCACAGGTAGGGCTCTTTAAACGGTGACATTGGGAACAAAATAGGCCATTTTATTAATGCAGCAAAATGTGTCATCAAAATGTTAGGGGAAAAAAAAGAACTGATAAAGTCTGGGCTTTATCAGTTGTTTAAGTCTGGGCAAATTTGCATCAGCTCCCAACGTTCTGACATTTTGAAGTTGCACCAGTGCTAATATTTGCATTATATCTGCAGCCTCCCACGCGCTCCTTTTACAACCACACTGCTGTCAGCAATGTGAGACCAGTCCCTCGCTGGACAGGACAGCCACCAAGACCACAGGGTGAGGGAATATCTGTTACACTTGTGTAGCGGTTTAAAAAAAAAAAAAAAAATACACACACACACACACACAAATGTATTGATCTGTAAAAGTTGTAGCGAAGAGTAATTCCTCTAGGATTAATTTTTCAGCTTGACAATGATCCCAGAACACACTGGCAGTGCAGTAAAAGCATACCTGGATAGAAAAACACATGGTGGAACAATACCAGTCAGATTGGCATCCGCAGAGCCCGGACCTCAACATTATTGAAGCAGTGTGGGATCATCTTGACAGGAAACAGAACAAAGACCAAAAGGCAGCTAATGGTGACTCAAGAGTTTTGCACAGTACTGTATGATATAATTGTTCTCTACATGCTTAGGCCCCTACACCACTCAGCTGGTTTCTGGCTCTGTCCCCCGACGTGGATCGAGCCCCATCGCTACAGTCAGACAGGCTTCCACCCAGGCGCCACGCATCGTAACCTCAACACAAAAGACAAGTGAGCTCCTGATCTATGGCAGCAGACAAGCAGTCTCCTTTTGAAATGTCCCATTCACGTGGATGGTGCTGACTGTGTCTTTAGATGACATTGGAACCCAGACTGTAGGAGGGCGCACTGACATTGCCAATGTGGCCAGAAGCAGCCAGTACAAGTATGCGTCAGCAGTGAGGAACCCTCAGCAGGTTGTTACTGTGCCTGCACCCATGCCTAGACTACAGGTAGTGTTTGCACTGTGATCATTTCTATTTTTAATACTTAGCGAAGATCAAGAAAAATGTGTGAAACCCAGACAGTAAGTTGGAGCACTGAGGGTGCACAATGACTTGCAGTGTAGTTAGTTACTTAGGTTGAGGTTAAATGACAACCTTATTTTAGATTGTTGCTGAATATAGGCTTAGCTTCACTTAACAAATGGGCATTAATAGTCATTGGAAAATGTAAAACGCAGCTAAGGAAAACAACCCTTCTTCTACTTCATTTTGACATGAATTAACCAGTGATATACAAGCTGAAAATGAGAGAAATCTGTGGGATTGTTTTGTTCTGTGAGTGGGTGTGGGTATCTGCGTGGGTGGTGTTTACAGCTATAATATGTTTAAGACAAAAAAATTTAGGCGATTAGCATCTGGATGTCTTCAGGTTGTTGCTGCGCCGGTGATGGAGCCACCAGTACACATTCAAGGCCCAGAGCTGCTTACCGCCTCAGTGCTGGCTGCAGCCCCACCAATGGATCAGAAACAGCTCCTTGGTCTGTCATCAGTCAGTTCTGCCTGTTTTGTTTTTTTTCCTGCTATGCAGATTGAAACAGCTTGTGTATATTTGTCTTCATTCCATTGTCTCTGCTGTGACACACAGGGGAGCGACTGTACCCACTGATTCACACTCTGCATCCAAACCTGGCTGGTAAAATCACTGGGATGTTGCTGGAGATCGACAACTCTGAGCTGCTGCATATGCTGGAGTCGCCCGAGTCCCTGCACGCTAAGGTACATTAATGTTCATGTTTTTCTGTGAGCTGGTCTGCACTCTAGACTGTATATAAAGATGGATGATAAGCCACAACTTCCTTCCCCTGTACAACAGTGAAACCAAAATAGCTCGAAAATAGGTGGTGCTGGTTTGTTCTAGTGACAGCATTTGCACATTGGTGGCGGCAGGATGTCGGAGTCATATCTGTAAACCTTCGGTTTAACGTCTAAACCTCAAGTGGGAGAAGCATTTCTTCCTTTTCTTCTTTTTGACACCCCATGCTGAAATTTTTTTTTAAATACTTTTGAATTCTGTTTGCCCATCGCTGTCATTATTCCCTTTGAAGTAGTTTGAGCAAAAGGGAAGTCAAGGTCCACCTGTTTACCTCCACATCTTCATCCTTCCTCATGTTATAGGAAAAAGATTTATTTTAGTTAATGTGCCACACGTGGTCCAGTTTGATCTCAGAATATTCTCTGGCCACTTTATTAGGTACAATTTAGTTGTTAAACAAATATCTAATCAGTCGATTGCAGTCAGTCAGCCTGATGCATATAGGTATCAGAATTTGGTATCAACAATTTGACCATTGTGCCTTATATCAGCAGTTCAGGCTCCTGGTGCTGGTGTAATGGTGTGTGGGACATATCCTTGACAAACCAACTGAGTATTGGTTAAAAAAATGCCTACCTAAGTGACCATAGTGTACATATCTTCTGATGGCTGGTTCCAGCAGATTAATGTGTCATGTCACAAAGCTCAGATTATCTCATATTGGTTTCTTGAACCTGTCAATGAGGCTACTGCTGTCCAGCAATTATTTTACTAGGGGTGGGGGGGGATGACCCAATCTGGTCTTTAAGTGATGACATGATGAATCCTGCTTCCGGACCCAAACTACCCTGCATTTAACATGTTTTAATGCTTTGTATCTTGTTCTACTTAATCTCAAAACCCCCCAAAAACAGTAAGTGATCACTGTCTGTCTCTCTGTTTTTAATACCGCTATTCATTTTAAAGCTCAGTTTTTAAAAGCTTACAATGTAACTACAGCTCAGCCCATGCAGCAGTATATTAATGACTAACGTCGTATTGTGGATGGATTATCTCAGTTGTTCTCCTGGCTGAAGTTTGGTCCATTTACAGCATCCTGCCATGTGATTGCATTTGTCCCGAACCATCGGGAACCCTCACGTTAACTTTTACAGAGTAGA
The DNA here is from genome assembly GCF_057382275.1 of Copadichromis virginalis. Classification (NCBI taxonomy): domain Eukaryota; kingdom Metazoa; phylum Chordata; class Actinopteri; order Cichliformes; family Cichlidae; genus Copadichromis; species Copadichromis virginalis. Next base: position 22,305,253 of record NC_140637.1, on the reverse strand, counting down.
AAAAAGTTAGCGTTCATCCTCCAGCTTCAGTGTTTATAATATGCTAACATAGCTGTGTTGCTAGCGATCATGTAGCACATCATTATATACCAGCTAGCCAATTTTCAGTAACCCTACAAACGTCACTGCTGTTTACTTTCCTGTCTTCATTTATGTCGGAAATGATAGCAGAGCTGTACGTTTTAATTAGTCTCAGAAGTCTCTCAGTCAGAACATGGTATATTATATTCAGACGGAAACTAGCAAGCTAACTCCCTGCTAACTTCTAACTCTGTTAAATTTAATAAATTCTGTTTTCATGGATGCCTGGATGTTAAACGTAATTGTTACATCTGGTAGAGCAGCAACACTGATCATTTTATTACATACGAAAGAATTTAGACAGTTTTTTAACTCTTAGTGATGCCACAGTGATCATTTGACTTTGGGACCTGCAGCGGAGTTTGGGCCCAGACACGACTCATGACGTCATACTTAAAGACTGGATAGCTTTCTCAGTCATCTGGAATGTCACTACATTCCCAGTTGGGTAAATTAGATAGGTCTGAGTCTGATTTGTAATTTTCTCCACTTTTTGGATTTTTATGTATTTATTGGAGAGAAGGTCGATGCTTGGTAAGCCTTAGAGTTACGGTAAATTGATTTTTATCGCATAAAGAAGACTGCCAAGCAAGATATTTTTGCATTTCCAGTCTTTGTCCTAGTATAACACTTCTCTGGCTGTTGCCTGCCATTTATGAAAGAGGTCTGTTGTTTCAGTTTGTTTTTTTGTTTTTTTTCTCCCCTTTTTTAAAAATCTTTCCACTGTTTGGGTCAGGTGGATGAGGCGATTGCAGTCTTGCAGGCTCACCAGGCGAAGGAACATTCTCCTAAGCAGTGAAGAGGCCTTAAAGGTCAGCAACGACGTCTTTTGTTTCTCTGCACCATTATATTTATAATAGGGCTGCCACAAACGATTATTTTGATAGTCGAATAGTCACCGATTATTTTTACGATTAGCCGACTAATCAGATCATGCATCCATTGGATGTAAAACGTACAGCTTATTGCACCAGCATGCATCTGCTCTTATATAACTATCATTAGCTTACAGCCTTAAGTGTTTAAGGTATGTGCTAACTAAAAATAAAGACAAGATGAAAGTTTATTAAATTTTAATGAAATTTGCAGATTGTTTTGGTGAAGTTTAATAATCTCAGCCGTCTGCTCCTTGCTATCTAAAATATAACAGGACACTGGAGTATATTCTTGAGCATCTCACACTTCTGATAATCAGTTGTCTGCTTGAGGTTTATTCAGCTGTGTAAAAACTGTAACTTTAATCTCAGCCAAACCGATTTACTCAGGAACAAATAAAATACTGAAAAAATCCAAACAATAACATTTTTAAGTTATCCAAGTGACTTGTATATCATTGTTAACCTGAGTAGCGAAAGACGGCGGTGGGTTTGAAAACGATTTGCTGGGAGACCGGTGTTCTCACCGGCTCTAGTGAGCCTTGAACCCCGGCTAGCTATCGAACTGGTGGGTAACAGACGTCTCCAAAAACGTCGGAGCGCTTTTGAAAATATGTGGTGTCTTGATAAACTGAGCAGATATTTGAAGTTTACACAGCTACATTCTCGCCTGAAAATATGTTAAACGTTTATTTTGTGACCCAGAAAGAATAATAAGAGTAATATTAAAACTAACTAGCTTCTGCCATTGTTGGAAACTGAGCAGGGCCACGCTATGAATTCTGGGATAGGTTGGGTCACGAAGTATATACCCGACCCATCCTTCAAATCTGGGGAAATGAATGGCGCTTTTGTCGGAGTCTTCAAATTTGGACAGTCTTCATCGTGTCGCTGTAACGTAATCGGCTTACAAATGTGGGTGCAGAAGGATGCAGTTCCTGAATTTGGACACAGCTACTATACCAGACACTGCTTCTTCACCGGACACTGCTTCTTCTTCTGGGTTTAACGGCAGCTGGCATCTTTGTACATGCAGTGCTGCCATCTTCTGTTTCAGTCCGTTATTACACTCTTAAATCCTACTACTTCTGCATCTTTTGGGATCTTACAAAGCTTTAAATGACACGTCGACTATTAAATTAGTCGTCGATGATTTTGATAGTCGACGTAATCGTGACTAGTTGACTAATCATGGCAGCCGTAATTTACAACATACAGCGTTCAGGTTTACACTAGCAAGTATTTCTCTTCAGTGACAGTATAAATCTATCAGTTGATGCTGCTTTTCAGAAATGAACCTGCCATAAATTGTAGGTGTTGTTTGATGATACAAACCTATGCTAAATTCCTTGATCCCAAGTGATACGAACGCCTTCTTCAGTTTACGGAATTTCTCAAGTAAAGTTTGTGAAAGAAATGTCAGAGGCTGGCTGTGTTTTAGTGAGAATGAACTGGAGGATAAATTGTCTTGCTCACATTTTTTTTTTTTTTTTTTTTTTTCCAGATATCAACAATTCTCTGGAGGAGGGGAAATTATAAAATGAGCACACTTTGGGGGGAAAAGGGAAAGAAAAAGTTCTATGAAGATTAAACCAATGATGTAAAGAGACAGAAGATGAAGCTGTTTTGTTGTTGCAATACTTTTGTTAGATGATAAAGTTTCCAATATATGCATTAAATCTGTGTTGTGTCATTTGTCCTTTTAAAAAAGAGTGTATTATTATTATTATTATTATTATTACAATGGGATTTAAGTGTACTGAGCACCTTTGCCCTGCCTTTAACACAGTCCTGCACACTCCACAAGCGGCCTGCTCTGTAGAAGTAGCAGAGCAGCTTACAAGATAACATTTCTTAAGAATTAAGCTGCATCCACAGAAGAAGTGACGACCAGAGAACCCAGGAAGTCAATAACATTCCGCGACTTGATGGACTTATGGATGGGGAAAAAAAAAAAGCTCTTGTGATGTGAAGTGGACAGGTCCTGAGACTACTGGGGAGAGTGCAGAATACCACCAAATGACATATAACCTGTTGGTAAATACAGTGGTGTGCGAAATTCTTGACTCACTACTCATTTCTACATATTTTGATAGGAAAATGGGAAGTATGACTTCCTGTGTGGGTGCTGCATCATAAATCTCATCTGTTGCTAGAAAGAGGAAGCTTTCCTGTTGTAGCATACCCAAAGAAGCATTGGATTCTTTAAAGTACCATTGAAAGCAAAAGGTGTGGTATGTGTCACAAGGTTGGCAAACATACACAGCAATAGTGAAATAAGCAAATGGCAAAACTACGGTGAGGCTAAATAAAAATAAGTATGTATCATTAAATATGATCTTGATCTTGGGCAAGGTGTGCCAAATATATGGCTGGGGAATACATAAATTTCAGTCCTAAATGTTTGCATCACATTTTGTCTTTTTTAGTAGTAAATTGGTGGTGTAAGTAAGTTTATTTATTTATTTTTTTACTTCTGGGACCAGGTCTGAGTAACGGGCTTTTTCTGTAATTTTGTGTAAATTGAACTTATTTACACTACAATAAAAAGTGCCTTGAAGGCAATATTTTGTGGTCCATCCCACTTACGGTTTGACTGGCCATGTATGGCCCAGAGTAATGTTGCGGCTCATCATCATCATCGTTTATTTGTATAGCACTTTACGAACACACCAGGCAGACCAAAGTGCTGAACAACACAGATCAAAACAACAACCAAATTAAAAATACCATAAAATCATTACATACAATAAAATAAATAAGGTGTCAGTTTCCTACAGAGTTAAAAGCCAGGGAATAAAAATAGGTTTTGAATCTGGACTTAAAGTTGGTTGTTGAGCCAACGGCTCAACCAGCCAACGGCTCGACCAACCAACGGCTCGACCAACCAGCGGCCGCGGCAGGCTAAACATGAGGACACAGATGACGAACATGGACAAAATATGTCAAAGTCCAACGTGTTTACGTGTTTTGCTAGGTGCAAAGTTTTCATTTTGGGATTCTACTCGCGTTGCTTTACATAATTTAGAGTTCAGAATTACTATTGTATATTTCACTGGAGGCCTTCTACTAAGCCGCATTTGTCCTATCCAGGTAACGTTGACGTTAACCCGGAGTTTAACGTACTGGGATGTTTTCTTACCGGGTTACAGCGCCATGGTAACGGTAACAACAGAGTCATGGATATAACTCGAGGGCTCTTGGTAATAGGTATGAAATCACCGCCTACTGACCAATCAAGGCTCCGGAAAATAGCGTCACCATTTCTGGAAGATTCTGGAAGGGCCTCTACAGGGAGAGTAGGAGGGACTAAAGGTTTACAGTTACGTCAAGTATCTTTGCGTTTCCTTGATAATCAGTAGTAAGTACTGAATCGTAGACGCAACTGTGTTGTTTTATTCGTTTTTCTTTTATCGGCAAACAAGTACTGTGTAGTTGCTGACAAATTTGTACATAGACTAACCTTTACTCTTGAACACCTGAACAGCACAGACTCTCCGGTGTAAAAAAAAAAAAAAAACTGGAACTGTCGGGAGTAGGTTGTGTTCAGAGGTTCGGTTTAAAATCAGCTGTTTCCGCATTTTCACAGATTATTATATGTGCCTAACTAAAACCACTGAATGAAGCTCAAACTATACAGGAACTGTCACGGGAATGCGCGTGTATTCATTTGTTAATTTTGAAAATGTATAAAAATTTTCTATGGTTGATTCTCTTTACATTATTGGAATTGTAGGTTAGCTGTTAAATCAATTTTACTTTAATCTTCAGAGAATTGATCTGAAGGTCGTCTACTTTATTAGGTTGTGGGACAGTAAGATTTCATGTTTAAATAGATCCAGTTTAAAGTTAGAGAGCTCAAACTTGAAACTGCTGTGTGATGAATCACTGGATCAATAAGTTTCTGCAATTCAGTTTTATTTATTTAGTGCCAATTCATGACACTAATCACCTCAAGGCACTTTATAATTGAAAAAATACCCTGCACTTATGTGGAGAAAACCCGAACAATCAAACAACCCCCTATGAGAAGGAACTTGGCCACAGTGGGAAGAAAAAAAACCTCCCTCTTAACAGGAAGAAACCCCAGGGCAGCTACCTGTTATTGGAGGGGGTGAAGGAAGACGGGACAATTTGTCTTATTTGCAACAGTGTTGCATTTTTCTGTTCTTTATAGATTTTCAGTCATCATTTTACCATTATCTGATAATGTCTCTCAGAGTAGGTGGCAGTCATATGGATCATTTTCTGTGGAAGATTCATCATATGACCTGTGAAACACTCCATTTAGATTTGATAGTGCTAATATCACACTGGTTATCAACTTGCTAAATTAACCCAAATTCACATGACCAGTTTTCTGATTGCCCATCCAAGAGGGAATTCCCTAGGTATGTTTAATTTTGTTTAGGTGGTAGAGTGCCTTGTCTAAAGACGTATCCCTCATCCATGTGTGGGTTTTTGGGACATGTATATAGCAGGGAATGAGTAAAAACATTGGTCCAATACTGTAATTAGGACTTTAATCACAGAGGCATTAACCTGGCATTGAAAACTCCCCAAAATGGTAACAAAAAGAAAATGAACCATCAAATTTGCCAAGTTTATTGGGAGCCTTCATACAAAAATGAAATTATGGCTGTATAAAGTTACAAAGGATTATTGTCGATGTACTTTTGGCATTTAAGGCCCATCATCCCAACACTTTTTTTTTTTTTCTAACTCTGCACTTTTATTTGAAATCTAAAAGTTCTGAATTTAAACAAGCAGATATGACAGTAATATTTAAAAACATGTAGACCAATAGATATCTGCAGATTACTTCTCAGTGGTAGTTTACAACACAAGCCCACAAAAAATTTGAAAAGCAACTAAACAAAAAGAAAAAAAATTCCCCCAAAATGGTGAACGTGAACTTGAGGCCACTTTTATTACACACAGCCAACTAATTTCAATGCAAATGTTTCAATGACATTTTCATGAATGCAAACAAATGTATTTACAGACTTCAGAAGCTTGTCTCTGACTATCGGCGTGACGGCATTAGAAGCTGCTTTGCTGTTACTGAATCAGGGAAAAGGTTGTGGTAGGTTGGTAAAGGAACATAGGCAGCTGTTATCATTTTACCTGTGAAAGAAAGACAAATGTAAACATTAGAACCTACAGTTTGATCGAGAATATTTAAAAAGAAAAAAAGAAAATAAATTTTACTTGAATTAGAACTAAGATATTTGCAGCTTAAAAACTAGTTAATAGCTGCCATCTTCAGCAGTGCTGCATACCTGCAAACCAGCGTCCATGAAGTGCATTTACAGTTGCCATGGCTGCTGGTATCGAGGGACACTTCACATACACATTACCCTATGTGAGCAAGAGAGATATCAACTTTACTGCTTGTGCATTTCAAAAAAAAATGTTGCAAAACAAGCTCAGTGATGTTAAAACTATCTCGTTTTAATCTTCGACTTACTTGAGGAGAGTTCTTGTCGACATAAATGTGAACGATTCCACCGTGTTTGTTGCATTCCTCAATCACATCATCTTGGATTTCAGCTGCCCAGCTGGGATCATTTTCCCTGCAAAAATAATCAGCAATATTAGAAATCCAGTAAAATGTTCCGCTTGACTCAAAAAGCTTGATTTTTAACTTAATGAGTTTCACAAATTTAAAACCAGCTGAATGCACATCTTTTGTTTTCAGATTGAAACAAAATTCAGAATTAGCCTGAAAAATAACGCACAGTTGGATTTTTCCCCATTACTTTTCTGTTAAGTCATTTCAAAAGAGATTTCTTCACTGACAGGAGGAACTGAGACCACACAGACTTGTCAAGCTCGCACACTGCAGAGCTCAAGCATGTGACCAGTTTATTATTTCGTTGTTGGCTTGTTTTCGGTTCAGCACTTGCCTTGTGTATATTTTCTGTCTCAAACTTTTGAACAGAAATCGATCTACGGATAAGAGAGAGGTATTTTGAATACACGAAAGTGTTTAGAGTAGAGAAAAAATATGAATTAAAGGATTGATGACTTAAGAATCACTGGACACTGATGTTAAAAACTCAGACCTCTACTAAATTGGTTCCAACACAAATGAATTACATTAAATGCCTCATTTAAAACAGTCAGATTCTTCTTTGATAGTGAAAACTTGAACAAGCCATCTGACAATATGCTTTGCTCTCAGTCCAGGGATGCAAAGGCTTAAGACAAACTTAAAGTGAACTTATTTGAAGGATGTCCTTACGCTTGTGGGTTGAACAGGTTGGACAGCTGAAGGCAGTGTGTGGCCAGTGGCTGAGATGGGAGGTTCAAAGCTTGGCTTGGAGCTGGGGTTGGAACAGCTGGAAGAAAGAAAAAAAAAAAGTTGTCACTAAACCTGTGGCAAGAAAACATATCAAATACTAAATATCTTCCATCATCTAGGCTCACCTGCTGGAGCGCCAATGCCCCCAAAGGGTATGGAGCCAGTCATCTGTAGAGCCTGCTGAGCAGCAGGTGGGATCTTCAGACCAGTCCCTGTTGAGAGAAAGAAATTGTTTTGCATAGGGTTAATTTTAGACACTTAAAGGCAGCAGAAGCATGACATGTAGTGTGGCCTGATGAGGACAGAGAAACAATCACTTTCATTCACATGGTCATTTCCCTCTACCAAAGACATGTAGTTGGTGGGGGAAAAACAAACAAAAACAGGTTTCACAGCCATGTGGTGACTCAAGTTGTGTCCTTCTTTCCAGGCTTAAAGCTTGAGTTACACATCTGTAGGAAATCTACATCCTAACTGATATTGTAACTGGAAACTCCTTTTATCCCTGCACCATGCCATTCAAATCATCGTGGTATGGGCAGACCTAACAGGTAGTTACATTTCTTGGAGGTGCATGTCAGGTTACATAGAACGTTGCAGTGAAAATTGGTTCCAGTTATGGTGCGAGTTATGGCACACCATAATTCACGTGTTAAAATAAATAAATAAATCGGACTTCTCAGTGTTAACGTTTCTGGAAAGCAAACAATGTGGAATCATGGCAGGACATTAAAATATATTTAATAATGTTTAAATAATTGTAGTTATACAGTACTTTAACATTGGGGTAGTAGAGAAAAAAGGCAAAGAAGATGAGGAGGCTAAAGCTCCCGCCTAAAATGGTCTACTAGTGCCCCCTGCTTTCTGTCCATATGCTAATACAGTAAGTAGGATTAATGTTATTTTGGAGATTTACATTTATAAAAATTGTGTTTGAAAAACCAAATTTAGGTCAGTGTAAAGTAAAAATACTTAACCACTCATTCTGGCTTATTCCAGTATAATAAATGACCCTGACACTGTTACATATTACATGTATGCCTGTGGTCTGACTCATTACTTTGCTAATAAGCTGTTCCTTCCTCTTTTATTACGACCAGAAATTTTTCCAGGTATGGATATGCCTGCCAAGTGCCATTACAAACCTTCTGCTAGTCGAGCCATCAGCTGTAGACGCCCCGTAGTCCCTAGGTCAATACCAGTCCTCTCTAGTTCGTCATTATCCAGGAACGAGCTGGCTGTTGAAGAGTCTGAGCGCTCTGTAACATGCCCCACCTTCATTGGCCGTCCGGCTAGCTCAAAGCCGTTCAGCTGCTCCAATGCCTTTTTTGCACATTCCGCATCTGCAAACTTCAGAAAGTTAAAAGGTTACAAAGTGAACCCAGCAGCAAACAAAAAGCTACCAAAGACATACAAAAGGCTTTGTTTACCGATATGAAGCCATATCCTTTGGATCGGCCAGTCTCGCTGTCCATCATAAGCTGGATTCCTTCAATCTATGAAGAAGAAACACACGTACAGATGATTATACTACATTCACTTAAATAGATTAAAACAAATTAATATTTGCAGAGTTCTCCTGACCTTTCCAAAGGGCTCAAAAATCCCTCGAAGCATTTCTTCAGTAATGTTGAAGTGCAGTGAGCCCACATACAGGCGCATCGGACCTGAACTGCCCTTCTGCAGATTATTGGCAGCAGCTGCTGCTCTATTTTTCTCTGCCTGTAATTAGAAATAGAGATGACATGATTGAAGAATTTTAGTGTAATTACATTAAGTAATGTCAAAATGATAATGGACCTTAGTGCAGAATCAGCATTTGCTTTAATGCAATCTGAATTACTTAAGTTCTGTTAATATTTTAAGTTATTTTCCACTTTCTGGTCTGTTTTTTTTTTTTTTTTTTTTTTTTTTTTAATCGATAGAAATGGGGTTTTTTTTCTTCTTTTTCCCCCTCAAAGTTCTTGGTATGGAGTTCGCAACACGGCAGCTGACTATTAATATGTCTGGTCAAAGTGAGTAGAACTAATCGACTTGTTCTATATTCAAGTCCACAAAAAGAAACGACACTAACCTGAGATGCCTGGACGATGATGGGCACTCCTAAAAGCCTCTGGCCAGTCAATCCAATTGCCAGAGGTACAGAGGAGGACTCCACAAACTCTATGTATGCAATCCCCTTCGATCTCCTGGAGTTTCTGTCAGAGATTATTCTCACATCTCTAACCTATAGCGAGAGAACAGTCACATTTTCAGAGCCAAATTCCTGGATGGCATTCATTTGGAATTTACACAAACTGAAAGTCAACTGACTTTTCCAACGGCTGAGAAGAAATCCTCCAGGTCCCGAGCTCTGATTCTTGCAGCAAGCTGCATACAGAAAACAGTGCGGGCATCTCTCTCCTCTGGTGTTAGATTGTCAATTGGTGCCCTTAGGAGGAAAAGGACAAAAACCAAATGTGCATGTTAATCACAAACCAATAACAAATGCTTAAAAATATTTTAAAACTTTAAAGCTGTGATAGTATAGAAACCTAAAACTAAAACCATAACTTGAAGATTTGGAGAACATGTTTTTTTTGTTCTGGTACCCCTCGAGATGACAGACTGTAAAGATGACCACTTCTGGCCACTAATATTGCTGCTGCTGCTGATGTGGGAAACTGATGCTGAACTGGGAGGACTTTTAACTCAAACACTCAGGGACAGGTAAGGTTTAACTTGAGCGGTATGGCAGCTTTGCTTGCTAGGCCTGTCAAGGTAGGCAACTGAAGAGCCGACAGAAAATACTTATACCAATGTAAGTCACTGAAGGACCTCATAAGAGTGTTCTTTTTGGTGTTTTTAACAGTCCGTCTTTGACTATTCAAAGCCTGTCGTTAAGGAAGATGCATTTGCAGCACTGTGCTACCTGCTCCTTTGCTTGTATGCTATGCATGTCTTTCTAGCTGAGTGTAACAGTATTTAGAATTTTCAAATGTTTGGTGAGTCAAGGCCTACGAAAAATCAGGACATGTGTGCATACATAAAACCACTCACGTGACTGTTTTATCTTACCTAATGGGGCTCTTTTCTTTTTTGAAGGGGCTCCGACTTCTGGAACGTTTGCGACTAAAAAACAAATAAGAATTATTTTACATTTGGGGGGGGGGGGGGGGATCATGTTCTTTTCACATAAACAAGCAACCAACTTAAAATTACAAAAATAAATTAAGTACAACAACATTAAAAAGACCTAAAATCATACAATTTCAGTACCCAATAAAGTTAATGTAATATTTTTCTGACTAGCGTAAAAGGTCACATACATCGGACTCCTGCGTGCTCTGTACCGCCCAGCTCGATCTTTGCTTCGGGAGCGGCTGCGATGGCGCTCTCTGCTGCGGCTTCTTTTTCTTTCCCGGCTCTTGCTCCTCTTCTTAGTCTTCTTTCTGTCTTTGCTTTTGCTTCTGCTCCTCTTCTTTTTGGAGCCCGGGCTTCGGCTCCGACTCCTCCTTTTCCTGTAAAGTGTTACAACAGTTCTGTTGTTGTACACACACTTTAAAGCAGAACTTTGTCTGATTAAGCACTATTTAGGTAACATGATGGATAACCAAAACTTACTTCTTGCTCTGGTCATCGTGTCCATTTGCATGAGAGGACTTGTTCTCATCCTAAGCAAGGTCGATAGAAGAACATCATGAGGACGTAGATGAAACATTTCATGTCGTCAAGGTAAAGGGGATGGGGTGGGACAAGAGAAAATGCAGAATATATTCAATTAATAAAAATACAAACTTCCTACAGTCATGTCTGGACAGTGTCCTTCCACCACCCCAATAGCTTCCCATCCCACTCCATCCTTTGTTCCCCCCCCCCCTTTTACTAAGCTGCTCAATAGTTAATGCAACAAAGCAAAGATAAGGGAGAGTTTCCAACATATTAGCTCAGTTCAGGAAGCTGACAATAGTCAGGTCATCTCCACCAATACCCTTCTAATAGGTCGTACCAATGCCACTATTTGTGCCTAAACATGTGACCACGCATGGCCCATGGCCACTAAAAGAGATCCTGTGTGGTTGGTGTCAGTCCAGAGATCTTCACCCATTTTCGTTCTTGGACTGTAAGAGCTCGATGCCACCTCTGTCACACATCTTGCCCTGAAGCAAACAGGGATTCACACTTCTTAGTAATATTGACGCCCAAGCAAATAAATAAATAAAGATTAATTCATCCACGTGTTACACTACCATCATCTTCAGTTTACAGTAATACTTACAACCTTTTGACTTAAGGAATTATTAACTACTGAAAGTAAATCATCTTATACAATAAAAGGCAGATGTAGCTATTTTACAGTTATTCTAGAAATATATCAATATCTGTGGTGTTCTGTAGCATGCAAAAATCAAGATGCTGATTCACATTACAGTTGGCTAAGGCAAAGAGGCAGTATTCATATTTACCAGCGAGAGAAAAATAACTTGTCACCGATAATTCTGCTGTAGAACTATGACAAAAATGCAATCGCTGGATTTTCAAGAATTTTGCTGCATTATAACTTCAGGAATTACGCCACTCACAGATTGACACAGACACAACTACATACAAATACAACTGCCTGAGGAAATTATACTTTAGCACAACTTTATATACTGATTCTTGCTAAAGACTAGACTTGTTAATGCTATATAACAGAAAAATAATGTTGAAATCACACACACACACACGGAGGAGATTTTTAACAATACAAAACAGTTTTCCATTTAAAAAGGCTCTTATTGAAAAAACCCTGCACATTCATAAACAGCGACAACATACAGATTGTAAATCTGAATACTGCCTCCTTTGCTGGACAAGTAAAGATGGGCTTATCAACCATTGGCATTCACCTTGTAGCAACCGAATAGGGATTGGATGTTCTGGGTTGAATCTCTTTTAGTCCTAAAGTGAACCACAGTACATCAGTATATGCGCAATAACTACCTTCCTTTTTTTCACAGTTCACAGTGGAATCAAAGATGAATTCATGGGAGTAGAGGTGAGATATCATTAGGGAAGTCTATAAAGAGAGATAGATGTGGATTTATTTATAATTCTGTATTGCGTCTTAAATACTCATTCACACCACACAACATTCAAGTTAACTTTGTCACAGTAGCAAATATAAAAGGTCTAAAAATAAAAAGGCCGAACAGCAACACAGGCCTCACTTCTCCGACTTTTAAACCCACCTTTCTGTATGGAGCCTCCAGCATGGCCTCAACGTCAAAGTCATCAGCCATATTGATCCTGCAATAAGAAAGAAAAAGGAAGAAAAACATTTCAGTGATCCGTTTGCGCACGAGAAACTGTAATACCCAGAGTAAACGCTACAAATACACACAGCGTGGTAACGATGAGTCCTAGATTTTCTTATTAGTATCACATGCTCAACATACAATCCGTTACATGATCGATTGATACGGACAACATAAGAAAAACATATTTAATTGTACCCGAAGAACAACAAAGCTTTCTAAAATCTCAACGTTGCGCACGCGTCTACCCGAAACGTAGCTAATGCTAACTAGCCACCACGGCCGTGCTTTCAAAGGCCCGCACTGAATCTATGCTGACCATTTTGATAATATGAATAATAGCAGGCTTGTAGATATGCAAACCTATAATCAACCAACCACCATTTTGACGTATTTTACACGATTCCAGATAATATTTATGGTGGAAACCAAAAAGAAACGCTTAGGTTCGAATACGGCTAAAAAGCTAACCGCGCTTCCGCGGTAGCGAGCGAGCTTCATTAGCAAACATTGACGTTACCGTGTGAAACTGAAGGAAATGTTGTGCCAAAGTGAAAATATCGCGGAAAACGTTCTGGTGTAGAGAATCCTCTTCGACGCCTTTCTCTTTGTAGATTACACAAAGCCAAGATGAAGTCACAATTTCGGAAGTTATATAACCTCGTTTAAGGAAGTCCCCGTTGCAGGTCGTGGCCTGGTACCTCGCCGATCTCCTTCCTTCTTCTTCGTGTTCTTCCTCTGCTATGGGCATTTACTGCAGCGGTAACGTTTGGTGCTGCGTTGCTGCCACCTACTGGAACCGAGAGGCCCTGTTTGAATAGTACTGTATATCGTTAGCTTCATAGCATAAGTGCCTAAGTCATTGACTTAGTCAAATGACTTAGGCAATTATGCTATGAAGCTAACGATATATAATATTTTCTACCAATTCTGTTGCTTATGTTCAGTTCTCTAAACTGAACATGTCAAAAGTCCGTCCCGGTGACCAATCACGACCCTTGGTCAGCTCTTATACAGCCTCTCGCTCCTTTGTTAAAATGTATTCTTTATGGCCTGTCATCACAAACAGAATTAATAAAGTGTTATTTTAATTTGTACCTAATAGTGGCAGCACCATGCAGTGCAGCCAATGAATGTATAAAGTTTTATACGCTCAGACAATACACAGAATAGTGAGTCTCTTTTAAATTTAGCCTGAGATACTGAAATTAAGCAGCTTCACTGAAGTTTTAGTTATTCCAGACAGCTTGATCTTCTTATTTTCTCTCCATATGTGAATGAAAAGTAGATTTATTTTGTCAAGGCTTAAACACACATGATCACAGTAATGAGAACTCTTCTGTTATTGAAAAAAGCACAATATTTATGTTTCAAAAAGGCAAGAAGAAATGTTGGCCCCCAGGTGAGTTTCTGTTAATAAATATAGACACTGCTGCTCTAAGCTGTTTATCTTGTTCCCCCGTAGACCATTAATTAGTAATATTACAAAGGTTACAAAGGTTTGTAGAAAAAACAACAATGTCTAATTTGCTCTTTAACACACAGTTTCTCAAATGTTTACATACATGGAAACGAATAACATAATGACCATCAATATAAGGCTGTGCTGGACCGTATCATCACTGTGATCACTAGTGAAATATCATTTACAATGAAATTAATATAAAAAAAGAATAAAAAATTACTATAACACATATTTCCATCATTGCAATAATTTTCTTTACTCTCAAACAATAACATAGCCTCATTTATATATATTTCCTGTATCATGCCAGTTAAATGCACTGACAGTCCTTGGCTGCTGAGCATCACACAGTAGAGTCTTCTACACTATTTGTGTTGCTGTGTTTAAGTCTGACTGGTGAATCATAGTCAGGAGGAACTTCAAAAAATGGCTTGTCATCAAAACAGAAATCATCAGACGGAGATGCAAAATATGGCAGCCTCAAGAGAAAGCCTGTGAGTATGCCTCCCAGCGCTGACAGTCCTATGGTGGAGAATATAGCTGCAACCTGGAAGAGAGCCTGTTTTTGGGCAGTCCTCCCCAAACCTGCCTTTAAACCGGGAATCACCATCCGTAGCTCTTGTAGCTTGGGGTCCCCTTCCACTGGTGCTCTGTGGGCAAAGATCTCATAGAAACTAGGGCCGTAAACCTCCTCACTAGCTGTCAGTATGGCACATATCCCTGCAGTGCAGGATATAAGTCCGGTTAGTCCATGCAAGTTGTGAATGCCACACTGATCTTGGATCCTCAAACGTCGCGCCAAGATGGGGCTCAAATACTTGTAGCCCAACATGCATGCAATACACCCTATTATACCCAGAGCGTATGCAGCTACAGGTGATATCATCATATCCACAGATGCCCCGACTGTCACACCTCCAGCCAGGGTCACGTTCTGAATATCAGCCATGGTAAGCTTGCCATTTTTATTCAGCATAGCAGAGAGTGCAAAGGCTGTAAGTGTAGAGGCACTTAGTCCAATGAAAGTGTGGAGGATAGCCCTGTGCTGATCGTCTCCTTTCAGGACTAAAGCTGAGTTAAAGGAGGGCCAGAACACCCAGAGGAACAAGGTCCCCATTAGACACAGGATGTCAGAATGGTAACTTGTGTTCTCCTTTGCGTGGCCTTCATTTAGACTAGGCCTGTACAGCACAAAAGTGACACCCAAGCCAAAATAGCAGGCAAAGAGATGGATGAGAATGGAGCCTCCTGCATCATTGATCTTCAGATACTTAAGCACAACCCATTCTGTGACGGCAAACACAGGAACCTCCAGCAGAGCCATTACCAGTATCTGCAAAGGACTGGTCTTCCCCAGCACTGCCCCATACGATATCAGCACCACAGCACAGGCAAACTCTGCATTTATGAGATTGATCACTCCGAGGTGGATCTTACCATCATGGCTAAACTGGAAGTAGCCCTGCACCAGAATGGCCCACTGGATGGCAAAAGTAGCTGTGAGGAAGTTGAAAACCATCCCCCCAAAACCATAGAATCGGAAAAATGCCAGCAGGCACCCGAAACCCACGAATATCATGAAGTGTATGTCTATAAAGAAAGGGTAGTTCCTGTACACTGCATTGTGCATAGGGTTGGTCTGATTAGTCTGAAATTTGGCATCAGCCTCTTCATCATATGTAACAAATGCTGAATACAAGGCAACAATAATCACCTCTGCGATGAACACAAACACAGGTAACCGCACTCGAAGACTGGTCGATTGTTTCTTCATGCTGACAGCTCTTTAGAGCGAGTGACAGTCATTTGTTTTGCACCCTGGTTTAACTCTGTTTAGATAAGGAAGGTCAAAGGCACTGGTAAACCCACTGAAGCACATCAATATTCTCCTCCCCGGGAAATGCCACTATGTGGACTTTGCTCATGTTATTAAGACATGCAAAGTCAGCATTCTCTTTTCTTCTGTGTGTTGAAAACCCTCTGTTTTCCCACAGCTTTCATGTACCCTGTAACAGATGAAAAAAAAAATCTATTTGAAAGTCCCATTTCTGAAAAAAAGTGAGTCTCGGTGTTACGGGTGTAACACACAGAATGTTTAACTTCTAGTCACACTCTGTAAATTAAATATTCTTTTAAGTAATTAAATTTTCATGCCCTCCAGGATTAAAGGATAATTCTGCTTGCATGATCCAGCTGATGGACAACAGCTGGTGCACGGCCAAAATGTTCCAGATGTGACTCATGTTCTGCAATTTTTTGTTCCAGGAGTCTGAGTGCATCCACATAAATTTATAGATATACATTAAATCTTGCCTTTGATATGTGCCCTCCTCATTATTAATTAAAAAGACCGAAAATAAACATTTTCAAACAATGAAAACTAAACTGAAAATGAACCGAAACTGAACTGAATTAAAAACAAAAAAGTCAAAATGCAATTGGATTAAAAACTATGTAGAAAATCCCAAATTATAAGAACTCTGGCCAAAAGGAGATGCACTAGAAAAGATGACAAATATTTCAACTGTTTTACTAAAATTACTTTAATCTTGTGCCAACATTTGATTTTGTTTTTACATACAAAATTTTTTCTTTAAACCACGATATGATTGTGCACATGGTAGATAAAACGAAGTGTCTTAAACCTATAAATCTATAAAACCTGTACTGAGACACATGACAGTTGTTATCCCTACAACTAAAATCACAGATGTGTATTACAAATGTCCCGTCATGTCGCTGTGTCACACTTCAACATGCTCTACACACAAACACAGGTGTCAAACACACACACAGCTACACACTCTCTCTATCCATGAAACTTCTAAAAATGTAACTCTAAATTCCTGCATACTGTAGTCACCCACAATGCCCTGCAACCGTAATATGTCTCAAAAATAATTTCCGTTTTTGTTGTTTTTGCTAGTTATTATATAGTTTTGCACTCACGCTTTTCAGTTTTGGAAACATTGAGGGCTGTACTACAGAGCCCCTGAAGCTGAAACCTTTCTTTTTTTAAATCTTGTGTACACTAGACTAAGATGCACACAGCCACCATATAATGGAGAGAAACTAATCAAGTTTAAGTTTCACCTCAAAATATCTTCAATGAATATACTGCTGCTTTTGCACAGAGAGAGGACAGAGAGAATCAAGTTAAGTTTCAAAGATTCTCAGAAATGTAATTATTAAATGCTAAGTTATTTAGGGAGTTAAACATTATAGGTGTCAGGAAAGTTAAGCATTAATCATCCCTTGAAATTTGGATAGTTAGATATTTACTCCAAAATATCTGATGTTCAGTCTTAGTCAGCAGGAATAGAGTGCAATTTTATCCATGGTGGAAATGGAAATATGCACCCTTAGATTTTTAGCACTGCATCTTGACACAGTCAACAACAACAACAACCAATAATCAAATCACAAGCTGATTTTCATCTTAAAGGCTGATAAAAGGGCGGACTGTCTGGATCCTGTTCACTTCCAAGTTTTCGTTGAGCCAAAAAGCACTGCTATAACACAGTGAAAACAACCACTAGCTAAATCAAAGATAAATGAAAAAGTTATCATGGAGAAAATGCAGCTATTGAAGTTTAGGCTTAACCTCAGACTGGCTACAATGTATTGCTGCTCTTACACACAGAGAGGATTGTCATCAGCAAGAATCACTGGCTGTGCAGCATGCAGTCCTCAGCAAGAATTTCCTATTATGATATTCCTCAGGGAAACTAAACTGAATTAGATGAGTGGTCTTCATTATGTGCTGGCTCTGGGCATGTTAAGTTGTAACTGATCAGTTGCACTAAAGTAAAACTAGGACATCACCCATTTGGTTGCTTGATGCCCAGTGATTGCATTGAATTTTTACTTTCAGCGACTGATTGCAAATAGTTGCAGTGACCAAGTGGCTGCGTATAGGTTGAACTTGCAAAACCCTCAACTTCTGGGTGGTCACTGTCACTTTTGATTACAAGATTGCACAGGCCTGTCTCTAAGCAATCACTTTCAAACTTTAATTGACTTTATTAGTGTCATACTGCATCAATATTAACCAAACAGAAAGTAATTACGAGGTTTTATGGATGTGCTACAGAATCAATAACATATTTACAATAAATCAGAGGAGAACTAAAACAACTTTTTGAAACCCTTAGGCTAATTTTCTTTATGTCTTTGTGTATAAATTTCTGTACAAAACCATTAGGTCAAGAGGAAAAACTCAACTAATATCAAATTCTCTGTGTACTGTATAGCCTACATACATACTTGGAGAAAAGAACTATCATTGCTGAAAACACTGTTTCAATACTGACATTATAAACTATGCACATTCTGGGGAAATGGCCCTATCTTACTAAAGTTTTACAAAATTGTTTGAGTTTAACAAGTCAAAAGCTCTACCAAAAACTTCATGTCTATGCCATTAAATAATTAAAATGACTAAAGCATACTCAAAGAGATTTAAATATATTTTATATACATGGCCACACACAAAATGCCCATCTTCTGATAGTCAGGATATTTAATGCCTAAGTCATACTAAAAGTTTAACATGTACCTTCTCCAATTCTTCAATATATCTTCTATTTGTCACTCTAGATTTTCTGCCTTTTTAATATAACAGCTATTTCCTTCACATTTTCATTTGGCCTGCATAAGCACAATAGCAAATTTAATTGATAAACATATGTTTAACATTTTGGGAGCTGCTCTTATTTTTTGTCTCTTGCTGAGATCTATACAAGAAGATCAATGCTGTTCTCCTGTCTGTCAGGTAATTATTAAAGCCAACAGAGAGTTAGTCTGCTGGCTTGGTTGTCTGGTAAATACTAGCAAACAGCCTTCTGTGAATGTAACAATTCTTTGTGGCATAAATGTAGCATGGCACCGGGAACGTTCCTCAAAGACTTTGAATGTTCTGCTCCAGCAAATCCCAAATGTGTTCTGAGATTTGGTGATGGTGAGGAGATTCTGAATGCAGTGAGCTCACTGTCATATTCAAGAATCCAGTTTAAGATGATCTAAACTTCCCGTTGGAAGCAGCCATCAGAGGATGGGTACCCTGTGATCATAATGGGATGGACATGGTCAGCAACAATACTCAGGTAGGCTGTGGGGTTCAATGATATTAAGGGCCCTAAATGTATAACAGCACCACCAGCTGCCTGAACCATTAAGACAAGGCAGGATGAAACCATTCCTTCTTGTTGTTTATCAGAATCAGAATCAGAATCAGAATACTTTATTGATCCCTGGGGGAAATTATTTTTTGTTACAGTGCTCCATTTTAAACCAACATTAAGACAAGACAGACAATACACTAACTAAGAATAGTACAATATATACATATATATACATACATACATACATAAGTCACTCATAAATAAATAGTTGGAAAAGAAATATGCCAAATTTTGACTCTACCACTTGAACGTTGAAACAGAAATTGAGATTCATCAGAACATGATTTTTTTTCAAGTATTGTCCAATTTTTGTGACCCTGTATAAATTGTTGCCTCAGTGTCCTATTCTTAGCTGCCAGGAGTGGTCTGCTACTGCCTTCAAGGTTTGATGTGGTGTGCATTTAGAGATGCTCTTTTTAAATATATGTCTTCTCTAAAATCTTTACATTTTCTTTAAAAATCTTTTTTCCCTCAAACACACAATGAAAAAAAAAACTGAAATAAAAATATATAAAATGTTGATTTATTTAATAATCTATTTTAGTGCTTCTAATGTCACAAAACAAAGGATAACACAGATAACACACTATTTTAGGAGTCCATACCTGTCACAAATCAATTTGATCCCACTGTTTTTTTTAAATATTTATAACCACACTAGGAACAAAAACAGAAAAAAAACAGAAAAAACACAACTTGTCATGTGAATAAATATATAAATAACATCAATACTACATGACAGAAAATAAATAGAAGTGGTAAAGCAATGACATAAAGCCAAATGGAAAGCACTTAGACTACAAAGCTGATTTTAATATTTGGCAAACTTCTACTTTATCAGGAAAACTTACAGTTGTCTCTTGTGTTTGTAATTAAAATCTCTAAAACTGTTGAACTGTTCTTGACCTGATGAGTCGAGAACAATGACCTGGGTGATAACAACTATGTACTCAAGTTAATCACTGGAGTGCACGATTCTGTGTACTATGTACTCTACAGGTTACCTGGAACCTCATTCAGCTGAGTCTACATAGTATTTCACCTGAAAACTCTGAGTACAACGTGTGGTGGCAGGTGACAGAATGGATGTGTGAGAAGGGAGGAGAGGGCAGAGTCCATGTATGTGCTGTTGTGAGCTCACGAAGGCAGTTCAAGAGTAGATGGTGATGACTTCGCGTCCACCTCCACGCACCAGGAGGACCCGATTGAGACCTTCAGTGAGCACCTCAAGAAACTCCATGTCTGGGAAACAATCGCAGTCAAGGAGTTTTTTTCTTTCCATATTCTTCTGGTCATTCGCTAACTTTATGTGACGCAAAGGTCCATTTTCATCTTAGTGAAGTGAAAGGACTACCGTACATATTTAAGGAACGTGCAGCAGCTTACATCATGCTCAGACTACATGGACTCAGACTACAATTTTCACCAATGCTGTGCAAAAACAAAATTCTTCAAGTTAACTTGATGTTTTACCCCACTTACCCTTTTACTACCCTTTTACTTCATGCTAACAGAAAAATGCTTTCTTTCCATTTTATAATTATGACAGCCTGTACAATAACTACCAGAACTTTTTCTGTAATTTTTACAGTAATATATTTATTTCTACTAGTTTGAGTCCAAAGATTCATGCTTTCGTTCGTTCTTTCGTTCATTTATTACAACATAATTTGTTTATCATGCAGATGCCTTGTCAAAGGGTCACATAGATGGGAGAAAGATGATGATTCGATGATGCGAGCAGCATGACTCCTATTTCAAGTGAGAAATAATTAAAATAAGCAGTATGTCCTCATTCCCAGGGTACCATATACTGAATTTTTGTTGCTTGAGTGTCAGAGATGCCTAAGTGTCCTTTGATACTGGGACCTCAACAGACCCTTTATCAGTACCAATCAGCATCACTGACTGGACAGACTGAGCTCCTAAGCGTCAATTCTTATAGTGCAGGGCAAAATCTTTCCTTTAATCCAAACCACGATCTTTAAAAAAATCTTGACAAGTAGTTTTAATACCAAACATTAACCAAACACTGACTGAAAGCAAACCTAAACAAGCAGATCACAGGAAACAGAGGGCTGAAATAGGCAGAAAAGACTTTATTCAGAATACTGGAAGGGGACCTAGTTTTCCTGGGATAAACTGCCATGCAGCAAATCCCTTACTTCCAGAGTTGTAGCTTACCCGTTACTTCTTTTCCATAATGGACTTCAGACATTGTCATTTTGCCCTTACCTAGGATCATTGAAAGCTGGTATGTCCTGCTCTGAGCTTTGGCCTTCCTGATCTATAGTCTGCACCTCCTCCACCTTATCTCCTGACAGCACCAAATATTACTCTCCTTCTACAGTTCTAAGTAACGATGTTTGTGCCTCTTTCAACCCTCTGCTTAAAGAAAAGTCAACGAGTGAGCCTGAAGCAGAAAGCCCGGCCCATTATAATTTCCTTTTACTATAAAGCACTTTCTTTGAAACTGCAAGATGAATAATTTATCCTTAAGTAAAATGATGATGTGAACTGAACTAAGACATATGACGAACAGTATGTGAGATGTAGGATACAGTTTTCTTCGCCCACACGGTTCTTTGGTGGTCCCGGCATGTTGAGCAGGACAAGTTTTGCCTCCTTGGACTTCTTCGTGATGACCTCATTGAGCCTCATTGCTGTATGCATACGCCTCACGTCCGTCTGGTTCCTGAGGCAGGAAACATTGGGTCACAGCAGGTTTCATTTTTAAATCGATCGCTCAGCTCAACTCACGGTGTCTAAAAATGAAAATACTTACAAGTTCTCCCATTCCCTGGAGCATGTGTAGAAGGAAACAATATATGGTCACACAGAAGGCTACATTTATTGGTGGTTAAATCTTTTATATTGACTGAGCATCTTTAGAAGTGAACAGAAGACTGTAGTAGTTTTTAATGTCCTAATATGGATACACACTGTGATTTTGAGCATGTAACACCTATAAACACCTGTTGCAACTTTTAATATCAAGGTGACTGGATGGGATATCACATCATTTATAAATACAGACAGATTGTCAGTCTGAGTCTGTGAGATGAGCAGATGAGTGCCACTCATCTGGTCATATGTCCCTTTGCAATAAGGGACTCGACACAACTAGTTGCATTATGGTTATACTCTTATATGGTAAATAAATGGTAAATGGCCTGTATTTATATAGCGCTTTACTAGTCCCTAAGGACCCCAAAGCGCTTTACATATCCAGTCATCCACCCATTCACACACACATTCACACACTGGTGATGGCAAGCTACATTGTAGCCACAGCCACCCTGGGGCGCATAAATGCAAAGTTTCTGCGTGCATGTCACTGCAGATTATAGCCACTATTTGTGGATACATTTATGTAGGCTTCCAACACAACATGCTTTCTGGACTCTGATGTAAGTAATGTGAATTTCTGTGTATGTAGCCAACATCACAGTTCATTGTTGTATTACCATAAAACATATTGCATGTATTTCCAAATTTGAACCCTGTCAACTGCAAACTGATAGCAGGCTGACTCATTCTTATTGCCGTTTTATCAGTGAGGCCCTGAAGTTACGAGTGATTGCCACATCTGGTGCTCTTCTTCAAAGCAACTGTTTCAAAGGCAACAAGATAGCAATTTCATTGTACCCTCTCACAGTAAGATTACCCCTATTTTCCCTAGTGTGACTGAGCATTGCTGAAGGAATATGCCTCACAATATAAAGCACCTTAGGCTAATGGTGATGTTGTCAACTGACACTGTATAAATTAAATTTAACTGAACTACAAATACACAAAACATGACAGTAATTTGGTGTGCAATTATGAATTAGATGAAATGAAAGAAATGCTCTCACACCACGATTGACGATCATGTGACAGAAGACGAATAAACTGCAGAACTAATTCTTTTTCATGTCACTGTTAAGTTCAAAGTTTTGTTTGCCACAGTGTTGCTTTAAGTCCTGTGACATGGGTCGATACGCACAAATATTTACAAATGACTGTGTGGGTCATTTGGATTAGCTACAACATTACAGTTACTGGTAACGTGACTCATACTGGCGTTAACTCTTCCAAACTCGATCCTATTAAACATTCAGAGGATGTGCCAGAACAAGCCTGTTGCACAGAAACACCACACCACAACCAACAAGACCCAGAGGGCCCAACATCCTGCTGCCAGACATCCCAGAGGCCACACATCCATGCCCTGATGGATCACAGCTGTTTTTCTCAGCATGTTTGCACAAGTTTAGACGGTCACTTTTAAAACTCTGGCTGATCTTACTATCCTGGGTGCGATGCCCGTTTCCTGTGCAGGATTGCTGAGCTAAAATAAGCTGACAGATCACTCACGGCTTCATGTTGAAGAAGTCTTTGCCCGCTTCCGAGGTCGCTGTTAGGAGGCTCTTCTCCTTTTCCGCACCCTTGTTGTCGGGCCAGACGACAGCACGACCTGCAGGTGCAGCAGGGGACGTGGGGCTGGTTGGTGTGGAGACATTCTTGCTGTGGCTCAGTTGTACCTGTTTTGGGTTGGAGACGGCCCCAGGCTGACAGACAAACACCATCACATGAGCGGGTGATACAGAGAAAAGAGACGCTTGTCAGAAAAGGTGGATTTTTGATCAGTGAACTGTAAGGAATAATTGAGCAGCAACTAGAAAAACTAAAACCTGGCATAAAATGCAACAGGTGTTTGAAGGAAGTGAGGACAGAAGTACTGTACATTACACACTGGATCAGCTTTACCTCCTCTTCTAGTTTTTCTGCTGCACCAGCTCCCTCCTCAGCGCTTCGCTGTGACCGCAAGGCAGATGGATTTTTACGCCGTATGGACCCACGGGATGAATCTGTAATGCTCTGGATCTGTGAGAAAAACAAACAAACAAAAAACATCATCTGATTCCTATATTCCCACTGGAGTTCATTTTTTTCTATCTGCAAATCAGTCTAAACATGTACAGACACAGATACCTCATCATGAAGCAGTTCCTTTCCCCAGAGCGGATATTTAATGCCCATAGTGATAATGAAACAGTGCTTTGGCTGTCAACGTAGCTAAAATTAAATTTGTTCCTGGCTTACCTCTCTCTCCATTTCATTCTTGGTCAGATGCATTTGTTTGAGGATCTGTGATCGCTGCTCCATTATCAGTGTCTTCTCATAGGTATAGGCTGAGATGTCACCGTCATGCTGTAAAGGAAAAACACACGTCACATGAAATCCATGTGTTACTTTGGAATAACGGCAAAAAAAGGGATCCTTCGAGAAACTGTTCTTTTAGGCCGCTCCTGGCAGGATTTGTTTGTGAGCACAGAATATGTGCCAGACAAATCTCTCACCATCTCAACCACTTCCACTACGGCGTCAATGCGCAGGTGATAGAGGAAGGTGATGAGGTCTTTCTTCATCTGGATGCTGTTGTCATCCATCTGAGCTACAGTGAAAATACGCATCTTGCACTTCCTCCACACCTATAGCAAGAAAAAAAACGATAACGACGTAACCAATGTGCCTCGAAGACAGTGTTTTTTTTTTCCAAACACACTACTATCACACTTAACTTGTGCTCATTTAAGTGAAAAGAATCCACAGTTTCTTGTTCCTCACCTTATGCTGGCGCAAGAGGAAAGGCAGAAGCATTAGCATGCCTCCATCGTGGACAACCCACCACACGTCAATGTGGCCTTCAGTGAAACGCTCTCCATTGGATGGATAGCTGGAAATATTCTTAGGAACCAACAAGGCTATACTGGCTATAGTTGTCTCTCTAACCACCTCTACAGAGGAACAGGAGAAAAGTAACCCGATGGGGGGCAGAGCAAAGGATTACCTATCTTTTTTACCAAACTTTTTCAATGCCCCTGATTTGGTATTTGGTATAATATTTGATGCTGATGTTTATTAACAACTAAGAGAGCTTCTATTTCACTTGATAACTTACCAATGAAGTTCCTAAATTCCTGGTGGCACTCAGGCTGTTTCCAGTTACGGGGCCAGCTGACCATCACCGTGTTGTGCTTCAGACCTCCAAGTCCTCCAACCTGAATCAAGTGGGATGTTCCATCTCTGAGGTTGGAGGAGATGACGACCTGAGTGAAGCCCTTTACTTTCTCTGTCTCCATCAACTTACGCAACGACTGCAGGGACACAGATAGAGGGCAGGCGCAGCTGTTAGAGAAAGTGGCGATTCTTCTGTGCATGTGTCAGAAGTTTAAGTGTGTGTTAAAGAGTAACAGACCTGATCTGCCTTATGAGCTTCAGTGTAATTGTCAAGGAAGGTTCCTTGAACACAGGTGCCAACAATAGTCAGACCCTTCCCAGCTTTTAGCTGATTGGTCAGAGATAGAAGACGAGGCTGCTCGATGTTTTGCTCAGCGTCCATGCTCACTAGGACCAGGATCTGAGGCCTAATAACAAACAAAATCAGTCAGTGATAATCACAGGCAAAAGCCAACCAGCTCTATTAAAGATGAGCTGACCTCCAGTTCTTTGTGTGTGGTGGTCCCTCCTCCAGCCTCATCAGAGCAAAGCGAGCAGCGCTGAGCGAGATCCCACGTATCCCATCACCCCACTCCTTCTCAGCTCTGTCTCAAAGCACATTAAATTATTAGCTCTGGTCATACCTACAGCATCCAGAGACATAAAAAATAGACTACTCTGTGACTTTTATCAAAGAATCCTTTCTCAAATGATCATTGAACAAATTATTATTTCTTACCCACAGAACTCAATGTATTTGTAGATGCAGGTGGCGATGCCCATAGCCACAATTGCATAATACCAGGAACACATGAACATGAGTGATAAGCACAAGCTCATACCCAGGAAAGACAGAGCCCTGCAGGGGACAGAACGTCATGTTTAGTCAAACCCAGAGTTCTGCCAGCTTCACACAACTGGCTGATTAATGGAAACAAGAAATTTTTAAGCTCATCGTGGAAGACAAACACACAAACTTCAGGTCTTTTTATGGAGATTCTCACAGGGGTGGTTTCTTTACATCAAATCCAGAATCTGTCTTTAAGCAGAGCTTAAATCCTCGCACCATATGTGATGAATATCTATGATATCTTTGGGATAGTTAAAGAATTTTATGCATGTTTGAATCACATCTACTGCAAGTATAAACACATTATGTGATACACATCTCTGCCAGTGTTTTCAGTGTTAAAATGATCAACAGGCAATATCAATATGCAAAGAAAAGCAGCAATGTGTCAGCAACAGCACCGAGGAAAAAGACTGCAAACTTAAATATGACTGCAAATGATCCAGTATTTAAAATACATTTTAAAAAAGGATGTGCAAAGCTTTAAATAATAATATATTTTGATATAAATACATAAATTTATATTTGCTACACACAATGAACACCAACATGCATTTTGGTGTGGAAACTCAAAGTACATGTCAAAGTAAATGTAAATTTCAGATTATAAAACACATGCAAGAGTTTTTAGAAAGCTTTCATACTCTGACCCACAAACTCACCAGTGGTAGAACTTAAATCTGGGTCTCCAGTTTGGGGTCCTCAGCAACGTCTGCAGGGCGCAGGCGAGATTGACGAACATGTAGCACATCAAGAAGAACCTAAAGAAACAGATGAAGGGAAAGAGAGAAAACAGTAAGAACAGAAACCACAAAAAAGAATCTTTGCTTTAGTTGTTGTGTTTATCGGTGAGCAATACATGGAGAGGATTGGTGCGACTGAATCCAGAGAGGCTATGATGATGCCAATCTCACAGATGCTAGCTGTCAGTAGAAGTGCCCACGTGGGTTCCCCGTTGGCTTTACCGTGCCCAAAGATCTGCAACAACACAAGTGACATACAAATAAATAATGTCATATTTACCAATTATTAATAATTGTGTCTTCAGTTTTAGTTTGAGTTTAGTTTCTTTTAGATTAAGTCTTAGTTTTAGTTGTTATAAATTATTGTTGTATGGAGGATATGTTTCGGTTTCAATAAATATGTCTAGTTGTCAGTTTTCACAAGTTCACAAAATAGTGTCAGTTAGTTTTAATTTTTTTTATTTTAGTTAACTAAAATGTTTTTCACATCTAGTTTCAGTTTTTTGTTTAGTTTTAGTCAACTATAACAGCCTAGAGTGGGGACAAGAATATCTTCAAGTCCCCACAACATTTCTGGCTCAGTTGGAAGCTCTGAGAGGTCTGTATTTAAGACAGAGATAGATTTCTGTACTCACTCTAAGGAAGGGGATGATGCCATCCCTTGAGATGGCCTGGAGGAGACGGGGAGCTCCTGTCAGACTCTGAAGTCCCGCTCCGCAGGTGGAGAAGAAGGAGCCAAATACAATAACCCACGGGGACGGCCATGCCAGCGTACCTATTACAAGGTTGCCACTGACCCCTTCGCCAAACCTGCAGGAACATGAAGACAGAGCTCCTGCGTTAACACAGTGAATGCAAATGTTCGACCAACCTGTGCTCAGTCAGGTACAAACAGTGAACAGCTGAGTTCTGCTAACAGATGACTGAGAGCATCGTTTTAGACTCAGCTGTGATTCAGTGTTTCTGATTTTTACTGAAAATAACTCCTCAGATAAACACAACTGCAAGCAGTCTGAAGCTGTGCTAAATGTTTAATTTTGTAAAGTGTAATGTACTCACTTATTGCTGCACATAGTGAAATGCACTATTATTAAACTGAAGCTACACATTTGTTAAAATTGTTAGCAACCTGTGCAGGTCTGTATTCCCTACATTCTTCCTTTCTGACTTTTTATTGGGCCTGTCAAACATTTTGCTGTCACACATGTGCCCAGTTTACAATAATATTAAGGCACAAACCTCAAACTACAAACATTTTCGGAGTATAACGGTCCAAAATTTAATTTAATAGAAGTAGAATTACTTGTCTCTTAGGACGACTCCTTCTATACAAGCACCAAACAGCACCACACAGGACATGTCTGGGTAAAAAAAGCTGATAAGGACCACACGACCGAAAAGGTAGAAAAGGTAACAATAACTTGTGAAAAGTTATATTAATGTTTATTTTTAACCGGCCTTGGTTCACTGAAGGATACACACAGTTGACGTGGTGCTAATGGCTGCGATGGTGCCGATAGGGATTGACTTCTGAGCGTCACGCAGATCTCCGGAGCGGTTGGAGCCAGCCATGATACCTTTGAGCAGAAGGTTAAATAATCGGGAGAGTTGTGACTTGATAATATTATAATAATCAGACTCAGGTTTTCAGAGGATATAAAGGGTAATTACTAACTTCCACCTTTATGGAATACTAAGCACTTTACTGACTTCAGTCATGTTAAAGGTGCTGTTTTCTTTGGCCACTGGAGGGCAGCAAAAACAAACTGTGAACTCGAGACTGACAGGTCACCAAAAAACAACAACAAACTGGCACGGAGAACTTGTAAGCAAATATTTTCCCATTTATACATCCGGCGAGCATAAAAAAAAACCCCATTAACATTTATTTGCAACCATCATCTCTCACACCTGAAAACAAAGTAAACTGTCTAAGTAGAAACTGCTGTCTGCTAAGCAGGAAAGTGGTTAAAGTGGTTAGACAAAGCCAAAACAATTTCTAACATTTCCGAGCAGGCATTAAGAGAACTGCAGGGTCTGGTGCATATTACATGCAGTTATTTGACCCGAGTTAGAGGAGTTTTCCAGACACCTATGATAAAAAAAAACACACACAAACAAACAAAACAACAAACAAAAAAACAAAGCATAATGGACCTCTTTAGTGTGCCTTCCTGGGACTAACCTGTGACAGATGGGAAATAAATTCCCACCAGCAGAGTGAAGAAGCTGGTGATATCTGCAAGAACGTAGCGGTTTGAGCTCGTTGTGGGACTGTCTGGATCCACGTCGGATACAAGTCCACGCTTTTCCAGAATCATCCCTTTCTCCAGATAGTTACCAAACAGGTTCTCTGAGAGAAAGAGAGACCAAGTTTAGGAATTTAATCTTTAATACATACTGAACTGTGGTTGGCCAAGAACCCAACAGAAGGTGGTTTACACTGAAAAATGTACCTGCCAGGATGCCACTAGTGACCCCTGGAATACCTTGTATCTCTGTAACATTGTTATTGTTGAAGTATTCGTCACAAGTGGCATTGAGGTACTCCGAATCACAAAAGCTCCTCCACAGTTTGGTGGTGACAGTCTCGTTGTCTATCTCAATGACCTTTGCGCAGACATCATATCCTTTAGAAAGAAGAGTTCGATTTCCCAGCAGACAGACGCTGCAAAGACAACCAGCCCAGGGCATACCTGTCACGTAGGATAATTCGAAATCATTATGGGTTTGTACCAGTGAATAAAGAGTCACTTACGGAAACACAGGGGGGTCAATGGCAGTCTTGATGACTCCAGCATAGACAGACAGAATAGAAAGTATGACACAGGCCAGGAAGACCAGTGCCAACTTATTGACATATTTGACCCCCACAAACACCACCAGTGCCATCAAGCTCAGCACAATAGTGCCGTACACTCGCATGTTGTTGAGCAATGCTGCTTCTGCCTCGGGGCCCTCCAGGCCCTCAATCTTAAAGATGGCTGCCTGGGGAACAATATAAATCTGAAAGAGACAAATTAGTGGAGGAAGACAGGGTTAGAGTGGGTGAGAAGAATAAGACAAAGTTTGCAGAAGTATTGTAGAGAATCTACATATAAATATGTTTATGCAAATTATTTTTTTGTTAATAAAAAAACAACGTCATGCGATATATAAAAACACATTTTATTATTTATCCTTTTAGTTCTAAAAAAGCAAAACATTATCATTATAATGTTATAAATACTTGATTACGTACACCTGGTGACTGTGTATTAACACGAATATGTTATCAGCCAATCACATGACAGTAGCTCAGTGCATTGAGACATGTAGGTATGGCCAAGATGGGCTGCTGAAGCTCAAACTAAGCATCGGAATGGGGACATATGGTGATTTAAGTGACTTTTGAACTGCTTCACAACAGGTGTCTCTTCTCCTCCTGTCGGCTAAGAACAGGAAACTGAAAACTTGGACAATACTGGAAAAACACTACTTGGTCTGATGAGTCTTGATTTATTCTGCAACATTGAGATCTTAGGGTCAGAATTGGGCAACATGAAAGCAACATGCAAACATCAATCCAACCTGCCCTGTATTAAAGTTCAGGCTGCTGCTGCCGCTGCTGGCGGTGCTGTAATAGTGCAAGTATTTTTTGACACACTTTAGTAAATGAATGGACCGTGTCACATCATAAATGATGATAGTGTTTCCATTTTCTGATTGCTGTGTCCAGCAGGATCTCAGAAGACTTAAATCTCAAACTGTTTGGACTCTTTGCGATGTGGTGGAACGGATTTGGATCCTGGATGTGCAGCTAAGAAATCAGCAGCAACTGTGCGATGCTGTGATATCAATATGGACCAAAATCTCAAAGAAATGTTCACAGCATCTTGTTAAATCCTTGCCATGAGGCTAGTCGGTGTTTATAGGTTTATGTTTTTTTTCCTGAGAAACCACATCATCTGTCAGTTTGGCAAAACGTCAGTCAGCTACTATGCAGAAACAGGAAAATGTCACCAAATCTCCTCAATTGCATTATTTTTTCAATAATGCAATTTACCTCGCCAAAGCACATTTGTATCATTTTCATAATAATGGAAATAAAGAAAAGAAAACACACTAAAGCAATGAGAATAAAATAAATTAACACATTAAAAAAAAGTTCACTGGGTTAAAAATTACTGTACTATGTGAATGTGAGTTATTTAGTTTAAAGTGGGAGAGTAACCTTGCTTTTCCCCCCCTGTCCCCTTCTTGCCTGCTATCCTTTCATTATCATTTATTGGAACATGCTGTACGCTAATGATTCCTGTTTTACAGCCAATGTTTGAAGACAATTTAGCCGGAAGATCACAGGTGTAAACAACCAAATAACAACATGTGGGGTACAGATAGAGTTCAGTGGGTTGAGCGGGCAGCTCATATGCTGAAACGCTTCTGCAGGGGCCCAGATTTCCCACTGAACAATTTCCTGGATGTCATTTCCTCTGTTCTCTTTCCTGCTTTACCTGTCTGCTCTCATGTCCTGTCATAAAAATAATAAAGGCCAAAATACATCTATAAAAAATAATAATGGATCTCTTTCACTTAACTAACACATTAACTACAAGACCGAACCAGTAACAGGACCCCAAAACTAACATAACTGGAATTCAGCCTGTTATTATATTGAAGGCATATAAGAAAAACATGAAAAGCAATATAAACCTGTCATTTAAAAATTCAATCGACTTACCAGCAGAATTTCAATACAGCCGAGAATGTACATAGCACCCGCAAAAGTGGTGCCCAAGTAGAAGCAGATTCCGACAGCACCGCCAAACTCGGGCCCCAGAGAGCGAGAGATCATGTAATACGAACCTCCAGCTGTGAGTCGCAAACACACACAGGGCTCAGCGCACCGCTCTGTTGCACACAAACATACTAATGCATGCCCTCTGATATCCACTCACCTGGTACGACTCCATTTGTCGCAATGGCACTCATGGAGATGGCTGTGAGCATGGTCTGAAAACAGCAGCAGACAACAGGGGGGGATTACAGGATTCTGAAAGGCAGCAGGTGGGCAAGTCAAATTAAGGAAGGCTGACAGGGAGGCACTGATGAAATGAGGGGATGGTAGAGAAAACATCCAGCAGCACAAAAGTCTGACTCATCTGGTCATGTCGAACCATTCCTCACAGGAATGACTGGTTAGGCACATGCTGTCACTTCAGCTACAGTCTGTTACAGCAGAGCACGGTAGTTAGATACACTTTTACGGTACTTGTCTGTAGTTTAACTCTTTAATATTTGAGTTTAACAGCATACTACTACAGCAACTAGTAGTCCGAGGTTATACTTATAAAGCCCAGACATGATCTATTAGTGATGTCAGTGTGGGTGAAATCCAATGAAATCCAGACATGTCCTTTTAACGCCCCTGAAACTTCCAACAAAGTGCTGGCAAAAATCAGACAAGCTATCTATTTAGGTTTGTTAAACCTTATTTTTAGACACAAACTAATTATAGTAAGATTCCAACGGTCAGTGTCTTCCCTTACTTAAAAGACTTGTTTCCCTTTTTCTTTCTCTAATTTTTTGAAAAACATTTCATGTAATACATTTTAAGCCCCTTTGTTGATTAAGCCCACATACAGGGAGAAATATGGTGCTGAAAGCCTGTTAGTGGGTTTACTGGCAGAATGCCGTTTATCAGGATTTACTATGTCACCTTCAGCAGCTGCACAATGGAAATCACATTCACACAGCCTGTTGTACACTGATCAGAAACAATATTAAAGCCACCTGCCTAATATTTTGCTAGCTCCCCCCTGGACATAGACATGGCATCTGCTTGGTCTGCACAAGTAGCAGAATCTCCGCCTGAAAGACCAGAATCTGCAGTTCCAGTATTGGCCACTTGAGGCTGGGTCCCAGTCAGTTCTCACAGACTTACATATTAAAAAATGTTTAAAACTTTGTTTTAAACATTTAAACATTGTTTTGGGCCTCCAAACATTGTTTCCCTCCTTATAATGACTGAATTATTATATAAAATATCTGACTAGTGTGATTTTTCAGTTGTAGCCATCAACTTTTGTGGTGTTAGTGCCTTCTAGAGCTTTTTGAGTGGAACTATTTTACGGCTAATATTGCTTTCTCTTTGGTACAGACACTGCACTAAACTTTTGGTGAGTTGAATTCTGCTATTTGTAGTTTGTTACTGTTACTAATTAGCTTGGCTCCAAACAAACAGTATGATAACAACCGGCGGTGGCTGCATTCATCTTTTCTATACCATCTATAGGTCTGCCACAATGTTTAGGTAGGTTGCATGTGACAAATATCCACATGAATAGTTCCCAACAGTTGGATTCACAGTAAGGAGGTATTCGGTATTTTCCTGTCATTGATGTTAGAGTTGTGATATCTCAGTGATCAGTTGTAAATGTTTGCAAAACCACTCTTTTTCCAGATTGATAGGCTGAGTGCCTTTAGTTGACTGATTAATCTTGAACGCTGAACAGCCAGCAGTCAGATCGGCGAGGCTCAGGGCGCCCCCACAGTAGGAAATCCTGCAGTTTTACTCACTGTAGAACAACACATGAAGACGATTATAAACGAGCCAAAGACGCCTCCAATCCCAACCATCCATGTCATCCGCAGGAAGAGGATTACCCCAAAAATATTCTGGATACACGGCAAGTACACTCCCATTAGAGTGCCCAGCTGAGGTGCCTGGAAAATACACAAAACAAAATAACAAATTAAAAACTTTATGATACAAAGTGCACTAACTCCTTTTTTTCTGGCTAATAAGTCAGTTATTACTTTGTTGTTCAGTCATTCTGTTATTGCATTTATTGTAAGAAAAACAGCTTTTGAAAAAAGTAACACTCCATAATTCATCCCACACCTGTAATTATATCTACCTACAAATATTTGAACTTACACCACAATAGAGGGCAACAAGTCAGGTTTAAACAGGAAACAAATAATTATAATGTAAGTAAATTTAAGTATTGCATAAGTGATTTTAAGAAAAACAAACAATGTTTCCCTGACTTATATTGTAAGTGTACGTTTTGGCCCATATGATCTTAGGAAGAGAAGACACTCCTTTCCTGTATACTTCTTTTGAAAGTTAGGTTTAAACGGTGATTGTGAAATAAATAAATATGAACGTAGACTTCGCTACATCATTGTAATGTCACATAGACCTGCAAAGTTTAATGGCATTTATTTTTCCTTGTAAGGAGAACAGTCCTTATCAAATTTATGCAAGTACAATAAAAGGACAATCGACTAACAACTGCAGCATAATGAATATTAGATAAAGATGTAAAAAGGCAAGGTTAATCGACTCCGTAATATGGTTCTAAAAAGTGCAGCATTTTTAAAAGATGAGGAAATACTGTTTGTGTCTTTGCAAAATTGCTATGAAATTACACACTAACTAAAATGATTTATGCAGTCCGTAAATTTACTTACACCATAATTGTCAGAGTAAATCATATAGGTTTTTACTATTTCTTTTCCATATGGGTACCTTTAAACATTTGTAGGTAAACATAAATTTACTACATTATAATTTAATGTAGTAAATTTCATCTCTGGTGTTAAAAACTGTCTTTGATGCTTTCTTTTCCAATCTTCCATAAAATGATGATAAAGGTTTGGATGCAATTTAAAGCTTATTTCCTGTGTACAAACTGCAACAAAACAATACCGTTCTTTTATGAGGTGTTGAGTGACGCAACACTTGAAGCAGATTTGGAATAAATTTAAGAAAGTAGAAAAATATTGACTCTATTATGAACTTTTACTGATAATTTAAATTAATAAATTATAGTCACTTATATTTAAACATTGCTAAACATTAATAAAAATGGTTAAACTATGAGAACTCCCAATTTCATTTACCATGTGATTTCACCAGCCTGTATTTAATTCTCTAAACATTTTTATTTTTAAATTTTTTATGTTTTTACATTTTTAAATTTGGACAACCTGAAAAAACAGGTGTGGTCATAATAAAAATATCCTTTATTATGTCCTATATTATAGGATTTGGATTTTTTAATATAAAATTATTAGATACATTTGATTTGACATATATTAATTATTTTCAAATTACATGTAGGGAGTTTGACATTATAGGTATAAATAGTAAAGAATTCCCTGTTTTATGATATTTTCTAATCATATTATATGATAGTATTTTGACACTTTTACACCTGTTTTTGTTGTTTTGAGTGAGGTTAAATGGGTCACATATATAACATACTGTACCTTGACAGGTTTTTTAGATGGACGTGACCCCTCCTCATTATTCTCAGCCTCTTCGTGCTCTTTGCTGCCCGTTGGCAGGTTGGAGTAGTTAGCCAGAGTGCTGAGCAGAGAGGAAACCATGGGACTGGTATCCATCTCTTCCTGCAGTGCAGTACAAATATAGGCAAAGTTCAACTTAAAAGCATATACAGTCACATTTCCTTAATAATAACAATTAAGGACAGCAACCTATATTACAGGGCAGTGAAGAGTGCGCCCACCTCAAACAGAGCCATGTTATTGCCATCATACTGCTGGCTCTTATCCATGTTAGTGGCTGCACTGCTGTTGATGAAAGGACTGCTCTCTTTAGGGTTCCCATCTCCTGAAACACAGAAAAACCAACTGGCACAGTCAAAGTCGAATCTTAAGTCATGTTAATAGCACCACTGTGGGTTTTGACGTGGTGATGTTTTGAACTGAGGCCTCGGGTTAAAGCGTCAGATCCTCATTTATAAAAAAGCTTAGTTACTCTCAAGAGCATTCCCTGATGGTGTGCTTTGCTTAATTCATAAAAGATGCTACACGTAAAAATCCTTGATTAGTCAAACTGTATGTTGTAACTTATACACCTGTGACCAATAAATGTCAGATTAGTTTAAGCTGACACCACCTGCTTTGTGTTTTCTCCTTATTAATGGCAGCACAAACGTGACCACCTGCATTGATGCTAATTAGCTAAGACAGAAGGGCACAGGAAAGATAAAGAGAAAGGCTGACAACTTCATGAGAGATGGGAGTGATTTTTTTAAACAGGACCAAAGAGGCTTGAGACAGTGAAGAGAAAAAGAAAGCTAAACGACTGATAGGAAATGTGCAATCACAGCAAAATATCCAAATCTCAGCCAAATCTCCAAAAAATACAGATGCGATGCCAAGATTCACAGCAGCAGATTAAATCCCAGTTTGGCAAGGACTTATTTATTCATTTGTTTTCAATGTTTTAATGTGCAGCCAATGTTCTGCCAAACCACTAGGCAGAGTTGTACATGCAAGCCACATCGCCAAAACAAGTTTTGGTCTTAAATGTTTTATTTGAATTTCCCACACTGCCTTTGAGTTGTCACTTTCAGAGCTGTAAAACAAACACTGTGAGGCTCAGAAATATATTCAAGAATAAATTAAAAGATTCATTATTTAGGTTTTATATCTGGATTTATTTAGTTTAATCAACTGAATCACATTACTATAATTTTTGTTTTTACTTCGGTGCAGAATGTGAGCTTTATGTGGACCAACCTAAGTGTTGTAGAACATGCATTTTATATTTAATAATAATAATAATAATAATAAAATTTGTGATTCTTATCTAGAGTGGATCTCAGGAAAACTGAGTGTTACCAATGAAGTAGACTTTAGCTAGGAATAGTAATGGATCAAAAGAGCAAAAGCAAACAAAGTCCATCTCTGAAATCTCACTTTGTATCAAACCAGTTTTCCATGTCTTCCCATAATATAAGAACAGACATGGTTACTTTTTTAATAATTTTAAATAATTCCTTCAATCCTTTCTTTAATTCAGAACACATTGAATCTGGGAAGTACTTTAATTGAATCATCAAATTATAATAATGATCATGCAAAGTTCCCTTCAGGCTTGGGTGCATATGTACCCCAAACAGCAATATAATTTATAAATAGAAGGAAAATGACTTACAACATGTATAGGTTTTTCTTAATGTTATAAAAATAATTTTAAAACTCAATTTTAAATTCCCAAGCTTGAAAATTTGCAAGCAAACTGTACCAACATACCACTTCCTGAAAAGAAATTACTAAATTCTTTAAATGCGAATAAAAGAAGAAGAGATAATAAAAAAGGATGACAATGCGGTACACCTGCTCAACTGCTTGTTAATGCAAATATTTAATCAACACATCTGATGGCAGCAACTCGGTTCACTTAGGCATGCAGATGCAGCCAAGATGACCTACTGAAGTTTAAACTGGGCATCAGAAGGGTGAAGAGTGATTTTAGTGGGCTTGAGCTGTTTTCAGCTGATAGGAAGGCAACGAATAACTTTAATAACACTAACAACATCTAAGCATGAAACAGATCAAAACTTAGGCTACATTGTGTATTGTTTCACAAATTTGGAAAACAGAAGAACGGAAAAACATTATCTGGCCAAGTGAGTCTTGATATCTGCTCCAATACTTGAAATGACAGGACCAGGAAAGAATGCTGGTAGCACAGTTACAACAACCTACCTGAGTATTGTTGCTGACCATTTCTTTATGACCACAGTCTTCTGATGACTCTTTTCAACAGGATACATCATGTCACAAAGCTCAAATCATCTCAAACACGACAGTGACTTCACTGGACTCAAACAGCCCCAGTCACCAAATCTTAATCTAACAGAGCACCTTTTGGATGTGGTGAAGGAGGAGATTTGCATGATGGATGTGCAGCTGAGAAATCTGCACATCACTGATGCTAGTTAGCTAAGAGATTTTAGTCTATGTTTTAATATGGATCAAAATCTTAGAGGCATGTTTCCAGCTTCCAGAATTAAATCAGTTCTTGAGGCAAAAGGAGTTCCAACCGGTGTGTTTACAGCGTTTACATAATGAAGTGGCTGGCACACACACACACACACACACACACACACACACACACACACACACACACACACACACACACACACACACACACACACACACACACACACCCCTCTAATATCTGCTTTTGTCCACTGAGCTCTTTGTTGGAGTCCTTGGCCTGTTTGTTTTCCACTGAGTCACAGATTTTGATGATTTGTGTCTGATCCTTGGAGTTGTTATGCTGCCGGTCATGCAGCTTCAAGGCCAGTTAATATTGTGTCATTTTGTAGCAGCGGAGATTGGCTGAGCCTGCTTTTGCCCCACGAGTCCCAGGAGAGACATTCTTCGAGTGATAGCAGAGGAACACTGACAAGTCACTTCATTACACAAGTAACACGCTAAAA
Organism: Copadichromis virginalis; assembly: GCF_057382275.1. Lineage (NCBI taxonomy): Eukaryota > Metazoa > Chordata > Actinopteri > Cichliformes > Cichlidae > Copadichromis > Copadichromis virginalis. Next base: position 22,267,236 of record NC_140637.1, on the reverse strand, counting down.
AGTCATATCATTATGGGTCTTTTTTGTTATTTCTAACTCCAGCGGTTATGTTAGCATTCTGAAACAATATTAATAATGAGATGAAAAACACATCTTCCGTTCAACATGTGCACGTTGTATTTTCCACAGAAGGTTAGAAGAACACATCAACTAAAATGCCAGCAGCATGAGTGCCCTGTTAATCCCACGAGACCTCTCTACAGATGGACAGGGTTAGAGTGTACAGTGATATCACAAGTCAGTACGATACATGTTTGTGCAAGTAGAAATGTAATGCATGAATGCATTCCAGCTGATATTATTAATTTTTTTATTCACAGCAGGTTAGATTTAGAAATGAATCACAATTTGGGGCAACTGTTTCCCATGACAGAAAATCCTTATTGGAACTTGCATTTAGTCATTTTTATAAAGTTGGATATAATTAGAAAAAAACCTTCCAATGCAGTGGAGACTTCATCTTATGGACTATGATGAATGGGCAGGAAAACATTTGCATATTTGGATTCAAAAACTGCTTTGTCTATGAATGGTGCTGAGTAAGTGGTGTGCAGTATTTTTGTCTGTTGCTGTTTTTAACAGCCTTTTCATTGGAAAGAGCTTCCTGTGCCTGGAAGTAACCAGCGCTGAGCTCTGAGAATGAACCACAGAATTAAAATTGGAGGCTGTAAAAACCAAATCAAAGAGGCTATAAATTTTGGTAACACTAAGAGGAACTTCAGTGTTGGCTGTTAATTCCTTTGTGTCTGCCTATATTTGTGATTAATTTAACAATGAGTAATAGTCATCAAAAACACTATGAAAAAAACAAACTAAAAGCCCTTAAGCACGGGACTTTTAATAGTTGTTATTTCATTACTGTATAATCATGGCTATAAGCCTCTGAAGGTACAGTCAGATCTTTTACAAAACCTCCCCTTGATAGTCACAAAGAAGGACATAAGTGACCTTTGGAACAAACTTAAATTTACGCTTAAATTTTGGTTTTTTGCACACGCTTTTCGCTACTCCAGAATCCCACACCTCCTGCATAACAAGTCATATGTTTCACATAATGCCTGTTGATGGCATTTTAAGGCCTGTTTCAGTCATGGAGAACCACTTGATGTGAAAGCATGCAACTGCACAGTTAAATAAGCAATACAATCAAGTCGACTCTTCCGATTCCCCAAGCTGCAACAGTATGATACACCAATCGTTAAAGCAAAGTGAAGAGTCAAATGCCAGCACATAATGCACATAATCCCTTGCACAGTGGGCCACTGTCCTAAAGACGTGTTACCTGTCACACTGGATTTGAAAACATTTTGGTTGTAAGTTGTTAAATTTTTATATGTCTTTTTCTGTGCCTAAACACAACATGTTCAAGTCCATTCTTCCTTCTGGACGTCTTTAATGTGGACTACTCCAGTAAAAAAACCCCACTGTGGTTAAACACGGAGAACTATCCCAGACTGTGCAGATGTCTAATTAAGATGACTTTGTTACCAGGTGTTGTGACGTTAAGCTTCATGCTGCAATTCTGTTTATTTCCACTTATGGTTGTGGTTTATGTTTATGATTATGTTAAATCCAACGACCTGAGTATTCTGTAATCCACCAGGATTTTTAAATCTGCATTTAAAGCTTGTTTCTGCTCTTGGCTTAGAAAAAAAAAATCTATTTAATAATGTTTTACTTAAGGCCTTTGTGTGTGTTAGAATGTGTGGGTGACGTGTTTTGCATAAATCTTTTTATACTTTTCTATTTCCTGCTGCTTTGTGTGCCATTCTGCTCTTTGCCTCATCTGGTAAACCTTAAAGAACTAAAAGTGTGTCACGTTTGAGTCACGGTCTTTGGTCTTTGTTCTGTATCATGTCCTTAAATGAACAGCTCTAAAATATTTCCAAGCTACATGTCAGAAACAGCAAGGGCACAAGGGATGGATGCCCTGACCATGGGATGAATATCCTTTACTGCATTTTTGGGCTATTAAATTTGCTTGTTTTCTTTTCATTTTGATACTCTGCTTTTTGTCTTTGCTTTTCTTTTCCAAAACTATTTTCATATATATACAGCTTAACTTCTTCCACCGTTGTAGTGCGTGACAAATCCGAAAGTCAACTAAAATACATTTGCAAGCCGCAGAAATTAAACTTTTGATATTACTGTCCTCAGATTAGTCACATTTCCCTCCAAATCCTTCCCCTGTCGTCGACCAACTGTGTCATGCATGGCTGCTAAAAAACTGATCTATAGCATGTTTTTCTGTCACAAAGTTTCTTTATTTTTGCACATGCTGCAGCTTTTTCTTTTAAGTTCTGCAAGCACTGTTATTTTACGAGAGCTGTTGAAATGCTCACAGAATAGAACATATCACAAAGGTTAAGCAGAGGACAGGTTTCTGTAGCTTTTCAAACATCTTGATTGCTTTTCTTATGGAGCACTATTGGCTGTTTTGATGATCCCTTAATTTTCTTTCTGATACCATTCTGATGAAATTTTTAGCTACTTTGGTTAATTTAAATATTTGGAAACTAAGTCCAGGTGTGCTTGCCTTTTGTGCAATTTAGAAAATGTCAGCATGCTATCATGCTACACTAAGATGCTAACTTCAGCTCTTTAGCAAGCTAACTAGCTGCAATGGTGATTTAGCGCAGAGTACTCACTCAGAGCTGTTCAGATGGTTCAGATTTGTTAAGCAACAGAAAGTTGTTTAATACTTCAAGGTATGCCTCTTATGCCCGAGGGTGCACATACTAGGGGATTACTATCTGTCTGCTCAGTAATCCTGCAAAGGTAGGACACTGTTCTTTACCTCTTTTGAAAAATCCTCCTACCCAAAGGACAAAGCTCCACTTTCCATATGAGGACTCAGTTGTGTAAAACGCAGAAGCAGAACTCAGACGTAATTTCACTAAATGTTTCAGACATACATTCACTGTCATTTGGTCAATGACATGTAATGCTAATACTTCAGTAATTGCAAACACTCCCTAATGGGTGATAGATACAATCAGTTGCAATGTTTATTCTGATGATAGACCAGTACTTGGTGTCTCAGTGATGGTGTGGGCTCTGTAGAAAAGCAGCTAACCCTAGCTTTTAACAAATGGTGGTAACTGACACAAATTTCTGACTCGGTAGTAGAGTTGTTGAAATTAATTTTCTTTTGATGGATTAGCTGCTTCCTAATCCATTAACAGCCATGTTTAACACCTGAGATGTTCTTGGAATTGCCGAAATAGGAGGAGAGCTCAGGGCCTCTTATGTTATGACTGGCTTAGGAACTTCCAAATGGATAGAAAGATTAAGCCTCTACTACATTGGATGTTGACCTATAGTGTAACAGGCGTTCTTCACTGAGAGATGATCACATTATTTCATTTTCATCACAGGGCCCCTTTCATCAAATATCCCTTGGAATATATCATTCATTTTCAGATTTTACTCGTGGTTCACAAAGCCTTTAATGGTACTGCAACTGCTTGCACAAAGTGTGAGCCTCACTAATCCTAAATGTCAGTGCACATCAGTTTTATTGGTGGACAATTGAGTGGCTGTAGCTCAGGAGGAGAGCAGGTCCTCTGCTAAGTGGAAGGTTGATGGTTCCATCCTTGGTTGTTCCAGTCTGCATGCCAATTGTCATTGAGCAAGGTACTAATACCAAGTATTGCTCTTCAGTTCATCCGCTGGAATGTGAATGTTGGCTAGAAATCCCATAAGCATAAAAAAAGCATATTGTATAGGGTGCTCAGGTAGAGCAGGAGCAGGCTGTTAGGTACCCGGAGGCGCGTGGACAGCGGTTAGGTCAAAACCGCCAGTCCGTTTACAATCATTCAGTCTGGTAGAAATTAGTTTCAGTTCTTTAATGTTTCATTGCACGTTGTATTTCAGTGATACACGGCACAGGACAAATTTGCAGATTGCAGTTCACGTAGTCGTGATTCAGAAGAATCAGTTGTTTTCAGAAGCGACCTCAGTCAGTCAGTCTGACAACTGAGTAATCCTTTTGGTCTCGCTCTGTCTGAAGATTTTTGTTTGAGCTTGAAAATGGTTACAAGTTAAAGCTTGACACTAGGGCAGGGCAATATGGCCAAAAATATTTATCACGATATATATTTGAAAATTTGCGATAACGATATAACTGCCGATATAATTAATGCGAGACAAAATACTTTACAACTCCACAAGTTTATTAGTGCAAAAAAAACCCATCAATGTATTTTCAGTTAAACAAGCAGCTGTTTTTTATGTGCATTAATATATAAAAATTTAACAGTGCAAATGCAAATTCCTGGCTGACAGTTCAACCAAAAGGCATTTCCAGTTGAAATTGGCCGACATATCCTCAGCATAACCATGTAAAATATGGTAATATTATATTGAACCACAGTACGTATTACGGTCGCCGTAATGCTCCGACAATTCATCAAGTGTTGTGGCTTGGTAGCTTACCGAAGTTGTACTAAAACTTATTTGACAGATTTTTGAGCACCGTGTATCATGTAAAATCAGTTCGGTAATAACGACGGCCCGCTTGCACGCTCTTGTTGTGCCTTGGTGTGTATCTGACGGGCGAAAGCCAAACCAGTTCCACACCACTTTAGTTGCGCCATTTTGTACAAACCAATTCTGGTTCATCTGTTTCATTCAACGATCCGCTTTCGTCCTTGTCACTACCCGATCCGTACCGGAAACCCAATCGGTACCCCGCATGCGCGAAAGGTGTCTACTTCCGGTCGAAGCATTTTACGATAGTTACAGGTCAGAGTATCTGTTAAGATGTTAAGAATAACAAGTATCTCTTAAAATGTTTCCGATAATGAAACATTTAATATAATGTAGACAAAAACAAAAAAATAAAAAGATAGTGACAGATCGGAACTCCCGATCCTTACTGCGCATGTGCAAAGTCGGGCTGTACAAATCGAGTCTACCCGATCCGTACCGCGCATGTGCAGGGTACGGACTGCGCTGGACTGCGCTGTGCACATTGAAGAGAACGGCAACCTCAACATCGAAGTTTACCGGAAGCCCACACACACGGACCAGTACCTCCTCTTTGACTCCCATCACCCTTTGGAACACAAACTTGGAGTAATCAGGACCCTACACCACCGGGCAGAACATGTTCCCTCTAAGCCTGAAGGAAAAAAGAAGGAACACACACATGTAAAGGAAGCACTCAAAACGTGCGGCTATCCTAAATGGGCGTTCTTAAAGTCAGCAAAGAGGCACAGAAAAGAAGATCAGACACCAGCGAGGGAGGACAGACGCAACAACATTGTCATCCCCTATGTAGCCGGCGTATCAGAGAAACTCAGGAGAGTTTTCTCCAAGCATGACATCCCAGTGTATTTCAGACCCAGCAACACGCTCAGACACAAACTGGTTCACCCGAAAGACAAAACACCAAAACACAAACTTAACAATGTGGTATATGCTGTACAGTGCAGCGAGGAATGCTCAGACCTCTACATTGGAGAGACCAAACAGCCACTTCACAAGCGCATGGCACAACACAGAAGAGCCACCTCCACAGGACAAGACTCAGCAGTCCATCTGCATCTTAAGGATAAAGGACACTCTTTCGAGGATGCCAATGTTCACATTTTGGACAGAGAGGACAGATGGTTTGAAAGAGGAGTGAAAGAAGCCATCTATGTCCACTGTGAGCGACCATCTTTGAACAGAGGCGGGGGTTTACGACACCAACTCTCTGCCATCTATAATCCAGTTTTGAGATCCCTTCCCAGACGCCTTAACGCCCACTCACATCCTGGGCCATCTGACCTCAGGAATTCGCATGATAAGGTGGGGCCAGGTTTCACAATGAACACACCCGAAACTCTGGCTGATTGGGACCCACGCCCAGTTTCCCACCTTGGCTCAGGCGATTAGAGGATCGTCAGGGGGTCCTTTTGTCCCTCTGTGGGGGGTCGCTCCCACTGGGTTTATGTCTGGGACTCTCCACCATTTGACCTTGGAACTGAGGAAGCTTCTCGGATGAGAGGTGAAACGTCTTCAAGCAACTTAAAGAAGTCCAGACGCTTTTCTTTGCAAGCTCCTTTGACTGCAGGGGTTTTCTTCTTCTTCTGTTCGTTTAATGGCAGTTTACTCCCCAGTGTAAGAGGATACTGCCACCTGGTGACTGAGCGAATGAACCCTATTGTAAACTGAATTAGCGTCATTACAAACGTGTATTGAATTTGATTTAGTGATAGTCGAGTGTGTTTATGCTTGTCTGTGTGGAGAGGATTGTTGGAATAGTTATGATGATGTCCGCTATCACTGTCAATTGCCAGTAAACACTTCATCTGGCTGCTGAATCTTCACGTGACATATTACAAAGTCTGTATTATTAACTCTGTCATTAGGCACCATTCTTCTTATTTTATGGCGCTGTTGATCAATCGGGGGACGCTCTCTGTTGAGGAGAACAGCAAAAATTTGTTGCGGATACGGATTATCCATTGTTTAAATGTCCCGGTAGTCGAAAAGGAGGCAGAGCTGTTGAGAAATGCTAAGAGCTAACTGGGCGCTAACCGTGTCAATATATAATATATAATATATATAATATATATATAATATATTGAATGTCGCAATGTTGGCAAAGAGAGGAAGTGACGTAAGATTTGCGCATGCGGGGTACTGATCGGGTTTCTGGTACGGATCGGGTAGCGACAGTCCTTCTAATTCTCCGTCGTCGCCATGCTTTTTCTGCCATGTGCGTATGAAAACAAAGGCACTGCGCATGCACGTTTTACCCATATTCTATCACGATATTTCAGTCTCATGCAGAGATGACAGTCAAGACAACTCTTTATGGAAGTATGGGAATGTTCACAATAATCTTGATATTAAACAGTGATTTAGGAGTCGTGCACTCTGAGATCTCAGATGTTGACTATTCTAAAACTTTAAATTATGCAAAAGAAATGGGTGCAGCTGGCAAATGTCTATAGTTTATGAATGCAAATTAACAAGTAGAATGAGCTTGTGCTTTGCCACACTGAGGGAAAGTATCCTTTCAGAGCACAGAGGGTCACAGAGAGTCGTTATTACGTTAACTGGAGAGGTATGGTATCGGTGCGTTGGTGGTTCTTTGTGTCTGGGGGTGGGCGTCCGGGTACACACCGGCTCACTCCTTGGCGGCCGCTTATCGGGGCCTGGAGCCTGGGGCTCGCTCGGGCCACTTCGGAGGTGGGGTGCCCCCGGCCTCTCGGCCTGGGGCTCGGTCACTCAGGCACGGCTGGCTGCCGGCGGAGCTCACGGGCGCGTCACTGCAACTCCCCTTGGCTTCTGCTCAGTGGCTGCTGAGTGAGCCCTCATCTGGGACTCTCCTCAGCTCTTACTGGGACAGTGGCGCGGCTGCCCCTCTGTTGGTCTTCCTTGGTCTCTTGTGTTCTGGGGGCCTCTGGATGTCTGGAGTTTTGATCTCCTCCATACCTGCTTCATGCCCTGGGGACGGGGCTGTGGCTCCCCACACTCCCTAGCAGATCGTTACATGGAGAAACCTTTGGAATGCGAGCATGCTGATCCACACAGGTATGCACACAGGTGTACACACGGGTATTCACAGACGCGGACTACAGCTTTCTTGGCTGCTGCCTCAAAGCACATTGTGCGCTGTCTATCTTGCGTGCTGCACAATATCGTTTATTATTTAGTATCTACTGATATCTACTGCTAGCTAGTTTATTGTGATGGTGCTGTTTTTTTTATTATGTTGCTCTTTGTTGTTTGCTTTCTCTTCTGTTTTTTTTCTCCATACAGGTGACCCAGGTGTTTTGTTTGTTTGTTTTTCTTTCTTCCCCCCCTTCTCACCGTCTCTTCTCCCCTTTGGTTTTCTTTCTCTCCCTCTCTTTCTTTCATTCTTTCTCCCTGTCCTATCCCCCAGTCATGTCTGTCCCGTTTGTAGCAACTGAAAATAAAATAAATTCATAATTATAATAAAGGTCAATCAAATGGACCAATATGGCAAGGCCATGATGATCCACTTGGTAAAATAAATCCGCTTGGCATCTTTCTTGGCCTTAAGACAACAATTCTGATGGCTAAAGATCCAAATGGGACACAAAAAAAAAACAAAACAAAAAAAAACAAAACTGGAGAGGTATGAAAGATTTCCTCTGTCCTTATTACAGGGTTGAAGAATCCCGCTAATGACATTCTGGTTGACTAGAAGGTTGTGAAAGAGGTAAGAGGTGTTGTCCAGGATGTCAAGTGATTTGTTCAACATCTTTTGCTCAGTAACTAACTGTAGGGGCTTCAGGTTAGTCCCTAGCAGCGAGCCAGCCTTCAAAATCAGTGTGTTAAGCTTCCATAGCTACAAAGAAACTTGCACCAGCAGTCTAACAACAGGTGTGAACATTTTACTGTATACATTAAATGATCTAAGCTTCATCGGGAAGTAAAATATGCTCTGTCTTTTCCTGTAGAGAGGCTCAGTGTTACACTTGTGGTGAACAGCCAGGTATCTGGTGCTCTGCCCACTGGTTCCCTGTACTTTATCTTCTTCTCACCACTGAAAAAACCAAAAAACTGTAGCATCACCTGAGAATTTAAATCAAAGTTATACTGGATGTCGCCACTGTACAGGGTAAAGAGAAAGAAATAATTACACAGCCTCCTGAGGGGCCCTGATCACTGCAGACACACTTCCATTCTGTCCTCCATTCAGATGTTAATGCAACCAATCTATAATCATTGAGGGCAAATGGAGTCAGAATGTTTTCTATAATCCTTCTGCCTACACTTGACACACATATGATTAACCGATGAGAAATAATCTGATCAGAAAGATGACGTTGTTGGAGACGAAGATGCTTATATTTACAGAGCAGCAAGCAGAGCTGTGATGAAATTTGACCACAGTGTGCAGATGAAAGGCAGTGGGTGGTGCAGATTTGTACCCTTGATGTGACATGGTTATTAAAAAATGAACAGTTTATACCGGCTTTTAAAAGCTTAATAGGACACAGGCTCAAGGGGATTATCCAGCAGCTGCTGAAGGCCAAAGAGAAAAGCAGAAATTAACTTCTGCATGTGAGAGAACTGCACCAATCAGCTGCACAGCAGCCTCACAATTACATGAGACACACACACATTCCTCCATCGTTTTCACCTCGCATGCTATAACCAAGGACTTAAAGCTAATTCCATGAAGTTATTTGTGTCATTTAACTCTGTTTCCTCACCGAGAGCCTCTGTCACTGTGTTGCACATAGAATTAAATTAAATTATTTCTATTAAAAATTGATAATAGTTAAAGGTTAACCTTCCACTGTACTTTTATTTTAAACATCAGTGAACTTTTCCCTTCTTCTCCTGTCTTCTCTTGGGTGGGCACCGAATGCCATTTCATATGTACTAAGTGAGACAAGATCATTCGCCGTCTTGCCTCAGTGCTTTTAATTTGTAGTACATTGTCTGGCACACACACATATAATATAACATTCCGCTTTATTTATTTTATTATTTCTTTATTAAAGACTGCTGCCAATTTACTCCAATGGAAGTCAGTGAAATAAGATATTACAGGGACTATCAGGAGGATCTTCAGAGTGTGATTTAAACATGTGAAATGATAAGGTACATGAATTTGGCTTCTCAAAAGCAGCCAGGCATCAAAATGAATGCTTAATTTCCAATACAAGGCAAGTATGGCTCCAGTGTAGTCTGTGGGGCAGACAGCATTGGTTTCATTTCACCTCTTGACTTATATTTTGCCTGGTACAGGTTCTCATGCTTCACTGCATGTAATAACTGTGCATTTACACTTCGTTTGATAAAATATTGGCAAAACTGATAACTTTGCCTCACATCTAGAAGGTTTGAGTGCACTGGCTGGCTGGAGCCTTTCTGTGCAGCGATTGAATGCTCTCCCCATGGCTGTGTGGGATCCCTCATGGTACACTGGCTTCCTCCCACAGTTCAAAGACATGCATGTTAGGTTAACTGGCAATTCTAAAATTCCTGTAGGCGTGAATGTGACGCCTCGGTGAAAGCGAAAGTGTCGGCTCTGCAGATTGGAGACCTATCCAGGGTTTACACCACCTCTCACCACATGATCGTTGGGATAGGTTCCAGCAAATGGATGAGGCAAAACGATGGATGGATAAATGGATGGATGAATCACAAAAAGCTTGTTAAGCAGCATAGACACCAAAATAATCATCTGAGCCTATTGTAAGCTTGTATATGCAGTGAGTACTTGAACTCATAAAACCCCTCATGTGTTTACATTAAGCTCAATTGTTTGCTTGGCTTTAAATTCAGAAGCAAGAGTCCCAAGATACATATATGTAAATACACAAACTTCTATCAACTTGTCAACAGATCTTAACACTTTGACAGAAATAAGGGAGGTATAAACAGAACACTCACACCAGCTTGAGAATTTCCAGATGTAAAACTTTTTTGTGTTGAACAAACCAATCTCGTTGCATTTGAAATCCATTTACACATCTCCTCCTCCAACACATACAAGTATAACTCTGCAGCTAATGAGACCACCATGTTCATGTGGTTGTTGACACTTATGTAAGCCACCAGAGATTCGAATATGGTGAGAACGTGCACAGGAATACAGACACTACATGCTAAAGTGTTGTATTATATATGTTGTATAAATCTATCTAGCCAGCCATATACTCGTTGGATCACGATTACTGTGTTTATTAAAGCAAGTTTGCCATTTGGGGAAATGCAATTATTTGCTTTCTTGGTGATATTTTAACTTAACGTAGCACAAAGAGGGAAAAGAGGGAAACGGCATCAATGCTCTGTACAACAGGGAACAAATTCAGACACCAGCACTGTTAACCTGACTTGCCATCTTTGCAAACAATTTAAGTGTAGTATCACAACCGTGTGCAGGGAGCTTGTTATCTTGTTGCCTTGTAAACAATTACTTTGAAGATGGGGCCCAGATCTGTGACTTTGTTGCATCAAGACAGCAATCGAACTGGAGTAGGACGGAGTCAGTCTGCTATCAGTCTGCTATCAGTTTGCAGTTAAATGGGGTCAAGCTGGCAATTACATACAATCTGTTTGTGATAATATGGCCATTATCTGTGATAAATCAGCAAAAACTGCAAATCTGTCGCTCTCTGCTGCAAATCTTTTGCCATCTGTAAACAAAGAGATTCAAATTTGAGACAGAATTTCAGAACCAAATAGTAACATTGTCCCTGCAAGACAGCAATTTAACTGCAAAAAGTTATAGGTGCTCTGCAGTTTGGCTTTTATATAAGGATATAGCAAATCAGCTGGAAAGCAGAAGGGTTGGAGATGCCACGCAGACGAGTTGCATTAATCGCTCTATACTGATGCAGAGTGATCTTGTTGGGAATCTGTCTGCATTTCTTTGGCAGTCTGTCTGAAAGTGATTGCAGTCAGGCTCCCATTATTTTTAAACAGGTTACATCCCACCAGACGACCTGCGCAATTGCCTTGTCATCAAAAGTGGTAACCACTGATTTTTTTTCCCAGTCACAAGGAGGTTGGTGTCCCAGTTTTACTTTCTGTCACTGTGCCATTAGTCAACTACCTCCTATAGCTGTCTATTAACTGGTTGTTTATTTACACTTAGATGTGATAGTGGTATTAATCGCCCCTCGTATTTCTTGAGAGAAACTGTAAAAAAAAGTGCATTTTGCAAAAGACGGAACTTTTAAGTTTGAGTAAAATTTTCCGATAGTTCTCAAGAAAACAGTTTGGTTTGGTTTTAGGAAGCTAGAACTGCTTCATTAATTCTGGCCATTAAGTCTGGTCATTTTATCCTTTGTGGTAAGTGACTGTGTCCCACCAGTGTGGTATTATTGGGCTGAGCCATGTTGCTGAACAGTCTTAAACCAGTTGAGACATTTAAATAAACAGTTACAGCTTTCATTCTTATAAGAACTGGTTTCTATTTCTTTATCCCAGTTCAGGTCTTTCTACCCTTAGGTTGCTTTGTCAGGGCAGGCAGTAATGACAACTGTAGCAGAAATAAAATTAACTTTGCTATTGTTTCACATTAATTTTTTGTCTATTAGAAAGGTAGAACGATGCATGTTTATATAAAGTACTGTCAAAATGTACCCTCTGATTCTCGCTCTGTCTGAGGTTTCCACCTAAGCTGGGTGCCTCATTTGTTACATATCACTCCTCTTCGCAGATCAACACACAGAAGCTGAAAGCGTGACAATGAGAACGCTGAGAAACAAAGGGTGAAAAAAATGATGTAAAGGTAGGTGGGAAAACACACATATGACCTCAGTGGAACAGGCTCTAAAGAAAAGTTTTGCTTAACTGTGCCCTCAGCTTACTAGTTTCAGAAAAAGAAAATCAAAAGCTGAACCAGAAAAGGATGACTCATCTGAACATTCAGCTAGTTTATTCTTCTCGGCAAGGGAACATCAAATGATTCATCCACAACACTTCAGTTTGTATGAAGGTCAATGAGGATGATTTTATCATATTACATGGAGGATGTCTTATTTGTTTCCCTCCCGTTTCTTTATGTCTGTTCACAGACATAAAACAGGTGTTGATAAATGAGGAGATCTAATGTGTGAGTCAGAGTGCACTTCTGCATAATTTTTTTTTATAACAAATGGAGTTGATAAGTGACAAGAACGAATAATAAAGATGAATAATTCAATCAGATTAAAGAAGAACAGGAAAGTGTTAATGAGGATAATAATCTTACAGCTGCAAGTAGCATCTCAGCCATTAGACTTTGTTCTGGACAAAGTCAAACAAAAAAGAATAGAGTTTAATTTTTATCACACTTGCACTAATATGCAAGTTGTCCAGGTGATGTACAAACGACACTCACTGTGACCTGTAGGCTGACAGAGAAATGCCACAGTGATGCACGAACACCAGTGTTACCCCCATATTCAAAATACACAGAAGGTGCAGTTGGTTTCTTTCAGAGATGCAAGGACAACAAACTCTTTTTTTTATGCATACAAGATAGTGAAAGCTCTTTGCCACTGGAAAGAAATACAGGTAATAAACGTAAAATGAGCTGCTGTCCACCCAGCTTTACTTGACATATTGTACCTTACCAAACAAAAGCAGGTGCAACAGGTATATATAACAAAACAAAGTTATAAGTTCATCAGATAACAGAACAATGATCGCTTCTCTCTTTTACTCATCTCCAAAATTTTCCTAGTAACCACTTCGACTGCTCACTTGTATCAGGGACAAAAGCTCTTGATAGCTTTAGCTTCGTCCACTTTTCCTGTGTTAGCTTCTTTAAAATGTCCATGTTCAGCTCAACGACGGGTTTTAAGTGTTTGATTAGTCTTGCTGGACCACCTGCGGTTTACTTGACAAACTTTGTGTCTTCACTCACAGTGAAAAACGCTGATCATCCGCTGATTCAGATCCCGTGATGGTCAACCGGTGCACCTCTAGTTTGTAGCAATTCTAAGACACATTTTTCACTGGTATCTCATCACATATGCCATACTTTGTTAAGGCCCCCTTGTTGTTACATTTTAAAGTATCGTGTAAGTATCTTATTTGTAAGGCACCCCACCCAACAGCAGATTATTGAATATATAAAATGTAATTAACTTCTAGCAGTTTTTTTTTGTCTCAAAACCATTACAATAATATATTGTGATAGAGAGTTTGTGTAAAGGATGTTCTCAGATTCCTCCACAGACAGGGTGATTTGACTGGACTGCTGAGAGCGAGCTGTGAGAAGGAACATGATGGAGAAGAAAGGATTAGACCACTCTGTATTTCATAATCTCCAATCTAAGATGACTTGGTGGGAAAGTTGTTGTAGCTCAGTGGGAGGATTAGAAAAGAGATGTGTCACTATTGCCTCTTCGCTTTCTCCATTTCGGGCACTCTGTTTCTGGATCTCCTACTGTTGACCTCTGAGGTCGTTGTCTCAGTAAGCTTCAGTGAGTCAGTGGTTGTTGAAAGTAGGTGTCACTGAGCAGAAGGGCCTAACAATAGTGAAAATATTCTTACGACAACAGAGAACTTTGTCTTTCCAAATGCTTAAAACTAAATGAATCTATCCAGCCACGGGACACTTAAGTGGGGATGTTTCTAGGAAATCAAAATACATAATAAAAAAATTATATTATTGGAAAATCTTAAATAATAATAATAATAAATGGTCTGTGAAGGTTCTCTAATAGTAATAATAACAATGTAGAAGACATTGAGAGAGATTTTCAGGCTTAATTGCAGCCTTATATCTTATAGCTGATTTATTCTGCAAAAAAACACAATTTTGTTGCATAATAGTTTTGCATAGTTGAAAAAAATTACTTATGCATGTTTTATAGTCAAAATGTAAAGTACCTAGGGCAAACATTTTCATTATGTGTCACTTTTCATAATCATGCATGTATCATTGCCATAATAATATAATTCATAATAATAATGTAACTTATCTGCGAAATTATCACTAATTGTTTAGTTCCTTTTGTGTTCCCCTCTTGTCCTTCGGTCCTTCCGTTGTGTTAGTTACTACCTCACCAGATCTTGTTGTCATGTCCTGACTGTGTCTTGCCCTGTGGTCGGGTAGACCTCTAGAACTGATTTTTGGACTTTTCTGTGCTCCTTTGTTTCTTCTTCTCAGTCACAGAACAGAGCAGGACAGCATGTCAGAAAATCCCCGAGGTAGCCTTTCTACCTGTTGCTCACTGTTCAGTTGTTTCATTTGTAACCACCTTGTTATTACAGCCGCTTTAATCTGCAAAGTTTGACAAGGCAAACCAAATGGCGAGATTATTTTCTGTTTATTAAAATGTAAATCAGCTGAGGATGCAGCTGTGAAATTTCAGGGAAGCAGCGACATTAAAATCCTTCATATGGCATTAAGAGGTCAGGTTTATATAATGCAGCACTATGAGATAATACCATGTATACGATTTCATAGCTGCTTGTGTCCACTATAAAGGAGGGGAGAAACAGTGCAAATGTGCCAGGTGACCAGATTGAGTCCATCAGTGCACTGTAGTGCAGATATGTAGCTAAGATTCACTCTAATGGAGCAGATCAAAATTACTTATGCCCATCTAAACATAAAAAATCGCTAGTTAACAAAGACTACCACTTACAGACATGACTGATTTGCATTAATCTTAGTGCAGGAGAACAAATATAACACATATCAAAGGAACACAATAACAATTTGGTGCTTGTCTGCCTTCTGAAAGATGCCCACTTACATGCTGATACACAGTTTCAAACAATAAGTCAGAGATGGCTTGGCAGCCCTGTGCCCCTGCTGAGCTCGCCAGACTCCTAGACCACTGAGAGTACAGGGGAAATTCAAAAAAGGCTCAGCCGAATGAAAATATAATCTGATGCAATGTAAGCTGCAGCGAACACAGAGCCGATAGTGCCCGGGGTTAACTGTCAGTGGATGAAATCAGACTGATGTTTCACTCTGGTATAAAACTGTTTCAGCAAGTGCTCAAACTATGCTGCTGTGAACTCTCTCAAACAAACCCACTCATGCAGAGCCAGTTTATAATATCTTGCTCTGACTGTAAATTGGCATATTTAGCAAAAATGCGAGCGCACACCTTTAAGTACAATCAACCGATTTGTGTCTTGTGTGGTTTGTTGTGTCAGCTGGTAATCAGTCACCTGAGAGAGTGACAGTGGGAGCAGCTCAGAGAAGCAATTTAGTCAGAACGACCGCGTTGGAAGTGATAAATGCCAGTAACATGCAGTGATTGATATAAGGGCCACCAGCTGGCTGCGAGACCCTTGTTTCAACCCTGGGGGTGTTGGCACTTCATCTAAGTGTTGCAGAAAAGAAGAAGATTTCTAAGATAAGTAAAGTGGGGAAAAAAATCAACAATTTCAACAACATTTAGATGCATTTTTGGCATTCTTACACATAACAAGTCCGACTGACTTTGATGCTGCCCTGATTATTTATTTCAGATGGTTTTTTTTGTTTGTTTTTTACAGATACAGCAGTTAGGGCCTTCAAATAATGAATTTTGATGTCATTCTGATGTCATAGAAGTCACCATGAGCTGATATGAACCAACAGTTCTGGTGACAGAGGCAGAGATGATTAGCAGTCTTGCTTTTATGGAAAACTTTAAAATCAATTAAACGGCTTTCAGTTAGCTAAAAACAAAAAGACAGACAAAAAGCATTCAGCTGCAATAACACACACTAAAAAGTGCCAAATAAACACTCACATCTATTCCTCAGAAGCTGAACTAAACAGTATGTCTGTGGTTGCTGGTTTTGGTGTGTTCCATCCAAAGATACAATATGGTGGCTTTACGTAGCTTTGCTTTATTTTTTAAAAGGTTTACAATCTATATTAGTTTTCGTCTATGAGTTTCATGGTAAGATGCTAACCTCTGACCTTCATTTATCTCCTGTGCCATCTGCTACAGATGATGCAAACAGCACTTTGGTGGCTGTAGCTATAAACCCTGCTGGTGCAGTAAGATTTGACTGGTTTGATAACAATTGCAGTACACACAGAATTTAACGATATGTAAGCGACACGATGATAATATAGTCGTTCTGTCATGTTACGGTTAATGTTGAGAGACAGTTGATGTCTGTTTATATTTGCTTCTGTGAGTTTTGCCTCGTTACGTAAGTGAATATTTTCAGTCTACTTTTATTTATTATCAGCTATAATTTAAGGAGTACATACATGTTAAAGCATCAGTGACAATAAACCTGTCATAACTATAATTCTGAATGGAGCCATATTGAGTTCCTTTAATTGAGATAATTTCATTACATTTACTTTGGAACACATTTACAGGCATTTATTTACATGAAAATTTGAGTTATGAATGTAATTTACATTTGTTACAGACAGAGCTAAAAGAGGGTTCATCAGTAATGAGCTCAAAATCTACAAATATTTCTGCACAATATAAGAAAATTAAGTATTTTTAAACCTGCAGCAGGAGCGATTCATCTAAAAATAGCTTCCTCATCTCACCTCAGCCCCCCTGGTGAGCTTATTGATTAGAACGCATTAATTCTGATTGCCAGTGGTCAGTATGAGGGCTCCAGGGAGCTCATCAATCCATCCACTTGTTCTCACTTTAAACTCGCCACAACTATAATGAGATGGTATTTATTTGCTTCCAGGTGATGTCCTGGCTTGGACAGTCGTTATTGTATATAGTGTGGCTCCATAAAAGTCCAGTGTGCACCCTGAATGCCACCTCATTATTTACCCCTGTGGTGCGATGGTGTCGCTCACATCATGACCTTTAAAAAGCAAAAGGTCACCGTCCCTCTAGTGCACAGGGAGTTAAAATTCTAGCAAAGGCAGGATCTGCTTTGCTTATTTGTATATATATATATATATATATACACATATATATATATATATATATATATATATGTATATGGATTCATGAGTCTTACAATAAGTTGAGAAAAACAAGCAATTCACAGCTCTGGGGAATATACCTTCACCTTCTACTGTCAAACTGCATTTTTATATAAGTGGATATGGCATGAATGGGTGGAATGCTGATATAAGCCTTTGCTTTTAAACAGTGAATGATGAATGAATACAGATTAAAACAGATGAAAGTAACTTTGGACAGTGTACACAGATCTTTGAAGACTAAAGCCATTTTTTGTGTGAAGCAGTTTTCGATGTAAAGGGTTTTTTTTTAGTTATTTTTCCAATGAAGAATATGACAGCTATGATATATATTTTTTAATTTGAAAACAAAAAATCATTTCCCCCCACTTGTTGTTGTGTTCACCTCTAATTATGTGGAAAAAATTAAGATTAATCTCAAATCTCATCATAAATATCTTCCCAGGTATCGAAAAACACACATAATAGTATTTGTATAAAACATGTAACCAGTGAATATGGCTTAGAGATTATCTTGATGCTCAGCTCTTAGAAAATGGAGAAACAAACTGAGTTTACACTCAGTCATAGTGTATAGAGAATAGAAATAAACTGTTCTTGTAATCCAATTTTCTCCCCTAATCTTTTGAAGCAACAGGCCTTGAGTGGAGTGCCAAATCAGCCCAGATGTATAAATCAGAATGAAATCCTCATGTGGGTTATTTTCTTCCTATTACACATCAGGGTTGTTGTCTATAATCGTTTAACAAAACCCATTATGTGACTTTTAAAAGAACAAGTATATTTAAGACAAAGACTCTGAATAGGGCCATACCAAATTAAATTAACAGAATTCATCAAAATAAGGAGCCACAGTGATATTGCTCTGTATAAATGACAGGTGTCATATTTAAAGGAAATAATCAAAACACACTAAGATAATTTAGGTCTAAATGACTGAAACTCAAATGGCGCAGATACAGTCTTAACATATTGTCAAATATTTAAAAAACCCTCACATAATTAAAAAGATAATTTAATACATAATTGGTGGATGGCTCCCTGATGACGGTGCACACGTGAACACAAACACAGTGGGAGAAAATTGTTACAACCAAGGCTGCAACTTAAAATTATTGCCATGAATAATTAATGTCCAAAAATGGGGAAAAATACCAACTGTGACCAGTGGTCAGCATTCTTGTAGTGTTTGTACCGGTAACATATTTTTTTAAAAAAAGGAAATGAATCATTTCAGCAAATAGAAAATGTTAAAATAAAAACCCAGTCTGCATTTAAACACTCAGAGACATACACTTGCAAGCTTATGAAAGGCTGACATTGCCCCCTGGGTAAGATGTTCCTGATGGGAAAAGAAAGGCTGTTTTTTCTGGCTGCACTCAAGTCTTCTGGGACCATTTATTTTTTGTAGAACCTTTTGTATATATCTACAGTTGCAGGATGAATTGGACCACATTTGAGTCACATATATCACTGAGCTTCTGACTAAACCAGCCTTTTTATTTTTTTCGAAAAGCAGCAGCCAATCAGCTAAAAAGAAGCAAATTTCTGAACTATTTAAGCAGATGAAGGTTTACATATGAAATTCAGGAGGTGAAACGCATCAGAGCAAAGTGAAGGTGTAGCAGACTGATCTCAGACACCTCCACTTGGACTTAATTTAGTCCTATTCAGATTACAGTTACTATCTGAAAGGTCTCATGCAAATACAACAAATGACTCCGATTTATGCGTTTCTGCATTGACATCATTTTGTTTCTCTAACTTTCATTAACTGACATGTGCGCGTTCCCTTCCAGCACCCACGCTGAGACTGATGCATCGAGGTCCACGCACTCTCACACACATACACACTCCCTTCTCATCACTCGGCAGCAGGTTTCGTCACTCACCCTGGCTGTTGGGTCCCCCCTCTCCCTCCTCGCAGTCCGTCATATTGTTTAGCATCCTCTGTCCTCTTCAGGCTGAGCGCACTGAGCGGCACCGCTCTTGAGCTTGTTGCTGAGTAAAAAGCTCTGGGTGGGCAGCAGCCAAAGACAAGTTGCGCCTTACTCGTGCGTCTCGCAGCTCCTGTCCTCCTGCCTCTGGCTGCACGAGAGAAAGGAAAGCTGTGTATGTGTATTCTTTTAACTTGCGTGACTTCCTCTGTCTCTCTTTGGGAAGAGGATAGAGAGACTGAGAGCGGCCGCAGGGTAGAGCTGATGATAGTGCTCGGTGTCACTCACATGCATGCTCTCTCTGTCTCTGCACACCACTCACCCCCCCCCCCCAAGTCAGTTTAAGCCTGATGAATACATTCATCATGTATTCAGAAGGTATTATCCTTCTCTCCCTCCCTCCCTTTTCTCTCCCTCACCCACAGTCATCATCATCCATCTCATTACAAGAGAGACGGACGGAGAGGGATTGAGAGACAGAGAGGATGCACATCAGATGACAAAGTATTGCCTCCTGAGATTAAGCATTGCTTTTGATGTTCTTTTTAGACAGAAGTCAAGATTGCATTACTGTCTGTTTGTTGCTCTTTTGTTACAGTTCCCCTTGCAACGTTTTGAAATATTTACCTATGTGGTCGTAGCCCATTATTTGTATGGGAGCTACAGGCTGCACTTGCATATCTCTAAACTTAAATCTGTTTCCACACAGGCTGAACTATCCTAGGGTGCCAAAAGACTTTTTGTCTCCTAGAAAACTGTGGAAGATATACTATTGCAAAAGTTTTTCTATATATTTTGTTCTGCTGAAAATGGTCTAAGGAAATGTATGGGTAGTAATAAAAACACCCTTTTTTAAGAGGTTTATCTACTTATGTTTTAACCTCTAATAGACCATTTATGTCAATTATATTTAAATGTATTCCAACTTTACCAAGTCTGGGCCCTTCTGGTTAGGAATCACATTTCAGTTTGCTATTATCATGCTGTGGTCACTCCATGTTTCAGCGAAATGACAATTTTTTGAGGAATGCAAAATAACACGGCCGCAGACAGAAATATTTAAGAATAGAACGGCTTGGTTGTGGCAGAGGAGGAAAAAAGGATGACAGCTAATCAAGAAAATATACAAATGATAAAGTGAGTGATGTAAAGAATCACAGTGAAAATGAAGCAATTAAGGAAGACACTAACAAAAAAATGCATGATGTTGATGGTTAAAAGTAAAAAAGAAAATCCAAATCTGTGGCTTCATTGATGATATATTCTAATCTGAACTGTGTATAATATCCTGTACTGAAATTTAGAGAGCAT
The DNA here is from genome assembly GCF_057382275.1 of Copadichromis virginalis. Classification (NCBI taxonomy): domain Eukaryota; kingdom Metazoa; phylum Chordata; class Actinopteri; order Cichliformes; family Cichlidae; genus Copadichromis; species Copadichromis virginalis. Next base: position 22,246,647 of record NC_140637.1, on the reverse strand, counting down.
CACTAATCCACACCACCTGCCTGGCATGGCGAAAAACACAACTGGCATTTAATGGATGAAATGAAGAGAGAAAGGCTTTTTTTTTTTTTAAAGTACTCTTGACATTATGTCACTGTGAACTGTGTGTTCAACTCTGGTAAGATGATCTCTGAGGTTTGGCAGATGTTCAGAGAGACTTGATCCTGACAACAGTATCCAGAAAACAGCTACACATTACATCATGTTCACTCTGGCTCATCTGATATTTAAATGAAAAAAAAAAAAAAATCAAACTCCACCATGACTAAAAGATGAGAAAAAGAAAATTTGAATGTTGGAAAAATCAAGTGGTGGAGTGAATAATAATGTTGCAAGCATGAGAGAGAGCGTGCTTAAAACACATGGGGTTATATTAGATTATAAACACAGAAATGATAAAAGATGGATGAAACTTTCATGTCTAAAAAATGAAACCAACATGAAAGTGCGTTGGACTTGCAGCCATCAGCAGTTGAAACTGCTGATTGCAATAAATGATCATATAGAAGTCTATGGAAAAAAAGCCCTCTGCTCTGTAAACACTTAGGCCTCAGCCACACAGGTCTTCTGGTCGCTAAGGAAAGACGTGGATCCCAGTCGGTGACTCGTTGCTGAAGGTTGCTGACTGTTGCCAGATGAAATCCTTTGCAAAACCATCTTTATGATCTCTTTTTGCTACTAACAGATTGTCGCAGGCACATTTTCAGAGAAGACACCAACTTGTCTAAAAGACTCGCTATTTAATCTGTGGTAGTAAAACCTCAAAAAGGGTTCTGCACACTGGAGACATTTACCTTCAGAGTAAAAGCTGTGCCTCACTGCTGCAACAAACATATTTCAAAAGGTGCAAGTTTTACTTTGAAGGTGAACATTCTCCAGACAAGTTGGCCATTCAAGCTACGGGTGTCCAAAGCAGTCTGCTAGAGGCCAAAGCACTTGCAAGAAGGTATTTGGTGCAGTGCTCGTTTCATGAATGCATTTAGAGAATTTGACCAGACATTGCTGTGTCTGTCAGACATGTCATGCAGTCTTCTCCTTAGAAAAAAGTCGACAATTGGACCAGGATGGTGACAACGACAACACTCAACTTGAAGATTCAAAACAGGACTTTACAATCCAAAGGGGTTGAAGCAGTATAAAGCCCAATGGCTCACAGTAGCTATATCTTGTGTCTTTTGTATATACATGTTTTATACTGTCTATTTATGCAATAGCTTTGCATAACATATTTGTGCAAAAGCATTTCAGAAAGGGGAGGTGGATAAATAAATGGTGCACTCAAACTGTGACAGCCCAGTCTGATCTCCAGTGGTTTTATGATGTCACTCCTGCTGTGCGTACTGAGAGAACAAAGCCACTCCCATCAGTAATGCAGTAAACAGTAAAACTTTCAATCAGAGATGGCAGTGAAACATCCTGGATTAAGTTACACTTTGAGCAACAAAGTAGAGTTTAGGTCCAATATTTACTTTTCTTTAAGCTCTGTTTTGGTCTCCATTGGGGTTTGAGATGATATTCGTTTTTTTCTTAGCCGTTAAATGCGTCGCTGTATTCATTAACAGCGCCTGTCTGCTGTTCGGTGCCAGGCCCTGTGAGAGTAACTGGTGTTCAGAGTGTTTTTCGTGTGGTTCTTTGAAAATGGATGCCTGCTGTGGCTGAAAATGATCAGATGAAAGCTGTGAAAATGAATCAAAGCAGTAAAGTTGTGGGGTGTAAAACCCAAGGCAAAAAAAGGCTTCTATGGAAATCATGGGATACTTTTTGTGGGTTTGTCACCTTTTGGTAGCCAGTAGGTAATTTAAACAATATTTCATATAAAATGTTTAATCTTTAATTACATTTCAAGTACAGGCATCATTCTTGAGGCATCGTACTTTGCACTTCCTGTTATATACCGTAAATATATACAAATTGTGCGTGTGACCTGTCCCGCCGTTCCCCTGACTTGTCAGTAAGAGTGGGCTGTTGGCTAGGCTTTGACTGGCAGAGAGCCTGAGAGCCATCTTCATCTGGGCCAAGCGGCTTTAGCTCTTAACCCACGGGCAGCTCTCTCCCCTCCCGTCCCTCTGCCTGCTGCTGCTGCTGCTTCACATGTGGCTCTGGATACTAGAGTTCACCAACTGTTTCACACCTATGTTGATGTGCAAAAACATGCAAGCACATTCAATTTAAACGTATGTTTTCTACAAAGAAAGTATGCACGCACACTCTCACGCAAACATACAAACACATTTCTACGCATGCAGACTTCAGCCCACTGTAGTGAACTTTCTGATGCCCTAATCCTGCAGATTAAGGCCAAAGAGAGCTGGGTTGAAATCCACTTTTACTTTTTCCCTGATCAAGCACAGGGCCTGTCCTACTACTGTTAGCTTCAGTCAACTCTGTCACCCAAGTACTGAGGTGACATCTAAATCGTCTTGCACCTGAACGAGGGGGAACCTGATGGGGTTGGCATAAAAAAAACTGGAAGAAAGGAGACAAGCAACACCACCTGAGGGATTTCAGCATAGGAAATATCACCCTAATAAGTGTAGTTACCAATCATTAATGCACACAAGCTCATTACTGGCGAAGCGAGGCATGGCAGATTAAAGTTAATAATTTATTTGGCTAATTAATTAAAAAAAAACAAAAAACTACAGCATCAGAAAGATTTAAAGATTTAAGAGCCTCGCCTCTCTTTGCCCCTCTACCTTCTAAAAGAAAAACTCACAAAAAAAAACAGATAAATAAATGAAGAGAGGGCAGCTCAGTTAAAAATATAAAACACAGATGTGATGAACAACTTAAAATATTTTGTCAAGCTAAAACACAATTAAATAAGCCAAAGCAAGACAGCAGTAGGGTAGGGTCACCATTAAACAGCCAAACAACCACGGGAAATTAATGTGGTCCACAAATGGTAGGAGCACAATGCCAGAACAGACTGAACGATGGGCCATAGGTGCCACTTAAAGCAAGCTTTGATTAAGAAGCTAGGGGACAGTTCATGTTCATGCTGCGTTCACAAGATAAGATAAGATAAGATAAGATAAGATAAGATAAGATAAGATAAGGTAGAACTTTATTAATCCCTCGGGTGGGTTCCTCTGGGAAATTCGATAAGAACTGCTTATTAATTAGCTTATTTATTTATTGGAGGGATGTAGGATGTTCAGCTCATGAAGAGAGAGAAAAATTCCTTCATTGCTTGCAGGCTACCTTTGGTACTATCAGCTGCACTGGCCCTACGTTACAGATTTATGACTAATATGGTGCTCTGGGAGCAGTTTGTAGGATGGATATATGACAGAGGTGTTTTGAATTTGTCAGCAACCTGGAGCCATTCAAAGGTGGAAAATATCTTTAGACCTTTTCTTCAAACCATCTGCCTGCTATCACCTACAATTTATCACCCTAACCCTAACCCTAAAAGCACCACACAGCTTCAAGAGGCCTGCGTCAATAATATGACCTGGCTTCCTGCTCTGGGTCAATAAAACTACAGGAGTGGTGAGAGTAAAGCAAACTGGTAAAGCTGTGGGTTGGCGTTATTCTGGGGTCAAACCATATCCTGACCAGTATTTTCCTTATATGCCTGCCCTCTGTCCGATCCTATTGTATCACAACAAGCAGTTACCTTATTGTAACCTAACCTATGCCCTTACCTCACATAAGGCAGTTGTATAAAAACCTTTTTGAAGGGAAGAGCAGCAGGCTTGATCAAAGCTGCAAAGTTCAGTAGAAACCTGCTCCTACATATAGTAAATGCTAAATGTGGGGCGACCGTGGGTCAAGAGTTGGGAGTTCGCCTTGTAATCGGAAGGTTGCCGGTTCGACCCCCGACTCGGACAGTCTCGGTCGTTGTGTCCTTGGGCAAGACACTTCACCTACCGCCTACTGGTGTTGGCCAGAAGAGCCGATGGCGCAATATGGCAGCCTCGCTTCTGTCAGTCTCCCCCAGGGCAGCTGTGGCTACAACTGTGGCTTGCCTCCACCAGTGTGTGAATGGGTGGATGACTGGGTGTGTAAAGCGCCTTGGGGTCCCTAGGCAGGACTAGTAAAAGCACTATACAAATACTGGCCATTTACCATATAGTAAGTGAACATGTTTTCCCTTGTTTGAAATTATTGTTATTCCTTACTGAGTAAAGGCTATCTGCTGTTGCCACTATTAGATACTACACTAATGCAGCAGCTGTAGCACAGTACAAGCAGTTTCCCACGTTCGTTAAAATCAGGCTCTGCGATGCCACATAAGTTAGCCATTTGGTTTCAAACCTTTTTCATTTTCTTCATGCCTATGGCTATAAGCCGTATGTTTTTTTGTTTTCATGGACTTGTCCCCCAGATGACCTCAGATCCTTGCATATGGGATTCTAGAAAATATGCCTGAAGGGATTTAATAAAAAAGAGGGGTCACTATTGAACAGTATGGCTTTCACATTTTCACACAAGTATCAAGTGACTTGTAAAAGGAGTTTCTCTCTGCTGTGCTCTCTGGATGAAATGTTTGTAGAAAATGAGCTTGAGAGAAAAATCTGACAACTTCCAAGTTGCAAAAATATTTGCTCAGCTTTAATTTTACGACAACACAGGATCATGAAGCACACTGTAAGAGGAACTTGCACAATTCACACAGAACTACTATGTGGTTGATTTACAGTTGAATGGTGTCAGATGTTTGGCTGCACAGACTCTCTGCTTTTTATATTTTATCTCTGCTGTCTGGAAAAGAATGTGAAGGCATTGTTGATATGATATGATATATCACTGAAGAAAAAGTATCCTATTTCTCTTTGGTAACGCTGGTATATTGTAGATGATGCAACAATCCAATCATGATTTATCACTCCACAGGCAAAGCTAATAAGAGCTGGATGGCAAAAAACAGCTGAAGTTAGCATGGTAAATCTGGAACAGGTCAACAAATCCTTTTTTTTTTTGCATATAAATATAAATTAAAATGATGTTCAGGATATGAGTAAGGATCTCTTTTTTGCTCTCCTAATATTTTCATGAGACAGTTTTGGCTCTTAAACTAAAACTCTAGAAACATGAAAAAAAGAAATAAAAGAAAGGTGGTTGGCTGTAATAATAAGCAGCACATGGATAAATTGCCAAAATCTGTGGTTTTCCCTTAAATGTCAGTGACATTAAAATAAACGAGCATACTAAAAGGTGCTCATGTGGCCTTAAGATTGTTTACGATTCAGAACAAAAGTGACACGCTGCTTTATCTTTGGTTGGCTGCATTACACAAATAAATTAGAATAAAATCCAGTGAGAAGTCAAGAGAGCTCACAAACTGTCATATTCTGGAGAAATAAATCCAGTTTGCTATCAAATTAAAGTTTTGACTTTGGGAATATAACCCAGTCATGAGACTACACGCCAGTGTATTCCTGCTGCTGACTTTCATCAGAAAGGGCAACAATGTGGATGCAAAAAGGATGATGATGATGTTTGTATGACAGACAAGGATGCTAGAGATCTGCTGTTGTAACCTCTAGAAGGATCAACTGAAAGATGAACAAGTAGAAGTAGTTCAGGAGTCTAAGGACTGCATGGTCAGCAGTAATTGCGTCAATGAAAATGTAAAAAGCATCAGCATAGCAAAGCAGTTTCATAGCACTGATTAAAATTCTGATATTAGGATAATAGTCATAGAAAGGCCCACAGCCATGCTTTCTGTATGTGGGAGTCAACCAACAGGATCAATCATCCTAACCAATATGGTTATGACCATAACTACCTAACAGGATGCAAGTGTATGTTTATTTCAAGCTATCACATCATTTTACATCTGAAATAAATATCAGTACTGTGAATCTTATGTTAATAACCTGTTTGTTGACTAGCTTGAGACATTAACACATCATAAATGAAGCTGATGGGGCTCTTTATGAGTAGAGGGGGAATGTAAACATTCTTTAAATGAACACTACAATCCAGAGAAATGCTCTGAGTGAAATCTGAGCAATAAGTATGAAAGCCTGTTTCCGCCACAAAAAAAACAAAACAAGTATCCATAACTCAAAATTTTGACTTATTAACTAGAAATTTCGAGTTACTTTTCTCAAAATTTTGAGTTAATTACTCGAAATTTCGAGTTAGCTCTGCCAATCAGTAATCTACGTGAATGAGGTCACTTTCTTGTTACCCGGAAGCATATGGCGCAGAGTAACGCTCTCTCAAAACGGGATTGCAACAAAATGGCGCTTTCGCGAGTACGTTTGCCGATAGTAACGCAATGTGATTTAGCTAATGACACGAGGATTTCATCATTTTTTCAGCTAATACTGGTAGCTTAGCTGTAGCATTTGTACCTGAGGACTTCAGCTTCTGGGTAACAAGGAACTGACGTCATTCATGTAGATTACTGATTGGCAGCGCTAACTTGAAATTTCGAGTTACCTTTCTCAAAATTTTGAGTTAATAAGTCGAAATTTCGAGAAAATAACTCGAAATTTCGAGTTATGGATCCTTTTTTCCCCTTTAGTGGTGGAAACGGGCTTCCATAAATAAAAGCAGTGATTCTTGCGTCTTGTGGAAGAATGGACGCCTTGCCAGGGTGTTAGCCCATCGGTCTTTAGCTAATAATTTCAGTGAACAAATAAACTAAATATGTTTATTTTTTGTTTGGAAATCTGCCACAGATAGAGAGCAATAACATTAACATTTGGTCTGCACAGTGTGTTGCTGCAAGAAATCTTTGTCCTCAAATAATCTTTCGTCTATTTATGATTCAGCAGCATCAATCCCACAACAACATAATCAGCCCCAAAATATCCTGAATTGATCTGCTTTCGTCATTTTTTTCTCTAATCAATGTGGTTAAGCTTTTTTTTTCCAACCAGAAAAATGCCAAATGGTGTAATCCTAGCAGTGCAATCCTCTCAGAATGGTGACGTGTTGTGCAGATTGTCTGAGGGATCAGTGAGGAGCGGAGGCAGGCATCTCCTGAGGTCACTCTAAACTTTGCAGGCGTTATGTGATGTGCAGAACATTAATGAACAGGGATTTATCTGCATGCATTTATCTCTCTACAGGCATTTTCTACAAATTAGCTGTGGAAGTCCTGTGCTTCCATCGTATTAAGTAGTAAAGCCCAACAACCTTTATTCTTCCAGTGGTGCTACATACCTTTATAAAGCCCACAAACTTCAGCAATGCAATTAAAATAATATTTGAAAGAAGAGTTTGACTGGAAGTATAATGCTATTTTCATGCTCCAAAAAACCCCAAATATTCATCTGACCCATCTTTGCATAAATATTAAACATGCAGACATGTTGTATATCAACTGACTGTTAACACAAATATCTACTCAGTCACATGACAGCATGTGGCATGGTTGCTGTTGCCAGATGGGCTGGTCTCAGCCTTTCAGTAACTTTTGGTCTACTGGGATTTACTCAGACAGCCATCTCGAAGGTTTCGAGTGAACAGTCAAAAAAAGAAAATATCTAGTGAGCAGTAGTTCCCTGTGCCTTGTTGATGCCAGAGGTCAGTGGTCAGACTGCTTCGAGCTGACCGGAAGACGGCAAGTGTTTCCAGCCTCATATTACCAAAGCGTACCTAACCTCTTCAGCCCCAAGCCTAACTGATCTCCTGCCTTTTGCCCCTGTATCGGGGGCGTTGGGGCTTAAGAGGTTAAGTGTCTTACATATCAGATTGTTCAAGGAGCTTGGAAAGAAAGTGACTGGACTTCTTTAAGTTTTGCAAAGTAATATTAAAATAATAAAATAATTGAATTGAATTAAAGAGTTGTACCTTCAGAGGGCTGTTGAGCCACTACTAATCATGTGTCTCAACACATGAGCAAAGAAAAAAAAGGCATGGGTCATTATCACCAGAGGTTTCAGGTGAAACCATTGTGAGAACTTGCCTCACTTTATCATGTGACCTACTGAGATCACCTGATTTATGATGGGGATGTACAGCTGAGTTTTGTCCTATCCAGGTGTCTCTTCTGTGACATGTATTTATGGAGCGGCCGTTTGGTTTCTCCTGTGTAGAGGTCTGAGCACTCCTCGCTTGGGATGAACTAGTCTTTGTCTGAGGGTGTGGCTTTGTTTTGTCATGCTTGGAGAAAAGTCCCCATGACTTTCTCTGATAAACATGCCACGTGATGGATGACAATGTTGTTCTGTTTGCCATTCTGTTTCTCCCTAGTTGGTGTCTGACCTTGTTTCCTGTGCATCTTTGCTGGTTTGATTAAAGGCCCAGTTGGGATAACCACATTTTAAGAGCTTTCTTTATTTTCCCTCCCTGCTCCTTACAATGACCTGGGTGACTGCTAAGTAACACAAATACATATCAGACTGTTTTCATTTCAGCATCTAAAATGAAAATAGATCAAGTAAAATGAAACTTTCAATGTAGTTTCATTATTTATTTTCAAGTATAGTTGTTATGCAAACAAAGCCCTGCAATAAACCTTTCAGTGTACGCCTCACAACGTGGATATCCCAGTGGTCTGAAATGTGATTTCTCTGATTCACATCCATCAGATTATTGTTGTTGGAAGCATTTCAATGCATTTCTTCCTGGGCTGGATTTTATTACACTGTTCGGGCCTGTAAAGTGTGACTCAGTCCGTCCTGCAGCTCTGTTATAGGTATTTACTGAAGCATTCCTGCTGTGCTGGCTACTGACCAACAGATGGCGACATAGACTGTGTCTGTCAGTTCTTTGACTTTTGAATTTTTACATTTTGTAATTAGAGGGGTTTATTGTGTACACGGGTATTGTGCTAAGTCCTCAGTAAGTGTGTAGGTGACAAATTTAATTCAATTTAAATTAATAAAATACGAACCCTTAATCCCTATAGCAGTGAGAACTGGTGCTGTGGCTTGGATGCACTGGTCCCCTAAAGGAAATGGGTCAGTGAAAATCAATATATAGTCAATCTAGGTGATTGTCTACATGAATCCTGTGACCTTCCCAATGGAAGTCATGCTTCAACTACAGGGATCCCGGAATGCATGTTTTTCCTGCATAAAGGATTTTGTTTCGGTGTCCTCGAAAAGTTTTAAGCCACCCCAAAAGAAAATCCAGTTATAGACCGGATTTGGTCATTCGATTGCATACGATGGAACAGAAGAGATCACTGTTTATCTAATTGGCAGAACTAACTAGAAAATGTACCAAATTGTGTCAAATAAGATAACACACACATTGTCTTTAATGTGCGAGGACCAGCCACTCTTACAGCCAGGGGTAGTCACCTCCCCAAAGGAAAGAGCCTGTATGAAAATAAAATGAATCACATGTGACAGCCTTTGCAGTCACCAGATCACTACCTAACTGGATACCTTTAGGAGATTTTGTACCAGTGCATTAGACAACAATCTCCACTTTTTCAACAAAAAACACTAAATGAAGAATTATCTTGTAAAAGCATAGACTTCCAGACGTTTGGAGAGTCTATGCTGAGGCCCGTTGAAGCTGTTCTGATGAAAAGTTGTCGCCCAACACTTAATGTTGCCTTTTGCTTTGTCACCTGCAGCAGTTGCTTCTCTTCCTGCATTTTTGTCCAACTATCCGAAAAATTGTTTTTTTTTTATCTGCTTTCTTTGAGATTCTGACTTGATGTTCTTACCGTTTCGCTCTCATTACATCTCGTCTGGGAGGATTCTTGGAATTGATATTAGCATAATGCTGTGAGAAATGTTCCTGAGAAGTATTTTATTGTTGTGCTGCTTCATGACGTACCAAAAGGGCCGATACCCACAAAGCCTTATTTCATCACCATAGGCAGTAATATTTACGATTATTAATATTATAACTAATCCGCAATGTACAGTTTTTGGTTATTTTCATGATCTGCATTAGAAAGTCAAATCCCTCAGTGGATATAAATAAACCATGATGCTGAAGAAGATCAATATTTTCTGTTGCAGCATCGTACCATTTTTGGTCTTATTTTGTCAGATGTAAACTGGAGCAGCTGTGGTGCTTGAACCTGATGCAAGCACGCAAGAAGCATTGCTGCACATGGATTACGTGATCAGCAACTCTGTTATCTAAATTGTTATCAAATGGAAGGGAGGGGAAATCAAGTTTAAAAAGAAATATTTCATAGTTAATTTATAGTGACACTATAATACTCCTGAAAGCCTGGTAAAACAAAGATCCAAAAGTACAGCATCATTTAACTCGTTTCAGAGTTGATTAATTTTAGGGACTGAAGGGAGGTCTGCGGTCTAACCATGAGTTTGGAATTAACCGCAGGCTTTCCTGTCAGACCAAAGGTGAAACGGAAATAATCCGGCACGGCAAACATCAACATTTACGAGCAGGTCCAGGGCCAACTACAGATTTCACAAATGTTTAAAAACATCTTTCCTAATGACTGGCTTAAAGCCTTATGTAACCTCGGCACCACACAGTAATCACAGTCATATTTTTTGTGCAGTGCTGTTGCCACAGCGTCGGTATACTCAGATATCTCCTCAGTGGGTGGCTGCGAGGAGGAGCAGGGACCCCTGCTGCTCGCTGAGCTAAGTAGAGCCAGATTGCTGTGAGCAGCATGGGAAGAAGACAGTACGTGTGAATTATTAGATGACCCTCCAGAACAGCCAGAGACATGAAATCCTCTCCAGATGAGCCTTCTTACTCTGCAGAGAGCAGATCACAGAACCCTGGTTTCTATGGCAACAGGGAATCGTGTCTGACACGGCAAGCAGCACACGTTTTTTGAGGTGTTTTTTTTTCTTTCTCTCTGGTTCTTCGTACTTTTTAATCTTCTGTCAGACACATGCCTCCGCTGTGATGTCCTGAGAAAGGAAGGAAAGCTTCTGCAAAAGAAAAAGCACGAAAGGAGGGAAAATAGACGAATGCCCAACAACTTTAGAGCTCACCAAACAACATGTCTAATTATCTTAATCTGTAAAGAGTGTAAAAACAAAGTGCTAAATCTCCCCAAAAGACAAATAAGACAATTTGTGGTCACGATGGCTTGCATCTGTACTTTATTTAGGCTGGTTTCAGTGGCGGAGAATATATTTCAAATGTACAGCACTGAGCTATTTCAGAAAATTTCTATTTCATTCCACTTTTTACTTCTCTATAACTGTTGACACTGCTGCATTTAGATATGGTTGTTTTCTTGAGATTGTATCAGATCAACAGCAGATAGTAGGGTGTTTAAATAAAGTTGCGATTAGACTTTATTAATCCCGAGAAGGAGATTCATAAGCCACCCACGACGATGCATCATAAAATAATTAATATTAGCCCCAACTCTTCCTGCTGCACCATTTCAGAATCAGAATCAGCTTTTTGGCCAAGCATGCATACAGGTTCATAGAATCTGACTTTCATTGCTCTAAATGTGGTGTACACATGTTCAAACAAAAAACGGATATTATGTGTCAGTGAATTTGACAGACAGTGACAAGCATCTTTTTTTATTATGGTATAGCGACGGCACACGCTGTGTTATTTGCCTGATGGGACAAATAATAGAGTCAATACTTGGCTGTAGAGTCCATATTTGTCTGATGTCTCCTAGTGAAATAAACAGGTTCCTCTTGGATTGAAGTAAATTTCATTTTAATGTTGATCCTCTTATCTAAGTGGACAGCTTTACTTCCCAACCCACTGTCATTGAGCATTTTTCCACCAGTGAACGAAGCCAATATCGTGTGTGTATGAACCTGAAATCAGATGAGGCAGACAATTCAATTGTTTTTAAATTTAGTACTATATTAGTCATTAAAGTGATGGAACTTGTTGAAAACAGATTAATACAGTGCATGTGTTTTATTTAAGTTTGGTATGGAGACAGCACATTAATGTTTCCTGCATGTTTTTTCCATTAGTCACAAAACATTTAAACATATTTTATTTTCATTTCAGTCTCATCAGCATCTCTACAGATGAGGCATCTGGAGAAAATGCAGTTTGACTGTGAACCTCAGTTCACTTTTCCTCAAAGGAGCGTGCAGTGTTTGTAAAACAATGCATAATGCACCCACCTGTAACAGAATGCCATTTGACATATAGGGATGTAGATTTAGGGCACACAAAGAAAATAGCAAGTAGCTGAATGTCAAATTATTTGTAAGGTAGTGATTATTTTAAATATTTTCTATGCATATACCATGTAAAGCATAAGGCTTTCCAGTACCAAATAACATGAAATATGGGAAATGCTTTAAAGAACAGTAGCAGTGGAGGTTACTTCACAAATACCAACCTGTTATTGCAGCGCTGGTGCAGTTCAAATCCACAAACATCCAAATATACGAGTTTGATGATGGGACATCTGACTCAGAATGACTCAGTCCTGGAGCAGCGGCTACATCACTTGGATTGAATGATGAGAACAATGCTGTGTTCCAGGTTCATGCACTGAATTCTAGCCAAATTGGATAAGTCATGGTGGATTCATTCAGTGCGCTTTGTCACAAGTATGTTGTCTCATCAATAGCCTGAGTAAACCCAATAAAGTAGAAATTCAGCTAAAAAGAAGAGTCATCTGTCAGAAATGTATTTTCTTTGCCAGGTGAACTACTTTCAAACAGAAAAAACTCTTTGAACAAGCCTTAATTAATTTTTACTGCTTATGTTCTTATCCAGGCTCAAAGAATCTGTTTAAGGAGGGTAAACCTATTAGGAAAGTCATTCTGAGTCACTGAAATGGCTCATTATTTGTTATCTTCACGTTCCTGTTGTAAATGATGTTTTAATGCAGGAATGTGTCTGCATCATAAACCCAAACTGGGAGCTGGTTCCATAGTAGAGGAGGGCTCTGTCTCCCATTTTACTTTTAAAAAATCTAGGACATACAAGTAAAGTCCATTACACACCATTGCAAAAAAGCAATACAAGCTTGCGAATTTGATTTCATTGCATTTTTGTGAAGAATTCATCCCCATAAAACTCAGCGTGAAAAACTGAAGCCTATATCAAGCGATGATGAGCTGCCCCTGGTGCTTGTAAACATGAAAAATGAAGAAACTGATATTCTGGGTTCATCCAGTTATCACGAGAAGGCAGCAGCAGGGAGAATTTCATGATTTGATCCAGAAGTTGAAACTGTAACATTTGTTTCCAAATGCAGTGATCGGTAGAAAAAAGAAAAGTAATCACATGGATTTTATGTAAAATACAACAGGTTTTATGTGTCCGATGTGTAAAGTCTGCAGTCTGAGTAAGATAAGATAAGATAAGATAAGATAAGATAAGATAAGATAAGACTTTATTGATCCCACAACGGGGAAATTTTTGCGTCACCTCAGCTCAGGTACAGATATATGAAGGAAATACAAAAATACAAATAAGTACAATCAATGAAAAAAGTAAGATAATACACTATATACAATGGTAGCATACCCAGTATGTGATTATGGATATAGTTGGAAATATGGAAGACATAAACTATATAGCTTGGAAGGTCATGGAAGGTCCATTATGCATGAAGTGGTGACCGTGGATGTTCACAGTGTCCAGTGACTTGTGACATCGTGATTGAGGAGTTAGAGTCTAACTGCTGTTGGGATGAATGATCTGCGAAAGCGCTCCTTCCTGCAGTGAGGGTGTTTCAGTCTCTGATTAAAGGAGCTGCTCAGCCCACTCACATACTCATGCAGTGGGTGATGTGGGTTGTTCATGATGGATGTCAGCTTTACTAACATCCTCCCCTCACCAACCACCTCCACAGACTCCAGGGGACATCCCAGCACGGAGCTAGACCTCCGCACCAGTTTGTCAATCCTGCTTCTGTCCCTGTCCGTGCATCCACTCCCCCAGCAGGCCACTGCATAGAAAAGGGCAGATGCTACCACAGTGTCATAGAATGTCCTTAACAGAGTCCTGCAGACTCCGAAGGACCTCAGTCTCCTCAGCAGGTGGAGTCGACTCTGGCCCTTCTTATACAGGATGTCTGTATTTGTAGTCCAGTCCAGTTTATTGTTGAGGTGAACACCCAGGTACTTATAAGAGTCCACTATCTCAATGTCTTTCCCTTGGATGTTCACCGGTGTTGTAGGGGGTGACTTCCTCCTTAAGTCTATGATCATCTCCTTTGTCTTGCCGGCGTTGATTTGAAGTACGTTGGTCTCACACCAGCCAACAAAGTCACTGATGACCCCGCTGTATTCCTGATCATTCCCGTCTGATACGCATCCAATGATGGCTGTATCATCTGAGAACTTCTGTATATGGCAATCGTCCGAATTATAACAGAAGTCTGAAGTGTAAAGGCTGAACAAGAAAGGTGAGAGAACCGTGCCCTGTGGTGCCCTCGTGCTGCAGATTACCACCTCGGACACACAGTCATGGAGCCTCACATACTGTGGTCTGTTGGTAAGGTAGTCGATGGTCCATGCAGTCAGCTGTTTGCCTACTCCGGCTCCCTCCAGCTTCCCTCTCAGTAGTGCGGGTTGGATGGTGTTGAAAGCACTGGAGAAGCAGTGGAGAAGCGCTCTGTTGGGATAACATCTAAAAGTTCCCTAAAATCTGACGTCTGCTCATCCAAAATTTTGTATCTGGGAAGTAGGATTATAAATTCAGTGTGTCCATCTGTCTGCATGGATGGATAGGCTGGAGCCTATCCAAGCTGTAATAGCACGGGAGGTTCACTAGTCTATTCTCACCAACCGCCAATTTAGAATCCCCAGTTAACGTAACATGAATGTCTTTGGACTTTGTGAGGAAGCATGAGTGCCTGGAGGCAACCCACACAGACACGGGACATCCAAACTACCCACAAAGGGATCAGAGTGGGTCACAACATCATTATTGTGAATTTGCATCCATTGAGGCTTTCGTAACAGCTCCATGACAGATTAATGTAGTCACATTGTTCTAAAGGTGAAGGCCCTGTGGTGGTGCTTGAAAGTGCAATAATGGTGATATATTTTGCTTATATAAATATAACAAGGAGTAAGTAGATATTAGACCTCAAAGAGATATTTCCTATTCAGTCTGTGAAGGTTCTCAGTCATCCAGGTCATCGTAGTCAAAGGAGCTTGCAAAGAAAAGCATCTGGACTTCTTTAAGTTGCTTGAAGACGTTTCACCTCTCATCCGAGAAGCTTCTTCAGTTCTAAGGTCAAATGGTGGAGAGTCCCAGATATAACCTAGTGGGAGTATCCCCCCACAGAGGGACAAAAGGACCCCCTGATGATCCTCTAATCGCCTGAGCCAAGGTGTGTAACTGGGTGTGGGTCCCAATCAGCCAGAGTTTCGAGTGTGTTCATTGTGAAACCTGGCCCCACCTTATCATGCGAATTCCTGAGGTCAGATGGCCCAGGATGTGAGTGGGCGTTAAGGCGTCTGGGAAGGGATCTCAAAACTGGATTATAGATGGCAGAGAGTTGGTGTCGTAAACCCCCGCCTCTGTTCAAAGATGGTCGCTCACAGTGGACATAGATGGCTTCTTTCACTCCTCTTTCAAACCATCTGTCCTCTCTGTCCAAAATGTGAACATTGGCATCCTCGAAAGAGTGTCCTTTATCCTTAAGATGCAGATGGACTGCTGAGTCTTGTCCTGTGGAGGTGGCTCTTCTGTGTTGTGCCATGCGCTTGTGAAGTGGCTGTTTGGTCTCTCCAATGTAGAGGTCTGAGCATTCCTCGCTGCACTGTACAGCATACACCACATTGTTAAGCTTGTGTTTTGGCGTTTTGTCTTTCGGGTGAACCAGTTTCTGTCTGAGCGTGTTGCTGGGTCTGAAATACACTGGGATGTCATGCTTGGAGAAAACTCTCCTGAGTTTCTCTGATACACCGGCTACATAGGTGATGACAATGTTGTTGCGTCTGTCCTTCTTATCCTCCCTCGCTGGTGTCTGGTCTTCTTTTCTGTGCCTCTTTGCTGACTTTAAGAACGCCCATTTAGGATAGCCGCACGTTTTGAGTGCTTCCTTTACATGTGTGTGTTCCTTCTTTTTTCCTTCAGGCTTAGAGGGAACATGTTCTGCCCGGTGGTGTAGGGTCCTAATTACTCCAAGTTTGTGTTCCAAAGGGTGATGGGAGTCAAAGAGGAGGTACTGGTCCGTGTGTGTGGGCTTCCGGTAAACTTCGATGTTGAGTTTGCCGTTCTCTTCAATGTGCACGGCGCAGTCCAGGAAAGGCAAACAGTTGTCCTTTGTGTCCCTGGTGAACTTGATGTTTTTATCCACGGCGTTAATGTGCGCAGTGAAGGATTCCACTTCTTGTGTCTTGATTTTGACCCAGGTGTCGTCCACATATCTGTACCAGTGGCTGGGTACTCTTTCTTTGAAAGAGCCAAGAGCCTTCCTTTCCACTTCCTCCATGTAAAGGTTGGCTACAATAGGTGACACGGGGGGAACCCATGGCACAGCCATGTTTTTGTCTGTAAAAGCCTTCGTTGTACTTGAAATATGTAGTGGTGAGGCAGAGGTCTAACAGTGTGCAAATCTGATCGGGTGTGAAGTTGGTCCTGTCCTCCAAGGAGCTGTCTTCTTGTAGTCGTTTTCTGACAGTCTCCACGGCCTCCGTGGTGGGTATGCAAGTGAAGAGAGAGACTACATCAAAGGACACCATGGTTTCATCTGGATCCAGGGTAAGTTTCTGGACCTTGTCGGTGAAGTCGGTGGAGTTCTTGATGTGGTGTGGGGTGTTCCCCACGAGAGGCGCAAGGATGGTAGCAAGGTGTTTAGCAATGTTGTAAGTGGCTGAGTTTATGCTACTGACTATGGGTCTGAGTGGGACAGCTTCCTTGTGGATCTTAGGAAGTCCATAGATGCAGGGTATGGCATCCCCTGCGTAAAGGCAGTGATATGTAAGGCGGTCAATAATTTTGTCCTTTTCAAAGTCTTGAAGGCAAGCTATAACTTTCTTTTTGTAGCTGCTTGTGGGGTCTCGCTTTAGGGCTTCGTAGGTATTGTTGTCACTGAGGAGAGTAGTGATCTTTGTACGGTAATCTGTAGTGTTTAGGACCATGGTGCATTTTCCCTTATCAGCTGGTAAAACAGTGATGTTGTGGTCTTTGCTCAGGGAAGTGACGGCCTTCTTTTCCTGTATTGTGAGGTTGGATGGAGGGACTTTGGCACTGGAGAGCGTGGCTGAGACTTTCATCCTGATTTGCTCTGCTTCTGTCTGTGATAATTTATTAATCCGTATGGCAGATTCTGTGGCTGTGATGAGGTCCACTATGGGCAACTGTTGTGGAGAAATGGCAAAATTGAGTCCTTTGGCTAATACTCTCTTTTCAGGTTCAGTGAGAATCCTGTCTGAAAAGTTCTTAACCCATTTCTCCTGACTGACATCAGGTGTGTTTTCTTCTCTGGGTTGTGTAGGTTCAGGATGAGGAGTGTGTGTTTTTGAAAGCAAGGTGTGAACATGTTCCCTCTAAGCCTGAAGGAAAAAAGAAGGAACACACACATGTAAAGGAAGCACTCAAAACGTGCGGCTATCCTAAATGAGCGTTCTTAAAGTCAGCAAAAAGGCACAGAAAAGAAGACCAGACACCAGCGAGGGAGGATAAGAAGGACAGACGCAACAACATTGTCATCACCTATGTAGCCGGTGTATCAGAGAAACTCAGGAGAGTTTTCTCCAAGCATGACATCCCAGTGTATTTCAGACCCAGCAACACGCTCAGACAGAAACTGGTTCACCCGAAAGACAAAACGCCAAAACACAAACTTAACAATGTGGTGTATGCTGTACAGTGCAGCGAGGAATGCTCAGACCTCTACATTGGAGAGACCAAACAGCCACTTCACAAGTGCATGGCACAACACAGAAGAGCCACCTCCACAGGACAAGACTCAGCAGTCCATCTGCATCTTAAGGATAAAGGACACTCTTTCGAGGATGCCAATGTTCACATTTTGGACAGAGAGGACAGATGGTTTGAAAGAGGAGTGAAAGAAGCCATCTATGTCCACTGTGAGCGACCATCTTTGAACAGAGGCGGGGGTTTACGACACCAACTCTCTGCCATCTATAATCCAGTTTTGAGATCCCTTCCCAGACGCCTTAACGCCCACTCACATCCTGGGCCATCTGACCTCAGGAATTCGCATGATAAGGTGGGGCCAGGTTTCACAATGAACTCACCCGAAACTCTGGCTGATTGGGACCCACGCCCAGTTTTCCACCTTGGCTCAGGCGATTAGAGGATCATCAGGGGGTCCTTTTGTCCCTCTGTGGGGGGATACTCCCACTAGGTTATATCTGGGACTCTCCACCATTTGACCTTAGAACTGAAGAAGCTTCTCGGATGAGAGGTGAAACGTCTTCAAGCAACTTAAAGAAGTCCAGACGCTTTTCTTTGCAAATTTCCTATTCAGGTTTTTCTTGTCACTTCTGGCTCCAAAAAACAAGGAGGTGAGGGCCAAACTGACTTAAGGCTTCAAAACAAACCCCCACAAACTAATGGCTGACCCAACTTTGCTACTGTACATTCACGTCTTTTATAACCCTAACATTTTCATGTCATCAGTTCAAACATGGTAATATAAGTGAGTTAAAGGCTGCTGCGTTTGGTGTGTTCACTTGGCAGTCGGTATTATGAAAAACAGCCTGAATCCATTAAGTTTTTCAGTTAAGGAGCAAAAAAAACAAAACAACAAAAAAACAAACCAAAAAAACTCCACCCAACCAAACAAACAAACATATAAAACAAATAAAAATCGTCAATCTATCTAACAGCAGGTGAGAGGTTTCAGCCTGAATCAAAGTGGTCAACTGTTATGGCCAAAGAGCAGGTTATTTTCTTGCTCTGTCTCCTCTTCCTCATCAAAACCCAGATTTAAAAAGATGATGCACTTGGGATTTGTAGCTTTTCCTGCCTGTTCCCTGCTGTTAAACCATCATAAAATGAATAATCACCACTCATCACATCACCAAGCTGTTGATACACTGCCACAATTTGTAAAGTGAGATGAGGTGGGAGTGACTACATGGTGTCCGGGCAATAACTGCGAGTTGGGTGTTTGTAGCTGCAGTTAATGACACTATCTGTGATGGGAGAGGACATGGGCTCTCAAACGAAACACTGGATGGTGACACTGCAAGAAGTTTTTTATCCTGCTCTAGCAGCTGTGGGCATCCCATGTAAGTACATTTCAAAAGATAGTGCAGCTAACTGGTTTCATATGAAAATATTTCACTATTTTAGACCATTTAGAAACTTTCCTGCTGAGTAACAAGTTACCTTAACTGACACTAACCTTTTCTCAGCCAACATCGTCACCTTTCTAATCATCTGGAAGAGGAACTGCACCCTCTCCAGATCCAGTGCCTTGTATCTGATGGCCATCTCAGTGGCAGACAACTTTGTCCTGATGTTCATTGTGATTCTCGAGCTTTCTTTGAAGTACCACCAGCAGGAGCCATTTTGGAGCTATGAGCCTTGGTGCAGCCTGAGGGACATTTTTAATTACGGTGCCTATAATGCCTCTACTTGGCTTGTGGTTCTGTTTACAGTGGAGCGTTTTATTGCCATTCACACGTGGAAAATCAAACCTAAAATCTGCAATCAGAGATGTGCAGCATGGACTATAGCAGCCACGTTTGTTTTCAGTCATCTTTTTGCCATTCCTCACTACTGGTCTAATATCTCAGTCCATGATAATAATCAGACCAGGTGTATTTACAACCCAGAGGCACCGACTCGGTTCATTCATGCCCTGGTCTGGATTCAAACACTGCAAGCCTACATGTTCCCCTTTCTCATCATCCTCACAGTTAACGGGTTGACCTTACAACTGATTTCTCTCAGTAGCCGGGTTCACATCCCTGCAGGATTGGCTCCTGGGGTTTGCAAAGTCAGGCCCCTTCTTCGCTCCCGGAGAAGAAAATCAGTGGTTCTTTTAGTGACCGTATCCATGAGTTTTGTGCTGCTGTCTGTCACGCGCGCTATAACTCAGATCATCCTTCGCACAACTGAGTTGTACACTTTGGATCGTAATGATTATAATCACCAAATAAATATAGCAGCTGATGCTGGGACCATGCTCTGCCTGAGCAATGCTGCTGCAAACATGTACCTGTATGTATGCACCCAGTCCAGGTTTCGCCAGGAGTTCTCGGCTTGTATTTATCAGGCGTCCTTCTATTGCAAAACAAAACTACAGAAAGTCAAAGAAAATTCTCGGTGTGATTAGAAAACACAATCATGGAGATATTATCCTCAGCAAAGCTTTTACAGGTGCAAGCGTTCTTAGGGCAGCCATAACAAGTTAATGACTTTGTTTTTCTCAAAAGGCCACAAACCATTTAACTGAACTAAGACTCCATAAAATACAATTTAATTTTCTTTATTACTTTGCTTTACTCTTTATGTCACCCATCCCATTAAACAAAATATATGGATTTCCTGCCAAATTAACGATCTTGACACACAGCTCCATTGTTTGACTTGCACTTTAAAATAATGAATTAATTTCCTGCGTTTCCAAACCTGGACAATCAAAGCTGGCAAACAAACAAGGAGAGTCACGCTCCAGCAATCAGTTCAGTCAGATAACCATCATGATTTAGGTGTGCTGAATAGCTTTTATGGGTTTTTTTTAATGACAAAACAAACATGTCACATAAAAGTTTCGTTTAATTTAAAGAAATGATGTTTAAATATTACTGAACTGTTACTCCTGTCATTTGGAATCTTTATTTTAAATTATGCTGCAGAAACATGGATCTGTTTGTTTTCTTTCAAACTTTCTGGTCTTTAATTACAAGTCTGCAATAATAGATGCACAGCAGTGTAACTGCGTGCAAATATGTCATTAGGTTTTGACCTAAAATATTATGCTTTAGGTCAAAGCTAATGGTTGCCACAATCCAGTCTTTAAGTGATGATGTGATGAATCCTGCTTCCGGGCCCAAACTACTCTGCGTTTAATAAGGCTTTTGTGTTTCTTACTTGTTTTAATGCTTTGTATCTTGTTCTATTTAATCTCAACAAGCCCCTAAAACAGTCAGTGATCACTGTCGGCCTCTCTTGGTTTTTATTACTGCTAATCATTTTAAAGCTCAGTTTTTAAAACCTTACAATGTCACTACAGCTCAGCCCATGCAGCAGTATATTGATAATTAACCTCATATTGTGGATGGATTATCTCAGTTGTTCTCCTGGCTGAAGTTCAGTCCGTTTACAGCATCCTGCCATGCGATTGCATTTGTCCCGAACCATCGGGAACCCTCACGTTAACTTTTACAGAGTAGAAAAAAGTTAGCGTTCATCCTCCAGCTTCACTGTTTATATTATGCTAACATAGCTGTGTCGCTAGCGATCATGTAGCACATCATTGTATACCAGCTAGCCAAACTTCAGTAACCCTACAAACGTCCCTGCTGTTTACTTTCCTGTCTTCATGTATGTCAGAAATGATAGCAGAGCTGTACGTCTTAATTTGTTTCATAAATCCCTCAGTCAGAACATGGTATATTATGACTAGTGAGCTAACTTCCTGCTAACTTCTAACTCTGTTAAATTTCATAAATTTGGTTTTCGTGAATGCATGGATGTTAAACTTAATTGTTAAACCAGGTAGAGCAGCAGCACTGATCATTTTATTACAGATGAAGGGATTTAGACAGTTTTTAACTCTCAGTGATGCCGCAGTAATCGTTTGACTTTGGGACCTGCAGCAGAGTTAGGCACGGCTAATGATGTCAGACCGTATAGATGTAACAACTCTGTTGTAGACTCCAGGGCAGGTAATTTTGGGGCCCTTACCACCACTTCATACCTGAGCAAGTCCACTATTTACCAATTTTACACACACTGTAAATGCAAAAGAAATATCAGGTTTTGATCATCATGGACTACTACCACCATCAGTGAATATGTACAAAAATAGAATTTTGGGTTAAAATTCAGTTAAAAAAACACTGGACTGCATTAATAAAGTTATATTTTGTTCAGAAAATGGAACCACAACGTAAACATATAATAGAACTTTTTCATATCTGTCCAACTTTAACGAAATAAATAATTTAAGCTGTGCATGCTGTGTGAGATGTGAAAAGGGGCACTTTTCTGCTGGAGATTTGGTTCACAGATCTTCTCAAACTTTTTATGAATACATGGTGGTACCTTCAGGCTTTCTCTACAATAAAACAAAAATGAACTTTTTTGACATGTTATTACAGTTTTTTCTGAATGCTTAAACCCTAACTGTGATTCCTGTAGCACAATCTCTAAAACTATTCAGACTTATAGCAAAACCACTCACTGAGTTTGCAAAACTAAAAGCACAAAAACTGCTTTGCACTCAGTTTGCAATTTTGTAACACACACTTTGCACAACTGTAGGCACAATTCACTGCACAACACTCAATTACCAAATTTCCAACACACTCCTAGCAAAAGTATACACATGTATGGCTATCATTAAAACTAATTTGCCAACTGTCTGGCACACTTTCACATGTGAAAACTTTTTTAGATAATTAGTTCACTTTGCAATCAGCCTAAGCACTATAATACAGGTAAGCTGTGTGTGCGGAGTACAATGGAGGGAGCAGAAAGAGTGAGAAGTAGAGGAGGCCGAGGAAGAGGACGTGGAGGTGAAGAAGTAGGATGAAGAGGACGACAAGGACAAGGAGGAGCAAGAGGAAGACGAGGAGGGGGGAGAGGAAGAGGAGGAGGGGGGAGAGGAAGGGTAGGAAGAGTAAGAAATAGAATTGCTGATGACATCAGAGCTACAATAGTGGACCATGTAATCAACCGTGGAATGACCCTGAGGGTAGCTGGCCAACGGGTCCAGCCTAACTCGAGCCGCTACACTGTAGCAAGTACCATAAGGACATCTTGAAATGAGAATCGGTTAGTACAGTCACTTTGCACAAAGATTTGTAGCACTGCCATATGCCAATGAGAAACACACCAATACCATTGATGTAAAAATACTGAAATTGTTACTTTACAGAATTGCTAGATGACCAGATGCTGGGGGCAGAGGAAGCATGTTCACTGCAGACCAAGTAACCCATATAGTCACTATGGCGATTGCAAATAATCCTATACTTGGAAATAAACACTTGTGTTTGTTTTGATGTGTTTGAATAAACACCAGTACTTGAAGTTTGGATCCCTCTATGCTTATGATCCCAAACACACTGAAAGTTCAGTAAAAGCATGCCTGGATAGAAAAAACAGATAGTGACAGTCCCCAGAGCCTTGACCTCAATATTACTAAAGCAGTGTGCGATCATCTTGACTGAGAATGGAACAAATGGCAGCCAACATCAAAAGAAAAGCTTTGAATCTTATTCAGGAATCCTGGGGAAATATTCCTGAAGGCTTCCTAACAAATTACAAGAAATCTTGAGAGCTCAGACTGTGTTTAAGAATAAAGGTAGTCATACCAAATATTGACTGTCAAGCGTGTTAGAATTCTTCATTCTTTGTTTTTGCTTTAAATGTTGTAGAGTATTTCTATCTATTCTTGCACCTATTCCCCATTTGCACAATCCTGCATACGTAAGTCCTTGGCCACCTGCTTAACAGCTTCAAGGTTATTTCTTGAAACAGCTATGTTGATGATTCACAGCTGTACTTTCCCGTTAAGCCACAACCACAAGAGCCTCTACGATTCTACTCAGCTAGTACAATTCAATATAAAATTCTTTGCTTCAAATGATGGTGTTACTTTTGATCAAGATCTCCAAAGTCATCCAGCGTTGCTCTTTTCATCTAACAAAGAAAATCAATCAGCCTAAGCACTATAATCCAGGTAAGCTGTGTGTGCGGAGTACAATGGAGGGAGCAGAAAGAGTGAGAAGTAGAGGAGGCTGAGGAAGAGGACGTGGAGGTGAAGAAGTAGGATGAAGAGGACGACAAGGACAAGGAGGAGCAAGAGGAAGACGAGGAGGGGGGAGAGGAAGATGAGGAGGGGGGAGAGGAAGGGTAGGAAGAGTAAGAAATAGAATTGCTGATGACATCAGAGCTACAATAGTGGACCATGTAATCAACCGTGGAATGACCCTGAGGGTAGCTGGCCAACGGGTCCAGCCTAACTCGAGCCGCTACACTGTAGCAAGTACCATAGGGACATCTTGAAATGAGAATCGGTTAGTACAGTCACTTTGCACAAAGATTTGTAGCACTGCCATATGCCAATGAGAAACACACCAATACCATTGATGTAAAAATACTGAAATTGTTACTTTACAGAATTGCTAGATGACCAGATGCTGGGGGCAGAGGAAGCATGTTCACTGCAGACCAAGTAACCCATATAGTCATTATGGCGATTGCAAATAATCCTATACTTGGAAATAAACACTTGTGTTTGTTTTGATGTGTTTGAATAAACACCAGTACTTGAAGTTTGGATCCCTCTATGCTTATGGATCTATGACAGAAGTATGAGCTCAAACTGACATAGCCTACCTTGTGCACAGAGAAAGCAGGGCTAGGAGGAGGAGTTGGCCGTCCGACTGCGGTCTGGGGTGTGGGGCCTCCCTGCTGCTGCGAGTCGGGGTGGTCTGCCTCTCCCCACCGCAGGGAAAAAGGTAACACCACCTGGGTCTGGGTGCAATTCCCCCCTCCAGGGGCAAGGGTACCTAGACCCGGTTTGTAGAGTACGCTTGGGGAGTGTGATTGTGTGTACAGCGTCTCTTTATGTCTGTCTCCACGTTGGTTGAGTGTGGAGTGAGTGCATATGAGAGCATGAGGGTGGGAATGGATGTTTGTGTCTGTGTGTGCCCGTATGTCTGTGTCTATATGTCAGGTTGGGTATCAGACGCCACCTCTCTGGGGACACCTCAGGCCCTCCAAGGTTTGGAGGCCTATCTCCACCCACCACCACTTCCCCTGCCGGTGGCGGACTCCCTCAGGTGTCGGTGTGTTGGTGGTTCTTTGTGTCTGGGGGTGGGCGTCCGGGTACACACCGGCTCACTCCTTGGCGGCCGCTTGTCGGGGCCTGGGGCCTGGGGCTCGCTCGGGCCCCTTTGGAGGTGGGTTGCCCCCGGCCTCTCGGCCTGGGGCTCGGTCACTCAGGCACAGCTGGGGGCCGGCGGAGCTCACGGGCGCGTCACTGCAACTCCCCCTGACTTCTGCTCCGCGGCTGCTGGGCGAGCCCTCATCTGGGACTCTCCTCAGCTCTTACTGGAACAGTGGCGCGGCTGCCCCTCTGTTGGTCTTCCATGGTCTCTTGTGTTCTGGGGGCCTCTGGATGTCTGGAGTTTTGATCTCCTCCATACCCACTTCACACCCTGGAGGACGGGGCTGTGGCCCCCCCACACTCCCTAGCAGATCATTACATGGAGAAACCTTTGGAATGCAAGCATGCTGATCCACACAGGTATGCACACATGGGTATTCACAGACGCGGACTAAAGCTTTCTTGGCTGCTGCCTCAAAGCACACTGTGCGCTGTCTATCTTGCGTGCTGCACAATATCGTTTATTATTTAGTAAATATTGATATCTATGACTAGCTAGTTTATTGTGATGGTGCTTTGTTTTCTCTATTATTATGTTGCTCTTTGTTGTTTGCTGTCTTCTGTTTGTTTTTTTTGTTTGTTTGTTTTCTCCATACAGGTGACCCAGGAGTTCTTTTTTTTTTTCTCTCTCTTCCCCCCCTTCTCACCGTCTCTTCTCCCCTTTGGTTTTCTTTCTTTCTCTCCCCCTCTTTCTCTCATTCATTCCCCCTGTCCTATTTATTTAAAAAAAAAAAAAAAAAAAAAATGACAAAGGATGAACTGAAGCTCTGCCATCACGTAATGTCGCATACTGCTGTTTCTGATGTCATTTAAAAAAAAAAAAAAAAAAAAAAGGAAACACCATTTTTACAAAGGTGTGAAGAGTTAATCTAGCTGTGTTCGCTTTTGCAAGAGAACTACAATGTTTTGATTATTGGGTGACAGGTTTTCTTATTTGTGTGAAGAGTTTTGCAAAATTAGCCAATGGTTACAAAAAATGTGCTTAAGCAATCAGAAAAAACTGTATTTATTGACTTTTTCTTATTACTTACACTCAAAAAAATGAATGAGGTGGATTGTTCAGTGTATATTAATTATTTATTTTCATTTTACTTAAAATATATGTTTTTGTTAAGTTAACATATGTTTTTCTAATCAAGTCTACGTAATTGTGTCTATTATTCAACGTACATAATACTAATGTGTTACTTGATCGCATAACATTTAAGTTAAGTCAATGAGGATCGATATACCTTGTATATCCACAAGGTGGCAGTAATGCAAAAACAGTTGTAATGAAACCGCGCAGAACAAGAAGGTTTCACGGCTTGTGCCTGCTCATGCGCAAATTTAACTGAAAAAGGCTGTTTTGGCGCCAAGCTGCTGTTTCTTTGAGAGGTAAGACCACTTTTTTCTTTGACTATGTTGTGTAGTATCTATATGTCCAGCATGGTTATATTTTGCGTTTGTCTTACAAGACATGTTATATCGTTTGCGTGTGCTTGTTTTACATTAGTTTTACTGGGTCCTGGACATGCTTATTTTGTGGACTGTGTAAGAAACATTTTTATTGTTTTTTGTTTTATTAAGGGATTAGCTACAGGGGTTCATGGGGTTATTCTTTCAAGGGGTTATTTTTCCATTTGTGTAGCGAGCGAAAGCCACCGAGTAACCGCTAAGGGCCTCTATACTACTTGTGCAAACTTTCAGGCCCAAAGCTCTCACAGGAACAAGCCCAGAATAAACAGGACAAGAGGGTCAATATCAGTCAGATATGTTAAAATTTATTATTTTAAAAGAACACAAAGGGTTTGCAAAAGGCCTAAAACATCAAAATGGTAAAAGGTCACTAACGACCACAAGATAGTGTTATTGGTGCAACCTGCCAGCAATGCAACTATCACCTGAGGGCTTGCTCTCCCTTGGCGGTCCCAGATGCTCGTTGCTTTAAAAGAAACAAATCCACCCCAAATAAATACGAGCCCAACAGAACACTTATCGCATGCACTAAGTGCTAGTTCAGGCAATAATTGGTGGCACTAAAAATCACTCTTAATAAAAACCTATTCACTGCAAATCCACACAGAGCACCTCTAAAGATCCTAATTCCCCTAAGGTAAGAGCCCCACTCAGGGATTGCACAATGCCCGACTAATATTGCACCAGCCCAGTAGAAATAAAAACAAACCCGGCATAAAAAAAACAGTTTTAAAAGGTGACCCTACCAAAACCAAAAAACACAACAACAAGGAGAAGGAGGAAAAAAACAGTGACAAATTCACATGTGCAGCCTGCCCTGCAGGAGGCAATACAATATAAATTAGATTATAGTGCATCAATATACTTTTTTTTAAATGTCAAATATATTAAGTTAACATACCTCCAGCAGACAACTGTGTTTGCTGCACACCTGGCTTATCTTGGCTTATCTTGTAAAAATCACTACTAAAACATAAAATACAATAAACATCAAATACATTTCAACAAATTTAAAAAAAAACACTAAAAGAAAAACAGCCTGTACCTCGAACCTCTGCTGTAGAGGTTTACAACAACTGTTTGTGTAGCAGACAATTAAAACTTCTCAGGCTCTTCACCTACTCACACAACCATTGTTCACAGCCGCTCGTCAGTGGAAATGAAGAGCACCTGCTGCTACTTCCTCTTTTATACCCTCCATTGGGTCCCCTGGGTCCTAAAGACTTCCCATTACAATTGCCCCCGTTTTAAAAGGTCACTGTCCCGGTGACCACTTACTGCCAGGGCCTAAATAAATTTTGGGGCAAATCATTATGGACAAGAGAGCTCTGTGAATCGCTAGTGAGAACAGCAGTAGTCTGATTTACTGACCGTGGGAGATTAAAGGGGTTAGAATGCTTTCCTGCTGTACTTCTTTTAGGCCGCCCCTGAACTCTTCCCGAGTCCTGCTCTAAAACATTCTCCCTATTATCAATCCCACTTTCCTCTGGCTGTTCTGGAACTATGGATACAGGGTTCAAGTTGCTCGAGCCTATGCTACTAGTTTCACTAACAAGCTCGGGAACACATACCGAGGGTGGCTGATCTTTGGGTGGGTTTGGAACAAGGGCGAGTACAACTCCACCAGCCTCACTGTCATCATCTGGTGTATCTGATGTTGACTGCCGGGGTGACTCAACTACCAGCCCTGGGTCAGAGAGAGGATATTCGTCTGGAGCAGGTGCTACAATACCTGAGGGTATTACTCTCAACTCGGCCCGATTTAAGTTCTTGTCTGGACCTGAACGATCTCTAGGGCGTATTTTGTAAACCCTGCCTTCTTTGTCCATACTCTGCACAACAACATACACCATAGGATCCCAGGCATCGTGGATCTTATGGCGGCCTAAAGGATGACTTTTCCGATAAACCAGAGTACCTGGGGAGAGAAGGGAAGTAACTGTGGGCTGAAAATGTTTATTTCTCCTCTCTGCAGCTTGTTGGAGTTGTTCTTTCGCATGCACATAAACTGAACTTAGACGTTGTTTATGCTCCTCTACCCACTCCTGCGCAGATCTAGACATTGGTTCCGACTGGGAAGCCCCCAGTAAGAAGTCAACGGGCAACTGGGGCTTCTGACCAAACATAAGCTCATAAGGTGAAAAACCGGTGGACTGATGTTCTGTGGTATTGTAAGCATACAATACCTGTGGCAAGTATTGCGGCCACTTTCTTTTCTTATCAGGAGGGAGCGTACGCAACAGATCATGGAGTGTTCTGTTAAATCTCTCGCATTGTCCATTGCCCTCAGGATGATATGGTGTGGTCCTGCTTTTGTCTATGCCGTACAGGTGACACAGACGTTTCAGCAAGTCTCCCTCAAAGCTCTTTCCCTGATCACTATGGATACGCTTAGGGACCCCATAGATATAAAACCATTTTTCAGTTAATACCCGTGCCACTGTACTTGCCCGTTGATCTACTGTAGGGTATGCTTGAGAGAACTTTGAAAACACATCAGTGACCACAAGTACATTCTCACGCCCATCACTAGACTTGTCCAAAACACTGAAATCAATGGCAATGACTTCCAGGGGTTTAGAAGCCACCAAACCCCCCCTGAATGTGCGAACTTTTGGTTTTACAGCCTTTGCCAAGACACAACGATCGCACTCCTGACAATATTTCTCAATGTCACGTGCCATAAAGGGCCAAAAACACCTTTCTCTCACCAGGCTGGTAGTGCGTCCAATGCCTTGATGCCCATGATCATCATGTAAACTTCTCAGGACCTCTGTTTGCAAGCACTGGGGTAGCAACAGTTGAAACAAAACTTGGCCATTACCAGGTGTCTGAACTTGACGATACAAGACACCTTCCTTCAACTTGATTCTGGGCCACTGTTGCACCAACTTTTTCACTCCCTTACTTACATTACCCATTTCCTGCTTGGTAGGCAGCCTCCCTCTTTCCTTCTTGCTCCTGAGATAAAACTGCCCCTAACCCTGCCTGACTAGCATCTATCTCAAGGACAAAAGGTTTAGCAAAATCTGCATATGCCAATACTGGGGCACTAACCAGCAGCCTTTTTAGTGTTTGGAATGCATTCTCACATTCCTCACTCCAAAGGTGACACATTGCCCCACTGGCACCACTTCTACGTTTCTTCTTGGTACCTCCCAGCTCGCCCACCAGCCGGTGGAGCGGGGCAGCATACTTGGCAAAACCTTCAACAAAACGCCGATAATATGAGGCAAATCCCAGAAATGACTGTAGCTCTGTACAAGTAGTCGGTCGTGCCCACTCAGCCACTGCACTAATCTTAGAAGGGTCGGTCGCCACCCCAGAAGCCGATATCACATGCCCGAGGTATTGAACCTCTGGCTGGAAAAAGTGACACTTCTCCAGCTTCAACTTTAGATTGTGTTCTTTGAGCCGCGTTAAGACCAAGTCAAGACGCTCCAGATGCTGCTCAAAGGAGGATGAAAACACAACAATATCATCCAGGTACAATAAAAGGGACTGGAAACTTTGATCCCCAAAAATCCGCTCCATTAGCCTCTGAAAGGTGCTAGGGGCATTACAAAGCCCAAATGGCATTCGATTGAATTCGAACAGACCAAAAGGGGTACAGAAAGCAGTCTTGGCTTTGTCCTTCTCGGCCACTGGTACTTGATTATACCCACTTGCAAGGTCCAATGTAGAGAACCACTGTGCTCCCGTCAGGGCATCTAATGACTCCTCAATACGGGGTAATGGATAAGCATCTTTCCGTGTCTTGGCATTAAGCAAACGGTAATCAACACACAGCCTAATCTCTCCATTTTTCTTGAAAACCACCACAATTGGGGAAGAATAAGGGCTACTGCTTAGACGCACTACCCCCCGATCCAACAAATCTTTAATATGGGCTTTCACTTGTTCATACTGAGAGGGTGGGAGCCTGCGATACCGCTGTCGCACTGGGGCATCATCCATTAAAGGGATCTCATGTTCCACCAATGTGGTACATCCTAAATCTCCCTCCCCATAGCTGAAAACTGAACAATACTTCTGCAAAAGTGACACTCCTTGTTGTGACTGTTCATTGGACAAGTTAGGCCATGAGAGCTCGGAAAAATCAAGGTGCGGATGCGCCTGTACAGTCACTTCGTGCATCGTTATCTGCAACGTGGGATCATCAGACTCTGCAGTAATGACAGAGTCCCCAGATGATGGAGGGTCAACCAGATGCAATTCACCTAGTTGTGTACAGGGCGGTAACCAAACATCCTCAATTCCCACATTAACCACCGGAATGTCAACAACACCCTGTTCAACAGAAAGGAGGGCCGGAGAAACCAAGATGCCCCCTGGCAGGGGATTACCTGTCGCTATGGGCTCCAGGAGCACTGATGGAAGGTTAATGTTAGCAGCAGAGGGGCAGCTAGTACGTATCCATTTCAACGAACCAGCAGGGACACAAACAGCTCGACCGTGGACTTTTGCTTTACCTAAATACCCGGATGTATTCAAAGCCTCAATGCGCTGACACTTGTGAAGTGTCTCTCTCCACGTCTTACTGGCATTTTCAAGGGCAGGAGATTCAAACAGACGAGGGCCAAACTGCTCAAAGAGTAGGTGGTAACAACGGCTAATGATATTCATCCCCAAGAGGCCAGGCACACTCTGTGGCTGATGAACGCTCCCATCTAGAGGGTCCTCCACCACCAACACGCCCATTTTTGTCAGGGTGCCACCAAAAACAGTCACATCAAGCTCCATGTAGCCTATATAGGGGATTTTCAACCCATTAGCTGCCCTGAGGCGTAACCATTGGCATTTCTTTAAGTGCCCCACCCCCTGCGACCTGAAGTGCTTCTCAAAGAAACTCTCTCGAATAGTGGTGACCATGGACCCAGTATCCAAAAGACAGGGAACTATAACACCCCCCATTTCTATTTCCACCACTGGACAATTCCCAATTAGTCGAGAGGGATCTTCCATAACAACTTCAGCTGAGCCTATAAACCCTGTTCCTGATGCCTGGCTCTCTGCACCAGAGGGACCTAGTTTCCCGATGGCTGAGACTCAGGGCCTTGTTCCACAACCTGACTTTGTACATGTGCATCAGCATGAGACCCACCACTATTCTTTATAGCTGGATGTTTTACCCTACAGAACCTGGCAATATGACCAGCCCTACCACACAGATGGCAAATTGGCTTTCCATCTGCCTGGAAACGAAAAGGCCTAGTTGTGGGAGGGGTCAGGGGTAGTTCAGTCTGAGACGGCTGTGAAAATTGGACAGACATTTGCTTCATGAGCGTATCCAATTGAACCTGTTGTTTACGAAGGCACTCTTTTATCTGTAGAATGTCATCATTAGGCCCAAGGGTGGCTGCATGCATCTCTGCATTAACTCCCTCTACTACCTGACAGTTCGTATCACAAGAATAGGCTCGGGACCTAGTTTTCCCTCCCTGCCTACCTACATCAGCCCACTTAAGGGCGATACTGCGTAGGGCAAGAAAGGACATGTCTGGTGTTTGAAGGACCCGCTGTTTCAGCTCTCTGCGCAGCATATCATCATGGACATGTTCAGTAAACTGGTCCCTTAGCAATATATCAGAATTTGGAATACCACCTGGTGTCTTACAGATTACAGTGTCCATTAAAGATTTAAGGGCATGAGAGTAATCTCGCAGAGATTCCCCTTCTCGCTGGGTGCGCTGGAAGAACTGTAGCTGGGCAGCTACATATGACTGAGTGCAGCTATAGTGCTCGACCAAAATATCAAAGATCTTGTCAGGAGTGTCTCTGCTGATACTCGAATGAAAACAGACCTCAGATTTAGCACTGCCATCAAGATGGTCCATCACAAACATCACTTGTGCTGCTCTTGACATAGGACGAATCTCCAGGCATCTACGTACTTCTTCAACCCACTGGTCAACAGTTAACAAGTCCACTGGCAATTTACCAGTAAACCTTGGGCATTTACGCTCCCGAGGTGCATAAACGTAACACACATTTGTAGCTTCATTTATTGGGTTCATATTTGATGGCACAGTAGATGGACCTGGCACTGGATCTGGCACTAGACCAGTCACAGGAGAACGTTCCTGTAATTGGTCTCTCAACTGTTCATTTGCTGCTTTTAGCTGTTGCAGCTGCTCCAAGAGGGCCTGTACGTCGTCCATAGGGTCGGCGAAGGAGGTTTATTATCCCCGCAGCAGCCCAACCGTTGGCTTCCGCTCCGTAGAAGATGTCACTGTTTTTCCTCCTCTCCTCTAACACTCTTACTAAAATAAACAGGGCCACACTAAAATAAAAACCAAACACC
This sequence comes from Copadichromis virginalis, assembly GCF_057382275.1. Classification (NCBI taxonomy): domain Eukaryota; kingdom Metazoa; phylum Chordata; class Actinopteri; order Cichliformes; family Cichlidae; genus Copadichromis; species Copadichromis virginalis. Next base: position 22,214,005 of record NC_140637.1, on the reverse strand, counting down.
GTAACTGATATGACCTGGATCCTGTCGACAACGCCAAATAATGTAGCGAGCGAAAGCCACCGAGTAACCGCTAAGGGCCTCTATACTACTTGTGCAAACTTTCAGGCCCAAAGCTCTCACAGGAACAAGCCCAGAATAAACAGGACAAGAGGGTCAATATCAGTCAGATATGTTAAAATTTATTATTTTAAAAGAACACAAAGGGTTTGCAAAAGGCCTAAAACATCAAAATGGTAAAAGGTCACTAACGACCACAAGATAGTGTTATTGGTGCAACCTGCCAGCAATGCAACTATCACCTGAGGGCTTGCTCTCCCTTGGCGGTCCCAGATGCTCGTTGCTTTAAAAGAAACAAATCCACCCCAAATAAATACGAGCCCAACAGAACACTTATCGCATGCACTAAGTGCTAGTTCAGGCAATAATTGGTGGCACTAAAAATCACTCTTAATAAAAACCTATTCACTGCAAATCCACACAGAGCACCTCTAAAGATCCTAATTCCCCTAAGGTAAGAGCCCCACTCAGGGATTGCACAATGCCCGACTAATATTGCACCAGCCCAGTAGAAATAAAAACAAACCCGGCATAAAAAAAACAGTTTTAAAAGGTGACCCTACCAAAACCAAAAACACAACAACAAGGAGAAGGAGGAAAAAAACAGTGACAAATTCACATGTGCAGCCTGCCCTGCAGGAGGCAATACAATATAAATTAGATTATAGTGCATCAATATAATATATTTGACATTAAAAAAAAGTAAGTTAACATACCTCCAGCAGACAACTGTGTTTGCTGCACACCTGGCTTATCTTGGCTTATCTTGTAAAAATCACTACTAAAACATAAAATACAATAAACATCAAATACATTTCAACAAATTTAAAAAAAAACACTAAAAGAAAAACAGCCTGTACCTCGAACCTCTGCTGTAGAGGTTTACAACAACTGTTTGTGTAGCAGACAATTAAAACTTCTCAGGCTCTTCACCTACTCACACAACCATTGTTCACAGCCGCTCGTCAGTGGAAATGAAGAGCACCTGCTGCTACTTCCTCTTTTATACCCTCCATTGGGTCCCCTGGGTCCTAAAGACTTCCCATTACATTTGCTTTCTTGGGATTCCTTTTCTGTAATCCGAGAGTCGGAAATATCGAATAGGATAGCAAGGATAGCATAAAGTGACATTTAAAATCCAAAAAGTCAAGGGCGAAAGCCACTGTGACACCATTGTTCTGCTCTATCAGTAATCTGTATTATGTAAAAATGGTCTGTAAATACAGCATGTTTCCTAGCGGAGTTATACATATCAATGTAGTTATAAATTACAGTTTGTGAAAGTACACACTTAATTTTTTTAATAAAATTATTCAAGACATATGAGTGGACAGACAATGGAGGTCGACAGACCTGGTGATAATTGCTTCTATAGAAAGTTAGCACATGGCAGTGTCAATCTCTTGCTTTTCTTCTGAGTAGTATTTTATTTAGTTGTAATTCAAACAATAATTTGCTTCTTGAAATTAAGTAATGAATTTCTTGTTTTACTTTATAAATCTCAGATCCTGCCTTTACCTGCTCCCTCCTATACTGATGTGGTGTATGTGGTACTGCTGAGCTTGTATGTGGTATGTGAACTGTTATACTTTTAAAAACAAAACTGTTTTATAAGTTAAGTTTTCTTTTGTGACCCATCCCATGCCCCTGTTATTTCGTCTCCACATCTGAACCATGGTAAAGGTTGCAGTTCAAGGGCCTGAGGCATGAAATTCTTTTCAGATCAGCTGTGATCAATATTTTTTGGAACTTGATAAATAACAATAAAAGCTGTAATGGCTCCATTAGCATTTTGTGTAAATGTTTGTGTTAAAATTATAGCTTTAATGAGGTCTTTCTACATTAGTTTTAGTTTGTATATGTGTACATATAGTATGTATATTTACAGTACAGTATGTTGTGTTTGTTGACATATTTTCAGGTGGAAGCAGAATATGTGAGGATTACTACTGCTGCACATGTTCCAAGGCTTTTTACACAACTTGACCAATACACTGACCAGCTCATAAAAGTCTTCAAGAAAAAAGGAGGCGTTGCAGGGAAGAAAATTAGACAAACTTTGGCCCCAGCCACACAGGTGTGTTATTCTGTTGGTAGCAAAATATTATGGCTAATAAGATCATTTTCAAATTTAAACAGCTAGTGTATGGTAGCTGCACAGTGCACTTACATTTATATTAAGCAAGACAAAGTTTGGTACTCAAAACGTTGGAAAATTTAAATTACCTAAACATATGTAAAATCTGATCCCTTGATTTAGGTTAAACCAGAAGTGAATGTTTTTATGTTATGTTTTGAATGCAAAAAAGATGATGTATTAGTTTGTCTTTACCTCCATTATGGACATATATAATGTGGTTGAAACCTTGCCCAACAGGTTAACTATTCATGTCCATGTGATGATTAGTTGGTCTTGTGTACATGTCTATCTGTGCAGTGGCTATGTCATTCATTTTGCGTATAATGTGAGTTTCTGTCATCCTAAAGTATTTCTGTTTTCTCTTCCTGTATCTCTGCCACTCTCTACAGAAGGAAACCATTGAAAAGGGGAGGGAGTGTGTCCTCAGGGCACTACCTTTTTACCTGAATGAAGACCCAAGCATCCTCTTCAAAGAATAATTGGTTGGTAATTTTAGTTTAGTTTTTTATCTGTATTAAACCAAATTTTGAATAACTAATGTTGTTGCATGTTGTAATGTTGTTGTTGTTGTAATTTGCATGGAACCTGTTTAAATGTTTTGGGAAATCTTCTTGTATACCCAAACTATTTATATTTATCGTTGAATCTGTAGTCTGAAATAGTGGCGCACTGGGGTGCATGTTCCTAATATTGTGTTTACGTCATTAAAGGGTAGCTTTGGCCCTTTTTCTTTCTTTTTTTTAAAACTGGATGCCATTTTTCTATGTTTTTGTGTCTAAGCTACAGCTGTTCAGAGGGAGCTGGAACAAATTACCCTTGCTATCTTTACCATCGAAAGAGCTGATGCCAGCACTCCTCCAGCCGATGTGGGTATAACCATCTAGTGTGTCCTGCATGACCTGGAAGACCTGGCCTCTGCATGTGCACTCTTAATGGGTGGGATATATGCACTGAATCTCAGTTAACCTCAAGACTGAAAGCTAAGAGACAATCAAAAGTATTGAGATTTAAAGGATTTAATTGAGAGATGATACTGCACCAGAAATGTTGAAGGGTGGTGTGTATATTAGCGTTCAAGGCATATTGTTATGAGGTGGAAATATGTTCATATTCAGTTTGTGTTACATTGTGTGCATTGTAAAGGTAATTGCAATACATACTAAAAATAAGGGTAAGTTAGGAGGTTGATCTGATATCCCCATGTTGGTGTTGTTCCCAGATCATCATACTAAATGTTGTTCCAGGATCAACATTGCAAGTGACCAATCAGAATGTTGTGACGTCATACTTTTGCGACTTTGGGAAAAACCGGCGTAAAACAAAAAACTGTACTTAAGCTGCGTGAAACCGCCTCTGTCCGCCGATCAACTGACCCTAACCCTAACCCTTTAATAAACAGTAAGCAGAATTGATATTGTCCTTGCAACATTGGAATTTCATAAATGCACAAATGGCTTGGAATAGAATAACGTCACAACAATGTGATTGGTCACTTGCAATGTTGAACCTGGAACAACATTTTCATGATGGTCTGGGAACAACACCAACACGAGGATATCAGATCATCCAAGTTGGGAATGCAGGATGAATGTATATTTTGTGGACTTTTAAAGACGAACAATTGTTTCCATGTTAAAATGTTTACATCTGAAGTTTTTTGCCCAAACACTGGTAAAATAAATGTTGACAGTGGCAAGTGTTAAATGGTTACTGCTGTGCTGTTGCAAAAAAACTGAACGCTGACAAGCTGTTTTATTGTTAGACCATAATGTTGGCATGTTTTGTTAAAGTTTTATTTGGGATGGTGATGTAATTTTCTTTGATTGCTAATATCAGTGGACTATTTATTATTATTATTATTATTATTATTATTATTATTATTATTATTGTTGTTGTTGTTGTTGTTGTTACATAATTTTTTTTTTTTAAATTGTGGCTGTTGAGGTGGACACTTCACTTTGCATTGTTAAAGGAAAGCACTTCATTGGCATTGTGTTACTGGACTGACCCTAAGCAATCATTGCAAATAGCAACTTTGCTATCCATTTTAGCCACTAAAAGAAAAAAAAACACTCACAGACCTTACTAGCATCACATGTGCATAACTCAAGTGTCATCTTATCAATGTGTTATGTGATCTTCAATGCGTTTTTTTTTTTCTTCTATTTCTGGTAGATACAGACATTTAATTTAAAGTCTTGATGTTGCATCTGTCTACATACTGTTAATTACTAACCCTAATGAGCTGTTGTGTTTTATTTTGGACTGGGTTTACACAAATGCTCACTGAATGTGTTGGCAATAAAATAAATTTAAAAAAATAAGTTGGATGTACTTAATTCATTTGTGTGGAACCTGTTGACAAAATAGATTTATGTAAAACTAATTAATAAAGCACAAGGTGGCTGAAAATATAATATTTGAATTAATCTAACTTAAATTTAACATTTTACTGCCACAAATAAGAAATGTGTTGAAGTAACTAATCTAAACTATCTAACCTGAAAATATATCATCTATGTTCATATAACATAACTTGATTTAGTTAGTCTTAAATATGTCTTGTTAATCTTAAGTAGTTTTTTTTAATTAGATGAACTAAAGATTTTTGCTTTAAACTAACATAATTCAATTTCGTGGAACCTGTTGACAAAATAATTTTAATTAAAGTCAACGTTTCATTTTTTTGAGTGTACAAACTCACGTTCACTGACTGTTTATGTTAAAATTCATGTTCACGTTTCAAACTACAAAAGAACTCAAAGGCATTAAGAGTATGCCATTATTACAAGTGGGAGAGTGCCAAGAGAAAGTTGTAAAACCTGACAGAGACATGACCCCACATACTGAGGGGAAAATCAGACCCCTTGGGTCCTGGATGTGGAAGAAACTATGAATAAATCTTGATCGTCTACAGGGAAACAACAAATTGGAACAATTTGATTGCTGTACTACAACAGATTCTTAAAGAAAACATTACAAGCATGATAATGACTTGTAGAGTAAATTTCCCAGTGCTAAACTGATCTCACCACAGAGACCTGACCTCAACATAACTGGGGCTGTGTAATTGGACACAGCTTCAGTTATCACTTAATAAACCCAACGCCAATTGAATCTGATGAATTTTTTTTTTCAGAAATTCTGAAAGGAGCTTCTGTTTTTTTTAAATTGTGAAAACATACATTTTCCTTTGGTGTGGGAAATTCACTGAAGTGAAATACAGCTACGGTCTTGAATTCACCACAAAAATACCAACTTAATTGAAAGTTATTGTATCCATATTCATTTTTGTTTCCTTGAGAGTTTCACACAAAGTACAAAAAGGGGGAAAACCAGCAAAGAAGACTTAAAATCATGAAAATGTGCTGTTCCAGTGTTCAGTTCAAAAGATTTATGACTTAAAAGCGCCTGATATAACCAGCAGGGAGGAATATTTGCCCCAGCCTTATAAGCAAAGCTCTGGATTGTTTTGCAAAATCCTTAACAACAGCGTGTCTGTGGATAAACCATCGCTAAGATGTTATTTTGCAACTTCCAGGCAGGCACCCTCAAACATGGGTTAAAGCAGTTTGCACATGTCAATCTCAATATCTATCCGCCTTATAGTCTCTCTCCCCTTCCCTCGTGTACGAATGATTAATAATAATAATAATAATAATAATAATGGATTGCATTTATATAGCGCTTTTCGAGACCCTCAAAGAGCTTTACAATTCCACTATTCATTCACTCTCACATTCACACACTGGTGGAGGCAAGCTACAGTTGTAGCCACAGCTGCCCTGGGGCAGACTGACAGAAGCGAGGCTGCCATATCGCGCCATCGGCCCCTCTGGCCAAAACCAGTAGGCGGTAGGTGAAGTGTCTTGCCCAAGGACACATGTTAAGAAAAAAATATTAGGTAATTTAGGATTTGTTTACACATCTGATCACCTGGGAACTGAGGAAGAAAAAATGTTGTCCTATTTTTCTTTTCCTAATGTAAACATTTACATCTTTCCAGGATGGAAATGTTTACATTCTGTTACTTTGTGTCCCTGGTGCAGGAAGGTGATCAGTAAGCGTAGATCATGTAATGTCCTGGTGCTGTTGCTTGGTGTTGGTCTTGAGTGATACCTCTTTCTCCTGGATGTACTTCCAGTATTCCTCTTTGGGTAGGTATGCCCTTGTTCTATTCTGTCTTTGAAGCTGGATCTTTGGAGAACAGGCCATTTATTCTCTTGGCCTCTGCCAGGGGCGATTCTAGGATCAGAGCTTTGGGGGTGCTGAGCACCCAGAGAGCTGCCCAGCCAGGCAAGATAAACTTTACTTGTCACGATGAGACTTCTTCCCTGTCTCTGTCAGTCCCTCCATCCCTAATTCCTCTATATTTCACCTTTAAAAACTATTTACTTTGCCTTGTTTGGTATCATCCTTTTTCTGAATTTACAGTTACAGTGGCTTGCAAAAGTATTCGGCCCCCTTGAACTTTCCCACATTTTGTCACATTACAGCCACAAACATGAATCAGTTTTATTGGAATTCCACGTGAAAGACCAATACAAAGTGGTGTACACGTGAGAAGTGGAATGAAAATCATACATGATTCCAAACATTTTTTTACAAATAAATAACTGAAAAGTGGAGTTATTGATATGAAACCCAAGGTACTATAGTACCTTGGGTTTCATATCGGCACACATGCACATATGACAAAATAACCAGCTTCAAATGTTGTCGGAAAACACGTTTTCAAAACTGCAGGTTACCTGGTGTAATGTTTTTCAGCTAAAAAGAAACATGGTCTGACTCCTACCTAACTATATAAAGAGTAACTGAAGGTTAAATGCAGCTAACATGTCCTGTTTTAAGCCAGGCACTCACACCTCCGCTCTGCTGCGTCTAGGCCACCATCGCTCTGGCAGAAAGGGCGCTAGAGTAGGGGAGCGGCGAGCTGGAACAGACCATTTTTGGTGGGGGGGGGCTATACTTTTGTTGTTAAAATATTACTCCAACCAAGTGCTGTAAGGTTTTTATATCTTTAGTAGTGTGTCACACAAACAGCAAATATTGTCAAAAAAGTATGAAATCTTTGGGGGTGCTTTGATTCATTTTGAACACCCCCAGAATGGTGAAGTGCCCCCAAAATGGTCTAAAAGCGCCCCTGGCCTCTGCTTTTTTGATATATCTCTTCAGCACAGTGGCCAGAGCCGTGAGCTTTTGTTTGGCAGTTTCTAGACTCTCATACAGACATCTGGTTCTACCTCTTTTTCGTCTTTTTTCGAGCTGTCTCTCATGATGCCCTTTTGCACCCCACTTAACCGACTAACATCATTCCAGGCTTCCAGCCTTCTTCTCCAAGGGAGGCAACAGATGTTGAATTGGCTTCGCTGCTGGATATGTATTATATACATATAAATCCAGCAGAGGAATCAATTGAACATCTGTTGGGCAGGAAATGTTAGAGTAATACAAAGGAAAAGCACAGGGCTACTCGGTGTGAAGATGAGTGGGTTGCAAGTTTGAATTTCTATCAAGAATTTCCTCCACAGTGCTCGCCACACCCTTACCCTAAGTGAGTTCATTCACCTGCACACACAACATTCATACTGACGGAGTTCTACATTTTTTATTACAACGTTTTAAATGTCACAATTTGGACAAAAACATACATTTCTATAGCAAGACTTTCCTCAGTATCAATTTTAATGTGAACTGTATTGTACCAGCAGGAAAACATGTGGTTGTGGAGAAACTGACTCATCAGTAGAGGGAGCTCTGACTCTGACAGGTGAAATCAGGGCATGACTTGGATTTTTTACGTTTTTTTCTTGGCATTAAAAAAAGGTATTCCACAGTTGGATTAATAGAAAAAAACCCATATGGTCACACAAAACCACAGCAAAGACATCGAGCCTGCCCTGAAACCATTTCTTGGTAATTGCAACTATTAAACTTGAATTAGGGATAATGGTATTTATGAGGTTTTGGCAAGATATTATTACAGTTTTTTCTGAATGCTTAAACCCTAACTGTGATTCCTGTAGCACAATCTCTAAAACTATTCAGACTTATAGCAAAACCACTCACTGAGTTTGCAAAACTAAAAGCACAAAAACTGCTTTGCACTCAGTTTGCAATTTTGTAACACACACTTTGCACAACTGTAGGCACAATTCACTGCACAACACTCAATTACCAAATTTCCAACACACTCCTAGCAAAAGTATACACATGTATGGCTATCATTAACACTAATTTGCCAACTGTCTGGCACACTTTCACATGTGAAAACTTTTTTAGATAATTAGTTCGCTTTGCAATCAGCCTAAGCACTATAATACAGGTAAGCTGTGTGTGCGGAGTACAATGGAGGGATCAGAAAGAGTGAGAAGTAGAGGAGGCCGAGGAAGAGGACGTGGAGGTGAAGAAGTAGGATGAAGAGGACGACAAAGACAAGGAGGAGCAAGAGGAAGACGAGGAGGGGGGAGAGGAAGATGAGGAGGGGGGAGAGGAAGGGTAGGAAGAGTAAGAAATAGAATTGCTGATGACATCAGAGCTACAATAGTGGACCATGTCATCAACCGTGGAATGACCCTGAGGGTAACTGGCCAACGGGTCCAGCCTAACTCGAGCCGCTACACTGTAGCAAGTACCATAAGGACATCTTGAAATGAGAATCGGTTAGTAGAGTCACTTCGCACAAAGATTTGTAGCACTGCCATATGCCAATGAGAAACACACCAATACCATTGATGTAAAAATACTGAAATTGTTACTTTACAGAATTGCTAGATGACCAGATGCTGGGGGCAGAGGAAGCATGTTCACTGCAGACCAAGTAACCCATATAGTCATTATGGCGATTGCAAATAATCCTATACTTGGAAATAAACACTTGTGTTTGTTTTGATGTGTTTGAATAAACACCAGTACTTGAAGTTTGGATCCCTCTATGCTTATGGATCTATGACAGAAGTATGAGCTCAAACTGACATAGCCTACCTTGTGCACAGAGAAAGCAAAAGCCAGATGTGTTTTGTATTCATACCATCAGTGTGCAGTTGGCGCATTGTGTGCTTAGTAGATGATGGCTTGTGTGTACTGTTTGATACGGAAACACCATTTTTACGAAGGTGTGAAGAGTTAATCTAGCTGTGTTTGCTTTTGCAAGAGAACTACAATGTTTTGATTATTGGGTGACAGGTTTTCTTATTTGTGTGAAGAGTTTTGCAAAATTAGCCAATAGTTACAAAAAATGCGCTTAAGCAATCAGAAAAAACTGTAAAAGCAGATTCAGAATAACTTTGGTGGAAAGTAATTTAATGCTATATCTACAACTTCATTTTTATTAATTACACTTCTGATCCTTGTACTTACCAGTGAGCGTTGTTGATAAGCATGTCCATCTGTTTATAACCACAGTGTATCCCCCTTCTAATGGCTGCCTCCAACAGGATGACTCTGTGTCCCGAAGCCAGACTTGTAAACATTTAAAAAGGTCTTGAGCAATAGTTCTGAAACTTTTTGAAGTTTTGGAAATTCAATTCTTCTTTTTTCTTTCACTAAATTGGTCTTCTACCTGATCATTTTCATAATAAACTTTTTTTTCTTTTGTTAAGCCACTTAACCTTGACCTGTGAATCATTCAAACATAAAAAGATACCTAACTTCACAGGTGCAGGGACGAACCAGTGTTGTGCCTTTACATAACAGAGAGCTTAGAGACAAACCCTTTTTAAATTGCATCTGTAGGTACTGTTTCATAATAGCCTGTCATAAAAACACATCATTTGTTCCCATTTCTTTAGTTCATTCCATAAAAATAATGATATAAAATAATATTGTTAGCCAAAAACTTAAAAGCATTTCTCAGCATGGCACATCGTACAAAGAAAACAAAACCAAAAATTGAGAAGTGGAAGGAAAGCCTAAACAGGAGAAGGAGAAAAAATTAGTGGCAACTGGACTTATGGGGTAAATTTTTAATTCAAATCATCGTCAGTGGTGTTGGAGAGCTTGTCAAAATTAATGGAATTATGAATGCAGAAAAGCACAGTCAGAATTTGATCCACCATACAAAACCATCTGGGGAAGTATATCTGATTGGCAACAGCTTTATTTTTCAGTATGACAATGATCCCAAACACACTGAAAGTTCAGTAAAAGCATGCCTGGATAGAAAAAACAGATAGTGACAGTCCCCAGAGCCTTGACCTCAATATTACTAAAGCAGTGTGCGATCATCTTGACTGAGAATGGAACAAATGGCAGCCAACATCAAAAGAAAAGCTTTGAATCTTATTCAGGAATCCTGGGGAAATATTCCTGAAGGCTTCCTAAGAAATTACAAGAAATCTTGAGAGCTCAGACTGTGTTTAAGAATAAAGGTAGTCATACCAAATATTGACTGTCAAGCGTGTTAGAATTCTTCATTCTTTGTTTTTGCTTTAAATGTTGTAGAGTATTTCTATCTATTCTTGCACCTATTCCCCATTTGCACAATCCTGCATACGTAAGTCCTTGGCCACCTGCTTAACAGCTTCAAGGTTATTTCTTGAAACAGCTATGTTGATGATTCACAGCTGTACTTTCCCGTTAAGCCACAACCACAAGAGCCTCTACGATTCTACTCAGCTAGTACAATTCAATATAAAATTCTTTGCTTCAAATGATGGTGTTACTTTTGATCAAGATCTCCAAAGTCATCCAGCGTTGCTCTTTTCATCTAACAAAGAAAATCAAACACATCTCTCTTAGTCTGCCATCGATTAGTCCAGAAAGCAGCAGCAGGGATTTAAATAAAGGTGTTTAACTAGTTTAACCTACTTTATTAGTGTGTTTAATTCCAATGCCTGTATGCACAAGATTAAAAAAGCGACTGAGTCTCGCGCAGATTACTTTAATAAACAAAAACCTTGACTATGGCAAGAATAATCACTGTTGATGCTGTGCTTTTAAGTTTGGGTGATATTAAATTACAAATAAACTAGAAATAAATCAGTTTAAAGCAGGTGTTTTTTGTTTCCTTTTGTACAGTCCAGCTGAATATATGACACTTTAATGGTGTGCCTGCTGACAAAACTGCATACAGTCAGCTGTTAGGACACATTTGCCGACAGAGATGTTTCTCAGTACGTCTAAAGCTAAGGAAATTGTTTCCTCTCAATGTTCTTTGTTGCCATCAGAATCCAATTACCTTCAAGTGAAAAACATATTGGTCGTTTTGTCCGACCCCATCATCAACTTTAACCTGAAATACATTTGGGAGCCACAGCAGAACAATAATGAGAACTTCATTCATCCACCTTTAGCATTTGACACCAGATCAGCTTTATTTAAAGGACAGTGAAGAGTTTATTGTAATTCTGTTTACACACAATAAAACAGTTAAACACTTCAAAGTGCTGGTACAATTTGTTGAAATACTATTTTTTCTTGCCACCCTTTGGAGCTTTTTCTAATCCTTGAATGTATTTCCGAGGAATTTGATAATGATCTGAAAGGAGAATAATAGACAAAATGACTTTATTTGTGCAGATGAAGGAATTATGATAAAATACTGAATTCCCTAAAGGTCCATACCCAGCAGCAATTTGCCAACTTGTTGAATCTGGTTTCCTTGGATCTGGACCAAGACTTTGTCCTTGGCTCCGGGGACAGGCTGCAAGACAGAGCTGGCCTGAACTCTATGCTGCAAAACACTGGCGACAACTGCAGGATCCAACCCGTACACTTCCAGGTTCTTCATCAAAGTCACCTACAGGTTGCATATATAAAACAACTAATTAAAATATTTAATCATTCATGTTAACTAGTGAGGTCATTACTATATACAATCTGTATAAATGGAGGGCACTGACAAGTTTATTTTTCAAAACGTAAGATGCACCTATAATATATCATTCATTACTAGATTAAAAAACAAAAACATATACATGATGTGTCTCCAATGACAGCGATCTTGGCTGGGGTGTGGGGATACCACTTTTTTTAAGAATGAAATATCTATTAGCTGGATTGACTGGAAGTTTTGCACAAAGATTTATAGCTCCCATTTTGCTCATTGTTAGGAAAAGAAGGATTACAAAGTTTAGAAAAATTAAGAGACACCTATGGTTTGGAAAACCAAGATTTTTTCAGATATCTCCAAGTCAGGTCCTATTTCAATAGTAATATAAAAACTACAGAAGAACATAGTGAAGGCCTAGTCCCCGTTATAAAAGAAGCTTATAAAGGTCAGATTAAAAATAAATTGATTGCTAAACTCTATCGAAACCTACAATCACTTAAGGATCAATCAACCAATTATATTAAAATTAAATGGGAGACGGAGGCTAAAATCAACATATCAGAGGACAGTTGGTTAAATATATGTAGAACACAGATGGAAACTACTAGTTCAGGTTATTGGAGGGAATTCACATGTAAAATTTTAGGTTTAGGTTTATTAGGTTTTTTATAACACCCAAAATAAAATACAAACAAAAAGGTAAACTGACAGATGGACAATGGTGGAGAAACTGTGGGGAAAACATGGCAGATCATTTTCATATATTTTGGAAATGCCCAATAATCCAACCATACTGGAGTGAAGTGGTCGAATCAATTTACTTGGTGACTGGTCTCAAATTAAATTTGGATTTCTGTACTGTGTATTTGGGCGATATCCCATCAGCAGCCTCCTTAAGGGACAAAGCGCTTAACAGGAGGTGGCTGGAGAAAGAGCCCCCAACAAAGAAAGATTGGATAGGAATAATGGAGGACATATATAGAATGGAAAAACTTACTTTTTTAACCTCAAAATGGACCAATTTCATAAAAACTGGAGGAAGTGGGAGAGATTTGTTGAAGGTGGTAATGTGGGAAGTAGTAATATACCTGTATATTCACACCTAGCCACACTCTGTAACAGTTAGACAGAGGCGGTTGCAGTTAGCCTCCCAACAGTCTGCAAAAGAAGTCATGAAGCAAACAAAAGAGGCTCCCTTATCAAGAGTATCCCAGCCCAAAGGTGTTTCTTCACAAACAGTTAATTCCATTATCTTATCTCATCAAGTATCTACCAGTCTGCAACAGTTAGACTCGATGATTACACATAGATGATTTAACTACATTAGGGGCCAACTGTAGTTCCATACTTTCCACATTTTTTAATTACAAACAAACAAACAGTTAATTCCATTATCTTATCCTATCATGTCAGAGGCCATGTCCAACAGAGTCTCCAAAGACTTTCCACCTTTCTTCCTTACATCCTGCTCTTTTATCTCTACATCTCATAGGTCAACTGAAAGTAGCCCCGCCTATATAAAAACACCCTAATCAGACACCCTGCATTCTTCCACACTACTTCACAACGGGCCCTTGAGAGCATAACACTTCGTTCATCAGCGCGGTCAGCAAACCTAACAGCGTTCTTTTTAACATGGACAACATATATGGTAAGTAAAACAAGACTATTAATGGATTCTTAAATGTATACCCCAGTATATCATAAAATATTCAAACTGTTTTCTTTTTCTAAACAAAAGCCTGATTTTTAGGAGATTGGCACAACGGGGCACCACACGTGTCACTTACAGAAGGTCTGTGTTTCTTCTTTTTTAAAAACAGTCATCAGTTCACACAAAACGGTCTGTGCCTCATTGTTTTAGAAGCAATCTTACCTGTTTCTCACATAGTAACATTTAAATGTATATTTCTCTTTGTTTCTACAGGATCACAAAGCTATATTGGGCAAACTACACCTCTAAAAAACACAAGGTAAATACGGTGTTACACATGTTTTAAATATATGCGTGTTTGTTTAAACCTTGTATTAACTGGGCTTATCCCCTGGGCACAGGGTCAATAAGTTGTCCAGAAAAACCTACAGAAGCGGGTGCAATAAGACCAAGCCATACGCTAGGTATGTATACAAGTCTCTATACATGACACTCAATTTAAAGGAAGAAAGGTTTTAAATATTTACAAATGTTCTAATACACCAGGCCTGAGACAGAGTACGCAGCGTGTCAAGAACCGGGGCCATCCGGAATAACGCAGAACAATGTGTGAGTATAGGCAAAAATAAATCAAAAGAGCCAAACACATCCTGTTTTTGAAATGATACACCATGTATATATATTTGTTTCTAACACCCTTCTATCTCCACAGTGATCACACAACCCCTTACCACTATGAACCCCATGAAGACCCCTTGATGTTTTTGGAATATTTACGCGATATCGAACTCCCAGAACAACAACAACCAGAAAACCCACAACCTTTGGGCAACAACAGTGACTCGGAAGCAATCTTCATCACAGGACCACACATACCAGTGAGTGAGTGTCTGCCTAGTGATTTCAGCAATGTTTTTGAGTACAGTCTATCAGATTTTAATATAAATGACATACCCACCATTTTTGTATATCTGACCTTTTATAACTGACTGATATGTATGGGTAACTGTATGAAGACTAAACTGAAGTTATTCTTTCTGGGTGTCTGATGTATTGTTGTTGTTGTTTTTCGTCTACAGAATAGCTGCTTGAAATGGGGACCCCCTGTGATCCTAAAGATCATCTTGACTGATGGAACCTGTCAAAGGCTCACTCTCTCCAATGGACCACCTGAATCAATTGAGGATCTCATTGTTGAAGTCAAGAGACAGTGTGGTCTTCAGGGCGATTTCAGACTTCAGTTTATGGATTCCTTGTTTGGGAATGAGTTCCTTAATCTTACCTCAGTTTCAGAAGTGGCAGACAGAGGGACTCTTAAAGTTATTGACATGTCAAGACCCACCACTATGCAGCATGAGGATTATATCATTCTTGATCCTGTCCAGGACTCCGAAGCCCTCAGCTGTTCCTCTGTTAACGATTCTTCGTACCTGTCTGGTGGATCTGTGGACACGGATGTGTTGTCATCAAGTGAGTCAACAAGCTCACGATCTTCTTGGCCTGCTGTCTTTTATGTGCCCAAGTTTTCGTATGATGCTGAATTACAACTTCAGCAGGCAAAAATTGCGTACAATCAGAATGGAACTGCACTTATTCCAGATCCCAAGTTGAAGTCAGCCATCCTTGAAGGTTTGGTGCAGGAAATTGTGAAGTATAAAGTGTATGTCAGTGATAAAGAAATGGATCAAGTAGCTCAGAGTCTGATCAAGAAGCATCCCTGTCTAACTGAGACAGGCTCCAACACTGGATTTGGAGGATGGAAGACCAGTTTAAAATATAAACTCTCAAACTATCGCACCCAGCTACGAAAACTGGGCTGCCCAGAGGTGACTGTAAACTCTCTAAAGAACAAACCTGTTGGAAGATGCAGTGCAGCCTTTGGTGTCAAAAAAGCAAAGAGGGCAGAAGTTAACTTTTGCCCAACATACCCACCAGAAGAAACTGAGGAGAGCCTGGAGGCAATGCGGAAAACTTTACTCTTGGACATAAAGAAGAAGAACAACAGAGAGTTGGTGAAATTCAAGATGGAAAAGACTTTTGCCTACAGAAGACATGAAGTTGTTCGTGATGCACCAATGGTAGAGGCTTTCATGGCAAGATGGCCTGCTCTATTTGATGTCCATGAGGTAAAGTTTGACTCACACCGGGAGTTCTTGGAAGAGGTGTTAAGCTAAAATACTTTAGGCACATTTAACAGCCAATTTCTTCAGCATTGGTGATTGTGGCCTTCTTCCTGGTGTTAAACATTTGAAGCTCACTCTTTTGTGCTGATGTTTTCAGATCAATGCTGAGTTTAAAAGAATTACCACAATCCCCCTTCAATCAAAGTTCCTGTCTCAGATGGATCTCCACTTAGACAACCTGGTGAAGCTGTTCAAAAGAAGAGGAGGACAGCTTGGACAAAGACTGAAAAAAGTTGTGGCACAAATGGATAATGTAAGTGATAAAGCCTTAACACAACTATGACCCCCTTTGGACAAAACTTTTAATTGGTTAAAAATTGTAAATGTTTTTCCAATGATAAATGCTGTCATCTTGTACTACTTTTACATCTGCTTGTTTTTGTTTTAATCTACTTAGTCAACTTTATTAGTATGTGTGCCTTTACTTTGAAAGCATTCATGTAAAGTACAGTACTAAAACCTAAAATCAATGAGAAGGGCTGACTGAAGATACTAATCACACAAATTTCATTTCAGTGTGAAGATGTTGATGCTGGACGTGAGTGTGTCATTAAGGGAGTGTGTATCTACATGGGTGAAGATCCTGACAACCTTATCCGGGAGTATGTGGTAAGTACTTGGGGTATTTTATTTTATTTTTTGGGGGGGTGGGGGGGGGTGACTTTCACCAGTACATCATATTGCTCACTTGCCATGGATTGAGTAACATGACTTTTATTTTATTTATTTATGTATTTTTTACAGGACATGGATGAAGACGCCATCAATGAGGCCATTGAAGACACCACTGTTGGAATTTATCTTCTTAAAGAACAAGCTTCAGCAGATGAACAAGAAGACATTGGAGTTGTCCTTGAAGGCATCAGGGTGGTGAAGAATTTGGATAATGTAGCATTTGCTGTGGTAATGCTATTTGGACTCATGTATGCACTAAACCTTGCCTACCCTGCTGACCTCCGCTACACCTTTGAGGTTTTCCAGAAGGTTTTCATGGAACTGGATGGAGCTAAACTCTCCAACAAAGTTCTTGCTCTCAAAAACCGCCTGTTTCACTGAAGGGTCAAAGACTGCACTTCAGTAATTCTTTACTGAACACAAAACAAAGAACTGCAATGTTATACTGCTGATACTGTTTGTTTGGGTTTTTTTTGTTGTTGTTGTTGTTTTTTCTCATGTGACTGCACTTCGAGGTGACACTTTTTTTTTTCTTTTCTTCCTTTTGGTGGTATTGTATTGCGAGAAATGTTTACAGAGGTTTTTTAGCAATGTGCTCTGGGTCAACCTTTACATCCTGCTTATATGTTCAAAAGGAAGATTCCTTTAGGTGTTTGGTATTATGTGACGGTGTCATTTAAGCTTCAATTTAGTAAAAAAATTCTGTACAGCTAAATACAAAATGTGACATGTATGAAGATATATCTTATCCTTAATAGCAGCTTGCTGCCTCTTTGAGTTTTGGAAGACCAATTTAAGCTGAAATTGTTCTATATATGTACAGACTTGATCATTCAAAGCAGCTTGCTGGTTTCTGTCTCTTAAACTCCAGGTAACAGGAGTTGTAGAAATGTTAAATGCAAAAAAAAGTTATATTTGTGTAAGCCTGTTTGTTCATGGATGCTTTTTGATTCTTTTTCCAAGTAGGCTTAATTTAGTTTCAAACTTTTAATTGTGAAATTAAATACAAATATGTGTAAGATGACAGGATCATTAATAAGCACTTATTTGTAGCTTTCTTGTATTGCTGCTAAGGTCAGTTTTGAGGGGAAATATTTACAAATGTTTTAAATCTTTCTTTCAGTTATATCTGCAGGCAATCGCTAAAACTGTGTAACAAGTTTATATGCTTGCTGTTTTCACTGCTGTTAAAATAAAGGTGAACTTTTCAGCACTCACATTTTTTTTTTGCCTTTTTTGTCAATAACATTTAGTTTATATTTACATTATTATATTGTACATAGGCAAGAAACCAAGGACTGAATTTTTATGAAGTTGACTTAAAATAATTAAGTAGGATTTAAAGCCATAATTTGTGTTGCAGGAACATAATTATAATGCCTTTATGTTACACAATTTCATTAAGTACCACTGACAATCAAAAATACGTTGGTGTTAAACTTTAAAATATATCAACATTATGTAATACATTGATATTTTGGTAACAGATAAACAGTATGTACATCGAACATGATTTTTTTAAGTAATCTAATGTGAATGAAATACTTTGGCTTTACAAGTAATTATTACTTGTTGGAAAGTGGAAAATTAAGTCAGTCATACTTATTCATATTATGTGGGACCGATGTACACAATAAAATCAAGTAAATTGAAAGAACTTTTTTTTCAGTGTGGTAATACTAAATATTTTATAGAAGCGTTTAATGATGCCACATCAACAACATACGGGTATCTTTTAATAGACTATAAAGCCAAGACCCCGGACTATTTAAGACTCAGAACAAATTTACTGTCAGACCGTCCGGTTGTTTATATCCCAAAACAAAAAACAGTGAAGAGGTGAAAGGATGTCATCACGCATGCGGAGGAATCTGTCTCTGTTGGAGTTGATATATAAGTCTCCACCGGCTCTACGCAGAGTTATTATTAGCAATGCAGGCTTGGATTTCATCAATGCATTGTGTGAGATAGCCTTTAACGTATTGCAAGGTAACATTCCACTGACCAATCAGCAGTACAAACAGCTAAAAAAGAAAAAATCTCTAATCAGACTGATTGCTGACAAAAAGATAAACACTTTGAAAAAGAGAAAGACAATCAACCAATCTGGAGGGTTTTTACTACCCTTATTAGGGGCTGCAATCCCTTTCATAACCAGTCTGATAGCAAACAGGTGAAAATGGAGCATGTGCAAAAGATGTTTTTGGTGCCTCAACATCAGCTGGACTTATTGAAACAACCGCAACAGTACACAGGCAACATTAGACAACAGGCTCAGAATGACTTGGACAAGGATAATAATCCTGCCCATCATAGATGTTAGTTCTATAGTGTTCATGACCGTCTTTGTTGCCTCAGTAGTAATCCAAGAGCACCTGTCTCATGTTAGATATTTCAATGACTGAATCAAACACGGAATAACACAAGATGTTCATTGTGCGGGGTAGTGGGTTTCTGAAACGGGTTTCAAGCCTAACGTTCCCAGTTTTAATTAACGTATCGTTAATTAAAACTCGCCGTCATTGCCTGAATGTCCTTCGTCAGCTTCCAGATTGAAACAGAATAAAGTATACCCGTTACCAAAGTCGTCACGTGAAATGGCTAGCGACCTGTCCTTTAAATGTCTTCCAGTGGTTTGTATCAGCTGATAGAATTCTCTGGTATACTGTTTTCTCTGGAAATTTGGCTGGAACGGTTTAGCAGGATAAGCCTGACCCCCAGCGTATAAAGAAATGAATTCTATATCACAGGTTTCGAAATGAAATGGGTTACGGGTTGGACTTCCTGTAAAAGCTTCATTATCAATGAATGCAATGATGACAAATTTAGGTATCCTGCCCATATATAAATTGTCATTAGTTGATACTCGAGCACCAGCCGGTATGGAGAAGGTCTTTAAAGATACTCTGCCTATAGCATATTTTGCGTTTGCATGGTGCAATGCCTTGTTGTGTGCAAGTCTGACGCTCGGTGATACACTCACTTTCTTGACAAAGAGACTGGCTGAGACAATTTGAACTTTGTATGCATTGGCATCCGCCGTCATGAGAGCAAATTCATCTTTAGAGCGCACAAATTTCAGTGACAGATCAATTCCATTAAGTATCAGTTTTTCTTGAAAAAACAGGTCTGCATGTACAGGCGCTATCAATTCAACAATGCTGCTATTTGCTGTATATTTGCCTCTGGTCACAAGGCCTTGGTTGTCCCCTTCTATGGATGTGTCATTCATGTGTGATGCTGTATCCTTACAGAATAACCCGGTGCTGAACTGTGTATCTAAAGTGTCCTTATTATAATTGATAAGACATTCTATCACGGCTCTATATGGATATGTGTTGGATGATTGACTAATTAGACGGTCTCCCAAATTAACGTCAACCTGCGAGAACAAGGTACATCCGGGATAATTAATAAATCCCACGTTAGCGTCCCTAGCCAGGTTTGAGCCATCAGCGTTTGTGATTCTCACACGCGTGTAGATATATGTGTCATTTAGATCCAGGTAATCTTCTCCAGACGATGAGATGTAAAACTCGATCGGGCCTCCGTCAGTGATTGCGGAAACAGGCGGTATTTCAATAAACATACTTTTCTCAATGCTAGTCTGTGTGTAGGGAACGGTAAACAGATCCAACTCTGTTTTTACACATTCTCCAGATTGACTGTGTAACAGCGCCATTTAGAATATGTCAAACGCTGTAGTTTTTGAACGCCTAGTTTGGGGTCTTGTCACTCCGCGTGACGGTGTCCGTTTGTTGGATGTTCTGCCTGGTTTTGTGGTTTTACGCTTTTTAGACATAGTGCGCGCTGTGGGTGGGGTCTTTGAAGTATAGGGCGTATACACATACACCCCATTACCGTCCTGCTTAGTGGCTGTGGGCTTGGTTATGTTGGATATGACATCAGACACTATGCCTGATGCAGCTGTTTTTAGGTGGGGTTTGACTATACTGACTCCTTTTTTAAACAGCGGTACTGCAAATCTAAATAAGCTGCGGAACAACCCCCCTAGACCTGCGCCATATTGTGTGCTGGTCCCTATATACCCTCCCAACTCCCCCCCGTCTTGCGCGAGGTAATATTTTAGATATTTTGCTTCATCTGTGTTGTAGACACCCATCCTTTCTTTTTAAAAATGCTGTCTTATCGGTCGGAAGTGTAGCTTGACAAACACCTTACTGTATAAAAAGGGTATGTGTTGATTCTGGTCGTCTTTCAAATCAATTTCTATGTCGTCGATTAATGTCTTTGACACAGGTGTGTAGTGTGGGCTGTCAAATTGCAAAATGGTTACACGCCGCACATCGTCTGTGATATTTATAGCCCTTAATAGCCGCGCATGGGCATCACCCACAACTTGGTAGTCGGCAATATCTGCATAAATAAACATGTTGTATTTTCCGCCGTATATGTCAGCAGGATGTGGCGCGTATGTGTTTTTATAATGAAGTACAAACGGTTCTTCTGTTTCAAATCCTAGGATTTCTGCCAGTCTCCCTCTAAATGTGAGCATGCTGCCTCTAGGCCCCATAACACTGACATAGTTACTAACTGTGTTGTATTGTGTTTTAATGTCCGTTGTGCCCTGGTGCTGTTGGCATTTCAAATTAAATTCTTTTATTATTTGCTCCACAGAGGTATAATGACCCACAGACAGCTCGATCGTAGTTACGGCTAGGGCATCATCTTTGACAGGGTTATAAATTTCTACTTGCGAGTCTGGTTGTGGAAAAGACAACCAAGTGCGTGGGTACTGTATCTCTATAACAGCTACCTCATACTGATTATTCAAAACAATAGGTTTTGCTAGTTTTGTTCTAAAATTAGATATCTTATTGCCTGGGTAAACATGAGCCGATGCATTCGAGAAGAGACTCACAGAAAAAGCCTGCTTTGTTGTTCTTTTTATCCATCCTTCTTTACTCCGTCTCTGCACTGTGATGAATGAATGACTGCAGAGCTGTGTCATCCGGGTTAATCACGCATCAATGTCTTTTTCTGGAATCCATGAATTAAAACTTGCTGGCCATCCTAACCATTTTACTAGAGCCATCTTTTTCCGGCCCACTTTTTTTCTAGCCAATATGCTTTCAATTTTAAATGTTTTGTGTTTAATCAACATGGGGATCCTGCCCTCGGTAAGTATATCCTCAAATGCGGCTGTTATGGCCGGGCCCGTCTTGGTTGTGAGACATCTAACCCATGCATATTTTGAGAATACATCTATACATGTTAGCAGGTATCTGACACTGTCATTATCTGCCATGTATTCAGACATATCAACCAGATCGGCTTGAAACTGTTTGTCGATTCCATTAACCAATACTCTGTTTCTGGGAAAGTGGATCCTAGCTGGTTTATGGAGTGTGTAAGTGTCATCTTGTTCTAAATAATGTTTGACCTGTGATAATGAGGGTTTTACCCCTGTTGCCTCGGCGGTAGCTAAACGGAGCTTATTTAAACTGGCCAAGCCAGCAGGATGGGCCGGATCATGATAAATTTTATACAAGGTGTTTTCCATGATGTATGCAAGACACAAATGACTAAAATGTTGGTGTTAACACGTCTTTTTATTTCATTCACACAGACAAGGAATACTGAACAGTATACATTAAACCAGGTGTCTCCCAGCCCAGTAGTTACCAATCATGCAAAGCATGGCTGGTTTAACAAGCTGGGCATAACGACTTGATTCTAACAGCAGCCCAATGTTGTCGTTAATTGCGCATGCTATATGTTGTGATGATCTCAGTTCAGTCATGGTGTGTGTTACGTGTCTGCAGGCTGCATGTTTTCTTTCCCTCCCCTTTTGTTTGCCATTCCCTTAGGTCGCAGACTGCAGGCTGATGTCAATCTGTGTGACGTCCAACTAATTAGAGGAGGGAGGCCCTGATTGGACAACCCAGGAGTGAAACCCTTGATAAGGAGACTCACCTGTGGCTGGGCGCGGCTCTCTTCCCTCCTTGAATTGTTTGACACATGTGCGACGTTTTCCTGCTGTCTTTCTTTTGTTTGATGATTGTGGTGGGAGTAAAGTGGACTAGGTAAGTTTGGGGACCCCATACACTTACTCACGTAGAGTCTTTGTGTTAGAAACACTAGGTAAGTAGGTTGGTGCCACCCATGTAATTTTGAGCTTGTTTTAAGTTGAGGTTTGGGTCTATCTCTCCTGTTTGTTGCTTTTCTAGGATAGTAGCTCAGCTCAGCTAAGTTTTGGTTTTGTCTTTTTGGTGTTTTTTTTTGGCACAACCTAACTGTCCCTTTTCCCCCCACATTTGTTGTTTGAGTCTGGGTTGTTTATTTTGTGAGAGCGCTGCCATTAAACCTTCTTTTCATAACACCTGTACTGAGTTTCCGGAGTTGTTGTGTTATCCCCTCCTGCCCTCGGGGAGATGTAACAGTGTGTTCTGCAATCCTGCTGAATTGTGTTCCAGTCCCAACGACTGTGTATGCGCGTACAAACAGTCGAATGGCAGGGATGAATCGGTCTGTCATAAGCCTTATCATCACATCGTCATAGTAGGTGTCAAAGAAATACTCGGACAATTCGTGCAAGCAGCTGTGTTGCACCTGACTGGGATGAGCTGTTTGACATCTGTAGCATGTATCCTGTAGAAAGTCATTTAGCGCCAACATCAGCAAGTGGTGGGTTGCAAGCTTGATGTCGATAATGGTTTCCTGACACAGACCCGATCCTGTAGGGTCCTGCGGCAGCAATTGTGGAGAGGGGGGTGGAGTTGGTGGGGTCTGGATTAGCAATGCTGGTGGAGGTGGGGAGTCTGTGAGGTCCCATGCTTGCATGTCTCCCTCTGAAAAATGAGAACGATAAAAAGATGTTATATTTTGTTGCATAGATACGCGCACACACACAAACTAAACCTACCATTTTGTTTATTTAGTTGTCAGACGGCCTTATGATTTTAGGTTTGCACAGGGTAGAAGGCAAACCAGTCTTCGGACAAGTCGCAAAATCATCAAAAACAAGGCGTTTTCTAATACCCTCGTACGCAGTGTTGAGACTACCCTCTTGATGGTGTCGTCAATCTGGCTAAACAGACGCAGCATAGGTCTCCAGTCGCACCACTGTATAAAAAAACATGTCCTTAAACCATGTAGCGCGCTCTTCTATGCTCAGAGGGTAAGGATTTAACCTCCAGTTTTCAACCCCTCTGACAGCAATAAGACTTTCCCTGTCATCACATACACTGAGAAAAATAAAGTCATCGGGGCTACGGTTGAAGCGATCAGCCTCGACCCTGTAAAGTTCAGGGCCTGTTGGACTGTTCCACTGGGAAACATACAGCATCTCTGGGAATCCCACACTGTCCAAGTCCGCACAAACAACTGTGCGAAAGACTTTCCAGTTTCTAGTAGACATGCGTTGTGTCTCCCCCCCAAAACACTCCCTCACCACAATCTACACGAAGTATAACTGCTCCGTTGGTATATTTAACGGTATACACATACCCATTACTGCCTCTATATTCTAGCTTAAATTCAGTCCCATCTACGGCGTTTTCACAGCGCTGCTTTTTGCGATGAGGGCCCCTGGGGCATGCGCCTGTAGACGTACCTAGTATGGCTGTGGCTTGGGCGATGTCCTGACTGCTCGTCATGGTTGATACAGATGTCATCCTGCACTCCTTAGTTAGAGGTGTCTGCGTTCCTTAGGTCGCTTTGTTGATGCTCCAAATGGTGAAGGAGTCCGTTTTATATGTACATGTCTTAGACTAGCCCAGTAGGAGGTGTCATTACCCCCCTCTATTTAAAACTATTGGCCTGTGAAACTTTTAGAAAAGTGAAATGCCCCTAAAGTAGTTAAATCATCTATGTGTAATCATCGAGTCTAACTGTTGCAGACTAGTAGATAATTATAAGACTAGTTGCATTAAAGCCACATTGGGGTTGATACAGCGCTAGTGTGACTATGTACTTTTAGAAGTATCACAGTTTATTTCTAAAGGGATACATGTTGTTTGTGGTGCTCTATTTTAAAACTATTAGCCTGTGAAACTATTAGAAAAGTGAAATCTTCCTAAACTAGCTAAATTAAATGCTGTGTGGGAATACACGGTTTTTAGAAGTATCACTGTTTATTTCTAAGAAATAAATAGGGTAGTCTTTATTTCTAAGACTACCCTATTTATTTCTAAAGGGATAGCTGTTATTTGCGGCCCTCTGTTTGAAAACTATTTGCTCCTAAATAGCACTAAAGAAAAAGCAAAATGCTCCTAACTAGTTAAAATACCCCTAAAGTAGTTAAATTAAATCATCTATGTCTAAATAACAGAACTCTGAGACCTATACAATCCTTTAAAAAGAGTTTAATTAAAACACATAATGGTTTCATTAAATAATACGCTATTAAACACATGTAAACTCATATGACCCCCAAACCCACATGCACGTGCAAAAAGTCCGTTCTCGTGCACGTGCACACGCACATGGACGCGGAGGGGGGGGGGGCAAAAAAAGTACAGGTATATTACTACTGTGGGATGATGGGTGGTGGGTTATATAACCAGAGCTTAACTAAGTATTTTCACACAACTACTGGAAGAAGGAAGGCCTGCTAAGGACGTGGTCACTGTTGTTTTTTTTGTTTTTTGTTTTTTTGTTTTTTTAGAAGGCAGCTCATAAAAGAGACTGGAAATACTATTATTAATACTATACTAATATTGTCAGTGTGTATTATGTTTTTTTTGCTGTTTTTTTTTTTTCCATGTGTGGATGACTGTACCATGAAACTCATGCCCATAATGAGCGCATGTAAGCTTTTTACCACACTATCTGTATGATAAGTGTTAAATATTTTAGTGTATGGGATATGCTTAAGAATTCATAAAAAGCACCAAGGTCATTAATCTATATCAGTACAAACAAACAAATTCATCCAGAAATAGCCAAACTGGAGAAAGAAATTGGCACCTTCTTATTCGACCCTCGAGAAGCCACAGTAATGTCAATGGGTTCAATATGGCCTTTCTTTACTATAGGTGGTTGCCCTGGAAACACAGCTTGATAGCACTCCTGCATTCTTCCCAGTGTTCTGTGGAAAACAAGGTTAACTTTTAGCATTAGCAAAATGGAAAAAACAAAACAAAACATAGTGTGGATACTATAAAAGTACAATCTGCAAAGATTGCAATGAAGAATTTACTTTCCAAAATTCCCAGTAGTTCTTTTAATTTCACTGCACACAATGCACTATTTGTGCAAACCTTTCAGGCTATGACAGGAAAAACCCCACTGAGAGCAGACTGGGCAGCCACCCATCACAATCCGCCCCTCTTAATGATGCTGGTGACTTGTCCAATCTTTGGTCTGCGGCAACATTGTTTCATGGATTTGAATCAATTGCTGATCTCTTATGAGAAATTTGATAACTTTAATTATTTCAAGCAGTTCTACAAATGTGGATAGATGAACAAAATCTTGCTTTTTTGGTTTTGCCTTTTCGTCTAATGTTTTGAAATTTTAAAAACATAAAGTCACCTTTAAAATGAGGAAAACATTGCCCTATCCATTCAATTAACCTTTTCTTAAATCAAATACCTGAGATCTAAGCCAATCATAACCTAGCAAAAAACAAACAAACAAACAACCCCCAAATTACTTTAACTGCATTGCAAACTATGTCAGCAGCAGTGATGCGTTAAAGATTTACAGATCAGACCAGGATTAAATGATGCATTAGTACGATTATTTAATCTTTCTGATGGGCAAGGTTGGCCCACTTTAGTAATTAGAGGCAATTTAAATGTGGATTTGCATTGGCTACTTTAACCAGTTAATCTGTCTAATTTACTAAAATACTGATGTATTATATACAATTTACATGCAGTTTCCGTTATTGAATATTACAGAAATAGGGCTGTTCGATATAACGATATATATCGGATGCCGATATGAAAAAGTCAATTGTTCTATAGTTTGTTTCGTGATGTCACAGAATAAACTTTTTATGGCGATATTTTTTCATCGTTTTGATGGTCACTGTAGAATTTCTTATGTTTCTCTTATATTTAATAGAACCACACTACAGACGGACAAGCGACTGTTTTTATGCGTTTATGTTAGCAACAACCACGGTAAAACCATCCCGTGTCCGCTTGTTTATTTTCCACATAAACCTTTCACAATAAAGCTAAAGATCCTGTTGAGACTTTTCAAAATAAACTGAATCACATGAAAGAGTACGCAGAGCATTTACAGATGAGAAGCAAAAAAGTGCTGTCAGGTAGGGCTGCACGATTTTGCATAAAATGAGAATCACGATTTTTTTTGGCTTAGAATTGAGATCACGATTCTCTCACGATTTTCTTTTCCAGTATAAATATTTATTGCACTTATTAACTGCACATCAACTTCGTAACAGTTGAGACTGAACATAAAAACAATAAATAAACATAAAAACAACAAATGTCTCACGTTTTGTTGTTGCCGCAAAATGTTGTACTGCTTGAAATTCCGTCTCCACCGTTGCTCGACACTGCGTGTATAGAGCAGGTAGTGCAACAATAGAAAAATAGTTGCGGGACAGCACTGTGTAGCGTTTGTCTAGGGTGTTGATCATTTTCCTAAATCCCTCGTTTTGCACAGTGTTGATGGGAGCCATATCATTGGTCGGGTGATAAGTGATGGCCTCCGTAATTTCTTTGTGCCTGCGGAAGTTCGACGGGTATAGGGAAGCGCTGTATAAGGTTCCTGTTATTGATGTTTGGGTGGTTGTCCGGGACGGATTTTCTCCTGTCACTTTCTCGTCATCCCTGACGTGCTCTTCGTTGTTTTTTCCCTGCTAATTTTAGCATCACATGGCACAGCTTCTGTATCACGTGGTATAAGGCTCCGCCCTTGTCATTTGTTGAGCAGGAAGAGTGAGCGCTTGTTTTCATGCAGATTATGTCCCGGATCAAAATGCGGTACAATCGTCGTTGTCTTTTTTTTTTTTTTTTTTTTTTTTTTTTTTTCTTTAAATCGTTGTCATTTGGAAATGAGATCGCACATAAGTATGAATCGAGATCGCGATTTTCTAACGATTAATCGTGCAGCCCTACTGTCAGGTGCCAAAAAAATAAACCTTAGAATCAAACATTAGAATCAGCTTTTCCCCGCAGCACGCTGTGTAATAAATACTAACAAAGAAAATGTCTAAAAATGTATAGTTTCATGCATCGGTTAAAACACTTGACTCCAGGTACACGACCGGCTAAGAAGAAGACCCCCCCCCCCCCCCCAAAAAAAAAACAACCCTTTACCCAAATCGAGTTGCCTGACATTCGCGGAATTTACAGAAATTGTAACATTTTTGTGATATATACCGTTGTTGGGTTGTTGGGAGGATAGATGTCTTATATCGGGATATGAAATTTGGTCACATCACACAGCCCTATACAGAAATGCAAACTATTTTTGTCTATTTCTAGTACAGCTGTTTTTAAGTGTGGGTGGTGTACAGTACTTCAAAAAGCAACATGTTCAATGTTGTACACAGCGCTTTAAAAAAAGTTTGTCTTTACCTGCTAAAGAGGTCATCCCATTTGAGAGAGACTACCTCCTGATACTCTGATTTCTCCAGTAAGCAGTCACACAGAGTTGGGTTGATGGTCACGTAACTAGTAAGGAGGACAAAAATAGTGAGGCTTGAGGGATGGCACTAAACAGGGAGCATGCTGCACTGTTAAGCCATGCCAGCTTTGTGGCAGATAGTTTATTTTCTCCCATAAATCACTGCTAGTTTGTTTCACATCAGATGAGGAACAAATTATTAGAAAAGGAAACATGAGATGTTTTTTGGAGTCTCAGAGTCACATTTAAACATTTTAGCTCATTATAATGTTATTAAGGTCAGTTCTGTATTTAATAGTCAGTGAGTCTGCTGTTCACCACCACGCCCGGTTCAACTCAGCAGCATGGTCTCCAGGTTTTCAATGTTTAGTTGTTCTGTGTTCTTCTGTCTGTGGTTTTTCAAATATCCACTCTGAATCACAGTAGAGTTTTGAACAGCCTCTTACTTCTTATTATTTTCATCCACCAGCTCATTGTCCTTCACATACTCCGTGACAATACTTCTTACTTCAGCAGGATGCAGTGTAGCTCCTTTCCTAAAGAGGCAACAAAGCACACATTAGTATCACCGATCAATACAAATGAGAAAAACTTATAAAGGCTACCTAAGCTTTAATAAAAATATCTACTTTCTTTTGATGAGTTTATTTCCTAATAGACTAATCTATATAAAGCAACACAGCTAGAAAAAAACTGCAGATTTAAACTTGAATCAGCAGTTTTACTCATCCATCCATCCATCCATCTTCATCCGCTTTATCCGGGGCCGGGTCGCGGGGGCAGCAGCCTAAGCAGAGAAGCCCAGACCTCCCTCTCCCCAGCCACCTCCTCCAGCTTATCCGGGGGAACACCAAGGCGTTCCCAGGCCAGCCGAGAGATATAATCTCTCCAGTGTGTCCTGGGTCTGCCCCGGGGCCTCCTCCCAGTGGGACATGCCCGGAACACCTCACCCAGGAGGCGCCCAGGAGGCATCCTTGTCAGATGCCCGAACCACCTCAGCTGGCTCCTTCCGATGCGGAGGAGCAGCGGCTCTACTCTGAGCCCCTCCCGGATGGCCGAACTTCTCACCCTATCTCTAAGGGAGAGGCCAGCCACCCTTCGGAGGAAGCTCATTTCTGCCGCTTGTATCCGCGATCTCGTTCTTTCGGTCACTACCCACAGCTCGTGGCCATAGGTGAGGGTAGGGACGTAGATCGACTGGTAAATAGAGAGCTTCGCTTTTACACTCAGCTCTCTCTTCACCACGACGGACAGGTGCAGCGTCCGCATCACTGCGGCCGCTGCACCAACCCATCTGTCAATCTCCGGCTCCCTTCTCCCATCACTCGCGAACAAGACGAACAAGGGCGATCGTGGCTCAAGAGTTGGGTGTTCGTCTTGTAATCGGAAGGTTGCTGGTTCGAGCCCCGGCTCGGACAGTCTCGGTCATTGTGTCCTTGGGCAATACACTTCACCTACCGCCTACTGGTGATGGCCAGAGGGGCCGATGGTGCGATATGGCAGCCTCGCTTCTGTCAGTCTGCCCCAGGGCAGCTGTGGCTACAACTGTAGCTGCTTTCACCAGTGTATGAATGTGAGAGTGAATGAATAGTGGCATTGTAAAGCGCTTTGAAGGATCCTGAAAAGCGCTATATAGATGCAATCCATTATTATTATTATTATTATTAAGACCCCGAGATACTTGAGCTCCTCCACTTGGGGCAGGAACTCGTCCTCTCCGTGAATCGCTACCTTATCGTGGTGGAGGGGTTTGTGTGTCCCAGGGATCCCAGGGGCTATGTTGTCTGGGGGCTTTTGCCCCCTGGTAGGGTCTCCCATGGCAAATTGGTCCTGGGTGAGGGACCAGACAGAGCGATTCAGAAGACCCTTATGAAGAAAACATCAGGGGAACAGTTTACCCTGCCCGGGATAGGGTTACCGGGGCCCCGCCCTGGAGCCAAGCCCGGGGAGGGTGCCCGAGGTCGAGCACAGCCCGAAGAGGAGACATGGGCCCACCACCCGCAGGAGGCGCCATAGGGGTCGGGTGCATTGTGTGCCAGGCGACAGCCAGGAGCGGAGGGCCCTGGCGGACCGATCCCCGGCTGCCAAGACAGTTTTACTCAAAGTATTTAAATTAAGGCTAAGAGATTTAAAGCTCAGGAAAACAGATGCAGGGTTGTTGATTATTTGAGGTACTTGAGCATTTTACCCAAACAAATGCTCCTGACCGCCTGTGGCTAACTGAGCTGTTTTGGTAGACCTACACTGGTGGTTTTAATGTTCTGGCTAATTAGTATATAAACAAACAGTCCTTGGAGTAATAGTGTGGGTTCTCCACAGAAGCTTCTGAAGCTAATTTAAATTTATTTAAAAAAATCTCAGTCCAAGATTGTTTCAGTATATAGTCATTTCATTGGATATTTCAAGGGATTGTTTTATATGAATTACACTGCCCTCCAAGAATTCAGACAATAACCCTTTTCAGAATCAGTATAAACATTTCACCTGTCACAACAGGTCACGCACCGTACTAGAAGCTCCTGGATATTAAAACCTAAGCTGGGAACGCCTACAATTCCCACGATGAGTGGTCACCATACAAAGCACACTAGGAGGAAGATCAAACCAAGTTATTCAGCAGGGGGCAGTTCTTTTTAGAAAGCATTGTCATGCGTTTTGCTTTATTCGTGTTAACTTGCCATCTCCACTTTAGAAGACAGATGTGTGGTAAGAGGCTGAATGAGTTGCAATTTTTTTTACAATGTGGCAGCTGGGCAACAATTACAGAGATGCACCCATCCACTGAGCTAGGGAGCAGAGTCAGGACAATTTTCTGTGTTCTTGACCTGGACTGGTGACCAGCTGGTCAGCCTGATGTATGTTCGATTATGAGCCTCTCTATTTCATGCATGTGCAACATGTGCAACATGCACATGGCGTCGCAGGCTAATAGTTGCTCACAATCTTACAGCCACATGTTATTAGTGTGAGGCTGTGGCCCATAGCGTGATGAAGACACAAAGTAAACCTAACGCGACCCTTCAATCACCCTCACCCAGCTGCACGGACATTTTAAAGAACCTAACACAGACAAAGTGGCTAAAAGCTAAAGCTATCCAGAGCCACAAGCCAGCAGCTTTGACAAAAACCTCGGTATGGAGGAACAAAGAACTGAGGAAAATCATTTAGATGAGTGAAAAAGAGAAAAGGGTCAATGTCCTGGTATTTGTTGATTTGATAAACATGCTAAAAAAATGTTACACATATAAAAATGATGCTGCACCTGCTATTGTTTGGCTTTATTTTCAGAGTTGTTTCAGTGAGAGAAGATCCTTGAACTTATAGCAGTTTGAAGGGAAATTGTAAAGTTTAACAAATTAATTTTATTATGAAAATAATATATTGCATGACAGAAAGGCTGCTTGTAGTTCTTAGAAAGAACATGACAACTGGCAGTTCACTGAATCTTCCAAGAAAACTACTATTTCTGTTTTAGCGCAATTTGCTACGTTTGATCTAAGAAAACTCTACAGTACTGATGATGTACTATTAGTAACACATGGCTTTTCATAGATGGGAAAAAAGCAAATGAAAAACCTTCTGTCAAAAACCCCAATTTACAATGGAAACCATTTTTCCATTCCAGAATTTATGGGTCCCTATGGGGAAAACTACTTAAACTATAGATGGAGCAATAAATTAGCAATCAAACGTGTGATTTCAGACGCAGCTTAAGACCAGGAATTCTTCAGCTTGTGTAGGGCAATATTTGTCTTATCAGTTCACAGGTTGGTCAGAGGGTGAGGCCAATTATCAGCAGCTCTCCCGGAGTTGCTTGGGATTCAGTATCTCTTTTAAAGAAACACAAGCTCCAACTCTCCCTGCTATGTCCCCCTGCTGTCCGACCCATGCGAACAGGAGGAAGTATGAAGAGGCAGGGTTAGGAAAATATACAGACCTCTTGTTTGCATTCAGAAAGAGAGGCTCCAGCCGAGCAGACACAGAGTATAGAGTTGTGATCTCTGGAGGATGATACGGAATTTCTCCTTCCTCTCCATCCGGCAGTGGAGTCGATTCAACATCTGTGTCCTCGGGAAAGCTGAAGGAACGCAGTCTACAAAAAAAACAAGGCAACAGTAATACAAAGTACAAACACAGAGCTAGCCTTGCTGAATGTGGGTGGGTTGCAAGTTTCAATCCCTATGAAGAATTTCTTTATTTTGAAAAAGCCCTCGACTCACTCTGGATTCTTCCAGTCCACCTCCACAATACTCTCCACACCCTTGGTGAGTTCCTTTACTCGCACGATGTTATACCGTTGCTCCATTGTCTGTAGAAACTTGGAGAGCTGTTAGAAAAGACACATACTGATGAGGTTATGCATTTCATACTAAAATGTGTTCAATGTCACAAGCTGGACACATGATACCTTCTTATAGCTCGACTTCTTGATATCAAGTTGCTTTCCACTTGGGCTGAAAAATACAAGGTGTTTTCAGCAATAATTTTTCTTTCCCCTTAAAACTTCTACAAAGGTGATTTATACATTACCAGCAAGAAAACATATGGTTGCGGAGAAATGTACTCGTCAGTAGGGGGAGCTCTGACTTCTTCACCTTGCTCTTTAAGGCATGAAGAAAGCACTGCAACAGCATGGCGTCCATTACCTCTGTGAAAACAAGGCATGACCTGTATTACATACTTTTCTCTGAGCATGCAAAAAAAAAAAGTATTCCACAGCTGAATTAACATAACAAAACCACATGTTCACAAAAAAAACCCAACAAAGTCATCGAGCCTGCCCTGCAACCATTTAGTAGTCATTACGTCAATCAGATTTAAATCGGGGATTAAAGTATTTATGAGGTTTTGGCGAAGTATTATTAAAAGCAGATTCAGAACAACTTTGGTGGGAAGTAATTTAATGGTAAATCTATAACTTCATTTTTATTAATAACACTTCTGATCCTTGCACTTACCATCATCCTGTTACATCAAGGAAAATATGTGAGAGAATTTGATTACATCTATTCAAAAGTCACCTCAAGCCTCAAGGCGACTTTTGTTGTACATCTGGTACCTTGTGGTGTTTTCTGCTCATCCTGGGTCTCCTCCTCCTCCTCATTGTTCTTTTCGCCCTTCTCTTCATCCTGTTCAACTAAGCTCAGCTCCTCAAAACAAGACTGGGCTTGATCTGTGACCGTTTCCTCTGGACTGTGCTGCTCCTCCACACACTTATCAACTTCCTCCTCCTCTTTGTCACTGATTTCACATTCCTCACCGTTCTCCCCATGTGCTTCACTTTCTGCATCTGGTAAAGAAGGAGGACCTGACTTATCTCCAAAAGCCCTGAAAAGGATATGAAACTGGCATTAGAGCATTTTGACTTTTTGCCTCCACCAGCCAATCAACTTGCAGTTTAAACGAATGCTTGTTCAAACTCAAATCGGACAAACTCACCACAAACAAAATACAGTTCTTTTTACCTGCATCAGTACTTTTATTTTAAACAGTTCTAATGAGTAGCCACTTTACTGGATACAGTTATTCAGCTATTCAGTAACACAAAATGCCTTCTTTATTACAGAGGTCAGAGGAGAAAGGCCAGACTCCTTTGATGAAGAGAACACTTCAAATCAAATAATCACTTATAATGCAGAAGAGCATCTCTAAATGCACAACACGTCAAACCTTGAAGCAGATGTGCTACAGCAGCAGGAGACCACAAAAAGTGAGACTCATGTCAGCTAAGAACAGGAAACTGAATTCACATGGGCTCGCCCAGATTGGACGGAAAAGTGCCACCTGGTCTGGAGACTCTCCATTTCTGCTGCAACATTCAAATGTAAGGTCAGAGTTTGGCATAAACAACATGAAAGCATGGATAACTTTTGCCTTGGTTCAGGCTGCTGGTGATGGAAATGCCACAGCTTATCTGGCTATTGATGGTGACCATGCCTGCCTATTTATCACCACAGGGTATCCACCTTTTTACGTCTGCTGCCAGGAAAATAAATGTCAAAAAGCTCAAATCATCTCAAACTGTGCTCTTGAACAGTTTACTGTACTCAGTTGGCCTCCAGTCACCAGATCTCAATCCAATAAAGCACCTCTGGAATGTGCTGGAACAGTAGATTTGTATCATGGATGTGCTGCCAACAAATTAATATGGACCAAAATCTCTGAGGAATGTTTCCACAACCTGGTTGAGTCCTTGCTATAAAGAATTGAGGCAGTTCTGAAGGCAAAACAGGGGGTTCAAATCAGTACTAGCAAGGTGTACCTAATGAAGTGTCCCGTGAGTGCACTGTGTGTAATGAAGATTAAATTAAACTAATAGATGGGCACTAAATATAAGCATCACTAATGCAATATCTAATCAAATGTGAAATGTCATTATTTCAGAATGTCATTTTATTTGCGGGAATTTTTTCCCAATTTACCAAACTCTAATTTGTTGATGTTTGAGTCCAAATAAATATTCATGCCAAATCTGAAGTTCACCAAGCGTTCCTGATATAGTCACAGGAATGGGATGGACATGAGGTCAAAAGGACCTTTTATAGCCAAAATGTCATGAGTTCATTTCCGAAAAAGCCTTGATAAATTTCAAAGCCACTGCGTTTAGGAGAGTGGGACGGGCAGACATGATGTGCAAAAACATAATGTGCATCACTAACAAACAATGATCAAATGTTATCAGTTTCATCTTCACTGTTTTTGGAATATCCTCATAAGGAAAAGAAGACAGGTGGTCCTTGTTGTGTAAGTGCTTCATTTTTTTTTCATCACTTTTTTTTTTTTCCAATTTTGCATCACTTTTTGCATCATCTGTCAAACCAATGGCAAATTTAGAATCACCAATAAACTAAATAACCAAGCTGTGAACTGTGGGAAGTAGCCTACATGGGCAGAGGGAGAACATGCCTGGAGAAAGCCTGAGAAGCAGGTTTGAACCAACACCCAGCTGTCAGAGGTGCAAGCCAGGATACACCCAGCACAGGTCACCAATTTGGCCAACACTGAGAGACACGCAACTTCAAACATTCACTGCCCTAGTTATTGAGAAAAAACACACCAAAAATTCTCCACCTGCTAGAGTCTTCATGCTAAGCTAAGGAGCTGCCAACTGTAGCCTTCAATTTAATGGAGTGAAACGACACTAATCAATAATGCCACTAAACTTAAATTCAAAACAATTCAATGCTTTAAGGTGAAAGCGACTCACCAGAGATAATCCATGTACGTGTGAAGAATGCAGACTCCTCTTCCTTTCATACCCAAACAGTGCATCTGTTCAGTGGACACAGCAGCTGTCCCAACTGCAACAGGTGCTCTAGGAACAACCCGAAGGACACAGTCACACTTACATTTTTTAGGAAAGGTCTTCCAAAAGTGTTTAATATAACATACCTGTTGTTCACTAATGTAACAGCACAGCTGTCTCCCTGTTTCACATCTGGGAGACCACATGAAGGCACCACCACACCTGGGAGCATGAGATCTTTGGAAAAGCACAATATTCTCTCATAACTTTGCACAAAACATTTGCACACGATTCACTGATCCCCCACCTCAAAAAAAAAGCATACCTGCCCCTCCAGTCAATTTCTGAAGAACAGGAGGCCATGTCTTGAAGGCTGGGAGGAGAGCGGGGTATCGCCAAAGAACATACACTAATAAATATGACAAAAAAAAAAAAGTTACTTAAGAGCAGATCAGTCATCCCATTGTATCCCATATTAGTGCGTTCATTGCAGTTTAATTACCGGTAGGAAAAAGTTTTTTATCCACTTCAAAGAACACTGGATTTTTATGAAGAACATAAACTGTCACAGCATCTCCCTTGTGTGCATAACTCTTGAGAACATTTAGTTCCTCTTTATTGGGGACCAGTTCAGACAGTTCATCAGCAGACAGCAAAGGAAAGGCCGCGGATAAGTCAGCTTTGAGCTTTCTCCTAAAGGCAACAACACAGAAATAGATAAAATACACACGAACAGATGTTTTAAAAATATACCATTTCAATTTATCTGATAATATCTTAACAGATTACCCTGTTTATGCTTGGCTTAACTGCACCATGACCCACACTATTTTTATGCTCAACTCAAGGAAATTGATCCATTTATTTGTTAAAAGATTTTTTTTTTAGAATCCAAATTTATCTTTTATTTATTTGTTTTTTTTCAGCTATCAGCTATAATAGCTTGTCAAAACTATACTTTTCCTCTAAAATATTAGTTTCATTTGTCACCTTGCCAAAAAATAGTCATCTGCTCCTTTCAGCGGGTTATTATTTACCGCCACTTAGGAGCCAAGTTCAATAAACTCTGAGTGGATTAAGGTCCTCTTCGCTTGGCTCATAAATAGAAATAAATGTTATCTCAGATACATGTTCTCTCTGAGATAATCATGTGTGATTAGTAAATGAAAGTCATCATCAGGAGAGGATGAGTGTCAGTGCGCACCATGATGATAGAGAAAAGGGGATGGGGGAGTTATTTTAACCAGCTTGGTCTAATTGGCCATCAAATGCATGCATAAAATATATAAATCTTTTATACTGGCTATGGTTACGATGTGTCTGATGAAGTTAATTCAATAAGGATGGGATGCATGCGACTGTGACATCTACATTTGATATCTTCCCTAATTTCCTTCGGGATTAATAAAGTATTCTGATTAAAGTAACACTGAGAAAACGCAGGGAACAGAAACTGAATACAAAAGGTAGGTAACTGCTTTAGCCTAAATTCTCTAGAAAATGTGTCATGGTGCAGAATTTGAACTTTATTTATTTTTTTACCTGTCCCGTCATCAGAAGTGTTGTCTGAGAGCCCAACAGATTCAGAATGTGAACTTTCAAACATTATACTTTTTAAAATATTGCTCAACATAATTTAATGGCTATATTTCAACATATGGATTTATTTCAACATGAAATTCAGTCAGACTGTCTGCAGCCTGCTTTTAAAAGCCCACTTTAAACTACATTTGGCTCTGTTTTATCATCTCAAAGTTATCTCTGTCTCATCTTTATTCAAATATTCACATAAAGTTCAAGATCTTAACAGTGTCAGACATTTTTTCCGACTACAACCTCATAAATGATTGTGTGTTTACGTGTGCAAAGCTTTATTTAAACAGTTATTGTTGGCTGATGGTGTGACAGCTGCATTACCCTCCACAGAGTCATTGTGAAAGATGTAGTGTACAGATTTTATTCTGAGCTGGAAATAAATCGGCAGTGTAATCGCTGCGTCTGTCCTCACATTGATGACTGAGGACTCCGCTAAGTACAAAAAATAAAGACTGACCTTGAATTCTGGTGTTTGGAAAAACATAAACTTCATATTAAATCACTCCACTGCATGATTTGATAGGGACCTCATGAGGGAGGAAATTAATCTAAATGCTTGTCAGTTGATTCAGGAGCAGCAGAAGGAGTCCGAGAGAAACTAGGAGTTCATTGAAGAAGAAAACCAGACAGCAAGCATGATAGGTACACAGATTCAGAGTTTATGTTAGCATTCTTTCTGTAACAGAAACCTCAGAGTACCCTCAACTCAGGATTAAGAAACTCAGTTTTTCCTAGGGCCCAAGTTACAACCTGCATGCAGGAGGGAAATATGATTCAAGAGCTCCAAACTCCAAAATGTCCCAAAGGTACTATTCATCTCATAACAGCAATCTTATAAAAGAGATGACATACAGCTCTGGGTCAGAGAAAAATCCACGTTTTAGCCAACCTCTTCAACTGTCTAATTCTGTAACTGATGAAATAAAAAAATGTCATCATTGGTTCAGAAAAGCTGCATCCAAGCATCAAGTTCTCTCCTTGGTTCTTTATCCATTCATGTAACATCTGCTGTCCGAGACCTGAGTGTGATATTCAAATCTAATCACAGTTGTGAGAAACATAAACAAGATTTCCCAGTCCTGCTACTATCACCTAAGGAATTTTGTAAAGATACGATCAGTACTTTACAAAAATGATTCAGTGTCAGACTATCATTCATACTTTAATTTCCACTGGGTTGGATTATTTTAATAATAATTACACAGGTATCAGAAAGCACTAAATCACAAAATACAACAGGTAGACCTTTTAAAAGAACCAAGAAAACTGAACATATTCCACGAGTCTTAATGCCTCTACACAGGCTCCCCATTTCTTTTAGAACTGACAGTATATTTAAAGCCCAGCCCAAGAATATATATATAAACATAACCTAACTAAGAGACAAACATCAACAGTTGGAGTGGAAGAGAGAGGCTGAGCAGTTCGTCCAGGCCTGCTTTTATAGTCTTGAAGAGACAGACGATCTGATTGGCTGACGATCCTCCCACACGTGCCAATTATTAATATCAGGACTTTTTCTGACAGTGGGAGGGAAATGACCTGCCTGAGGAAATCCAGCTGGTGTTTACTTTAAAATCACTGCTAAATATTTATTTACGTTGAAAACCTTTAAAAAAACATTTAGCATACATTTTAGATATATATATTTTTTACATTCATAGATTAGCTTCACCTTATTCTTTCAACTTTTTGATTTTAATGTTAATTTTACTGGAATCACATTGTATTGGATTTACATTTTGACACCGGCACATTTTGATTGATTTTTTTTAAAAATTATAATTTCCACCCAGTATGTCCGTTTATTCTGTTCCTATGCGAAGCACCTCGTAACACTGGTTTTGATAAACGTGATAAATGATATACAAATAAGCGTTATTATTATTGTTATTATTATAAGAGTAAAATAATATGGTCATTATTTGTCCTTGTTAAATATTGATCGATATTTACAGTGCCAGCTAATAATGAGCTTTCAGCTCAAATACGAAGATATACGGAAAAACTGATATATCGCCGCTATTTAAATCTATTCATTCACTGACCAGAAGCTTCACTGTAAGCTGAAGAGAAGAACTACTCCGTTTTGATTTATTCCAGTTATATGAGGAGGACAGCGTCTGATACTTGGACAGTTTAAAAAAATGTTTAGAGTCCTCCACCACATATAATAAATGTGAATATGTAGAAGAAGCAAGCGTCAGCTAAAGATGTGAGCAGCAGTGACTCACCTGTCTGATCCTTTGATTGCGGTGTTGGATTTGACACGAAATGGTTTGGCAAACATATTTTCATAAAACGTTAGTCAGAAGAATTCAGCATGACCACTTCTGATTGTACGCCTTTTCAGTACATCAGCACAGAGCATCTAAAACGACTCATCTACAACACATAAACTGATTCTACAATGCTTTTCAGTAGTCAGCTGCTCCTCGTTTGGTGGGATGGTCCGACACATATTTATGACCGATGTGAAACTGCACAGGCAACTTTTGTTCCGCATGATAAACTAAGCACGTAGGTGTCAGTACGGTAATATTTTTTCTGCGGAGTCCAAAGTGTGTGTATATCGAATCTCCGTTACCATCGACAGAATAGGCAGTAATTGTAAAACTTCTTGTAGGCTAAACCAAGCAACTGTTTAATGTTGACTCACATGAACAGTGCTCCATGTAAAATAATGACTTGTTAAAAGTGTCGACAATTAAGCATTTCAACTAGTGAGAAAAATTTATTGTCGTTGCAAAGAAAGACAGTTTTATTCTGTCTTTGCTGTGTAATAATAATAATAATAATAATACTTCTGAAACAAACAATGAAACTAATAAAAAAAACTATACATTTCCTTTATAAAGTAAATTTTAGCTCTGAAAATATTTACTCAGGCATTTTACTCTCCACTGATTAAAATAGGTACCTTTTCTGGAAAGCTTTGATAGGTAGAGGGGCATGCTGGGAGATATATGACTTGAACTTCCTGACCTTGTCTCTTGTAGTTTTATTCAAAATGCTCATGAAGCTGTTGACGTCAGCTATGCAATAATCAGTTTTTAGGCAAGTGAGGAAGAGAACTGTTTGTGTTTTTGTAAAGGATTGAATCCACGTATGGACTCCTACCGTGTACAATACATCCAGAAAGTGCTCAATTGGTAAGGATTGTTGAATGAGGAATTCCATAAGTGAGTTGGATGCTATACAGTGATTCATCCAGTCAGTCTGTGAGGACCTGTAGTTAATGGCTTATCTTCTTTGCTCCATGCTTATAGACAGAGAGAATGTGAGATGGTGTGCTTGGTCCGGTAAAATGTGGCAGTAAGCGTCTAAAACAGTGTCTGACCCAGGGCTTATCACAGAGTTGTTACACTCGTAGCACCAACTGTCCATGTGCCCCACAACGCAGATTCCAAAGAAGTAGAGTGGGAACGACTACTCGGTTTTCAGGTCTCCAGCTGGCTGTGTCTCTGTCTGCAGTGGAGTATAATGTCAAGTTCAGACAAATGCAAAGATGTTGATATGGCAACATGACACGTGGGCCTCTCTTATGGTTTCCAGATGTATGTAGGGTGC
Source organism: Copadichromis virginalis (assembly GCF_057382275.1). Taxonomy (NCBI): domain Eukaryota; kingdom Metazoa; phylum Chordata; class Actinopteri; order Cichliformes; family Cichlidae; genus Copadichromis; species Copadichromis virginalis. The sequence goes on along the minus strand of NC_140637.1, from coordinate 22,173,538 downwards.
AGAAAAATTTATGTATGAAACCCAGACACATGTGAATGGCTTAAGTTGTCGCCGCCCAGCTTCATTTACATCTCAATGACCATAATCTCTATGAACAATTTCAATCTGGTTTCCGCCCCAATCATAAAACAGAAACTGCTCTGTTAAGGATTACCACTGACCTTCTGATGGCAGCTTATTCTTGTCTCCTATCCATCCTCATCCTTCTTGATCTTAGTGCGGCGTTTGATACCATTTCTCACAATATTCTCCTGAACCGGTTAGCTTCCATTGGTATTAATCATACCCCACTTACCTGGTTTACCTCCTATCTCTCAGACCGCACTCAGTTTATCCAATTTAAATCCCATTCTTCATATCCTGTTTCTGCTGGTGTGCCCCAAGGTTCAGTATTAGGGCCTCTTTTATTCATTACTTACATGCTCACTCTTGGTCATATATTCTGAAAATATAATATCAATTTTCACTGTTATGCCGATGACACCCAGCTCTGCATTTCTTCTAAACCCAATTCATCCCTCCCACCTACCTCCCTCTCAAACTGTCTTATTGAGATTAGATCCTGGTTCTCCTCCAATTTTCTCAAACTTAACAGTAATAAAGCTGAAGTTTTACTTGTTGGTACACCATCTATTATAACCAAATCCCACGGTTTTTCCATTAACATTGAAAATTCTCCCACCCTTCCCTCCCCTCAGGTTAAGAGTTTGGGTGTCATACTTGATAATACTCTTTCATTCCAGTCTCACATTAATTACATAACCCGGTCCGCTTACTTCCACTTACGTAATATTAACCGACTCCGTCCCTTCCTTACTCCCCATGCTTCTGCCATCCTTGTCCATAGTCTTATTACGTCCCGTATTGATTACTGCAATTCCCTCCTATTTGGTCTCCCTAAAAGGTCCCTTCATAAACTCCAACTTCTTCAAAATTCTGCAGCTCGGGTCATAACTTGCACGCCATCAAGAGCTCATATTACCCCAGTTCTTCAGCAGCTTCACTGGTTGCCCGTAGAAGCCAGGATAAATTTTAAAAGCTTACTTCTTACATACAAGTGTATCCATAAATCTGCTCCTTCATATTTGTGTGACCTGCTCCATATCACCACTGTTTCCCGCCTTCTCAGATCATCATCTGCTATTCATCTTACTGTTCCGTCCTCACACCTTATTACTATAGGGAACAGAGCTTTCAGTCGCTCTGCTCCTCAGCTCTGGAACTCTCTTCCTCCTGCACTAAGAAATATTGACTCCCTTTCCGTATTTAAGACACAGCTCAAAACACATCTGTTTAAACTGGTGTATTCGCTTTAATGCTGATTTTATCTGTTGTCAAGCTCTGTTTTGTAAGTTTAACTTATTTTGTGTATGTTATGACTACTGTTCCTTTTATTAATTTTGTTTTTTGTAAGGTGACCTTGGGTTTCTGAAAGGTGCCCTCAAATAAAATGCATTATTATTATTATTATTAAAGCAACATATAGGGTCTTTGCTAATATTTACATAAATGACATTAATATATTTAATAAATCCCAATTGTTATTCTAGATCTTACCTCAATTTCTTTCCAGAGCTCATCAGCAAAAATGTGCCCAAAGGTTCTTTACAGTCTGCTGTTTTTACTTAGATTTAGATAAGAAGTTAGCTAGTTTTCTCCAATTTTTAGAGAGTCCAAAAATCTCTATTATCTTTAATTTTGACCAAATAACGGGGCTTCTGTTACAAATGTTTTTATTGATAGTAGCTAGTAAGTAGTAAGAGTAAATCAGAGTAAATCGTTTTGGGTAGCGCTTTTCATGGATGTTAGTGTGGTTGAAAATACTTCAGGCTGGATAAAATAAATGTCATTCAAAAGCAGAATAACATAAAATGAACCATTTTTTAACAACACATAGAAAAGTACACACAAAATCAAAAACTAAAATTGTCAGGTTATGGTTTTAAAATTGAACAGATTAAATTTTGTGCTGATTTCAGATGATTTTAGGGGTTATAGATGTTAAAAAAAAAACTAGAGCCGCTAGACTTTTAAACACATCAAAGGCAATAAAGGAACCTTGAACCTTGATACAGTAAAGTAAGTAAATCAAAGTGAATAATGTCTGAGTACAGTTTTTTTTAAAACATTTTTTAAATTTAGCTGCTGTATACCACCACAATAATAGACCATTATAGTGTAAAAACTCAGGTGTTCACCATGGAAATAAATGGCAAAGTGCTAGAAATTTTCCACAGTGACGTTCAATAAAAGAGAAGCTTCTAGTTAAGCAAAAGATTTTGATTATAATATCTTGTATGCATTGCTATTCTTATCTGTTGTAACAGTAGATGCTAGGGTAATGAGGCAACAGCTGTGTTTTATTCATTGTGGCCATAGAAAAACCAACACCTCTGTAAGATCTCAATAACACCGGTATCCCCTCCATGTGTTCCTTTACCACATTCTTCTGGAACTGATTAGTCACTCATAAGGCACTTAACTACAGAGTATCTGTTGTAATCTGTAGTCTTAGGATGACAGGTAGCATTTCATGTTAGAGGTGAGAAAGGCCAGAGTTCAAAAAGTTGGCCAACTGTTGACATCAGAAGAGATTTATATATTTTTGTAACTTGTGATTTTCTGGTTTCTGGGAGCTTATACTCACTACACTGCTTTCTCAAAGGCTCAGACTCAGTTCTGTTATCCAGGAGGTCCAGCCTCTGTTGTATCATGTTCAAGGGTTTGTTTTGAAAGAAGAGCACTGACCCATCTTATTCACTAGGTTGTCTTATGTTTTATGTGCTTCCTCATCTTAAAACAGTGTTTAACCTTGTAACACCAAGCGATTTGATATTAGATACATGAGCTTTAGAGACCTCTACATCATCAGTGTAATAGTTTTCCTCAAAAACCTGATGCATACAGCCAGACACATGCAATGCTTCCGTGAGCAATAAATTGCACAGAAATGTAGCAAAGATTTTACCTTTTTTTTTTTTTTTTAAATTGGAGCTAAAGATGATGTTTTGTTGTAAACAAGTATTTGGACATTTGGACAGTTATAGAGTTTTTTTTTAATTTTGCCATCATATACTAGCAGATGATAAGTAAAGTAATTACAAAAACTAACACAATTTAAGGTGATTTAATCCTCTCAAGGCAGGCGTTGCCGATTTGCAACAGTTAAAAACTAACAACCTGATTACCCCACATACATATTTTATGAGGTTTTTTTACTCAGAAGTACAACTGCAGGACTTGGTTGTGCATTAGCAACAAAAAGTTTAATTTGAGCCTGAGAGGGTTAAAGCTTTTATTGTAGCAAGTTTCAGCTCCTGTCTGTTTGTGGGTGTTTCTGTCTTCAGTTTTAGCTCAAGTAACTGAAAACATGCTATACTGAGTTGAGATCAGGTGACATAATTTCTGTGATTATCCTGTTTAAGTGTCTTCTATGGTTTTCCAGGCTCTTTGGTGTTGCTGAGCTGGCCTCTGCACAAAAGACTGTTGATTTGGGCAAACCTAAAGTTTTTGTTTTTTCTCTGATGGCTAGGGATGGGTATTGATAAGAGTTTCACGATTCCGATTCCATTTTCGATTCTGTTTAACGATTCGATTCTCTTATCAATTCTTTTTTTTAAAAAAAGGAGAACGCTAAGGTCGATTAGCTTAGAACTTTGTTTTATATCTTCTCTTTGAACAAGGTAGAAATTTTGGAGTAACATGGCCTTACAAACCCAACAGTGAGATCTTAAGAGATCCACAGCCTACGGCTCTTCAATGGGGTGTCACAGGGTCCCCAGGAAAAAAAATTGTAAATGTAAAATAATAAAATTAATATTCTTCTGTAGCAATAACAAAGTATAACATAAATTGTTCTGTGGCAATTACACAAGAATATCCAGTAATGTCCCTTCCTACAATTAAACACATTCACTTACCGAAAATCGGGGGCATCTGCTGCGGCAGCCTTTTACCACAAACTTGGTCACTGCTCGGTGACATTCGTCTATCCTGGCCTGAAAGGAGATGCTACCGGTAGACTGCAGCGAGAACTGCCAGCATCTGAGCTAGACTCTGTCTGTCTCTCTCATCATGGTCACTAAACGCACAGTAATGGCAGGTTTTGTAATAAGGCAGATTGCGCTAACATAATATGCACTGTTAGTTGATTATTTACCTGCCGCATTAACGGGAGAGGACGCGCAAACGTTACCGCTGCTGTTGGGTTGAGATTCACGAGTCCGGAGCGGAATTAAAAACACGACATTTAAGGTTATCGTGTGTTTTGTGAGCAAATGCTTTTGCATATTCGTAGTGTTTCCTCCCTTGAATGAAATATCTACTTTGCAAGTATTGCAAGTTGCCCTGTTGTCATCCATTCTCGATGGAGTTTAATCTGCTTGACGTTTATTCAGCTGTGTAAAAACTAACTTTAATCTCAGCCAAACCGATTTAATCAGGAACCAATAAAATACTAAAAAAAAGGCAAACAATAACATTTTTAAGTTATCTAAGTGACTTATATTTATATATCATGTTTAACCTGAGTAGCGGAAGACGGCGGTGGGTTTGAAAACAATTTGCCGGGAGTCCGGTGTTCTCACCGGCTCTTGTGAGCCTTGCCCACGGCTAGCTATCGAGCTAGCGGTGGGTATCAGACATCTCCGAAAACGTCGGAGCGCTTTTGAAAATATGTGGTGTCTTGATGAATTCTGGGACACAGTTTCTTCTTCTTCAGGGTTTAAGGGCAGCTGGCATCCTTGTACATACAGTGCTGCCATCTTCTGTTTCAGTGCGTTATTACACTCTTAAATCCTACAACTTATTCCTGCGTCTTTTGGGATCTTACGACGCGTCAACTATTAAATTAGTCATCGACGATTTTAATAGTCGACGTAATCGTGACTAGTCGACTAATCGTGGCAGCCCTACTGTGGTGGTGTTCAAAAAGAAAATTTACAAAATGAATTTAATTGTCCATGTGGTGCTGAACCCAGATGTTCTCTGTTCACACAAGTGGAGATAAATACTGAACTTTCCAGCACACTTTGGGGCAGAAAGTAATAAAAAGAAGAGAAAGAGAGCTTTGTAAAATAGGAATGGTGAATACCTAATATCTGTGGTCACCTCATGTTTTAAAAGAAAGCTGAACGTGAAAAGATTGATGTTGTGATGTCATTTAATGATCCTGACCTGTGTTGGAAATGTGGAATGTTTTCCAGCTATTGTAGTTTTTGATTTATAGACATTTTGACTATAAATTCCCTACTTTAAAAGTACGGAGAACACAGGTGGAATCGATAACAGCTCGGTTTCATTAGTTTGATTTGAGATTGAATCAGCCAGAAAAATGTCCCTCTGCTTATATTATCAGCCATAATCTTATCATCACCCAGCCAGCCAAAGAGAAAACAAACACGTAAAAATATGCCCTGCTTTTACTGCTTTTTAATTTATTTTATTTTTTAAATTTCCAGTAATAATTTTAATATCTTAGGGATGTGGGCTGTTGGATGAAGCATTTTAATGGATGCTGTGTCTCAGCTAGGATTTAGAATTCTGACATATGATACAGATGTGTCATTTCCTGTTTTCAGAATATGATGTCATACCCTGTTGTCACGCCATACTGTTATTGTGATGCTAGTAGATTTCTTGGATCATTTAATATTACGTCTCAGAGATGTTTAGTTATTATTATTCTTATGTCACAGCTCTGCACTGTGTACAAAAAAATCACTTAATGCACTAGTTTCTCCAGACCCAAGAGCAGGTAACACGATCCTCTGCCCCCTCCCTGTTAGCTTAGGAAGACTTGCCAGAAGGAAGCATAATTTAAAGCTTATGCCCACGGTACACAGCCATCCCATTCACACTTGAGACTAATTTTTCCCAGTTGCACAGGTCTAGAGTGCGGTCAGTAATCCTCTGGTAATCAGTAGTTGCTAGAGAAAACCTTTGGTGGTTGCAAAGAGCTGGTGGTGCACTGGAAACCCCCTTTCAGGTGCTTCTTCTATGCAAACACCCAAGACCTGGGTGACCTTTATTATAGGAAGTATATCAGTAAATTGCAGCATATTCTGACACACAGATACTAAAGTAAAAGATCATCATAGCTGAAATCTGAATCTTCTTAATCACCCCAAAGATACCATGGTTGTGTTGTGGTTAGCACCATTGCCGCACAGCAAGAAGGTCAAGGCTTTGAATCTTGTTTGGGGCCTAGCTGTGTTCAGTTTGTATGTCCTCCCTGTGGTTGTAATGTAATAGCCACTTGTGTGGTTAAAAAACAACCATCCTTTTTTGTCTAGTTTGCAATTCTCACTGTGTAAAAGGTTTTCAACTCAACAGGGCACCGTGAAGTGAGTTACATTAGTTTTTTTCATTAATGTCTCCTGAATCTGATGTTTCATTTTAATATTTCTGTAATAATCCATGTTCCTTTCATTTCTCTCAGTGAGGCCCGAGATGTCGACATCGCAGACTGATTGCAATGTCTTGGCAATCTGTTTGCATTTAAAAATTAGATGTAAATTTGAGGATCACTGATCAGTGTGAGCCAGACCGTCATTGCTGTGTCCCACCAGGACATCTGTGAAATCACCAAAAAAGTACTCAACCTCTGGGCAACCAGCTAGTCACTGTAATTACTGCAGTCAACAAATGTGAAAAACAAAATCAGTGCAATAACCAGGGAACTGTTGATAGCTCCCCTCCTATTTTATACTAGTGAGCTATTAGACAGAAGCTATTAGCAGAAGATCCATTGCTGGATCTTCTGCTAGAGACAGAAAGCTGGAAACATGTCTCTCTTCACTACTGATCGTCATCAACACTGTCTGATCAATTTGTCACAGAAATTTAATACAGTATTTTCTCTCTGTTTGATGTCCTTAGTGAAATCACTGATGTGCAAGGGCCCAGAATGGGGCTGTATATGTAAGGACCTTTGTTATGAATGGTCTCTAACTACACTTCTTTTTTTCTGTTGAGAAAAACTTTCAATATTAAATCATTTTTATTAAATAAAAAAACAATTAATTGAATTGCTGTGCTGTTTAAATTATAATTTATTATAGTGTGCATGTCAAAGACTCAGTTAAGGTTAGGTAATATAATCAAAAAACATAGAAGTGGGTTATGAAAATAAACTCTTCCAGACGTCTGCATTTAATGAACGCTCAATTGTTTACATATGTAGCCTCAGCGTACGTTTACATGCAGTGAATGGTCGCTGAAGAAGACTGATTGCAGACGCTTTACTGTCAAACAAACAAAAGTTTTTCGCCGAATGCTTGTATGATTTTTTTTTTTGTGTGCCAATTCTTTATTTCCCGCTGTTGTATGGAAGCACATCAAAAGTATGATTTTATAAAAGGCATCTTGTTTAGGAAAAATTGAGCAGTGTATGTTTAAATTATTTCTCATTATCTGAATTCTGTCACCCAGATGCGGGATTGCGGTTCCTTCCTCTTTCAACCACCAAAAAAACCTGCTGTAGGCCTCCAAAAGACCAGATGTCCTCGTCAAGCTGTTTTTGGTTTTACAGGCAGCGTCATCTTTTACCCCTCGTATTGAGAGTAAGACTAAAGTACATGTAATTTTGAAAATGATTACAAGAGCTGGAGGATCTTTCCATTCGGACAAATGGATTTAGATTCAGCGTCAAATGTGTGGCTTATATCAAACATTTTTTTACCAACCGTGACGCATCTAGTCGGCACTCCTGAGTAATCTCTGTGGGCTGATTACAGCTGTGAACATGTACTTCTGTTTTGATAAATGTCACAATCAATCGAATGACTTCCTCAGAGATTAGACTTTTTGATATTAGTCATAGTAACGTGTAAGCAAAAACAGCCAGGATATTCTCACTTATACACATATTTGTGGCTGCAAGGCATTGTTTTGTGAAAGGACATTAAACAAGCTGCTTCTATTTTCTTGACACAGCATGACTTGTAAATAATCCCCACTTTGAATTTGTTTTTTAACGAAACCCCAAAACTTGAGCCGGACTTCTAGTCAACTGTTTGTGCTGAATGGCTTCAAGACTTTAACAGTCTGTAGAGGGTTTGCTGTGGTTATGAGAGATTACATTTGGTAACTTCTTCAAATCCCTCATATGCTGCTTTAATGACCTCCTGCTGCAGTCATTAAATGTCAAGCACCAGCCAAGTAATAAGTCCAATTAAAACTGTGTGTGCTGGCTACAGACCTTCTTGGTACAGTGGAGTACAACATTTCCTGTGAAATATGGTGTCTGGGTGTCACTTTGTGTATTTCTAGTGATTTTATTGTTGCTATTATGGAGTAACGTGCCTTTGCATTGCAGCTTTCTGGTTGCTTCTAATAAGATCCATCTTGTCATGAGGGATTTTTTTTCTCTGTCTTCTCACAGACACGCGTTTCCCTTTTTTGCCACAGGAATGCAAAGATGGGTCTGTAATAAACAATATGAGTACTCTGATGTGCCTGAGCAATGTGAGAAGAAGGCAGACTGGAAATTTAAACAAGTAGTTCATACTTCAGTGAATTACTTACTTGATTTACTTTTTTTTATTCTTCCTTTTTCCACCCATATGGAAAAGATATATATAAATCTTATAAAGTTTGTATCTGTCTTGTGTGAAACTTGTATGAAAAGCATACAAGAGTGAAAACAGATATAAGATCCCTTGAAAAATTATATAATGAAACTTGTATGTTTTGGATGCTTACTAAAACAATATGTGAAAGTAATAAGGAAGTGGCCACTTTCATGAGTAAATCATATACGTTTTTACTATTTCTTTTCCATATGGGCAGTGCAAACACATGATCCGTTCTGTAGCCTCAGTTTAAAAAAACAACAAAAAAAACAAAACAAGTAAAGCAATGCAGATCATACTCATATGACAATATTGATGTTCACCTCGATTGATAATATGTACAAGCTTAAACTGACACACATTTGCAGTTGCTCTGTGTCTTAAACAGACATGGCGCATGACGTTGGAGACACATGTGGACACTGAATGATGATTATTTCTTATTGCAGCCATATGAAAACTGAGCCCACCCAGACAATTAGCATCAATGAGTCCATAAACCATCCCTGGATTAATGTAAGCCTGAATCTGTTTATGTTACTGCTGCTTTAAAAAGATGTCTTTGAGATCTGGAGAACAGTTATTCAATATTTTGTTTCCTGCAGGAGTCAGTGGAGGTCCCTCAAACGCATGTTCAAACTAGTTCTAGGAGCAGGATGCCTGGGTGAAGGTAAAGGTAAGTGTTGGCACTCATGTGTATATATTTAGTACTACATCTTTAATGCTGATGTTTTCCAGTACATTTATTGCTTTTTATTTAGGAAAATCATTTCCAAACAATGAAATCTGAATTCATGTATGGTGTGTAGTATTTTAACTGGTTGCATTTGAAAGTGAATGATGATACTCCAGCAAGAAGTAAGTGAAAGATTACAACGAATTAAGACTCAACCAGTCCTAATAAGGATAAAAACTAAATACACAACCAGGCTGAAAAATTTTTTCAACCGTTACCTAAATAACATGTATTAGAAACAAATGTTTTCATTAACTCTAAGGAAGGTAAATTATAGTATCAGTCTTTAGTCTGATAGTTTAATATAAACCTTCGTTCTTTTGTAACAACATTATTATTGTGTCTTTGAAATGATCAAACTTTGTGGTAAAAATCCATTAAGCTTTATTATTATTCATCTTTTTACTATGTAACATTACTGTATGTTCTTTAAATATGAAATTATTAGCTGTTCCAGAAAAAATGTTTCTTACTTTAAGGATTTTTTTTGTTTCCTAGCGGTGGTACAGTATATAGCTTTAATCACGCTCGCTTTCTCTGATTATGGGAAAATAATAACTGCTAATGATTCGGTACTAACTAAGCTGTTCAAGTTTCTAGATTATTTTTCTCCATAGCAGAAATTGGAAGCAGTAGATGAAGGAAAACAACAGTAAACCTTTAGATAAAGATAATAGTGCTGGAATATGGTAGGAAATGCTTGACATCGCTATTATACACTCAATTTTTTGCTATGAAATTTCTTTGTTTTCCTCTGAGGTTTTTTTTATGTTGTGTATTAAAATCAGTGGCTTCCAGCTTACTTGTAGTATTTTATATAAATTTTTTTGTCTTGTAAAATGTAAATAAAAACATTATTTCTGTCAAATAATGAGACTAAGGCAGTTAAAATTTGTAAATTTAAATAGGCCTTAGTCACTAAGGCCTATTTAAATTTACAATTTTTAACTATTGAAAGTAAAAATTCTCAATTTTAATTTGATGCCAGAACACAATTGAAAAAATTTGGTAAATCGAAAAGTTGTTAGCGCAACAGAGAACTTAAAAAAATATCCAAAAGTGGATAAAAGCACCAGAATTTGCAGGGAAAAATACTTTCCTTTTGAATTTTGATTTTTAATGCTTTAAACTGTAGTAAAGTAAATCAAGGTAATTGCATTGACATATATGTTATTGGGTAAGAGACATTATATTGGTGAATCAAGTTAATGAGGTTAGTTATCTAACTCTAAACCCTAAGAAGACTCCCACCTGTGATGTCACTAGTGTCAGCTGATCTACTGTGGGAACTTGTAAATTAAATTTTCTATCCAGATGTTCTGTGTTCTGCGCGGTCCATAAATAGTCTGCGATGTATTTAGTCCTTTTTTACTCGACTGCGCTTTTACACTGCAAATTGCATCCACAGACATATTTTAAAGTCTTGCACACACATAAACCCAGATGGATATTTGAGGTGTGTCTTGCACAAGGACACTGGGATGCAGGAGCTGGGGGATTTTGCCACTGACCCAATGAATAGTTGACATCCTGCTATAAATCCTGAGCCACCACAAACAACAAGAATTTCTTGGGAAGGGGGGGCATGGCATACGTGAAGATTTGGTAAACAGTGAGGAATGTAAAAATGAAATAGTATTACTTAATATTGTACCACATACCCAGTTACCAAATTATATATTAACAAACAAAAAAAACTTCTGAGTAAATTCAAAAGATGATTTTTCGTAATTGTATCCACTTGTGAATGATTTTTCCCATAATGTAAATGTATTTACTGCACTAATGTGCAGTAAATACATTACTCAAAGGTCACACCTTGTGGAACTAATTAGGTTAATTGAAACAAGTCAGAGAAGAAAGTGTTTTTGAGCATTTCAAATGTCAACATGGGAGGGTTTCCCAGCTTTGTGAAAGGCCAATAATTAGGCAATTTTAAAATAGCATTTCTCTTAGCGAATTCCAGGAATTCTTTACTTTTTAAACTAACTTAGTTACAAAATATGGCCTGGCCAAAACCCAGTTGTGAATGGACGTGATCTACAGGCCCTCGGGAGAAAGAACTCTGCATTAAAAACAGACACAATAAACTTCTGAAAAGCTTTGCCAGTAAATATAGTTTGTGGCAGTATCCACAAATGCAAGTTAAAATTGTACCAAGCAAAGAAAAAAATATACATAAACAAGATCCAGAAATGCTGGCGCCTTCTCTGGGCCCAAGCTCATTTATGATGGAATGAGGCAAAGTAGAAAACGGTCCTGTGGTTTGGCCAATTAAAATTTGAATTTTTGTATTTTTTTTTTAATCATGGACACAGCACTATGCAGGGTAAAGATGAGAGGGAATGATTATTATATTGGATAGTTCAAAAGCAAACATCTGTGATGGTATTCTGACATATTTTTCAACGAAGATTGTGCTTATTTCAGGAACACGATGCCAAACCAGATTCTGCACGTACTACAACAGCATGGCTCCATTGTAAAAGACTCCAGGTGCTTAGCTTACATGCCTGCAACCCAGACTTCTCACTCACTGAAAACACTCGGTGCATGACGAAATGAGTAATATAACATAGTAGGCCTTAAACCTTTGAGGAGCTGAATCTCATATCAAGCAAAGAATGTTTTTAAAACTACAGCAGTTGCTCTCCTCAGTTCCCAACAGCGTTGTTAAGAGTGTTGTTAAAAGAAGAGGAAATGCAACACAGTGGGAAACATGCCCGCGCCCCAGGTTATTGCATTTAACAAAAACTAAAGTAAAGCAACTTGTAAAATAATTAAACCATGGGTAACTAAAAATTTTTTTTAAAAAAGACAACTTAAACAATATTGTGCACTAACAAAAATAATATAGAGAAAAAGTGCTTTAGTTCTCATTAATTTGGCCAAATGTACCAACCCAATTAACCTCAGACAACATTAATATCTATACAGAACTTCTTATATTTAGCTCTTTACAAAAAGATTATTCACATTAAAATTATAAAAAAAAGAAAGTAAAACTAATACTGGAGCCAATAAAACGACAAAGCAATTATAACTTTGCTCTGCCCCAGCTTTTCTTAGGGATGTCCATGCTATGTTCTGTTTCTGTTTTCTTTATATTGAAGGTAGGACTTAAATTAGACACAGCACTGAATGGCCCCTGGGCCACTTCATGCCTGTTGGTTGCCTCTGATTACCCCTGTTATGTCATTGAGAAATAAGGTTCAAATTTTCAGCCAGTTTGATACACTCCCTATCAGAGAATAGTTTACTGTTTTATTTTTGCAGTTTTGTGGGAAATCACAAAAAAATTTATATTTTGAAGCCAAATGCAGATTTTTAACATTTATTTTTTGAATTTATATAAGCACTGTGAATGGAGTTTTACTGTAAATGCATTGAAACTGAAAGACCTGAAAGATTAAAAAAGAGTTTTTAAATTAGACATAACACTTAAAAGTATTTATTTATTAAAGTCAGATGTAAAGCCCTATTCATAGTTTGTGTTTTGCAAACCTTAGTTTAAGGATTGTTTTAATCACCATTATAAGATTAAACTTGCAGAGAAATACCAGAACTTCACTGATGTAGAGTGGAACCTTTGCTAGCAAGCTTTCCGGGCTCCACACATCCAGGGATGGAAAAGTCTAGATGAGCTTTGTGATTTCACGCAAATGTCATATCTGTGATAGAGCTCAATCGGAGGAACTGGCAGATATTCATTCAACGAAAGGGACTATGAGCAGGAATTCACACCAGCAGCTAATTTAGAATAACTAATTAACCTAACACACATTTTTGGAGTTTGTACTATTATTATGGAGATGTGTGGAGTTTGGAGTTTGTGGGTGCAAAAGGCCCCAGCCAGGCAGACCTAGAACTATCTTGCTGTAGGCAACAATGCCAACCACAGCGCCACTGGTCATGATTTAACAAAATTGCTGCAAAGTCACTGTTATGGTCGCTAACCAGCTTGCATCTCTAAACTGTTTGGAATGGTAGCATGCCCATGTTAGAACCATAGCATTTTATGTTAGGATTAAACTTAATGACATGAACTTCCCCCACATCCAACAGTTTACTGCCCTCAGTATAAAAACTAGTGTGTCCATATATACATGAAAATTAAAAACTGTTCTGCGGTCTTTGCCTACTCTTTCTTCCTCTAACTCTTTTAAGAATTCTTATTCAGAAATTTTCAAATTAGCATGCTTACTTCCTACTATTTGTATTCAGTACTGAAATTCATTTACAATAAGAAGTATCATATTTACCTGTTGTTGTCAGGTCACGAAGCAGAGAATGGGTCTGCTGAACATTTATTGTGTGGTGTGACGTACTCATGAGTGTAAGCCACGGTTAACATTGAGTCAGATGTTTTGGATTAAACACGACGTTCACATTATAAGAAAATACCTTCGGTTTTATTCAAATCCTGTTTTAATTCAAACTGTCTTTGTTTTGTACTCAAAGATACACAGAGAAAAAACAAAGCTGTTTATCTCATACTATCTAAAAATCTGGGTTGTATAAAGAAGATTAAAGTGAAATCTGGATTTTATGTGACAATGATTGATCAAGGCCAAAGTTTTCACACGGACATGGTTCTACTGGAAAGATTTTAATTTCTTTCACCAATATTTCTACTTTGGAGGTACTTTGTGATGAAGCATAGCCATTTTTAATTGATTTAGCAGAATGATATTTGATCATCGGGTCTTAGAAAATGTAGCTACTTAGTTTGATAGTTTAGAAAACGAGTTCTTTAGGGATAGAGCGTCTTGTTGTTTCAGAAAAAAGGGGAAAATCTTCCAAGTCTTTCCTGGAACGCTTCCCATCTGTTATCCTCAGGTTCCCTCATCTTTCATCTAAGATCTAAGAGTTTGGTTAAGGTATGTTACGTCTTGAACCACTTCCATCTTAAATCAGCACATTGCCTCTCACTGTCTCAGAGAGGCGCAGAAAGAAGACTGGAAAGACACACACACACACATAATCCCTGAAACTCTGCATCCAATTTGGAGGAGGACATGAATGAAAAGGCCTATTCTGAAATCTATCCGCTGCCTGATAATGATGCACTTCTGTCTGCAGATGCCAGCAAAACCACATGTTATCTTTCTTCACCACTTGAATACAGTAATTGAGAAAAGTAGTGCTTGTAGGCAAAGATAGTAAAAAAATGACAGGGTTTGACATACTTTGTTGAAACATACTGCATAGTATATACTAGACAAAAACATACTGCCATTTAAAAACTGTACTTGAAATTATACTTAACTCTTCCAGTATTTCCAAGAAATAATGGCGCTAATTTAATTATCAAGGCAACAGTGCAATTCCATACCATAACCTCCACCCCAATTTTTCCATGACCACCACACCACAATAGTAAACATCAAGACAGACTGCATGGCTGTACTAATGATAAGGCGTGACGCAGTAAAGGAAAACAAGGCTGTTAAAAAGCAGATGTCCATACTAGTTCACACATGGTATTGATATTTGCATAGCTGGAGGTGATATGTTGATGTGTAGATAGTGGAAAATATATGTGCACTAATGAGACAGCGTGGCTGGGGCCACAGGGGCTACAGCCTCAGAGAGAGGGGATTTACTCTATACCGACAACATTTTCCACTTATTCTGAGAAACACACGGGCAGCGTGAGCAAGGGAGGAAGCATCGTCTCAGATCGGCCAACTGGTAGGTATACTGCACCTACCTTACATTTAAAAAGTGGAGCAGGAAGAATGAGATCTGTCTGAAGTTAATACAGCAGCGTAAGTCAGTGTTAGTTGCCAATCATTTCCACAACGATCAGTGTTGTTAAGACTTATTATTACCTTTTCAACTACATAATTTCTCCCCGTTTTTCCTGGGTTTTTCAGAATGATCATGTGGACATTGGTGCTCCTCACAATAGGAATAGTGGATTTGGGTATTGGCCAACACTACAGCCAGATCCAGTGGCTGTCCCACCTGCGCAGGCGACAATGGCACGCTGGTTTGCAGGCTGAGGATGCAAATTGCCCCCTGGAGTGTAATTGCCCCTCAGTCTACCCCACAGCCATGTACTGTCATAGCCGCAACCTTCAGCATGTTCCCTATGTCCCCTCGCATATAAAATATGTCTACCTGCAGCATAACCAGATCACAGGCATCCAGGATGGGGTGTTTGACAACGCTACCGACTTGGTCTGGATTGTGTTATTTCACAACAAGCTCAGCTCAGACAAAATCGGCAAGAACGTCTTCAGCAAGCTCAAGAACTTGGATCGGCTCCTCTTGGATCACAATGACCTAACACACGTGCCTCCTAACTTGCCCACTTCAATCACAGACCTGCGACTTGGGCACAACAAGATATCAAAAGTCCTTGCCAGCTCATTCAAGGGGATGACCAACCTCACCACCCTTCATCTCCAAGCAAATGCCATAGAAGACGTTGGAGGTGTGTTCAAGGGGTTCAAGTCTCTGACAATGCTGGATATCAGGAAAAACAAGCTAAGGAAAATCCCTGACAACCTCCCTGTGAGGGTACAGCAGCTATACCTGGAATTTAATAATATAGAAAGCATTCCAGCAGATTTTCTCACCATGTATCCCAAACTGCAGTTTGTCCGCTTAGCTCATAACAAGCTGACTAATAAAGGACTTCCTTCCAATGTCTTCAATATCAGCACGTTGGTCGAGCTTGACCTGTCCTTCAATAAACTGGAAAAGATTCCTGTTGTCAGCATGAACCTGGAGAACCTTTACTTGCAAGGCAATAAGATTAAAGGTATGAGGACTTCTATTACTTTAAATTAGATAATGCCTTGAAATATTTTATGGGCACAGAAAGACAAAAAGGTTAAAAATAAGCAAAGAAGAGTAATGTGATTACATACACCCTCATTGCAGAACTGATTTCCTGAATGTTGCAGGCTGTCTTTATGTAAGACTCGGAGCTCTCCAGTAGTTTAGTGATTTTACTCAGCGAGACACACACGATGCCACTCATGCATATAAAGCGAGTGATAATACAGAAATCTTGAAGACTTTAGATGTAATGTTTAAAAGGACTGTGCTTTGTCCAAATATGGTTTGTTAGTCAATTTGTTATGCTCCAGGATGCCTCCAGTGGTGTAATCCTCTCCCATTGCTTGGTTGATAAAGACTCATGCTAGTTATCCTGTATGCTTCTTAGCTATATTACTCAACTTCATTCAAACGGTCATCCAGCTTGTATGTATATATCCACAAATGTGTTTATTTGGCTTATCAACTTCCTAAAATTTAATTTTTTTCCCCCAATCTTTAAATAAGAATCATTTAATGCCTGCATGTGATGTTCAGGATCGGAGCTGCACATGCAGCAAAGAGAACATTTCAACCACTAGATGACAGCAAAAGCAAGATTTTCAAACTGTTTACCAGTTATTTAAATTATTCCATTGAAGCAGGAATTTTCCACGAACTGTCTCTCAGTCATGGTAGAAACTTTACGAAACACCAGATATCCTCACACTAGAGCTCTCAACAGAAAACAATGCAGGTTTTTTTTTTTTTGACAAACTCCAGAAAATAACTCTTTACTGACTCCATTTAAAGAAAGGTTTAGAGAAGATCTGCCCCTTCTGACACAGTCATACATTTTGGAGTTTGCACGGACTAATATGCATAGGTATATGTAGCAATGAGCTTGGTTTGGTAACACTTGTGGTGAACAGACATCATCAAGACATCATTTTTTGCTTCACATCTCAAAAGATGAGAGTAACCTATTTTCTCGCCCCTTTCCTCTTTCAGAGTTCTCCCTGAGCAGTTTCTGCAGTGCTGTTGACATGTCAAACTTCTCCAGGCTGAAGATGCTCCGTCTCGATGCTAATGAGATCAGTGCCAAAGACATTCCTGCTGAAGCCGCCTACTGTTTGCGACATGTTGCTTTCATTGATGTGTAGAGGTTTCCGAAATGTCTCTATCTGTAACACATGCCATGCTATTATGCTTCATTGCATTTTCCTTATATTACTCACTCTCCTCTTCATTAAAGCATGATTGCATAATGTTTGTTTAAGCTGTTATGAAAGCTGTTAGCATTATTGAAATTATAAAACTAACCAAAAGGAAATACCATAGTTTTACAATCACATATCCGGGTGGCAGACATGTGGATGACAAAGAGTGAAGAGATCTGGTCTAACGAGTTACATCCGCTCAACTAATTAATTGGTTCCAGTTGTCTGGTAAAATGGTTAGTAATAATAGTGGTCAAGTATAATAGGAATATAATATAATATAATATAAAATATAATATGAAACTGCCAGCCATTGGATTTTTGCCTCCATCATGTGGCACCTGGTAGAAAGGAGCAGTAATTATCATCAATATGTTTTTGTGAACATTTTAAAATTATAATCAGTGATGCACACTGAGTAAAGCATTTACACTTTGTCTTCTGGTTATTCAGTCCATAGGACAATTTTGATTTTCTCCCTGTTCACATTTAACATGTGAAATTGTCTGGTTAAGTGTGTCTCTAATTAAATATGTATTCTACTTCAAATGAGCCGTGACTGTTATGTCTCACTGTTATCTAATTGTTTACTTCAGTTCACACAGTGACTTTTCAAGACCCTATTGGGCCACGTGACCCGTCAGAGTTTTTGACAACAAGTTAATTTGGTTTCCTCTAATTTGAAGGTAAGAAGCAGATGAGCTGGGA
Organism: Copadichromis virginalis; assembly: GCF_057382275.1. Taxonomy (NCBI): domain Eukaryota; kingdom Metazoa; phylum Chordata; class Actinopteri; order Cichliformes; family Cichlidae; genus Copadichromis; species Copadichromis virginalis. The sequence continues at coordinate 22,155,530 of NC_140637.1, read as the reverse complement.
AAGAGGACTGTCAAAAGGTATCTCCACTTCTTCTAACTGATCTTAAGCAGTTCCCACATATTTATTGTTGAAGACAACTTGCCTTTTCATCTTCAACAGCTGCCTTTAATCCCTTGCAGAAAGGCACTAAATTGAATTAGAGAAATGCTTTACTTGTTTTGTAATGGTGCAGTGTCTTGGGATAAAGAATGGATCACTGCCATGCAACGGTGGTTTGCACTCTGATAAGCGGTAGCATGTGAAATTAAGTGTGTTATAGATTATGCTGTATTGCAGGTTGCAGTTGTTACTGCAGACGATGGGTCGAAGAGCTGTGTTTTCCGTCTCTGTTTTCTTCAAAAATTCATTGAAAACAAAACAGAGGCCAGCTCACATGCATATGCACATCCTTCGACATGATTTACTGATTTGGTCCTCTCAAAGCCACATGCAAATGTTTCACTTTTTGGGGAATTGTCCAGTTCTTCTGAAAACCATTAAAGTATTTATTAACACAAATAAAACATTTGGCCTGACCATCATGGAGTAAATACAAGTGAATACAAGCAACTGACAGCATTAGAGAAACCCACGTGCACAAAGCCTTTCTGTTTTCTCAGTATTATAACCAGTTATTTGTCATTACCATGCAGTAATGATTGTATGATGCGTATGAATAAATTGTGTTATTATTCCCACTAAAATCTGTCACCTCCATATGTAATAAAACACATTTCCTTTGAAGCTGCAGCAGTGATATGCATCTATTGTAATAATTTCCTAACTAGTCTCGTAACCAACAACACATTATTGTACAGAAGTCATATTGAAACTGTTTGTACAGTTTTGAAATACTTAAAAAAAACAATCACATAAAAAATCGAATTCTCTTAACAAAAGAGCAACTATGTAAAGACTTTTTAGATTGATAAACTTTGCAAGTTTTTGCAAGAGAAAAAAAATTCCAACACAAAATGTACAACAGTGGACACTATGAAGTGGCTATAAATCCTTTAATGAGAACATGACCCGCTCTTTAGATGTGAATGTACTGTGTTCAGTTATGAACTGGACAGCTGGTTAGCTAAATAAAGTTTCAGCTGGTTATCGATGGTTAACTTTTATTACCAATACAGTGATTGAATAAAGTGACGATAATAAATAATTCTTGGAAATGTTTGGCAAATAACATTAAAAACATGATGTTAACTTGTAGCAAATAGAAACACATAATTCAACATACATAACTGCTTTAAAAAACACTTTTTTTGTGAACTTAAAAAGTTATCTGCAATAGAAAATGCATAAACATAATATACATACCACATTATTAACAATAAGTTCCATCTTTGGTCTCAGATCAAGCAAAGCTTCTTATCCAAAAGGTGTGCATGATACATTACACACATACTGACACAAAAACTCAGGTTCACAAGTGCTCTGTCTGCTGCTGCAGTGACTACCTGGAGAGAGAAAACAATACTGAAAATACATAAAAACATAAAGACATATGTGCAGTTATACTGCTGCACACAATGCATTTGTTTAACGCATTTAAACAGCTCCAGATGCTTAACTGTTAGCAATGCTTTATAGGCCAGTAGGATACTCACATTACTGTCCCTCAATTTCTATGTCCTGCAGGTCTGTGCTTTAATAAGACCACAGAAGCATGCTTTAGCGTCATTTCAGTAAAAAAACGCAACGTCAGTCTTTTTGCTTAATTAATCCGTATATTCTCACCTTGCGTTTGTTTGTAATCTTGATCCATAAGGGTTGTAAGTTTTCTGTATTGGGAAAAAAAAGCACATTTTTTACACATCAACATATCTGAACACATAATACAAACAGTTGGACCTGTCTTTATTGAAAACACTGCATAATCACTCACATTGCCAGCTTGTAAAATGTGACTTATTCAAAAACTTCTTCAAGAAGATGAGATGCGTGGGTTGTTTGAGGCATGCAAAGTCTTGTTCATGGTTCACTACTTTTTTCAAGAAGGATTGCATTGTGAATCATGCCGCAATTGTAGAAACTTTCACAGAACTTTAGAAGAAATATTGTGAAGATGCACTTAGTAAGGCTACAGAAGTGTGTCTGAAAAGCTTGATGTTCATCAATTCACAATAAGAGAAAAAATGTCTTATGTGAGCAAATATAGGACTTACACAGTGCTATTTTTTATTTTTATTTTAAAAGGCACTACAGCACACAACAAAGCCTCCACCATGTCTCCCAGATGTTAGACATGGTGGAGGCACCGTTGTAGTTTTGGGCTGCTTTGCTCCCTTAGGGCATTGCGTCCATTGAGGGAACAATTCCATGTGGGAACATTTAAACAGCTTTTTTTAGGAGAAATAGAACAACATGTATTCACTGTTGTCTTAAGTCTTTTAAACCACTTTGAGCACCATGTAACGGAGAAAAGAAGTTTATATAAGTTACTGAAGCTCAACAGTTTGTAGCAGAGTATTTTCAGTCTTCACTGTGCTTGATTGCTCATTATGTTCAATAAAGACATGAAAAGTACAACTCTTTGTTCATTATTAGTTTACCTTTAAGATAAACTAATATCAGACCACATTTTTGTGTGTAGTCAACACAGAAATTCTCCTAATTCCAAAGGGTTCAGAGCTTTTTCTGGGAACTACAATGTCAAGTCATAAGAGATAAAATCAGTTCCACTGCTTGAAGTGGTCTTGTTAGAAGGAGGAGAATAAAGACTAACAGAAAAAGATACGTTTTTGATTAACAACCCCAAGTAATGAAACACACCAAGGTTCCTGTCAGTATGCAAAACAGTTGCGAAGATTAGCTCTCACTTCCTTTTTGGCATCCTTCTAAGTATGGGCAGAAGTTCTGTTCCAGTTGTGGAGCACATTCCAAGATGACTGTCCTGGGAATATTTTTAGATATTTCATCGTGATCCACTGTGACAGTCAAATTTGGTAATTAGAAGAACATTAGAAGTTCAGCCTCCCACTTTTCAACAGACAACAAATATTTGTTCAAAGCAAAAAGAAAACAGCCAAAATGTTATTTTGCTCCCTAATGGTTAAATACCACATTTCATGCTTCCCTTTCTGAAACTTGGTATTATATGTGGCACCATGGTGCAGTGGTTGACACTACTGTGTGCATTCTCTCTCTGTGCCTTATTAGGTACTCCAGCTTTTTCCCACAGTTCAAAGACTTGCTCAGTTAATAGGTGATTCTTGGCTGTATCTGTTTTTCTGTCCTGGACTGGTTGATCCAAGGTTTAACTCAACCAAATGACATCTGGGATAGGTGTCATTTAGTGCCCCAAATGCTTTGAATTGTGGCAGCTTTTCTGCTCTTTCATTTTGTAAAGGAAAGCCCAGAAGCTCCTATGCAAAAAAGGCAAGTAAGGAAGCACTGAAGCACCTGTCTTTGAACTTTCCTTTACTGAATTCATCTAACTTTTTTGTGTCTACAACTGAACTTCTTTGCTTTTAGTGTGACTGATTGTGCCCATTTTTTGTGGTGTTGCTGGCATAATTTGGCATAAACCTCCTTAAACTTTGAGAAATAATGTTTTCATTAATTGCTGTATATATCTGTGAGATAACCTAAATATTTACTTCAGTCCCCTTAGACCCAACACCATTGATTAAGAAGCTACTATTGGCTGCTCCCTTTTTCATATGTGGTTACCGCAACAGGCGGCACTGCATTTTACACTGAATAAAATGCGATCGTGGCTCAAGAGTTGGGAGTTCGCCTTGTAATCGGAAGGTTGCCGGTTCAAGCCCCGGCTTGGACAGTCTCGGTCGTTGTGTTCTTCAGCAAGACACTTCACCCGTTGGTGGTAAGAGGGCCCGATGGCGGCAGTGTCCAGCAGCCTCGTTGCGCCCCTGGGTGGCTGGGGCTACAACGTAGCTTGCCATCACCAGTGTGTGAATGGGTGGATGACTGGTTGTATAAAGTGCTTTGGTGTCCTTAGGGACTAGTAAAGCACTATACAAATACATTCTTCCTTATGCAAACCTTATGTGTCTATAAAACACAGGAAAAATGCTAGCGAAGGTTACTAATGATATTCTGATGGGCTGAGACAATGGAAAAGTCTGGGCTCTTTCCTAACTTCAGTGCATCATTTAATATGGTTGAACAAACTTTTTCCTACAAATACTAGAAGATACTGAATGTGCTGTGTTGGTTGCGATCATATTTGTCTGATAGATTACAGTTTGTATATACAAATGGAGAGTCGTGAAGTTCTACAGGATTCTTCCCACATAGCAGATATGTCTGCCCCGGTTCGGGTGTCAAGGCGGCACTGCTGGCTGACTTCTGGCATGTTAAGTGCTATGTCATCCACTTATGGGCCAGGCCTGGGTTAGATGGCACTGTTTATGTGATGGCATGCCACATCTGGCCCAATTGTGGTTTGGTTTATGTGGCCCAGGGTCATAGACCTGGCACTTCTGACTGACTGGTGACTCATGGCAGGGTGTATGTCAACCAGATGTGGCCCAGGTCTGGCAATGATGGCACTATTTATGTTCCTATTTTATTATTTTAGTTAGAAGACCCAAATCCCAAATGTTGCAATACTATACTGCTATGGTAGCCAACGTTTCAAATGCAGTTTTGACAGGTTTGTGAGTGTACACTTTATCCAAAACCTAGTGAGGGTTTACTCATGCTTACCACTAGGTGGCTGTAGCTCAGGACGTAACCCTACTAATCGGAAGGTTAGCGGTTTGATCCCTGGTTTCGCCAGTCTGCATGTCGAAAATGTGAATGTGTATGAATGTAGTTAGGAAACACTCGCTTTACAGAAAGTGTTTGATTGGGTGAATGTGGCATCTTGTATAGAGCAAGTACAAATACGCTATATAAGAATCAATCCATTCACTGTCTCAACAGAGTTCCGGCTTCTTACTTTTGCACTATTATGTTCTGGCACATGTTGTTGTTACATGGCTTGATTAAGGTACACATTAGGCTGACATCTGGGACCAGAGCTGAAACTGTTCTGGGCCAGTACAGGACCAGCAGTGTGTCTGTAACTGGCCTTGCGCTGGCCCATGTGTGGGCCACCTCTGGCAAACCAGATCTGGGCCACCAAAGGGCCGTCATTCAAGCACATGAATGGCCCAGATCTGGGCCATTGCAATTTCCGCTATGTGGGTTAGGCAACACTATTAGAAAACACTGCATTCATATCAATTGCTGCCTAATTGTTACCCAGTTAGGTTAATCAGAAAAGCCAGACCAGATTAAAAATGTGTCTAAACAGACCCATTAAATAAATCACTTCTTTCATTTATATCATATAAAAATTAAGAAAATCCTGTGTTAGAGAAAACTAAGTAATAGAGCTGAAAACATCACATTTTACCTATAGGCTGGGTTGTTCTAATCATCAATCAAATGTCCTCAAAGTTCTCTCACAAGCCTTCAGCTAATCCAAAATTCTTACTTAAAACTAGCTGATATTTTTCCCTAATATTAACTTATCTTTATTAGATACCAGTTATTGCAATGTGGGTGGAAACCAAACTATTGATGAAGCCCACACAAAGGTACAAAGAGAACATGGAAAAGCCACAAAGGCCACAGCTGACTAAGGGTTCAAATCAGGAACCCTCTTGCCACCCCTTTTTAAAATCCAGAAATGCTATTTAAATCTTTGATCATGCGCCATCACATCTTAAAAACTTCTTGTACCCTATTATCCTAAGAGAGCACATTGTTCTCCGAATGCAGTCTTACTTGAGGTTCCCAAAAGTATAATGGAAGACAGAGCTGTAACCTGTCAGTCTCCACTCCAGTGCAAACAGCACAAACACTTGGAGAGAGACACCCTCTATACTTTTATCATTAGCTTCTAAAAGTGTGTAAAACAAATCCTTGTTAGGTTACTAGTGATAGAGTTGTATTGTTGATTGTCATTTATGCTTAGAAATATTTAACCATAGATGCTTAGAAGTGTATAATTAATTGTGTAGTGATAAGTTGTGTGATCTTTAACAGGCTACAGAGGCCTGGTGTGCATTCCACACTGGGAGCATGGGAAAGTTTGTACCTTGTTTAATTGTTATGGTAGGATTAACGTAGTTACATCTGTTCTAGTCTAAGTGCTTTTCTGTTTAGGTGAACTGCTGGACTTCCTCACTGGGGGGGGGGGGGGGGTCTAGTCTACCCTCTTCCTAACCAAGGATGTTTGCTTGTGTGCTTTTATGACCCTTTGATCAGCAGTAACACACACACACGCACACACACACACAGTATGTCATATGTTAATGAACCTATGCATATTCATGTAACCTCAATAAAAGGACAGTGTACGGGAGGACGGACGAGAGCTACTGGGGTCAAGCGAAGGAACGGCGTTTGTCTGGTTCTCTCCCGTGCACGAGTACCATGAAGAAGTTTGCCTACTTGCGTCTTGCTTGCAGTGTAATTATATTGTCTTAACGTTCCAGCGAATAGGTTTATGCTACAAACCTATCAACTAGCACCACATTGCTGGAAAACAGATGTATACTTCCAGGTTATATTATTGAAGTGGCTTATGCAAAAACGGCTATTTATCAGCAAATGTTATTACAAAAAACTTTCTATGCAAATTGGCTACAGGAGACTCCCAAACAATAATGCAGGACAGGATTGTATACACATAAAGATACAACAGCTGTATTTTCACGTATTTTACATTAAATTGATAAAGTTGAACGATACTGTGCAGAAAAATTTGAGTATACAAGTGCTACACAAAGCTTCTATGTGTGATACAATATCTTTTCCACCTTCCAAACTTCCACTATTACATTTTCAAATCCAATCTTACTGCTATAAATTAAAAAACGCCACTGCAGCCTCCATGCTCCTCAGCTGAGTAACTTATAGTCTTTTTACAGCGATTTGTTAGGTTTAAGGCTTTGGGAATGTAATGTTTATGTTACTGTTATCTCATCCCTGTAGACAAAGCAAAGCTACAGTAGATCTTAGTTCTCAAGTGGTGAGTGGTGGCCCAAGGTCACAAATCATATTTACCAGAATTGTAGCCAAAATGATCTTTTGAAGTCAAACATATTTTCATTGGATTTTGATCAACTTGAGGAAGACTGTTTTTGAGAGACATTTTGTTTAGCTTTGGTTGCTAAAAACAGCTGTATGTTTGTCTCCTGTTTGGATCTTTATTTATGCAGTTGGAGGTTTGAATCAAGCAAAGCTTTACATCAGAACTACCATACTTTCTAAAAAGTGGACAGAGCATGCTTATATTACTGTTTACAACAAAGCTATAGTTTAAGCCATGTGGCTCAGCAAGCTATGACAGCCTATAAAATCCTTGAACATCTGACTTTATTTTCACTTTATTTGCCTTGACAGTTTTTTCCCCAGTAAAACATTATAGAAAAGCTGCATACTGTAATTAAACAGCCTACACTACAAACAGTATAAGCACCTTTAAAATGAGGCATGGTGATTTATATTCACTAATCTACAATTCAAGGTGAAATAACTTTGCATCCATGTATCAAAGAGGTTCAAAAAAGAAAAAAAAAAGCTGAACAAGGTCCAAGCTCCAAAATGCGGTTAGTTGGTTAAAAATAGCGTTCCACAACTGTCCAACACATACAGCACTTCACTGAGGTTACCAGTTGTCAATGTCAATGTTTCTGCACTCACCGCCAGCCATGCAAGATCCCTAATAGTCTGCTGCATGTACTCATGTCACCACATGTAATTAGCTAAACAACCATGCAAAATCATTAATTCCTGGAAGAGAAGTCAGAAGTCAGTTCCACTTTCTCATGCTGTCTGGTCTCTTTTCATCTATTTGTCTTTTTTTTTCCTTTTAAATGCATTAGCTGCAGCATTCAGTGTAATTTCTGGTACACATTCCTTATTTGTTTAGCAATTACTGGTGAGTGTCACTGCCTAAAAACCTCAGTGTCTGTCTGATGTTGGATTTGATATCGGACATCAAACATCAAATCTGAAGTTGGATTAATCAATCTGATTCTGAATCAGCTTCTTAGTAATAATTGTCAAATCAAAATACTGATAAGAATTACATATGGACTTGAAAGAGCTACTTAAATTAATACCATTTGTTTGCCTTTATCCTATCACTGTGGAGGTCTAATGTGACTGTAAAATTCTCTGCAAGGATTAATAAAATTGAGTCTGTCTAACATGACACATGACGCTAAGCAAAAACATCTTTGTCAACTATCATTCCAGTTTTAGACTCTCCTCAAGAGCTAAACCATTCACGGTTTTCCCTTGAGTATACATTCTTGACAGCTGCTGCCTGTAAGAAGCAGAGTGCTTTGTGACCATGTTTGATTTCCACACAGAATCAATGTAAAAACAAAGACTGCAAGAAAGCTATAGAGCATGGGTGGCCAAACATTTATAGTTCTGGGCCAAATGCAGAAAAATATGTCGAGTCTTAGGGGGGGAAAAGCCTATGTATTTCACACTTTTGTGCTTTTGTAACTTGAGAGACAATAAACCTTCACTGTAAAGTATTTTATCTCTTTTGACTTAAACGCTGTTCTGTTAGAGGTCTTATTAGCATATTATTGTTTTCAGTGTTCTTAGCATGCCATTTCATTGCTTTGCTTTATAGGATTTCTTATTAAACTTTGTGTGTGTGTGAGAGTTTTTAATAAGCTATTCAGCCTTTTCCAAAATGCATTTGTTGCATTTTGAAGGAATGAGTGAAGGTTAAAACCAGCATTATGTTAAAGTCATGACTTAGAGTCTGTGAATAAAGTCACTATAGATTGTAAGCCTCAGCCAGCTAAAAATCAGTGTACTCTAAATCATTCAGCTTCTCAAGCTATAGCTGACTGCACTAAATACCCTCAAATCCATAAATGCAATGCTTGCATTTGTGCATTTTTGTGCATGTGCTGCTGCAAAGTAGGTGCCAGCCTACACGGTATTTATTAGTGAGAGAGGGCCGGTGCTTCTGCAAAAAAGGAGTGCCCCGGAGAACAGAGCTGACTGCCAAAGTCTACTCATTTGCAATATGACTTGAATGCCTGGCTAACTTGACAAGGGCACATGCGATCTTGTAAATTAAAACAAAAACAGAAGCTCGGATACCTTGTGTGTGATGAGGCAGTAGAGAGTAAGAATGAACAGCAGTCCTCCACAGATAGATGCGATGATGAAACCCAGCTTGTACAGGTCACTGACTGGTTCTCTCTGAGAGCCCTGCACAGAATCTCTGTCATAACTGTCTGTAGGAAAGGACACACGATTTGTGATCTCTGCAGTTGCCGCAGACATCTGAGTGTTTCATCACAAACTACCCAAAAAATTGAGATTCTCACCTGTAAAGTGTTGTGTGATTGACTCTGTGTATAACTCTGTGTATAACTCTGTGGTAGAGCCAAAGGTTTCTGTGTATTCATGCTGGCACCTCCAGTCAACCGGTGCATCGCTCGTCGTTACCAGCTCCCAGTAAACCATTAAGACTTCTAAGACCTTCTGTAATGCATCCGAAGGAGACCCTCTGTAGAGCACTTCAAAACTCTCTGGTTTATCCTGAAGCAGATTCGAAGAAACAAGTATTTCATATGTCTTTAAGGTACTGCAGATTCATGTGCTCACACTATTCATATGATTTGTCATCTTCATATGACATTATAAAAGAAACAGGCTGCAAGTTCAGCATTCGGAAACTCACGCTGACCTCAATCTCTTCATTAATCCAAGGCACACATTTCTGAGAATAGATGTTGAGGATGAGCGCCCTCAGGGACTGAACATAGCCATCATTTACTGAACCCCGAATGTATTTGAAGTGGGTCGTAAGGAGCTCCAGTATCCAGGGTAATGCAGCTTTTACAAAGCAACATTTGCTCTGTTGGAAATCAGAACACAAGGTAATAAACACGAAAAGCACAAACCAGTTAATGGAAAACCTAAATCAAAGGTGTTTGGGGAAAAACAGTTGCATAAGGTTATATTACCCACCAAACTCCTCCGTTCTATGAATGTGTAGTTTATTGAACACCCACTTCTTAACTGGTTATCCATCTGCGGAAACAACAATTGCAACATCTCAGCCTGGGACGTGCAGGGTGATTGCTTTAATGTTGTTTCAACACCTACCAGTTGCCTAACTGTCAGCAGGTGTTCCCTAGTGATGGAGTGTCTGCATGGGCCAGGGACCTCAGCCATAGTCAGAGGGAAGCTCAGGAACATTATCATACACAGACACTTTACCTGCAACTAACACAACCACATAGTGTATTCATGAGAACTACAAAAACCCATTAGAAGTACTATCTGTAGACTAAAAAAACCCACTCAAGCAGACAGTCCTTGTAGACAGTGTGAAAAAAAAACCTAAACTGAATAATACACTTGAACAACAACATTCTGGGCAGCCTTTCCTTAACATTTCAACATGCATGTACTCCTCACCCTGTAGCAGTCCAATTCAGTGACCCCTCCCAAGTTGTGCTAATCTAAAATTATTTCCAAGAAAAGAATAAGTTCAAAGCAAACCTAAGTTGAATTTCCACCTAATTGAGCTATAAAAATTTAACAGTAGTAATTCTTTCCATCCAAAATATCTACATTCGAAACGTAACAGCAATACTTTCTTTCCAGAAAACACAGTGTTTGTGTTTAACTGCTCTACGCCGTCATCTGGATCTCAGCTCAGATAAAATATCAGGTTTCAGATTGAGTTTGAGAGGAATGCATAGTGATTCCTTGCTGCAACACTACTAGTGACTGATGTTTAAGTAAGTGTGGAGGACTGTGGCGTGGGGGTGGATAACCTCAATTTTTGGTCAAATACTGCCCTCTACCATGGAAGCCTAAGCAGGGAGAACAATGTGCACAGGATCCAACTGTAGCTGATGTATGTCTGCTACCAAGCACCTTTTGGCAACAGTAACAGTCAAATGGGCTCCAGATGGAATTAATGCTTCCACTAAGGATTAAAACATGGTGATAAGCACATGTTCTTCACACTAAAAGCTAAATGATTACACAGAAAGGCATTTCATAGGTACCTCTTTGACTCACTTGGCTCCTAAAGTTTGATGCAGCTTTTGCAATAAATAGTCAAGATAGAGGGAAGTGAATGAAACAATAAAACAAGATTTATTTGTCTCCAGTCAACTTCTGAGATGAATTAAGGTAAATGGTAAATGGTAAATGGCCTGTATTTATATAGCGCTTTTCTAGTCCCTAAGGACCCCAAAGCGCTTTACATATCCAGTCATCCACCCATTCACGCACACATTCACACACAAAAGACAATTCTTTGAAAGCCGCAGAGACAAGAAATAATCTTTTTATATTTGGTTTTCTGTTCCTAATACAATTTTGAGCTGTTGAGTTTAACTCTTACTTGGTTTTCTGGACTACAAAGCACTAAATCAGTGCACATGGCAGGAAAGAATTATTGCCAGGACCAGGAGGAAAAATAAGTTCCGTGCCATCAAAGTTTTAAGTTTGATGCTTTGATGTAGATTTAAAGCAACATGCTGAATAATAATAACAGAGTTACTTTTACAGTAAAGTGGGATGGTACGTTAAAGACTAACATGCCATACTAATAATAGTAACCAGCATAAATACTTAATGATTAAATTAATGATATTAAATAAAACTATTAATGGGACTGGTACTTGGCAAATGCAGGAGCACATGATGTAAATGTCATCTATCACATGATTAATTTTCTCCATGGTGTCCAAGATATCTCTATGTAGGTCAGCAAACGCATGATCAAGCAGATAACTTCATATAGAGACTAACGCAAGCATTGCGCTCAGTGTAGTAGCGGTGTTTTTGAAAAAATTCTGATTAGAGAAATGTTCTCACCTACCTTAGCTTTGCTCTGAATCAGCGTGGACACAAGGATGGTCATCTGGTACGTGTTTGACAATGGAAAACACCAGACTCCTCTGTCAGACACATTGAAGCAAAGAGATCCTTTTCAAAAATTCACCTCCACTCCACCGAAAGGAATCTGTTATTAAGTAAATTTGACACTTCGTCATGTGGCGCTGTTCTTCAAAGCATTGCTTGATGTGTTCCCCCTCTACAGTGTGAGTTCAAACTGAGACTGTTTCAGCTGATGGACAGCCCTTTTAAAGACCTCCCACCTCACTATGTGGGACAAGATACACATTCCTGAGTCTGAAGACCAATGTTTTGGGGACTACAGATCAATTGACGTTTCTTAACAATTTCATTTTTTTGTATTTTAACATATCTGACTAAAACATTACATGTAAATATTAAAACTAAACGGGCAAAGAAAATTCTGTGAGCTTGAGGTGCATACTAACATCTGTTCTTGTCGAAATGCTTGAAGCGGGTTGAAAAGTGATCATAGTTTTTCCTCGGGAAATACAGGCTGTGAGTGAGTGGACCCAACTGAGCAAATGCGAGCAAAGAAAAACAAGATGTTCTGAGCACTCAAGGAGAATTTTTCTGACGATCATTTGGGGCAGAGGTTGTCAGAAGCAGGTGATGTTTCATGATGCTTGAGGAATCCAAAACTCCTTTTTAAAATAACGTCACATTTTTCCAAGCCCGAACCTAAACCAAGGGAGAAGCACATTCACATAAATGCTTTTATGAGCTCTATTTTGAAGGGAAAACGAGGAAGAAAGGGAGAAGAAAAAAGAGTGGTTCGAAATTCAATGCCACGGGAAGATTTTACATTTTTCTCACATGCTTACATCTAATGTCATAAACGCCTTCCTCTTCCTGCTATCAGCCTGAGAAATGTACTGTCACTTTATACAATTCAATCAGCATTGGAAAGAAACCATTTAGATTAAGAGACGCCCTCCCCATCGTCTTGGAGGTGGCCCTAGCCAGAGTTATTATAGTTTTGTATTTTTTCAATAGTTTTTATTTTTTTTTATTAAATTTTGACTTTCAGCTTTTCAGATTAGTTTCAGTTAGTTTCCAGATTTTCTTGTTTCAGTTTAATTTTTATTGTTTAAAAATGTTTAGTCTAAATCATGTTAGCTTCAGTTTTAGTGTTTTATAATTATTATGTACGGAGAGCATATGCCAGAGGCAAAATTCTGGAAAAACAGTACATGTATTGGAAGTGAGGAAGCCACTCACTTATAGACAACCAGAGTCTCAGCAGAAACGTCCACCAAAGCCTCAGCAGGCAAGTAGTAAAATCCTTTTTACCAAATTAACAAATATTAAAACTGAGATAGCTTGAGATACCCAATAAAGGTTCATTCACTGTCCTCAGACCAATCAAGTTTGCCAATTGTGAATTCACACCCCATGGTTATGTTGTCAGCCCTCTTCTGTAATAATCTAAACTGTGGTGTGTTAAAACACAGCAGGCCAGACAGTCTTCACTCACCACCAGCCAACTTGCTATATTTTCCTCACTCAAATTTAATCTGCTTCCCGAACATTAAAATCAACTGGAAGGTTGAAGCTGTTTTGACTTACTGGAAAAGATCCAGCATGCATTGCCAAGGCACGAGTACAAGGGGACAAAACAGGACCTCTGTGGAGCGATCTACAGATTTTAAGTCAAGGGTTTGAAAAAAAAGAAAAATTGGGCCAGTTCCCAGAACTGTTGGGCGCTGGGGGTGGATACTTTAATCTTTATTGACTTAGTTATGGTTGATCTTGGAAGAATGCAGTATAAGTCCCAGTTTTCTTTGGTATGGTTTTTTGAATGATTATGGCTACATTATGCTTTACATGAGCTGGCTGAAGTGGCTGATATACAGGAGGCCAAACAAGATGTTTTTCATTTCAAAATATGGCATTGTCTCTAGAGTAGGGCTTTCATGATACTAGAATTTCAAAGGTGATACCAATCTCCAGGAAATCCTCAATACTTAATGCTATGTTCAATATCACAGGAGGAAAAATGAGTAAATTAAGATGTGCATATTTAAAAAAAGAAAAAGAAAAAAAGAACATAATAACACTGCTATGTGCAAATGTATACCACTACAGCCCTATTTACTTTCTATGCTTCCAGCAAATTCGGACCATATTGCATTGCTTAGCAAATGGAGTTGAAAGGGTAGGTTTCTTTCTCAGATTCAGTCTGGGAGTTCAAGAGGAACACAACACCACTGTTGGCACAGAGTATTTGAACTTGACAGGCAAACAACTTTGATGGGTTGGGCATTTGGGTCAAGTCACTTTACTATTCTGCAAAAAATAAAATAAAAAATACAAACAAAAGTAAAAAAAGAGTGCATCCATGCTGTCATTTGCAATTTTTAAGAAAGTCCATGCTTTAAAACTACACCACATGGATTAGAGTATCTTCACATTACACCTACTGGAGTGGCTTCACCATGAAGCTCCCAGCACACAGTTTTTGAGCTGATGTTAATGCCAGAGGACGTTTGAGCCTTAGAAGTTACCGAGTTAGAAGAGGGCTGGCGACTTTTAATCAACGTGCACCTCAGCAGTCTCTGCTGCTCTGTCACTTTGCTTGATCAACCACTTCTTAGCTGAGTTGTTATTGTTCCTAAATGCTTCCTCTCTGCCACAAAGAATTGATTGTGGAATATCTCAATAATTATTTCTTGCTTGGGCTACAGTAACTAATTAGCATTGGGGGTTTTTTTAATCTTTTCTCCTAACTTAATGTAACATAAGTTAGTTGTGTTTTTATGATGTGCCTGAACCCCCAAGACTTGTCCATAATGCTGGTGCTTAATAAAAATTTTTTAGACATAAATAATTATGTTATCCTGTTAAATTAATAGCTCCTACAGTTTTATTATTGTTATCTAGCTGCTTTGTTTATGATATCTTAACAGACAGCTAATGTGGCCAAAACTGCCATAAGGTAATTGCTAAGAGTTTAACGGCTATTTTTAATGTGCACTGGCCAGGTTAATGTTTATGATAAATGCTTAATGCTCAATGTTGAAAAAGAAGCCTTATTGGCCTCTTGAAATTCTTCATAAAACCCAGGGGTTCTTTAAGATTCTTGGCTAGTGTTGTTGCACTACTGTTCCTGTGTTTGGCTGCTAGTGGGGGGAGGGGCTTTGCACTTGCCTATCTGAAGTAGTACTGTGTGAAGTAGAGCTGTGCAATGCTACAAACTGCAAACTGCTTATACCAGTAATGATACTTTTAAAGTATAAAGGCAGTTTATACATGAAATAGCAGTGTGTCATTATTTATGACGTAAATCATCATCAGTTTTAAGACCATTAAAGACCACTAAAAACATTTCAAAATAATTTGATTTTCAACCAAAGGAGGTGAACACAGCACAACTGGTATTGATACTGTTGCAAATGAGTGTCTAATCTGATGGTCTGTATGAGTATCTTTTCTTTTTCTGGCAACCCTACTGTCTAGAGAGCATTTCCAGAAGGTTGCCAGTTTTTGGTTGGCCTGTAGTTCTGACCAAAAATGGGTCTCAAGAACTTCAGTTAGTCCCATGGTTTAGATTTTTATGCAAGATTTTCCATTGGTTTTCTTTTTGGTTGGCTAGTGAGGCTTGTTTTAGAGAAACCTTTGGGTATGTTATTTCAGTTTAGTGCTCATGTATTAACTCCAGTTTCTTTTGGTTGCTGGAATTTTGGCAAAACAGACTGTGGTTTGTTTTCCAACTGCAGGCAGTGTGTTTTTTGAGTTGTAATGAAGAAACAACTTTTTGATTTGTTGTAGTGGTGGGCGGATGTCAGAGATTGAACTCCTTTCCAGCCTATAAAAGCTGTACCATATGTTCACTTGGCCTCCCTCTTCCACTCTTCCACCCACCAAATGTTTTTGTTAATTTATTTTCATAAAATTCTATTTAATCTATTTCAGTGACTTTCCTCTTGTGCTTATCTTGAATCACTTTGTGTTAAAGGGTACATTGCTTTTTGCAGCACCGGGAAACTTTTGTTGCTAAGCAAACTGGGACTAACCATGTAAACACCAAACACTGATTACCCACAATGCTAAAACCAAGACTTAAGGGAAGTCTCACCTGTTGGAACGTGGACGCTGGTTCGCTATAGTGTTGTCCTGTGGGTAGTAGTGTCCAGATACTGGGAGGTGGTAGCAGATGCTTGCAGATATGAGCTTAGTGCATCTGGCTTGTTCTGGTGCACATAGCAGTAGCTCAGATCTGGGGAGCTTGGCCATAGCGTCTAACCTCTTTGCCCAGCTCGTGAGAAGCATCTTTTTTTTCCAGTGTGGCTGCATTCTGCTAGGGAGGAGGCTGAAAAGGGCAGGTCTGGTCAGCAATAACATTTCATTAGCTGGGAAGGAGCAAGACATTGCACAACACTATCCATATTGTCAACATCAATAGGTTTTTTTTTTATGAGAGTTGTTTGGTGTATGGTAAATATAAAATATGGAGGATCCTGCATGAAAAAATACAACAGTAGAATTACGAAGGTTATACCATATGTAATTTATTTAATTTTTTTCCTTTTCTTAAATGCACACCAGGATGAAACTTCAAGGGTGGGATGGGTTATTGTCAATTCTAAAATTACATCAATAATTACTGCACCAGCTGCAGACATTTCTTAAATTTAAAAGGCTCACTTTGAACTGATATTCCCTTTTGGAACACAAACTCCCACTGCTGAAAAGAAAAGATGATGTCTTAAACAAATTCCAGTGTGTAAGGGTAATCACCCATCACTTAATTTAAGCTATAACAGGAATCTCTGACCTTTTGAAAATGCTTATTGGTTAATTGTACACAACTAGATGAAGGGAAGCAGCTATCCCAGCTCTGTTGGTTACAAATTCTGCACATAACCACCGGAGTCTAACATTTCATGGTTTTGCTTTTCTGCAGATAATAAGATGGCACTAAATACTAATGTCCCAACTAATGTGCTTTAAAAGTCGTGCGAGGGAGACTTGGTTAGTTCTTGAAAGAAAATGTGTCTTAAAAGAGCTTGAATTAGCTTAAAAGTACAGATGTATAAACTACTGTCTTTTAGTTTAATGTGTACATTTTAATTTGTGATAAACTGTTTTTCAAATGTTTATTGTATCACATTAGACAAAACTATTAATGTTACTAATACCAAAGACCTGTCTTCATTTTGAAAGTTCAAAAAAACATTGCGTAACAGTAAATGGCCATAGCATGGGATCTCTTTGAGCAACATTGCTGCCTGCATGTTAATTTTAAGTTTTTAGTTTTATACAGTTTACGGTTAGAAAAATATTTGGTAGGATTAACATAGATTGCATCTTACAAAACATTGGTTGTTTAAGTAGGTTTGCAGCTCAGATAGTTGTTGACTCACACTAAAAGATACATTTTTGCAGTTTTTTGACTCTTGATCGAGTGCCAGTATCAACCCTCGCCTCTCTGCACTCTATCAATAGATAAAATCCAAAGCAGACAATTCATGGATGTGAGGGGCGAGGAAGCATGACAACTCCACTGTCGCTCTGCTGTAGTATGAGAGGACTTCCTTAACCAGTTCAGAGAAAGTGGAACAAAAAGATCTGACCCGAGAACATGACAAATCTACATTTTTAGATTGTTATCTATGTTTTTTTTTTTAATCTGCGTGTCCTCTGTCTGCTAAGCAAGCAGAAATGCCTTCCTTTTTTATTCACTCGTTGAACGACCTTAAAGGTCGGCATTTTGTTTTGTTTTTTTCTCCAAAGGTTTTGTCATTCAGAGCGTTTTATAAATGAGATTTACTCTGGTAAAAACAGCTGAAGCAGAGTAACTTGTTTTGCTGCAGAAAAAGGCAACTCCCAAAGACAGGGATCGTACACTGCTGAAAAACTTGAAAAAGCATGATTTGAGTTTGAAAACTAACTGACATGACGCCAGCCGGGTTTCACTCCTATTGTAACTTTTAGTTGCGTAAATGAAAGTCCCACTTTGCCGACATAACTGGAATGAAACAGAGCAAGGTTTCACATTACACTTTCTAGCGCATACTCTATGGCTGACATTTAATTGTATACCCAATAGTCACCTAAAAATAGGCATCCTTATATTATTAAGCGACAATGACAAATATTTCTGTGAAGAATGCGGTGTGGTTGATTAAATCTGCTACAGCAATCTGTTTCCAAGTTCAGCCTTGACTTCCACATGGTCATATAATGCATTAGCCAGACCTAGAAGGAAAAAATGCAGCAAATTTAGACTCAAGTTGAAACTTCAATTTTATTATTTCGTCAGAACAATATATATATAATTTGGTTGTGGCTGTATGACAAATACAAGAAGCAAGTCACACAGAAAGAAACATTGTATTTGTTGGTGAATGCATTTCAGAAGGGGTTTAGTGCAACTGATTCCCAAATATAGAATAGAAATGCATGCATGCATGCAAGAAATGTGAGGATGACATTCCTTACAATTTCTTTAATACGACTTATTCAGGTCATGTGTTCACGTAAAAAACAAGCAAGGGAAGACCCGGACTAAAATTAAAAACATCGGGAGACAGCGACGAAAACAACAAGAAAACAGAAGAATGTGGTGAATATTTAAATTCCTGTCAGACTGCTGTGGCAAACCCTATCCGATTATTGCGGCGATCAAACTCTGTGTAGTAGCGTGCAATGAAGTTGGCTCCCAAAATCCATATGGGACCTGTAGGAGGCGGCACATCCAAGCCCCTGAAGGTAACGGTGCAGACTTCCCCTTCGATCTGTGATTGCTGGAGCCACAAAGAACGGATGTATTATAACACAATAACACACCAAACAAAGTGCTAGAAGTAAATGTCTACTATTAAAATTGTACTCAAAAGTATTATCTGCATAAAGGGATTACTGTTGTGGTCCTTAATTTTCATATTTTATAAGCCTAATATTACAATTCACAACAGCAGAATTAAAATACACGTAGTGCTGCAAAAATTTATTTAAAAAAATAGAAATACGTCACTAAAGTGCAAGTACCACAACATTGTACTTGGCTGTAGTACTTGGGTAAATGAACTGATTTACGTTTGAACAATGCATGCCTATGTTAATACAGTTCAGTATCCATCAACACTCTCACCCATAATATATAATCCTCCTGTGTGAGCGAGTATTCCTGGCCACCGAGGAGGAACGTGACACTGGGTAGCGTCTTCACAGTATCACACTTGACTTTGTACTGGCGAACAACAGAGTAATAATTGGTGACAACTCATGAATTTCTGCAAACATGCTTTTTTGTGGGAAACTGTGTTGCGTGTGTAAAAGCTTACGCCACTTTCATCCAGCTGTGCTCCGATGGTTTTCATCAGCACGGACACAGAGGAGGCCGGGCCTGTGATGTAGGAGGAGCCCGTGTCGATCACAGCTGTGCAGCCCTCTGCGCAAAACATCATCTCCCTCCCCACAGAAACACTAAAAGAATGAAAGAGGAGGTAGAAATGAAAACACATGTACTTTCTGAATGGCTGCACCTTTGTACTCATGAAAACACATTACATGATAGCAAATAAAGATCATACCCTTTCATGGTAAGTTCCCATTTGCCTGTCTGTCTGGTGTTAATATAATTAAAACTTCCAGTGTAGTAATTTGGATCTGTTCCACCGAGGACAAGCTCTCCGCCTGGGGAGCGTTTTGGGTCCCTGAAAATGATAAACAAAATACCCTTAAAGTTGTGCATTTTCTCTTTGACAGTAGAAATTGTAATTTTGCTGGTTCACACAGGTTGCTGAGCTATATCACATATTAAAAATACAGTACTGTGCAAAAGACTTGAGCCACCCCACATTTCTTTATATTTTGTTTCCAAGGAGTCAGACTTTCTTGTAGCTTTTGAAATTGGTATTGAGCAATATTGTTCCAGGATTTCTGAAGATCTTTCAAAAATTTTCTTTGGACATGTGCTTCTTTCTCACTCACTTTCAGTCCAGTGCTTCAGTCCAGGTGAATGTTTTTTTGTGTTGCTTTTTTATTTGTTTGTTTTTTAAGCCATTTAACACTGACCTATAAATCATTCAAGCACACAAATGGCATCTAACTCAAGGGATGAACACACATAACCGACAACTCAGAACAAAGAACACACCCAAATCACAATCAAAGCTTTGGGCGTGTTATTAAGCGTCTTGCAAAAGCACAGTTTGTTCCCATTTCATTATCTGTGAAAAATTTCAGAGACAGAATGGTCTGACAGGCATAAAGTAGTATTTTTTTTTTTCAGCAACAAGGTGATTCTCAAAGAGCTAGTAGCCAAAAACTTGGAATATCTCAGCGTATTGTGTTGTGTGTCAGAAAACTGAACAAGTAGAGGACAGAAGAAAAAGTGTCACACCTAAAAAACAAAACAAAACCATAAACAAAAACAAGCATAAAGAAGAAAACATCTATAGCAGATAAGCAGGATCTGAAAGTCATGTCGTTAAGAAAAAATACACCAAGGACCTGTCACAGGATCTGACAGATGGATCTGAACCTTCATCTGATCCATCTAACGTTCCCGGAAACCTCATCAGAAATGGTGTCATTGCACAGCTGTCAAGAAGGGGAACACAGAGAAAAGACTGAGGTATGCTGCACTAACATCTGGAAATTAATTAGCAATGGCTTTATTTTTCAGCATCACACTGATCCCAAGCACACTGCTATTGCAGAAAAATCACATTTTGACCAAAAATGGAGCCAAGGTAGCCAACATCCAAAGAAGAGTGTAACAAACCACAGCAGACCTGATGACATTTCCATGCTTCTCAGCATACTTTACTTTATTACTTATTACACGGTTGCTGTTCTAACACTTCCTGGCTGCAGCTTCCCAGCTGCCAGCCACATGTACATAACAACAATAACTACCGACAACAAGCACCGCTTTTTATGCCGGCGAGGCGTGATTGTAGATGCCGTGCAGGTGAGATGAACTCACCTGCACAGCATCACAGGCCATGCCCCATTACAAAGAGCGTTAAATATCCTTCAAGAAGCCAGAAGAACTATTTCTGAAGACTACTTAGAAAAATCCTGCCTAAGAGAGTTTAGGCTGTTTTAACGAAGACAGGTGATACCAGTATTAACTTTCAAACTCACTGGTTTTCACATGTCTTATATTACAATCAAACGCTGCAAATATTTACCACTTTCCTGGCAAAATGTAGAGTGATGAGGAGTGGCTCAAGATTTTTGCAAACTTCTGTAAATAATAACAAAAAATCCAATTCCCTCTGACAGTAAATAAAGATCGTTTACAACTTAATCATGAAGGCACCTCAATTTTTAATATGTTTATTTGAGTTATACCTACTTCTTAAATCTTACATAAAAATGCAAGAGGCAAATTTCATGAGTAAAACATGGGTTGATGCATGTTTCATGAGACATCCAACACATATAAAACACAAAACATTTATTATATCTTTTCACTATTTCATTTCATATGGGACGTTCTTTTAGCTTAAATTGATTCTTTCGTATGGCGCTTCCCACAGTAAAAGAAAACATCATAATATTTTTTCAACTGGTTTATTCTGGATATAACCAAGTATAATAAATGACAAAGAACTATGAGAAAATACACATAAATTTTTTTCTCTATTTTCTCACAACACCCTTGTGTCTCACACAGATCCAAATCCATTTCGTATGATCTTCTTCAAGTTTGGGTTTTTCTTCTAATTCTAACTTTTTCAGCTCAACAAGCAGAAATTGAAAAAACGTGATCCTAAAATCTAACAGATGTCCTGACGAGACATTATTTATAGTTATAGTGTTTTTCTCTCTGATTGATCGATTCAACACTTGGCAGCAAGTTCATTTTTTCACTGCAGCATAAATATCATTGACAGCTTGATACATTTTCTTCAGCATCTAAATTATTGTCATTATTATTTTTTCCTCGTGCAAAAGCCTTTCATATAAAATGTCAGTTCAGTTGATTTACTTATACCCACCTGCTGTAGTAGATGGAGAAAACTTCTTCTTTGAGGACGTGTTGAGACATGATATGATCGAACACTGGGGTTATGCCATCAATGGCCGCGTTGGGGTATCCCATCCCCAGCACTCCATCAAACTTGGCAAAGATGAAGGGCATGGCAGACAGAGCCGTGGCTTCAGCAAACACTTGCACTACTGGGATGCCACCAACCTGCAGCAATAAAACACTGCTAATCAAAAGTTTAAAGTGTAGTGTGCAAGAGGAAGTTTAAAAAAGAAACAAAACCCATTTAATTTGTAGGTTTCAGACTTGAAACTCACCACAACCACATCCTCGCTCAGGAATCCCCTGACATTTCCAGAGGCATACTGGATGGAAAATCCTGTTCCATTCTCAATGTAAGTCCGGGATTTGGAAGCATCATACCTGTTGTGAGTAACTGAAAGTATTTAAGCATTTAAGTCCAACAGCGAATGTTTACCTGGGAAGTTTTAATGAACAATGTTCCCTAAAATATTGCATCTATTTTTTTTTTTTTTTGGCCAGTGAGCATAAACTAATGTTGGCATATTGTCAGTTCATTAAGTTCACTAAGTTCAGAAAAAAATGTTTGAATATGTACACTTACAACAGGCAGTGGAGAACGGTGAGCAGCTTTGCGAAGGCACCCACAGGTTGGCTGAGCCTGTGTCAAACACCACATTGAACATCTGGGCCGGAGAGCCAATACTGATTTCTCCAAAGTACTGCGTCTATTGGAAGTGGAAAAATGTCCCACGTCATTGTTGTTTGAATAGTTTTTCATTCCAGTGTTTTATAATTTTTAAAAAAGCAAAAAAAAACACAAAACCCCCCAAAAAAACAAAACAAAAAAAAAGAAAAAAAAAAGAATAGTTTTTCAAAGGTTTTCCCACATGTTAAATGTCACTTTTAAGGCCAATGACAGAGAAACGTGGAAAGTCTGACTCATAAAAAGAGAATATTTCAAGAGGCTAATTCAAAAGGAAGTTCATCTGCTGTTGTCGTGAAGACATCTCAATGCTCATCCAAGAGCAGAGATGAAACCTTTAATCATAGAGGTTAAAGTCTGTATCTATCTTCAGAACTGAAATAGAAAACGCAGGTGGTTTCAGTGCTACATTTTCTATCACATGTATCATCTGTAGCTCTAATCAATGGATCACATTAAGGTTTCTCACATCCAAATAGTTGGTTAGCGGCGTGGGAACAGTTCCGTTGTTGGTGTCAGCTATGCTCTTCTGGGCCAGCTCAGTCATCACCTGCTCTACAGAAAATCCCAGCTCCTGCAGAGTCTCTCTGATAGATGGCATCTTTTTCAGGGCAATTCTGGAACCAGAGCGGGAAAGAGGAAACATTCTGAATGAATGCAAAGAGCAAACTCGATAGCTAAGGTCATGTTAAAAATAATTTCCCCCAGGGATCAATAAAGTATTCTGATTCTGATTCTGATTCTGATTGTTAAAGAGGTACATGGAGTTTATTTTCTGTGCTATGTATCTATTACATATGTCTGGGGATAATCTCAGTATGAACCTTTAACAAAGTACAGACCGCTTTGCTCTCAGCACCCAGCCAATCAGATGAACAAAAACACATGTGAACCCAAATGCTGAAATCATTAGCTTTTGTAATGAATCAATAAAACACATTTGTTTTCATGTCCTTATATAATTTATGGTTTACTGTCATTACGTTTCTCCAGAATGTTATCTATAATGCTGGTGCAGAAATCCAGCAAGTTAGATCCTTTAAGCAAATCAGGTAGGCATGTAAATGATTCTTTTTTTTTTTTTACCTTCTCAAAGCATGGCTCGTGGTCACTGTCAGTGATAGAGCAACCAAATATATCCACTGATTCATCAGTAGTGCCATGGCGACTTCTCGGACTTCACTGATGTCGGTTCTGTATATAAAAGTTGGTTTTCCTGGCTCTTCTTCTCTCTCGCTCTCTCCGATGTCGTGCACCTCAACTCTTTTTATACCATGCCCTCTTTTAAGTGCTCTCACCCATGGGCCTGGCTCTGGTTGGGAGCTTTCCTGGAGGTGACCACTGGAAAACAAGCCCTTCTTCCCTCCCCCCACCTTGCACTCTACCCCTCTGCCTTGATCACACAACCTCTTCTGTGATAAACAGGTCCCAGTGAAAGATGTGAACTCTGACCCCTTAAGAAACACTGATGACAGAAAGCAGGGGTGAAGAGGTCTGCATATTAGTGACGTAGGTAACCTGGAGACCCTGTGTGAAGGGCTGTGAGAAAATTCGAAGCAACCAAATGATGCTTTGAGTTGTCAGGACAGATTAGCTTGTTTACTAAAGTCACGTTAAATCCAGATCTCGCTGTGCACTTTTACATTATTTCTCTAACCTGCTGATGATTTCATTTAATTAGATCAGGGGTGTAAAATTAGTTTTTGATCATGGGTAGCCGGCCCAGTGTGATCTGAAGCAGGCCAGACCAGAAAATCTAATCCGTAATAACCCTCATAAACACCTACAAATGGTTCCCTTTCGCTTTGGATTAAAGAAGTGCATTTTTGAAAAATGTTCACATTTATTGAACCAACCATTTACATAGGTCATAGGTGATGTTTTTGTCAAAACACATGACAGTCAAGACAAAATTGAGAAATTGAGCACCTGTGTAACTCAGTGAGTGAGCAGGTACTGATATGCCACGTGGCCCAAAAGTAGTGGCCTGGGTTCGAGTCTGACCCGTGGCTTTTTGCTGCATGTCTTCCTCTCTCACTATCTAATAAAGGCAAATGCTAAAAAAATAATATTAAATAATATTAATATTAATTTTCTGGCAAGTGATGAATGACCCTTTGGGAAGCCAGCTGTGTCAACATTAGATGGGGTTTTGTTCTTGAAAATAACAAAAACAATGATAAGAATAATGATAAAAGAAACAAGATGCTTGTCTGCATTTAACACACCTTTGAATTTCTTCTATGTGAAACAGTCAGTTAGTCTTTCTGAAAGACACACACACTGTTTAAACCTCTGAATACAATATCAATGCTGCAGATTATATTATTAATGCAATGGTAATGATGATGATTATTTACCAATAGCAGTAAAATAATTTCCCTGCTCCACAAGTGTTTACTGGGTTTTACCACAGGGAGGATTCCCATGGTATCTTGCCTGTCACAGCTGTGTGGTGAGTTGGTACTGTGCTGACCACCAAGTCAAGCCAGGAGATATGTGGAGGTCCATGTCTGGCGCAAGCTCAGACAACCGTAACAGAGGCCAGAGGTCAGCAGCTGAGATACTCCCTGTTGACAGATCTTCCAGGGAATGATGCCATGTTTTCATACAGATTATAGAGGCAGAGATGATTTACAGCAGAGTTATATTGCACTATGTTTGCTTAATAAACACTGGAAGATTCTACCGCCACTATTACCAGCATACTTTCTAAATAAATGCTTTTTTTCATAGTGATGACAAGTGACAAAGGGAT
The DNA here is from genome assembly GCF_057382275.1 of Copadichromis virginalis. Taxonomy (NCBI): domain Eukaryota; kingdom Metazoa; phylum Chordata; class Actinopteri; order Cichliformes; family Cichlidae; genus Copadichromis; species Copadichromis virginalis. Next base: position 22,130,231 of record NC_140637.1, on the reverse strand, counting down.
GATTTACAATAATAAAAACATAAAAAGACTTTTCAGCTGAATCTGCAGATCTCCTCAGCTTTACGGGGCTTTATGGGGAGTTTAAGCCCATCGTTTATACATCCGGCCGAGCATTACTGCTTTGGTTCACTCTTACTGCAAATGCAGATACATTTAGACACCAGCAATTCCACACAAAGCAGCATTCAGCTGCTATAGAGATCAAAATCAGAGCAAATAGAAGCAAGAGAAAGGGGAGTGTGTCAGGCTTATATGCATCTTGTTGTGTTTACAACTGTTTCAAGTGGCCAATAAAATAAGTTATTGCAGGTTCAAAGCTTTAATGATTGATTTTTTAGGCTTCTTGGCACATGTGCAAAAAGCCATAAACACATTATTATTGTCTAATAGAGCTGCTGTGGTGAAAGTATTACCAAACTATTATCCATTTACCAGTTTTACCAGAGGCTTGTTTTAAAAAAATAAAAATGAATAAAGAGGAGGATATGGACAAGTATTACCATCAGTTTTTACATTTTTAAGACACATATTACTTAGGAGGCCCATGCCTGTTTATTCTTTAATACCATTAGGCCTTACAAGCAGGTTTTGATAGTGCACTTTGGCAATCTCACAGACACCTGACTCTTGACCTGCTAGGTTAAATGGATACCCATAAGTTTCTTTCCCACACTGCCTAGGGAGACCCATGCGTCACTGCTGCATGGCCTCCCACCTCTTCACTTAGGCTACTCCACTGGTGCACATGGGAAATGTAAGATTATCTCCTGCATAACAATTTATATCAGTTTTATATTTGTTTTTTGTATGTCATTAATATTTCCTTGTAGGCCTTCACTTCAAGCCAAAATTTAGACTTTGGTCATGCAGAACTACTCAGAACCGTATAATAAAAGCTGTTGAAAAAGGTGCAACTGAGCAAACCTCAAATGTGTTCCTGCTGACAGATGCATATCAGAGGCAGAATTCGTGCGAGAAGCTATAGCAGGGTTGCGTAGGGACTGTGTTATCTCTCATAATAAGAATGATAAGAAGCAGAGCAGTGGTTGTTAGCAGGAAACGAGACTCAAGGAAGTTATCACTCAAACAAATAAGCCTGACTGCCAAAGCCACAAAAATGCAACATTCTGCCCATCTGGCATGCATATAAATGCGACATGTCACTTTTTCTAATTAGTTAGTTCATATAATTAGCTACAAAAGAGCAGCGAACAACAATTTGGTTTCACAGATTTTATACCCAGTTATGTTTTCATCATTTGAAATCCATGAACTTCAAATTAGGAATGATGAGTCTGTGATTCCATCTGGAGACAATATGTATGAAAATATGTGGGGCAGTCTTCACATCAGGAGGTAAAAAGTGTCGAAATTGAGATCAAAGGTGGCAGTAAAATCATGTTTTATGTACAACAGATTGATAGCCATCCTCAAAAGCTTGGTTGTATGATTACATTTGATCTTACACATTTTGTTTTTATTTTATATATTGATAGTTGGAGTTATCGTCCTGAATTGGTGCTTGAATTTTCACTAAGGAGCAGGGTTTTTTTTTTTAGACCTTTTTGCTGCTTGATTTCCGACCAGCAGAGGGCAGCAATTGACTGAAAAATCCACTAGGACAACTCTCAGGAGTTCTTCCTGTTCTTTGATCACATGCAACTCAGAAGAAAAACATTACTTATTAATCTCCGTGAGACTGTTTGTAGGATATGCACGTGTGTCTTCATCCTTACACTTCAAGATAAAGACTGTCCAGACTCATCTTTAAGCTGCACTGGGACAAGCTACCTCCAAAAGAATTGACATGATGTCTGAAAATCCCTGTTCTTTATATTCAAGCTTTTCCATTCTAAAATATTTATAATACATTTATAATTTAAGCATAGAATGGTATAACTCAAGGGATGCACAGTGTTAACAGACGACTTATTAGAAAAAAAAACAACTAGTATTACTAGCAACCTGTCCCAAGAAACAAATGTGGAGTGCAGAATGCTTGGACTTGAATGCAAGATACAGCAAAACAAGGTTAAAAAACAACAAGTGAGACATTTATTTGTCTGGAAAAGTAAAACAAACAAACAAACAAACAAAACACCCAAAAGACAAAAACAAAAACAAAACTGAGGTATAACATCCAAAGTACAAGGAGCCCAGGGAAAACACAGAGGAAAAGTACAACACAACAAGGGAGAAGTAGAGGACAATATATACACAGGAAGACAGTGCCCACTAACAAGGGAAGCGGAAACAGCTGGAAACAGCTGGAAACAGCTGGTGATGACAATCAAGACAGGAGGGAAGAAGCAAAACTAAACATGAGACTAGAGACAAATGACTATCAAAGTAAAGCAGGAAATGAAAATCATCACAACTGAAACCCAAAGAGAAGAACATAACAAACTTAACAATGTACATCAGTAAATGGGAAAAATAATCCCAAAAACTACTTAAATAAATTAAAAGAAGGCTTGTCTAAAAAGGTTATTTTCAAGCTCACTGGAGTTAGATGACGAGATATGAAAAGATATTGTGGAAAAAAAAAAGTTTTGCGCTCTATCAACATTAACTGCAATTCCCAGAGAGCTCTATTAGGAAGCAGGTGCACTGTTAGGATAAAACAGCTGGAGAACACACCAGAAACCATGGCAACTGCACTTGTTTTGCTGCTCAGCGTTTGCGACTCAACACAGTGTGCCCATCCACCTGGATCAATGAATATTTAATAACAGCAGTCACACAGTACCTTAATTATAGTTAAACAGCTCTGGTTGGTACTTGCTTGGCTCATACTGTACATCTGAATTACTCCAACGTATGTTAATTGGTGGTAGTGGAGTGCATAGATAGATACTTCCTCACCACTGCTACCACTCTACTCCTACCACTACAGCTACTGCTAATACATCTCCTAATGAAACTCTTACTACTAGTGAGAAGTTACTCATCCAACATGTTTAATTCACTGGTCTTCTACGTGTGATTTCACACGGTGATGCTTTATGATGTCACATTTTGTATTGTTAGGGCCCTCTGCAGGCCTGGATGCTAAAACTAGTTCAACAAATAAATCCTCATTCAACACCATACAAAAGGTTTTCATTTAGACATCATATGCTTGATGTAAAATAGAGGCATAACAGATAAACATATTTTATTAAACCACCACACCGGAAATACACTGATTGACTAATAGGTTGTATAGTATGGCTTACATTCTACATCAATCAGTAGTAGTAACATGTAATCAAGTAGAAAACAAACTCACAAATGGCAACATGGATACAAAAAATGTAAAGGTAAAAGTATACAGACCACACAAAGACAATCTTGAAAGACTCAAAACAAAATCGTAAATGACAGAGCACAAACCTCATAAACAAACGTTTAACAAGTTCCCCAATTCTTATGCTCTTTCACTCTTTTTAAATAAGTGCCATTTTTAATTCTTAATATAATAACAAGCATTAAATGCAGTATCTGCCAAATCCATTACATTTTTACAGAATAGCAAGCTGAAAGATGTTGTGGTTACTGCAATCACAGCAGGATTGTGTGTACAGGATATCCTCATTTAAAAAAGACATCCTCCTCTAATTGCTTAGCTTTGTGACTTCCTGGACAACAAGCACACATATCCTTGCACTCACCAAACATCCTCTGTGTGGCGTTAACAATAATGGGCTGACTCATCTCTGAAGGAGAACAATGGAAATCTCTTATTGTATCAGTCTGATTGTTGTTATCTGTCTTGTGTGCCTGTTTTTTGTTTTTTTCCTCTGCTGCTACTGTGACTGTCATTACTCATCCAGAAACACAGTGCTGGATAGATAAAACTGTGACATCAGACCAGAGTAAAGCACTCTCAGACTGCCTTAAGTCTTTGCTCCATTTTTAACAATCAGTTGGGCTAAACTAATATGTTCATTTTGACATGCCTTCAACTATGTTCAAGAGTTTATTTGGTAACTCCCTTTAATACAGCCCGTGACTGAGGGCATAATTCCCTTTAATTAAATATAATTACATTGGTTTTTACAGGAAGCAAATAAATACTTATACTGTAAGTAAATTTATTCTGTAAATAATTTTTAGTACTGCATAAGTTAATATATTTTAGAGAAAAGAAGAAACAATTACATTGTAAGTAGCGAGTCTACATAAAAGTAGCGTCTCTTTTTCTGTAAAATACATGGAAGTTAGGCACGGCATCCTGATATATGATATAAGTTAAGCTAACCTAAGCTAATTATCTATTAGGGAATCACTTTGTTGGAACAAATGCTTTGTACCCATTATTGTAGCTACTCTCATTTATGAAACTTTATAGACACAAAGACTGGACTGAAAATCAGTGAAAAAGCAGCCAATATCCAAATAAAAACTTTGAAAGAACTTCAGAAAACTGGAGAAACAGGAGAACTATTGCTCAAGGCCACTTCATTGTATTAGAAGAAAGTCTGGCTTCTTGGGAGAAAAATAAAAAGAAGGGAAGGGTGGCTTAGGAGCTAGCTGCCAGCTCAGCTTTGCAAAGAGACTGGGAGCAAAGACAAGGGCCTAGCTCTGCCCAAATGTAATAAACCCAGCCTACCAACACTCACTATAGAATGCTCACATTACATTTCTTTATATGCAGAAACAACTTTTGGTTTTTATGATTTTATAGAATATATTGGCTTAAAAGACTACAGTTCTATAAAGACTAAGTTGGAAAGTAGGTGACTCAGAAGAGCAGCTGGCAGGCTGACGGGAATCCATGAAGATGAAGAGGGATTCAAGGGTAGGCATGCAGATGAGTTACAGGTAAGTATTTTTCCTTACAGGTAAGGAGGCAAACTGGAAAGTTCAGATGAGTGGATTTAAATTAATTTTCATATAATCAGTCCATAAATTGTGGCTCATCTCTGTACTTTCTCTCTTTTCTTTTTTTTCAAATTTCTATCTGGTGCTCCAATTGTATTATATTTTATTATTTATTATGTTTTTATTTTGATGAGTGGGTTTTCATGGAATTCATGGAACCTCTGCAGTAATTTGGACTTCAGACAGGTTACTATGGAACAGACAAGAAAACAGGGTTGAAAAGTCCATAACACAAGGGCTACTGTAGATGAAGACACAGTGAAACACAATTACCATCCACAAAGGTGCTAACGATCCGGTGGGGAGTACCTGCATAAGCCGGTCCTAAATACCATGATGAACGACTACAGAACAGGTGTGAAGGTGAGAGCCCAGGAAGAAAGGATCTTCTCCCTGTAGGCTGTCCATCGAGGAGAGCCAGCCCACAACCTCAGTGTAAAAAAAAAGAGAAGCAGCGAAAGAAAGGGGGCTAGAGAGAGAAGCTATGGAGAAAAAATGAGTGAGAGAGAAAGAGACGCAGGGAGAAGGGAGAAGAAATCATGACAGTGTGTGGTTTTTCCAGATATCTCCACTTTGGTCCTGTCTGTCCCAGGGACATTGTTCCGGATGTTTTGCAGTTTATTCAGATGCAACTTTGCAAATCCAAGCTGTGCTGCCATGTTCTTTTTATTGAGAAGAGGCTTTCTCCTGGCACCTCTTCCAAACAAGACATGCTTGTTCAGTCTTTTTCTAACTGTACTGCAGTGAACCTTTAAATTTAACACTCTAACTAACACCTGTGGTGTCTATTGCTCTTGAGTTTTTGCAGTTTCTCTGCACAGTCTGACTTTGGAGTGAATTTGCTTGGATGTTAACTCCTAGGAAGACTTTTACTTTAAAAAATGCTATCAGTTCTCATTACGTAGATTATCAGTGCCATAAAAGTAAAAAATACTGTTAACTTATATTTCACACAACATAATTAATCACAGGAAATTAAAACATAGTATGAAATGTTATGGTTTCTCTGAAGCTTACCATATTATTTAAATCAGACAAACTGTTGTTTAATCATAACTTTGATTACGATACCTAAAACAAAGCTGATGCTTAAATTCTTTGGAGGATTAACAGATGCATCATAAACAGAGCAAGCTAGACAGCTAATGTTATTTAACATAAAAAAGACACATCCATACCAACTGATTCTTCATTGTATGCCATGAGCTGAACATGGCCTCCTCTCTTTCAAAGATTGTGTCACACTCCTTTGAGACAGGCAGTCACACAGCTGATCAAACAGTAAATCTGATTTTGCCTAAACAGCTTCACTAACTTCCTCCTTCCAGAACTCCAGAGCTTGCTTTTCTTTTCAAAGGAGAACAACCTCAAGTTAATACCCGATTAGCTTAGCCACCATAAAAATAGCCGACAAAGTAAAACACTGGAATTCTTCTATGAAAGAATATCAGGTCTAAACTGCTCACTGTTCTTGAAAAATACATCATAATTTGTGGTCTGTGCCAGCAGCTGAGTCGGATTGTCTGCTGCCTATTTTGATCTGTGAGTAGAGGTGGAAGAAAGTCATATTATCTTGTTTGGTGAAATATTTTTAAGTCAAGCATGAGATCTGAGGGGGATGAGAATCTCGTGGTTGGTAATAAAGTGCATTAGACTGGGATATGTGGTTACGTGTTAGTCTGGAGGCAGGAAATGTGTCTGTGAGCATGCCAGTGATGTAAGTTAACTTATCTTTGGAAACCTCATGGCCTGTATTCAGAATCTTGCTGAAGTTAACAATAAAAGTAGATTATCATTACACAATGACGCACTGGCAGATAAACAGCCTTAAAAGATCTTAAAAAGTGTGGAGTTTGTTTTTTTCCTTTGACTGCAGCAGAAACTGTATGTTTTCTTTTATGACAACCTTATTAGCAAATATTATTTCTACAATAGGGTCACTATTTACTGAATTTGCTCAGCTTTGACATGTTGTATTGAGTAACCTTTGCAGGCTGTATGTAGCTCCATGGTTTGCTCACATACACACTCCTTACACAGTTTTTATGGTAATGTGCAAAATACATATTTTTTTTATCCTGCATCAGATTTTGCCAATAGCTATATTTTAATGATTACTCAGATGTATTAACTTTTCCAAGAAAGGTAAAATGTTTAGCTGTTGTTTTGAAAAAATAAAATAAAAAATAAACCAGGATCTAACCTTTCTGTGCACATAAAAATCCCCCTTCATGTTACGCATCCATCATTTGTTTGTTTGACATGAAGTGCAAATCACAAAAATAAGCGACGACACCGAAGCTGCAAATGGACGTAGCATGGCTCTACAGTATTTAGAGGCTGGTAAGAATAGAAAAAGGAATAAAGTGGGGAAAAAGAGTTAACAGCTCTATGAAAACTGTATGTGGGTCAAGCAAAAAAAATCCAATATTTACTTATCCAGTATCTGACGTTGTTATAAAATGTTAGAATTAGATTCAATAAAATGATTGCCTGTCTTATGTGGATTTGCTATTTTTGTGAAGTCATGTTTTATGTGCCTAAACAAGCTAAAACACCTGCATTTGACATGTTACTACAGTTAAAATCACATAAAAAAAAGTCATTATTAAAATTGATGCATTAACATTTGCATTATTAAAAGATACTTTTTCAGACCAATGTGGGCAGAAACAATACAAAATATTCATATAATTTTGTCAATCCATCAGTCCAGTTTCAGTGTTTACTATAATATTTTGTGACTTCTGCATTCTCTGTTTTTGTCATGATCCTGGGTCCTTTTGACCCAGCGTTTTGTGTTTTCTCTTCGTGATTTTGGTTCTGTTCTTCCTCTGGTTAGTGTTTACTCTGTTCTGCCCGTGTGTTCCTGTATCTAGTCCGCGTTTCTTAGTTTGTGTCCTTTCATGTGTAAGTTCCTGTTTTATTGTGAAGGTCTGTGTCTTATGTGAGTGTTTCAGTTTGCCTCCCTAGTCTCGTCATGTTAATCACTCCCAGCTGTGTTTCCCACCAGTGTGTAATCTCCCTGTGTTCTCTGAGTGTATTTAAGTTGTGTTTTCTGTCTTAGTAGTTGCTGGTTCGTCTGCATTATTTCCCCTCCGCCATTCTGTGTTTATTCCTCTGGCTTCCTGGTCATTCTCCCTGCAAGGTACCCTCGTTCGTGCTCTGGTTTTGTGTTTAGTTTAGTTTTCCCAGTTTAGAGTTTTTACCGTTCTGTTTCTCGCCACCCCTTTTTGTTGTACTTCTCCGGTTGTAAATAAAGCTCACCCTCCACTTAAGCAGTCTGCTTCTTGGGTCCGTTATTAATCCACACGGCCTGCCTTGGCAAACCGTGACAGTTTTTCTTTCAACATTTGAAAGTTCACTTTTCAATCTTTTATCCTGCAGCAGATTCTACAATTAAAGATATTTTCTGTGATCACACAGATGTCTGCTCTTTTCCTACAAGGATAACGTGTTTTGCTGAGAGAAACTCCAGTTTAAATCTAATATTTCCACTGACTGCTGCACTCCACAGTGGACTTACTTTCCACATACCGTACTTTCTAGGGAACAAGATGAAGAGATTGGGAAATATTAGATTTAAACATTTGTTTTGCCTGGAAGCTAACATTTTATCCTTACAGTCAAACTGGTATATACTGTATTTCATGACATGAAAGACCCTTGAAGACATAGCCTGCTACAGGACAAAAGGACTGAACTGATTCCTACATAGAGGTTTTCTACTCTGCTTGAGGACTCAAAATGCTTTATACTCATTCACCAATAAACACACACTTTCATACATGCGCTTTTTTCTATGCCTAAGTGCTTTCTAACATTCAACATTCATTTACCTTGTGTCACAGGTGTCCACACGTGCAGAATAAACAATTTCACAACAAACAGTGCACTAGATTAGAATTTGCATAAATAACCAACTTTGTCTTTTTAAAATCTCTTTGCTCTGTTTCCCAGACTAAAGGCAACACGAGCTTCTTCCCTCCGCTGCTGCAATGTTCTCTGTGCCTGAATAATTCAATATTGCTCACTGTCTGCTGCTGTTGTGTACTGCATGGTTAAGAGCCAGTGAAGGGGAAGGCTCAATGCATGGGGACAGGCCTTGTTTTCTACGCCCGCAGCCAAGCGTGCATCTTATGTAAGGGAGGGGGTTGGATGGCCAAAGTACAACATCCACAGCATAAAAATTCATGTCGCTTTGCCATCATGTCTTTTTCCAGCCCTACTCTCACTTTCTATAGTACAACCCTAGTAATGCTCTACCTTTTTAATGTTAGGTCAACATTTTCATCACAAATTCTAAGTTGTTCTGCCCTCAGTTCTTCATCTTTCATCGCTGGCCCCACACCCACCTTGTAGTGAGTGAAACAGGCAGGAGTTCTGACAGGACATGAAAACCATTTTAGACTTCTCGAGGAAAATTGCATTTTAATAACAGTGTTCTATGTTCTGATCATGCAATTTTGCTATGTTAAAATAAGATATAGACTTTTGTTTTAAATGTAACTGTGACACATTGAATGTACTTCTCCAACTTCTCTAAAAGGGAAGAACCTTGAACCTTGTCTCCTCTGAGACATCTGTGATGTGAGAATTCAATTGGTATTTGCATTATTTAACAAACCCTCTGGTCCTCTGATCTTTTGCAGGTATACCTGAGTCTGTTTCCCATGATCTCCCACTTCACAAACAGTATGCCCCTCAAATATAACCTTGAAATTCAAATAACCATAGACTTCATCTTTTCAGCAAAGACTTTGCTCAAACTTCAAGTTTTTTTTCAGAGGTTGTCTGTTTAAAATACTTTCACAACATTAAAATACAGCTTTTAAATGCATTTGCTCTCAGATACTCATAAATGTAGAGCAATATAGCTCAACACAAATGAAGCACAGTGTGTGCATTGCACAGCCAGGGCATGTGGGCATTTTTTTCATGAGCAGCGGAAATAAATCTCACCAAAGTCCAATGACCAGCTGTTCATCTGTGCTCTAATCTCTTTCACATGCACAAGAAGGCATCAGCTTGCCCACATTTCACACTGTTGTCCTCCACAGTAACATGTAAAGCAGCTATAATTGGTGTCTTTATAACACACATGAATACAACTCTGTATATTTACATAGAGGAAATTATTACTTTAAAAAAGCAAGGGAAGAAAAGTTAACACTGCCTAGTAACCGCAGCAAACAGTTGGAGACTAGATTTGAATCAGTTGGATTTTTGTTTTGCAACTAACATGACAGATATTTCCCTTGTTTAAAAAGAAAAAAGTGAATATTTGACCAATCACCAGTTTTCCTGTGTTTCAAATTGCTGGATGTTGCTGTTAAAAAGTTCCAAGACTAATCCTGTTCCACTTCAATGGCACTGCACTGTCACGCACATGCAGATGATAACGGCAGTGACCTTTTTGTGACCTTTTTTGCTCATGGAGCAGAGAAAACACCATGTTGAAGCTTGCAAGGATTTTTGTTAACAGGTTCAGAATGAGCAGTTTTCATTCTGAAAGAGTTCACTGTCCTCTGGGAGAAACAAACCATGTCAAGTAAGTTTCAAGAGATGAGCTTATTCTGTTATGAACTTTTAGCACAAAGGATGTTGTGGTGTTGGTTTAATACTCTGCTTGCTTACTATAATTTGAAAATGTTACATTTTTAAACTGCAGTATAATTACAACTACACACCTACCACACTTACCAGATTCAGCTCCAAGAGCTACATCAAAAGCTTTGCCCTCCTTTTCAAAGAGAAATGAAAACCCAAGGGTCATTGTTTGGACACCTAGGAAGAGTTCCAGATCACTACGCAACAAAAGACAGTTAGTAAAAGAGTAAAACAAGATTTGTTGCTTATTTTACCAAAAACAACCTTATAAGCAAAGTAACCAAACTGTTTAATGGCAACTCATTGATAACTGCATGCTATCAGCTAAAATTTTATTACATAGTGTACTGTATGTCAGTGTTTTTCAGCATTTTTCAGTAGATATTTAAACACCTAAACCTTCACTTGCTCAGTTTAGCTAGTGTCTATGTCAATTTCGATCTACCAAGGTTAGCTCAAATTAAACTAAAATTAAAAATTAACACAGAAAAAATATTCTGATAGGATTAAAATATAAATGTTTGAAAAGTTCCACTGCCTATTTGATTTTTTTCCTCTCTTTCTCTCTCCCAACTTGTAAAATCTATGTCGATGGGATTTTTTCTCATCTGTGTTTAGACAGCAGTACCTTGTGAAGGGCTTATGCTACCACGATTCTTTATTGAGAGTGAGATTTCTACATAATTTAAGGTCTTTGTTTTGTAATAATTGTTCTGATCTTATTAAATTTTGGCTTACCATACCACACATTTCATAATAATAACAAAAACTACATTGAAAGCAGAAAGTCCACTTTGAAAACTAAGTGAACTCAAATAAAACCGATAAACTCAAATTTAAAAAACCGTAACAATGCTGCCTCCCACACACACCAAAGACATGCCTTTTATCTTAACACTTTCATGCATTATGACTACCTCAATCAGGATTTTTTTCTTGAGTATTTTATTCATCTTTAGGCATGAAAAGATGAATAAAATAAAATACTTTTTTAAAAATACTAAAAAATCCTGATTGAGGTAGTCATAATTCATGCGTGACAGGGTTAAATAACAATAATTTCAATGAAACACATCATGCATCTATAGTAACATTAAATGGGTGGCAGGGTATGGAGGGACACATCAGTGTCCAGTGTAGTGGTTTATGTGCAAGTATACCATCAACACTGAGACAAATACAAGCAAACAGCCTTTGAATAGCTGTCCACATGTGTGAAAGGGTTAAGAGCTAAATCTGAGTTGACCTTGGGTGTAGGTGTGAATGATTGTCTTTGTCTCTGTGATGGATCAGTGTATGCCACCTCTTTCCTGGTGTAGGCTATAACCCCCTGCAAAGTTGCACAAAGACTTAAAGATAAACTTTTGTCTCATGTTTTCTGGCTATAAAAGTTTTTTACCTCTCATATATTATATTTTTATTGGTAAAGTTTCAAAGTAATGACATTTAATTCAATGTGTAAAAGAATGCACTCGCACAATAAGGATGTACTTGCAGAAGGACTTGTGTTTATGGTGCAATGCATAAAAGCACTTTGAACAGATCACCTAAAGAAAGAGAATTCTTTACAAAGCGAACAATGGGGGGGTTCAATGAAACACCTCGTATTAGCACGCCGCGCTCTCCTTGATACGATAGATTTTTCGCCCTGGCGGCCACAAGAAATCTGTACAATCTTTGACTTGCTGGTTAACATTTAGCAGCTGTGTATTGATTGTGAACTTTATGTACCACTCACAGTCAAGCCTTTGTCATTAACAAAGAGATTTACTTTACTTTCTTTTCATATAAAAGAAACTGTTTGTTCAAATTTTTAATGTTGTGAGTTGAGTTATCTAATTATTATTATTAGGGGCGATCGTGCCTCAAGAGTTGGGAGTTCGCCTTGTAATCGGAAGGTTGCCGGTTCGAGCCCCGGCTTGGACAGTCTTGGTCGTTGTGTCCTTGGGCAAGACACTTCACCCGTTGCCTACTGGTGATGGTCAAAGGGCCCGGTGGCGCCAGTGTCCGGCAGCCTCGCCTCTGTCAGTGCGCCCCAGGGTGGCTGTGGCTACAATGTAGCTTGCCATCACCAGTGTGTGAATGTGAATGTGTGTGTGTGAATGGGTGGATGACTGGATATGTAAAGCGCTTTGGGGTCCTTAGGGACTAGTAAAGCGCTATATAAATACAGGCCATTTACCATTATCTGCCAAGAGTGTGTGGAAGAGTTTGTTTTATGCATTGCTGTCTTTAGGGCATGCATACTTCTTCCTTTTGCTTTCATTTGACATTAACATCTTTTAACATGTCATATAATGTTCACGAGTACAACTGGTAAAAAAAAAAAAAAAAAAAAGCACACATGTCAAGGGTTTCTTACCTCTCCTTTGTTTTATGTTTTGGTCTCTGACAATTATATAAAATAAGTACACCAGTAAAAAGAAAGATAAATGTTCTCTGTCAGTAGCGCTGGAATTCTTTAACCCAGCAAAGTTATGTAACACTGCTCATTATTTCAGATTTAAGCCTTACAAAAAGTACATTATTTAATTTGGGTTCAAAGATTTTATAGAGTTTAATCAAATTCAAAGTATGCTCACACACACACACACACACACACACAAACATGCATACAGACACAAACACACACACACGCATGCACGCACACATGCACACACACATGCACACACACATGCACACACTTGATCCTCTTCAGAATTTGAAAGTCTGTTTGCCTCAAAAGCACCCTGTTATGTTAGCAATCAGTCAGACTTTAATAATGTATTGTGTACTTTGTAACCAGATTATGTTATTCAGAGACCTGAAGCTACCCTCTACTAAGGATTCAAAGCAAAATAGTTACGCAGTTGGAGATGTAAACTGTGTAAGTGTTAGCGTGTTCTGTTGGTGGGTATAACAGGAAAGATGTGAGGAGTAGAGGCAGTGAAGATGGACATGTTTAAATACCTGGACTTAAACATCCAAATAGCAGATAGTGCACAAGAGAGGTGAAGAAGCAAGTGCATTCAGGGCACAGTGGCTGGGGTGATTTGTGACAGAAGCATACAGCAGCAATAGTGAAAGCAAATGTTTACAAGAAGGTAGTGAGACCTGCTGCAGTGTGATTTATGGTTGAGAGACAGTGACACTGTTCAATAGACAGGAGGACGAGCTGGAGGTGGCAGAGTTTCATTTGGAATGACCAGGATGGACAGAGTTAGAAATGAGTATAGAACAGGAACAGCTCATGTTTTGCATTTTTAAGGCAAAGTTTGAGAGGATAGAAGAATAGAAGATACACTGGACAGAGGATCTTGAACAGAAGAAAAAAAAGAAAAGAGAAAGAGCACAGAGATGGAGTTCATGGATGTAGTGAAGGAGAACACGCAGAGGATTGGAGTGACAGAGGCAGATGCAGTCACACTGGAAAAATATTACAGATAGTAAATCTAAAAGTCTTCTTACTATAATGCTCCTTCATAAGCAAGAACTTGTTTCTTTACACAAGAAATGCTCCTTATTAAAGAACATTATGAAAGGGGATCAGATGCATTTGTTGGACATAAATCAGCATAATATTGCAACATGCAGTCACAAACTTATTGAATGAGGAACAATATGTGGTAACTTTATCTGCAACATAAACAATAAATTGTGTGGGGAAAAATCAACAGAGTAAATAAAGTTTTGTAATATCCTTAATAAAACTCCAGAATTGAAATGTTGGCATATTTCATTTAACAAAAAGGTTAATGTCCACAGCTGCCATTACATGGAAGACAGGAGTGGTTTGGCATTGTCATCTGACTTCATATTCTACCTCAATATATTTTATTGAGTTTCCCATTTGACTTACTTGACTGTCATATGTATATCATGGTATACACAAAAAATGGTATGGTCCCAAAAAATCCCTTTACATTTTTTTTTTTAATTGATTATCTTTGGCCTGTCAAATTGTCTGGTGTGAAAATGAATTATTGACACCTCTCATTAAATCTAATCTCCACTTTACCCCCAGAACAGGTTGAAATAGTTAAAATAACTCAAAATATCTGCGTGTGTGTGTTCAGGGCATTTAAATTTTACAAATGCAGTAAAATGTGGTTTGATTGCTGGTTTGAGGGTGTATGAAAAGTGTCTGAAACATTAAGCTTTATTTTATTTTTTGAAAACTGGCAACTTGAATCAGCATTTCTTTGATTTTTCTTTCACCTTGTAAGTGATCAAACAGCAAATGAACCATGTACAGTACATTGTTTCATTCCAGACAAGGCCCACAAACATATATATGCAGTGGAGGTTTCAGATGGTGATGTAACTGAAGTTCTTCATCTAGGAAATAGTTCACCTCTCCACTCAGAATACAGCAGTGCCAGGGATGTGTGCCATGCACCATGACTTGCAGCTATTTATGCTGACTTCACCACCACACGCCCACTTGTTTTGAGAACGTCATGCAGGCCCGGCCCTAACCAATCTGGCGCCCTAGGCAAGATTTTAGGTGGCGCCCCCCTACATCGGCAGTGTAGTGTATGTACTCACAAGAAACCGAATAGCTTTGTCTTTGACCTTTTTTTTTTTTTACTTAAAGAAAGCAAATTCACAATCAGAATAATTAACAAGATAAAAAAAGATATGAATAAATAAATGAATACAAAAAATAAAAAATGAATATATGAAATACAATAAATTTTACATACATAAACACAATAAAACGTGTCAACAAGTTGGATAAAATAAATTAAAAATACAATATAAATAAGGCAACAGGAAGACCGCTTGATGCTGCTGCATCATGGCTGGGTTGTGCTGCTGATGCTGCATCACTGGTGGGTTGTGCTGCTGAAGTGGAGGCAGCAACGGTAGATGTGGTAGATGGCCCAGGGGTGGGATTTAGAAACTTCAACAGTGCGTCTGAAGAGAGGAGTATGTGACACCACTGAGTATTAAAGTCTAATAATAAAAACATATGATTCCAGGAATACAATGAAATGATATAATATAAATGAAAAACCAAAGAGATATATGTATGATGTTAACTCTTATGCAAATTAGATTAGATTCAATTTATTGTCATCATTACAGTGAAATGCTGAATAGCAGAATGCAAAGTAACAGTATAATATCATATGAGAATGTTATGTTATGATTATCTTTGACCGAATCACAGCAGTGCTCATTAGAGATGGACCGATCCGATATTACGTATCGGTATCGGTCCGATACTGACCTAAATTACTGGATCGGATATCGGAGAAAAATAAAAAAATGTAATCCGATCCATTAAATATCATGAAAGCACCTCACAAAACTTGCAACACCCGTAACTCACCTCAGAACGTTAGCACGTCGGAGCAGTATGCATCACGTGATAGAGCGGCTGTGGCATGCGGGACCTGGTGGTCTGGATAGCATTTGGAGCTTCGCTAGCAACCCGGCATTTCATCTCCGACAAAGTTATCCCCGAGAGAAGTAAAGCAAGTGTGTAAGTCCATCTCTGAATGTTTGTAAAGCATTCCTGCGTTAAGCTTAACAAGCGACTGCCTCTCCTGCTGCTACTTCAATCATGAAACTGCTTAACGATCAGCTGATCGGCTTTTCTGTCGCGAGTCCGTGTCTCTTCTTTGTTTTTGGCCCACTTTGCACCAGAAAGAGGAAACCAGCGGCTGAACAACAGCAGCACGTTTAAGCTTGATCAGCTGTTGTTAGAATGTATTTATTATTACTTTCTACTCGAGGATCTTTTTCTACGTAGCTGACGCTGGTAACTGTGCAGGGGCGGATCTAGCAAAGTTTAGCCAGGGGGGCATTAACAGGGAAAAGGGGGCACAAAGACATACTTTTCTTTCTTATTCTCATTTAAAATGTCTAGCTTTTAATAAATAATTATCTGACACCCAAAGTTTTAATTTGATGTAAAATGAATAGAAGTTAATTACTGTATATAGTAACTATTAAGTCTAATATATATACCCTAGTAAGCTATAGTACTTTTTCCTTTGGGAAGGTACCATCTGTGCAGTCTGCAATTTTGTTGAAGAAAGATGTTGAATCTATTTAATATTTCTTGAAAAATAATTGATTTCTGTGCATTTTTTTTCACACTGCATCACATTAAGGTTGATTACGTCGATTAAGCATCATGAGGTGGAGCGTGAGGGGTGGTTCCCTATTTTTTATTTATTTATTTTTGTTGTTGCTGGGAGTTGGAACCCTATTAGTTAGGTTGCTTAATATTTATGCTAAGTACTCTTTAAAATACCAGAATAGGGAGGATGGTGTAGGTTTAAGTTTATTAGATTGATCAGTATTGCTGAACTATGAAATATTTTTTTTTTGCATACAGGTATAACAGAATAGCTTTAGTGTAGTTGTTGTTTTAAACTTGAGTATGAACTTATACAAAATGCAGCAAGATATTTAAAAAACAGTTTTGTTGATTAAAAAACACTATATCGGATTCATATCGGTATCGGCAGATATCCAAATCTATGATATCGGTATCGGACATAAAAAAGTGGTATCGTGCCATCTCTAGTGCTCATATTAAAAAACAGCATTCCCTCTCATGTGATATTGCTTAATTAACATTAATGATGTGCACTTTAACAACTAGGCTTACAACTATAATATATACAGGGGTGGAAAAGTGACTATTACCTGCAGGGTAAACGTTAGCTAACCAGAAGGCAATAACAATGTAAACAAAAAACACCTGCTTAAAAGATGAACACAAATGAGGAATGGTGGGAAAGGTGGGAGTACTGTAATTACCTAACGTTACATTATTATTTTCCATAACAATTTATCCCTCTCCACAATATTAACTGACGTTAAAACAGTTAACTAGCTATTTATTGATTAGCAATTAGCGAATCATGTAACATTAGCTTAATGCTAAAAATTTAGGTTACTATCACATTCAGACAAATAATTTCATGTAGGCTAACGTTACCTACCTCTGTCTTTTTCTCGTTTCTCCTCCTCTTCTTTTCTCTTTTTTCTTCCCTGGCCACCTGACAGTTTTGGCCGTTTTGACATCTTGTGTTGATTTTTTGATGTGGTGACGTCCAAAAGGAACCATGATACGGGAAGGGAGGGGGCGCATCGTACGGGGAGGGGGGGCGTAATGTTGTAACAAATAATGTTTCTATTAAATAAGCTTTACTTTGCATTTTAATTAACGTGGGATTATTTTTTGTATTTAGAATTAATAGTACCAACTTTTTTTTTTTTTTCAACATTTATGGCACTGGCGTGGCGCCCCCTGATGGACGGCGCCCTTAGCATTTGCCTATACGGCCTATGCCATGGGCCGGCCCTGACGTCATGTGATGTGTGACCATCACAAATGAGCCCACTTTGCAACACACAGAGGAAATGATAGTAAAACACGTAAAAACATTTATAAATCAAGTAAATTTAGATCTTAAAAGAAAAGGATTGATGCCTTTTCCTGGTCATTTGAAACGAACACTTTATGAGATAAACAGGAGAGGTAAAAAGTGTCACTGTTGCCTCACCATGAAGACTCCCAGCACTCACCAGTAAGATGAAATGGGATGGAAAGCTGCCTTTCATGCACTGCTATCCAGGCCACTGCCCTCACAGTGGTAGAGTGCCAGTTACTGTACTTTATCTGAAGAGGCAGGAAACACAGAGAGCCTGTTTTTCCCTTGCTGTGCCATGTGTTTCTCACCTGATCCCTCCTCTTTTTTTCCAAACTGCAGAAACCACAGCATTGCTCTAGGTAATGTGAATGTGGACACTGCAGTCCATTGACTGGGACTCTGTTTAAATGTCAAAAATCACATTTTGTTTGGTCAAAGGAAGCAGAAAATGAAAAAAAAAACTTTCCCCCCAACAGTAAAGACAAAATTATTTGTGAGGTTAATAAAAAAAAAGACTCATTAACTTAAATATCTTGTTTCACTTGCAAAGATTAGGCAACAAGCTTGTGAGACAGTTAAGTCTGCCTGAGTTTGGTGGCGAGATCCAAACTCTCTTTGATTCTTTTGAGTGACTTCCTCTCTTTGAAGTTGACAGGAACATGGTGGAAGTTGCTCTGGTACTCTCTTGTGAATCTGTTTCAAGGATTTTCATGAAACTGCTACTTTAGGTTTTTACTTCCAAAATGCATGTTATGAATTGTTCTTGGAAATGGTGACCAAGCAGCATCCTCCACAGGTTCGCACATTCCTGCAAGCCACAGTGTTTATACCACCAACTCAACAAAAGGGTAACATTCTTAATAAGCAGCAACTGCTTGCTGTCTGGGACATAAAGTAATACATGTATCTACCGCTGAGATCATAAGTGCTGAAAATTATATATTTTGTATGTATTTTTTTAGTAGAGTAAAAAAATGTAGAATAACACTGGATTTGGTTTTCTCCACTAATAATCTAGTTTAACTTTACAGATTGTGATTTATATGTTTGGTTAACACATTAAATATTACATGCTAAAACACATTAAATTCTTTACTATGTATAAAGTTTTACTGAATTGTGCTGATCATACATTTTTCCAGTTTTCTTTTCTGTGACTCGTTAATGTCAGTCTATGCCAACTATAATTGTTCTATAACATTATACTCAAGTAGTTTTTTTTCTTAAGTCAAGGCATTTACTTACCGTTTATTAATCTTTTTGTTGTTTGTTTGTGGTTTCCTGCGGCGATTTTATTTAACTATACGCGGATCTTTCGTGTTTCAGAACTCTTTAACAACTTAAGGCGACACCACTGAATGTAAAGTACAGTTTTAACTTGAGTTTGTACTGCATTGAAACACCAGTTAACAGCCAAGGTGTGACTGAATTTACCCGTTTATGGTTCATGATGTGTTACATAACTTCCGGTTTTGGACTTTGAACCAAGAGCGCTAATAAACATGCAGCTCTTTCGTGTTCAGAGAGAATCGGCCCCCACTGTGTGTTTCCTTTATTTGTGAATAAAGACAACAGGCTGGATCTCGCGGGGGATTAGACGCAGAGATCGTTGTAATCCGTTTGCGGGCCGGCAGGCGGGGAGGAGCTTAGGACCCGGTAGGTGTGGGCCGGGTAGGATTTTTCCTCGTGGAGTAGCAGCTGGACGCATGCGCCCCCTTCCACTAGTTGTCGATCCCCAACCCCAGGAGCAAATGAGATGAATTGTCGTGTTATACCTGCTTAAAGGCGCCGCTGGTTTGTGTGAAAAGCTCAACCTGCTCACGGGATAGGTGAACATAAACATTTTTATTCTTAGTAGAAAGTTTAAAAAGTGCCAAATAGTTAAAGGAAGGGGGCAGAATTAAACGATGAATGAGGAGAAGAGTCTTTGAATGTAAAGCTGACAATCTGAGAGCGGATTAGATCCCACTGCGAGGAATCAGAGCGTGTGCTGTTGTGAAAGATGGGGAAACAACATCAGAAGCAACAACCATCTGGATTTTGAGACACTGTGATATTTACATGCACTGGCAGGAGGATGTCTTGGCTCAGGAGAAGAGTGAAAATTCTCCAGATTGGACGCAAACACACTAAAGTTTTCTTTCTGGGACAGTTTCAGGGCTGTGAATCGGATGATTTTTGCACCGTTCCTCGGATCTAACGGGTTTGGTTTGGACCTGAATCACCATGTCAAAAGTCATTCAGAGGAAGAACCACTGGATCACCAAAGTAAACGAGTGCGCGGTCATCCGGGACGCGTACGGGGAGCTGAATGTAGAGCTGCGCGGCGGAGCTGAGAATGGAGAGTTTCCATACATCGGGCAAGTTAAAGAGGATGCTGTGCTTTATCAGGACGGCAAACTTAGCGAAGGAGAACTGCTCTTGGAAGTCGAGGGGCTGTCTGTGTCTGGATTACCTCTGTATGACATTTTTACTGTGATCAGTTGCTGCAAAGGTCCCGTAAGATTGAAAACTGTGCGCCAAGGTAAGTCAGCCATTTAAAAAAAGTGATGCATGTTTGCATACATGCATGCACGCGCGTGCGTATGACAGGTGTGTGGGAGAGTGACTAATGTACACATACAAAGCAGCTGATGAAAGCCAGTGGTGGCTGTTGTACAGCTGTGGTGCAAAAAGCTCATATACAGTAACAAAATGGGGATGTGAGTGAATTAGGGCAGAGGATGCTGCTGCTGCTTCTGCTGCTCATCCCTCCTCAGCAGCCTGGAGTCTTCACTGGATTTGACATGAAGCTGCCCTGACAGTCATCCTGCCCCCATTTGTCTAATATTGCTAAAGCCACTCTGGGTCAGACTTGGAGCGTCACAGATTAGACCACCTATAATACTCCAACACTTTAAAATGTTCCTGTTTCTAGGGCTGCCACTAATTCTAAATCTTGTCTCTTTATTTGTTTATTTATTTTAGATTTTCTAAGGAGTAGAACATGTGAGACAGTCCTGAGGCCTCAAAGTTAAACTTGAACTTGTTTCTTTGTTTGTTATTGGATAAGGTTATTTTGGAAGCTGCAATATTCGGAACACCCCCCCCCCCACCCCACCCCCCAAAACTATTTATAAATCAGATTTTATTGTGATATTTTTATTCCGAGCGTCTCTTTCCAAACATTCACTGTTTAACAAAGCTTGCAGTGCCTCCTCTCTGGGGAAATCATTAACTGTGTTATATAACTGTGGGTAGTGTCAGTGTAGCATCTTTGTACTGTATGTCCATTAGTGGCTCCACAGTGAATGTTTCACCTCTGAAACTGAAGTCTCGACCTCAGGGACAAGAGCTCAGCACTAATGCCGCTCTGTGTTTGCAGAACTGGCATTTGTTTGACACATAATCAGAGCATGTTTGCATCATGGGACATTTTTAATATCCACAGTGATCCAATAGTTTTCTAATTATTCTTAACTCCTATGGAAACACTCAACGCATAGACATAAAGGATATCTTGGCCCATCTGTCATTAGTTTCTTGCATTAGTCAGCAGATTCTCCTTGTCTCTTAATTAAAGGAGGGGGATAGTCTTTGATTATCCGAGTAGCTCACAAGGCTTTCATTGTGCCTGGCAGTCCACTGGGCTCCCATGCAGAACCGGTAAGGGATAGCGATCCAAGTTGTCCCAGACCAGATGACAGGCCGTTGAGACAGATCAGATCTCTCTGCTTTTCATTCCAGAAAGCTGTGGGTCGTATTACACGAGACCACATCACCTCGGTACTGTAGGTGGAAACACAATCAGCATGTGCAAGTAGACGGTGCCCACAGGTGTGTCGCTCCCTCAGAGGAATGCACAAAAAAAACACCTGAAATAAACCTGAGCATTCCTGCAGAGAGTGTGGAATATTAAACTTGTGAGATCTTGATGCCTGACGCTTTAAAAAAAAGCTGTAGAATACTCAGCAAATAACATGTTAAAAAACCTGTTCAATAGAGGTCAGAAAGATTTTTAAAAAGGGTGATTTGTTTTGGTTTTCTTTAGTTAGTTTGTTTTTTACTTACTTTATTTACCCAGAACAAAGTGGTAAAAAAAAAAAATTTTAAAAAGGAAAATAAGATAGTTATCATATGTGTCTAATGACTATTGACAGTAAATAACTGTAAACTTTATCTTTGGATTGATAATTCTTTTTATGGTTATAAGGCAGAGAGGGTGTGCCCAGTAAATGTAAATTGTGGCTTATAAGTACAACAGGCTTCAAAGTAACCAAACTGCAAAGCGTCTAGTATCACAGCTACAGCTGCTAACTCTGCCAGATCACAATAACTTTACTCCTTTGGTATTTACAACAACTGTATCCATCTGCCTCTTTCACCTCATGTTGAATGTTTGCTCCGCACCTCTCCCCTCTGAAAACCTCCAGCTCATTCAACCCGAAATAAAAACAAAGTAAACCATAAAGGAAAACACTCCGAGGCAATTGGCCCATACTTTCCTTTTTAGCCCTTCCAGAGGGCTGTGGTTACTTCAGATGTTTTAACAACAGTGATACTTACAAAGGTCAGGCGAATAAAATAGTTTTCTGATGTGGCATAACTTTCAGGTTAAAGTCCAAAGAAGGAGTTCTTTGAGACATCTTATGACTGTGACCTACTTACGCAGCTCTTCTCTGTTATCATCGGTTGAATCCAGCTCAGTGATGAAAGGTTTTGTTGTCACTGTGTTTTGAGCTTGAATGGCTGCTACCTTGGCCAGGTCTCCCTTGTAAAGGAGATTTGCTCTCAATGGGACTTCCTGGTTAAATAGAGGCAATTATAATAGCCTGACATCTTTTAGTGTCTGTAAAAGCGCAACAGTTCTATATCAGGTCATTTAGTAATACTAGACTAACAAGAGTGATAGTGAATGAAACTGTTTGGGTGTG
Organism: Copadichromis virginalis; assembly: GCF_057382275.1. Lineage (NCBI taxonomy): Eukaryota > Metazoa > Chordata > Actinopteri > Cichliformes > Cichlidae > Copadichromis > Copadichromis virginalis. The sequence goes on along the minus strand of NC_140637.1, from coordinate 22,107,466 downwards.
AACAGTCTTCTCAACAGTTGAATTATTTGTCTTTTAAGAGAACCACGATGCCCTCCAGCAGCCAAGAGTCTGGGGGTTTATGATCATGAGAGGGTCTGGGCCAGGTGTCAGGCTGTCTGATCTCAAGTAGCCCTTACTCCCCTTAGATCTTGTGTTGAACCTTAGCCAGACAGAGGGGAATCAGGCCAGTCTGCTAGATGCCAGGCATTCCTGGGAGGTGGAGATGAGCTCTTAATGGAACACTCTGATGACACTGGCTAGACTTTTACACATAAAATTTTAAGTTTTTTACCTTTTTAGTTAGTCCTTTAGACCTTCTCTTGCTTTCTGTCATCACCCTGCTCAGTCCTTGGATGCAGTGTGGTATAGTTATTAACAAGATTATCTGTGTAGTCCTTAAACGATTGTGATAGTAAGCATCTGTCCTTACAAACAGTCACTAACAGCTACCTGTGTGTACATTTAGTATCACCAGACTCACCAGTTAATCATAATTCCCATTTGGGAGCACACCTGGCTGCTTTGATTGAGTTTACTCATTTCTATATGCTAAACACATAATGTTTCCATTTTCATATTTTCTTCAGTGGCAATAAAACACTATTAAAGATATATGTTGTTCAGTTCTTTATTTAAATGTTCTTGTAATGAAATATGAGCCAATCCAGTGTTGCGTTATGCAAATTTTAGAAGTTGTGCACATCTAGATAAATAGCTTCAGGCACAACTTTTCTAGCTGGGTGCTTTTCAAACCATTGCAGCAGAAGTGGGCACAACCAAATGATAAAAGCCAGTCAAACATCACATGGTTGAGGACATTCACTTTATTTATTCATAACATTATATACTCAGACAGTGATGAAAACTTATTTGATATAGTTCATTCTTTTTTGGTCAGATTTCTGTTACTTCCACTCAGATTTTTGATGCTCAAAAGAAAATTGCAGTTATTCAAATGCAAACTTTAGTTTGGGTCCACACAATAGTACAGAAATAGACCCCTGTTCAAGTGCATAAGTTTGTGAGTTTCTATAAAATTCACAACTTTTTGTACTAAGGGTTAAAAGTCGCCTGATGATGGGCGTGACCACTTTGGATGATTCGTGGTTCTGCTGGATGTCACGTCAGCTATGTTGAGTCACTGGACTCGACCTCTTGACTGTGTTGTTACAACGCATTCTCTCTCCAGACTAGTTTTAAACTGATGCATAGTCAGGAACCCTTTCTCACCACGGTTAAGTTACCTCCTTTCAACACGGGGAAGAAGAATAACCTACAAGTCAACATCGAGAGGCGATCATATGACCTTCAAACAGAAGATAAGAATTTGACTCCTTGCTGGGACAGTTTTCTTTAGTCACTTACTTACATTTTTGACTATACCTTTGCCGATCTAAACCTAACCTACCTTGTCAGATTTAGTCTTCACTATGTTAAACAAGCACTGCATTAAAACTCCCATTTGCAACAAGCTTTTCTGACATTGACCGATTATGACGGTCCCAAAAAAAGCATTTTTGCTGTTTTTGCCGTTTCTATTTCAGATGTTGAGGGACAACCATTGACCTTTACTGGACCTCATACTGAGGCGCATGCTGATAAATGTCAGTAAAGTAGTACAGCGTGAAGCCTATGGGTCCTGCCTTTTGTATGTGATGATTTCAGAGCGGTTGGTGCCATTTGATGTGTTGTTGATGGTCCTCACATAGACAGACCAATAGTGTGTTTCTAGGTTTACCTGGTACAATAAGTGTAATATTCTATTTATAATTAATTAATAAGCAAATGTATGTGTCTGTGCAGTCCATACAGTTTATGGATTCAACTTACCTCACTAGTATTAGCTTATGATGGATCAACCCGCCTCTTATCCAAATAATTACTTCTAGCTCTAAAAATGAAGACTGGCTTCAAAACTGTATTCACAAATAAATGTGTGATATGGCTGCATCCATCTGTTATAAATAGATTATATGGGGAAACAAATAGAAAGTATACTTAGCAAAACTGGATTTAATTGTAGCTTGCCTTTAAATTCTATGTTTAAAACTGACTGGGATTTAAAGGTTACACTATCTTTTATGTGTGGTTAAAAAGGCTTACAGGCATCATGACAGTGTTTGCAGACGCAGAGCTCTTCCCTTACAGGCTTATTCCAGAATGCAAGTTCCTTGCATTTTTTAAGGACGAAGACTTTGTCAGTCTTGATTAAAAGCAACCGACTGCATGTAAGTATATCCTTGAAAGGCTTGTCAGGGGCTCTGTTCCTTCTGCTTTTTCCTTTCCTTTCCTTAATCGCCTTCTCTTTAAGAGCTCTGTTTTAGACAGCTGTTTTAGACAGCAGTGAGGCCTCTAAGATGTTTTGTGTGTTCCTGTCTTTTCACACTTATGCTTTTTGTGTGTGCACAGAATAAGATTTTGACATTATAAGAAATGTTACTGTGGATGTCTTCAAAATAAGTGTAAATATAGCCGTACTTTCTTGTGACTCATACTGTATGCTTTTTTATGGTTTATATGCTGCAGTTTTACTTGATGAATGTTAATAAAGGCAGCGCACCAGTGAAGGAACTATACAAGGAGCTTGAACAAATGGCTGTGCAATTCACAGACTTTGCCTCAGGTGTCGTAACAATGAGGTTAGGATGGAGTGCAGGCCAGAAGGGTTACAAGAAAAAACCAGTGCTGTGCATGTGATGCTCTCTCAGGCAAAGACATTCATTCTTTGTACTCTTTAGCCTTGCAAAAGTGGCTTGTCGGGTGTACATTATTTTTGCATATATCAAACCATACAAAACCTGACATACAGTGTCAGATGTATAATTCGTGCTTTGCTTATTCTTTGCTTGTGTTTTGATATTTAACTTTACAGAAGGCAATTTACTGATGTTAGTGTTATATTTTGGCATGAGGACTAATACTTATTGCACTATCAATGAATCAACCAGATATTTTCTTAAAAAATCATTTAATGTATTTTAAGCTGAACTGCTGTCAGTATATTAAAGTATGGCCATGTTGTTTCACTTCATAAGTCTCAGGACCATATCAGTAAATTTTTTGTGTTTGAAGGTGAACCTTCTCAGTGGTAAAATGTAAACTAGTGTCTGAGTATCAGTTATTTTGACAGTCCTGCTTGGTAAGCTCGCATGGTACCTACAGTACTAACCACCAACAGGGGGGTCAACCAACAGGCTCACGCTCCATGGTCATTACCAATAAGATTCTGATCATCCCCGTCTAGCGAGATGCAAGTGATATGCAAAGTCTTTGACAAAGTGAGATTTGAAGTTATCATATCATTTGATATTTTATGAAGTTCTTCTCGTGGATCATTTTGAGCATGCAAAATTTATCAGCATCAAGAATTGTTATGTTAATGACTTTCCAAGTTTGAGGGGAATACTATTCAGCTGATCATTAGCAACAATTATGTAGTGTGCATGAAGGTTATGCTTTGAAAATTGAAAAGTGCTTGTAAAATGACAAATATGACCTTGAGTGTAATTTGAGTGAAGATCCATTCGGTGATTTCTGTGATCACTGAATTTATTTTCAGTGCTTGGAATAACAGGAGCTTTTTGACATCTACAACCAGCTTTCATAAGAAAATGCTGTGTAGAAAAAAACATATCCAAGTGTATGGTTGATAAAGTGACAGCTTTTCAGACTGTGCAGTTCTCATCATAAAAAATGTGCTTCATTTGTTTCCAATGACCTCAGCTTGAAAGGAATGCCGTGGTGATAAAGAAGGGTAAATTCATGTCATTAGGTTCATGAAGAGATACTCCTCCACAGCAAAGCTGTAACAAGCATGAAGAGCCTTCTGGGTGTAAAAAGTGCTCACTGATTTACTCTTGCTTATCATTGCACACAGAAAAAGCATTGCGGGCAGTGTGTTACTGTATGTAGATTTGCAAAATGCATTCAGCTAAATGTCTAACAAAAAAAAAATACTCATCACTTTCCTGTTTCTTCAAACAGCAACTTCAAAGACTGAGAAATGAAGCCAATAAAATAAATAAATTAAATGGCCAATTGAGGTTGGCTATAAAAAGTGAGTCAGATGTAGTACCACATGTTAGGTTGGTTAACTCCAAAGAAGAAATCGGCAACTTTTGGAGGATTTTTAATTTAATTTGATCAAAAAAAGTTTAAAGAAAAATGGTTTGCAGTGTGGACAAATGCACAAAGAGCAAACGTCTCCAGTGTTGGTCATTTTATTTTATTTGCTGCTTAGAACTGATTAGCAGACAATACATCCATAGATCATGAACCAAGCACACTGGCTGATAGCTTAACAATTCATTTTCTCAAAAATGTGGTCTTTTCAGACCTCAGAAAACAAGATGGTGAACTTGAAGCTTCAACATGGAAATTCTCTGCACCAGTGTGTTACTCCACGATCTCTAAGCAAATCTTTTACAGGCTTTTTAGTCACAATTATGAGAAAAAAAAAAAAAAGAGAGACAAATTTCAGCCCAAACTAAAAGGAAAAATGTTTTTTGTTGCAGAAATGTTTACATATAATGTCTTAGTAGTTTCGAGACAAGAAAAAATGAAACCCAGTCGTAAAATAAAGAACACGAATGATAACACCAGGGTGAACACATGTAAATGTGCAAGTAAATTTGGAATCAGAAAAAATAAATCAAATTTTGAATATCTATTTTTAAATTGGTTTATCTATTATTGTTACTTAGAAATGACATATTTCTTCATAATTTCAAATGGTTTATATTTCAGGACCAACTGCAGACTCTATGTTTGTGGTTTGTCCCCATTTAGAGGCCACGCCTGTGCTTCTGATAGTTTTACTTAATCTAAAACTGACATTATCTTTTTTGAGATCATTATTTCACCTTCATCTGCATACAGACATGCACATTACCAGTAATACTTGATCAGTATAGGAGTTTGAACTCAGCTGAGGTTATTTATTTCTCTCTGTGTTGCTGTCTTTTTTCTCCTTTGTTACTGTGCTGTTTTCTGGAGTACCTCTCATATGCTATTATCTATCTGAATATATATAAAATCTTATTTCACAATAACTAGTATGTGAAACCATCAAAAAACAGAGCTAAATGGCAAATACGGGCCCTTTTTGGTCATGTGGCTAAATAAGCACCTGCAAACATCAACATGTAGTGTTCAGCTACAATATTTAAATAGTGTTTTCAGTGTCAGCAATTCTTTATGATACACATAAACATCTTGGAGTGCTTAGTCATTTTTTTTGAGCTCCATGGAAGCAGAGTATGATTCGGTGTAAGGTTGAAAGGCCTTCAGGTGTAAGCAATGTATTATATACACTAAACATGATACCAGATGCACTAAATGTGTAAAAAAGCTAAATAAGCCTTGTTTGCACTGGACATTTTGCAATTTGAATCATCACTGATAAATAGAGTGGGTGTTATAAGACCTGTTTAGATAGATTGGATTTATATTGCTTTTTTCTTCCTGAGTACAGTTGGGTTGAAACAGGGAAGTGGTGCAGGTATTTGGTAATATGGATACGCTCTTTTAAGTAATCTATTGTTTTTGGTTTCTACAGAAACTTTTGTTCCTTGACGTTTGCCTGTAGGGCTGTGCGTCTTCTGGGAATTTCGTGAAGAAGAGCTGTCCGAAGAATATACTCAGCACACGAATGTCTTTGATTTGTCCTGCCATAGCCTGCAAACATTATAGTGCACACAAATATTCACTTTTTCAGCCTGGTGACACAAGTAGCAAAATAAGAGGTTTTTAGATTTTAAATAGTATCACAAGAAAATACTCATTTAGAGCGAAAAGCGCTGATCAACTGGTAAATAAACTATGTGCTGCACATGTGTATGAAATAGTCCCTTGTTAGGCATCACTTCATTGAGTTAAGAACGTGACTATGACTCAGCAAACTCAGCAAACGGCTCTGAAGCTGTGAGCAGGATGGATTCAGTTTCAGTGGAGGTGCTTAGATTTATGTACTGTGTGTTTTAATAAACTGGTGCAGTAGCCAGTCAGAACAACCTATTTTACATTACTGCTGAAAGGTTTTTCCTCTCAATGCTACTGACGTAGTCTATCTTTGCTCTGATTGGCTGCTTGAAAGCAGGTGATCCAGGGAAATAAACACACTGATGAAGTTTTAAGGTCTTTCCACTAGATTTTCCCTTTCAGGCAGTCCCTACACATGCAGTGGCGCTCATACACGATCCTCTACAGTCAATCAAGCACACATCTGCATGTTCACCGCAAGAGTCTCATACACTGGATATTAATTGACATTTAAGCTTCGCTCCTCAATCATACATCTGGAGTGAATCAAGTACGATTAGAGCTCTTTTTTTATACACGTGAATCACAGTTCTACTTTTAGCAAGTTTCTTTGGTTTTGTTGTGGTTTTTCAGGCACAGTAATTACACCTTATATAAGAAACAAATTGCATATACTGTGTGAAGCATTCTAATTTTCTTCAAGCTCCTCTGTCATCAGCTAGGTTTCTATATCAGCTGGGCAGAACATCATGCTGAGATGAAAATATTTCAGTAAAGCGCTCATTTGATTGTTTGTAAAATAAGACACTGCTACAAATGTACCATTATTTTTATTATGTGAACTGAGGGAGAGGCTTTTTGTTCTGCTCCTTATCCTTTCAGTACTTCTAGTGTGTCAGTCACCAGGGACTCGGATTGCTTGTGAGTGCTTGAGAGGCTAACCCAACCTTTTAAGGTTTTTGCAGCATATAAAACAAGTTATACCATCATCTCATATCCTGGCTTTAATGTTCACATTTAATCTGAAAGGGCACATGTTCCTGTATGTAACACACATTAAGCTGTTGTTCTACAACTCATCCTCTGGCCGCCCTGCTTGTTGAAATGTAATGATTTACAGGGTTGGTGAGTTCATGCTGTAAGAGGTTAACTTGCCTTGGAAACCGATTTGGAAATTCCCTCTAATGTCTGTTTCTCTATCACAGAATCAACACCTGTTTTATTGAAACAAATTAAAACAGAAAGTTTGTGTTAATTGACACCAGTGCACAAACTTTTATTACAATGATATATCATTTCTGGGTAACATGTGAGTAATTTTGACATGAAATACTTTTCCTGGAACATCATCAGCAAGCTGAGCTTGTTAATTCTGCTTTGGTACACAGAGTCCAGGCTTTTGTTTGGCTTAGCAAACATTTGTGCTAACCTCAGTCTCTTAAAGTGACAATCAAAATTGCGTTATCTTTTTTTTAATGACATTACCTTATTTGGATCATAAATAAAGACTTTGTGAGCACGCTGGCACCATGTGGATTTATTCTGGAGAATTTTCTTATTCGCTGTTGTTTTTGCATAATTTCTGAACAGCATCATTTCAAATAACACATATTTATATAAACAAAACAACTGGTTTCTATGGTTTTCTCTCAAATTTGTTGCGTTTAAATGTGCTATAGAAATAAAATTGACACAAGTAGGGCACCTTAGTGCTAAATTCATCTATGATAACGCTGAATCCAAAACATTGCAATAAAATAATGCATATATGCATGGCATATACATATACATATTGGCATAGTAGGGACATAGTAGTGCTTATTTTTACATTCCTAGGGCTGCTAATTCGAATTAAATGTCAGCTGCAAAACTCAATTAAAAAAAAATATTTTCTCTGTAATACTGCTTTGTGTTACACAGTTGAGTTTTAATCATTATTTGAAGCTTACAGCGCACACTGGAGCACAAGACAGAAGTGTAATCATTGTTTTTAGTCACGCGGGTGTTGTGGCTTACAGGCGTGTAAACTCAAAGGAAAGGTTTCTCTTCTCGATGTTACACCTAAACCCAACCTAATACACAATGACTGGAGTCAGTAAGCAGAGCTGACTTTGATCTTGGAAGTGCAGAAGACCCAGCCTGCTTTTCCCATGATCTTGTTCCCTGACTTTTTGCCCTGTCAGACCATTGCCCTGACAGCTTTGAACAGGTGGAGAAGAAGGTTCAAACACCTTTATGAACTCTGTGCATCTGTGTGTGGGTCCCAGTGTTCACATTTTCCACTCTATTCCCAGTCATATATTTGTGACTTGTAACGGGTGGAAGGACACCTTATCTACATCAAAGCTTTGCAGGAACTGGCTTCCTCCATCTGATATTCTCATTACTGTTGTGATGCTTGAAGACAGTTCCGTCTGTGGTGGTCTGAGTTAGTCACAGTAGGAAGGAAAGGAAGGCCACAACAATAAATCTGATTTGTGCTGCAGGGACACATCTTTGGTAGCTTCACGAAAGAGTGACAGAGAAATAATGAAAGAAAAACATATGGCCGACTGCATTAGTTAGGCAAGTGTTTTTCTTGACATAGCCATGCTTCAGAGTTGCTAATGGTCAGTCAATTCCAGGTATTACTGTTTGGTTTCAAAATATTAACCAGACATTCTGCTTTGTGACACGTTTTATGTGCAATCATCGTGGTCAAAGTCAGTCTGCTTCTTATCTGTCTTTATTTGTTTCTGTTTGCACAGTGTTTCATTGGTCCATGTTTTGGGTCATGATCACTACAATATTCTCCCTCAGTCCTCTGGCCTGAGAGGACTGAGGGAGAATATTGTACAAATTTACTACAATCTGACGCATGCGTCCAGATATCAGACCACGTGCTGTTTTTCTTACAGCTGTTCTGAAGCACTGTATTGTAAATTTAGACTCCTTGTCAAAGTGAGTTAATTGATGGAAGCACTTTTACCAGCTGTCATTGTCAGCTAAACTTACTTTGAACATCAGCTTGTGTAACTCACTCTGTGTCTCTTCTTTTGTTACACTGCCTTTATAAACCTGACCTGAAGCTGGCTCGAATCTTATTAAGTTTGCAGAAGAAAAATAATGTTGTACTCTTTTATGTTTACTTCTGTTCTCAATATAGAGCTTCTGTGTGAGGTTATATATGGTAGCTTAGTCCGTTTAATCAGTTGAACATCACTGCAAATGCCACAGTCTGACCAAAATATCCTCAGATAACTGTTTTAAAATAAGGAGCAGACACGGAGGGGGGATATTTTTAAAACTCTCAGCAGAAGACATTATACGATGATAAAAGCTAAATATCGGTTCCTGCTGTTCTTTTAAGATAAAACAGATCCATGACACCTTCTGGGACTGTTTGCATGCTTCTGCCTGTACAAGGGAAGGACTGACCTTGGGCTGCAGCTGTTCATCACAATTTGGCAGCATCTGGCTGTGCTCAGGGGTGAGGTGTGCCCATGGGGGAGCTGGGCATACAGAGAGTAGAAATACTTTGTTCTGAGCTGGTTGCATAGAGGATAGGACTAATTAAAGCATAATCCATATAGCTTTCTAGATTAGAAAGATCTATTTCTGTCCTCCAATTGTACATTTAATACACTGAACATTTAGTTCTTCAGTCCTAAAGTTAGCAATTCTTGTACATTTGCAGAATGGCGGAAGAAAAAGAAGTTTGGCACGTCTTTAAATTAAGTACAATATAATATAATATGGTATAATATAATATAATACTGCATGATTAAATCCCAAAAGGTTGATTGTGTTCATCTAGACGTAGCGTTTTCAGTGGGGGAAACATTTCGTCACTCATCCACGTGACTTCTTCAGCTGACTGCAGGTTTCCCCAATCTTATAAACATTACATTTGCACAATAAATGAAACTAGCACCACTGAATGAACAATGGGCTGGGAGGTCAGTTCCTTGATCATTAACATGGAAATTCTCATGACCATTGATCAAAGACCACTGATCAGTGGACACGAGTACCATTCACAGAGACTTGGGGAATGGCTGCAATCGCAGCATTGTAAGATGGCAAAAGATGTACCCTTAAGCCCCCTCCACGATTCAGACGTGGTCTTTCCCTTTTCACGTAAATGGCCTCCCTGACTCGCTGCTCACACTCGTTGCTCTCTGTCCAGGATGTGTACATCCTCATCCTTGAAAGAGTGTCCACTGGCCTGTAGATGTATGGTTTAATAAGTGTATAATACTGTGGCTCTCAGTAGTGTAAGGTGTAAGCAAAGGATTTTCTGTGCTGATTATTAAAGTTTGCATGCATGACTAAATGAATACAGGGTTTTAACCTTTCTATTTCTGCTATTACAGATGTTTTTTTGCAACCCTTTTAAAAAAATGATCAAGTGTTTGTCGTACAGGTGGATTTAAAATGGATTTTTAAGTTACTTTTGTTTAAATCGAGCTTTGCCCTACCTTTAACAATTGTTTTAATGCCATGTAACAGTTTTAGTGAAGAATAGCAAAGCTGAACTGAAGAGTTTATTTAATTCCTACGATAAAAATAGAAGCACTTGGGTGTGTCACAGTTATGATTTCGGTGATTAAAGATCCTTCTCTGTCTGCAGTTATGACAAAAATGAAACCTGGACTTTCTCAGATAAAGCTGTCGCCTGACATTCAAACAGAAAATAACTTTGCTATCAAACTGAACACAAACAGACTTTCTTAGGTAAGTTGAAGATGTCTGACACGTTAATATATACATTTCTTATTTTAATTCGACAAACTCAAAGGCTATGTCTCTAGCGTGACTTTGCGGCAGATGAAGTTTGCACAGCTGTCATGGTGAAATAAGAATACATATATAAAATGTAACAATTTACATAGAGGATTTCCACCAGACAGGTTGTTCAACTCTGAGGGTTCTTTCTTTAATTCCCTTTTAAGTCTTTTTCATCTTTTGATTTAATTGGGAACATAGTTTCATAAGATACATTAGCAAAGTTAATAGTTGTAACTTTTGTCTATAAAAAGAAACCTCAAAGTCTTTGGAGAAGCATGGAAAAGAGGAAAGAGTTGCACAATCAAAGATGCAACTGGAAACATTGCAAATGATGAAAGCAGCACTCAAAATGAAACACTGAACAAACTGGTCAGCAATAACCGCACAGTGGAATCACACGCCACACAAAATGACAGCTTCATTATCCATATGTAGCTTGTCGTGCATGTTTTCAACAGGAAAAGCTGTTAAAAAGCCACAAGGTCTTAACTATGTTTGGCGACAATTAAAACACATCCTTCCTTGTATTATATCTTGAACACACCACTGACTTGAATATGCCTGAGTAAGCACTGGAAATGGTCCAGTCTTATTGTCATGGCCCTTCTTGTCATATTAACGTAAAGTATGTGGGAAGGAAGGGATTACAAATTAGGTTTAAACATTCATGTGACAATAGCCTTGACTACAATACACCCACAATGGAAGTAATGACAAAAGACACCCAAGAATGTTCTTCAATATAATCTGAAAACATCTGAAAACCTATTTTAAAAAAAAACAGATTCCTTCATGAATACTGCTCCTACTTTTGGTTGATATTATAAGTGTTGATATGCAGTCACCCATTACCAGCAGCCTCATTAAAAGAGAGCTCAATAGCACAAGTACTTGACACATTATATCACATCAAACACTACGTCGTATTAAAGCACTTAAAGCATTCGCAGTTAAACTTAACAGAAGCAGAAGTGATTGGGAAGCAGTGCTTAATCTCATTGTAGTGATCTCAACAGACTGATGTAATATGTGGTTAAATTTCTAAATGAAAAACTTATGATTTTATTGTGTTTTTTGACCCCCCCTTTCTTACTTTTAAGTCAACTTTAATCGCTTTCACATGTTGTTAAGATCTTGTTTTATTTAATGTGAGTCCAAAACTGATTTGCTCTCTTATATGACTGAAAAAAGCAACAAATAGCTTTAAAAATAGCTGAAATATTAAGTTTTATATTAATAATTTCCATTGCAGAAGACTTCCCATCTTTAGGCTCACGGGTCCACATCGCCACTCGCTTGGTACGGCAGCATGATGAACCCCGCAAACACTGCCTCTTCATGTCTTTAAAGGCCCTCTGATCCAGCCTTTTTTGTGCTGTCCAGCTGTGAAGGAGAATCTGTGATTTCTTATAGTCTGAAGGTCGGGGAATTGATGGTTTGATGGTCAGTGATGTATGAAGGACTGCAGTCTACCATTATACACAGACATATATTGACTTTTAGTCTGAAGCAGTTCAGCACCGATGGTTTATGTGCAGAGAAAACCTTACTTGACGTAGGTTCTTGTGTTGCTTAAAATGCCATCTTTTTGTGCATCATGTGGTAAATCTTCCAATTTTTTTGTCTTCATTATTTTGTCTCTTATTTGTAAGAGTCTTTTTTATCTTTTTGGGTTGAAGTCTGTCCATTTTTGCATGTTTTCTACACTGCGCTTACAAAACGGGACAAGCTCTTCTGTTCTCTGGACCATCTGTTAAATTGTCACCCATGGGGATGCTTAGATTTAACCAACCAATAAATCACATTGCATCACCAAAAGCCAGAAGCGGTGCATGAGTTTGGGAGGCAGCATCCTACAACAGATCATCCGATTTTTTTTCTGTTCACGCTCTGCTGCACCGTTTGATTGACTGATTGTCTCTTCGAGTTCTTTTCTCTAAACATAATGCTTTCATACTGTCCCGTCTGTCTTCCCGTTGTTTTCTTGTGTCTTCTTTTTAAGGAAAGAGAGCTTGTGTTGTGTGTTGAGGATGATTCTCTTTGAATAGCCAGGACTGAAATGCACCTGTGAAGGTTTTCAGCATCATAATAACCACACTGGCTGCTCAGATCTAAGGACTTTAGATCTGACTCAGGCTTTAATCTTATCTCAGCTGCTGATCCCCAAGTATCAGTCTGATGTGTGTTATGTGTGTTTGTGTGTTCATCTGTAAGTGAAACATTCTTGCTTTTTTTTGTTGTCCCTTATCGGTCTGCAAGAAGGTTTATTGAACCCACTTTATATCCTGTAATTCCTGCTCACTTTCTGGTTGGGAGTACTGTTTTTTCAGTATATTAGCTAAATCCTCTGACAAACTTGCACAGCTGGCATTTCTGAGATACTGCCACCTGTCAGCACAAAATCCTGGTAGCCATTGCATTACAAAGTGAGGAAATTCACATGACGGTTATAATTTAATGAATCTCCCTGTGGGTCCTCATGTTTTTCAGCTATACAGAGCCCTGTATATTTGATGGATAACCCCTAAGTTAGGAAGGGTATCTTTGTAAAAGTAGGGCTTCATATATGGTAAATTCATTATTACTTAGTTTAACATAGCAGAGAGTTTTTTGGATGTCCCGTCTCCTCTTCTCCCCTTCGAGCGAACTTCACTGGTTTGTTTGTGTGCTGGATCAACAGCACAAGCAGTCCCTTCAATTACAGCCCTCAAGGTACAAATTAGTGGTTATTACACTGGGCGGAGAAGCTTCCCATTTTCCACTCCTTCATCTAAATACATATAAACCATAATTCAAGCCTAATGTGGTAATTTCTTGTCTTGTGTTTTATTGTGTTTCATCATATACTGGCTGGTGATGAAATGTTCATCCCTCTGGTGTGATGTGCTCCAGACTGCTGCAGCAGTCGACAGGCGGGGGAATTAAAAGAGGAGGTGGGACACGTATCTCTTCCCTGTCTCATTGCCCGTGGTCATTGGCTCCTGTGAAAGAGGGGACATTAATGACAGAGGGGCCCTTTGTGTGTGTCATGACCAGGCAGGCAATGACATTTAACAGAAGCAGCCAGTTAGAACTGATGGCACGCTTGCATACCGACAGCTGTAGCCTGATGCTCTCTATCAGCATCAGGGAGGATTCAACTGGCCCAAAGCATCTTTTTTTTAACATATGTTGCCCATGGGAGGAAAACAGATACAATGGTGTATTAAAATAGTTGCTTTGTGTGCATTTTCTTTTCTTTTTCTTTTTTTTAGAAACGTGGCACAAAGAAATGTTTTTCCTTCACATTACACATGAACTCGAGGGATAAGAATAGAGATCCTGCCATCTGGAGTGTGTTGAGTTTGGTGTTCCAGTATTTGACAGGAAAATCTGTCCGTGTTTAGTCTGTGTTAAAATATTTTTGGCTGTTTATCTTGGATCGTGCCCACATCATTTAAGATCGACCCTTGTCTCAAACCTCAGGTTTCTAGTCTTTCTTTTAGTTTTCATAGCTGAATAAACCTTTGATTCGCCTCCTTGTGCATGTTTTTTTTTCATTCTTTCTTCATCCTTTGTCCTGCTCAGCCTGTAACACAGAGCAAAGGGAAGAGTAGGCCTGGGTTCCTCTGGTTATATTTAGCAATGAACAGATGCAGCGCACTGGAGTGGAACATACTGCCTCTGTTCGCTTTGCTGTGTGCGCTTGTGTGTTTTTGCGTGTCTTTGACTGTGACTCTTCCTTCAAACCCATTCTCCTATCATGCTCTGCTGACTCTGACTCAGCAGCACAACGCAGGACAACTGGGTCAGGACTGGGTTCTGCATATTAAACTACCTTGACAAAAAACAAAGCTTACTATTAACTATGTGCTGCTAACTTTTTAAAAAATGACTTTTTCATATAATACAAATACAAAATAATACTGCATAGAGGAGAAGTGTCAAACATTTAGCCCAGATGGGTCTGACTGGCTTCCTGAAATGCTCCAATCTAGCATTTAGGAACTACAGAGAAGGACAGCATACAGTTAGAAGGCATCAAGTTGTGAAAATGAATCATGTAAAGAGTGGCTAACTAAACTGTGACGACCTGCCATACCACACCAAAGTAAGGTGACCAAGTTATGCGACAGTGTTTCTTTGGTTAAGGAGAGTTGAGTTTGTTTGCGATGACCGTACCGATTGATTGTTCTTTTCATAAGAAGGTTTTTTTGTTATGTTTTTTTAAATTTTGCAGAGAAAGGGGAAAAAAAGTCATAAATACTTTCGGCTGCTTCTTTATTCACGAGGAGCTGCCACATGTTATGGCATATTTTCATGCTGGGTGCCCTTCTTGATGCAATCCTTGCGTGTCTCCTCCCAGAACTGAACAATGTGTAAACGCTACACTGTGGAGGCACCAAGTCCCCTCTGAGAGGCATTTTTTAATGTTTGTCATTTTTCATGTTTGACAAAATAATTGTCAGATTAATAAATACAATGATTTCATTGCCATTCAAGCCGCTCTGTCCTCCCCCCCCCCCTTTTTTTTTTGCATTTAAAAAATGTGTTATTCAAAAAATATGCAGCAAAACACAAACACAGTTTTTGCTTATTGTTGTTAGCAAAGTTAGTGTAACTTTTAACTTTTGTGCAGTCGTGACTCTTGCTTTTTAATTGGCCAACAAAATATATATATATGAAAACAGATATAAGGAAGACAGACTGAGTTTTCTCACTTTAACATTGTGTCACTGCCCAGATGGTGTTATTTTGCTGAATATGATGCTGACACTCGGGTTCTCCATGGTCCCATTGAAAGCAGGATGTTACAGTGGGAGTAACATAAAAGGAGTTCTGGGTGTGGCTGGTTATGGAGGTAATTATAGGAGGAGATGGCAGAGGACCAGTCCATAGCTGTATGGCAGACCTATCTGTGATTGTTGTTTTTTCCTCTCCATCCCTGGCACTCTGATTGCAGGGCTGCTAGTGGTGAACATGTGCAGATGACCCTAAAAGCACTTCCTTTCTGTCTCTGTATGTTCATATGGCTATAAAGGAGCGACAGAAATCGTGTGTATGCATTCAGTTCCCATGAGAACAAAAATGTGAGATCCATGTTTAATATCACTACTATCAAGTCTTCTGTATCAGCTGTCATTAACTGGGCAGGGTAATGGATGTGTAATAGCTGGAGATTGCAGCTACTTTATCACACCGAGAGAGTCAAGTGAAGCACATCACTGAGAGCAGGAGTATTTGATTAGTTTTGTCTCTTGCATCCCACCCGATGTTAACCTCTCTCAGACAGCCCCTCCTTGTATTACTGGATAATGTAGAGTTAAATGCTCTCATCTGTAACTGGAGAGTCTAATGTTGACTGACGGGATGTGCTGAGACCCACAGGAAGCTGCTTAAACAATGGAATTTACTGTTTAAGAACCAACATTTCCAGTTCCTTCTCTGTGGCTATTATTTGGAATCAGCAGAGGAAATACAATATTATTTGTCACCTGGAGGAAATACCATTTCTTTGTTTAAGCTCAGGGTTATCAACCTGAGATTGCTTGAAACATTCACAGAAAGCATTTCGGTCCATGCGTGACTTTGTGCCACAGATAGAAGGACGCAGCCAGAGTGGAGCCTTCTCAGTTAAGCTGTGATCGAAAAAGCTATTGAGGCCTTCGCAGTTTTGCAGGACGTTTCTCTTTGTTCATCTCATCCTGATGTAGACGGTGTTATGATGGGGAAGAGCTCTAGATGAACTGTCTGCTAGCTTCTGTAAGTTACTGTTTAAACAGTTGGTTAGTACTATAGCTGAGATGAGAAGGTTAGTGCTACTCTGTGCTGTCACTGCTAACCTGCAGCAGCAGGCCCTTAGCGCACCATTAGGACTAGAAACAGTTAGGCCGGCTTTGACTGAACACAACAGAAGTTTGCACTAGCAGTTCTGCAGCTCTCTGCGTTTCATACCAGCCTCCCTCTGTTTCCAATCACTATGCTCAGCAGCTCAGCCAGCCAACAAAGCCATTAAAACTTTCTTTAAAAGACAACATATTAGGTAATTTGAAAGAATGACTGGTGGCACCTGGAATTTTTATACCCAAATATCTTAACACGGTCACCTTTGCCTAACACCCTCTGCTTGGAAGTAAACCTTTTCTTAAGCAATAATCCGTCTGTCATCACCACAGGTGCCATTTTATAATAGGCAGAAGTGTGTGTGTGTGTGTGTGTGTGTGTGTGTGTGTGTGTGTGTGTGTGTGTGTGTGTGTGTGTCCGTCTGCATGATTGACTGTCCTGCTTTACACATAAGGGCAACTTGCCTACCGTTTAACATCTAATCGGTGCCAGCTGCAACTTCCTCTGGAGAAGGGAGGTTTCTCCAGAGGCTTGCTGGTGTTACAGAGTTATCTTTGGGGATGTTTATGTTTGTTTTGAGTCTACTTTAATGTAAATAAAGTGGAAAACAAGTGTTTAAAGTTTCCATTATTACCATCTTATCATACAATACACACTTTTCTTATGGTAATTACCACTTGCAGAGTATAAACTGTGCAGCATTCTCCCAGAGAGCAGCTGTAATTTAGGGATTCTTTCTGCTATGGCCAGCATGAAACTACGCCTGCTTGTGTGGTCTTTATCTTGGGATTAAACAGTTGTGTTGATTTTTTTTTTCGTTACACATGATTTGTCAGACCTTGGTTGCAGACAGTTTTTATGTGCTGTCCAACTCTTTTTTTACTACTACAAACACCTTTGTGGCAGAGGTGGAAGCAAAACTAAGGTCACTAAGTAAAAGCAGCAGTAGTAGTACAGTATTTTTAAAGGATTTTTTTTTTATTACATTTTCCTGTGAAATGTGGTAAAGCAAAATTACAAAGTTACAAATGAAGTGAAAGCACTCTGGTCTAAAATCTCCACATCTTTTTGTTTCTTTTTGTTTATGTTTTCTTATTAGAACTCACATAATTGAGATCCACCACTGGAGGGCAGCATCCTCTAATGACCACACATGGCTCATGTCATTTGCAGGTTGGCTCTGTGTTGCCATGGTAACGGATCTGCTGGAATCAGGCTTGCAGGCTATGAGGATTGGAGACACAGAGGGCAGTGTTGAGCTTTAGGATGGGAGATGAATCCCAATCAGCAGCTGAGCAGAGCTTCACAGGCAGACAGCAAACACACTGATATGGTGGATATTTCCTAAAAACTGATGGCAAAAGCTGCTGACTACTTTTACATAAAAAACAATCACAAACACCTCCACAACACCGCTGGTGTTTGGATGCCTAAGCCTGTGGTTTGAATGGCATGTTTATTTCCACACGCTTGATTGACACGCAGTAGCAGTGACTCGTAGTGACGACAGCTGCTCTGTGGTACTATAGTCTGCAGCTGCTTTGCACAGTCTTCTGCTGATGTTTTAGCCAGTCACGGCCATATGTTTGTGTGCTCTTGTCATCTGGCCAGCATGTTTTAATGCATGAGATTTTCTTTTTATCCTCTTCAAATGTCTCTTCTAAAGACAAGCTCTTATGATAGCCTCTCCAATTAACATCACATGATCACGACGTGGATGCATTTTGTGTGTATTTATCTCTGCTTTCGCAGTCAAGTCAATAAATGTGAGAATGTGTAAATCTCTATCTCTTTAGATGTTTAAGTGCACATGCTGCGTCCCCCAGCCTCCACCTCCATTTCCAAATTGAGACAGGGATGCATAACTAGATTTAAGGTTATGTAATGCTGACTGGAGGCATGGAGGATGTGTATAATCCACTCTTATTTGGGTTAAATCCATCTCTCTCCAGCGCTCTCTGTCAATCTGGAACAGGACAGGGGCCCTTACATATTCACACATCTCTCTTCTGCCTCATCAGACTTGAAAAGCACCAATCTCTGTCACACACAGTCTTTTACCAGCCAGCTTCACAAACATCCTAACTCCCAAGAACCATCTCTCAAAGCGCTAATGTCTCTGGTGTCTCAGATTTTTCCCTGATGGAGTGATTTGATTGTTATGAAAATCAAGAATATCTTCTTCAACTTCTTAAAGGATCTATCTTATCATTTAGACACAGATTCTCTGTCATTTTCACTGACAAAATGGTATGGCATTTTTTGGGCTGCATGTGTTCGTGAAAGACATTTATACTTACTATATTGCCCGTGTTTACCAAAACTAAGGTCTGATATTCATTATTAAAGTAAGACAGGCATCATAATATGTAATTAATTTGATAATATGCCATAATAACTTTATATTACAGAAGATAAGATCAGAAAATATTCATATTTTACATAATAAAACTGTGACTATTGTAAATATGATCTTTGAGGAAAAGCATTTAACCATTGTCTTTTAACTAATTCATTGTCTCGCCTCAAATTCCTAACTATCCAAGCAGTTTTGCTGTAAGGATAGCAATGTTAGTCAGTCAGTCATTAACTACTACAAAGTAAATATGTCCTTTGGTACAAACATTTAGAGGATGAACGCTCTATTTCTTGTGATCCTCTATTTTTTTTTTCCTGTAGCAGCTGCAACACATTCATGGATGGAGCCTGTGTCACTGCTCTGTGTGTGGCTTATGTATAGATTTAAAAAATGCACACCAGGCCTAGTAAAGAGTACAAGCATCACAGTTTTGCTACTGTTTATTAGCACTGCTGCCATCCTGGATCTGTGGACAAATCAGGGTTGGAAGGGTTTCTCCAACTTTCTGACTGGGAAGTTCCATTTGAAAATTCCAATTGCAACTCGAGATTTCTGACTTTCCACTTCCATAAGCCCTTGGTTCTTGTTTTTAGACTTCTTCTTTTACCAGAGCAGTTTTTACTTGCTTACATATCTTCTTTTCTTAACCTGATTAAGAGACACCCATTCCTTATGGGCCATTCATACCCACCACACTGGATGCATTATGCACAAACACCAACACAACCAGCTCTGTACCAGTTACATCAGTACTGAGAGTGTTGGTACTTGCTGCAGTATTCTCCTGAACAATAGGTGTCACCACTTTGACAAAACCTCAATAACAGCACTATTACAGGAGGAGAAGAAACCAAACACAGATTCAAGGAAGCTGCACATTTTTTTAATCACATAATTTTCTTCCAGAAAGTTCAATCTGCTGCAGGATCTCTCTCTGTATTATCTATGAATCATTGAGAGGTACACAACCAGCCAAAACAACACCAAAGTGGAACTTGTGCAAGTGGATATGACAGATTACTGTGCAGAATTCAGTGACTCTGTAGACTTTACACTATAAATGTATTTTTCACATTACATCACAGATATT
This sequence comes from Copadichromis virginalis, assembly GCF_057382275.1. Taxonomy (NCBI): domain Eukaryota; kingdom Metazoa; phylum Chordata; class Actinopteri; order Cichliformes; family Cichlidae; genus Copadichromis; species Copadichromis virginalis. The sequence goes on along the minus strand of NC_140637.1, from coordinate 22,087,664 downwards.
AACATTTTCCCATGTTATAAGGTATCAAATCAAAAATGTATATGTTCAGTGCAGTAGTAGTATGTGCCTTTTTAAAAAACAAAACAAAAAAAGAACAACAGCATTATAAAGACTGTGTTTAGGAGAGATTAGTTGTGGATTAGCAGTAGCTGTATGAGAATGTCCAGTACATTCCCAGTAACAATACAGCGCTCTTAGCGTACACAATACAGGGATCTCCATTCAGCTCATGGTGAATTGAACAATTCACCATGTCCATTGTTCAAAAAATCTGTGGCACACTGCAGCGCCGTCGTCGCTGAGATATTATCTCCACTTTTTACACCACATCTGGTTGTTTTTGTTGCATTTTAAAGCTTTGTGTCACATGCTGCTGGAAAACCGCTTTAAATAGGTCAAGAAAAAAATTGTGTTTTAGTTAAAGTCCTTGAACATGGTAAGAAATTGAAAAAAAAAATCCAAGGCCCCTTTTTCTTGCTGTAATAAAAATATATCAGAAATTGTGACACGGCTAATATGTATCAAATCAAACCATGAATTTTCCATGAGAGGAGTGCTTATTTGTTCAACATCTTTATAGATGACAAGCCAATGGCAAAGGACTTTTTAAATCTTATTGACTCTTTTGATCTTGTGCAACCTGTGTCTGTGCCTACACAAAAATATGGGCACACGTTGGATCTTGTTTTAACTCACAATTTACCTGTCTCTAACTTAGAGGTTTGTGATGTTGTATGGTCAGACCATAGGCCTGTCCTGTTTGAGGTTTTCCTTCCTTGTACTAAAGTTAATCTTCCTCCTGTTGCTGCTAGGAGCTGTCGTATTTTTAACCCTTCCTCTGCTGGACAGTTCTCTATTGTTTTTAATCAGAACGGCGGCCTTCCTGATTTCATATGCAATGATACAGAAGAGCTGAGTACGTGGTTTTATTCTGTCTGCCAAACTGCTTTAGATTCAGTGGCCCCCTTTAAGCTTAAGCAAGTTAAAGCCAAATCTGAACCCTGGCTGAATGAAGACACCCGGGCTGCCAGAAGAAAGTGCAGGAGAGCTGAACGTAAATGGAAGAAGGATCAACTTCAGGTGTCATACCAAATGTTACAAGATTACTGGAATTCTTACCAGAAAACTGTAAAAGATGCTAAGAGGAAACATTTCGCTACTATTATTCAGGCAAATTGTCGTAAGCCTCATGTCTTATTTAAGACTATTGACATGGTCCTTCATGCTCCACAGTCTTCTGTCGAGTCTTCTCAGGAAATTTGTGAAAACTTCCTACACTTTTTTATTGATAAAGTGCTATCTGTCAAAGCACAGACTTCCCAGTCCGTTCCCGACCCTTCTACCCCTGTCCCTAGTTCTGCTGTCTTTGACAGGTTCGAGCCAGTTTCCATGCTCTGCCTGCAGGAGTTGGTTGCTCACATGAAGCCCTCAGGTTCCCCTTATGATGCTCTCCCTCCTCGATTTTTCAAAGAGGTTTTTCTCACTATAGCATCAGCTGTACAATCCATTGTAAATAGTAGTCTGTCCTCTGGTGTTGTACCTGTCAATCTCAAACATGCAGTGATTCAGCCTCTACTCAAAAAACCTGCTCTTGATCCTGATATTATTGCGAATTACAGACCTATTTCCAAACTGCCTTTTATCTCAAAGATTCTTGAAAAGGTAGTTTACAAGCAATTAATGTCCTTCCTAGAAGAACACGGTATTTTAGAAGTTTTCCAATCTGGTTTTAAAGCTTTACATAGTACTGAAACTGCCCTTTTAAGAGTTTTTAATGATGTGTTTTTGGCAAATGACTCAGGTGACTGTGTTATTATTGTGCTGTTAGATTTAACTGCTGCTTTTGATACAGTGGATCATAATATTTTAATTTCCCGTTTAGAGCAGTTGGTGGGTATGCGGAGTACCGCACTGCAGTGGCTCAGATCCTATTTGGCAGAGCGAACTTTCTCTGTGAAACTAGGGGAGTTTGTATCCTCTACTGCTTCTCTTCAATGTGGGGTTCCACAGGGTTCAGTTTTAGGCCCGCTTCTTTTCTCTCTATATCTCCTACCCCTTGGGTCTATTTTCAGGAAACATGGGATTTCTTTCCACTGCTACGCCGATGACTCCCAGATTTATTTCCCACTTAAAAAGATAAATGGCTTCTCAGTAGACCCGCTGCTCAGATGCCTTGATGAAATAAGGACTTGGATGGCTTTGAACTTTTTACATTTTAATGAACAGAAAACAGAAGTGATGGTTTTTGGTGGCGCTTCTGAGGCCACTATTATAGATCTTGGTTCACTGGCACAGTATGTTAAACCAGTCATCACTAATCTGGGAGTTAAAATAGAGGCAAATCTTAAACTTGAAAGCCAGGTCAGAGCTGTTGTAAGATCTAGCTTTTTTCATTTGAGGGAATTAGCCAAAATAAAGCCTATCTTATCGAAACAGCATTTTCAGACAGTAATCCATGCCTTTGTTACTTCTAGGCTGGATTATTGTAACGCACTTTATTTTGGGGTTAGTGATGCGTCCATTAGGCGCCTGCAGGTTGTGCAAAATGCTGCAGCACGTCTTTTAACTGGAACAAAAAAGTTTGAGCACATTACCCCTATTTTAATTTCACTCCACTGGCTACCTGTACATTTTAGGATTGTTTTTAAAATTCTCTTATTTGCTTTTAAATCTCTTAATGGCCTGGCCCCCCCCTACCTCTCGGAGCTACTACAACCATATACACCTGCCCGTTCCCTTAGGTCCGCCAATCAGCAGCTCCTTAAGGTACCGAAAACTAAGTATAAACTTAAAGGTGATCGTGCTTTTGCTGTAGCTGCTCCAAAGTTGTGGAATGATCTGCCCTTGCATGTTAGGCAGGCCTCTTCTCTCTCTGAATTTAAAAGTCTTCTTAAAACATATTTATTCGCTGAAGCCTTTGGCATTGATTAGAGGGGTTGACTCAATTTGTTTTAACATGTTTCAATTTATTGTATCTATTTATTTTATCGTATCTCATTTTAATTTTCTTTACGTATGCTATTAACATGTACAGCACTTTGTGAAACTCTGGTTTTATGTTAAAGTGCTTTAGAAATAAAGTTGGTATGGTATGGTATGGTAGAAATATTTTTTAATTTTACAGTTTAACTTGCAGAAGGCTGCATCTTCACCACCAAACCATTTGCTCATTTGCTTTGCACAACAGCATTTGTAATTCAAAATTCAGGTAGAATATAAATAAACGGCATATAAAGTGCATGCACACACACACACACACATACGCATGCCACAGTGGTGCAGTGGTAATCTGTGATCCACATGCCTATAATCCTCATAAATATTGAATATTTGATGACTTTCTCATTGATGGAGCATGACACCTAGGCGGCCCACCCTCTGCTAACTGTAACACCCGTGGGAGGGGGGGTTGTTCCCGACAGCGGTCTAATCTCAGGGAAAGCATCTGAGCCAGCAAAACTGACAAGACAGTAAAGGCGCCCGCTAATGTATGTGTAACACATCTTATTTTAGATGAAGCATTGTTTGTATAAATCAAATCGCTACAGACATGAAAACAGCAAAGGATGCAGTGATTCAAAAAGATGTGTGCATGTGTGTGTGTGTGTGTGTGTGTGCTTGCATGTCTGAGAGAGTATGCTGTTGTATCTGTTTTTCCTCTTACAATCTGACTTCTGCTTGCCTAGCAGGGACCGTAATGATGGTCGTCAGCACTGGCTGGTTGCTAGGTAACAATTACCTGACTGTGCTTTGCTTGCACTGAATTACACGGTGGGCTATGTGTGTGCATGTGTGTGTGTGTACGTGTGTGCACAGAAACTGAAATATACAACAACATAGACTCTTAGCCACTGTCTCCAGTTTTAGGGCAGAAAACACCCAGGAGCAGAATCACTGTGGTATTATTAGCCCAGCACTCTTTCTGAATCTTAGCTGTAAACTTATTCTCAACTTCTATTTTAATATTGTTTTCACAGAGCTTCAAATTTGTGTGTAAACAAACTGTTTTGCAACTGTAATCTCATTCTTTATTCATGTTTGATTTAGATGTTTTTTGTTAATTCTCTGCGCCTTGCATTATTGGTTTTACTTCAGTGTTCAAGTGTTTATGGTCGTGTCCAAGTAGAGGGTGGTCGGGTGGATGTGACGAGGGGCAGATGATGATGTCACGTTACACGAAACCTCAGGATAGATGACCAGTAGTTTTGGGGTTTTTTTTCCTTCTGATGATTCTGCTTTGTCTCTTTTTTTGTAATGTTTTTCCTACTTCTGAATAGAATTTTTTCCAAAACTGGAAAACCTTCCTGCCTCCTTCCTGGCTTAGACTTCTCCACCCTGAAAAGCCTTTACTGAAACTAAAGGGTTTTAGTAAAAGTACTTCACTGAAACTCTACGGCTATGGCATTTCCAGGTCTAACTGCTCTCTACCATTATGAAGTTCTTATTTGAACTCAAACCATTAACCATTCTATTAACTTGAACAAACTTTTATCTTTTAAATTTTGCTTAGTCGTTGTCAAATGAAGGTTAAAAATATGTGCTGTATGACCTGCTCCTTGGAGGTGTACTAATTCAGGAAACAATCATACTGATCTTATTCATAGATTAGAGATACCCTACTGACACTGATCGCTTAGGTCAGCAGTAGTTAGTCACTTCATGGATCAGCTGGATCCCAGTTGACAGAACAATTGGCCCTTTTTATGTTACTGTAATGTTAAATTCCCTCCAAGTCCCATCAGTTGTAAAGTAAACAATACATCCTCAGTAAGGGCACTGACCCTGGCATCAGGAAGCACAGATCAAGGAGAGACTCCTCTACTATGAACTGATCCCGACAGGAGGCCATGGCACCTCCCCCAAGAACTGCGTGCCAGCTCTCCCAGACATGGATGATATATTTGGAGATCATTAAATGGTCCTAAATGAGACCCTGGCGTGAGAGCGAGCTCTGACCATCTGGCCCCATTGTGAGCGCCGGAGCTCTGTTCAAACTCAGCCAGCAGCATCCTCACGCCTGATTGGATGGTTGATGAGTGTGCATGAATATTCCAGCCAATCAGACAGCCTTATAAACAATTACCCAAACCTCCCTCAGTCTCTACCTTTCCCAAATAAACGGACCATCCTAGTACATAATGTGTGTGTTTCCCTGCTGTAGTCAAACTGTTTATAAGGCCCCAACTCTTTTTTTACATTAGCCCCATAGTAAGCACCACTAATTCTCTTGTGATAATATGTGATAATATTATCACATATTTACTGTATTCTTCACTATGAATCAGATGTATGTGTAACAAGTTATTGTTTATTTACTGTCTGAGAAAGGTCTGGTCCTCTGTCACTATTTGAACAATGGAAATGTCGTGGCCTTTCATGACATTACTTGAGGGTGAATGAAAGCATGTCAGCGGTGAAAAGATGTCCTTTTTTTAGGTTTATTTATTTGAGCTGTTTTTGTCTGGCCATGTTTTCCAGGTCACAAGCTCAACAAGGATCTGAAGCACTATCTGAGCTTGAGGTTTCAGAAGTCTTCTCCTGACCACGAACTGCAGAAGACAATCCGAGCCAACCTGTATCGTCATGCTGTGCCTTGTGAGTATTACTTTTTGTTGTTTGGGTTTTGTTTTTGTTTTTTACATAATTTCTTCATCACTGGCTTATTTTATGGCTTGTTTACCATCTTTTTTTATTTAATCCTTTCCTTTTTTATATAAATTATTCTGTTAGTCTTTATGTTCTTGTCATCATTTAAAATTCGCACAAGCTTTGCTTCTAATCAGCGAAAGGGGAAACATGTATTTTTCAAACACACTCGCTGTCATTTTTCTCATTACTGCCCATTAAAGCCACTTGTGTTGACCACGCCAGAGTACCATTTTTGCAGCTGTCTCACATCACTGTGAAAGATACAAAAAACATGGCTCAAGCCAAACACTCCGCGCTGTGCCAGACTCCACAGCTGGGCTCACTTACGTCACAAACAGTTGGATGTGCGGCTGGGTAACACAGCCCAGCTTTACTCAGTTCATTTTCCTACTGTACTCATGTCACGTTTGTGTTTCCAAAGCATTTGGCTTGAATTGTGTCGGCCACGAGGCTTGAGGCCTTAAGTGTTTCAGCAAAGCAGCACAGTAGATGTTTTCAGCTTGCAAGTGTATGTTAATGTTTCCCCCTGAGAACTTTATCTGATTATGATATGTACAGACATTAATTAAACAGGCACAACAGAGATCAGCATCACCATGACCACTCGCTCCTGTTTCTCTGAAATGGGACTTGGTGTTGGTTTGCATGTGTTTGCATTGCAGTGCTTCCTAATAAAATGTGGCTTCTAGTCTAATGGATTTTTTTCTCTCCCTGGGTCACTCTCTTGTTCTTTGCCTTTTCGCTCTTTGCTCCCCATCTCTGGGTGTCGTTCTCTTACTCTCAGCCATGTGACTGGTAAATCTGCCTCTCTGAGCCTCACCCGGTGCCCTCCCTGGGATTATGATGTTCTGATATATTGAAAATAGATTCCTGTCCGATTATGTGATGAGCATGTTGGACTCTTACGAAGTTCATTGTATGATGGAGAGGCCCCTGTGTGCTAGGACAGTGCTGACATAAACATCAAAACGAAAACTAAACAACAAGAGATTTTCAAAAGAATGCTACTGTAAGGTGGTGTAAGAGAGACCCAAATGATTGCAAGGATTTGTTTCTATTTTTTTAAACTTTTTTTCCCTAAGAAATTGTGGATACAAATAGAGATACAAAGATCACTTCCTTTTTAGAGATAACTGTCGGCAGATTTAGTAAAACTTTTTAAGATGTCTTTAACTGCAAGAAATTAATCTTTGGGTCATTGCACACTGGTTTTTATTTTTACAAGAGCGCTTTTATTAAGAGGCTGCACTTTTATCATAGCTGACTGATGAAATCCACAAGAGAGGAAATGTACCAGTGCAACTGAATTGTCATCATGAAGGTTGGTTTAAGTCTCTAAGGTCAGTGAGGAGTGAGATGTAGGCAGGACTGTGCCTTGTATGCTCTCTCTCAAAGACTCTCAATGTTTTTAGAGCTCTTATATTGTGCTTTTATGACTTGTGATACAGTGTTTAACTGATCCGTCATTGACCTTAAAGACTCTCCTAACAAATGTGTACAGAACAAACCTCTACATAGCTAAACTTAGCTGTTAACAGGACTAAATATCAGTGTCAGGGACCAAACAGTAAGGCACATGGGGCAAATATGTAAGAAGCATTTTTTTTTTAATCATTTTTAATTAAATGAAAAATTGTAACACTGTCCACAAAATCCCAAATGGTGTAAAGACATCCAAAAACTCAAAATAAATTCAACAAAAGAAAACCCAAGCTGAGATTAGGTTTATATATCTAACTTCACCTAACAATTCAGGCACACGGATTTAATGTAGACACAGGTTAGACAGAAAAGGGTGGGGCACTTAGCCAAACAATAACAACGAACAAACTTAGAAAACTTTAAAATAACATCAGTCAACTAATATTTCTTACAAATCAAGATTAACTTATATCAGATATAATCATATTTCTAATATATATCTATATAGATTTTTTCAAGTCTCCCTCCCAATTTCATATCCCCTGTTTTCAGTCCACTGTTGGACTCTTCCATTTCCTGCTCATATTGTATAAAAATCTCTCTAACCCAGCTGGTCAGTTTTTTGGAGCATGGTGGAAACACTTAGGGTAAATGTTACTAGCAAATAAATAAAAAAGCCTAAGACAGAACTGGTCACTATGTACTCAGATTCGAAAACAAATGCTTTGAATAAAGGTATTATCAAAGCAAGATTATGTGCCAATTTTTTTATTTAATTATGTTTGTGTGAAAGATAAATAAAAAAAAAAGAACACTGAAGGGTGCCTGGTGGAGCCACTACAGCCAGTAACATGTTCACATTGGTAATGCTGATATGTAGCTGGTGTAATCTACCAGATTTGCAACAATAATTTAGCATGTGATTAGCACTAAACACTAGGGGTGGGGAAAAAAATCGATACTGTGTAGTATCGTGATATTTTGTTTGCTAATAATGTATCGATACAGGGACAGCAGAAATCGATATTTTGTTACAAAAAAAGTTTTTGTGGAATGGAACATGCTCTGACTTCAGACCATGTTGTTCAGCTCCTTTTTCTGAGCAAGAATCCTGACATTCCTTCACTGTCCAAATGTGTTTAACTCTTTTTTTGGCAGCAATAAACATGACAGTTTACTTATTTTAATTTAAGACATGTTTTATTTTAATTAAGTTTAAAACTTTTTTATTTAATGTAAAATTATATTTTGTTTTAATTTACTTTCAAATTCTTCAGTTGCTGAAGGGGCTGCATAGTTTTCATAAATTGCATAGTTCACAATAGCTATAATTGTACCAGATGGTTGCATTCAGTTAAGTTGGACTAGACTGTAATACAAACCGTTCAGTTTGTCAACAATAAAACTGACTGAAATGAGAGAAAGACTGAGTGTGAAACTTTGATATTAGATAAAATGAATATTGATAAAGTTTACCTTTATGTACAGAATCTGAATATTGCAAAATATTTTTAAAAATTGCAATAATATCGTATCGTGCGTTAAGTATTGTGATAATATCGTATCGTGGGATGTATGGTGATTCCCACCTCTACTAAACACACAGACTGATCAACCAAGCTATTGGTTTTGCTGGTTTGGCGTCAAGGTTGTTGAAACGACCGATAAAAATATGAGAAACGGTCATAATAGCAGTCGAATATAATATATACTGACATGGCACTTTGCTGAATATAATGTAATCGGCCAATTACATGGCAGCAAGCTAATGCATTTTGACGTGGTCAAGATGACCTGTTGTAGTTCAAAGCAAAGATCTGAATGAGGAAGAAAGGTGATTTTAAGTTCTGAAAGATTGTTGGTGCCAGATGGGCTTGACTGAATATTTCGCTCCACTGGAATTTTCCCACAGGACCATCCATAGAGCTTGCAGAGAAACACTGGAAAAACATAAAAATATCCAGAAGGCGACAGTATTTTGTATTGTCCTCAGAAGAGAATGGCCAGACTGCTTTAAGCTGATGGAAAACAAACAGTAGCACAATCACTTGTTGCACTTTCTGTATGCAGAAGAAAATGTAAAATTGGAAAATGTTGCTTGGTATGAGTCTACTTCTACTTCTGCATCTAGCTGGTAGGATCAGAATTTAACCATGAAAGTATGGATCCAACCTGCCTTGTATTAAAAATTCAGGCTGATGATAGTGGTGTAATGGTTTTGGGATATTTTCTTGGCACATTTTGGGCCCCATAGTACCAGCTGAGCATTGTTTAAACACCACATCCTGGATGACGATTGTCACTGACCCCGTCCAACCCTTTATGGCCACAGTGTGCCAATTTTCTAATGGTTGCTTCCAGCAGAAAATGTCACAAAGCTCAAGACAGATCAAACTGGTTTCTTCAACATGAAAATGATTTCACTGTACTCAAATGACCTCCACTGTCACCAGATATCTTGCACAGGAAATTTGCATCATGGGTGAGCAGCCAACATGTTTGCAGCAACTACTTGATGCTGTCATGTCAATATGGACTAAAATCTCTAAGGAATGTTTCTAGCAAATTGTTGAATATACATATATTCAACAAGTTATATACCACAAAGAAGGCACTTTGGAAAGCAAAGGGGGTTAAACCCAGAACTGGTAAGGTATATCTCATGAATTGTCTGGGTACGTTGTTGAGGGGACATAAACATCTGTCATTTATCTGAATTTTTTGAGTATTACAGAGTATGTTACAGACTAATTTTTGACACATGACGTCAATATCTTCACACATTTACTATAGATTAAAATCCCCTACTGCTCGTTCACTGGGCATATCATTAATTTGTCATTTTAAAACAATACTATAATGTGACACTTACACTCAAAAATATTTTCCACTACTAATCAGTCGCTGCTTATATTGGATGTTCTTTCAATTCCTTTATTTGGTTTGAAGAAAATATTGAAACGGTGTCCAGACCTGTTAGCCTTTGGCTGGTAGTTTTTGGCTGGTATCCTTAGATATGTATATAGTTTTGTATATATTATCCATCCAGGACCTTTTTCTTGTGACGTCTGCTCCCTTGTTAACCAGCTATTTTTTTTTTTTATTTCCAACCACCTTCTCCACAGATGGGGATGGTGGCTTTCTCTACATGCATTGATTTTATACCCCAGTGTTTGTAGGACTACTGTGATAGTACTGTGTATGAGCTCATTGGTTTCAGTGATTCTGATAGTAGGGCTGGAGGTGGTTTCACATCTGAACGCATTCTTGTCTGTTGGGACTTTGTCAGTGAGCTCAGGGAGTCTTGTCCTTGGTTTTGTGGCTACCTTTGTCACGGTCTGAGGAGGCAGACCATGCGGTGGACCCAGGTGCGAACACACGAGAGTAGACTGGAGTAAACTTAACTGAAAGCGAGCCTTTATTGTGACTGGTGACAAGGAGTGCAGACAAGGCAGAAACGCAGTGACAAACTAAACTATGACTAAACTGGGAAAGTAAAACTAGGAAAAAACTATGAAGACACAGGAAACCATAACTATGAATACAACACTGACATTGAATACAGACTTTCAAAGTAAAACAGGAAACATGGAGATTAGACATGACATGAACTAAACATAACCACGCAGACATGACGCATGAACCAGGGAGACTTAGTACAGGGGGAGATTACATAAACAACTAAGGAACAAGACTAAACAGCAATCTAGAAATTAACTAGGTGAACTAAGCTAAGGCACAAATAAATACAAAAGATACATAAAACTCAAACACTGGGCCACATCGTTCATTCTCAGCTCAGCAGATGCTACTGCTACAGCAGTTAGGTGGGCATTACGTAGCTCAACTAGACTACTCCAGTCTATCAGGGTCAGCTCATTATGTCCACACTGCTCACTACTGTTCATATTGTTCTGTACTTTGGATCTTCAGCTTCAATAGTAGCTTTCTTACACTGACGTTATAGCATTGAGCTACCAGGTCAATGTGGATGTTTGCCTTCCACTTATCCATAGTACATGCATTGTAACATGATATGGCTTGGCTCGACTTGGATAGTAGCATTCCATTAACTCCTTGTCCGTGACTTGTTCCACTAGCCCACCTCTCATCAGTATTTGATGGTTCTCCAATACCTTGCTAAGCTGGGTAACAACTGAACCAGTATGACTTTAGTTGCATCTCTTGATCATCTTCCAAGGTAGGGTTGGGGTTCTAGCCTCGAGCTCCTTACTGGATGCATGGTTTGACCAGGATTCGAACCCCAACCTATTGTTCCAAAGACTATCCCGCTGCTATATAGTAAGCAGCTGGAAAGACACACAAAGACACACAGACATATTGTCTTGTGGCCCTTTTTGGGGCACAACACTGTGTGTGTGTGTGTGTGTGTGTGTGTGTGTGTGTATATAACATTGAAACGTTTATATTGTTTACCCCCTTTCTCCCTTTTCCTGTTCCGTCTGCTCACTCTTTAGTGACTTACTATCCCTGCCACCTCCTTTATAGTGTCTCTACCACAAACAGACGCACACATGCAAATATAGTCTTAGCATGACAAGGCAGAATAACAAAAGCAGTCAAATAAAGGACACACTTCTCAGCCCTGTGCTTCCTTTGTCTGTGTCTCTCGTGTCTCCTCCCCCTTTCCTGGGTACATGTGTTGCTCCCACTCCACTTGGTTGACTCGAACAGGTGCCTTTAGCGCTGACACTATCTGAGGTATTTCTTTTTGCTTTTGGGCTTGTGTGTGTGTGTTTGTGTGTTTATAGTAAGAGCACCTCTGCCTCAACCCACCCTCTTCTCCCGCATATCCCCGCTGATACAGATGGCCATTGTTATCATGTGCAGCAAATGTCACAATTGATAGACAAGTTGCTCTCTCGTGGGATTCATTTCTCTCTCACATCTACAGCTGCTGCTTGCGGATGAGGGTTATCTCAGCGTTTTGAGCAACAGAGTGAACCAATCTTCCCTCCCCCACCTGATCTCTCCCTCCCTCCGTTGCTCTCTCTCTCTGCTCCCTCACTCTGTCGTTCTCCTCTCTTCACATCAAATCCTCCTGTGAGTGTCAGCGTTCCTGTGGCTCGGCGGTGGCTGCTGCCTTCCTCAGTCTCTCTCTGTCACACTCTAGCTGCTCCCACCGTGTCCCTGCCTCTACTGCTCTCACCCACCATCTCCTGCTCTCTCTCTCTCTTTCTCCCTCCCCTCCTTGCTATCTTTCACTCCCTCGCTTCCTTGTTTTCCACTCCACTGCCGATCTTGGGGAAGTCATTGTGGGAGACAAATTTCTCTGTTTGCCGTTCACACAAAGAAAGGGATTACGGGTTGATTTGTTGGCTCCGGGCTCTCTCTGCATCCAGGCAAGTGGCAGCTCCTTATTCTATCCTTATTCGCTCCTTCTTTTTTTTCGCTCTCACCATCATCCACAATCCAAAGCCTGTGATGTATGCATGGTAGTGTGTGTGTGGTTGATGCTGTGTATATAGGCTAAGGGAATCAGGGAAGGTGGGGGTAGGGGTGGGAATTATGTGAGGGAAAGAGGGGGGGCAGGCACACTTGGAGCAGGCACGTCCAACCCAGAGGGACAGATGGCCAGTAGCCCTGGTGCTTTTTCCTCTTTGGTTTTCTAATTCACCCTGCAGGCTTTGTATAAGGCCCACTAATACACAGACCTTCTCTTCAAGAAGCAAGAGATGGCTGCTCTCTTTAGCTAGAAGAAGGAGGGGGGGCATCTGTATGTGATGAACGGACAAGGTATACGAGAGGAAGGAGGAGGGGGCTGCTCTAGAGGCAGAGCAGGTTTTTAAGAAGGGGTTACTACAGGAGAGAAGAGAAGATATGAGGAGCTGAGAGGGAATGGAGAGGGGGGTCATCAGCCTTGAATACATGGAGGTCAGGTCCAGATGCTGCTCAAACAAAAGGGCTTCTCTGGGGGAACGGCAGGGGGAAGCGTGGCACTCGCCATTGTGTGTGTCGCTGCATTGCAGGGTGCTGCTGGGGAGCCTCATGCTAATGATGGCCATTCATTCTTGTAACGGATGAGTGGGCCCCAGCTTCTGTTTGCCTTCTTTTCACATACACACGGTTCATATTTCTTTCGTGACCAAATATCAGCTGCGTTAACACACAATTCTCTCTAGAAAAGGCAGAGGAAGGAAAAATGATGGCTTCTAAGCTCACTGAGGAAGCTGGGCAAATATGTGTTTTTGCATAGTAATGATGCATGAGGACAGGTGCAGCCTCTGTGTTCAAGGACTTTGTGAGGTTTATGTTTAATGCATGTGGTGTTTGTTTTTAGTACATTTTGCAGATACAGTCACAAAAGACTATCATTTCCTACTATTAGAGTAAATAACAGAACCAATTTTCAAATCTACAAAAGAACTGCAGATCTTCTTCCTTGTTTGTCACTGTGATTGGCAAGTGGGTGAAAGTCAGCCCTGGAGGCTATGGTCCTATGTTGTTTTGTTACTGACAATTTCCTTCAGGCCCTTTTCTTATGGCACACTATTCAGAATTACCATTGTCAAAGCACAACCTCTGTTTCTCTTTTTATTTCTGCACTTGGAGGTAAGAACAAACTGTACTCTGAGCCTGGTCTTACATCAACTTAATCAATACTGCTGAAGAACCACTGTGATCATGAATATAAAGTGAGGCTCACAGTAATGTTATTGTTATTTAAAATCCTCATTCTGCTTTCCTCATCAAGCTCATCCATGTAAGACGGCCATGCTTTGATCGTGTGAATACTCAAGTAAGGATGTGAAAACCGTTGAGAGGCTAGTCTCAGTCACTCGGGTCAAGTTAAGGTGATCAGGCCCTGATTATTGAACCACTAGCTTGTTCTTTAACTGTAGAAGTATTCATGTACTGTAGTTCTCTCAGTTTAGCTCGGGGTGATTGCACTCCCTGCATGCTCAGACTAGACTCGTACTTCAGCAAAAGTAGAGCCCTTTGCCTCACATGAAGGAAAAAAAAGCTTGTGTGTTTAGAGAATATTTTTGACTAGCTGGCAGTCAAGCTAGCTGGTTAGCTGTTAGTGTTGTGTGTGACAATGACACCTCTTTTGAACTTTTTGAGTTCAATGAACTAAATTGTGTAAATAAACTGGCTGAACAAGGATTCTTTGTTGTGATCATGAAGACTAGTCTGTGTCTGTCTGTCTGTCTGCCTCGTGATGATTTGGATCTGCTGTGGTGGCCAGCTAGTCTACATTCTAGCTAGCCAGTTCCTGCAAGCAGTGACCATGACTGTGGCTCAAAATCTCTACAATCAGATAAAATCAATCTTCAGATTACGGTATCAGAGTTTGGATCAACACTCCCTTACTCATGATAAAGCCATAGTTGTTGTCAAATTGCACCCAGATTATTGCCCGACTGGTGCATTAACTACATGACATATTAAAAATGGACCAAACCTCATAATGTCCTTGAGGGCTTTTCTTTTTTATATCGTAACTGGTTAATTGAGTAGTGCATTTGTCCATTTTGTCCATCATGTAAGTGATGAGCACAGTTTTATATGGCAAATTGGTTGTGTTTTTAGAACTATTTTTAAAAACATTACATTTCAAGGTTGGCTTGAAATCCTTTAAATCATTGATTTTTGTACACAATAAACAAGTTATTTATATTATTTATGTGATTATATTCATCATATATATATATATATATATATATATGTATATATATATATATATATATATATATATATATATATATATATATATATATATATATATATATATATATATATATATATATATAAAAACACCCAGCACGCCCCTGCGGGCGGTTTATCCTTCAAGCTCGGGTCCTCTACCAGAGGCCTGGGAGCTTGAGGGTCCTGCGCAGTATCTTAGCTGTTCCCAGGACTGCGCTCTTCTGGACAGAGATCTCCGATGTTGTTCCCGGGATCTGCTGGAGCCACTCGCCTAGCTTGGGAGTCACCGCACCTAGTGCTCCGATTACCACGGGGACCACCGTTACCTTCACCCTCCACATCCTCTCGAGCTCTTCTCTGAGCCCTTGGTATTTCTCCAGCTTCTCGTGTTCCTTCTTCCTGATATTGCTGTCATTCGGAACCGCTACATCGATCACTACGGCCGTCTGCTTCTGTTTGTCTACCACCACTATGTCCGGTTGGTTAGCCACCACCATTTTGTCCGTCTGTATCTGGAAGTCCCACAGGATCTTAGCTCGGTCATTCTCCACCACCCTTGGGGGCATCTCCCATTTTGACCTCGGGACTTCCAGGTTATACTCGGCACAGATGTTCCTGTACACTATGCCGGCCACTTGGTTATGGCGTTCCATGTATGAATAGGATGAGGGACCTATGGATATATATATATATATATATATATATATATATATATATATATATATATATATATATATATATATATATATATATATATATATATATATATATATATATAATATTTATTTATTTATTTATTTATTTATTTATTATTCTGAGTATATGGTACTGTTAGACATAATCTCTGTTTAGAATGAGCCTTCCTGCTCCTAGTCATTAAGCTAAACTAGGCTAATCTGCTTGCTATAGTTTCATTTCAGTGTGCATATATCAGAGTGCTTTTGATCTTCTCTAACTCTCACTAATTTTTCACTGCAGCAGTGCTATTATAAGTTACTTTTTTACTTCTAGTTGTGGTACAATGAGGGCTTATGTTGAAGTTGGACCAAGTGAATCCGAACAAAAAGCTGCAGTCCTCTTCCCTCAGGGATGCTCTGGGGTTTTGTGATCAGGATGCCTGGGCAGCAGTCCATGTCTGCACAGGTACAGACCTGTGCTTACAAAGGTTTCCTTTGGTCAGCCATTAGGAGCTTAATCCCTGAAAGTTACTAATTAAGTCAAGCCTCTCCGGACTAGTCTGGTCAAAGGATAGTAAACGGATCCAACCAGCAAACGCCGTACATAAGCATTTAGTAGACTATATGTGGCAATATATGTGGTATTGTTCTTCTACTGTATTCCCCTCTCATCTTTCTGTGCTGTATTCCCTTCTTTAACCCAGTGTTCAACCTTAGGGAGGTTTTCTCAGTCAAGGCACCTGCACAAAGCTGGCTGTATATCACGAGGGACCATGTGTTAGGTAATGCCAAGAGTCTATATTTATGACTAAGATAGCTGGAGAAGGGTAGAACAGAAAGGCAGATGAGAGAGAGAGAGAGAGAGAGAGAGAGAGAGGGGCAGGCAGTGGGCGGGAGTATGCAAGGGGCTGTGGGGCTGCAGCCATTGGCCTCAGACAGGAACTGGAGTGTGAATAGCTCACATTGGCTTAGCCTCTAAGCTGGGCTGGACCTCTAATTTGCTCTGCTTGTGGAGCTTTGAAGAAAAACGGCAGCTGCCTACTAGCTGCCTGCCTGAATGAGTTTGCAAGCTGGGAGCTAGCACTTGCTCACAGACAGCTGGATGATCTGGATGGAGCAAGAAAAGCAGAATTCATCCTAGTCAAAGTCATCCTGCTTGGATTTATCTTTTTGAATATTTCTGTGGAATAACCAGAGAGAACGGGCACAGAAGCAGCGGCGTAGAGGTAATCTGTGACATTTACTACTTCTCCTGGGAATGATGCCGTGTCTTCCGGGATTACGTTGAAAGAGATGTGGGTGGGGAGAATAGATGGATACACAGAGGCAGAAATGCAGGCAGGTGGATTTTTAACAGACTGTGGGAACCGGTGCTTATGCAGATTTGTGGTGTGATATTGATAAGCTGTGATGTGTTGTGCTGTGCGTCTTTGATGACGGCGGCTCTCTTAATCGCACACACATGCATTATTGTCAGTCTGAGCTGATGTTTGATTAGCGGCTCACTTTAAACGCTGATCTGTTGACACACTACCATAGGAGGACATTTTGCCCTGCCCCTGGCTCCTGCAGCTACATCTTTTTCTTTCTGTCATCCACCTTTCCATTTCTCCCCTTCTTTGAGTCACCCTTTCTTGTGCACTAGCTAATCTGTTCTCCTCTCAGCTTTGCCTTTTAAATGAAAGCTCCTTTCTTCCTTTCCAATTTTGGGTTTTATTTCTGCACCGGTTTCTAGTAGAAGGCGAAAAACCCCACAAAAACCCAAACTGAAATCTTAATGTTATTTCATTAGATTTATAGCTAATAACGCTTCAGATTTTATATGCTTGCCCACTATTCATTTTCAGTCCTTATTCTTCGTCCCCACATTGAAAAGGAGGGAGCTGTGGAAGCAGCAGGAGAGCAGTGGCTGGACTCGGCAGTGAGGACTGTTGTGGCGCGAGCTGAAAGAATGCCCTGTTGTGCTGGGCAGCAGCAGCATTGTGTGTCTGGCCTCCTTCTCTTTAATGGGCAACTCCGTCATTCCTTTATTGAAACAATCACAGCGAGAAACCTTTTCTATGTTTAATAATAATTAAA
This sequence comes from Copadichromis virginalis, assembly GCF_057382275.1. NCBI lineage: Eukaryota > Metazoa > Chordata > Actinopteri > Cichliformes > Cichlidae > Copadichromis > Copadichromis virginalis. The sequence goes on along the minus strand of NC_140637.1, from coordinate 22,070,166 downwards.
TAAATAGGCTCTTTGATACACAACCTGGCCTCTTCATAAGTAAAGGGCCGGGTATTGTTTGAAAACTTTCTATTGTAGCCCCAATAAAATAAAAGCGCTACACACTGTGCTGGTAAAATACTTTCTTGTGAGAGCATGATTTTTTTCCATATTTCATGAAAGCAGCATTAAGGTCTTTGACGTCTTAAATGTTCAACCTCATCTAAACATTAATAGTTGTAAGGAAAAACACATCGGTTGTGAAGATGGTTTCATATTTTATTTAAAATGTTACCATCTGATCAAAAATCAAATAAGCAAAGGTATAAATCGGAAACTGTTCAGGTTGAATAGCAGGGCTATCCAAGTTATTTTCCTAATACCATTTTCATAATAAATATTAGCTTATAAAATATTAAAAACTAGAGATGACAAATGTCATTTCCAAGTCCTCCAGGCCCTGTAGTAAGCATTCTGTCTGACAAACAGTCCAGAACACAAACATATTTAGTTGTGTAAAACAGAGAAGAGTGAAATATTCAAATTTGAGAAGCTGAGACTGAAGAATCTTTTGCATTATTACTGAGGGCGTTTTGTTTTTTTGGCATTTCATAGACCCATTAGCTGACAGCCATCCATACACTCACACAGTTTTACTACAAAAATAGTACTGACATACATGGTGACACAGATACTCTACGCATTTGTTTTTGATAGTTTTTCAAATTTGCCTTTTTTGCCTCTATTTTCTTGTATAAGACAGGAGGAGGCATTGCAGCACCTTGCTGAACCATCCCCAGCACACTGGTAGTTAACCGAACCTGCTACAGCATGGCATGCTCCCAGCAGCTGATAGGATCTGGAGTGGGATTGCTATTTGCTTAATCATTAATCTGAGGGCCTCCACTACATTGATTCTCTCCCTGTTCCCCTTCATCAATCATTATGGGCCAGCATTTCCTTTAATGGGGGATAGAAGTGCTGATTGAACGCAGCCATGGTACTGGGGACATAAAAATCATCTTGGTCCTGATCAGGGCTACAAAAAACAGGTCCAGAACCTGTCCAACTCAGCAACAGCAGCAGACTTCTAGCCTTCAAGCATCAGAATGAGGCTGGATCCTTTAATTAATTTTATGTTCAAATTATGTTCCTAAAACGTAAAATAGAAAAATATCTTATAATATGATGTATTTGTCCTATTATCTTTGCTAAAGACTTGTCCAGCTCACACCATAATGGATGCAAATGGCCACCTAACCATAGTTTGCGGTTGAGAAGCTTCCATCATCTGACCAGTGTATTAAGGGACTACTTGTGTGGATGAGGCCTTAAAGTGCTCCCTCAATCAATGCAGCTCCAGTAATTGGCTTAGAGGCCCAAGACAGTTCCATGCTAACTCCCTGCGCGACTGTTTGCTTTCTCTGCCCCGCCTCTGCTCGGTCTGCTCTGAGATGTTCATGTAATTTCTTCTAACGTCACCTCTCAGCCTCTGTTTTCATAACACACACCTTGCCCATCAACACAAAGATGTGTGTTTATTCTGGAAACAATGCCCCAAAATATGCTCTCGCTGTGGTTTAGATGCTGTACACAGGACTGTTACGAGCACGTATGATAAGATTGGGTTTCTTAAGAATATAAAGTTTGTTCTTTTATTTTATTATGACTCTAATTAAATAAATAATCCAGCTGCTGTTTTCATTACTGAAACACTCAGAGCATGGTCTGACATTAATTTGCTAAAATCCAGCCATCAGGTTAATCTCGCTCTCAGGTCAGTGCCTGTTCTTTTGTGTTCTCCCTCCTGCTATGCTCACGCTCACAACCAGCAGGGGTTAAAAACAGCAGATGTTTGGCTGAAACGGTGTGCGTGTGTCCCCGTGTGTGTCTACAAGTTTGCCTATGTCTGCTAGACAATGAGTGGAAGCTCCTCAGACCATCAACAGCAGGAAGGCGATTGAGGGTATCAGATGTCACCAAAGTGCCGTTGGCCTATTGTTAATACTCAGGACGGTTTTCACCTGGATTTGTGTGTTTGTGTGCGTTCGGATGCGATTGTTGTTGTGGTGGCAGTGGCGTGCGCACACAAGGAATGTTTTTTTTTTTTTTTTGCGTCATTTTACAAACTCATTAAGATTTCGCTGTCACTGGCAATTTGTCTTTGATATCTGATATATACATTTTATATATGGGAGAAAAGATCTCAGCAAGTCAACAGAGTTTGAGGTCATGTAATTGCAGTCAGAGAGGTCATCTTGGCCCCAGGTAACTGAACCATACTGACCCAAAGGTCAGAAGAGGACAACGTGAGCACGGGACGTAGTCGGCTTCTCGCACTTTGCTTGACATCCTGCATTTCACCTTCCAATGTAAATAACAACATCAAAAGAGGAACGATTTTGCAGTGAGAAGCAGAATCTTATCAGATGGCTTCACATGAGCAGAAGACAAACTCTTCAAACTGCACTTTTTTGCTTGGCAGCCTCAGCCCATCCTAAACTGTTATAATAATAAACATGTTGTTGTTTTTCGGCTTTTGAAAAATTCTTCAAATGGCCCACAGGAGCCCTTTCAGTAATGTACCACAAACCAAGTCTCAGGTGAAACAGCTAAAATATTCTACAAATTCAGGGTTTGGGTGGGTCTTCTACTGATTGATTACTAGACTTAGTGCAGATTTACAGTAATCTATAAACTGTGCTGGTGTTTTGTTTTGTTTTTCTACGCATTTGTGTTCATATATAAAATACAGGTGAAGTAAACCTCAAATTTTATTTGCTATACCTACAAATTGCTGAAGCAACTAGATTATTCTCTTTATTGGGAACCCACCCATATCTTCACCTGGTATCTTGGGGTAAGCAGGATTTCACCCCTATACCTGACGAGGTTAGCTACGACCATCCAGAACCATCTCGAGCTGATGTTGGCTGCTGTGATTACCTCCCCAGTGGCTTTCTTCAGTTGTTTGTTCGGACTCCAGCTGGGTTGTCTGAAAAAATAGCACAGTGATGATGCGATCCTTCGGCCTCATTAGGCAGATCTTAGTAACTGTCTTTCTTCAGTCCATGAGATGGATAGCCTTTCACAAACTTGCCCCTCCCAAGGCATATATATTCACCATAAGCAAGAGTTCATGCAAGTGGTTGTTTCTGTTTTTTGAGTAAAATGCTAATGTGAAAGCAAGATCGTGTTTACAGTGTTCATCATCAAGTCGTTTTCGTCACCTCTGAAAAAAAGATTTTTGTCCTAGGTTTAAATCCAATGGTTAGCATGGTTAGCATGTTCTCCCTGTGAGCACATGGATACTCTTGATTCCTTCCTTAGTCCAAAGACATGCTTGCTAGGTTAACTACTGATTTAAAACACTAGCCTTCCATGCTAATATTTGCTAATTAGTGAGTTGCCATAGAAATCCATTCAACAATTACTGAGGTGAGTTAATTGAAAACCTGAACATACTTTATTTCTTTATGCAGTAGATGGTGATGCTAATGGAAAAATCGCAGATCATCATTTTGGAGTTTTTATCGTCAGAAATCCAATATTTGTAATATTTCAGGTTGGACAAAGGAAGATGATCAGGTCACAAGAACCTTACCATGCTGCTGACATAGTCTACCCATAAAACACTATAATTATAATATGTAATTTAAATCAAATATTTGAAAAATGTCCATTTCAGATATTCTCTACTTCCTTTCCCCCTTATTTTTAGCTTGTAAGTGCAACATTAGAACCAGATCTCCCCTTTATTCCTTTTACTCATGTATAGTGCATTATGTTAAATGTGGATATCCCTGGTAGGCCTGAACCACTTTTATACAATACAAACATTCACTCAGCTACATGAATGAAATATTTAGTCAGCCTCCACAGACAACAGCTTCTCCCGCAGCACAAACTCTCATAGCTTTCATCAGGCCAGCAGAAAAGGCTGCTGTGCAACTTAATTGCATGCAAAAAAAATGTTTCTTCTTCTTTTTTTTTCTCTTTTTTTTTTTAACAGTGTAACGTAAAAAGACTGTTTACACTGGTCAAACCTTTTTTATGTTTATCTGTGACCTTTGTGCAAACACTCACTGGTTTGGTGGTAGCTCAGTATTTGTGTTGATGATGTAGAGCGATATAAGATGAAAAATATGGATTTTTCACTGCCAAAACGGTGAAAGTTAAGCCTTGTGCATTGTAAAAGATTCAGAAGCCAGATGGCCTTAGAATCTGCTTTTCTCTGAAGCTAGATAAAATGGCCTCTAAATGTTTTGCCGCTCATCACTCGGGTGGGAGCTCATTTACAGCGTGCAGAAGTGTTCAAATAAATCTGGAGACTGTAAACTCTGAATTATATCCAAGTCAAACTTAAGATAAATGGAAGTGGAAGTTGATGTGAAATGTAGAAATAAAGTTCTCTAAAGCAATTCTCTGTATGACTTCATGAGAAAGCTTAAATATAATAATCTTGGCCAATGTAATCCTTGAAGTCATGGAATATAAATAAATCAGTCATCATATTTGTGGCCAAGACATGTCAAGGAAGAGGCCTAGAGATGCTAAGACCAGCACAGTCACTCCAATAGTTGCTGATAATACGATTTCCTTCTATTTGTGGCACCTAGCTGAGAGAAGAGGTTTCTCTTTTGAACAATTTTGAGTCTTTCTGAGCTGTGAGCCTTCATCGCATACATCCTCTTAACCACCATACGCTCCGAGACAAAGACAGTTGCTATACGTGTGAATGAATCTCCACGAGGATGTCCATTTAACATAACTATTCCAGTACTCAGAGCATCTACTCTAAGGTGAGGACATTCCTCTAAGGTGTGCAACTTCAAGGTCTGTAATTAATTTCATAGCACAGCTCAGATGCTCCTGCAGTTTATGGTGCATGTTCAGTAGCAGTGAGTGAGTGGCCCAGTATTAGGAGTGAGGATGTGGGTCAGAGCATGCACTCAAACAGGCCACTTCAGGGACACATGTCCCTTGCTCCAGAGCTTTTTATGAACTGCCAGTGAGGACAGAAGCTGGCTTTGCTAGCTTGATATTTATAGTCCATATTCTGAATACACTATATATATGTATTTACATGCTACTTCTGCCCTCTATCTTTGTCTTATGTAGCTGAAAAAGGTTGGGACACTGGCCACATACAGCTCACAGCTGCTCATAGCAAGTGATAACTTGTTCAGCCAGGTTGTCACTACTGGATTCAGCATGCAGAAAATGGGCACCGGATGACAACTCTAGCTGTTAATACATTGGAGTATTACCTGCTTTATTCTCACATCAGCACAGATCAGCACACTCAGACTTCACAGAGACTTTGTAGTAGGGAGCTAAAGACTGTTTAATGTCCTTACTGATTGCATTTCATACTGATTTGAGTTCTCCCAAGCTCCCCTCTTGGGTAATGTCAAGAAAAGTTCATAGCTGCAGCGCATGTGTGAGAACAGCTTCTTCTGTGCATATGTCAGTGTGGGTGCTCAAAACTGCATGTGCGTTCTTGTTGTTAATTTGGTGTCCTATACAGATCGGAGCTAAATTTAGATCAAAGTGCAGCAGTGATAAACGTAGGCAGACACGCAACACTCTTATGGTTGTACTTCACTTCCTATTTAGGAAGGTCATTAAAACACAAACGCATAACAATACCATCCAGTCTATTGCACAATAATTTAATCACTCTGCAAACTGGAAAAATCTGCTTTACAAATCCAGCATTACTGCATTAGATTGCTTCGAGTTAAGTGAGCAGTGGGTCTCTTTCCTAAATGCTCAAGTGCTGCAACTGACCACTTTTGTGTTACTGAACAATTTGTTGTGCTTTATCTACAAAATTAAAAAAAAACAAAAACTGAAGTCTAAGATAATTTATTTAAATTACTTTTAAAATTATTTTTTAATGAAATACAAGAATGTTATTTAATCAAGTGAAAATGTCAAAACAATCTACCGGCTTAAGTCTCTCAAATGTGGGTTTGCAACTTTTCGTTTTGTGTATTTGTAAATTAAATCTATCAGTCGATTTATGAATGTTAATTAATTGTTTGGGATTAAAGAAATCACCTTTGGCTCTGGAAAACTGACAGCTGTGTTAATAAAAATACATCATATAACAGCATATTAAATATTATTTAGCAACATGTAAATAAAGCATTTTTTTCCCTTCAAAAAGGCAGAAACGACTGAGCATTAAGTGATTTTTGCTTGTTAAAGGACCTGTAACTGATTATCCGAACTGACCAATTCATTTTTGCCAGTCATCTAATCAGTTCATTGATATTGCACAGAAAGGTGTTGCAGCACTACAGTGGCACAGTCACAGAGATAATGTTAATGATGTGGGAGAGGCGAGGACAGGCTTGCCTGGACTCTTTTATCCTTTTAGCAATGCTCTGCGTGTCACACACTCAAACATGCACACATCCAGCTTCTTAGAGAGTGAGATGCAATTCACTCAACATCACAACACCAAAACAACATGACAGTGGAGATGTGAGGAAAACCAGAGGCGTGGTTGTATGTTTGAGTGAGAAAGTGTGAGTTGTTTGTTCTGCAAGAGATGTCACGTGGCCATTAGGTGATTATTTTTGTTGTGTGTGTGTGCTGTGTATCTGTGCTGCCTTCATCCTCCTTCACTCTCTCATTCTCTTCTGTGCTGTTCCACCATTTGGCAGATGCTCTCTGTCATAACAGCCTTGTACGTCCTCTCCCTCTGGGAACAGACCGGAGCGGCTGATTGACATTAAGCGAGAGCTAGGTACTGATTGGATGTTATGTGTTTGGTTTGTAAACTCTGCAAAGAGCTAGCAAAGATACACTTTTTGTGGTGGACACCTCAGCTAGAAGTGATTTGCCATTGCCTGCCCACTAAAACCCAGAAACGTTTTCAAAAGTATCAAGGGAAATAGACAAATTAACCTTACGTGAAGTGAAAAACCAAGATAAAAAAAAGAGTGGAGGAGTTGATCTTTAGGCACAGACCATTCACAGCAACAAAAAACGTTTAACAAATAAGGAATTAGGAAAATGTGTGAGATACTAAGATTCTTAAAAACAGTTCCAAACTGAGAGTGACATTTACAATTATTCATTTCAAACTAATGTAAAGTGCACTGAAGTGGATAGGTGAGTGACATGGGTACAAATTTTTCTTGATTCTATTCCATATCACTAATGGATATGATGTAAAAAAAGATGTAAAAAGATCCAAACCTCACTTTAAACAGTACAGAAACCTAATGCTTTAAATGTTCTGCTCTATACCTTATTTCAGTGTATACTAAAGTAAAATAACTAACACTGACTAACGGTGGAAAATAACAGATAGAAAAGTTCACAGTATCCTCAACAAGCCTCAGTATCACTATCATCAGACAGAAATTACCTTTACTGACTCATCCGCTTATATTAGAATTTTTTCAAAGTTTTACAGCCTCCTCCAGAGTAAATACATCAGGTAAATAGCAGACTGACAGCCTACAGTTGCTGCAGATGAATAGCGGCCACTTGCTTGTTCTACAGTGGCCACCATAGCTAAGATTATGCACTTGAACTGGGAGGGATGGCGAAGCAGACTTCAGTTGACTGCAATCTGTAATCCACCCACATCTAGTGGTGGATTTTTTTACTCTTATTTTTTATTTTTTTTAAAGGTTTTGTTCTAGCAAGTCAAACAGTGATTTGTTAACCACAACACATTGCATCACATGACTCTTGGTGAACTGGCTGATCTTTTGTATTTTGTGCAGAATCTTCTTTAGAAAGCAGCAGTCAGGCCTGCATGGTAGCATAGCACGGTCTACTACTTTGACACCGATATGATAATGAAATGTCTGGTTTTAGTGAAATATTTCAACAACTGTTGCATTAATTTTTATGACAAATACAAGTCTCCATCAGCGTGAACTGGAATCTTGGTAATCTTGTCACTTCTTATCCAGCTTCAGCATCAAATCAAATCTCCAGCTGATTTAGTTGTTTTGGTTTTTGACCAGATAGTGGCAACATTGATTTCTAATTCCCATTGGCTGTCTTTTGTGCTTATCTACTATAATGGTTAACATAAAAACCATTAAAACCATCAGCTGCTTGCTTGGCAGTAGTCTCTTAGTGCTCTGTCCAAAATCACTTCCTACTGAATGTATAGTCTGCTTCATTTAATGTGCACTATTATATTTAGCAGCCTGAATTCTGAATGTGTAAATTTATCCATGAGTGCACAATAGAACCAAAAAAGGGTGCCCACAGCAAGTAAGTACGACTATTTTTGCTAGAGCCCCACAGTGCAATGGTGTTAAAATGACAATGACTCAACCGCAGACAATGATGATGCAAAATTACAATGGTTTGAGTACATTGACAACATTCTCAATTTCCTGCTCACTGCAGAGCAAACATGCCAGCCAAGCAAATACTTATCTGGAAAGCATCCTGGAAGTTTTTTTAAAAATTTTATCAACAATGAATTTCTACTTCTCTGTATCCCGCTCTTGATTTATTTTCAAACACCTCAATATTCTCGCATCTACTACCATGCTGAGATTTGCATATTTAAACCCATATATGTGTTGATAGAAAAACTCTCCTCAAAGAAGTCATTAACAGTGGCTAGGAGGCTGCAGAAGTTGTGAACTCAAACGCAGATGAAATTACACAAAGCTGATCTGTGACGGAATACAATTGATGGAGTTCCTGTTTGTTGTACGAGGCATACCCAGCTTATTTGCACAGGATACGCCTCCAATAATTGTTATTTCAGCCCTCACTGTGCAGCTTTAGATAAAGGTTTGTTATTCCCGCTAAAATCTTGGGTTTGTCCCGTGAGCTGAACTGAAACTGAAGTACTTCAGTTCACTATTTTGTACCTTTAGGATATAGCCAAAGACACCTTCAGCTAATATGTGACCAAGGTAGACATTTAAACCTTTTGGGAGGAGGCGGTAAAATTTTGTGAAGTAGTATTCATGATGAATAAAGAATCACAGAATGGTTAAGATTAACGACTGTTGCGTTTCACCCATGTAAAATTCTTTTGTTTTTGAAAATGTCTCTGTTTTTATACATGAATGAATATTAAGTAACCCAGCAATAATTGGGGATAATAGAAAAGACATTTTGATACGTCTTAACCAATTATATCTCATTTATACATATGTGTTGCATATAAGCCCTATGAGGTGTATCATTTACTGTTACAGACACTGCAGCCTGCACCATGCTACTCAACTCGTCCCACGAGCCTGTACTATAATTTAACGTTGTACCTGCAGTAATATCATATGCATGGGATATACAGAAGTTATGAATAATTAAGTATGGTAAAGTAATATTTGTATTTGCTGTTGCATCACTCAAGATATGCGCTGTTACAGACATTACAGTTCTGAAAAAGTCGACAACGCCACACATAATGTTGGAGATTTTCATACATATATGCTCTAAATAACATATCAAAAATATTCTCATTAATTATAAGCTTTTTGTTTTATTTAAAAAAAAAAAAATCTAACATTGAATTGCTCTTTAAAAAAAAATCAAGGAATTGTGAAAAATTTCAAAGTGGGTAAAAATCCCTTGCTTATCACGCTCCAGCCTGCAAAAGTAGAAATATCAAGGTTTTTTTTTTTCTTTGTTAAATGTTGTAATTAAAAACTGACATTAGAGGAAATGCAAATATGTTATATATCATAATTCCAAAGGTATTTACAGTCTCATAACCCATAAAACCCTCAACATTAGCTCAAAATAATATTATATACTGGGAAATAATGTGTGTTCAGCAGAAAACTCCCGTGTCTGTGTGTGTGTGTCTGACCTGAGCAAGGAAAAAAAAATATTGTTGCATATCCTTACTTTGTTAGTCAGTTAATATTCGCTACTGAATAGCAGCCTGTGTTACACTAAGAGTGAGAACTGATTGATGGAGTTTCTTTCTAATATTGTAACATCTTTACCTTACAATAGAAACCACCTTGACTTAAATGTTATTGTGAATTGGCTATGTAAAGAAAACTGAATTAACAATGTTAGCAATTTACTAAACCAACCCTATGTCATCATATATATTTTTTAACATTGAGTGGATTTAAGACAAATGTTCAAACAGTAGTGAACACACAGTCAGCAGCAAGTCCCTGTGGTAGCTTCAGTCTGGGTGAGATTAGTATGTTTGAGTTACTGTTGAAGGAGCTCCTGTGTAGCCTGACATGAAGCCTCTCTATCGGGAACAAGCTGTCTAAAAAACAGTCTCAGCCCGTCACTGTTATATAATGCTACGACTGTGTTGTTTATGAGTAGCACAAAACGCATTGTGCTAGATTTAGGTTTTACATAAGCCATTTTTAATGCTTATTGCTGCAAATTACAATAATTATGTAGCACAAAAAGCAAAGCTTAGAAAATGTATATAAGCACTGCCAGTATGGTATCACTATTAACAAATAATGATGATAACGGGAAAAAGTAGTGAAGTCAAAAATTTAATCCACTGTATAGTCTTGCAATAGTGCAATGAGTTTGTGAAGCTTATAATGTTTGTCGAGAGAGCTCATCCATCCATTTGTTTAGTTTTAAGCTTTGGATTGTGCTGCTGTACTGCCTTGATTTATTTATTTTTTATAAGGGGTTAGTGTTTATGTCCACCCTCTGTACCAGACTTGGTGAAGACAGAGTATTTACACTTTTTCATATGTTCTCTGAGCAAATAGTGGCTCAACTTGTATAGGTTAGTGTTAAAAGTGAAGGCGTTTCCAAATGTGCTTGTTTCTTATTTGCCATCCGTGCTTGTACAGGCTGTTTTCTCACAGTAAAACAACAAAGTCCATTGATGGCCGACAGAGTTAGTTAATCAGAGTTGGGGTCAGGACTCACCATGGCACTGTCATTGTTTAACTGGACAGAGAAAATAGACACTGACCACACTGATAATTCAGAGTTGAGTCTGACATCACTGCTACTGTCCTACAGTGAAAGCATTGAAGCTGTCTGTGCTGCTGTTTATTCAACAGGGATTATTTCCTACACTTGATAAAATGCCTTTAGTTTTGTTTATGGATCTGGCGGAATAGACTTTTCTAGAAAGACATCAGTGATTCTTAAGAGCACAAATCTCCTCATCAAGTAGACTGTCAGACGCTCAGTTTTTAAATCTTAGCTTTGCAAAGTAATTTGTTCTGTGGAATAGCAAAGGGGAAACATGGCGATGTAAACGAACACACAATATTAATTTGTCAACTGTCAACTGGATTTCACTGTCATATTTAGATATCTCTGAATGTATCAAGGTATTAGGCACTGAAATTAATAAGTAAAGCTCCTTTATAGTGAAACGGGATTTACAGGAACAGGAAATGTTTGGCATTTTTCCTTTAGGAATTAATAAAATGTTTCCTTTGTAATATGACTTTTACAGTAGACTACAGTACTGTAAGGTTTTTCATTGCTGGATTTTTACAAAACAAACATCACTGTATTCGTTAACAATGCGACCTTTGTTTATTTTATTAAAACATGCAAAGCACTGACTGCTTCTTGTTGATTATTATTCACTGAGAGGGACACAGACTTTCACATGGCTGTGGAAATAATAAAAAAATACATCATCATCATAAATTTCAGAGCAGAGGATTAAAGGACAATGGCAAAGTGACTGTTTTTCTGGTAACTTAAGCTGGTGTAAGTTTGTAAGGCATAACTGTGGAGCTGTGTCATTAGATAATTGTTAACTTGACTCCCATTCCCTGGTCACTAGATTAATAATCCATCCATCCATTCGCTTATCCTTTCCAGGGTCGCAGGGCGTGCTGGAGCCTATCCCAGCTGTCATAGTGCGAGAGGCGGGGTACGCCCTGGACAGCTCGCCAGTCTGTCGCAGGGCTAACACATAAAGACACAGACAACCATTCGTACTCACAGATTCACACCTATGGGCAATTTAGATTAATCAATTAACCTATCCTTAACTGCATGTCTTTGGACGGTGGGAGGAAGTACCCGGGGAGAACCCACGCAAGCACGGGGAAGACATGCAAACTCCACTCAGAAAGACCCCCGCCTGATGGTGGAATTGAACTCAGGACCTTCTTGCTGTGTGGCAACAGTGCTAACCACTGTGCTGCCCTCTGTAGTGCACTGTCCAGCACACAGTAGTGTAGAGAAATCAACTACAGCCACTACAAGAGTATCAAGTTGGGCTCACTCTTGGGAACAAGAAGATACAGTAGTGTGAGACGTTTACTGCAAAAGAAAAAGATCGTGGCTTGGATTAAAATGGACCCTCTTCACAATGTTAACCACGTGTTAAATCTGATGTTAAAAAGCTATTTTAACCATTTAAAGACAACCTTCTTCTCTGCAAAAAATAGGTTTATCTGCATACACCTATTCCTTTACAGTGCACCTACTACATGATATAAATGATTGCGTTCTACATGACACTTTTACATTATTTTTAAGGTAATAAGTACTTTATTTATCCCAAAATTTGGGATAGTACTCAACTAGTTTAAGGATGAGGCTTTTCAGCCGTACTGTAGTGTTTGACTAGTCTTTTTATCCTGAGCCATTATAAACAAGACATCACATCATTGCGATTCCTCAGTTGCAGTGATGGTCCTGGAGCAACATTGGTTGTGACACGGCCGTCTCAGATCGTTCCACTTGTTAATTCTGCTCATTTATAATGCTGATAACACTGACCAGTGATTCAGCTACTAAAAGATCCAAGCGTGATGATGCTGGTCATAAAAAGATCCTTTAAATGTTAGATGTTGTTTATTTAATTGATTTATTTCATTCCAGAATTAGTTTAGGTGTGAAAAATGTAAACTATAAATTTCCAGTAAAATTCTTCTTATAGTTTCTGCTTTAATTGACTACAGTGTAAGTAAGCAGTGAGCCACGGTGACTTTGTTTGGATTGAGATCCGGTGCATGGGGATTTATGTTTGCGATTTTATTAAATGCACCCAAATATGATGGCATTTTGGGAATGGATTGCTCGCAAGCAATAAGAGTGGTCCTTACTTTACTGATGCAGTTCCACTCATGGGGTTTAAAAGACAAAAATATTTTAAGAGAATGTTGTTTTATATATGATGGTGTGCTGATGTAACAAAAGCTTTAATATTTTATACTGCGGGCACATCAGAATTAGTCAGCCTATCAGAGCTCTCTCTACTGTGGGGAATAGCCCTGAATAACAGCTCCATTCCCAGCTCAGCAGACAGTGTCATTAGAGCACACCGAGCCTCAGAAACATCATCTTCCACCATGGGACCACCCAGTGGTATGACTCAAACTCCCAGAGACGGTTACTTTCATCTTATCGTGATCCACTAAGAGGAATAAAAAGCATCACTTTGCTCGTGCATTGCTGCTGTATACAGACAGTTTGATGATTTATCATGTTTTCTTCGTGTGAGTATTTTTACTCATGGTTTAAATCTTAGACAGCCTTGTGTAATAAAATTTCCTCCTCCCTTATCTATTTATCTCGAGTATCATTTTCAAAATGGCAGAAAGGAAAGCAAAAAAGAATCGGCGTTTCCTTTGCGGGGCAGGTGTGGGACTGAACAGTGCTTGGTAAAGACTTGTTTATTACAGGGTGTTTGTGGGCTGGATGCACCTTGAGGGATAGGATGCGTGCTTGCATACTGCATGGGCTGAGGAAAATAAACATGAAAGAGTCTTTTTGTACTCCTCGCTCGACTAGAACAGTGACTTTAAACTATGTGAGAAGCACAATTGCTGCACCCGTCAACTCAAAAGCAATTCAGTGATCCCCTGACGACAGAGATTAACATTTGTATTTTTGCCCATACACCTATATTATATGTCCAGTCTTGATTAAATGTAAGTAGTAATGTTAGTAGTGAGTGCATTATCAGATTGAATATTCAGTTTGTTTTTAATGTTAATTAATCTGAAACTATTCAACCATCCAACAAGCAGTTCTGAAGGATTATACTGATAGCTTCAGTTGTGTTATAAGGTAGCGATTTCTTTTCAGGTTTGAACTCCTGCTTAATTCAGTGAGGTTCAACTGAATGTGGCCTGCAGTGCTTCACACTGGTGCAAGGGTTGCGTGTTACATTCAAGTCTCTTGTTTAAGCCGGGTTTTGCAGTACCTGCTGTGTGTATGTAAATGCTCCTGTACTGATCACAGATGGGTTGCAACTTCCATCAACCATCTGGCACGTCATCTCATCTCCCTTCAATAAAGTCAAAGACACAATGGCCCCTGCCTCCATTGTCTGGTGTCAGCTTCCTCCTATAAAGTGTTCTCAATACAAAGCAAAACACAGCAAACCGCTAATCATTAACTCCAACAGGAGATCAGGCTCAGGGCAGTTGGGCCAGCAAGAAAGACAATGATCAGACTTCTAATGAGCATTTCTTTCTGAATATACTGACTTTCAGGTATAAGCTCCAGCTTTATTTTGTCTCAAATTAAAAGGCATTTATTGTACTACGGTTAAACCGAACGGCACCTCAAAATGCAGTGTAGCTTCCAAGCAGTGAGCATGCATGCTTTAACAATCAATAATAATTTAGTTAGGATCCCTTTGGCAAAACGACTCTAATAGTATTATGTCAGTCCATTTTACAATTTCAAACTCACCATGAAGAAATTGAGAGATTGATGACACTATCAGGACTAGTGTATTGCTAAAGGTGACCTTTTTTCATCTTAGCGGGCAGCACTTTCCCATGAGACGAAGCGATGGCTCAAGATGCAAAGCCTTGATTTAATTTCCTGACGTAATATTCACAGCCACTCAACAGACACTGCGCTGCCAGTGATGGCTCTGAATTACAATCACACCCTCTTCATTTCAGAACACTTTGCTGTGGCTGGTCATCATCTCAAAAAGCTGAATGAATCTTGCAGCACTGGCTGCATTTCTAACATTAATGACAGATTTTTCAGTTGAGAGAGAGAAGTATATTGAACATGTTGCGCAAGGAGGAAAAGTCTTATTTTGCTGTCATTCTATCCTAAAGATAAGGGTTGACTTCAGCAGCTTATTTTGTTTTTTTTCCTACCCCTAGGTACAACCCGCCCCCCTAGAGACGGAGAGGTCCCAGGGGTGGATTACAATTTCCTGTCTGTGGAGGAGTTCCTAGAACTTGAGGAGAGTGGCACGCTACTGGAAATAGGAACATATGAAGGTGAGGAGGAGGAGGGTGATGATGATGATAATGATCATAACTGGCACTTCATGTGACTCATGATTGCGCAGGTGTCCTCATTCTCCACAGATACAATGAGCGTAGCAGCCATCAGTGTTTCCTACATGTAGGCAGGCTACAAAAGCATGCATTCAGTTGATTCTGATTATACAGTGCATGATGGGAGGAGATGCATCAGGAGACAGCAGGTCACTCCACATCTGGCCCTCTCACTCTGATTAGGACGGTGCTGTGCAGCGCTAAGTCTCATACTAACACAAACCTGTGTGTTTGTGTGCGTTGTTGTGGGCGCGTGCGTGCCTGTTCACAAGGCAGTGTGTTATGCACACAGATTTGTGTGTGCGTGTGCATGGGCTTGGTTGGGAGGGAATGTTACGACATTAATCTGCTTGGCACCGACTCTGCTCTGTGTTGGCACGTTTCTTCCTTTCACGCAGACAATGTCAAATACCTATCCACAGGAGGCTGTGGCCATCCATGCTAGTAGATGAAGATTGGATGATTGATTCTCAGCAAAATCTGTTTGAGATGTTCAAATGTCTCTAAATATAACTATAGAAATAACTTTAGAAAATGCCACTTTTTTAAAATTTGATTTTAGTGGAAGAGTTGAAATGAAGGGAGGGGATATAACCAAATTTAAATGATGGCTTGACCATCTGCCAAATGTTCTTGTCTTCCTTTTAAGTTTAAAGATAGAAGAGTCATACGGGTCACATGCATGAAAATGTAAAGCTATAGAATCCACATGGGTAGCTCAGCTGAGCATAAATTCAGAATTGCAGTTTGTCTCTGGATAGGGCAGGTTACCCTTTTCTCCCTGCTTCCAGTCTTAAGTCAAAGCTCATCAAACTGGCTGCGGGGTGTAACATACTGTATTGATTTATTGAGTTTTGCAAGAAAGACAATGAGTATATTTTTATCAGGCAGGCAAGCAATAATTCACTGCTTCTGGTAATAGCTGGAAGTGGTTCTTGTTTACGGTCAGTTGCTTTTTTTTTTTTCTTTTACATCTCAGATAGGCTTGTAGGTGGGGGATTTATTTATTTATTTTTTTTGTAACCCATGGACGGAGCTAGTTTAGTTGTTTTTCTTTTCTAATGCAAAGCTGCGCTAACTGGTTCCCCTGGCCAGTTTCAACTGCAGAGTAGTTAATTGATTGAATGTATGGCTATTGAGTTCACACTGGCATTATGCGGTGTACATAACACTATACAGCATATACATTATATACTAACTTGAAGAGTACTTTGAGGACTCAGTTTCCCACAAAACCCAGACCTTGTGATCAGACCAGCGTTATATTGAACAAGCTGTTTCTTTGTTTGTGTTAGATTTTGCTTAATCTTTGACAATCAAACACTAAGTAGCTTGTCACACGATACTAAAAACATACTCAAGGATGTAATATTGATTCCCACTTCCCCAAAACAATTTTTTGGAGCTAAAAAGTGGCTAAAACAAGCTGTGTGCTGAGCTGGTCCACAGTTTTGATCGCTATGCTTTAAAGCCTCAAATCCAAACTAAAATCTTTTAGCTTTCCAACCAGCTTCTTATTTCTGCAATTTCTAGTCACATTGTGATCCAGCTTTATGTCTTTTCCTCCTAGCGTAAGATTAGGAGGTTTCATAGATGCTCTTCCTGCTTATCTTCCTGTCCCCAACTCTTTCATTTTTATCCCCGTCTTCCTTTCTCTGTTTCTCGCTCTCCCTCCTTCTGCATCTCTCTCAAGCATACTAATGTCCTCCTTGTTGCCTAGGTAACTATTATGGGACCCCCAAGCCGCCAAGGCAGCCCATCATTGGGACAGTGATTCTCAGTGATGCAGGCTCCCATCAGTCCACCCCAACACGCACGAAGTCCTACAATGACATGCAAAACGCCCGCGTAGTGCCTGCTGACGACGACGATGACGACCAGGCCACGGAAATGAACAACAGTTTTACAGGTGAGGGCAACGCTGCCGATCCCAAAGTTTGGAAATCCAGCTTTCCTTGGTTTCCGCATGTGTAGCATTCCCCGCGTGTGCTTTGCTTCTTCTCCACTGGATGTTTGTTTAAGCGTGTCTCGGTAAACATGTATGTGCCCAAGATTAGGAACACAGAAGGAAAGAGATAATGTGTGTATGTTTATTATCCTCTCCTCTGCTGTACGGTGATGGGTGTCTGGCGGTTACATCATGTCTTTGTGATGCTGATTCCTTTTCTGTGAGCCTCCAAACACTGCCATCTGCCTGTGAGGAGGGGTGTAGTGGGGGAAGGTTTAGATTACAAACTGCACTCAGTGTTCAGAATTTTCTCCTTGCCACCACCTTGCTCTGGTTTCAATAACTACACTATTTTTTTTAAAGCTTTCTCACTAAATTGCCCCTAACATTTACTCACATACCAATTCTGAATATTTGTCCCGTGGCTGATTGAAATCATGTTTATGCCTGCTGATTCTCAGCATATGTCAAGAGATTAGCTGCTGTTATAAACTAATTCCTAAACAAAAAAACTAAAGAATGAGCCAAAGTTTTTCACGATTTTCTTTCTTCTGAGGGGGTTTATCCTGTTTTGAGTGCAAGACATGGTGTCTTGTTTTTTTGTTTTTTTTAACTTGATCCTGTGAAACTATGCCCTCTCTGTGTCCCCCTGCTAGGCTGCCAGAGTGTTGAATTTGCATTTGATCAACCCTGAAAAGCCCACGGAAGTGGTGGAGGATATTTGGCCAAAACTGGGGAAGGAATGGGAATGGGGGTTGGGATTGACTAGCTTTAGGAGAAAAAGGCCTGTGGGCAGAGAGGTAAAACGGGTGGGGGTCAAAGTGAGTTTGAGAGACAGTTGCTGAGGAAATTAGCATATTCCTGTGACCCTTTTCAATACACTAGAAATGGGCGGGAACCAAGCAGAAGAAGGGAGAAGTGCTAGCACTTTAGTGTGGCTAGAGTTGCCTGATGTGGTCTAAAGAGAATAAAGACTGAGCATGTTTGCTTTTTTTAATCTCTTCCTTTCCTGCATGCATGAAATGTGATTATTATTTTGTTTGTTTTCTGTTGTTGTGCTGTGTTGTTGTTACGTCACCCAGGATCCTTAGTACGTAGTCTCTTTCCCTCTCCTTTGCTGTGCACAGGTAACCCTAACGACCAGGATGAGAGCCGCAGCGGCATTCTCCGGCCGTACCCTGCACGTGACAATGCTCTATCCTGTGTTCTGAACAATGCGGCCACCTCTACTGCAGAAAGCGGGCAGCAAACCCTTGCAGAACCACAGGTCTCTCCAGAAGACCCGCTGGGACCAATGCCTGAAAACTGGGAGATGGCTTATACTGAGAACGGGGAACTTTACTTCATAGAGTATGTATCAGCAGACTCTCGACGCCGCCTGTTTATACATTTTTTTTTGGCCATGGCTCACGCTGTAGTCGGTGTTTTCTGCATTTTACCTGCACTATTATCCCTTTTGTTCGTCCAGTTGCTTGTCTTCCCACTTGATTTGGTTTTTAGGCCTTCCCAGCCAACCTGCCCAGCCCCCTGGGTGCTACTGCTTTCCTGTTAATCCCTGCATGTCCCGATCTCAAAAGGAGATCACATCCTGATCACCTGACTACCTCCACCTCTCTGTCCTCTCTGCAGCACGGCAAAGGCACAACACCAGGACATGGCTGTGTATTTTCAGAGCTTGTATGTTCATTTCTGCTATCACTGAATTACAGAATGTTCTTGTTTAACAATTGAGGGAAAAGTCAGGTCGCTTACTGTTTATTTCCTTGCTGTGCCTCTCTGTTCTTTTCATTTGTGTTTGCAGCACACCTTCTGTCCGCTGTAAACTTGCTGACGTGTTTTTCCTAATTCTCATTGATGCATTCGTGTCCCCCTGCTGTGTCAGTCTGACGGCCTGTGTTGAATTATTCGGTTCTCTTGTTTGCTTCCTCTCAGCCACAATACAAAGACCACATCATGGCTGGATCCTCGGTGTAGAGACAGAGCCTCCAGACCGCTGGAAGAGTGTGACGATGATGGTAAGCTTCTATTCCTCATTTATTAAATCAAAGCGTTCATCCACACTCCTGTGTAGTGGTTCAGGAACAGCAGGGGATGCTCGGGGTCTCAGAAGTGAGGCTCCTCTTGTTTATTGTTGTGATGCTGTTGTTAATTTCTGGTGCTGTTTTTAGTACACTCATTTGGTTTTGATTGAAAGATTTGTTAGAAATTGGAATGTGCTACATTTGTCTTGTTGTTAGCTCTACTGTCATCAAAACCTGACATAATTTTCAAATAAACAGAAAAAAACATTTGATTAATTCCAAATGACACTTTGTTTACAGCTCACTCCAAACACAAATTGCATAATTACCCCATCAAGTGGTGAAATCTAGAATGGCACCCCAAGTCTCACTAGATTTCTCAGGGCATTTTGAGATGTTGTTATAGCCCAAGTCAGTCTTTTTCTAAGGGTTTTCCCTTTTTCTTTGTCTTTCTCTGACTGGTCACGTCATTCCTTATTTGCTTTGGATTCCTGCATCTATGATCCACCTTCCATCTGCTATCATCCCTTTTTTTTCCTCTTCATTTTCTCTTCTTTGTTTCATCCTGCTTTGTCCTTGGAGAAGAAGGGATACATACAGAAGACCTGGAGAGTGATCTAGGTAAGGTTTTTGGAGGTTTTATGGAGGATGTTTTGCTATAATAAAATTATATTATTTCAAAGATGCCATTCAAAACTGATCATCTCAAAGAGGAAATTTAATTGGGCATCGGTTTCAAATGCAAGGCCCTGAATTCTGTAAGGAAGATATATTAATTTAGTTTAGAGCAAAGGTAGCTGCAAGGGTTTAAATGAGTTGTTTTTTTAAAAAAAAAAAAAGCAAAAACAAGCATGCATGATGCTCTAGTGCAGGGGTGTCCAACTCCAGTCCTCAAGAGCTACTGTCCTGCAGCTTTTAGATGCATCCCTGCTCCAGCACAGCTAAATCAAATGGTTGGATTACCTCTTCAGCATGCCATCAAGTTTGGCAACGGCCTGATAACAAGCTATTCATTTGATACAGGTGTGTCGGAACAAGGATGCATCTAAAAGTGCAGGACAGTAGCTCTCGAGGACTGGAGTTGGACACCCCTGCTCTAATGCAAAGTTATATTTTCATCTCATGGGTGGCGAGGGATGATGACCATAATATATTCTACTGGATTTTGTGGAAAAAAAAATGTTTTTTTTTCTCGAATATCTCACAACATTATCAAGCAGAACTATTAGTAAGAATACATCAGAATGGATGTTCAATCTTTAATCTGCCCGCTCCAAACTACAAAGCCTGTGTAATGTCTGATTTCACCCACGTGAGAATAGTGCAGTGAAGATGGCGTCAGTTCAAGGATAGCAAATAAATCCGTCCAGTGTACCATCATAACTTGCATCTTAGTACATGTCGATTTTTGGCTGTTGGGTTTTATATTTCTTGCTCTTCTATCTAGATATATCTCTATAGGCTTTAGGCTTGTAATGAAATCCCAGTATTTATCCATCACATGCATTACAGTGAAATATACTGTATGCTATTGTTGGACCTGAATTTTTTTCCAAGATTCTTGTTTGTTTTAGGAGATCTGACTCATGTAATCTGCATCGGATGCAATAAAACGTGATATTTTACTGCATGAACAAGAAGAGTTATTAGCCCTAAGTGCACTAGTACCATTTGTAATCCGTTATACTGAGGTTTCACTGGGGACACAGGTACATATATGCACTCAGAGTTTTCTCGCAAGCAGGCAAATTGCTCAGCTGCTGATTCTCATCCCATTTGCAAGTAACACAAACAGCCATGCAATGGAACGCAAGCTCGGTCTTAAACAAGACTCTGAATGTCTGGCTTCGAGCCTTTATTATTCCAGGCTGCTCAGATGCAGACGGTCTGTGATTATTGATTGTGAAATCTAGACTCTTATAAAAGTGTTTACTGGACTTCAGAGAAGCCCACAGGAACACAAGGAGGTAATGTCTTTGTCTGAAATCAAATACAGCGAGATAGGAGATCTGAGATGCCAACATCTTAATGGGAACATGTCAGTTTAATAGGCGCGTGGTCATGAAATGTGGTTAGGTCTGTGTACAATGTGTAGGGGTGTGTTCACAGAGGTAGTGATGTAATGTATGGTAATACTTAGCAAAATAACTGCATCATGCTTTTCAGTTATTTATTAAATGGTCAGACTACATTTGTAGCCACATGTCTTTGCGGTCTTGTTTGAAGCTGTTTGGTGTTATTTTCTCAGTTATTGTGTTTTGGCCATAATGAGGATGTTAAAATTGGTTACAGGCAGCTGGAGAGAGATCCAGCTTATTATTTAATAATACTTTATTACCCATGGATTGAAATCCTTACGATGTAAAGGGAAAAGAGAAGAGTTTGTGCTCCAAGCACAGTTTTACAAAAAGTAATAACCAGGGGTGCACATAAGTGGTCCGCAGCTGCACATTCGCTGTCAAAATAAAAGACGCGCACCAGATAAGAAGTTGCAACGCGCGTTTGCGGATTTTCACAGCATATTCTGCACCACATCTCTGTGCGTTCATCATTTGTTTGAAGCCAGCTCACCTTCTGCAACCACTTTTCCAAGAATACGCGCTTCTTTTGCTGTTCGGACTCCTTCTGACATTTCTTTGGAGGTGGAGGAACACCAAAGTAACTGCTTAAAGGAGCTTGCTTCTTCGACATCTTTAAGAGTTCGAAACAAATGTCTGTCATCCTCCAGAAAATCTTATGTACGCAAACGCGCGTTGCAACTTCTTATCTGGTGTGTGTCTTTTATTTTGACAGCGAATGTGCACCTGCGACCACTTATGTGCACCCCTGGTAATAAAGCTGAAGTTTTAACATGGACGATGAAAAGTGTTTTTCAGTGGTCAGCAGGACAAAACCAAAACTACAATTTCATCCCCTTTTGGCATGTATGTTAAAATCCATTGTTGGGATAAAGGCAGCATGTCCTTTCTAGTGAAATAGTTTTTCTCCTATAACTGTGGGACTGAAAGACTGTGTTACCCAAACCAAACTATCCCACTGAGCTCTGCTAAAATGTAATTTTTGTCTTCAATGCTGTGTACCTTCTCTATTTCAGAGCTGCCTCCAGGATGGGAGAGGATAGATGACCCAGTGTATGGGGTGTACTATGTAGAGTAAGTGAATCTCCTTATTGGCAGCTTGCAAAGACAAACGGGGTTTCTCCAGATGAAACACCCTTTTACAAATCTCTTCTCTGCTTAAGTGAATCTGAGACTAATCAGTCTCCAAGTTATTATCTTGTTCTCTCTCCCTCTCGCCCTCTGTCTCAGTCATATAAACAGGAAGACTCAATATGAGAACCCGGTGGGGGAGGCGCGGCGTCGAAAAATCCTTGAGCAGCAGCAACAGCCGCAGCCTCCAGAAGGTGAGCGGTATATTCGAGGTTCGTTTCCTGCCCTGGCACGGCACCATTTCTTTCTTTCTTCATGTCTGTCAGTGTCATGTCCTTATAGTTTGTCCACTGCTATCCAGGGCTTTGGCCAGACTTCTTGTCTCTGAATTAATTCGACTTTAACGGGGGGGGGGGCAATATAAATATATATTATTGTTACTGAAATCCAAAGGATTAAAAATGGATTCTCATAAGGACGTTTCACAAAAGTAGAACTGGCCCAAGCCAGGGGTTGTCTTTGATGTTTAGGTTTTAATTTATGTGATTTATAGTCATAAGTGCCATTTTGTATTTGATCATTTATCCTGCATTACCATGAAAAGGCAAGAATGATGTTTGCTTTAGAGATTCAAAAACTTTGAGTTGGCAGTCGAGGGTGAAAAGACTGAAAGAGGTGAGGCAAAGATACATGCATGAGGATAAGGGCTCACGATGATGCACTAACAGTAATAAAATGCATTGAAACGCAGTATATTAGCAGCAAATTAACTGGCCTGCTTGCTATACTAATGCAACAGTATTCTGCCTTTATAGCCATATGCTCTATTCTTATTTCTTAGCTGTGCCAATCCACGAGCAAATTCAATTGGTTCCAGTATCTCTTCTTTTTTTTTCATCTCAGAAGTAAACTTTGTCTATTATTTATTCATTCAAACTCAGATATGATCAACTCAGTTTAAGTCACTGCTGTTCAAGGTACGCAAAAAATTCAATACAGTGGCAGACAGTCTAGTCTAATGGCAACGCAACACAGACACAACTGCTGTGATTTAAAAGCTGCCTGTACGTCCATAAGAACATCGGAGAACAGAAGTGACTCACTCATAAGTAACTCAGCATATTTTTAAAAGTGCCACTGACTGCATGAAAACATTACTCTTCACACGCTCCACAACCCACAAAATGTGATAACTGCATTTCACAGTTTGCATGATGTAAGTCAAAGAATAACAGAGTAACAACATCCATTTCTATTAATTGTTTTCATTTGTTTTAACAGTACTAACACTCAGACTGTGTAAAGTGTTTGTAATATGACGCTTTTGCGACAACGGATATAATTTTGCTGCATAACATTTGCTGAGATCAACAGTATGATATACACGACAAAAAAACACTAGTAGAAGTACAGATAAGTATGAATAGTACTTCCTTTCAGCTCCGTGTTTGTGTGTATTTTGCTGTTAAGTGTTTCTGTGTGCATGTGTGGCATGTAAATACACCTCTGTGTCGCGCGTGTGTGGATTAACGTTTGGATACAAATGTGTCTGTGCAGAGTGGATAGAGGAGCACTCCTCTGCAGCAGCTCCACTGGCAAACTACGCACCAAACCATCTGGAGACCTACAGGGACCCACAGGTCCCACCAGCTCTACCTCCTGTCCCTACAGGAGTCAAACGTAAATCATTATGTTTATAGACTTTATATATTATTACTCTTTGTTTTTTCAAAAGAGTTGTTTCAGCTTGCTTTTTCTTTGTCTGTTTGTGGGTGGCGTTACTCAGGAGGTAATTTTTGGAGTCCATTTGGATCTGGATGTGAATCCAGGAATTTTTGGAAGGATTCTATACAGTTTACAATAGAGCAAAATTGGACTTTGCACACAATCTTCAGAAAAACAAACTGAAAAAATATGATCATAAACCAATCCAGAAAGCTTTCTGGAACTGATTTCGTGTCTTTGTTTAGGGAATTTTTAGCTTTGGCTGAGAAATAGCCTTTTACTACTTTTTTTTTTTTTTCATTATGCGTTCTTAAGAGTCCCAAAACTACATCCTGTACAAAATACTGTGCAGTCCACCTAATAGCCTTAAATGGTACATTTCATAGAACAGTCAGTTTCCGAGAAAACAGCTCCTTTGTCGGGGATTAAGAAATCTTGCCAATTTCCCAACTTCTGTTATTATACAAAGCATTGAAGAAAAATGTGTACCTCGACCATCAATGCATTATTGTGAGATGGGAAGTAGTACTGCAAAAAGGCATACTGTATATTGCAAACAAATACAAACCAAAGAAAATAATAAAGTAAAGAAAGTAGGATTCAAAGGATGCCAGACGAACACAGTGTCCAGTTTTAAAACCCACCAAGTTGGTTTGGGATGAACTGAACAGAGCTGTGAAAGCAAAGCAACCTAATAAATGCAACACTTTTGGGAAAATTCTGCAGTAACATTAGGGGCATATTCATTCAGAATACATGTTGTAAAATGATTTTACACCGAGAAATACCAACTGGAGAAGTGGGTGTGGTTTGACCAGTAGTGTTGTTTGAGTGAAAACAGGAAAGTCATTTCAAAAACATTCATTTTTGTTTTCATTTCCACTAAAAATTACAACTGTGCCTTTTCTTTCATTTTTATAGTCATCACATATTTAACTGCAGAAATTCATGTGACTTCTGAATCTGAAGGACAAAATTCCCAACATGCCACCTAAAAGTTATTTGTGTTCTGTAATGTATGTTATGCAGATTGATACAAGAGTTTTTTTCTGCCCCACTCTGCAGGGGGGAAACCTTTCTTTACAAGAAACCCAGCAGAGCTGAAAGGAACCTTTATCAACACAAAGCTGAAGAAAAGCTGCCGCGGCTTCGGTTTTACTGTGGTTGGAGGAGACGAGCCAGATGAGTTTCTACAGATCAAAAGTCTAGTGCTGGATGGGCCTGCAGCTTTGGATGGCAAGATGGAGACAGGTGCAGTACATGACCACCATCCACAGAGGGCACTGTTTTCTTTTTAAAAACGTTGTGTTGTCGTTTTCTGAATGCATCTCTTTATTCTTTGAGTCTAACCGCCACACAGCTGTGATTAATGCCAGATATCACTAACAGTGTAATGTGAATCTGGCCTGGTAGGGGTTTTAACTGTAAACGGCAACATTACCAATATTGTGATTTTTCTTTGTGCAGGTGATGTCATAGTCAGTGTGAATGACACCATTGTGCTGGGCTACACCCATGCTCAGGTTGTGAAGATCTTCCAATCCATCCCAATCGGCTCCATGGTCGATCTGTCTTTATGTCGTGGGTACCCGCTGCCCTTTGACCCTGATGACCCCAACACTAGCCTGGTGACCTCGGTCGCAATATTGGACAAAGAGCCTATCATCGTCAATGGACAGGAAACGTTTGACCCACCTTCCAACCAGGCCGGACCCATTAACGGCTTGCGTGAGCCACGGCCGCACAGCCCGTCAGCCGAGGTGGCGTCTAACGGCTCACACGGCTACACCAGCGATGTGGTCACCTTGGCCTCGTCCATAGCCACCCAGCCCGAGCTCATCACTATCCACATGGAGAAGGGAGACAAAGGTTTTGGCTTCACTATTGCTGACAGCCTGACAGGGGGGGGTCAGCGGGTCAAACAAATAGTGGACTATCCGCGATGCCGTGGCCTAAAGGAGGGAGATATTCTGATGGAGGTCAACAAAAGAAATGTCCAAAATATGAGTCACAACCAGGTGGTGGACCTGCTGAGCAAATGTCCCAGAGGCAGCGAGGTCACTATGCTGGTGCAGAGAGGTATGTATTACATGTCTTATAAATGTATATCAACAGGGGCGGAGAAACAGATGCAGGTAGTCAAGTTTTGACATGAAAGGCTATGAGATCAAATACACAAAAGAATATAGTGCTGAACAGACAACAGCTTGAGCAGTTGGCACACTAAGAGTAATAAGGGGGGGAAAAAAGCAGCAGAGACAAGTGAGGAGGAGAGTGGGTGGCAGAATGAAAATTGGACGGACCAGAGCGGATGAAATGAGAAGAGGTAAAGAGACGATGGGATGAATTAGAATGACTGTGGACGAGCAGATGAGTGTGGGAAGGAGTGGGAGGACGGGTAAGAGCTGAGATGAATGAATGAGAGGGGGGAGGAGCACGTTAGGTCAGGGACTTGTATATCAGAGTGGGCCTTCACTTTTACTACCTGATGTTAGTTATTTGACATGTTGAGCGATTGGTGTGACTTCTCATCTTCTGTTTTGATGTGTTTTATTTCCAAATTACCCTGGAAATTACTTTGGTCCTGAAAGCATCCTGAAAAGTCATTGTTGAACAATTTCGATTCTGGCTTCAGCTATAATGGTTGTTTTTTTTTGAGGGGGGGGGAGGGTGTTGTGTTGACGTGATTGTGGCCGTTTCATTTCTCAATCTGCTCCCTAGCCAATCTTGTTCCGAGATGTTGCACTTTTGACCTGAAACGACCCGGAGTTAAACGTTTCTCTCGCTGAAATGTCAACAAATCATTTTGCGTGACAGAGTTTAGAGTATTCACGTGGCTACTGAATGACATTCAAGGTCCCTCGTTTGTGTTGAGTCCTTATTGTTGTTAAATTGTCATTCATGTTGGCTGACCCAGATCTGTATTAGTGGCAGGTTGCACCCCACATCAATTATGTCCTCTAATGAGCTGACCTTGTGCACTGCAGCTGGAATAACACCACTGTATTGTGTTAAATGTCAGCATCATTATGGACCAGTGTGGGAGAGAGAATAATATGGATGCAGAGCAGTATTTCCCCCTGACAGAGCAGAGAGGGAGAGGTGCAAAAGGAAGGAGGAGGCCATAGGCAGTCACTGGTGACTGACAGCAACGTAGATCATCTCCATTATGTTTGATATCAACCTGCCATTACTGTTGGATCAGGTGAGTGACCAGGTGATGAAGGACAAAGTACACAACCACAGGCTGCTGCATAATACCTTTTATTAACAGCTGACATCCAGTTCAAGGTCACGGGGTACCTGGAACCTATCCCAGCTGTCATAGGGTGAAAGGTGGGGTACACCCTGAATAGGCTGCCAGTCTAGCGCAGGGCTGCTGTCTGAGAATAACATTGATAACTGTGAGATAAACCTCGTAAAAGCCTCTAAACAAAGACTGCCAGTTCAGAGCTTTGATGACAAAAGATGACCTCGAGCAAAATTCAGAGAGAAGGACAAAACTGTTACAATGTGACTTACATCTGCAAGCATGCAGTGTGCGCTGACCAATGCAACATCTTTGAAGTATGTTTAATGCAAATTTCACTAAAGACCATCTTATGATACTATCAGAGTAGCTGTTCAAGTGACTATTGAGCACACATTATATAAATCTGCCTTTGCATGTTTCTTTCAAGTAGTCTTCAGGAATAGTTCTCTAGGCTTCTTGAAGGACACTCAAAGCTCTTCTTAGGAAGTTAGTTGGCTGCCTTTTGTTCCATTCTCTATCAAGATGATCCCACAATCTTTAAATAATGAGGTCTGGGTTCTGAGGAGGCCAATCCATGACTGATAGTGTTCCATTATCAGTTTTTTCTTCTACCCAGATATGCTTTTCCTGCATTAGCAGTGTGTTTGGGATCATTATCATGTTTGAAACTTAAGCCGTTGCCATTTAGATAGATAGCACTGATCTGATGATACTTTCCTGCATCCATAGTTCCATAGATTCTGACACCACTGTCTGAAATCCAGTCCCTAACCATGGTTCGATCTGCCTTATGTTTTACAGATGGCTATAAAGGCTACACATGGTCACACATGGCTTCTGACCTTCCATTACTGACAATGATTTGAACCAAAGTGGGGAAAAAAACCTGCCATTAATACCTGTTGCCACTGATTTTTCAGTCCAGATATTTGTAGTTTGGCACTTCTCAGCCAGTTTCCCTTCCTAAAGAAGTCAAGCTTCTTGACAGCCCGAGACCATTTTTGATGAGTAAACAGTAGATGGATCAAGTGAGGGGCCGAAAAATCCAGCAAAGATGATGAGTCACATCTTTGCTGAATTTTTTTCCCTGTTTTTTAGAGACATACTTGATTGTGTTCATCTGCTGTAGATAGGTGTTTGTTTGTTTTTTCAAATTGTATTTAATTTTTTTTAAAGACATGTGCCAAGCTTTGCATTAATATCTCTTTGGGAATAACTCAATTTCTTGTGCAAAAAATCAGACCTGTTAACTTCAGGATTGTTTGTTGATTTTAGATACAAAATTGGTAACAAATGATGTGTTTTTGCAAAAAGGTTAACGCGCCTAAAGACACAATTTAACATTGGTTCTTTGCTAAGTTGTTTGACACGAATACTGGTTTATCCCAGTATCCTCAATTAGGTGCCTTTTTATATTTTAATAGTTCATAGGTCAGTATTAAGTGGCTTACCCAAAAAAAAGGAAATTCCTCAGAAAATGGTCAGGTACAAGGATGGGAAATCCTGGAGAGCTATTGCTCAAGACCACTTTAAAAATTAGAAAGTCTGATACATTTGGAAGCAAAATGAAAAAAATAAAAATGAGAGATGACTTTTGCACAGAACTGTATGTAAAAACACCTGCCTCAAACAAGTACCAGTCCTGGTTCTGCCCTCCATGCCAAGCTGGACAAGAGTATAGCAGGAGTCTTTCCTTAGTACTAGCATGAGAGATGCCCAAGTTGATATCGTACAGTATTGTCAGGTATAGCTTGCACGTGTTTAAGAGTGTAAAAAGCCACCTTTAGTTGATCAAAAGAAAATTAACTTTGAAGGCATTTATCAAAAAGCTGTCCGTTCGATAACTAGATCACGTTAACTGTCGATTAGGTGATTTTAAAATGCCATTATGGTAAATTATGAGTAGGTGTACGTGACAGATTAACCAATAAATATGAAAAATAGTTTATGGTTGTAACTGTTGTTCTGATCGAGATTTGTGTTCTGTTTTCTAAGACTTATGCTGTGACCTTTCAAGGATCGCTAGTAGCTAGCACATAATTGTTCCCAAACAACAGTTATAGGAGGTAAAAAGAGTGAGATAAGAGGAAAAGCAGAGGATGAGAAATATGAGAACTGGGGATCATGTTTTGAGAAACTGGAGGTGGAGGATTAGAGGAGAGAGTGTGAGATTTGCTGAACAGCCCTGAAAGTTCAGCAAGGGGAGCATATATGAGGGGATTGGTTTTTGAGATGGAGAGGAGGAGGAGGAGGAGGAACAAGGTGGACTTCAGCTAGAAGAGAAGTTTAATCTGTTCATCTGTGACTCATCAATCTGCGTCGTCTGACTCAGTCAGCAGAGTCCGGTTTTAGGAGAAGGCGCAAATCACAAGGTCAGAACATCACAGTGATTTATCACCAGGATTGTTTTCCATTCAAATATGACAGCTATTTTTCTGTTTCCCACGCCGGCTGCAATTTTTAGTCTGCTTTTCTTTTAATACAAAATATTCTGTGGCAAAACTAGAAATAGATCTTCATAGGTTGAGAAAATGTGCAAAACAAAACCGAACGTAGTTTAAGGGTTTTTTTTTGTTTGTTTTTTTTTTGTTTTTCTAAGAGTCAGATTGAGTTGTCTCTATTATCGCATATGCCCAACAAAGTGAGAAAACATCTTCTGGAGTCGTACACTCGTTTGTCCCTGTCGCTCTGAGGCAGCATTGCTCTGAACTGTGTCAGGGCAGTTTGGTGGTGGTTAATGTGAGATAATGTGCACAGTGAGTTCAGAAGCTCTGTGACAGAACACATTGGGTGTGCATTTGCAATAACTGTAATGCTCCCTGCAGTGACGTAACAGTGAAATGAGCAGAGCCACATTGGCAATCGCTGCTCCTCCAAATGTGTAGTTATCGAACATCTTGAGCAGAGGATTTCAAAGTTCTGGTGACTGATTTTTAGAGAGCCTTCATATTCTGAATGGCTTCACAGAATAAAAATGCTTCATGTAAAACAAAAAAACTTTAGGTGTAGGTGGATGGTGGTTTATTTTGGACATTGTAGGTTTTAGGGTTGTTGTTTTTTTTAACATTAGGGATGTGGTTGTTGCAGTGTTTTAACGTCTGCTGTATTTCTGAGATGGGAAGGTTCACTTTGCTGTGAAGATTAAAACAGATGTGAAGTAAAAACCCTCCTTTAGTCACCACCTGTGCTGCTAGATAGTAACATGACATGAACTATGGATGATTAAAATGTTCTTTCCTCACTACACTCTTGCTGCACTATTGGCCTTACAGGCTACACTTTGAAGAGTCTAGATCTAGAGGAAGGCAGAATGTGTGTGCAATTAAAATTAGACGTGCAAAAGTACCCTGTACAGGTGAAGGAAGTACATGTTAAACTCCTGCATAGCAGAAGATATTAAAAATCCAAAACATAGTTGTGGATAGTGTTCTCGAGCAGGCGGGTATTTTTCTAAAATCGAGTCTAATTTCTACTAGTTTATCACTTTACCTGCCCTGATCTAAAACCACTGTACAAATAAATCCACTCTCATGTGACTAATGTGCAATGAGGAAGTGTGGATTGCAAGATGTACCTTTTAGCATTTTAATAGATTTTAATTTTTTTTTTCTTAGAAAACTTTAAAGATAACATCTGGTGTTCTCAACTGCATGATTCTTCTATGTAAAGGAGGCCAGGCCAACTATGACTCCATCTTGTCTTCCCATCGTTGTTGCCATGACAATCGTGCACAGAGCTCCTGTCCCCTGAGAGACAGAGAGAAAGACGAGAGAAAATGAAAACCCGGAAGAAAGGAGAAATAAAAATGGAGAGGAAATAAAGGCATTAGAAGGAAAATGCAATAAGAGATGAAGAGGAAGTGAAGGCAATATCATTTAGGGTAGATGAATGGAGAGAACCCCATTGGATAATGGGACAATTCTTATATGTAGTGAAGGGACAAATATTTACAGATTTGTCTCATGCTGTACACCCTCTGACCATGTATATAGAAAACCTGGAGGAAGGACCATTCGCACTCTTCACGCTGTGTGGGCTCTGCATAGACCCACCAAGGCCACAGCATCAGTTGCACATTGAAATAGTGAGCCACTCACAGTGCTGCAGATTCAGTTTAAAAAAACCCTCAAGCTGTTTCACTGCTTGTCACTCCAAGATAAAAGAACGCTCCCCCCTGCATGCATACTTTCTACCTACATGACAATGGGGGGGGGCAAACCTTATCTCAGGTCAAACCTACTCCATCATACAGAGGATTTTCTTTCACATGCATACTTTCAGTCTACTGAACACAAATGTCAACTGGTTTGTTGTAATATTGCAGCTTTCTAATGTGAAAAGCCATTTTCACATTTTCTCGCATATACATAGACAATATAAAATTGAAAAATACAAAAGTACTATTGGACACTAAACAGTCTTTAACCTGTCGACTTCCCAGTACAACGTGCATGTGATGCCCAGTTACGCCAGTGTGAGAATAGAGTAGCTAACTGTCTGGGAATCCAAAGCAAGTGAGTAAAAAAAACTTGTGTGCAGCTTGAGAGTCGTTCAGTAATTATGCCATTAACGTCTTTATCTGTAATGCTGTGTGATGTCACAAGCATACTTCTCTACTGTAAAAGGAGAGGAATCTGCCTTCTAGACACTGATACTCAAAGCCACTTCTAGATTGTTTACATCCTTTCCCATATGAATGCTAATGGATGCTATTTTAGTCTTTCCGTCTAAAGATCGTCTCAGTATTAATAAATGCTTACCTTTTAAGTTGGCCTTTTGTTCTTAATCATCATTTCAGAGTCTTTTAAAGAGAACTACGTTTATTTATGGAATATTGAGCATGGTTTTACCGGAATACAACAGGATTATGGAACAGGTGCCTAATGTAAAGTGTGTGTGTGTGTGTGTGTGTGTGTGTGTGTGTGTGTTCTCTGCATAAATAACCGCTCACCTTCTTGAATGTGTGCCGTCATCACATATAGCGTGTATCGCTCTACGTATTTATTAATACTTCTCGTGAGCTGCGTGTGTGCACAAACATGCAATCAGCATACTTATTTCGCTGAGCCTCGGCTGCTTGTAAATGTTACATTCGAACAGATCCAATCAACTTTGAATTCCATGTATACAACACATCAACATCACAATGCTAGATTAAGTTAAGCAGATTTAAAGACTGCATCACGCATGAAGATGCAAAGCTACCGTTCTAGCTGGCACACACTTCGGTGGGTGAATTTAGAGCAGGGGTCAATATGAGTTTGTTCCTCTAATTTCTATTCCCCTTTAGTTGCGTGCTCAAATTTATCAACCGTACGGCCATAGTTGAGTTCAATTTCTATACCCTTAATGCTGATTATGGTGACGTTGTTGCCCGCTTGGAGATTTTCAGAGGTTGTTTAAAAGTTAAGGATCTTCACTAACCTTCCACACTGGCTCCACAGTGCTGTAAAAAGAAACCATTATTATTGACATCTGACCTTGTTGTGTATGTCCATCCTGGGCTAGACACACCCACACATTCACTCTGACGCTCTCTCTCGCTCAAGAAAAAAAACCAAAAAACAAGCATCCCTCTGCACGTCAGCAGTTGTGAGATGTTCTACTTGCTCCAGTAGCTGCCCCCCTATAATATGAGAGAGAGGGAGAGAGAAAATAGGGATAAATTATGAATCACGTAGAGAGAGGGGCTTTGCAGCAACAGAGTTTTAACATTTAATGATTTTTTTGCCAATGCAGCAGAAAGAGCCTAAGATGGATGCTTGCATGTTGTTGCGTGTTTTCATGTCACTGGAAGTTTCCATTAATAATCCCTGCATGTGCCGGTCCGTTAGCTGCTTTATATTTGTATTGGTCTTGACAGCATAGATGGAGGAGTTGTCTGCAACAGATCAAAGGTCTGCAATTAATATAGATATGTTGCACTGCTGCTCAATTCTTATGCTTAACAAAACGGACTGCCATCGTTGTATACGGAAGGACTTGATTGCCGTGGCAACAGCAACTCCTTGTCCCGATCCCGCCTCACGTCGTTCATGCATTCATTTGTCTATTTTTGTCTCGGCGCACTGTGCCGTAGTAAGAGACGGGCAAAGGTGATTTAAGACAGGAAAATAGCGTTCTTGGAAAGCGATTCACAAGCTGTGTGTAGGTCAAAGCAGTCAGGTGGAGTCTGAGCCGATAGGTTGGTCTTAGAGGTAAAGGAACATACCCACTGAATAACTGTTTGATTGTGATGGATGTGGGGAAAGGCTATTATGTGGGAATGTATATTAGTCTGCTGTGAAACATCTCTCCTGACAGCTGGCTCCATGTATTAATATTTCATTAGCACAAATGAGATTGATCGTCTTGGTGATTCTTAACACTGTATTAACTGGCACATATATGAGAGAGAGAGGGAGAGAGAGGGATAGAGGCACAACAAGTCATGGTGCACATATGAAGAGACGGGGGAGGGAACAAGAAGAAGGGCAGAGAGGGAAACCTTCTCATTGTAAGCACTGAGTTAAACAGTGGAGTTGAGAAGAGAGAAAGCGGCTCTGTAGTTACAAAGAGGATGTGCATAGTAAGGCAGAAACTCGGGCTTTCCTTTGACATGATTCGTAAACTGCTGAGCCCTTACTCTCGTGCCGGAGACGGCTGCTGTGCAGGCTGTGGAGGCAGGACTGTGGCTGCTTATGAGGACCTGTAGCTTGTACCAGCAGTACAAGGCTGCGGCAGGCGGTCAGCCTGTCTAATGCGGATAGATCAGTAGCTCTTCTTCTAGCAGCACGGGTGAGAGCGCGGAGTGGAGCGTAGGGGGGCGGAGATCACTTAGATTAGCGAGCAGCCTAGCGCAGTGTGTTGCTCAGAGAGAAAGCAACAGAGAGGAGGAGGAGGAAGAGGAGACAGAACCGGGCCAGTTGCGCTCTGCTCTGCAGCAGGAATCAAGGGTTCATCCGTTTGTCCTGGGGAGTTTTTAATAAGAGGGGACAAGTCAAGAGCACCGCAGGTCATTAATGCTCTCTCTGTCTCTCTGCCGATGTTTTGCAGGAGTGGTGCCAGCCAAGAGGAGTCCAAAGCTGGTGGTGAGTACTATGAACTCTTTCGTGTTTGTGCATTTCCTTGCGCTTTCCACTGAGTGAAATGAGTTCTATTTAAAGAACAAAAGACAGACATATGATAGCTAACTCCCGCTTTTACAGTTTCAGAAATTCTTCCCATTGTTCCTACTGCCATCATATCTCTACTTCATTCCCAGTCTGACACTTTGGCTCTCCCTACATCCTTCTCTCAGGGTTTTTTTTTTCTGCTTTTTTGTCATCTGTTTTTTTGTCTCGCTTTCTCCTTACATCCCTCCGCTCCTGCCATGCTGCCATCCTGTGACTGATTAAGCATAGCCTAGGCAGAGCAGTGTAACATTGACCAGCTGTTGGGGAGGGCACACAGCCTCAGACGAGGGAGAATGGGAGAAAGAAGCATGAAGAAAAGATAGAGAAAAAGGAGGAGAACGAGAAAAATGGATTGGCCCACAGCAGTGAATGCCTGTGATGGCCCACAGATAAAAAAGGGAGCACTGAGGCTAACTCGGAGAGAAAACGGGGCAATGTCTCCAAAGTGCACTGGAATCAAACAATTAGGGAGCTGGGGAAGCTGGATGGGGGACTTTGATAGATTGTAATGTGTCTTGTAGATGTTATTTATAAGAGAAAAGAAACTAGAAAAACTGGATGGGCAATGTGAGGGGTCTTTTGTGGGCCAGTGCAGGTATTCAAGAGTCCAAAAAGCAAATGTTTCTTTGTTTTTGCAACTCATCAGCCTGATAACAAATCAGTACAGTCTCAAATTACTGTCACCCTGTTTTACCCCCTGAGAGCCACCAAGTTGAGTTGCAGGTTCAATTCCTCCCACTTGAGAAGCAGAAACCCTTGCACCCTTGCAGCAGTTTCTCTTCATCAACATTAAAAGCCTCACCTCAGCTTGCTGGATATTGGGATTAGGATTAGTTTCAAAATGGCATTCGTCAGAGCTGTGGGTGTCACCTACTCAGATCACATGGTGTGGCGGATGGAGGAGGGGGTGGGCACTGTAAGGGGGTTGAGTGGGACCAATAGTGGCCTAGCCTGACTGTCACTTTGGATTAGCTTTCCACTGAGGAAAAGCCAGTTTTCCCTCCCTCTGTGTTATGTCAGTGAAATGTCACGCTGCATGCGACTTCATGTCAGCCCAGAACAACCGCTTTGCCTCCAGTTCAGCATCTAAATAGATGCTCACAGTAA
Organism: Copadichromis virginalis; assembly: GCF_057382275.1. Lineage (NCBI taxonomy): Eukaryota > Metazoa > Chordata > Actinopteri > Cichliformes > Cichlidae > Copadichromis > Copadichromis virginalis. The sequence goes on along the minus strand of NC_140637.1, from coordinate 22,034,597 downwards.
ACTTCCATATGCAAGAGAGACCGTGCTGTCTCAACTCATTAAGCAAGTCTGCAGTGATCAAACAAGAAGTCAATTTCACATGGCTGTAATGCAGTGCATTACTGGAATTTGACCCTTCATCTCATATAGTGTGATAAGTGAGAGACTGGGAGACTTCTATATCTTTTCTTTTTTTGTTATTCATATCAGAAAAAGTGATTAAGTAGTCACATTTGTGCTTTTTCAGTATTAGAATTATTATTAGTAATTTTATCCGTAGGAACATTTTTAAAGTTATAACCTGTTAAAAAAGAACATCAGCAAATAATAACATGATAACATCTATGCACGTTTTCTGTTTACAGGAACAGAACAAAAGGTTGAGGTATAGAACTGCATTATTAGACCATAAAAACGTAGTTCTCTTTATCTCAAACCAAGCATTCAGTGCTATGGGTGTTATTTTCATTGATGCTTAAACAGATAGAATTAACTATGGCTGTGTTTCATCTTATTTTGTCATGTGATTATGACCGTGAAGTAAACAAAACAAAAAAAAATTCCGTTAAAACGACCGACTCTGTACACCAATTTCAGTGGGTTATTTTCTCTGCAGCTGAGATTTTAGTTTGCTTTCAAAGCAGATGGCACACATTCCTGTTTCAACTCAGACCAACCTTGATTCTGTTTTCATGCAGAGAACCTTCTGCAATGAACAAAGAATCACAGGGTTTATAAAAGGCAATATCTTTGTTCATTAAAATTCCCTCATATTTCTGTCTGTCTTTGTCTCGCAACCATGGAAACCAAGGCGAGATTTTTCTTTTTTTTGTCAAAGTGGGAGATGTTCTGCTGCATCTAAAAAAGATGACCTTGGATACTTTTCTCTCTTTTTGTCCTCCATCAACTCTTTTTCTAAGTCGTCTTGTTTGTCCTCTATGTCACCCTTAACATTGACTCACTTTCTACTCTTCCTTTCTTCTCGTCTCTCTGCCCTCTATCTCCGTCTTCTGCATGTATGTTTATATCCGCCCCCATCGCTTATATACACACCCCTCAATCTCTCTCTCTCTCTCCCTCTCTCTGTTCTGTCCACCCAGCACCAGCTAGAAAGAAAAGATAGCCAGAGCAGCTCCCAGCACAGTGTGTGCAGTCATCGCAGCACCCACACTGATTCTCCCAGCCACCCACCCTCTGTCATGCCCAGTGAGGCGGTGGTTCCCACTCCTGCTGCCCCCACCCAGCCCCTGCCAGGTCTGCCCCCTCAGGATCCCGCAGATGGCACCCTCACCCTCCAGAAGAAGCCAGACCCCTTTAAGATCTGGGCACAGTCCAGGAGCATGTATGAGAGTCGACGTGAGTATTTTTTTTAAATTTTTAATTGAAGAATATGAAAATTTTGCAGACTTTAGAGTTTAAAAATTCAGGAGGACTTATTCTTTATTCTTTTTTTACCGTCTGTAAGAATGAGTACCAGCCTGTCAGTATAGATGCGATGGCTTAGATTCAAGATGAAAACGAAAAGGGAAAAATAATCTTCTTAAAGATCTGAGGCTTTTCGCTACATATTTTTTTTTATGTTTTCCTTCCTTTGTGTGCGGGCTTCTATTCTATAAATTCTATGGTATGATATTTAACATTATTTAATTGAAGGTAAGTAAGCAATGTCAGTTTAGTGGTATGTAAAAAGCTCTACTGTGTAAAGGTAGGTAGGAGAAAAGATTCCCACTACGCTGACCCATATGAAGCAAAAAAACGCCCTGGACAAGGCTCTGATTGTTTAAAGTAGATCAGCAAATGCATTTACCTGCGCATTTGTGTCCATTAATGCCTTTAGTTTGTTTGCTCAACAATTGTGTGCTTACCAGTCACAGCTGATCCTGTGACAAAAGGTGCCTCCAAGAGAGAAGTGTCCTTGAAAACGCACAAAAGCAGCTGACGAGTGCTGCTGTGACGCTTGTGCATGTCAGTCGCACACACACGATATTATCCCCAGACTCTGGGATGTGAAATGCGAGTGCACCCGGTTTGGTTTTCCAAAGGATGATGTGCAACTACCATAGTCTTTCCCTAAAGTTTATAAAAGAAAGTGTTTATGTTATTAGTAGGCAAACAGTTATGTGCTGTGCCATGTTTACTGAAGGGAAAACAGAAAATTCAAAACTGGAACACTAGAAAGTGGGCAGTCTCCACATAAAATTCCACAATATCATTTGCAGTCACGGCCCACTCTTGCATAATTCATTGGGTAACACTGTAAGGGTGTCAAACCACTTATGTGTTTCTAATGGAAGAGTCTGCAAGAAATAGAGGAGTGTTGGATATCCTCAAAAAGAAGCACTCCACTCGCCCGTTCTGGCTGAATTACATCGTTCACGCCTCCTGTACTTGGACCACTGGTGATACTTAAGAGGAGGATGGATTTGTATGGGCTGTGAAATAAACCTCAGTATTGCCAGAGATTGCATTGTAATAGAGAGAGTGATGTCTCTGGCAAGTCTGTTGCATTAGCTTGTCACACATTTGTGACTGTTCCCAGCCAGATGTGCAAGCTGCCCACATCCTGTGTATTGCAGTGCATTAACAATCATGGCTGCCTGTAGAATCTAGGACTGCTGCTGATTAAATATTAACTGGGCCTGGAGAGGTCTGCTTTAAGCTGTAGCTGATTGGTATATCTGTTTGATAACCACTGAAGGAGCTCTAGCCTTTTTTCCATTGAGTGGGGGAGGAGAGGAGACACAATGAAACAAGAGAGGGAGACGCCGAATGAAAAAGAGGCCCAGATTCTGTGTGTTTCCATGTTTATTCATGTGCATGCTGCCACATAAGAGTGAACCCAACTTGAATTTTTGAGTAGGTGCATTCATGCGTCCACCAGAAGAGCACAGTTTCAGTGGCAGAGCAGTGTGGCTGAAAGGTGAGCTTTTGGGAATTCATGTTACCTGTTGCATGATGAAGCGTCACAAAGCAGCACTGTTAGTTACATCGAGCTTTGATCACTACTCTGTAGTTGCGGGTCAGCAGAGGGTTAATTACAAGTCCAACAGCTGCAGTTTAATTCACACCAGGCAATTTATCGAGGGACCTAGAAAGCTGAAACGAATGGGTTCACTGCTGGCCTTGCGTGGCAGCCGTGTAGGCAGCAGGCAGAGCAGGAAGAAATGGCCTGTGCCTTCTGTACATACTGGCCCTGTGGGTTGAACAGACTGACACCAAATTGCCTGTGTCCTCCTCCACAGTCTGCCCTGTCCGTGCATGCAACTGTGAGGGGAGGTGTGTGTGTGTGTGTGTGTACAGAAATAGTGCATGGGAGGCAGATGCTATGAATTAATGCATGCAAGAAAGACTTGACTGTAAATGAGAGCTAATAATAGGGCTCTGCGTTGAGTTCTAGATTTCAGGTCTGCAAGTGTGATGAGGTGACAGCCCGAGACCTTGCAGCCTAGTTTGCGCTCTGAACATGAGCATGAGGCAGGAGCAAGCAGCTGTTGATCCAGCCTGCTCTCATTCTGACACTGTTAGAAATGCAAATGCCTTATTGATCAGCAGATTTGCCATAATCAAGCGAACATTTGATCAGAGAAAAAAGGATCCAGTGATCAGTCTAAATAGATTCTAGCAGGAAAAATTGAGCAGAACCTGCAAATCTTTGGTTTGGGTTTGGTTGTTGATGTCCATGGAGTCCTCACTGTTTCTCTTGTGTTTCAGTGCCAGATTGCCAGGAGCAGGACATTTTCCTTTGGCGGAAGGATACAGGCTTTGGCTTTCGCATATTGGGAGGAAATGAGCCTGGGGAGCCTGTAAGTCTTCCTTCACTTTAAGTCTCATCAGTTTATTATAATTGCTTGTGAATGAGAATACTATGTTTACATATACATCCATCCACAACAACCATTACTAAATGCTCTGTTCCCTAACAGTTTCTTTGCTTCATTAGTTTCCGCTGTGTTTTACATTTCCTGTGCCTCTTTCAGTCTGCCTTTAAACCAAATAGCAGAAAGACCTAATGCATCACTCTCTCTCTTTAACTGGAGCTGTTGCTCTCTGGAGATTTGTATAGATAGCTTGTTAAGAACAGCAAAGGCCTTATCCACCATTCCTTCTGGTTGTGTGCCATATATTTGTCTTAAAGAAGGTTTCGAGAAGACGAATGGAAGGCAGATAGTGAAATAAAATGGCAGCAGGTTTCAGGTCTGCCCCACAGGAGTTAGTACTTGTTGTTTGTGCCAAACATGCTGCATGGTATTTGTGCACTTGTTTCTGGCAGGCCTGTGTACTCTCCCACACAATGCCTAGAGCACACTAGTTTCTCCACCGCCCCAATAGGCTGCACCGGCCTTTTTGGTTTTTCCTGTGTCAGCCACAAATACTTTGAAGTACTGAAACGGGAAACTTTGAAAAGCTGCTGTATAAATCACACGGATTCAGTGCGGTGTGTCTTGAATGATCTTTTGTTTTCTAAGCTAATGCAATTACTCTGTAGCAATGCATTTAATGTGCTTTCCCTTTGGCAGATCTACATAGGGCATATAGTAAAGTACGGGGCAGCAGATGAGGATGGTCGCCTGCGGTCGGGCGATGAGCTCATCTGTGTGGACGGCACAGCAGTAGTGGGCAAGTCTCACCAGCTGGTGGTGCAGCTGATGCAGCAGGCCGCCAAACAGGGTCATGTCAATCTCACTGTCAGACGCAAGAGCCCTGGATACGGAGGTGAGGAAAGTTTTAGATAAAACTTAAGCGTGTGCATTCATGCATGACTCACGCACAGTCACATGTATTTTATGCAAATATATCACATGCTTCTTGCTTGAAATGTAGTCTAAAGAGTCTATTCTCACTCCCCTCATCCCAAGTTTCAAAAGGGGAAGGTGATGTCCCTCCATCACCAGCATCCTCCCACCACAGCAGCACCCAGGCACCGAGTCTAACAGAGGGCAAGCGGACCCCCCAGGGGAGCCAGAACTCACTCAACACTGTCAGTTCTGGAAGTGGATCTACCAGCGGCATCGGCAGTGGTGGCGGAGGAGGCAGCGGTAGCGCAGTAGTGCCGGCCTCCCTGCAACCGTACGATGTGGAGATCCAACGAGGAGAGAACGAAGGATTCGGTTTTGTCATCGTGTCATCAGTTTCCAGGCCCGATGCTGGAACCACCTTTGGTAAGTGAGGCAGACTGAGCTGAAGCTAGTTGAGATTGACAGCAACTTCAATTCAGTCTGACAAGAGAAATTATTTTGTTTACTATAGCCTGGCTCTGTCTTCAAAGCTACAGACAGTTCAATTTAGACATTAATCAGATTTAACAGTTTGATTGTTCGGGCATTTGTAATTTGAATTGGTGCAAGTGATGTTTTCATCTTCTTCTATCCTCATGTCTCTGTCATTAATTCACTTTCTGGCTGTGAGCAGGATGGGCAAAAAATTCAAAAATAAGCAGAATTCCAGTCATGATTATATACAAACGCACACGTGTGTATGCCAGTGACTATTAAGAATGTACTGAAATGATTATAATGAGTAAATGACGGAATAAATGGAAACTTCTGTAATTAAAAAAAGCACCGAACAGCATCTTGTGCTCAATTTAGTTTATAGATTATCCCCTGATCACCAGCTTCAGAGACAAAAACAGTGTATACCCAGAATTACTGCATTTTGAGGGCAAGAAAAAAACACATCAACACTTTTAAAAAACTTTAGTACGTTCTAGAGTGTGTGTGTGTGTGTGTGTTTTCTTTATTACAACTAAAGCCAAAACAGTTCATCCCAAAGAAACTGACAGGTGGTACATGAAACTGCCTCCAGCAAAACACATCCATACAAAGTATGAAAGCACTACAAAGTTAAATGATTGACGCTATCTCCTGGCAGAATTAACATATTTTTTTATATTTTTATCACTGAGTTTCCCCTGCTTATACGCAGCAGGGGGGAGGTGTTTAACAGGAGGGTGCTTAATGCCACAGACTGAGGTCACGGACTATCATAAGCTTAAGGATAAAGGAACCCTTCGTGTGCGAGTGCACTCTGTCAGGATCGAACCGGCTGCAGCTTTATCACAAACGCCATCATCACACATTGATGCCTCGGAGGTGCCCTCACCAATTCATTCAGCATGTAATTGAAATATACTCGGCACAGTCCATAGCTGTCCGTACCATTTATGTATCGCAGCAAAAGAGCAGAATCACATGTATTAACGTGAGGCAGGCACTGATGAGGAATTGTAGACGTCCTTGAACAAATTTGGTATTAACCTCTGAGTGATGAATTTCAAACATGAATGTCATAGCAAGGTCCCCTGTGTAGTAGCCATTATGATGATGTACTGTGGTCTGTCATAGGCATAACACAAGAATGGATGACACGTTACCCATGCTGAGTGCCTGGGGAATATTTCATTGATCCCACAGGCTGAGGGCGTCGCTCTGCAAAATGCGATGCAAGAATTAATGAGTTATTTATAATGACACCTGTGACGGTGCTAGTCAACAACCACGTCTAGACTACTTCTACTTTTCAGGTGCCTGTTTTTGCTGCTTCCTCGCTGTGCTCCCCCCTTCTCTGCTCTGTCACTATTCCTCTCGGGAGAATGAGATGAATTGACTTTGTACTTTCACTCACTGATCTAGGATCACGCTGTAGCATCCTGCACTCACTGCTCTAATGGATTCTAACCATGTGGGACACGAGCTGAAATATGAAAGAGGAATGTGTATTACTAAAAAAAAGCCCAAACAAAAATAAAAACATGGCATGACATTGCTGCAAGGATTCTTCCAGGAGGCTAGATGGGGTTTTTTTAAAGCCCTGGTGGAGAAAATAGAGCAATTTCAGCTGATTCTGTCTTCCATACATCAGTGATGCATAAATCACTTTGCACAAGTCCATTTCCTACCCACATGACCTGGGGGTTGGTGTTGTGCTTAACAGATTGGGTATTAAATCCTTGACACACCCTGTCCCATATTTCCTTTTTTAAATAGACTGACAGAATACAACTGCATTTTTTTTAAATCGAGACACAAGAAGGGTAAACTAAGGTGATGTAATAAATATGGATGCCGCAAAAAATACTGGAGGGAAAAGTGTCGTGAGCAGCGGAGATAAAGGGAAAAACATGGAGGGAGGGTGAGAAGAGCTGGTGATCCCCTGGGTCTGTTCAAAGCTTCTGTGTAAACGAGGCGTGCAGTGTTGAAAACTGTCAATCTGCTGCTGCAAGTATTTCTTGCAGCATTTGCACTGACTAAACTCCAACTGCAGTATAGTCTGAACATCTACATATCCAAATTCATCTGATTTCGGAGCTGGTCAAGCTCACTTAGTTGAATATCTAACAGGAGTGGTGCTCCACCTGCTTCACTGCGCATTGATTACCACATCGCCCGCATTGTCCCAAAGAGCCTGTAAATTATATTGTTCTCCTCATACTTTACAGTGCATATGTATTTTTCAACAGGTCCTCAGCTTTATTGGTTTTCTGTGGGGGAACTGGGACGCAATGATTTGCATAATTAACCTTTCTTCGTTCTTTCTCCCTGTTTTCTTTCTCTCTTCTTTTTTTTCCAAACCTATAAATCGATACAACCAATCAACACAATCGAAAAAATCATCATGATGTGCAAAATGTACACACAAAACAAACATGTTTATTAACACAAAAGCTGGAAATGCTTGTGTGGCCATGCCCCACAAAATAGGACGCATCATTGAGGGCAGCCCGGCGGACCGCTGCGGGAAGCTGAAAGTCGGGGACCGAATACTGGCCGTTAACGGCTGCTCCATCACCAACAAGTCGCACTCTGACATCGTCAACCTGATCAAGGAAGCCGGGAACACAGTCTCGCTCAGGATCATCCCCGGTGATGGTAAGGCGTGCAATGGCTTCCGGCCTCACGATGGCTGTTTCATAATGCATTGTGATGTGACTTATTCATGGTTGTGGTGGGAAGCAAAGGGCACTGACTCTGTTCACAGGCGAGAGCACTTTTCACGAGGGTGTGAACCCTCGTCTCCTGAAAGTGAGTCACTGAGTAGGAGTAAGGTGAAGTTGCCCCCAGAAATTGCCATAACACTTCCCGAGTTTCGTTCCACCCCCCCGAGTTTCTGGTTTATTTTATTTTCTGGATTTGTTGTCACTTTTAACGGATTAAAAACACTGCTCACATTTAATCAAGTGCTTCCTGATGGTGTTAAGCTCTTTAGCTTAGCCTAGAAAAAGAAACGGAACTGCACAATATTGCAGCACAAGCAGTTTGTGACTCAAAGCTCCACGTTTTGGCAAAAATATGTCAAGCGCTGACACAAAGTGCATGTTAAAGACTGAGCCATTGGTCAGCTCATGCAGACATCGCAAAGAGCCACGCAGCTACATACTCCGTAGAGACATAAAATTAAGCTTAATGAAGATGGGAGGTGACAGAGGTGGGAACAAACTCCCACGCGCACATGTTCAGCAACTCACTCATGAAGAATCACAAGGCAAAGTTTGGTAGTGTGGCTTTAGAAAACCCTGTGCCTCAGAGAAAGTGAGAGGTGGCTGCAAGGAAGTCGTATTTCTTTAAGTAATGAGGGAAGTAGGCATGAGTGAGTAAGGAGTCTAAGACAAATGAGTCAGGCTGATGTTCTTGCAGACAGAGCTGTACTCCTATCAGTGGTGCGGGTAACTTATACATGTGCTGCCTGTTTGTGATACAACAGAAAAGCAAGAAAAGACGGTCATTCTTGCTCTTATTAATTTTTTTTTTGCCCTCCTGGAACAACTACTAAATCAAAATGATACATGTCCTGTACATGTGGCAGAATTGACAATAAAGTTGACTTTGACTTTGACTTTTTTTCTTTTCCTTTAATGCTATTTTTCTTTCGTGCAGTGGGGCCAGTGTTGTACATGAGTAAATGGCAAATGACAGCATCACAGGCAGTTAGCATCAGGTTGAATAGAACTGCCTGTGGGTGGTTCAGGGGACTCTTGTAGACTAACATTTTGTTCTCCAGAGTATCTTTTTAAAACGCAGCTAGAGGCAAATGCATTTAACAAAAGTAGTCACTTTGTTTTCTATTGTTTATCTCTTTATTGTATTTTCTCTTTTCAGAATCTTCCAATGCTTCTCTGCTGACAAACGCTGAGAAGATCGCCACTATCACCACCACACACACACCTCAGTCTGCAGACTCCCGGTAGGTGACGATGTGGTTTTTTTTGGGGTTTTTTTGTTTTTGTTTTGTTTTTTAATTTCCACGAATAAAAATCATCTTTAAAGAGTGCACACCAATCAGACTTGTCTTATGTCACCAAAACATCATTAGAATGTTACTGTTAAACTAAAGAAAAGCGGATGGAGATTGTGGCATGTCCAAAGTTTATGTAAACATGCGCAAAATGTGATCCTACTTTGTTTGAAATGGTTGATTGAAAGACTGGGCCTGCAACTACTTGCTGTCTTCAGACTTAGGAGCATAAAGACAGCAATATTAAGACAAGTCAGTGTCTCACTCTGCTACTGGTTTGCAGTTAAAAGGAGTTACGTTGGCAATTACAAGCAATCCTTTTGTGATAATACAGCAGTTAGCTGTGATAAATCATTGAAGATTTAAAATCTGTTGCCATCTGTTGCAGCTCTGATTACAGAGAAATTCACATTAACTACTTAGATTCACAGTCAAGCCAGAGCCTTGTAGATTTGGGGCTAAAAAAATAGAAGTTCTTCCACAAAGATTGACGTAGTTTCTGCACAGTGGCAATTAAACTGCAAAAATGACATTGTCAATAAGCGGACTTTTGCAAACAACTCATTACTGATTCAATTTAAATTTATTTATATAGCACCAAATCACAACAACAGTTGCCTTAAGGCAAAGACTCTAAAATATTAGAGAGAAACCCCAACAATCAAACAGCAAGCACTTGGAGACAGTGGGAAGGAAAAAACAAAACAACCTTTTAACAGGAAGAAACCTCTGACAGATTCAGACTCGGGCCCGGGTTGCCAGAGACACGGGACAAAAGGCAGACTGTAAATGGTAAATGGCCTGTATTTATATAGCGCTTTACTAGTCCCTAAGGACCCCAAAGCACTTTACATATCCAGTCATCCACCCATTCACACACACATTCACACACTGGTGATGGCGAGCTACATTGTAGCCACAGCCACCCTGGGGCGCACTGACAGAGGCGAGGCTGCCGGACACTGGCGCCACCGGGCCCTCTGACCACCACCAGTAGGCAACGGGTGAAGTGTCTTGCCCAAGGACACAACGACCGGGACTGTCCAAGCCGGGGCTCGAACCGGCAACCTTCCGATTACAAGGCGAACTCCCAACTCTTGAGCCACGATCGCCCACTGTGAACGAGAGCCAATCATTTGCACAGCCAAATCATGAAATTCAAAGCAAACAAAGAAAAAAAAGAAGCAAAAATTAGACTTAAGAGGGCCTAGACCCTGAGTAAAGAGAAAGTTATCTACTGGGTCACGCGTGCAGTAACAGTATGTAGGTGGCAGAATATTGCACTGTGATGAGATAATGTTTCACTTCACCTGACAGTGGTTTCACTGTTGTGGCGAATGATGAAGCCATAAATACAGCACAATATCTATGCATTACATGTATTAACAGGTTGTTGTTGTTGTTGTTTTTTTTATAACCCAAGGAATAACCCAAAGTCAAAAGGAGCTCCACCTCCTCCTCCCACACAATCTCTGATCACACAGGTAAGAATGGATTTTTCATCCATAGTTAAAGGTCATCACCATTTTACTTCAATCTATCAGTAACATGCAGATATGCTACAGTTATTATCAAAGGGAAATAAAAGGATCATTATGGCCGCAATAGAATCTTCCACTCCTCTGTGGAATGTCACCTTAATGTATTTCCACTACTTGTCAGCTGAAAAGTAGGTCATACTGTAAAATTAGTGGATAGTGGTTTTAAGGTTGCACGAGAAAGAAAATGAGAAGAGCCCCTACACATGTGTGATGCATTACAAAAAGCAGGCAGTGGTACCACGCTATTTTCTGATCAATAGATGGCAGTAACATGCCAGCATGTGCTGCAATATTCCATTTCAGGCCAGAAGAGGGAGGAAGAAAAGCGCAAGTAAACATGGGGAGATATGTACCACATGTGGATGGCATAAATATTTTTGTGTCAAATATTCAAATAATCCTTATTACATACAGATACCCCCTCATACACACACTACCATGCGCTGGAAGATTCCATAACTCTTAACTTTTTCATGAGTAAGGTAAGTTTTGGGTCCAGCCCTTGCGGTGCCCTTCCCTCAGTGATCTGTACCCAGCTCACAGGCTCATGCATCATTAATTATTCATGCATTTGAAGGTATTGCACTGCCATTGACACTTTGAGTTTTTTCTGGGACAGGGCTTGATTAGCCCTTAAGTTTGAAATCACCTTTCGACTCTTTGAACTTAGTCACTCTGGTGTCTCTGTGACTTTCTCTTTGTCAACCCTTTTCTATCTTTTAGGATGCAGAGTTCTACTCTGTGGACCTCGAGCGAGACAGTAAAGGTTTTGGCTTTAGCTTGAGAGGCGGCCGGGAGTACAACATGGACCTATATGTGTTAAGACTAGCAGAGGACGGGGCTGCTGTAAGAAATGGCAAGATAAGGGTAAGAATCTGGGTTGTTTTATTTTGATTCTCTGTCAAAATACATTTTCATGTACTAAATTTCTTTTTTGCAGTGTCGATGAAACCCTACCTTTAGCCAGTTGCCACAGTAACATGGCCTCTCTGTTTTCAGGTGGGAGATGAGATTTTGGAGATTAATGGTGAGAGCACAAAGAACATGAAGCACTCACGTGCCATCGAACTGATCAAGAATGGTGGTCGGAGGGCACGGCTCGTCCTCAAACGGGGAGATGGATCTGTACCTGAATATGGTAGGTAATGCATTATGGTGTGGCGCTGAAACTCATCACTGTCACTGCTGAACCGCAGACTAAAGTTTCATATCTTTGTAGTGCACCAGAAAAACTTTATATTCCTTAAAAATGATCTTCAGCTGCACTGCTAACCTAACTGATAAATGTTTAACAGGAAGACATGTTCAAAGTGTGATTAATATGTAACAACCACAAAACTGATCTTTCAAATATATATTTGATCTTAAAGAGCTATTGCACAGATTTCCTGTGTAGGATTCTTTTTCTCATTGTCAATTTACTGTTATTTGCTGGTTCAACTGGGATTTTAATTTTCTGACACTTTCTTTTACCCTCAGATTGTTTTCTTTTGATGCTTTATAAAGAGTTTGTGTCAATATTCTTTTGTCTTTGACAAAAAATAACTTCCTCTCTCTTAATAAGATGTACTGTAAAACAGCCTCCTGTCTGTTTTATTTGTTTTCTCCTCTCTGCTCCTCCTCCTTTCTCTCTCTGATTGTCTCTCGTTGCTGGGCTCTTCCTCCTCTCTCCAGCGATGATGGCTCCTCATCTCGCTGTTGGTACAATGAGAAATGACAAGATGGGAGAGCCCTGTTTCTACCTAATGGGCCAAAATCAGACAACGGTTTGTAGCCAAAAGTCTGTCCCACTCCACTCTCCCTGTCACCGTTTTCCTTTCAGTTATATTCACCCCTTCTTTCAGCCCATACCACCCTGCATCCCATTGTGTGTGCGTGTTGGCGTGAAGACCTGTTGACATTGTATACAAGCTTTGTCAGCCTCATTTAACCCATGTTATTCAACTTCTGTATGCATATGATATCCCTACCCATGTGCCAGCTTCAGACCAGACATTTATTAATGGGACTAATTTAATTCAACCCGTCATCACACGCTGCTGCCACCTGCAACCTGTCTGTTTTGGGGGGGGGGGGTTGGCAGACTTTCAGCCAAACAGTTTTTTTTGCTTTGTTCCTCCAATTAATGTACATTAAACTCATCATTTTATTTTGAATGATTTCCTAGGTGCCTGCTGTGTTATCGATAACCCCCTGCCCTACACTTGCTGATGTGTTGCACCTGCTGTTGTTGCCGAAGTCACCTTGTGTTTTAACCTGCAGCCCTTATAGCGAAACCATATTGAAATCATGTATAACTTCAATGCATTTTTTGTGTGCAGATGTGTTAAAGTGTTACACATCAGCTTACATTAGCCGGATTTATTCTAAGAATAAATGCAGCAAATGGAAGTATACCAGTATGCATGATTTCCATCAGTATCTGCTTTGATTTTTTTTGTTTGTTTGTATCATGTCAATGCAAGAGCTCAAATCAGCCAACAAGGAAAATCATGTCTGCTGATCGCAATTAATTTCACGTTTTTGATTTTTCTTTTTTTTTTTAAGTTTCTTTCCGATACTTGTTGAAAAGATATTTCCCGTTCTTTCTTCCCTCCTGCAGACGGCAGCAATGACGGGCACCCTTCCGCACCCGGGGCACAAAACACTCCGGAAGTGAGAACGCTGCCACCCAAAAGCCGATATCACACCTCATTGGAGTCCAGTTATCCACCAGACCTTCACAAACCATCACGCCAGGAGGAGGCTGTGTGTGGCCGAGACATGGACAGGAACAGGGACAGGGATGGGTCAAATCAGATGGACTACCAAGGCTGGCAATTTAAACCCCATCATCATCACACCTGGAATAACAATCACAGTCAAAGTTCCCCCAGACAGCAGTCTCCTGACAACAGCAACAGCAGTAGCAATGGCAACAAGAAGAGCCGGGGCCGCAAAGTCAAGAAGTCTGAGTCGGAGAGCGGCATCTCTAAACTCCTAAAGACTCTGAGGAAGGACAACTCGGGGAAAAAAGCTGCAGCTGCCGAGAAACTGAGGGAGCGAGAGCTCTCAAATAGCAGTTCTACTCTGGACGGGAGATTTCGTCCGCAGCGCCGCGGCTCCCTCGACCGCTCACCGACCCGAAAGCGCGCCTCGTCCCCTGATCACCGGCGGGCCAAATCGATGGACCGCAGGGCAGAGCGAGCACATCGCGACCGTACACCTGAGAGGGATTACGATGATGGAGGGTTCCTCGCAGTCACCCCCGATCGGAAGTACAATGAGCGGAGGCTCCTCAAGGACTCGCAGATGACTGGGCAAGTCAGGGAGTTTACCACCCCGGAGCGCACCAACAACAAAGGGGATTCCTTTTCTCAAGCTAGGGGCCGCACATACGACAGAGCCACAAAGAACGGCAACCTTCTGCGAGACTCTTCATCGGAGAGGAGAGAGGAGAGACATCGGACAAACGGGAAAATGGAGAGACTGTACAGAGTTGAGCGGGACTCTTCCCCTGATAGCACCTACAGCCGGGATGAGCTGAACTATGCAGCCGCACCAAGACTAAAAGACTACTACAGCATGATGAAGAACAACGCTGCACACAGTAACGCTGCCTTCAACAACACCGGCCACAACAATAACGCAGTAGGCCGCAGCCCGAACCAGCTCCCTGAGCCCAAGAGAAGGCTGTACAAAGAAAGCCCGAAAGACCTCAGCATCTAGAGCAGAGCAGAGATCCCCCTCACCACTCTCTCTATCTGTGCAAACTATGTACCATACACTGGAATTGGACTTCTAAGGATACTAACTCTCGTGCTTTATTTGGTCGAATGGTTTGATTTGATTAACTTTACTACTTGTGATCCCATCCAGAGATTCATAAAACAGCAGGAGTACAATCCTATCAGTTCACACTGTTTTTGTCATTGTTTTGGTTATTTTGAGCATAACAAAGGTTGTTGTACTATAGTAAAGGTATTGTATGTGCCTGCATATGAAATCAGTGATATTGCTTTTTTGTAGGCATTGCTGACTCTAAATATTTGTTCCCTCAGAGGTATGAAACATGCTTCCAATTGTGGTAACTACTAAGCTTGTTTTCAACTTGTTTTTAGATGTCTTTATCCATTCCTGAATTGCTTAAAAAAAAAAAAACTATAGCACAAGACACTGGTGGTTCACGAGAACTGTGAAAATGGACTTTGCAAAAATCTAAATGTTAAGATTTGATGGTGAAACTAGAATGATAATTAGATAATTAATATATGACATTTTTGCATTTGCTCACTATTTATTTTTGATTCGGCACATATCTCCAGTAAGAGTCATTCGATCTTTTATTAAGGACCAAGGTAAAAGTATACAACGGACTTGGAAATGCATGCTGAGGCAGTGTAACCTCTTTTGCCTAAATACACGCTTCCAAAACTCTAACGAATTATGTGAAAATTGGCAGTGCTATTATTAGATTTCCCCCTGGAGAAGGATTGAGGAAAAAACTGTGTGTACTGATGCGATGGGAAAGGAGCTCGACTCGCTTTCAGCTACAGGCAACAATGTTCTCTGTTGTGGAAAAATGTAATTTCACCTTACACAAGTCTGCATTATGCCATAATACCAGCCGAAGCTGCCATGAAATATGATTTTTGAGATATGCCAAAAAAAGTAAATATGTAAATTATCCCTGTGCAAGATGCATGTGTAAATTAAAATGTAGTGTGATCACTTTATTTGATGGGTCTGAGTGAGAATAATTGATAAAGGAACATGCACTGTAATCCCACAGTAACTTTAAGCCCTGTCCTCATGTTTATTACAAGCACGTTTGTGCACCGACCACCTCCTGGGTACAGAGGCGCAGAGCCCATGTGGTTACGTGTGTCGGTAACATGGAGATTCCCGGTACAGGGGACAACTGATCTGCCATGCTGAGCCATGCTGTCATGCCACTGGAATCTGACTGCTGCTTTTTACTGTTGTTTTGTGTGTATTCTCTGTTTTATGTTTCATTTACAAACTAAAAATATATTGGGAGGAGGGGGGAGAACCACAACAAATGCATTGTTTAATCACCATTGTCACCATGGTACTGTATTTAACAAAAAAGAAGCGAATCTGAGAAGTGTTGGCCATCGTCTGTAAAGATTTTTTTTTTTTTCTCCAATGTAACTACAAGGAACCTGTGGAGGAATAAAATGTTGCCTTTTTCTTGTACAAAAGAGAAATTTATGAAAACCCTCAGTAGTGAGGAATGTGACATTGTGTTTATATCTCTGAAGTGGACCTGATGATTTGTGGGGAAATATGTTGATTTACTCTGGATCAGGTATGTAAAGACATTTTAAAATGAAAGACTGTATGTGGTCAATCAGAAACTGTTTAATGGTTTGAATCTCTCTCAATGGTTAGCCTGCCTTTGTATTATAAAGCACTTGTATGCAGTCTGTGTTCTTCAAGCATTATTTCTTGCAACGTGCTCCAGACATAATGCTGTCTCTGTGTTGATAAAAGCAGTACATGTATATGGGCCAATCTTTTTTATATAACTATGCATATATAAATACTACATTGTTCATAGCTTTATTTGACCCATGAAGCTATACATAACATTAGTCAAAGTACAAGTAGATGTGGACTTATCCAGCTTCTTTCCTTGAGATGGATTACAATGTATATGTAGCTATCAAAAGAAGTCTGTGAATGCTATTTTTATTATCAAATAAAGTTTTCCATACAAATTCAAAAGGATTTCTTTTTTTATGCCTGACTGCACATCTCAGGATAAGCTTTTGCGTTTGTTCAGGTTTTTTGATCACGTCGCTGGTGAGCTGGTCGTGGTTTTGATGTGCAAGTGTAGAGACTGGCAACTGGAAGAAAGAACAATGGTGATTGTACAGTCACTGGCCACTTCTTTAGGTGCAGCTGCACAACTGCTCGCTTATGTGAACACACGAGAGCAACTCAATGGGTTTAGGAATGCACACATGGTCAAAACAACCTGCTGAAGTTCAAACTGTTTTAAAAACTGCTTATCTGTTGATCACACACATCTCTAAAAAAAATTTAAATACCTTCTTCAGAGGAGGAGAATGTGTCTACTGACTCCCACACACAAAAAAAAAACATGTAAGATAGTAGTCATCGATGTGGGCCGTTAGTTATATTGCTTCATAGAGTTCATTCTTCTTTATCAACTACACTAGTAATTTCTGATCAGTTTTATCTGTGTAAAAAATACTGGGGGTACCCAGTGGTACCCATCAGCCTCCTAGTACAAACACCTATAGTATAAATTTGAAAAGTATAGGTGATTTCCTTTTCAACTTATCCCATTCACAAGACTTTCAGAAAACTTAACCTCTGGCGTTAAGATCAAGATCACTGTGATTCAAACGTAGAAGCGGCACTGATGGTATCAATCTGAATCTCAAACGTCACTTCGTTCTCGAGTTATCGCATTAACAAACTCGGGTGTCCACATTGTCTGCCTGGGAGGGTGACAACAACAACACCACATGAGCCTTTTATGGCTGAGGGGTAAAAAACTGAAGTTTACACAGATTGTCAGTGTCTGAAGGTTGTCTACTTACGTAAATGCTGGACACTGTGCAGAAAAGCAGGAAAAAGGCAAGTAGTTGTCCAACAGGTCCACAGTCATAGGTTTCATGTCTTAGTTTTAATTTGTAACTCAAATGGGTAACTTGGAAAAAAACAAAACAAAAACATAACATGGCAGCATGGATACAAGGAGCTAACATGCTGTTATGGGTGCTGTTTTAATACATTTGGACAATTTGGAACTGTGAAACGGATAATTACTCATTGCCATATAGGAATGAGTGTACCAGTTTAGCAAATGTATTACACCACAAGGTAGTGTACAGTTTAGTTACCCTTAACAACAGTAACAGTAAATAACCAAAATAATATTTTAAGTGTTTCTGTAAAAAATTAAATTTTATTTTTAATACTAAAATATCATTGCTGTTATCAATGAATTTACAATGTTTTTAAAAAAAGTTAATTACTTGCAGTCCTGAACAGAAAAAATATTTTTAGTGATTGAATGTTGGTAATTAAATGCTTGAGTAATTTCTGATTTCTTAGAGAAGTCCAGTGTGCCAGCTCAAATTTGGCTTTAAAAATGTAAATTCAGTTTTATTATTATTAATAATAATAATAATAATAATGACTAATATTACTTTATTTTATGTTTCATTCTCCCCAAAGAGGAAGGAAATTTGCTCTGGACTCCAACTACAAGTTACCAAGAGCACAAGCATCACAATTCACCTTGTTCAGTAACGTATCTGTGATGCAAAAAGACCTGTGCTCATATTGTGCTCATGCAGTTCCACTGCACAAGCACCACGCTGTGTGTGTGTGTGTAATACTATTGTTTATGTAATATACTATTATGCTATTAAAACATTAGAGAGTTTTATAAACCATTAAATATCAATACTCCTTATTAATACTAATTAGGTTTACGTGTAATAGAGTCTTGATTGATTCGTCCTTTCACACTACCTGTAATGTTTCCATTGAATTTGCATGAAGGTGTCACTTGGTTAGACTCATTTGGTCATCTAATAAATCTTTGTCAACCTTTACATAATGTGATTAATATCTATTATCAGATAAAGTTGTGTCTGGTGTCATGCATACTCACCGATAATAAGATCTTATAATGTTGTAATCTCTTTATTAGGCCAAGTTCTAAGCCCAAGGTGACCTGTGACTGAAATGAGATTATAGAGGCCACTTGTAAACACTAAGTACTAAGTTTTTGTGTACTGTTTCATCAAGTTTAACAGTAGATGAGCAGTAGTAACTGCAATAACAGCTCTAAAGTCTAAACTGACTCAAGACATAAATGCATTCTGAATAGGTCGTTCACATTTATTTATTTGATTAAATATACTACAATCATATGAACTTTGCCACCCAA
This sequence comes from Copadichromis virginalis, assembly GCF_057382275.1. Taxonomy (NCBI): domain Eukaryota; kingdom Metazoa; phylum Chordata; class Actinopteri; order Cichliformes; family Cichlidae; genus Copadichromis; species Copadichromis virginalis. The sequence goes on along the minus strand of NC_140637.1, from coordinate 22,015,910 downwards.
ACTGTAAGTAAAACATAAACAGGATGTGTCATTTGCAAAGTGCGTTTTATTTTACGTTGCCTTGATTACATGCCTCTACATTCAAAAATAAGCCAGTATCATTTAGGATCCAACTGTGAAAGATTAGCATTTTTCCTTTTCCTCTCAGGAAAAAAAAATCTCACCGATTGTTAAGTTGGATATTCTGTACATACAGGAACAACTCTGTAATGGGCTGACCTTTACTGCAACTGTCTTTAGGTTGAATCAATTCGTTTGTAAAAATACAAAAAGGAAATTATTTCTGTAGACATTAGCCTTCAGTAGTTTCCCTGGGGGAGCAGAAGTCTTCGTCTTGGATGGCGGATCACGGAGCCGTTGCTTGACGCCCCTTTTATGCAGGAGACACAGAGCTGGAGGACACAGAGGAAGCCTCGGTCTTGGAGGCAGTAGAAGATGCTCCCTCCTCTTCTTCAAAGGGATTTTTCCCGCAGCACAAGGTGGTGATCATGCAGTGGCGGAACTGCTTGTTCATGCAGATGTAAATGATAGGGTTGTAGATGGCAGCGGCCTTGGCAAAGAAGGCTGGGAGGGTCATGAAGACTGGTCCAAATTCAGATCCCTGATGTGTGAAGATATACCAGGCCACTCCGGCATAGGGCAGCCAACATACCAGGAAGGAAATAACCATCATAATAACCATGCGGGTGACTTCCCTTTCAGCCCTCTGGGTGGTTTCAGACTCCTGCTGGGCAGCAGCAGCCTCCTTGACAGCACAGAGCAGGCGGCCGTAGCAGAAAAACACAACAGTCAGTGGAATTGTGAAGTGGCAGATAAACATGTAGATAACAAACGACTCGTTGTTGAAGCCTTCTGCACGTGTGTAGTAGTCGACTCCACATGAGCACTGCATGCCCTCAGGGATGTAACGAGACCAGCCGACAAGAGGGGGTGCAGCGCAAGCAAGGGCCGCTACCCAGGTGAAGGCCAAGCCCATAATAGCGTGGTTCTCCCCAAAGCGGAAGTTGCTAATAGGCTTGCAGACGACTAACCACCTTTCAATAGCAAGGACAACCAGTGACCAGAGACCAATCTCACCACCGAGGGTAGCAAAGAATCCTTCCAGATTGCAGCCAAGGCGACCTAGGACGAAGTAGCCATGCATAGAGGTGTAAACCGTTGTGGTGAATCCTCCAAACACCATGAAGAGGTCAGCCACCGCAAGGTTCAGAAGGATGTAGTTTAGTGGGGTTCGCAGCTTCTTGTGTTCAATGGTGACATAGAGAGTAAGGAAGTTGATGGGAAATCCAACAAGGATGAGAAAGAACATGTAGGCACCCAGAGCAGCATAAGCTGCTGGGCTGACAAGGTAGTGCTGAGGGTATTCATAAGGACTCCGGACAATACCAGTGGTGTTTACCATAGGGACATAGAAAAAGGGTCCCTCTGTGCCATTCATGGTTGCGGCTTGTGGTTGCGATCAGCCCTTCAGAGGTGTTTCTTCTGGCTGTTTGGGAGAGTGATGGTACAAATGCTACAAATGGAACCAGGTAGCTACAGTCTGGCTTTTAAAGGCACACCTTGGATTATCACTTTCCCAATCTGTCAGCACAAACTGATTTAGGCCACAGTTAATAACTAATCCAGCCACCACTGCAAACATTAATGACCACTCATCAAGATATTAAGGTTACACCTGCTCACGTCTAACACGGCTCTATCCAGTGACTGTATGTTTTGAAGCATGTTAACAACATCGTGTCTAGCGAGAAAATAAGCTTTTAGTGCACAGTCAGCTTTAAACCTACAACTGAGGGAAACTGTTCAGTTCAGATGTCTCTTAATATCTCTGCAAGTCTCCTCCACATGGCTCAAAGTTATAAAGCTCTAAATTGGAAGTTTTAGGGGATTTTCACTAATATGGACATCTTTTCCTGTGAGTTTTAGGAGCAATCTATTTTAACTGTGTTAATTTAAGGTGCTTACGTTTAGCCAAAATATTAAACTTTCATTCAATATTAATTTGCATAGGGCTGCTAATGGATAGCATCTCTCTATATTAATCACATCCATTTACAAATTCAATTCCATCATCTAGTAAATTCCTGAATAATATTGACAAATATAGGCATTGCAGAATGCTTAATTTTAGACTCTTTATTAAATACTGGATGCTGATTTCGTTTTATTTCATAGTTTTTTCTTTTTCCAACATAGTTTCCTGCAACAACTGCTAAACACTGGAGAGAGAAAATAATAGAGCATTACTATGATGCCAAAACTTACACTAAAGTAGTAATAGTAACTTCAAAGTTCATACAGTTTCATTTTCATGTGCTACCCAAAATCAAAGCAAACAAAAAAAAGACCAGGAAAGAAAAATAAAGTATCACATCTGAGTCCCACAGTATCCTACTGAGTGAGAGTGACCCTCGCAACATTAAATCCATTACAGGCTTGTGAGAGGAACACATCCATAAGCCCCAAATCTCTTTAATACAACACCCATTAGGAAAGTGCTGAGCTCTTTACCAACAGCTAAGATGGTCCACCACTCAGCAACATTACTGCCTCTGCTCTACATTCAGTATAGTACAGAAAAGCACAACTTAGAAAACAGTAATATATGAGATAAGGATACGTTATGAGAAAATTAAAAAGCCTTTTTCTTCATCTGCTGTCTTGGTCAGAAGATATAAATAATAATTTGCACATGAGGCAAAGACAAAGTGCTTTGTGTAAAAAAAATCCACTTGGTTACAACTAGAGTTAACATGTATGAACCCATAGATAATCCATAGATAATTAATCACTGGGCAAAAGTGTTGAGCAGTTCTTCAGGGCAATAGTTCTCAAGGCTTTCTGCAGCTCTTTCAAAGTTTTTCTTTGGACATTGGCTGCTTTCACACTCATTTTCTGTTTATTCTTGTATTTGACCATTTTCAGAGGAATCTTTTCTTTTTTAATTTTGTTTGCTTATTTCTAAAACACTGAGGATTCATTCAAACAATAAATAAGTAGGCTCGAACAAGAATATGTCCCATTTCCAATGTCTCAATCTACATAAAAGGTAACAAGAGAGGCATAAAATTGTATTTTTGCACTGTGAAGTGATTCCCAAAGAACTATTAGTTACTCTTAATCCAAAACTTGATGTCTTGACATGGTATGCAGCGCATCCTAAAAACAAAACAAAACAGGAAACTGGGCAAGAGGAGGAAAAAACACAGGCTTAAAAAACTAGCTACAGCAGCATGCCCTTAAAAAAAGGAAGAACTCCAGCAAAGACTTGACACAGGACCTGGGAGATACAACTACACTCAAAAAACTACTTGAATGGAAATTTAAAAAAAGAAGAAAAGGATTTCCATGTGATTAAATTGCTTTATTTTAGCTTTATGCGATTCTGGTACTGTATTCCAATTGGAGCCTATCCCAGCTGTCATAGTGAGAGAAGCAGCATACACCCTGGACAGGTCGCCAGTCTATGGCAGGGCTAAAACAGAGAGACAGTCGACCATTTGCACTCACATTCACACTTCTAGGTAATTTAGAATCACCAATGAATCTAAGCTGCGTTGAATTTCATGCAGATCGTACGTGATTTCATTACGTTTACCACAGAAACACGAAATTATTTTGTTCAACAAAAAAAATTCAAGAACAGAAAATATGTGTTATATAATATAAATTTGTGAGCTTGCCTATTAAGATTGCAGATCTTCTCATACTGAGCTGGTCTTTGGAATAAAATACTTATTTCTAGACTCTACTATCCTGTTTAGGGTGGCAGGACTGTGGATAATAGTCAGTTAAATGTGTAATCTTTCCAAAACACACACACACACAAATAACAAGGACATCTATCCAATTAAGCAAAGATTCAAAACAAGTCTAGTATATTTATTCTAGTATGGTTTGAGGGAAAATGTAAAAAAAAAAAATAGAAACTGAATCTTCAAATCTTGAAGGATGGTCAGCAGAATTTTTGCTTCCTTAGCAAACTATGCTCTCTGGTGGATGATAACTGAAATTATTATGTGGATACAAAAGTGGATTCTTCATTCGATGATGACAAAAAGACACAGTGGAAACTGTATTCAGTGACTCAAGTATAATATATGTTTAAGCAAAAATATTTTTGCAGGTTTGAGGTTCACAAACATGAGCTGAAATTTATCATCGTACAAGGCAAGCAAGATCAAATGAAAACTGATAGTATTTCTACTGAATGATGCATGTGTCTTAAAACAAATCCATCTTACACCACAAACACGGTGTTGTTCTGTCCCATATAAAACACATCATCCAAACATCCATAGTGTGAGTTAGTCATGGGAAATTACCTCCTAAGCTCAATAATTCAGTTTTAAAGGATGGAAGCATGGTGTTCATGACCAGTAACAGTATGAGACCTGTGCAGTGGGCTTAAACAAAGCAGGTTTATGAGGAATAATATTAAATAGAATCTCCAAAACGTTGAGAAGGTTTAATATGAAGACATTTTTTAAGGCAATGATACCAAATGAGTTTGGCCAGCTGATCAACCCAATGGATCCACTCTCTTTTCCCCAGTACCGTGAATCCTTGTTCCATAACGGTGGTAATGATTGATTGTAAGTGATTGCGCTTCATTAGCATTGGGGCGCATTATGTTTTCAACACTTGTGACTTAGATAAAAATCAGAGCACGTTTTCTAGAAAGCTGGACCCAAAACTAAACGGTACCAATCACAGAATAAACTGATAAAATAAACTGCAAAACCATAACAAACTCAAAACTGGGTCAAAGACCAGGGACCATTACACACTGTGTACAACAAACAATACATCTTCTGGTTTTGAATTGTTTGTTCAATAACAAGCCATTGCCATGCACTGTAGCCCCTAATTTTTCACATTACCCACTGTTCTGTGTGAATGAAATGCATGACACATTTGTACCGGACTTTAAATAATCTTTAACCTGCCACCTCTTTGATGGCACAATTAGTGCCAATGTGAGAATACCACAGGAAATGACTCAATGAAACAAACTTGAGGCATGAATATTCGTGATCTAAATATGATTGCGTAAAAAAAGTGTAGTTGCAACACTAAAAAAAAAAAAAAATCACATATTGTTGTATAAACAGCTAAACTGAGCTAGTGAGTATCCTGTGTCTACACACTCTACAGAGACAGCTCCATCACCTAAATCACATGGAGTATTTCCAGTAGTAACTTAAAGTAGTTATTGTAAAATGTTATATAGTGGCCTATTAGTGCCTAATAATCAAAAGACCCCTGACTTGATCTCTGGAGGAGGTGGGAATCACTTTGGACTTTGGCATCAGGAAGTGGAACTACCTACTGGTGATCCCTTGTGAACAAGGGAGCAACCAAAAGCAGCAATTCAAAAGCAATGTATACATTTACATTTTTTCACTACTCAAATCAGATTTAAAAGAAAAAGCTTCAAAATCTCCCAACTTTCTGTTAAATAAAAGTATTCAAATCGTCCCCCCCTGAGGAAGTAATGCTTCTATTTTCTCTCAACTCATGGTAACACTTTGTACTGTGTGCCACACATGAGAAATGTCATGACCTTTTCCCCAACATTTCACAGAATTCGTGTTTGAAGAGCTAAGAAGCTAGAGTTTATCGACAAGGCTCACAGATCCTGCAGGAGACCAAGACAGAGCTGCAGAGCTGGTCTCTTGTTTTAAACTATGCAGGTGTTTTGCTGCCCTCCTCAGGAAGTCAAAGAAAATGCAATTGCACACAAATGTATGGTCACCAAAATCAGGCTTCCTGTTTGACATGCCTTATGGTGTATTTATACATATATCCATGCAGACATTTTATGTAATAATGTAATGACTAACTCTCTGGACAACAGAAAGAACGGCTGCTAACTTCTTAGTGGCCAGTGGGGAACCAGATAAACAACCAAAACCCTCTGGTTCAACCTTCCAACAACAATTCTTTTCCCCAAGTTTGACTCTTGTTTGAATTTGCCTTTAACCATTCAGTTAATGTACTTATAATATTACTTTTACTCAGTAGGAAACTTTCACTTTCTAGTACATGTATATCTTTCTTTGTTTGCCTGGTGTATCTGGAAGCTAAAGACCTTAGTTACTATTCACACTCAAATTATACATGAAAATATATTATTATTTTTCTATAACTTATATTTATTTTTATTATTCCCATCAGAGATATTTTTTTCAAAAGAACCATTATGAGTATAATGAGTATTTACTTACTGGACTGCTGTAATATTGCCCACAGAATACTTTGATAGAGGACATTTGCAGGAAGGGTTACAATGTAGAGGTTCAAAGTTATTCATATTTCATCTTGAACTGCAATGGCTTTGGTATAGATTAAACAGGAAACCAACGGGGATTTTGTATTTCAGGTCAACACCACAGACAGCATGAATGACAGACACAGATGCCAGGTCTGAAAAGTGAAGCCTTAAACCTGTTTTTATTTTGAATGACAAGCAGGGGATGACATTTTTGATAAAGCTTATAGTTAGAGCTGGATCACCCTGAGCCCTCCCGTAGTTGGGCTTTACTTGAGTAGTTTTGTTTCTGACTTCTTTTTACTTACTCCCTATATTTTTAAACAAATATCTGTACTTTCTACTCCTTACATTTTAAAAACAGCCTTTTACTTTCTGTTTAACCCATTTGGGAAGAGTTATTATTTCGTCACTGCGGGCCTCTAAATATCAAACCAATTTAAACCTAAACAGTAACACATGAAAGGAAAGTTTATTAATCACCAGAGAATGTCACAGAAAAAGAGATGACATGTGCCAAAATGTAGGGGTTAAAAGTGTGACAGGGTTGTTTTGTTTTGGGGGTTTTTCCTGCAGGTGTCCATAAGTTGCGGTTGTGGTTCTTCAGCATCTAGCTAGCACTACAAAAGAAGAGCGAGCGCAAAAGGAGTAACGCTTTTTAAGTGTCAGGTAATTTCAAATGCAATGTTTCAATCAGCTCAGCAAACATCAGCAAACACACAAACTGTTTGTGTCTACAGTTTGTTGCTAGCTAAAGGTCCAGATGCTGTATTTCACAGGGAGGAAAAGAAAGAGAGCTAGCTTCATTCAGAGATGGAGAAAAATAAGAAAGACAGGAGAGGAGAGGGAGAAGAGAGGTTAGATTTAAATGTTATGATGCTCAGTGGGATTTCATAAACTGGGAATTTAAAGTTTACATGCAAGTCCTTGTGTTTTTAAATTAGATAGTGGGCCTGTACATGTAACACTATGTTTTTTCATATTGTGAAATATGCTGTAAAACAAACTGCAGTAGACTAACTGCTATTTGAAGGTTACATGAAAATACTCTGTAGTTTAGTGGAGGTTTCATGTGTGGTTTAATGCTCAGAGTTAGGTTACATCAAGTGTAGCACAGATTCATATGCTTAGATTCATTGACTGAATTCCACCTTCATACCAACTTTATACCGTTTACAGTTTTTTCTGAATGCTTAAACCCTAACTGTGATTCCTGTAGCACAATCTCTAAAACTATTCAGACTTATAGCAAAACCACTCACTGAGTTTGCAAAACTAAAAGCACAAAAACTGCTTTGCACTCAGTTTGCAATTTTGTAACACACACTTTGCAAAACTGTAGGCACAATTCACTGCACAACACTCAATTACCAAATTTCCAACACACTCCTAGCAAAAGTATACACATGTATGGCTATCATTAACACTAATTTGCCAACTGTCTGGCACACTTTCACATGTCAAAACTTTCTTAGATAATTAGTTCACTTTGCAATCAGCCTAAGCACTATAATACAGGTAAGCTGTGTGCGGAGTACAATGGAGGGAGCAGAAAGAGTGAGAAGTAGAGGAGGCCGAGGAAGAGGACGTGGAGGTGAAGAAGTAGGATGAAGAGGACGACAAGGACAAGGAGGAGCAAGAGGAAGACGAGGAGGGGGGAGAGGAAGGGTAGGAAGAGTAAGAAATAGAATTGCTGATGACATCAGAGCTACAATAGTGGACCATGTAATCAACCGTGGAATGACCCTGAGGGTAGCTGGCCAACGGGTCCAGCCTAACTCGAGCTGCTACACTGTAGCAAGTACCATAAGGACATCTTGAAATGAGAATCGGTTAGTACAGTCACTTCGCACAAAGATTTGTAGCACTGCCATATGCCAATGAGAAACACACCAATACCATTGATGTAAAAATACTGAAATTGTTACTTTACAGAGTTGCTAGATGACCAGATGCTGGGGGCAGAGGAAGCATGTTCACTGCAGACCAAGTAACCCATATAGTCATTATGGCGATTGCAAATAATCCTATACTTGGAAATAAACACTTGTGTTTGTTTTGATGTGTTTGAATAAACACCAGTACTTGAAGTTTGGATCCCTCTATGCTTATGGATCTATGACAGAAGTATGAGCTCAAACTGACATAGCCTACCTTGTGCACAGAGAAAGCAAAAGCCAGATGTGTTTTGTATTCATACCATCAGTGTGCAGTTGGCGCATTGTGTGCTTAGGAGATGATGGCTTGTGTGTACTGTTTGATACGGAAACACCATTTTTACGAAGGTGTGAAGAGTTAATCTAGCTGTGTTTGCTTTTGCAAGAGAACTACAATGTTTTGATGATTGGGTGACAGGTTTTCTTATTTGTGTGAAGAGTTTTGCAAAATTAGCCAATAGTTACAAAAAGTGTGCTTAAGCAATCAGAAAAAACTGTAAAAAAAAAGACAGCATAAACAGTGCACTGTCAGTGTAGAGGACGAAAATCAGACAGGACAACTTATGAAACATCTGGTTACAGGAAAAGTCACCCTCCACAATGTAGGCAACAGAAAATAGAGCTTTTTTCAGAATCTTTAGATTCAAGCCGTATATAATTAGTATAAAAAAGTTAAACTAAAGTTTGTATTTCCATCTACTAATCTTATTTTATCATTGTGTTAAAATTGCACAAGGTTCAGTTAGCTTTGCACAAAAATAGAAACGTCCTCCAAAGAGCTACTTTAACTTTCTTACTTTGAATGCATTTCAGAGCTGGTACTTTTTGAAGTTGTTGAAGTCGAACTTTTTACTGGAGTAGTTTTTAACAGTAGTACCTGTACTTCTACTTAAGAACAGAATGTCTGTACTTTTGCCAACTCTGGTTATTAATCTCTGGCTCTTATCCAGCCTGTCAAGAAGCCATATTTTGTAGTCCAAAGTTTTCAGCTAGCTTCTTACAGAAAGGAAACAGGGAAAATGCCAAAGGTAAGTAAGAAGAACTGGCTTGAAAATCATTAGCAAAAGGCCCAAATTTAAAATGTTTGGTTATTTTTGGCATTATTTGTTGTATTATTGTAGGGTACATTGATAGGTACAAAAAAAAGGGGCAAAGGACAATTTGTTCACTGAACTGCTAAACTGACAGGGGGCAACTAGACAGCATTGGGTAATTCAAAAGCATCCAACTTGAATTTATGCAGCAGACGTCTTAGACAAGGGCCTCTCTAATGAATAATACACAAGATCAGCCTCCTTATAAATAGTGTATGACTTCCAGAAACAGAAGCATGCACTGTTACTGCCTTGGGTTGTGCTTATTTGTAAAGTGGAAATGGCTTGGATGAAGTCAAGGTCAACATTGAAAAATAAAATCATCGCAACTACTTAGTAAGCAAGTATTTACTAAATAATTTCTTACAAAGCCAGTTCGTTCTCTTGCACATGTCCATTTATGAATTTCTCATGTATTTTTTCTTTGAGAAAAAGCTTGGCTAAAACTCAAGAAAGGAAGCATTTAGACGTGTTGAGCCACCCTCAAGTGTCATTTATAGTCTCATCTGATAGTAGCATTTATCTGACATACTTTTTACAAATCTTTGACTATATGCCCCAAAGCATCACAGCCTTATTTGTTTCGCTTCTTTTTTGCCTATGAAGATGACTGTGGTTTTTGGAGGACAAATGTGTGGGCTGAGTGTGATGCTCTCTCACTCTGCCCACAGGAACTCTCTTGCTGAGTGACCGGTAGAGAGGAGGGAACACTGTGACCAGGACATGGCACATTCCACACCTCCAGCTCCCACAAACATTCACACTACAGGGTTACACATCATCAGGCCCGTAACGGCAAAAATAACATCAGCTGGTGTCAAGCATGTCAAGATTCATTTTGAGTTAGTGACTTAGTAATGATGAAACATCTTAAATACTAATTAATCTCTTGCAGAGCTGCAAGAATCAGTTAAAAAGTATTATTAAGTATTTTCTTTAAATAAAAATGGGAAAGGTCCTGTCACAAAAATGCATCATTTATTCCCATTTCTTCAGCTGAATTCAACAATTTAACCAACAATTTTATTCCCAAATATCCATTAGAAAAAAACTTGGAATATTTAAAGCACTGTGTGCAGTGCATCCCTTAAAGATTTGAGTAATGTATGGAGGACAAAAGACGTAAAACTACTTACAGCAGATGAACTGTGTCTGAAAATCATGCCCTTAAGATATTTTAAAAACATCCAGCAGAGACCTGACGCAGCACCCAAGAGAAGCAGACGGCCCTTCACAAAGATCTCATGAGAAATGGTCTCAGTGGGTTTGAGGTATGCCAAATTACACGAGAACTGGACACAAAATCACAGGCTGTCAAGCTTGTTAGAATTGTACTGTCTTTCCATATAAGTCTATTTTTCCCTAGCAAATGATACAAAATGAGGAGTGACTTTTGTTTTCTCGTGTGCAATTCTGCTTTAGATCTATAAATCACCAGAAAACAAACAAAACATGCATAAAACATAATATTTCTCCTTTATTCGAGTAACAGTTTTGACCATAAACACATTTTATAAAACAGAGAAAATCAGTAAATGCTGCCAAGACTGCTGCCTGATCAGTGTTTAATTTTTACATTTTCTTTTGGCATGGAGATCTATGTGGTAAACGATACACAGAACAGTGAAATAAACAAAGGGTTGTTGCATGAGATCATTTTTTCAAGGTTGCTCCACAAATTCGTTATAAGACCATTTGCAACCAGTGATGTATGAGCGCTCTGCCGGGATAAAATAATGTTATTTATCTTCTGCAGGAGAAAAGAGAGCAGATAAACAACCTAAAGAGGTAATTATTTGTCAAAATCATGGCTGATTACTTTGCGTACCAGAAGTCTGAGCATCTTTTGCTTCTAGGCAGTGAGTGGTTTAGTGACGGCATCTTGGTCAGTAAACCACCCATCGTGGCACATTTCCAACCCCACTGGAAAACAGACTCTGAAGCTCAAAGCGTTACAAAAAGCAGCCGAGTCTCTGTCGCAGCACAAGCCTCCAGCATCTTTACCAGCAGTGGGAGCTGTTTGCCTTCAGTATACTGCACGACATAAATTGTTCATGCACTGCATTATTATTGATTCTACAGGAATCAACTGAAGCCACATTTGCATCTTGTTGCTGAATTAGTAGCAGCATACCAGGCTGGCAGTATCTGAGGGCTGCCTCTTTTTAATATGCTATTCCCAGAATCCTAGTGTATTACAGCTGACACATGTCTGTGTTCAATTGGTGTCTTTTATACCATCACTGCTATTATTGTGTGGCACTAATGTTTCTCAGATGAACCTCTCAGACCCTCCCTCTTGACAACAAAGACTGTTATTTGTCAGGAAGAGCATCCAGGCTCAATAAAACATCGAGAGGATGAGGTCAGAGGTGTTGTTGCAGCTTCATTCACTGGAGCCACGGAGGAAATCAAATCATACAGCATCAACACCATCTGCTCTCACCTGAAATTGTCAGGGGCTTGTATCTATATTTACATTCGTGTATAGCTATCAATCCTGCACGTGCCTATTGGTTAGTGAAAAGTATAAACAGTAAGCACCACCACAACTCGTACTTCTATCACCATCCTCCGATTAGCCTCATTTTTTGCCACTCTTCCTTCTTCCTTTCTGTTTCTTTCGATTGTTCTTCAAGTTTACACACACACACACACTCACACACACACACACACACACACACACACACACACACACACACACACACACACACACACACACACACACACACACACACCATTCTGTCTGCCGTGACGTTTCTGTGACTCTTTCTTACCATTGTTCATGTTTGACAACTGCAAAGAAATTAGCAGTCTTTGGCATGATTCATCATCTTTCAATCGACCGGTTGCTAAGGTGATGAATCCACAGAGTATGTGCAGAGTGCTGAAATCCTGTGTGGAGTGTGCGGAGAGCAGCATCTTCACTTTGACACACATACATGTGGAGGATAAAGGACTAAACTACCAGGCTGAGCTTGGTTCTTACCTCTCCTGGCTTGACGTTTTAGGGTTCAGAGTCCCAGATGCTTGTGGTTAAACCTCTCACTGTGAGCACAAATGTCACCCTCATCAGCAAACACTTCCAGACACACACACGACGCCTCCCACGCGCTCATCTGCACACGATCACACAAGAACCGCTTCAAAACCACACATATTCATCAGCCCTCTCTAAACTCCTTTTATCATATCTCATCATTCATATGCTAAACAGCCGCACAAAATTTAGAGCTGTGAACTAAACCGTGGCAGCTATAGGTAAACGCCCTGGTCAGGATTGATTCCTGCTTGTGCTGTTTTTTGTTATTATTATTTTTTCCTCCTTTGCTTTTGGTGCACCGTTAAAGGGCCACTTTGTTGATGGGTGAATCTTTCTAGTGTTCGCACTTCGCATGACGCCAGGTAGTCAAACAGGGACCTTAATCAAACACGCCTGATTGCTGGACTTATTCCAGACTACTCATGAACAATGCGCCAGAATCAGCCAGTATTGGCAATCACAGAACCAAACACAAATGAAAAACGTTCCTCTGTCCAAATTTTCCAAAGTACACGCCCCTAATGCGTAAGCCAAGCTGGCAGCTGAATACAAATATCAAAATTGATATCCAGAATTGTGACACTTCCAACTCAAATGTGCCAGCATTTAAATGCAATTTCCCCTACCTTGTCTGGCAACAGTAGCCACATCAGAACTGGATTTTGAGGCCAATACAAATATCATTACCAGCAGCAACACAAACACTACTAATAAATGGAACTGAAAGAGTTATTAGATTAATTAATCAAGAGATCAGTGTTTCAGTGATTTTATAATTAATTTTTTAAACAAAATTGACCACAATTCAGTGTTATTATAATCACTTTTTGATCAAAAGCGAGTATTTTAGACACCCAGTCCAGTCCAGGTCAGACATGAAAGGAAGGCTTTACCTGAAAAGCATTCATACATATTTATTTTACCATTGTAATGCCGCAAAGGATGTCAGCAGAACCAGCTCTCATGAAACCTTTTGAAACCCAAATTATTAAAGCAAAATGTTAATTGTTGCTTTTTGTAGTGCTGGTAAGAGAGTAGTGAAATTACATTAATAAATAATACATACACTGTATAGTACAAAAACATATGAGGATCACTGGCGTGCACAGATAGAGACGAGGTGGTGCTGAAGCACTTGCCCTTTTGCCCTCAGTCCAAAAAAGTGCCCTTTTGAAAGACGTGATTTTTTTTTTTTTAAAGCTGCGCGATTTAAAAAGGTGTGAAAATAATGGCTTGATTTGTGCCCCTTCTTCAAAGACACCCGAACCCTGTCGCTTTTTCACTGTCACCGTGTCACGTGAACACGCTTGCAGTTCATTTGTTGTGAGGCGTGTAGCAGCGGCATGACACAGGACTACTTGGAGTAGGCATAGTAGGCTGACTATAGCGACTGGGAGCCACGGCGGACAACACGGCAGCTCTTTCCCTTCCCAACCAGTCAGGTAACCCATGAATCGAGTGAAATTATTCTGTTTGCCCTCTAAGACCAACCTGCAATTGTTTTGTTGTGAAGTAGCCTGTCAGAAACTGCACATGACAAACTTTGCCAGCTTACCCCTCCATCCATCCATATGGATAAACAAAAAAACGACACATTTAAAATGTAACCTAAACCATTTAGGCATGCCCACTCTCCATCAATTCCGACCTTTTTGCATACACTATTGAAAATATCACGTTATGCTATAGGCTACATGCCGTTAGGCAGAGGGCTCTTTTGAGCCCATTTTTCGTTACAAATTTTAGGATGATCTCACGGAAATCTGTGAATAAATACAAAGTTTTCAAACTGAAGTCAGTGACGGGAAGACATCACACTTTTTAGAGATGGAACTGCAGAAAAACCTAAAACCTTGACATGATTATGAATAATAGAATTATGGACGTTTCTCCGTTTTTGTGGATTAGCCTTTCCATAACTAACGTCAACTACTGTCCTACTTTGGTAAGATTGAAATTAATGTCTTTGACTGTCTTTAGTAGGTGTCTCCTGTGAGAAAGTTAGAACACCGTCCAACTGTCTAAAGATGCAGTCTTTAGCCTAACTGGTTGTTACTGACTCAGCGATGCTCGCAGACATTTACGCACTGTGTTGTGACCTGATTGTGACAGAACAGTGACGTTGTTATTGGTAGTTTGAAGGGTACGGTGTTGGGGGTGTTAAAAGTTTTGAGAAGCACTGGTTAGACATGTTAATTTTTTTTGGTGTAACATATTGGCAACATTAACACATTAATTTGCTAAAGGAAAAATAGGCAGTTCCCAATTGCCTGTGAAAACGACCATTCTGCCCTGTTCTTGTAATGACCACAGTCAGTCTTATTCGTTCTCATACATTTTGGTCTATTTATTTACTAATTTCAGCAAGCATAATGCCTAGGAAAGAGAGGCTGAGAAAGGAGAAAATAAAAGTCAAATTGCATTTAACCTGTGCGATTTTTTTATTATACAAAGAAAAGGTTTTCCACATATGCAAAAAGTGCCCTTTTTTCCCCCTGGAGCACTTGCCCCCCAAAATGTCTGTGCACGCCACTGATGAGGATACTTGGCAACCATCCTAACATTTCACTCAGTTTTAAATAAATAGTCTGCCACCACCAAGCCAGTGATTTTAAATGTTTAATAAAAGAGTTTACATAAAGTATCTGGGATATTCTGTTGAGTCGTGTAATTCTTCTGTTACTGTTAGCAAGAGCATCCAGTAATAGGTAGCAGAAATTCAGTAGTACTGACTGCTAAATATCTGGTATTATACCAGCCATACATTCCACAGACACATAAGTGTCTGAAAAGACAGCAAGATCAATTAATGATGACAATAACAACTTGTAACAGAGCTTTACAACGGCTTTTTGAAATAAATAAATATATAATTCTCAATGGCCTCTGTTGTTTCAGGATTGCTCTTGTTTGTTACACGCATACACCGTTATGTTCTCAATAACCTCTTGATGAACATAAAAAGACAATATTACGTCCCCACTGTCTCAACACAGAATAACATTTCAGCAACATTTCAAATGTGGTCCCGTCTCCTTTGCTCACTGCATTATAAAAACATGTTTTTCATCAGGCTGCGGTGATATGATAGAAACTAGAGTCTGTAGTTTCACCTGAGCATTTTTTTTAAAAAGAATATTGCTTCAAGTGATCACATTCGAGACTGATGAAACATCCCCAATCCTGACAGCAATACTAACCATAAACTAGGCCCTTTGCGAGCCACATCTTTTTAAGTATATATTTATTATTTCTGAGTGTTTCCTACATGACGAAAGCAATGAGCCCCTATGCTGTACTAGTCATCAACATGATTATTCTTTGTTCAAAACAAAATTCTTTTTATGCGCCGCCGATTAATTTTGGTGAACCAGCATGCTTGTGAGTTTTGAAGGCATTAATCATTGAGCTCATAATGTGACGTGAACAGGGGAAAGTGGGCGAAGCTGAAAACATTTAAACCAGGATATGCATCAGTGGAGCTGCCTCCCCAAATTTGTCAAGTGTGTCTCCAATTTAGAGAAAGAGAAGGGGAGATCCAGTTTCGAACATGTCAGAGAATTAACACAATTTCCAATTAAGGCTTTTATTTCCCTAATGAGAGGGAGGGACTAATAGAGACTCAGAGGCAGATCAGCAGATGATGGATTGGACCCCTGTGGGGAAAGGCTAGAAAAGCTTTGCACTTCATCTCTTTGGCAACTGAAGTTGACTCCTCTACAAAAAATGACTTGTAGCTAGTACCTTGATTTATGGATCTAATGTTTTGGGGATGTATTTTCCTTTAGGTAACTGTGAAATTTTTTAAGTATTTCACTGTTCTAAATACCAGAGGAAACACTATAAATGATCAAACTTGCGTTTCTTGTCAAGAGGAGTTTGTGTTTTAACTCGCTGTTACTAAAGACTCCAGCAGATCTCTAAAGGCTGGAAATTCTGACAGCTATATTTGAGGAGCTCCGGCTACAGCCTGAGAGTTGATTGAAGTGCGCTAGTTAGACAGACTTCCCCATAGAAGCAGCAGCACCAGAAGGCCTCAGGTCTGTTTATTGAATTACATGGGGGGGTCTGATGATTGGCATAGCATTTGGCCTGCAGAGAAAATGACTGTGAGAAAGCAAAAAAAAAAAAAAACATCAGGTGGCTTCGCCCACATGGTGATCTAATGGAGGTGAGGAAAAGCAACAGTGCTCCAAAACTCAAACACATGATCAAACTAATTCCTGCTCAGCCTTAAAAAACAGCCTCAGTATAGATATTTAAACTATGATTTTAGGTTCCTCAATAGCATATTATCCCCAGTGTTCAACTTAAGATAAATGCAGTTTTAGTTATAAAACAGACTCATTACTGAGATCATTTATCAAACTAAAGCTTCTTCAGTATTTCAGATAATTAATACTGAATGTCGTTGAGTCCTCACAAAATAAGGAATTAAGAAAGAACACTTTCAGCTCCAGGACTTTATGATTAATGAACTAACGCAAACATGATGATAATCATTGTTTGTTGCGCAGTCATATAAATTGGGGGCTTACGTATGTTATCAGGAAGATTATCACACTGTGCTAGCTTTTTTTCTGTTGGCCGGGATCTGGTTATGCAGTTTGCTTCTACCTGCTACACACAGCTGCTGCTGTTTACGCCTCCTCCTGCCCAACCTCCTGCCCCGTATTCTGGTTTCTTATTAATCATACATTCTCTGGTATTCTGTGCCTTCTGCATTATGTATATGCCATATCTCAGTGAATGTGTCTGCTGTTCTGTTACCCTGTGCATTTTCTACTGTCTGAATGCAGAGTGGAACATCCTTTTTGTTCCATCAAATATAAAGCCATTTGTAACTACAAATGGCCCACTCTTCTTCGATGCAAGTGTTTCTAAATTATTGAATCCTTGTGCTTGTTGACAAAGGACATAGTGAAATGTAAAATCAAGAATAATGAAATGGAAGGAGAACAAATAATAGACATTTACATTTCGTTAACCAATCAGTATGCAGTTTGCATTGAAAACTATAAGCGGAAAAGGGGCGTGTATTTCCTGGATTAGCCACATAATAATCATTTTCAAACATGAAAAGGAAGCAGCTGCATGGACACATACACACATGTGCTCAAAATATCCTCCCTGCCTTTGAAGATCATTTCTAACAAGAATGGATGAAGTTTTCATTTCAAACTACACTCTGACTGCCTTCTAAAGACAAATGCGCTTACAGAATGCTTCACGTATTTACGTCTGCTGACTGACTACAAAGTGGGATCAGATTCATATTTAATGTTTTTCTGGACTTTATACAGTAAGTACATCCTTACTGCTTTCACAGGAATCACGAAAATGTTTGTAACAAACTTATAAGGCACTAAAATCACCTCACTTAACTGAACACAGACATTTTAAAGAAGCTAACGACGGCAAAAAAGATAAAGATAAAGCTACCCAGAGCTCAGAGCCATCCAGTAGCCAGCAGCCTCGGTATGAGCAACCAAAGGAGTTACAAAGAAACATTATGGAGGTGAATAAAGAAAAAAGAAAAGGATTGATGTATTTTCCTGGTTAAGTTATAAAAATGCTGGGAAATGATGTAAGTACCAGACACATAGCAGCTCATTTTCAGTATTTGTACCTCTTCCCAGTAGCAGATCACTTTTTTTTTCTAATTGAGAGAAAATCATGTAACTTGCTTTAGTTTGGGGAAAATTGTAACATTTTTAAATCATCTTTAGTAATTTTTTTTGTGAAAATATAATTCTGTATTTGTTTGTATTTGCTATAAGTTATAGTTCTTAAACTGTAGGAAACTAAACAGAAGAAAGAAGAAGAGAAATAATAAGTTAACATAAACCAGTGACACACACCAGGGCCTGATCAACCCTGGCAGAGCCTCCTTGGATGAGGGTGTCTAGTGATACTGGCCGACACATATGACTCCAAGGTCCACTACTGACGATGTGTCCCAAACTGGTAGAGTGTCTGGGCTACCTTTCCTCATAACAGCCATCCCTCAAGATTTTCTCCATTTAAAGCAACGCACTATCAGGGACTGTAACATCTGCTCCTTTTTACTGAATTAGAAAGAAAATCAGAACCTGCCAAAAAACAAGTGCAGTCAGTGCTATTTCAATCTGCAAGTGTGACCACCAGAGGTGGCAAAAGTACAAACTTTTTTTTCTTAAGTAGAAGTACAGATACCTGTGTTAACAAAATACTCAAGTAAAAGTTGAAGTACTGAAGCAATGTTTTTACTCGACTAAAATTTAAACAGTACAGTGAATTGGACTCTAAAAAAGAAAGTAAAAAGTAGCTCCTTGAAGGACATTTCTACAAAGGTAACTAACTATATTGTACAAAAGTAACTATATTAATATAACAGTAAAATAATATTAATACACGAGAATATAAATATTATTCAAATCTAAATTGTAATTTTAATGAATGTACTCAGCTCCATTATGTAGGACACAAGCAGTGAAAAGAACTGTTTTCTGTCGCTTACATTGTAGATGCTGACGTTGCCTCCACACCTAAATGGTAAAATGAGTACAGTCAGGGGTGCAGCAGGTGGGGAACCCTAAGATCTGTGTAGTGGCTCCGCATTGGGAAAAGAATCACAGCTCACAATAATTTCTATTATGAGCTGATCAGATGACCCGATCAAGTGACAGAATTACACAAACGAATTCAACAAAATGTCAGCAGCTGTTTCACAGACATCTTGGCTTATTTTCATTTCCTACATCGACACTACATAGTTTATACTATCTTTATCTAATTGATATAAAGTTGGAATCCAGGGAATTAATCTAAGCATCATCAGCTTAAATGCAAATTGATCTCTGCTACACTTAATGTGATCTAAATCTGACCATGAGCACCACATCCACTGTGCATCAGTCCAACACAGTGCTTTACTGTCAATTCACCACAACACTGCAAACTAAAATGTTTATCTTGCACTAAGCCACCCAGTATTTTCATGCAACATTTGAATAACACAAAGTTATTATAGTTTAGTTTGTTTTGCAGGATATTTTGAAAACATGAAAATACACAATTTATCAAAACACTTTACATACAGATCTAATATGTGATTAAAATTTCAGTTTGTCAAGCACCACTGAGTAGAGAATCATGTTCTTTGATTTCTCCAGTGCCTTCAACACCATTCTTCCCTCGGTTCTAAAGGACAAGCTGGTGAACTCTGGAGTGGACCATCACCTCACTACCTGGATTTTGGACTACCTCACCGACCGACCACAGTATGTGAGGACTCAGGGCTGTGTGTCGGACAGGGTCGTCTGCAGTACGGGGGCCCCACAGGGAACGGTTCTGGCTCCGTTCCTCTTCACCATCTACACTGCAGACTTCTCCCACAATTCCACCCAGTGCTTCCTGCAGAAGTTCTCTGATGACTCTGCAATAGTCGGCCTCATCACTGATGGGGACGACAAGGAGTACAGAGGTCTGACCCAAGACTTTGTGGACTGGTGCCAGCTGAACTACCTCCAGATCAACGCCAGTAAAACCAAGGAACTGGTGGTAGACTTCCGCAGGCACAAGCATTCTCCACTGCAACCACTGAACATCCAAGGTATGGACATTGAGGCTGTGGACAGCTACAGGTACCTTGGTGTTCATCTGAACAATAGACTGGACTGGACTCATAACTCAGACGCCCTCTACAGGAAAGGGCAGAGCAGGCTGTACCTGCTGCGGAGACTCAGGTCGTTTGGAGTGGAGGGCCCACTCCTGAAGACCTTCTATGACTCTGTTGTGGCTTCTGCTATCTTTTATGGTGTGGTCTGCTGTAGGGCTGAACGATTATGGAAAATAATCTAATTGCGATTTTTTGCCCCAATATTGCGATTGCGATGCGATATGCGATTATTTTTTAAGGTATTTGTCTTCTGTATTATTAAACAAAGACAAGCAATACATCATATAGTATGGCCAATACTATATTACATTAATTTTAAACTGTTCTTTCCTGGAAGACAGACCTCTGTTATGATGACATGAGGTGATGCATGAATTGATGACTGACATTTTTATTTAACTTCTTCAATCACAACAGTATATTTGAACATACACAATAGTTTATTTTTAGCTTACAAACATCTGAGCATAAAGTGCTGACAAGGAACCCTGGTGTAAACATTAAAATGAAAGTCAGTACAATGTGCAGATTGCAGAAATATACATAAAAAAAATCAGTGGCTTTACCACACTCAGTTTTTCGACATCTGTGAACTACTAGACAGTCATTCAATTAAAAAATAATATTAAATAAATAAAACTAATAAATAAAAAATACACACATCTTACTGATCTCTGCAGTCAGTAACATTACACATAAAGTGCAAACATAATAGCAATTGTATAAACACACACACAAACACGCCTTTAAAATTTAAAGGCGTGAAATTGGACGGTCTAGTTCTGATTAGCGTCACCGCTGTCTCGGTGGAGTTTAATAAACTCGGCCGTCTGCTTCTTGCTATCTAAAATATAACCAGACACTGGTGTAAATTCTCGACTGTCTCATACTTCTGTTTAATAAGTTTTCTGTTTGACGTTTAGTCAGCTGTGTGAAAACCAAGGAGGAACCCACCCGGGGGATTAATAAAGTTTTATTTTATCTAATCTAATAACTTTAATCTCAGCCAAACCGATTTACTCACGAACAAACAAAACACTGAAAAAAGCCCAACAATAACATTTTTAGGTTGTCTAAGTGACTTATATATTACGTTTAACCCGAGCAGCGAAACTCCGCGGTGATCTGAAAATGATGTGCCGGGAGTTGTGCCGTTCTCGGCCGCATCAGTAACCCTCGAGCTCCCGGCTAGCTGTCGAGCTGGTGGGTAGCAGACGCCTCTGAAAACGTCGAAGCACTTTTGCAAATATGGGATATCTTGATAAACCGAGCAGATATTTGATGTTTACACAACTACTTTCTCGCCTGAAAATATGTTAAAAGTTTATTTTGTGACCCAGAAAGATTAGTATGAGTAATTTTAAAACTTAGTAGCGGCCGCCATTGCTGGAAACTGGAGTTTGGCTGGGCCGCGCTATGAATTCTGGGATATGGTAGTAATTTGGACAGCCTTCGGCGCGTCGCTGTGACGTAATCGGTCTACAAATGCGGCCTCAGGAGGATGCAGCCCATGAATTGTATAATATAATCGCAGTATAATCGCAGCCTTTGCGGTTAGAAAATTGCACTTGATCATGTCGCGATATTATCGCAAATGCGATATATCGTTCAGCCCTAGTCTGCTGGGGCGGCAGCATCTCTGCTGGGGACAGGAAGAGACTGAACAGGGTGATCCGAAGGGCCAGCTCTGTTCTAGGATGCCCTCTGGACCCAGTGGAGGTGGTGAGTGACAGGAGAACGGTGGCTAAGCTGTCATCCCTGATGGACAACATCTCCCACCCCATGCAGCAGACTGTGACAGCACTGAGCAGCTCCTTCAGTGGGAGACTGCGGCACCCACGGTGTGGGACGGAGAGATTTCGCAGGTCTTTCCTCCCCACTGCTGTCAGACTCCATAATAAAGACTTTAACTGATCAAGCACACACATCCATACATATGCAATAATACCAAGTGCAATAATCCTTTCTGTCATCGTTGTATTTTTACTCAGTTGTATATAGTATTTGTATTTGTATTCTATTTTTATCTTATTGTATATTTATTTTATTTTATTCTACTGTATATAGTATTTTATTTTATTCTATTCTGTACAGTTGTGTACTGTATTTATTCTTATTGTATTCTAATTTTTGCCTCATAACTTTTGCACTGTCCACTTCCTGCTGTGACAAAACAAATTTCCCACGTGTGGGACTAATAAAGGTTATCTTATCTTATCTTAGTCCTTGCCTTTAAATATATCCTCCTCTCCTGTACTGCCTGTCTTGCTATATCTTTCTCAGTCTCAGTGTGAAGTTCTCTTTCTTTTCTCTCTCTGTGAAATACAACAGATAGACCTGTAGCTAACAACACACAGTGTTACAAACTCCACACAAACAGTTTGTGTGTTTTGCTGATAATTATTTAAGCTGATGGAAATGTTGCATTTGAAATTATCTGACACTTAAAAAAAACCATCATTCCCTTCTTTCTTCTTCCTCTTTTTTAACAATAGCTAGATGCTGAAGTACCGCAAACATAACTTAAGGGCACCTGAACTACTTTAACCCCTGAGTATAAATACTATAAAATATACCATTAAACATAAAGCAGAGCCAGTTTTGAACATGTAAGGAGTAGAAAGTACAGATATTTGTTTACAAATGTAAGGAGTAAAAGTAGAAAGTTAAGTAAAGTACAGATACCTGAAAATTCTACTTACGTACAGTAACAAAGTATTTGTGCTTTGTTACCTTACTTTCTTCCCACCTCTGGTGACCACTGGTGAGCATTCAGTTGTGTGTTGATACAATCCCAAGGAGGAAAGACATCAAGAAGTATTGTAGAGAGAATTCTTGTAGAGAAGCAATCCTATCAATCTGGGAAGGGTTTTGAGGCCGTTTCCAAACAGTTTGAAGTCCATCACTCTACAGTGAGAAAGATTATTCACAGGTGAAAAATGATAATATAGATAAGTGCCAGTCTTCCCCAGAGTGGACTAACCAGCAAATTCACCTCAAGGTCAGACAGTGCAAGGCTCAGAGAAGTCGCAAAAAACCCAATTTCACATCTCAGACTCCTCAGACCTCAGTTAGCTTTTTAAATATTAAAGTTCATGACAGTACGATTTAAAAAAAAAAAAAAAGGTTCCACAAGCTTCCACAAAAGGTTGCCAGGAGCAAAAAAAAGAGAGAGAGAAAGAAAAAAAAAAAGGAAGGGGCAACAATTTAGCTCACAAGCAGGTTACCATTGTTACGTTTCGGTGTTGTCAGTGTTTTGTTTTTGCGTGACTGTCATGTGTTTCCTGTTTTATTTTGAAGGTCTGTTGTTATCTTAGTGTGTTCAGTTTACGTTTCCTTGTCTCGTCAGGTCTAATTTGCCCCAGCTGTGTTTCCCTCCTGTGGTCCATTCCCTGATTGCTCCTTCTATGTATTTAAGCCCTGTGTGTCAGTTGGTCATGGTCGCGATCTCCCCCCGTGTTGTAAATAGTTTGGTGTTTTGTTGTAAATAAATAGTCTGTTGTAAATAGCTGTGAATGGGTTTGTTAATATTTTCGTTTGAGACACCTTCATTTTGGGATTTTGGTGGAGAGCTTTAGTTTTTTTCTCGTGTGTTTTTTTTTCTTATTTCTATTTTCATACGTTGCACGCCGGTTGCCTAGGCCGGGGTGTAACATATGGGGGCTCGTCCGGGATTGCCTTTGCTGGGGGGTCCGAGGACCGCCCCAGCCTTTGTCGTCTGCTGGAGGGTCCGTGGGACCGCTCCAGCCTTCATTCGCCTTCGCTGGAGGGTCGGTGGGACCGCTCCAGCTTTCATTCGCCTTCGCTGGAGGGTCCGAGGGACCGCTCCAGCCTTCATTCGCCTTCGCTGGAGGGTCCGAGGGACCGCTCCGGCCTTCATCCGCCTTCGCTGGAGGGTCCGAGGGACCGCTCCAGCCTTCGTCGTCTGCTGGAGGGTCCGTGGGACCACTCCAGCCTTCATCGTCATCGCTGGAGGGTCAGTGGGACCGCTCCAGCCTTCATCAACTTCGTCAGCCTTCATCCGCCTTCGCTGGAGGGTCCGAGGGACCGCTCCAGCCTTCGTCGTCTGCTGGAGGGTCCGTGGGACCGCTCCAGCCTCCACCAGCCTTCATCCGCTTTTGATCAAACATTTCACTTGGGGTTACATGTTTGATTTTTGGGTGGGGGGAAATGTTACGTTTCGGTGTTGTCAGTGTTTTGTTTTTGCGTGACTGTCATGTGTTTCCTGTTTTATTTTGAAGGTCTGTTGTTATCTTAGTGTGTTCAGTTTACGTTTCCTTGTCTCGTCAGGTCTAATTTGCCCCAGCTGTGTTTCCCTCCTGTGGTCCATTCCCTGATTGCTCCTTCTATGTATTTAAGCCCTGTGTGTCAGTTGGTCATGGTCGCGATCTCCCCCCGTGTTGTAAATAGTTTGGTGTTTTGTTGTAAATAAATAGTCTGTTGTAAATAGCTGTGAATGGGTTTGTTAATATTTTCGTTTGAGACACCTTCGTTTTGGGATTTTGGTGGAGAGCTTTAGTTTTTTTTCTCGTGTGTTTTTTTTTTCTTATTTCTATTTTCATACGTTGCACGCCGGTTGCCTAGGCCGGGGTGTAACACCATGTCGCAAGGCTGAATGCAGTGGCTCAGGTTCAATTCTGATCTGATCTTTTGCTGCACGTCTTCCCCCACACTCTCGCTCCGTGCTTTCCTTTCTCTCTTTACTCTGCCATCTAATGAGCTCCAGAAATGCATTAAAAAACATAGCAGTATAGCTTAGGTTTGCTAAGTTGATTAAAGCACAAGAACAAGTTCCTTTGGATACAAGATCAAAGTAGAAATATTTGTTAATAATTCACAGTGCCATGTTTGACACAAACACCTTATGTCAAGTGTGAAGCACGGTGGTGGAGGGGTGACGTTTTGGGCTTGTGGATCCACAGGTCCTTGCTGCACCTTGCAGATACTGAGTCCACCATGAGCTTGGGATGCACCAATCCAATATACATCCAATATACATACGTACGATCCTGACCTTTATGCAATATAAGTCTTTTGCATGATGGTGGCAGTGTTTTGTTTTGTTTTTTTTTTTTACATGTAATTGATCCAGGCCTCCATGCTATGAAGAAAAGTGTACCATACCAACACATGCTGGCAGTGGTTCCTGGAGGATGCTGACTGTAATGAAACTGGATGAAATCACTTCCAAAGGTCCTGCACCAAAAACATCCTAGTGATTGATTTGTTTGCTGACAGAGTGGCCTGGTTGCCTGCAGTTTTTCATGTTTGTCTTCAAACACTTGCTAACTACTAGCTGAGCGGTAGTACAAGTTGAAAAAGTGCTGCACAAACCAAAATTGAAGAAGGTTCATCGTCAAAGTAAAAGAAGTATCTCAGCACTGCAGCCAACATATTTGCAAAGGTGCAACTCTCACTTTGTAGGAAAAAGGTCTCCATTTGTATGTGTCAGACTTTTCACAGTTTTATTACAGCTCATAGATAAGCTGGACAGTGTTTGTAGGCAAGTCTGTCACTTCCATTCAAACCACAGCAATATGTTAACAATCAAAGCAATCACAAGGAGGTTTCTGCCAATCAGCTGAGGGACAAACATTTGTCCCTAGTTCTCAGGGGTCACTGCACGTTCTGTAGGCCTAAATGACGAGGGCTTAGCAATCATTTTCCCAGCAACCTCTATCAACAATTGTTATCCAGTCAGGGAGTATATATTTTTATCCTCATGAACAGAGGTTTCCAACCTACACTGTAACCATGATTATCACACAAATGTCCAGGATGTCTAAAATCTTCCAAAATTGTGGACAGTTAACAAGATGCATGTAGGTAATGGCCACGTGCCTGCAGAGCCTCGATGTGGGTGTGTTTGTGAGTAAGATTAAAGAGGTCATGTATAAAACCTGCACAGCATCTTGTAGTGTCCGTCATGATTATGTTTAACTACTAGTGAAACCTTTAAGCCTGCTTATTTTTTAGACAAGACATAAAGTAATATGCTGTGCACATCCACTCATCCTCACAACTTCACATATAAACACATAATTGGGCTCCTTCTGTCTCTTCCTACTCGCACACTTAATGACAAAGCCCATATTAGATAATTCCTCTTAAATGATGTTGCCAAAAATATGATCACTAATCCGTGTGAGGCTTGGAACAGAACTAAATAACCAAAATGCTAACGTGATCATACAGTACACAGTTGCGTAAGTGCTGGAACTCTCACACACAGAGTGGTTAAGTAAAGCTGTCATTCACCCTCTGCTGCTATGCAGTTTAATCTCCGTACTTTCAGCTTTGTTTGTTGCTCGTCTTTGAACCGACTGGCACAACACCGCTCCAAAGCTCTATGTTCATCTAGGAGACAGAGCTCCTCACTGTCTGCTGAAGTCTCTAACAAATCATGGCCAAACAGTGTGCTCATGTCTGCTGAGCTCATGGTCTTACAGAGTACCAGGCGGCCCAGTTTAATATTCCAGACACCCACAACAGGAGCTCTTGCCAGTAACACAGCCTGATTTTGTGCCACTAACGGTGGGGTTATGTTCCATGTTCAATGAGTCCCTTTCAAAATACAAAATAAAGAGCAACTGATTGTGTCTGGACCACGTGGGTTAAAAGTGTTTGGCAGAACATAGCAGAGGCACTGTGATAAATCAAACAATCCTCGTGTTCCTTCATCTGTTTATCTTTTTATTTAGATTATACAGCACTCTACAATGTTTAACATATTCAATGGAATCGTACTCAACAGCAATTTTGGCAATTTGGTAACCCCAAATGACAAATCCTCCTGTGTTAAATGTTTATGCTTCTTTATACTGTACACTTGAGGAAGTCTCTGGAGCAGGCATGTTTTACAAATTTATCTGAAAGCATTTAACTCCACTTAAACCATTCCCTGTGGTGGCAGCCTCCTGGGTGCCAGTAGTAGCATAGTCTTTTGATGTCAACCAGCATGAAATAAAACATTTACTCAGCTCCATTAAAATTGTTTTTCAAGTTCTCTAAACTGATATTAAGAGAGTCTGATATGCATGAAAAGAAATGTTCAGTGAAAGCCACAATCATAGGAAAAAATATAGCTCTAGTTTTGAAATGAAATATACCTTAATTAATATGATATTCTACAAAGACTATCAATTATTTTTCATCTTGATGACTGTGACAGGCATATTGGCAAATGAGATAACAATTTAATCTTGTGTCCAATAAATTCATTTGTACAATTCTTACATCTAGTACTGGTAGAAACAACAGTTACCAGTTTTTAAATGTTTTTTTAAGGTATTTCAAAAGAGATGAATTCATCAACTGACCAGGCTGGTTTCTCTGTGCTTGGCCAGTCAGCCTGACGCATCTCAGGTTACAAGCTGATCTGTTTCATGCACCCACAACGTGGGTACAGGGGTGCAGGAAAATAATTGCATGCACACTTATAGTAACATGTGCAATTGACATGTAACATTTTTAGCATGGATGCACCTCAGTGTGAGTGACTTAAAGTTCACTAGAGTAAACCAAGGGGGGACAAGCGCAAAAACCATTCAGCAACAAAATCACCTTAATCCAGCCGAACCTCTGTATTTTTGTTTGTATATGTTGTCAGTTATCGTCCATAGAAAGAAAATCAAAGTTGGCATAAATCAGTATCAGCGTGTCACACCCATGCAGGAAAAGAGAAAATGTGTAAGATCCACTCAGAAAGGTCCCAGATATGTATTGAGGTTTATGCCATGAAGATTGACAGAGTACATACAAATGTATTCTGCCAACCCTGCTGCACTTTTCAACATTGACCACATTGGTCTAATACAAGCATAATGGAGAAATCTTCTTCTGGAGATCAAGAATCCTAAGACGTTATGATCTACATATGACAAAAAACACCCAAACACACTGTGCAGAAATGGATGCATTAAGACAGGTTTTGCTCAGAATTCTGAGAAAAATGTTTGCTCATGTTTGTTGAGCTGACAGAAATGTTGTTGCAAAACGTTTACTCCCTTTATGCTCATTCCTCTTCTGTAGCGCTAGCTAGATGCTGACTACAATACACGGACACCTTCACTTGTCCCTGCCCACTTTAACTCCACAGTATAAATGGCATAAATGTAGTGCTGAACAAGCCTGTTTTAAAAATGTAAGGAGTAGAAAATACAGATATTTGTGTTAAAATGTAGGGAGTAAAAGTAAAAAGCTGTCAGAAATAGTGATGTGTTGGTTGTGAACGAAATGGCTTTTAGAGCCGAATCTTTGACGTGAATGACAGGAGCCAGCTCCTTATTGGGAGCCATGTTTTTTTTTCTTTCTCTCACTCTCTCTCTCTCTCTCTCTCGCACTTTTTTTCTGTCACTCCGCAGCGAGCCTTGTGCTTTGAGCTGGGAAGAGGGGGGAGGGGCGGTAGTTACACTCGCAGTAGCACAGGAACAGAGCAGGAGGGAAAGAGAGGAAAGAGAACCAGGGACAACAACATCACATTAGAAAGGTATAGTAATCATCCACAACTATTTTCAGTTGCTGATAAAGGATTCAGAAAGTTTATTCATGCAGGTCCAAATGACAGAGAATATGCCTGTTCTTTTTGTTTTCATATTTTAATTTATATTTAATTGTGTTGTGGTTTGCAGTGTTTTGTGTTGTTTCACTTTAAATTTGTTTAAAAGGAAAAAGCTGAAAATTTAAATAGTTAAAAGTTGAAATGTGAATAGTTGGTTTTTGTATTATATGATTTATTTATTACATTTTATGTGGGGTGAATAAATAAAAGTATATTTACGGTGGCCCCTAGAGACAAAACACGTAAAAACTGCAAAACATGTAAAAACTCCAAAACGCGTACAAACTCCGAAGCACGTACAAACTCCAAAATACGTAAAAACTCAGAAGCACATAAAAACTCAAAACACGTACAAAATACAACAGAAGTGCTCCAGGATGCTGGGCGCAGTGTTGAGCTTTGTTACCTAGTGGCTACTCAAGCCAGCAAGTACCAACAACCGGATTTGGTGTGTGGTAGTAACAGGTAAATTAACTTTTTTTTTTTTTTAATTATTTGAATATATATGAGTGCTTGTGTATAAATACACAAACAATACACACATGCTTTCAATTGTGTAATTTAAGTGATCTAGTAGCTGTGTTTTGAAGTTCAGTTAACGCTAGAAATGTGTTTTGGAGTTTGTACATGTTTTGAAGTTTGTACGTGCTTTGTCTCTAGGGGCCACCGCATATATTTATATAAAAACATATATAAATAAAACCACTTCTTTTTTTTTTTACATTAGTAATTCCTTTTGTGCATAATTTTATATTATTGTTAATAATAAATTAATTAAAGCAACAAAACAACCGAAAGTGACGACTCTTTTTAGTGAGCCGAGCTGAAAGAGCCGGTTCTCTAAAAAGAGCCGGAAATCCCATCACTAGTCAGAAAAGTAAATTACCAGGTAAAGTTGGCTACTTATACCTGAAAATTCTACCTAAGTACAGTAAGGAAGTATTTGTACTTCGTTGCTTCCCAGCCTGCTCTTCAATACTTGTTGACAACAGTTAAGGAAATAATAACAATGCTGAGTATTCCTATTCCACATTTTCTTATTTATTTGATTTGATTTGATTTACTGATAATTCACACTTTGTTTCTCTTCTGAATAAAAGCATCCATTCCTCGCTGTTGGTCACGTGTCTCCATTCAGGGTTTGTTTAATTTTGTTTAATTTGTGTCACTGTGTGCCCCGTCTAGTAGTGCATCGTTAATTGTAGGCTAAATGTATCATTCCATATAACTGTTATCATGCTATTATGAAAAAAAACATTTTGATATTTTGCTCATAAACATTTTTATCTATGTAGTTAGAAGAGAAGGCTGTTTGTGGATTCCCGAAACGTCCTCAGAGGAACCGTAAGTTTCAAATGACCACATGACTGCCTAATTTAGACAAATGAATGGCTAGAATGGCCTATGTTACCCGGATCTGGTCCTGATGCCATCTGCTGGATATCAATGTAAAGTCTGTTTTAATATTAGTGTTAGAGCCATATTAAGAAAAACAATTTCGATATTATTTGTCATAATACGGTTTTAAGAAAAAAGTCAAAATGTGAAGATTACAGTTGTTATTTCAAGGCAACCTGGCAAACACAGTTGCTGTACCATCGGAGTTCAGATTAGGTTTTAAAAACAAGGACAGAAATAATTTCTGTTTTAGCACATCAATATGTGCTGAAAGTGTGTGCGATGGAGTATTAGGGCCGCGTTAAAAAATAATCTTGATTATTTTGAGAATAAAGTCTAAATTTCGACAAATGGCAAATGTATAAGGAGGCTGAAAATATGGAGAAAAGGTGCAGAATGCTGTATCTGGTCAGACAGAAAAACACACAAACTTGCAAGACTGTATTTTGTGAGCACAAGAAAACAATGATTAGAATAAAATGTGCTTAAGTTTGCTTAGATGAGGGGGTCCAGCTGTAGATCAGAGGAATAGGAAAGGATTTGTGAATGTGTGTGTGTGTTTTAAGTTGGTTTAGCTATAGGCCTGAGTGTGTGTGTAATTGTGTAGAGAGAGAGGAATTTATTGACAGTGGGGGTCTGCCTGTCATAAAAGGAAATAGGAAGCCACAGTTGGGGGATGCTAGGAATGTATGGAACAGCTAGGAAAGAGAGAGGAAGTTTGTTACCCTTCTCCCTGAGGTGCAGAGAGGGTACGGCATATCCCCACACATCCTGTTTGATAGGGGCTTGAGCATTGGTGTCACACGCAGACACACATACGTATATCCACATATGGTCATTTAGGAAAGCTGTGTTGGATGCTGTAAATGACCATTAGGGGTGTGGCCACCGAGTATAAATGTAAGGTTTTCCCCGTCAGATCTGCTGGTGACATTGCATGATCTCCCTCTCCGCAGAGGTTTGGTTTAAATAAAAGCATTGCAAGTGTTTGTGATTTCAGAGTGTTTCTTTTCAGCTGGGTGACAAAAGGATCGGAGGTTAAGAGTGATTTGCAACAATTTGTACAACATGAAATGGCTTGTAATGGACAGATACAAGGCTGCCGATGGTTACACCCTCGTGCAATAAAGAGGATGTAGGTTGTGTCACAAAAAACTGATCAGCTTGTTTCATTAACTCACCTAAACAGGACATTCTGTAGAGGGAATAGCAGGCGTGTCAGTTTGTGTTGAAACAACAAAAATCTCCACATTTTGACTTTTTTCTTGAAATACCGTTTCGACCTTTGTCTCCAAATAGTATTTTGAATTTTCAATTTCATTCTCAAAATTTTGACTATTTTCTCAAAATGATCAACAATGTATATATATTTTCTTAATGCGACCCTCATACTCCATTGTATAAAGTTTACTGTTGTTAGGTAGGTAGGGGAAATGTCAGACTGTTAAATTTTTCAAGTTTACACTGGGAGATGCAAGGTGTGTAGGCCACAAGTGTGGCCAGGAAGAAAGAAAGAAAAACATTTCAAATTATCTGGATTCAAATTAAACTGTAAAGCATTGCAGTGATGATGATGACAATAACTACAACAAAAATAAAGCAAATAGTGAGATGCTGAGAAAAAGGTTTTCTTAACATTGTGCACTCACTGGCCACTTAGGTACACATGTTCAACTGTTTGTTAAGGCAAATATCTAGTCACCCAATGTCATGGCAGTGACTCAGTTCATTTATGCATGTAAACATAGTCAAGACAGCTCACTGAATTTCTAACTGTCCATTAAAATGGGGAGGAAAAGGTGATTTACATGACTTTGAATGTGCCAGATGCTGGTGTTCAGCATTTCAGAAACTGCTGATTTGCTGGGTTTATCCTGCACAGCCATCTCTAGGGTTTACAGAGAATGGTCTAACAAAAAAAGTAATCTGTTCATGCCAGAGGTGAAAGGAGAATTGGCAGACTGCTTCGAGCTGATAGGAAGGTAACAGTAACCCAAATAATCATTCATTATAAGCAAGGTATGCAGAACAGTGTATAAGAGCTTACCTGAGTATTGTTGCTGACTTGTGATGGCTGTTCCAGCAGGACAATACACCATGTTTCAAATCTTCTCAAATCTTCTCAAACGGATTTCTTGAACATGACAAGCTCGCTGTACTGAAATGGCCTCCACAGTTACCAGATATCAATTAAATAGAGCATCTCTGGGATTTGAGTAAACTGGAGATTTGCGTCACAGGTGACAAATCTTCTGCAGCAGCTGTGTGATGCTATGATCTATTAGACAAAGAACTGAAGCAGTTATGAAAGAATCAGAATACTGTTCAGTGGGTCTATATGTACCCTTCAACATCAAGGACAGCTTGCAGTCTGTTGTAAGAGATGTCTCAGGTGGCAGAGGTGCCACCTTTTTACTGG
Source organism: Copadichromis virginalis (assembly GCF_057382275.1). Lineage (NCBI taxonomy): Eukaryota > Metazoa > Chordata > Actinopteri > Cichliformes > Cichlidae > Copadichromis > Copadichromis virginalis. The sequence continues at coordinate 21,983,525 of NC_140637.1, read as the reverse complement.
CTAATGCCTGATGTATTAATATATACTTCTTTTTTTTAATGGCCAGTATTTCACTATTTCACCAGATAATTCCCTCCCCCCTTCCCAAGTGCTTTTTTATTTGGATTATTAACAGAGCATTTTTAAACTTACTAGTCTTCTTTGCAATCATAAATTATTTCTATTTGCACACAATAACAAAATTATTTACTAAAAACAAAAACTTGCCAGCCCTGAAAAACGTATCTTTGTATTTGTTTGAGCTGTTACTTGAGAAAGAATCAAGCCAAAAACTATTTTAGATTTCAGAAAAGAATTCTTGATGCTCACAAAGCAGGAGGAGGATATAAAAAGTTATCAGAGCATTTCCAAGTGTCAAGAACTGGAGAAAAGAGCATCATCAGGATATTCAAAGAGGACCAAACAATGTAGAACAACCCTGGCAGAGGTAAAAACCAAAAGAATTCAAAGACTCGTGAAATAAAACTAGTGGGTGAACTAGTCGAAAAGACCCCAGAGCAACCGCCAAGACACTAGTGAATGACTTAGTCAAGTCGTTAATTGGAGTATGCTAAGGACAACCTGGAGAAAGATTACAGTATGCATGCTGGGAAAAACATAGAGCTCTTTGGCCACGAAGGAGTCAAGAAAGAAAACCTCAAGCGTTGTGGTCATCCCTTTGTCTTTCAGCTTGTCAAAGACCAAAAAAATATATTGCTCCCTGATGACCAAAGTACATCCCATAAGATTATCAAATCTGGAGAAGCATGAGAAATGTACTAAAGAAGAATTACTCAGGGAAAGTGTGTGCAACTTGTTGCAAACTACAACAAATGACCGCAAGCAAAAAGGATAAACAATTCACCCTAACTCTTGGTTGAGAATTTTGACCCCATTTCCATGTGATACCGAGGCACTGACCAGGTTTGTGCTGAAGGAGATGCGCTTTTATTTTTCTCAAAAGAGTAGGCAGTAATCAAAGAGATATGATCAGAATACCTGGATTTGGCAGGGAGTAGCACTGGGCTTACCCCTGCCGTATGACTACTCTCAACCCTGGATCTAACAATGTTAAGATGACCTGGCCCACCTGCTTGTTAAAGTAACATCCTTCAGAAACTGAAAATCTATAACAGTCATGGAGACAAGCCTGAGAGCATACAGAAATAGAAATGCAGATGGTGACAGTTTCATAACTTCTCATATAGAAATCATTACCCTGATCTCTTTACTTTTATGTGCCGCAGCCTTTTGGCAGAGCAGTGTAGAGAATATATTCAAATAAGTTTTTGTTTTCAACAATTGTGATAGGCACATTATTCATGGAGTACAAAATGTATAAAGATTTGTGGTTGCTATCCATCCATTTTCTTAACTGCTTATTCGATTTAGGGTTGTGGGGGGACCCAGAGCTAATCCCAGCTGTCATAGTGCAAGAGGCAGATTACACCCTGGACAGGTCATCAGTCTATCAGGGTGCCAATGCAGTTAGAGTGTCTTTAGTCTGGTGGAGGAAATACATGACCCAGAGGAGACTGGCACAAGGACAGCATGCAAACGCCTCACTGAAAGGCTTTGATTTCAAATCCAGAACCCTGTTGTTGTGAGGTGATAACCACAGCACAGTTAGCACTTCACAAGCTGCATATGAGACCAATCAGAGGTGTTTTATTGCACTCACAGAACAGCAAATGGTACCAGAGTGAAAACTGAATACAGGTTTATAGTTATGCTTAGACAAATTTTTACAATTATTAGTTTAACGTTGAGCCTTTGCAGATGGGTCTTTGTTCAGTTTAAGACGACATTTATGGACACAGTTGAGAGAGGGAGGCTGGTGAGCCTTTTTAATAGTCTCTTGTGCATTTTTTGTTATAGTGGCATCCTGTGAAAATGGTAACAGATACGTGGAATTACAGAACAGACTGCACACAGTGCCCATGTGGCTTCCATCTCATCCTTTCAACATGCTGTCATTAAGTGTTTTATGTAGTTACTTACTTACTTGAATGTGGCAAAATCAAACAACTGAGGTCATGCTGTTGTGTTAAATGGAAAGAGATTCATGTACACAAACCATATGATGTTTGGTTGTAAAAGTTATTAGGTGCAAAGTAATTGTTTCTGATTTCTAAAACAAACATATAAACCAGTGCAACAGCAATGCACTTTAGTGTGTTTGTTTTGGTTTGCTTTTGTTGAATTTCATTGTAATTTATGGGAAAAATCTAATTGCTGCAGTTAAACTGCCTCATTTGAAATAGGACAGAGGGAGAGTATAGTTCAAACAAGGATAGTTTTTGAAAGAAAATCAGCATCAGCCTATCATTCCTCCATTTACTTCACTTCCAACATCCTTGAATAAGAGCCCTCTTCATAAGCTTTTTTTTTTTTTAGCACCAGAGGATAAAGTCTCATAGAATTTACATTTTCAATCTATGGATAATGAACTCACAGCAAGGTAAAGTATAGACTGCATGCTTGACGTATTATATGTTTTACTTCACGTCTGTACCTCATTCTGTTGTTTAGCGGTATTTGAATCCAGTTTGGGTGCCTGCAGAGCACTGTATCCATTTGTATGTTGAACAGCATGGGTGTGTCTGTGTTTCGGTTGAGTCTTTGTGTTTTTTCAGGGGAAAAATGATAGCACAAGAACCCAGGGGGTTGTGATAAAGAACATTATCACAGAAATATGTCTGCAGCTTGACATCTTCCCCTCTATGATACTACAACACATAGTACCTCTGGGGGAGGGCTGTTTATCAGTCAGTGGCTTTAAAAGTAACAGGTGGACATGGGAATATGTGAAGGAGATAGATGTGAATAGAATAAAAAGATCAGGAATGGAAAGGTAGGGAGTTTTGATGTCAGGCTAGGAGAAGGAAGCTTATTTCAGCAAGTTATTCCTTGTAGTGATGCAGTGTGAATGCTAGGTTACAGCACAAACAGCCATTCAATTCTACCTTAATCTTCTGTCTGAATTGTATCCTGTGATCCATAGGCTTTTTCTGGCCCATGAAAGTGGATTATCTTTGCTGTGTAACCCTCCTACTCCAGTATTGTGACAGTAAGTTGTGCATTGAGTCAGCAGAGAATCAATGGCTCTGCTGAAAACTCTCCTTGGTCATAAGCATGAGTAGTTATGACTAGGGATGGGTATTGATAAGATTTTCACGATTCCGATTCCATTTTCGATTCTGTTTAACGATTCGATTCTTTAATCGATTCTTTTTTTTAAAAAGGAGAACACTAAGGTCGATTAGCTTAGAACTTTGTTTTATATCGTCTCATTGAACAAAACAGAAATTTAGGAGTAACATGGCCTTATATCCAACAGTGAGATCTTAAGAGATCCACAGCCTACGGCTCTTCAATGGGGTGTCACAGGGTCCCCGGGGAAAAAAATTGTAAATGTAAAATAATAAAATAAATATTCTTCTGTAGCAATAACAAAGTATAACATAAATTATTCTGTAGCAATTACACAAGAATATCCAGTAATGTCCCTGCCTACAATTAAACACATTCACTTACCGAAAATCGGGGCATCTGCTGTGGCAAATGGGTGCAAGCCTTTTACCACAAACTGAGTCTCTGCTCGGTGACATTCGTCTATCCTGGCCTGAAAGGAGACGCTACCGGTAGACTGCAGCGACAACTGCCGGCGAGCGCCAGCCAGACTCTGTCTGTCTCATCATGGTCACCTAAATGCACAGTAATGGCAGGTTTTGTAATAAGGCAGATTGCGCTAACATAATATGCACGGTTAGTTGATTATTTACCTGCCGTGTTAACGGGAGAGGACGTGCAAACGTTACCGCTGCTGCTGGGTTGAGATTCACGAGTCCGGAGCAGAATTAAAATCACGACATTTAAGGTTATTGTGTGTTTTGTGAGCAAATGCTTTTGCATATTCGTAGTGTTTCCTCCCTTAAATGAAATATCTACTTTGCAAGTATTGCAAGTTGCCCTGTTGTCATCCGTTCTCGTAAAGTATAATCAAACTTTTGAGCGTTTGAGCCGCTTAGGCGCCGTGTTTCCTGCCAGGTAAATGACGCTCCGCAACGTGGTGACGTCATTCGGGGCGACTGGTATTGATAAGGGAATCGTTTGCAAAAATGGCAAACGATTCCAAGGAATTGAAACAGTGGGAACCGGTTCTCAACAAGAACCGGTTTTTGATACCCATCCCTAGTTATGACTGAATGTAAGTCCCTTATTGACTCAAATTCATGTTCTTAGTAGCCATAAGTGAAACGTCAGATAGCTTTGATTCAATAGTTTTTACTTAATCTTGAATTGTACAGTATGATTTATAGAATGTCTCATTCCATGTATGCCATAGACCGAAATGTATGGTAAGATAATATGGACAATATTTACTAGACTGGATAAATAATCCCTTTTAGCCATGTGTTTAAAATAGAAAATAAAAAGAGTTATTGTTGTATGTTTTCAAATTCCATTGAAATAGTTTGATATTTCCGGAAAAATAAACAGTCCTTTGACGGCTAAAAAGAGGCTCGGTAATTGGAAAAGGGACACTGGGACACACTCACTCTTATCACAGTCCTCGTACGGCTTGTAGATATTCACACTTTTTAGGCATAAAACAGCGCTACCTGGAAATGGTGATGTTTTGTTCAGATAGACAAGGTCATCTGGAGTATAAAAAGCAGAGCCCAACACAAATGAAAACATCATGTGCTTTCACTCTACAGCTAAATATGTCTTCACCCAGAGGACATGCATGTTTTTCATGCTAGTCTTTGTGTATCTTGTTTTTTTCCTGCCTTTTCCGGAAGGGGATGGCAAGTTGTTCACCCTTTGAGCAGCAGTGTGAATTGTATCGGGTCTCAGCTGAGTAATGTCAGCTTGTGTATTTGGACCCAATCTGATTATAAAAGTTACAGCTGGCTGTCATTCTTGACTTCCTATTTTTTGGACCAGCTGCGAAATCTAGGTTGCTGATGGATTAGATGTCATCTAACTTTATTAATAACACACTGGTTAAATGAATTGGCATATATTTGAGAGAATATGGCATCTAAATTTGATACAAAATCTGAAGGGTAGGGTTGCACAGTGTCTGTCTACTTCTGTCTGCATTGAAATTTCCCGATGGACGAGAATGGTGGGGAGTATGGGGGTTGGTTGAACTTGGGTCTGTCGTGAGAGCGGGGAGTAGAGGAAGACAGAGCCAAATGAGAGCCAAAGATGGACATTTTTATTTAAATTTATTTTGTGGGGAAGTGATTGACAAATGGTTTGATAATTGGCCAAACTCTAATTTTAACAATAACTATAAATAAAAGAGCAAACACACCAAATGTATATGAAATAATGCAAAGGCTACACCGTGAACAATAAAGCCGCCTACGTACAGTTAGGTCTACATGCCTCTACTGTATGTAATCAATTATCATTTGAAAAACTGGGTTGATGAAAGCGAACGGACTCACCCAAAAATATATCGTTTTTCCAGCTGGGAAGAAATAATTTAATTTTGTTGTAATTCAAGCAGAGCAACATGATTATTTTCTATTTAGCCGCCGTTTATTCTGTTTAGGCCTCCATGTTGGGGAGAGTTGGTGTGTTAGGACTTCTTTTGACAGTGACAGTGAGGGATGAGGGTCTCGCTTATCAAGCTCTGGAACTTTTTGTGTGATCAAATCAAAGGGCAAGCAGGATGACACGGGCTCTAATGGAGGCAACACATCACTGTCATTCTCATTATCTCCCTTCTCCATTGACCTCATTGCCTCAGTAACACTGCTCACCCAGCACAATGGGCCATTAGTCTATTAAAGTGTAAATAATTTTCTCAATGTGGAGCTGAATCACACCTACATCTAGCTGTACTGAGTACTGCGTATGTGCCACACATTTTGTGCTGGAAATAGGCACAGATATGGACACACAAGCTGTATGCGCTTTATCCTTCTGAACGCACATCTTAACACACACTCTCTTTCAAAAGAAAGGCTTAAGGGTTGGAGGCTGACAGCTTTGTCATCCCATGACACCACACAGTGATGGAGATAAAAACCCCCATGTTTCTTACTCACAGTCCCCCAGAGCTACGCAGACATTCCTCAGTAACTGACATGGAGTATGGCAGGATGGAGGTTCCCCCGACTTAGAGCTTTTAACATCAGTATGCTGGTATCAGATGTAGTGGTCCTCAAGGGAGCTGAGGGAGTCTCCTGTGGGTTAATGCATGAGAGAGACAGAAACATCTCACATGTGGTGTGAGGATCTTGACCAGCGAGTGCTGGTCAGAATATTCTCTTATCAATCTGATTTTATTGTTTTTTTGTGTGTGTTTCTTTGTTTACTTTGACTCGCACCTTGCAGAGAGAAGCATGATGAAAAATCACTGTGTTAGGGTCATAATACTGGTTTTAAAGGGCAACAGTAATTTGAAAAAATATCATGCCAGTGATTTTACTATTGTAGTTGCTCAATTGATGCAAAACATGTAACTGTAAATAATGTTGTTAATGGAAAAGATGCCAAGGCTCCCTGGTTTAAACTAGAATGGCACCATGAGCTGCAAAAAAAAAATTTAAAAAAATTTGCGTCTTTCTTGCATAATATATTTTTTTTGCTCATGAAGAAATTGAAATATCTGGTGTTACATGACGTCTTTCTAGCACTTTCACTTAAAAAAAATTTCCGTGTCAAAGATCTGGGAAACATTACTCCATTAATAACAGGCAATCCAGCTGGATGAGTAATGTCTTCGCATCTCGGCTGATATTTTCAAGTCTCCAATGTAAATGTCAAGCACACTTTTATGTGGTTGTCATGCCATCTATCACTCTCAGTTGGATACAGCTGCTTTTACAAGGTCCTGTATTGTGTAAGGATAAGCACAGACCCGTTTCCTGCTTTGTATAAGGCCATGATGTGAACATTTTCTTTCTAATTCTTATGCACTCTCTGCAACTCTCTGATACATCCCTGGAATGAAAGATAACAGACTTGTCCTCTCAGAGTTAAACTAGAAATGCCAAAGCCAAGGTACATTTAAATAAGTCTTATCTGAGAAACACATTTTGTCCTTGCTTGTTTTATCAGATGTAAGATGCATTTTTAAAGCTGCTGTCCTTTATACAACCCCTGTTACAGCAGTATGGGTGTGCAAGTGAGAATGTGGATATCCAGTGCAGTCAACTCTAGTGCAGCATGATGCCCTAGTGCAACGCTTTGCGCCGATGTGAAAATAGAGAGGTAATCCTTCAAATTTACAATCAACCTTTATTCTGTCTAAACTCTGTGGTGGAAGAATGTTAACCGTGAAGTATTTCTGGTAGCGAGAATGGGGTTGATGTTCACTGTCTCCTGCTGTGTGATACACACGAGAAAGTAAAAACGTGCTCATGTGGCCGACTGTGACAGCAATGTCCAGATTCATGTGTGAAAAGGTATTAAGACTGGTCAAGTGATCGGCTTGTATTTTGTCACACCATCAAGAACTTATTACTCTATAATCATCTAAATCTGACACACAGACAAAAATAACATGTAAAGGAACTGTTGCTAGTTAGTGGTATTTTCGTGATTAGCTCAATGACAGGCCAAAATTAAACCTCTTTCTCCTAACCTCTCCTAATGCCTGTTCTCATTTTTGCCATTTTAAAAGTCAAGTCTCAATTTCTGAATTAATTTTTTATTTTTACTGGTAATTTAGGTTATCAGCCTTATTGTTATGAACCAAGTATTTGGATCAAGTAACTCATAAAAGAAGACATCCATTTGACACACACTAAGTAGGATATTCTCTGCCACTGGTTAGACATCCATAGACATCAATGGGACAACTCAAATTGTACAAATCATCTGTTCCAATGTGATGAAAGAGAAAGCTGGTGTTGTAGAGCGAGTCACCTACCAGTCGGAACGTGGGTGGATTGTCAGTGGATTTACTGTCCATGTGTCTTGCCCCAATGCAGCCCTTGTCTGAATTTCGATGATTACTGGCAAACTTAAGTTCTGTACGGTGGCTATCCAAGGGATTGATGGTCATGTTATATTTCTCCCATTTTCAAATAATTGCAGCAATAGTGGTCACCTACTCACCAAACTTCCTGATGGTCTTGTAGCCCATTTCAGCCCTGTGCAAATATGCAGTCTTGTCCTTTGTCAGCTCTTTTTCTTGCCCATGGTGGTGGAGAGATTGGAAACTGGAAGAAACTGGAAATTAAACCACCATAAAAATGAGAGACTGTTCATTTCTTTGTAAGTGACCAAAATTACAAGTTCAGCAGGGGATCAAGTAATTCCCCCCCCCCCCCCCCACCCCCCCACCCCGACTAATGTCACTAATAAGGATAAATCATTTTAAAATCAAAGAATTATAATTATTGATTATTGATTCAGAGTTTTTGTGTTATAGTCCAGTGAACCAACATATAAGAAAATGTGTCTCAATGCAGGTAGTGGATTTGGAGTTAGCATATGCAGACTTTTGATGTCCCATTTTCTGAACAGATAAAATGGAGATGGGGAGTAGAAACAGGAATCCAAAAGGTAGAAAAACGTCACTGCACTGAATGGTCAACAGTGGGGAACGGATCAATTTTGCTGTGCATCAGTGGTTTTTGTGTAGATAATGGTAATTTGAGGAGAACAAAGCCAAAGGGTCTAGTTTCAGACAGAAAGTTTGTGGAGCGGAAATGACTTGAACAGCTCCACCACGGTTTCCCTTTGAGTCATATGGAATAACCTCCATTTGATCTCCTCACATGCTTCTCATTTTCCTGTTGTTCTGCTCTTAGATGATCGGTTTATGTCACTAACATTATCCTTTATTTATCCAGGTAAAGGTCTCATTGAGATTAAAATCTCTTTTCCAAGAGAGACCTGGCCAAGAGGATAGCAGACGTTACAACAAATACAACACATAACAATATAACAATTAAAAAACAAATACAATATTCCATGCAGACAAATGAACACAAGCATGTGAATCACCAGCCCCCTTACCCTTTATGTTTCCTCACCATCAGACCCTTTGGCTTAAATTATTTCTGCTTTCTAGACTGGAGATTACAGAAAGTGTTTTGGATGTGTGACCATGCCAATAGACCATTATAGTTGTGAATCTACAGTCTTAAAAACAGATTTTGGTGACGGTTATTGAGTTACCTTCATTTGAACACATGCTACAGGCCAATATGAGATTTTCTGCAAATTGAATCTTGTGTTCGCCATAAGTGCTGCTGTCATATGAGTTTCAGTGTAAACCTTAAAAAATGCATTTAGCAAGTAAGATGCTGATTGAAATTAATAATATATAGGGGGCCGATGAAAGGTTTATAGCTCAGAAAACTGAGTGCCAATGGCTTTTTAGTTAATAATTATATTCCTAGACACAACTGTGCAAAGGAGCAATAACAGCAGGAAAAATATAATCGAACTTAGCCTAGCTTTTTATTTATTTATTTTTCATTTAACCTTTATTTATACATGTAGTTCCATTGAGACCTAGTGTCTCATTTGCAAGAGAGACCTAAACATTGAACACTGACCTAAAAGCACAATAAAATATGCCTTACTCAAGGGATGGACCAGTGTTGTGTCACATAATAAACAAATTAGCAGAGAATCAATTTTTAATTGTGTTTTTATGCATTTTGTGAAATCGCTTCAGCTCCAGCAGCTCGGTGTTCGAGCTCTTTAAACTTCCTCTAAGGGTGACCCTTAGACAAAACTAATTTCACCCAATTTTTTTGTCACTTCCCAAAGTAGAGCCATAGGTTGGAACATGTCTGACAGGTAAATAAAAGCTTTTGCTCTGGCTCAGGTTTGCTTTATTGCTGATGACAGTCAACCTTTAATTCTCACGCTTTCTTTTTCTTTCACTTAGGAACAAAACTCCAACAACTTTCCCCCAATCCAAAGAGATCAAGCCACTATTTTTCAGCAGGGAGCCATCTTACAAACACTTTGAGGTACCGACCGAAGCAGGAACTGCTTGGGTTGTCGTGGAGCGCCTAAAACTGCATTTCCTCCAGTGGTTTCTCCCTTCCCTCATATTATTACATCAGCTGTTAGGTGTTTCCTTGGCCTCATCTGCATTAATTCCAGTCAGGGAACTTCATCTCTCCATCTTGATTGTGCTGCTGGGGAATTTATTTTAATCGAATTGTATCACAAATAACATAGCTTGCTATGTGGTCCAGTTATTTGCGCTTCAGTTTGTGTGAGTAAAGTTCTAGTAGGTGAATTTGAACTGTTACTGCACAGTAACTAACATGTGCCCTTATCCGTGCATGGCCTGCACAGTTTATGTAGGCTAGCAGTAATTACTAACTTAATACTCCACACTCCAAAGTGATATCTTACTCTGAAGTCAAAATTTTGAAATATTAACTGTAAATTTCAACTTAGCTCTGCCTGGCAATTTATTTATTTTGACCGGTTTTGACCAATTAACCTAACCCCACTAACTGCGTGTCTTTAGGAAGCAAGAGAACCCGGAGAGAACCCACACAACACGGGGAGAACATGCAAACTCCACACAGAAAGGCATTTTCTGTGTGGATGGTGGCCAGATGGTGGAGTCAAACTCAGGACCTTCTTGCTGTGAGGCCACAGTGCTAATCGCCGCGCTGCACGATTTTAACAAATTAAAATTAAAATCTCCCTGATGTACCTTTAATCTTGAGTAGTAGGGGGATAAAAAAAAAGGTTCAAAGGTGCATATTTTGTTGACGTCTGCTTTACTTCCGTGCTGCTTGCTTCTGTCACAATAGTGTCATAACTCACACAGGAAATAACTTCCATGTGAAAGTTTGGGTTTTTTAAAGGGCATAGTCTCAATCTATCCTTGAGTTTGGTTTTTTGATTTTTGTATGTGGCCTTCTAAACTGGTTTTTCATCTTCTCAGCTCTTTGTTGGGAATGATAATTCAACCGGAATAACTTCATGTCAATCCAGGCCATTCTCCCACTGATTGTCACAAAACCTTGGCTATGCAGGAGCAGTAATTTAACTTCTGGAACCTTGAAAGCCCAAAATATCTCCTCCCACTGCTTACAAGGCTGCTGGATCAGTTCAGAGGCTGTTCAAAGCAGTAGTAGAACGGCAATTTTGTGCTTGGTTTTAGCCTTTTTTTCCTCACTTTACAAGGAAAGTTACCAGGGTCAGACCTTCTTTTACTCAGATGTGTCTGCAGCCTTGATTGAATGAATCATATGCCACAGTGACTCACATCTCACAAGTGATGCAGTTATGATCATTGTACCCTTTTATTATATTTCCAAACGTATATTATATTCATGCCGTATTTCTTTGTAAGCTACTAAAGGAGGTGATGGACTGCACATGTTTAGCGCATATATAACATGACAAGGACAAATATATTATTATATATTATTACAAAAATCAATAAATAAACTTTAGCGATTTTCTGTCATCATCCCCACTGAGAGCAAAGTATGCCAGACAATTCTCCATGTCATTTCCATCTTCTTAAAGCAGGAGTGCATAAATACTCCTGTTATTCTTATCGGAGGCTGTGTGCCACTGTGTGATTGGCTGATAGCTGATGACTCATTTCAACAGGCTGGTGTGGGGCTGGCAAAGGAGCGGAGGGTAGGTGGTGGTGAAAAGGGGGAGCAGGAGGTGGGAGTAAAGCTTTCTCCCACTGCGTGTACGCTTATGTGCAGTGCTGTTGTACAGCGCGCCGTTTCGCACAAAAGCACACAACATAAATACTTGCAAACGGAGTCAACTTCATCTATACACTTACTCACTGTGTTTTCTGCTCATCTCTTCAGCCGCGGTTGCCTGTAGCCATACTTGAGGAGAGACATAGAGCCGGAAGGAGAGAGAGAGAGAGAGAGAGAGAGAGAGGAGGGAGAAAGAGAGAGTGAGAGAGAGGAGGGAGAAAGAGAGAGTGAGAGAGAGGAGGGAGACTTGTGTTGATCAGAGAGTCTGCAGCCCCCCAGCCTTCCCTCTGTTGCTGCTACAGTACGTGTGAAAGGAAGAGGGAGAGGCAGCAGAAGCAGATCTGCTGTTTGACTCTGAGACTCGGAGGGAAGAGCAGAGCGCTGTGAGCTGTGCAGTGCAGAGCAGAGCCAGTCAGTCTTCTGGTATGTGTCCAGTGTGAGCAACTCAGCCGAGTCCCTGCGCACTTCTGTCTGAGCTGCCTCGCACCCCAGGACTCTGAAACCAGCTACACAAACAGGTGAGTGTCAACAGAATCATGACAAAATACTCGACTCACTAAAGACTGCACTGGATGTATCCATGTGATTATCATTATTATTATTATGATTTCCACCAGTCTGTGTTTATTTTACTGTAATGTATGCATGTTACTATTTGAATATTGTAGTATATACAGGAATGATTTCACAAATGCCAAAAGTTCTTCTTAAGAAATGAGGTGTATCCACCTTTGGTTTTGTGCGCGTCGATGTGACAGGTGGGGGTGTTTTCACATATATGTTCGCGCAAACGTTAGTTTGTATGAAGGCTTGTTTACCTTCTCGCTGACAGGTGAGAAAGACCGCTGGGACTTGGGGAAAGCGTTGCCTCTGGAAGGAGTAAATGCATTTGATTTCATCCCTGTTTCCCCATGTGTCCATGTGTCCCTGCTAGAGAGAGTGGGTGGAGTGGAAACTGTTTCTGCCACTGCTCTCTCAGTGTAGTTTAGAAACAGGGGAGAAAAAACAAGATACCCCCCCCCCCCCCCCCCCCCCCCAAAAAAAAAAAAAAACAACAACACAAGATGAAGACAGTTTCATCTCAGAAGCTGTGCTTTAGGCGGACTACAGTATTTGATGGAATGCAGATTGCGCCTCCGTTCCAGCCCGCAATTTGTCCGTGTGGACACAGTAGTTTATCAACAACTGTCGGGAATATCTGCAGGAGTTTACACTTCAGATTTACGCTGTTTTTCTTGAGCTTAGCGTGAGCCTTTCGTCTCAACTGCGCAAGAGAACGACTGCATCCATCCCTAATTATTGTAGCATTGGTAGAATGCGATCGCTGTAGTCTAAGACTGTAGCAATATTCTCGCTTTAACATCTAATCTGTTACATAATAAGGTTCTCAGCATACTGGCTTGGTTTCAAAAATAGAGCTGACATCAAATCAAAGATCTCTCTAATGGGCCAGATCATGCATGCCTTTTTTCTGTGGCGTTATATGCAGCAAACAGTCTGCTGTTAATTTGGAATAAGGTTTTTTTTTTGGCTCACATGTCCACTTTTCTCCTGTCTGTGTTAGTGTATCATATCAGTGCTGATTTCTTTATTTGTTTTGCCCTGATTGAGCCCAAACGTAATTATTTGTACTGTGTTGCAAAGCTGGATTCCTCTTTAGCACCTTCTCCTCCATATTGGTGTGTAACACTCGTCACTTGTACTGCATCCTGGGATGTAATTACGTGTAATGGCAGCTCATGAATGTTTACCGCAGGGAATCAGCAGGTTGGTCTAGAATTATTTTCTCCACTGCAGAACTTGCTGAATGGACTTTAGTTCTTTTGAAGTTTGTCTTTGAACTAAGCCTGAATCTGACCAACTTCAAGCCTGTATGATTTGCTTAAAGAGAGGACAGAGAAATACAATCCTTTGAATAAAAGCATATGGCTGAATGAGATTTCACAGAGACACATTGTCAGTGTTTAGATGGTTTAAACCCCTGAGCCATGACCGTGATCTGGGCTGCCATTGACAGCGAAAATTCCCCTCGGTGTTTGCTGCTGTTGTTTGCCTCCAACTGTCAATCTGTCACTGCTGTGATGTTGAAAAAACAGCCCAAGCTCCCCATTGACTGTGCCACCTCCTTTTTTCACCCAACCTCCAGTATATATGTACCGACATCCATCCATCCATCCATCCATCCATGTTTCTCCCACCAGGTTTGAAATTGTCTCTTCACTTTTACCATGCGCCTCCCTCCACCCCTCTCCGCTCTGGTCGCCACAGAAACGGCTGATTCAGGAAGGGTGGGCGGGTGTCTCAGAGCTCTTGCTGCTTTGCCCCATGCGGCGCTTTCACAGTACATTTCTGCTTCTGTGCTGCTTTTATGGCCCTGATATGCTGACAGTTCAGGTGGCTCAGTCAGATGTTATACAATTGTATCAGCTACACAAAGCCTGTTTGTTCACTTCCCTCAAAGGACATGTTCAGAATTTAGACTTGCATTGCCATTCATGTTCAGTTTTTATTCTAACAATGGATCACAAGGAAGCCTCTTGATTGCCCGCTGACAAATCACTAGTGGTGGCAGATTTCTTTTTTAATGGTTTGTTTGTTAAATTTGTGCAGACATTATTTGTGGTTATGAAGTGAGCGGCTGTCTTTTTATGGTCTTCTAATTAAGTGATCCAGGGAGATTGCAGATCTGTTTTATGTGGCACCTGGGTCAGAATCAGAGTCACACTGTGTGTGTTTAGAGACTATACTGAGGTGATTAATAATGTAATACACCATGACTGAGGCGTTAAATAATAGATATTCTATGACCTTTCTCTTACATAAGGTTGATAAAATAGAATAAGAGTGATGGAGTGAAGGATTGCCATGAGTAGGTAGATCTGCAGACTTTTTATTTTTTGGTATGAATTACTTATTTATTTAATTTACACATGTATTGCAGTTGACCTCCCACTCAAACACCAAATAAAAGATTAGCTCCTGTAATTGCAGGCGTATTAAACAGAAGTGTTTTTTTTGTTTTGTGTTGTGGTTTTAACCATTTTTGTTGCATTTTTCCAGATAGCTCTGGTTGCCATGGTGATAATTTGTACAGTAGCTTAAAAACGCCACCCTTTGGAAAAGGCTTCCAAACAGGAAATGAAACTAGTGTTTTTACTGCAGTCAATTCCAAGCAGGACCCCATGAGTTCATCCTGCTGTGCCTGATTAAATTAAAATGGGAATTGTATTCACTTAGGAGATAATGGTGGAGAGAAGCTTCGTGAAAATCGAGCTTTTGATGCTTTTATGTTCGCTGTACAAGCATATTATTGATTACCGAGTCACAGCCTTTCTGTGGCATATCGCTGACGATGTAGCTACTGAGGGAAAAAAAAGTTATTTGCCGTTCATCTTATTTTGCTTTTCAAAATGCAAGAAGAGCACAGTGTAGCCATCTATTTAGTCATTAATTTGTGATTTATAGCACTATTTGTTCGGGTTCTGTTTTTTATTTTCTTCTTTTAGAGCTACAAAATTCATGCAGGTTAAAGTGTTTTTTCCACCCTGCAGTGTTCAGCTATTACAGTCAGTGGTGACGCAGCCCGAGACTCATACAGCACACTGCAGAGCCGTCACGAGACACAGCCAGAACAAAGAGCGCACACTGTCATCTAAGAGAAGAACTCAACACAGAAGCAGCCTGTTGAGGCACCAAAGTGTGACATACAATACAGCAGGACACCATGTGCTGAGACCTAACTGACTCATTCGGCTACCTTGTGGCACTAAAGGTCTCAGGTGGGACCTTGTTAGTTCACTGTTGAATATATTGCTCTTCCTTATTCTCATAAACATGAAAACAAATGGGCACGCAGAAGTTCACAGATGAAACAGTGGTACCAGGCACTTTAATCATGTGTGTCTCCACCCTGATTCCCCAAGCGCATAGCTACAGATTTGCAAAAGCAAAAGCAAACAATCGTGGAAATATTTATTACCAAATAACTCAAATATCTTGAAAAGAAACACAAGTACAGTAAAATTGATTATTATGGGGTGTTTTTTGCTGTGTACAGACAAGTTTATGAATACAGTGAATTACCACAAAAAATGTGGACCAACTTAGTCCAAGAACCCACTACCACACATAACAGTGATGCTTCAAATGTTCCCTACAACATACAAAACCAGTGAGTGAACATGAGAAGGAAGTGAGTCCTGAATGCCTTCTGAAGGCAAAGCTTAAAAAGCTGGTTTTACTTCAAAGGTCACATGGCTTTTTAAAGTCACCACAGCCAAGACAACTTGCTTGAGTACAAACCAAACATCAGAATGGGGAAGAAAGGTGATTTAAGTGACAGAAGAACATCTGTGAACACATTTGAATGTGGCATGGTTGTAGGTGCCAGACAGGCTGGCTAAGGATTTCAAAAACTGCTGATCTGCTGAGACCATCTCTGAGTTTTAATGAGCTGCAATTCTCTGGGTGAAAATGTTTTGTTGATGCTAGACGTCAGAGGAGAATGGCTAGACTGCTTGAATCTAATAGGAAGGCAACGGATCACCGCTATGGTATGCAGAAGTGCATCTATCAATGCATAATACTTCAAACATTGAACAAGATTGGCTCACAGAAGACCACACAGCCTGTCAGCTAAGAACAAGAAACCCAGGCTACAGTTCACACGGGTTCACCAATGCTGGTGGACAGCAGATGGATAAAAAACACCTGAGTCTTAATTTTTGCAGCAACATTCAATGGTAGGACCAGAATCCATTTTACTTTGTATCAGTGGTTCAGGCTGGTGGTGTTGTAACGGTGTGGGAGATATTTTCTTGGCACATTGTGAGCCCCTTAGTCCAAATAAGGATTACTTAAATAGCACAGCTTACCAAAGTATTGATGCTGACCATATCTATCCTTTATGACTGCAGACTGCCCATTTTCTGATGGCTGCTTCCAGCAGGATAAAAAAACATGTTAGAAAGCATAGATCACCTCAAACTGGTTTCTTGATTTCAAATGACCCGCACAGTCACCAGATCTCGATCCAGGAACGCACTTTTGGGATGTTGTTGAACCGGAGATTCTCATCATGGATGTGCAACTGTATGATGCTATCATGTCATCATCACGTTAAATCTATGATGAGAAAAATTAACTCAGTTCTGAAGCCAAAAGAGGTTTCGACTTGTATGAGGAACGTTTACCAAATGAAGTGTCTAGTAAGTCTATATGTCCGTGTAGGAAGATTATACTCCTTTGCTTTCATGAGTAGGTTAACTATTATTGGAGATTCTGTGTTGTAATTTCAGGAGCAGGACCACGCCTCCAAACACGCTCCTTTCGGCTGTCATCTATATAAGTTCCCCCAGTTCTGCAAGCTGATCATTCTCGTTTACGTGCCCCACCCTCCCTCCCTCCTTGTTCTCCATTCTTCAACTTCTTCACTTCTATTTAGTACATGGGGATCTGCCAGGCCCGGGAGCTGTCGCCAGTCCCCTTCAAGGCCTTCCCCAAACCGCAGCTCACTTCATGTCACTTTTACCTACTAAAACGCTGTCAAACCTAAAATGAGTGTTGCTTTTTTAATTGTAGTAGCTTTACTTTTACTACATACAGCTTTTACCAAGACTTATTTATTTTTTGATAGGTTTCCCACCACCTTTTTACCTGGTCTGTCTTTTTGAAAGACAGGCTGCCTGATGAGATAGGAGACTCAGTGGATGTTGATGTTCACAGAAAACATTGTGGTCTGCATTGAGATTAGGGAATGGGTGGAACAGAGCCGGGGAAAGTGGAGGTATGCTCTGGAGAAAGGAGTAAGTCAGTAGAAGCAAGAGAGAATACATGGATGTGAAAGAGAGGCATAACACTGAAGATGCAGGAGTAGAGGAAGTGAAAATAGTTTAAATACTTGGGATCAACCATCCAAAGCAACAGACAAAAGAGTTAAAGAAGCAAGTTCATGGACCAACTCCACCCTACCTGACCCACCTGATCTGTGACAGAAGGATAGCAGCAAGAGAGGAAGATGCTAAGATCTTCATTTGAAGTGAACAAAGGGAAACAGGGTTAGAAATTAGTATGTCAGAGGGACAGCTTAGGTTGAGCCGTTTGGAAACAAAGTTAGAGAGGCACGGCTGAGATGGTATG
This sequence comes from Copadichromis virginalis, assembly GCF_057382275.1. Classification (NCBI taxonomy): domain Eukaryota; kingdom Metazoa; phylum Chordata; class Actinopteri; order Cichliformes; family Cichlidae; genus Copadichromis; species Copadichromis virginalis. Next base: position 21,965,724 of record NC_140637.1, on the reverse strand, counting down.
AGCATATGCAGAGGAGGCATAGTGAATATACCGAACAAAAGGTGTTGAAGGTGGAGCTGGGAGACCACAGAGAAAGTGGGTGGGTGGGTGGGTGTAGAGAAAGAAGACGTACAGAGGGTTGGTGTGACAGAGGAGGATTCTAGGGATAGGGTGAGATTGCGATAGATGATTTGCTGCGGTGACCCCTAAAGGGAGTAGCCAAATAAAGCCAAAGAAGAAGCTTAATAAAAATGTAGTAGAACATCCAAAAGATGATCTTAGAAAAAGAAAATAGAAGGTAGGTTTCAATACCTGACTGCTAAAAGGAGAATACACAGTAAGGAAATCATGTGAATCATGTTCCTTATAATGTCTGACTTAGAGAAAAAAGTGATTTTATTTCCATGTGGAATGAAAGGTGAATATTTACCCTCAAACTAGTCGTTAATCAAGCTCCTCTTCAAGTGCACCTTCGATGATTCCCTGTGGTTGCCTGCTGTCTGATGACTAATGTTCTCCCAAGCTTCATATTACAGCACTTTAATTGGTTTGAATAAACCAATCATTAACTTGCTCATTAAAGCTTATTGTAGCGCTGAGACCATTGTGAATTGATCAGACCAAACTTCTGTAATTGTTCCCAAAGCTTCATCGTGGTCCTGTTTGCCCTAGTTACTCAACACCAACATCCTGACTCACTGGTTCTTTAAAGATTCCTTAGCACTTAGTGTCAGTATGCTCCTGCACCAGCTTCGCTCATCTGGCCAAAGCTTCCCATCTGGACCCACTCTTCCTGCCATCTGCTCTTCTGTTTTGCTATTGGCCATTTGTGATGCTTCTAGTTCAAACAGCCCCCGCATACTTTTACTGGACGAAAAGAAGTAAGAAGATGGAAGAAGTAAGGAACAGACAAGGAGGACAGAGAGGCAGAAAGATTTGTACAGCTTGGGGTTTAAGCTCGATTCACCACTATGTGTTTCTTCAGTGCGGCGCCACTTTGCATCTCAGCAGTTTCCATCCAGTCAGTGTGTATCCTGCAAAATGCTGACTGGCATACAATAGGGATCACTAAGAGAACAACTCGCAGTTTGTGCTTAGTCAGAGAAAGGCTGTTTCCCTGAAATTAATAGTTACAGAGAGAATAAGGGACAAACAGAGGCTGCAGTCGTAGTGCAGGTGTATGGATTACTGCCCGGGGAGAGTGACAGCATGATGTAAATGCTGCCGCCGGTGTTACTGTTGTAGATGGTGGTGCAAGTTTGACCTGACTAACTGATGGATATGAGAAACGTTAACTCGAGGGGAATCATCTGTGGTTATGCTGTGGCCTGAGGTTTAATACTCACTCTATACTCATATTAATGGCATCATCATTGGTCTTCTGAAATAGCATTTTTATGTTTATGAAAATGCCTTTGAACACACACGGACCCATGGAGCACATTTTAACATCCAAAATATCTCAAATGGTCATAAAATGCCAGTGAAAGCATATTCAATCAGCCTGGGTGAGAAGTCTATGCACTCATGGCTCTATGATGGTAAACGACATGGATATTTAAAGTACTTCATGCTTAGCTTAAAGTTTCTTAAAGTTAATTAATTTTACGATATTTAAAAGTGAATATCGCAAATGCCACAAAATTACATCTTTATTTTAAGCACTATTTGAAGAACTAAACATGACTTATATACACAACAAATGACTTAAGTGTCTTAGAAATGTAATTTGATTGAGTTGAACAGTATAAAAATATATGTTGATATGATGTGATGAGCCAGGGCCCATATAACAGAGATATTTAGTCAAAGTCAAAGTAAACTATATTGTCATCTCTGCTATATACAGTACAGTATATAGAGAGATGAGATGATGAGGCTCCAGTTCCATTCAGTGCAAAAAACAACAATAAATATAAGAAGAGTAAGAAATAAATATATACTTGAAGACTAAGGTAAATATAAAAGGAATAAATATACACTTTAAAATTAAGGTAAAAAAAAATATCAATAACAGTCTAAATGTACAATTTACAGTTGAATGATTTAATGTGACCTTGAAGTGGTTTAAAATGACCAGCGTTGCAGCTTTACAGTATGACACTGAAGTCATGTTTTAAAATATGCTGAAGTTTGAACTGAGCATAAAAATTGGAAATAAAGGTGATTTAAAGGAATTTCAATGTAGACAAAAGAGAAATTATCCAACGAGCAGCAGATTTCTTGGAGAAAATGTCTTTTTGATATAAAAAATCAGGGGAGAATGGTCAGACAGTAACTCACAATAACCACTTGTTACAACCGAGGTATGCAGAAGAGCATCTCTGAATGCACAACACATCAAACCTTAAAGCTAATTGGCTATTGCAGCAGAAGACCGTAGCCTATTTGCTATGGTCTTCTGCTGTAGTAAATCGGTTACAGCAATTTGCTGTATTTCTGACAGCTAATAACAGGAAAATGAGGCTAGAGTTTGCACAGACTCACTAAAATCAGACAACAGAAGGCCACAAAGCCATTTCTTGGTCTGATGACTTTTGATTAATGATGTGAAATTCAGATGGTGGGTTCACAGTTTAGCATAAACAACATAAAGGCATGGGCCCATCCTGCATTGTATTAGTGGTTCCAACTACAACCACTACAGTGGTTCAAGTGGTGTAATAGTGTTAGGGATATTTTCTTGGCACACTTTAGCCCCCTTGATGTCAAATGAACATTGTTTAAATGCCACGGCCTTCATGAGTATTCCTTTAAGATCTTCTACGGCTAATTCCAACAGGACAATGCGCCATGCCACAAAGCTCACATCATCTCAGTCTGGTTTCTTGAACATGAACAGTCACCTGATCGCAGTCCAGTACAGCACCTTTCTAGGGATGTTGTGCATCAGGAGAATCATATCATGAATGTGCAGCCAACAACACTGTGTAATCCTTTCATGTAATTATGGACCAAAATCTTTGAAGAATGTTTCCGGCACCTTGTTAAATTTGTGCCATTAGGAATTAAGGCAGTTCTGTCTAACTTGGTAATGGCAAGATGAAAGATAACTTCAAACATAATTTCTACATTCACAAATTGAACCATTAAATAAATGTTAATATATAAACAGTGAATTATCTGAAATAAATAAAATTATATAAAATATTTTCACTAAATTTTTGGATCTTGATATTAATTCAGTCTTAGTTTTTTTTTGCTTTTGCTTGACTTCATTTTAAATAATGCATACTAGATTTTTAAAAATGCATAGGATGCGGTTCTTGCTCCAAGGTCTTCTGTGCTCTTTGTCAGTACCCAAAGGCATTTTTTTTTACTGATTGGCAGTTCTCACTTGATACCCAGGTTGCAGAGAAGGGAGAAAAATGCATAAAAAGCAGACAGAAATCCCATCACCCAAACACCCTCGATCTAAATCCAGAGACCTTTGCTATTCTATGTCACCTCCCCATTCCATGAATTTTAGCTGTCGTCTTAAGAAAATATCTAAATTCAGACTTTTCCTCTTATTTTATCTTTTTCACTTTCCCATTTCTCTCCTCAAATCTCATCTCATGAACTCATATTATACCCCCTTCAACTCCAATACGATTTAGATTGTATAAAAACAGTGTGAACCATATTTCTTCTTATATTTGCATTTTCACTCTATGATTTGGGAAGTTTGGCCAATAAAGTGATCTCTTCTCTCTTCTGTTGGCTGAAGGAGGGTTTCTCAGGAGGTTTAGGATTCAGTTTCATTCAGACAATTTCAACCAGGAGAAGGTGATTATATTGTAGCTGAGTTTTGATTATAGTTGCCAGTTTAGGGTAGCTAAACTGTCCCAATAGTCACACCACAGCTCTGCAAGGCTGTACTTCTGTTTTTTTTTTTTTAATAGAGATGCTATGAGATAAATCCTAATGTCAGGTAAAAGCATTTTTAGCATGTTCACAGTCCTATTCTAACACATGCATAATGCCAAGAAATTTTGACTTCCCCATGGTTGCTAGAAGTGAATAAAATTCATCCTGAGCGGAACAGGGCATGTCTGTATCAAATATCGTGGCAATCCATCCAATAGACATGTTTTATGCAGCCCAGGGGTTCATCAGAGGCATTGGGAAAGCCCTTTTAGAGACTAAATGGATATCCACAAATCATGTTGTGCAGGTAAATGTAAAACTATACTGAAATCAAACACCTTTCATTTTTGTGAAGCTGCAGGATAATTACTTCACAGATAAAATCTTTGGTTTCCTCCTATGAGCTCTGCATCAATGTGGACAGCTTTGACAACACGAGAACATAATGCGGGCAAAGTTGTTAGCTATTATGCCTCCCTTTGTAAAAACCACTCAAACTCAAATACTTCTGACCAACAAATCTGCTCCAAAGCTGCAGCACCTGCCTCTCATCAACCCCCTCATCAAGCAAAATAAGATCACTGTTAATCCACTTGTCTCAGCCCAACAGTGCTTTCTCTGCAGGCTCAACCATTCCCTCTGGGACTCCTGGAAGCCAAGAAGAGTATAGAAAGGTGCTCACAGCCTACACGCTCACTTTCTTTTTCCATCTTTTTATTAACGCCTTCATTTAGGTTTTTAACTTAATGCAGTTAGTGGACAAGTGGTATTCACTTAAAATATGTAGAAGTACTTAAAAGTACTTAAAATATTACCTTATTTGAGTATTTATATTTTCTACTTGGCTATGATACATTTTTAAGATTAAATTAAGGTTTTCCTTGCATTTTGCATATTTTTGCTTTTGCTAAAAATAATAATTACATTAAATTAAATGTGTTATTTGTTAGCAGGTCTACAGATGCAATAATGCTATACTAAAACTTAAATAGAATTTCTGAAACTGTATTTCCATATTGGAACAACAATGATTGCATCTCTGATTTGGCCATTATAATGAGAAATGAAGGATTTTGAATACTGATGACTTTTACCGAAGTAAATGTCAGAGTACCTGTAAAAAAACAAAAAAACAAGCGCTTTCTATTTTTGAATCAAACTTTATTTGGTGTTATTTGGTCAAAAACTAATCGTACCTCATCATTTTGGACTTCATTTATATTTATTTACTTGCTGTCCCCCGCTAACGCCCCCAAATGTTTCTCTGACTCCTTCTGCTTGTGTTGATCCCTGATGGCAGCTGCTAATGCTGGCCCTCTCATCTGGCAGGGGAGATCACAAAGGTGGAGGAGTTACGGGAGTTATTTTGGCTGCAAAGTCCTCCAGAGCACCATCAGGGGAGATCCAGTAACGAGGAAGTAATTGAATTTGAGGTTTCGGCTAATGATTTTTCCAACAGCAGGATGCTCCCCCATTCTCAGGGCTCGCAGCGTCATGCATGGTCTCCGCAGAGCGTTGCTCAGGCAAGCCCTAAATCATCCATTAATGACTTTAGAGAAGCTAAGTACCTCTTACTCTTTTAACAGACATGATTTAATGGCACTTGTTAATCCAACAACATACAGAGCTTTCCATTTTGCGTCGCTTTATAGGCTTCGCTGAACAGATGTTGTAGTAGATTTATTGCCTTTGGACAAGAGCAGTACTGTTAAAAGCCAATTAGACTGTAAAAATCTCAACCAGATCAGGATGTTTTATTATACCTTTGCATTTCAATTTGTTTGTTTTCTGGCTTGGATCGTTGTGTCTGTAAGGGAATTTGTTTAACCAGTCTGCTAATTTCTACCTTTTGCTCCACACCTATGGATTTCTAATGATCTTTTAGCAGAAGAGTGAGTTGCTCACTTTGTATAACTTTGCAGTTGTAGTTATCATTTTGACACCTCAGATTACAAGGTTACATTAATAGTCAGCTTTCACATCTGTAAGAGTATATCAGTGGCAAGATAAGTGTAACAAATTTCCCACGTGTGGGACTAATAAAGGTTATCTTATCTTATCTTATCTTAATGTAGTCTAAGTACAAACTCTGTTAGACATCATTCTTTCACCAGACAGATTGACAGATTTAAAGCTCTTAAATCTGAAACTTGGCAACTTCGAGGCTGATTGGGCTCCATTTGTAGTTCAGTCAGGAACGGAGACTTCTCCCCTTGGACCCCTTGTCTCCTCACCTCTGTTGGTATCATTTTTATCCTTTTTATCCTACCCTGCATAATCTCCATCTCACTGTCTGCCTTTTCTTACACCAAACCTTATTCAGTTATCTACCCTCTATTAAGGTGCTTGATATATTTATTTTTCTTTCTGTCTGGGAAGCCGCTCTTATCACAAAATGAGGTATCATAATTGTTCCTCTTATTTCACCCTTTGTAAGCCCAACGGTTGCTCTCTCTCACACACACCAACACGCACACTCACTATATTTGTCCCCGGTGCTATAACCCATTTAAGTCCGACGTCTTGTCACTGCCCTTCAGCTGCAGAATCCCGGTTAATGGCCACCAGGTTTTTCTCATTAGTTAATTATGTTTTGTGATAATGTCTACAGCTTTGAGCTGCTAGCTGAATGGCTTTTAGGCTAATGGTAACTGATCGCCTCGGTACACGGATCAAGATTGGCCTGCTTTTTTATTATTCAAGCAATGTCACAGCCATCTTTTATTCTTCATTTAGCCACACAGACTAGCTGGTGTTGGTCTTATTGTGCTGCATCATATCGCTTGTGACTAAAGGTCATAAGTTAATAAAAAAAAAGGCTCTATCAGAAATAATGGTAGCCACTGCTGGTCTATATGTAGTCATATTTTTTTTTTTCTCTCAGCAAGTTTTTCATTCATGCGAGGGTTAACAGATTTGCATTTTCACTGGGAACACCTGTAGCACCGTTAGACCATCTCACCCCGGTTTTGTCTGGCTCTACTGAGAGCTAATAAATTTGTCTCATCTTGTTGTGTGCTTCTTTTGTCCTGTCACAGTCAACTTGCATTTTTTGTTTGCTGGCGTGAGTCATTACATGAGGTCCATTGTTGAGTCGCTCCACAAAGCATGGGTTTTGGGAAAGTGCTACAGCAATGACAGAGGGTGTCAAATGAATCATGCCTCTATTGGCTACTTTCTCCAATCTTTTGATTTTGGGTAATTTATATATTCAGTTCTGTGTTTCCTTTGTGTAAAACCCGGGTCCAGCGGGGAGCAAATGTTGCTAGTGCACATTGCTATCTGCACAGAGGTCTCTGTTGCTTGCTTTTTGTTTACAGCAAAAATGATGCATCTACTACTACCTCAGTGGACCACCAACTATTTGCTAGAAAGCTGTGTGAAAAGATGTGATTTATTCACCGTTGTACCACTTATACTTAACTAATCACGGCTGCACTGGGAAGGTGATCCAAAACGTTGCAAAGCACTCACACAACTAAGCCCTGGTCTGAACATGAAAAGACGACTCTTCGTATGGACAGCACTTTACACATGCACTGTGAGAAGTAAATCCTTCCCATATGGCAGCATCCACACATTCATCAGCCCTTCTGCGTCGGTTTAAAAAAAAACATTGCGGCTAGTTCGCTGCCAGTAAAAGGGAGATTATGGAAATATATTGAGATTTTTAACATTATTTCTGGAGGGAGCGATGAGATTGTGAAATTCATAGAGTGCCGTAGCATCATAACCAACCAGTTTCAGAAAAAGAAAAGGGTTTTCTTTCTTGGCCTTAAACATATTTCATCTTATATAATTCATCCCTTTAGGGGTGCACATATACTGGTGTTTCATATGTGTGCAATTGTCAGCGCCGGTCGTAACCCAATGAGCATAGCTGTAGGTTGTATAATAACACTGGGTAATTACACAGGAAAGAAGTAACACGATGAAATTGCTTTTTTTAAGGGAACTACAATTAAATCAGTATACCCCTATGTCAAGTTCCTCTCTGAGTTGTGTTTAATCTGCAGTGTTGCACCGTTTTATCTGAACTTATTGTTAAAGCCAATAAAGCTGCTGTCCAAATGTGCCCCATTTCATTTAGCTCTGGCACATTTACTGCCCTCCCAACAAAATAAATGACAGCGTCAGTCATTTGAGGGAGAAAAACATTACCAAAAACCAAAACTGAAAAAAAACTCTAGAAGGAATAGAGACAGGTGCAAAGGAGTGAAACTCTGCAAAGGGAAGGGGTTGAGGAGAGGAGATTGGCAGAGAAAAAATAAAAGGAGAAAAAAAATAATAAAAAAATAAAAAAAAATAAAAAATAAAAGTTTAACAAAGGTGACCAGCCCTAACTGCATTATCTTAATTGTAACCAAACCAATTATCTGAACTCTAATTTAAACAAAAAAACCCCAAGAAAACTTGCTTATTTGAGAAGCAACAACATTTGTTTTCTTCATGGAAACTTTGCACATCGCTTTGTTTACAGTCAGTAGGAGAAAGGACAATTGTTTCAATCATACATGCACCTAGTTTGTAAATCGTTACGTAAATCAGAACTTACATAATAGCCAATATAACATTACTCCCCACCTTAGGTTTAACCGCAAAATTACATACTGCCTTGACTCAACAATAAAACACAGCAGTGACTTCCTCATTGCTCTGACCCTGGAATCCTTTGTAGTAATGGAGCAATCCGGCAAAACAACAAGCAATTTAAAGGGGTTCGAGCCCTATTCCCTCACAGCATCAAGACGGCTCTGGGATCTGGCCGACCTCTGATGCTCCGCTGAAGCTCTCCGTGCTTTTGTGGCTAAAATGTTGTTGTATCACAGGAAAATGGCCCAGCTACGTGTGTTCATCTTCTCTCTGCCATGATTTTTCATGTGAAGAGACCAGTGGGAGGATGTGTAAAAGTGCATAGCAACAGACTCTTTCTCTCGTGTTCTCTCGCTCTCTCTCGTTCTCACATACTCGCACAGGCACATTAACACACACACATGCACAGACAAACAAATACAAGGCAGCACAGATATAGCGCACATGTACCCTCTACCCCACCAGCAACACAAGGCGCTGTGGAATAATAACGGTCCCATATTAAAGAGTACACCCTCAGGCAAATGATGTAAATGGCATCACACACAGGAATTAGCCTCAGTTTATGAATCACCAGCAGCTGTTGAGGGAAAACATGCGCCGTTGCCCGCCCAGCTGCCCCACTTGCACAGGTCACAGGCTCGGTCTGGAGACTGATTCACTTTGTGTGTTTATATGTATATATATATATATATATATATATCACAACTTCAGATAGAGTCACTGCGCCTGTGGCAGCCCATCGCTCCTCAGAGCTCTGCTTGTCATCGTACCCGATCGCACCTGTCTGTCTGATCATTCGTTAAAATTCCAACAAATACGAGGATGCGGGCAGTATCCATTTCCATTCCCCGAGTCGCCGGATGGTGCCTGTGCAGCGGTGTAGAGTGTGATTCGCCTGTTGAAACCCTGCAATTCTATTTCAGGCCATCCCACACACAGTGGGAGAGGAGCAGAAATGTGTCACCCTTTAATTACAGCTTTTCAGGTTCTTGTGAAATTTTGTGCATCTGTAGGTAAAAGAGTCCTACTTTGGATTTCAGAAACACACCTCCAGCAATTAGCACATCAAGAAAATGAACAGTGTGTGTGTGTGTGTGTGAGAGAGAGAGAGAGAAAGAGAGAGAGAAAGGGACAGCGATAGAGAGAGTGCTTTATTTGCTTTAATTTTAAGCATTTTGGTCTAGTCGCCTGTACTTTTTAGGATCCAAAGCTTCGGCACATGAAAATCCTGTCCCTCCAGCTATTGATGACAACACTGCGTGAAAAATGCAAACAGCCAGTCTGAGTGTGTGTTATGTTCCCAATTATATCACCAGTATTGTCACTTACTCAGAGCTTTTCTCAGTCTGTTCTGCCAGCTGAACTGCAGAACATTATTCCTATAGGGTCAGCCCCTTTCAATTAATTTCTTGTTAGTCCTGATCCAAATAAGCTGCAGTAAGAATTTAATCCTCATAACTGGATTATGAGCTGATTGGCACTACAAGAGCCGATTGTTATTGAAATGAAGGGTTATATAATTGTGGATGGATGACAAATTGACAGCCACCAATCGTTCATGTGTAAAATCATAAACTTCTCTTCAAGATTTCTAGCTTCTATCCGGAGATGAGAATTAGCAGTGTGTTGGCTGTTTTTTATGAGCGTCCTTGATAATGATTCTTCACGCAGGCCTCAGAGAGCCGTTGAACACACAAACACGCACACACACCTCCCCGTCTGTGCGTGTGTGGTTTAAGAAACAAGATGGAGGAATGAAGGATGCTGAAATAACTTGAAAGATTGCATTTTCAAGATTTATTCCCAGTAAAAGCTAATCTGAAATTTTTTGCCTTCTTGTCATCCTATTCATCTGTGTATCTACGTTTAGAAAAACAAAGAACACATTTCCTGTGAAGCCTCTTGCCCAGTTGCCATGCTGTTGCAGAGGCTTTCCTTTTCATTGAGTGTATACATCTAAGAGTTTCTGTATTTGCACAGCCACACTTACCTTGTGACAACCTGTTGCCGTGCCATTATCCCCTATGGAAGGTAACTGTGCTCTGGCACACTTGCTTCCTGCTGCTTCAGATAATTCCGTCTGTCGTTGGGTGACAGGTTGGAAAGGCTGTGCGTTCAAGAATCTCAAATGTGTGCGAGCAGACTGTGCATGTGTTTATAACCCTTTATTATTAATCAGGGATAACAGTGAGGTCAGCAGGGGAGGGGAAAGAGGCCAAGGGTTGACATTTTGGGCTGTTGTTAGTCCAGCAGGGAGGCTCACACACACCAGCGTCAGTGGAGCAGTAGGTTACTATTTCAGTCCTGCCAAAAGTGCTTTGTTGTGTCACCATGAATCTGTCTGAGTACAGTTAAGTGTTTGTGAAAGGACATCACGTCGTGGCTGATTTCAACACGAGTAAGAGTTCTTCTTGCGTCTTTGAGTGTAACCGAACACGCTCAGTCAGTGCCAAACCAAACTATACCTGCCGAGCCGCTGAAAAGCCATTTGCATGAGGAAGCCGGTCGAGGTGAGGAGGACGATACCAGATTTCATCCATCTGTGGTCCCGTGAAATTGATTATATCAGCTGATTACGCAAGCGAGGAGTGAGATGAGCAACCAAATTAGTTTCACAGTGCAGCACCGGGTGCAAGTTCGTAGGATCCGGATGTCAATGGATGAAACCAACAAACTGACAGCATAGTTTATTTAACTACTTTTTTACTTTTTAAATTTATAACTACATTCTACTGTCCAGTTCCTACACCTCCATGTTTTAAACCTAGACATGTAAGGGCCTTGGGCAGATAATTACCAAAGAACTCTGAGAATGAGGGTCACTAGAAAGTCACTAGAAAATTATTAGTGACACAAAGAGACGCCATCTTTGGATGTCCTCATCGCGTATGATGAAAGAGCTAAGACGAGATGTCTGAAGTAGGAAAATAACAGCGAAGCTGTTTAAGAAAATTTGCACAACTACTTAACAAATATGAGCAAAGTAAGCCAGTGGTTCTTTATCAGTTTTCCATTTTGCATTTTGATCACTCGGTATCTGCATAATTGTGCCACCTTAGCAGTATCCGTCTAATGAATGGGTAAATGAATGAGGCCTGGCTGAGATGTTTAATTGCTGGTCATCAAAACCAGCTACTTTGTATTTTTCCTTACAGCTCCACTGAAGCCAAAAAGCAAATGTGTTTCAGATTTTCCATAACTGGCCTCTACTGCGTATAGCATGCCAATTTGTGTATTTGTGTACCAAGCCCTTCCCAGGGTATTGTCTTATGCATGTAGAAAGAGGCTAACTAAACCACTACCCATTCTTTAACATATGTATAGCTAGTATATATACACAGCAGAAAATGTGTGAGCAGCAAGCTTCAAACCTCCCACTGTACTCTGCCCTTTAATATTTAATCGGATGTGCTGAGTCTTTGAGAACGTGATGCTGTTGAAAGTGGCAAAGTGCTGCCATTACCAATAGAGAGGAGAGGATATGTTGCATCTGATTTTACTGATTGTTTCAAGCACATATTTAGAGGTTTAACATTGTTCCTAAACCCTGAACAGTTTGCTGAAACACTGCAGCAGAAGCCACAACAGGCAAAAGTGATTAATTACTTTATGCTGGGATTATAATTCTGCACACTGTTTGTTTACAATGACATAATTGTCTGCATACAGCACTGATGGTAGCTGACAATCAAGATGCTGTTGAGACAGTTACAAGCCTCTTTTGTCCTGATTTTGTGTAGTAAGGGAGTGATTGCATTCACTTTAAGACAGTTTTTTCAGATTGTAAGATCTAATATTCAGACTAATGTCTTGAATATGAAGAGCTCCATTAAAAGCTTGTTGTTTTAAAGAGAGGATTGTAAACGCAAAGAGGCAGGGAATTTGTTAGCTAATGTAACATTGTAATTACTCTTGGCATTCTGTACATCGGGAACAGATAAAGAGATTAAAAGTCAGCTTAGCATCTTTCTCGCCGGCATGGAGGTAGTCCATTTTAATTGGCATTTCTCTGACCGCGAAGGGTTAACAGAGCTTCGGTCAGGCTCTGTGCTTCAGCCGAGCACCTTCTCTCATGTCAGCTTTTACATAAATAAGAGCTTTTTCTCTCCATCACTCCCTCTCCTTCTCTTTCTCTCATGCACACCCACACAGAGCCTGTCAGAGGCACATGAGGATGGGAGGAGGAAGGAGGGAGGTGGGTGAAGCATGACACGTGAAAAAGGAAAAGCATTGCTCTTAACGCTGCATCTACAGCCCTTTATCTATTGTTTCTTTGTATCTTGCCTCTTTCCTTCGGTTTCCCGATAACGTATGCTTTCAAGAGTCGCTTCTCTCAATAATATTGGAGCTATTGTGCGTCGAGCCTCTTCTCTTTGTTCTCAAAATTACCCAATTTGTTGTGAGGATCTTCTGTCCTCTGGCAAAGAGATGTGGATTAATCTCGATTAATTTATGTGTAAATGAAGGCTCCGCTAATTGGATTCGAGTGAAGAAGAGGCAAATTATAGAAAAACTAAATTCAGGTTCAGAGATTATTTAAGAGTGAAACACAGTGTGCCTTGTCCATTATTTAATAATGTCAACATAGTTAAGAGAAAATATAGTGAAGGGGGAGATTCTCCATCTTTGTACGTTATAATTAAATCAATAAAATCATGGGCCTACATTTCTACAGGCACGCATTGGATGGGTGTTGTTGAAGACTTTGCACACCAATTGGTTGCTATGGCAACTTGCAGAGTTTTTCCAAATGACCTACAGTTGGCTGACTGCAGCCTCTCTGTGGTACACTTCAACTGAGTTGTCTTCTCTTCTGTATACTTGCCGCTGCACCTGGTTAAAATAACATTCGTCAGTATCTGATATTTCTATTTCTATGTATCATTGCCAGTATAGCCCCCCCCCCCTCCACACACACACGCACACACACACACACTTTTAAGTTTAACAACATTTAATACATGTGGAATTAAGTTCCCTTTTTTAGATCACTGTGATAATATCTCTGCTTAATTATCCCAATTAATTACCAATAAGAAACACTTGTTTGCATTTGTGTTCCCCGTATTTATTATGAAGCTCCAAATGAGCACAGATGCAGCCACCAGATTTTAGATGCCATATAATTAGTTGTGGGTGCCAAGGTGTGTCAGTCTGATATAGTCCACAATAAATCTGACAAGCTCAAGTGAGGTCATGGATACAAGAACATTTCCAGCTCAGTGAACCTCCCTAAATAAATTATTTAGAAATGAAAGGATTACACTCAGCTGTAGTTCTGCACAAGGCAGGCTGTCCTCACAAACTCAGTGACCTTTTAAGAAGAAGACCAGCGACGGAGGTCACCAAGAGACCTGAAATGACTCTGAACGGCTCTGTTTGGCCTGGGGCTTCACCAATCACAGACTGAAATCATCAGAGAATGAAGAGAAAGCTTTTCTCACACTCACAATAACACTGAAGGGGTTTTAATCCACATCAAACCTTCTTCAGTAAAGCTCGAACTTTTTGTAGGACCATTATTTTTTAAAGTATACTACAAATGTGAATCATTGTGGGATTGTGGAAGCATGACAATATAAGATATTTACATTTTACTGTAAGGAAAATGTGGTATTTGTTTTAGTCTCTGTTTTCTTCATTTGTTTTAATCTAATCAGCTCCATATTGCATTATTTATGTTTATGCAGTGTTATAGTGAAAGTCAAGAAAGTCACATTGTAGGAATAATGTGATGATTATTCCTGCAACGTGACTAATTTCTAATTACCTTTTTCTATTTCACTGAAAGTGTATCGATTAGATGGCACGTCATTTCTGCCTCAGATCTTCACACACTGTTAATTACAAAAGCCCTTTAACATCTATATACTTAAAAACCCTCAAACCTAAATAACACTAAATGTACATTAAGTAGGCTTTGTGGTATATTTGTAGACCTATTATGCTCATTTCCAGGTTGTTATTTTATACCTTGGACTCTATTAGAGCAACCACAACATTCTTTATTTATCCCAGAGGGGCTCCTTTCCCTTTAAGGCTGCCTGTCTTCTGATTGGCTCCCTCTCAAAACAGAAGGTTTGAACAGGAGAGGGGTGGAGCTTCTTCTGCTCTTACAGCCAGAGCTGTGTGACTGAGATGACAACATTAGGCTAACCTTCTCCTATTGTGATCTGAAACAGAGCTTTAGGAACTAAAAACTAAGAAAAGCCATTATAGGGGCAACTTAAATGGTTAATACACATCTATGAAAATGGTTTAGAAACATTTAAACTTTGTACTTTCTCTTGCAATAAATTGCAAATATATTTTTAGTGAAAAAAAGATTACCATCATGTTTTGAACTGGAAAAAAAATGATTGCAGTACATGATAATTTTCTAAAATCAAAATCAGCCATTAGAGTACTCTCTTAAGAGGCAGGAATATTTACAAAGGCATGTGAAATAAATGTTCAAAGCCTAGAAGGCAATTACATGTAAGTTAAAAAAAATAATAGAAAACTTTGTTAAAATGTTTGTTTCGTCTCTAAATACATTACCCATTTTTTCTGAAAATGCATTATGCCGAAGTTGCCTCCTCCAGGAAACAGAACTTCACAACTTGTCTCTCCTCTCTCTCTCTTTGTGTTGCTGGGGAAGAACAGAGGAGAGTGCTATGACTAACCAGTCGGCCTGGCGAGTGTGTATTACGTCAAAAAGTCACACACTCATCAGCAGCCTTCTGTACCAGCTGAATGTGCATTCAGTCAAAAGTTAGAGTGTAAAGACAACACCCTGTGTTGTCAAACAGTTGGACACTGTGTCTTTGTTTAATAATGCACAGTAGAGACTTACAGTACATCTTAATAAGTGGGGTGTGAAGGGACCATTAATCGAAGCACTGGTGCGAACAGTGACGCTGTCGTCCTCTCAATCTAACAATTTGTGCTGCAAAATGAATCCCAAATGCTCCTCAGTAGCACAAATACTGGGCACAGGGAACAGGATCACTATTGCATGTTTGTTTGTTACGCCTTATGTATGTTTTGTATTCAATTTTTAAAATATAAGCTGCTTTCTTTTACACACTGTAAATGACACACTGTATTTGTGTAATGACAGCATAACAAAGGAACAGAATTAAAATCTTCTGCACTTTTACGTTTGTAAAATCTGAGTAAAACCGAGTTTATTCTTCTGTAATTATGGCTGCCTTGTTAGCTTAGAAGACACAACATGTAATTAAGGTAATATTGGAGCTGTGGGAAGTCATATCATTCCTCATTAGATTAAGGCTAGCTATGTTTCCCCCTGCCTTCAGTCTTTATGACATACTTGGCTGAACCAAGCCAATCTCTCTTTAGATAACTCGGAGATCGGGGTCTCAGAGGTGTTCATTACGTGTCCAAACAAATCACTGACACCAGGCCCATAAGATCAACTGAAGGCGCTATCAGCAGACATGTGTGCTGCTTTGGGATAAGAGGTTCACTTAAAAATGTCAAAACCAGAAACAATCAGCGCGTCATCACAGTGGCTTTGTCTTACTGATGTATATTTTATGCATAGAACATTAGAATGAGATCTATAGTTGTTTTTAATTAACAAAAAGTGTTGTCACTAATCCCTAGCCAGGAACCTTGACTACTTGGAGTGCTTGCTACTTTTCTTTTACAGTTATAACAGAGGTGTCGTTGCTTATTTCCATGTAATAAACTTTCATTTGATATAAAAAAGACAGATCTGGCTTTTGTGACCTCAGTCATTGATTAGTGAAGTCACCGTGTGAAACCTCCATTGGCATCATGCTGTTTAGAAGCTAGACAAGCAAGAAGGTAGATCTGGCATAGAAGTCTAATGGCACCATCTGTTCATAGGGAAACTTATCAATGACAAAGCAGACCTGCCTTGTACTTTTTGACTCTAGTGAGGACTGTGATTTATCAATTTAAGATCATATTGTATTCAGTACAGCTTAAAACTAGCAGATGAAATACTAAAATTATCAGGAAAGATTAAGAGAGCAATTAGTGCTGGCCATTTGTAAGGTTACAAGTCCAGGACACCTCTGTGTTGCTTTTGCTTTTTATCTTTTATATACAGTCTATTATGTTTTTAGTTTTCTTGAACCTCTTTCTAACTTTGAACTATACCTCTTCCCCCCAGCTGCTGGCTATATGTACAAATCAGTCTACTTGCCTTTTGATAAAGCTGCAGTCACACAAAGAAAGCAATTTTGCAGTGACGTGGTGACCAAAGATCACAGAAAGTCAGTGGGTAAAAAAACGCTGGCAGTGCAAAATGTGGGGGTCCTGAGATAGACTTTTGAACACACAGGATACCGATGATTGACATATGACAGGGTACTAAATACCAGAGCCTTCGAATGAGTCATTCCATTCAACAGCTCTGTTAAACACATTAGAGGGTTACCTAGGCAACCAGAGCCTGGGCTATCCACCAATGACCAGCTGATCCTTAAAAGTAATGTGCAACAAGTGACGCCATATGTGACTGTGGGCGCCACTTAAATAAGAAAACAACCATAATAAAAAACAATGAAACAACACATGGCAGTCAATGTGATATATATCGACTGCCATATCAGACTGATCATAATCTCATATGACTTAGAGTACAAATGACGCTTTAATATTGACAATAGAAACAATGGTATCAAGAGAATTTGTCACCATATAAATAATAATGACAGAATCTTGTTAAAATTCAGCACTGAATCACTGATCTGATTTCACATTGCCAGTGGACATCACATTTGAAGTGATGCCTGTCTGGAGCAACAGGCTGCAGGTTACCCAGCAGGCCCACTCTTACTCAGCCTCTGTGCACTAATGACGAACAGCCTCGGGCCAGGCTAGAGGCTCAAGGTTACATACCTGCGATCTTTCTTCACAAAGAAATCAGCAGCACCCATCTTAGAGAGATAAACAGTACTCAGCTCTGCTTGGAAGGAGGCTGACTCACTGGCTCAGTCGGTAGAAATGTCTGCTGTTCCTTGGCCACTGCTTAAGCTGTGTTTTTATGTGATTTCTAATCTGCAGGAAATGGTGTTGCTCTCTGAAATTGCCAGAGAAGACCTGTATCATAGTTTGGGAAAAATCATTTTGAATCACAAATGTCAGGGCTTGTTCACGCTTTCCCGCGACCATCATCTAGTGTTGTTTTCCTCACTCAAGTGCTATGACCTTGATGCACGACCTACAGACACAGAACAAATGTGTCATCTGCTGTCTCATCTTTATGTACATGTCCGCATTGGTCAGACAGCACTATTTAATTGCAACACAATGGGTTTCTCATTTTTATATGAGACATAGACAGCATTATAAAGAACAATTGTTTCTCCCAATTTGCATTAATTAATTGTAATATCTCTCCACTCATCAGCTTTTGAAATAACAATCCATGAGATGTAAACACACCTCCATCCTGTGCTCATTGCCGGCTCACTAAATATCCTGCGAAATGAGTTGCATTTCATTTTCATACTTTGCTGGTGGAGGCGATTTTTACTGCTGTTAATTATTCATGGGCCAGTAATGTGTGCAGCTGTTCTCCTCTCAAACAGAAAGAAGGAGGAGAAGATTGAACTGATCTGTTGTCCATACCTCTGAGTAACACAGTAAATGCAGATGAAACACTGTCTGCTGATAATAAAGTCCTGGGACTGGCGAGCAACTTTGATATTTGTAAATTTCTTTTTGGAATAAATTATTCTGAATGTGTTTCACAGACTTGATTAAAATTTTAAGCTGTTGGTCAGTACACCGCTTACAGACTGAAATATTTATATATTGGATGGATTGCCAGATTTGAAGACTCCCGCAGAGCCAGCCATGACCCCCAGCAGATCAATCCCACTGACTTTGGGGCTCTCCAAACTTTATCTCTAAAAGATCTGTACAAAGATCCCACTGACTTCCTATTAATTCTACTTACTTTGTGGGGCTTCTAGCTTTATCCACTGTGAAGTTTACATTTATGTTTTTATTTTTGTAAAAAAGGGTATCTTGTTGGCTGGGGACCCGAGGAGCTTATGTAATAGCGAGGTGTCTGTCATCTGTCCACAGTTTGCAAGAATCGTTGCTCATCCAAGAACACTGGTCAGGATTTAGTCAAACTTTCACACAGTGGTCATCTGATGACTGCGCTCAAGGTCAACGTCATATTGTTTTTTCTTGTTTTGTCAGCACTTTTCTATTTTCACAGCAGTTGCTGGACTAGTAGTAGTCTTTAAAATCAGACAGTACTATAGGTCGTGGTGCATTGGTCAGATTTGGGTGAAGTGACATTAATTTGGCCTGGATGTGACCGTCAGCCTCCTTGACTTATTAGTGGATTTTAATTAGTTTGTGCAGTACAATCACCCAGTGACAATAAAACTTTAATCTGTGAAACCCATCAGGAGCTAGTAGTGGCTGCAGACTGATGTATTGATTTGTAAAAACACAAGAGATAGACAGACAGCAAATATTTTTTCACACAAACTCCACAAATTACTTATGGCTGCTTCTTTATTCAAAAAGTGTCACCATGCCGGGTAGCTCCACATGTTTGATTGGGCAGATTTTGTTACCCGTCAAGAAGGATGCCCCATTTGTGTCTTCTACCAGGAATAAAACTGGGAATTCTTAGGCAAACGTGCAAACCACTACACATTACCACTACCAGTTCCTTCAATGCTAAAGTTTCTATCCCTTGATTGATCTGTCTAGATCAGCGGTCCCAAACCCCCGGGCCTCAGACCGGTACCGGTCCGTGAGTCGTTTGGTACCGGGCCACCAGAGTTGAGGCTCAGGTGTGAAATGTATGGTTTTCAGGGTTTTTATCGGTTTTCAGCGTTATTTTGTTATCATTTTTATCGTTAACTCGGTTTTTTCACGTGTCTTATAAATAAATCTTCTTTTTTTCGGTACCGGTACTAGTTTTATTTTGTTGTATTTATCTGCGACACCTTAAAGGCCGGTCCGTGAAAATATTGTCGGGCATAAACCGGTCCGTGGCGCAAAAAAGGTTGGAGACCGCTGCTCTAGATCATCTGTCTTTTCCTTTCTTTTTTTGTTTTGTTTTTTTGTTATTGCAATCTCTTTTTGCCTCGCCCTCATTCTCCTGCCTGTTTCCTCCACAGGAATACCTGTGTCCACTCAAGCGGTTTGGGTAGTGGAGCATGTTGTGACAGCCATGTCTCTGGAGATGGAGAAGACCATCACCAAGCTGATGTACGATTTCCAGAGGAATTCCACCTCTGATGATGACTCTGGATGTGCACTGGAGGAATATGCTTGGGTTCCCCCTGGCCTCAGTCCTGAGCAGGTATATAGTTACAGATACAAACAAACTATGACGCGAATAAGTACTTCATTAGATATTCTCTGTTGTTGTTCAACAGTGCCAGACCGTATCAAATTGAACCAAGTCGGTCAAGAGAATTTAATTATTTGGATAATAAAGTATCTATCGAAGTAATCCCGAGCTGGAAAATTCACTCATCTGAAAACACGACAACATATCATCATTGTTTGAAATCCCCTTCATGGTGCTGTAGTCTCTTACGGGTTAGAGTGGGGAGAAGGGCAGGGATGACTTACAGTAGACTAAGGCTATGCTGTCAAGCATTTCAGGGAGCAATAATTGTAAGGACATTTTACAGCTGTCAGTGTTAATCTGACTTTGTGTAGAAACCAAATTGAGAGTCAGACAGACTGACAACCATGACTGAAATCATGAAAAGCAACCACACACTGATTAGTTGATTTCATTGTCTGAAGAACAGATGCGAAGCAGCAAAAGATTTGATGAAATGTTGAAATGCTCTCTGATGAGTTTAAAGTACAAGAATTTCAAATATATAGGAGGATTCACTTTGAAAAGGCTGTTTCACTGATCAGTATCGAGTAAACATGATGACTATGTGGTCTTCTAGGCACACTAAGCCTCAGTCTGCTCTGTTTTTTACTGTAACTTAGCAAATTTAAACCCAGAGGACTGGAAGTAATTTGAGTCAGTGAATGTTTGGATGAATCTAATTGGAAATGTGTGGCAGCATGTTTATGCGTACCAGTTTCGCAATTCTCTGTCTGGACTCATTTGCAGTTTAAATGCCTTTTAATTGCATGCATGACCAAGCTAATGCAATTGGCTCTGTAAATCCAGAGGAAGATATTTCCTCCTCATTTTTTATTTTTGCCTGTTGTTTTTGTCAGCTCTGACATAAGATAAGCACGGTTGTGTTCAACTATATTCGGTATAAACACTTCTGTCTTTATTTAGTATGAGAAGGACTCCAATGCAACAGGCCTCCTAGTACTCTGTTAACAGATGACAGGATGGGCTGATAACAGTCATTTTCTCCAGTCAGCCATCTTGACAGGATGCTGAAAGAGGCTGCAGCCTCTGTCATCCAACAGGAGGTGCAGGCAATTTGAAGCTGCCCGTTTCTTTTTTTAATACACTTGAACGTAATGAATTTTAAGCCCGTCACATCTGATTTCTCTCTGTACAATTAAAGAGACTTGCATTTTAAAAGATAATCACAATTTTGCAGCATAGTTCATCAAGCTGTCAGGACTCAAATTCCCCAGCTGAAAACATTTACTGTTTCAAAAATGTTTTGTTGTATCAGGATTGGATGGGAGGAATGAACTTTGTTAACAGTAGATCTTTTCAATATTTGTTGTAACATGTTTTTGCTTTTTTTTTGTCTAAACAACTTCCTTTAAGAGCTTCAAGTTAAAAAAAGAAAAAAAAAAAAAGAAAAGAAAGGATTTGGTGGGCTAGAGATTCCAGTAAATTCAGAGCTGAATAACTGCTAGTTTAATTAGTTAGTTTATCAATTTTGCATTTATTGTCAAGGTCACTTGTTCCTGTTTACCTGTGGTTTTTGGACTGGACAAGATGACTAACATGGTAACCAGTAATGAAAATAAGCTGCATTCCTATACAAATTTGCATGAAATGGATCACATTTAAACCATTTAAAGCAGGTATGTAAAACCTAAGGCCCGAGGACCAAAATCAGCCCGCCAACGACTTCAATTTGGCCCACTGGGCGGCTTTGGAAAGACATAACTGAAGGCATAAATTTCAGCATTTCCTACTAAAAACAGCATCCTACTGGCTATTTACACACCAAAGTAAATAAGTAATAAACAATTAAATAACACCAAAAAAAATCAATTTTACATTTTATAATTACAGGACAGTCTGTAGCTTCATATGTCATTTTTACACATGTATTTCTTACAACTTGAGCCAAAAGAGTCGTCATTCATTTACTCCAGCAGCATTTCTACGTTTAACATGTAGAAAATGTCTTTACACTGAATGAATGTGAAGTTTTATCCCTGATTTAAAGTATTTTTGCTTCCCGATTAACAAAGAAATTTCGAAGAGAGTGAAGAAAGTTCTTATTCGTCGATGTGCTTAATATTTTAAAGTCCACCTGTTGCACAGTTGAGAGACAGTTCT
Organism: Copadichromis virginalis; assembly: GCF_057382275.1. Lineage (NCBI taxonomy): Eukaryota > Metazoa > Chordata > Actinopteri > Cichliformes > Cichlidae > Copadichromis > Copadichromis virginalis. Next base: position 21,943,832 of record NC_140637.1, on the reverse strand, counting down.
CAGAGAAAAGTGGTTCAAGGCAAATGATTTTGGCTCTCATAAGAGTCGGCGTCACCCTCCTCCTAAGAGCGAGCGTGACGGGCAACACGGAGAAGAACCACCTTTCTCCCTCACTCTCCACCCTACTGATTAAGTAAATTGAATGAGCAGAAACTTCAGTAAAATAGATCTTTACACTGCACTGAACACTGAACCACTTTGCGTTGAAAGCCTGTTTTGTTGAAAATCCGAGACAAGTAACAAGATTGCTTTCTATCCTTTCAGTGTTTACTTCTCAAACACCGTTCAAGGCTTTTTCTCTGTTTCATCGGCTAGCATTTAATTACAAAAGAGGGTTCAGGGCACGGATGGCAAGTGCTACTGCATCGTGAATTATAATTGCAGTGCAAGTTTAAGATTTCCTTTAAGCAATGCGAATATTAGCTGCTGAAAATTTAAAGAACCTGGTGCTGTTCAAGGTTGTGCCTGCAGCAGCAGCACACATCTCAATGTGCTGAACACTTTCAATTCCAGACACCAACTTCCAAGGGAAAGACATAAAAATTTTTCCATGAATCAGTGAAATAATGTAGATTATTTAAAACAGCCAACTTTTATCTTTGTATAAAGAACAAATTGTGGATATTTGGATGCTATTGTATAGGCCAGCTTTAAAATATACTTTAAATTTGACATAACTAAAGAAATTATAGTTATTTCTTCTGTCTATCATAATTTTATAATTAGAATTCACAGATCAATCACGATTTAAAATTCATTGTTGTAATCTATAAAAGCCACAACCCCAGGCTTCAGACTAAACGATCGGTTTCTACTCTTACCTCTGTATGATGTGAAAAAGAGTAGATATCCTCGACATGGTCATCTCAGACACACAGTTCCAGCTGTGAGCACAGCAGCCCAAACTCATCAGCTGTTTAAACCATCTATTTGTGAGTGCCAGCCGAGCAGAAGGAAGTTGTCTTTGAGGAACTAGAAACAGAACTAAAAATGTTTGTTAGATGAAGAGTGAACTGAGGAGTTCCATCAAGGAAAAGTCTAAATTAAATAAAGATTATTTTGAACTGACTCATGCAAAGTACTCTATGAAAGTTCAAGATCAGAAACAGGAGTTTAAAATGAGTACAGTACTTTCCATTTAATATTTTTATATTTACAGTGGATCACATAAGTGCTTTATTCTTGCTCTTTTTCTGCCCACCTTTACTATTGTGGTTTACTCTTATCAGAGCTGCACTGAATAGGAATTCCTTTCTCATTTCTCTACTGTATTGTTTCTTTCGATAACAATGCGGTAAATTTTACAGTATATAAATTTACAGAACATAAATACAGTATCAACACCTTTTATTCTTCAACACAGTCGCTCTTAGACAAGCTTTCATTTAATTTCTTTAATCTGCAGGGGAAGTTTAGCAGGCTTCTTGAAGGACATTCAAAGCTTGTTTTGAATATTGGCTGCCTTTTTTGCTCCATTCTCTGTCAAGATCATCCCACACTGCTTGAATAATATTGAGGTGTGTGAGGCCAATCCATGACTGATAGGCTTTTCATTCTGTGTTGTTTTATTTTTTGTCTTGTTTTTAACCCATTACTTGGCAGTGTGTTTGGGGTCATTGTCATGCTGAAAAATGAAGCTGCTGCCAACCAGATGCTTTCCAGATTTGTTTTGCATGCTGGATCAAAATAGGATGGTACTTTTCTGCATTCATCCATTAGTTTTGCCAAGATCCCCAGCACCACTGGCTAAAATGCAGTCCCAAAGCAAGACAGAACCTCCACTGTGTTTTTAAAGATGGCTGTAGATGCCCACTGTGGTGCCTATCTTTTGATATTGATGACATTTTGAAGCAAAATTTTGAATTTAAATTCATCACTCCATAAGACCTGTTGCCACTGATTTTCAGTCCAGTTCTTGTTTAATCAGCTTCTTGGATAGTGGTTGTTTTTTTTTTGTCCAGTTTCCTCAAATTTTGTAAGGACACACTGCACCATGCTGATCAAGTTTTTGGCTAATAACTGGTATTCATGTTGTTGGTGCAAAAATACAATTAATATGTGTCGAACAATGTTATCTTTGGCATGTTTTGTAGATTTAACTAAAGATGTTTTTTGCAACAGGCTGCAAATGCCCGATGATACAATTCACTAACTTGCTTTTATGTGTAGACACAACACTGGTTCGTACCTTGAATTGGGTGCCCTTTTTTAAGCTTGAATGATTTATAGGTCAGTGTTAAGTTGTTCTACAAACAAAAAAGACTTCTCCTAAAATGGTGAGGTACAAGACCTGGACTGGAAATGAGTAAAAAAAAAAGCAGTCAATGTCCAAAGAAAAACTCTGAAACAACTCCTTATCCAACAAAACCTTATATTTTAGTGCAAATTAAAATAAAAAAGAATTGTGTGCAATATGCAAATTTGTGTCATAAATCAAAACTTTCAACCTCCAAACAGATGTTTTTACTTCATCCATCATGCTTTTGTGTGTGATGTAAAGAACTTGGCAAATTATGTAGAAACATTTTCTCCGACTTTCCAAGTTGTTATGAGCACCAAACAGCAGACAGATGAGGTTAGCAACTAACATAATCAAGGATTTTGTAACAAAACGCGTAGAATATTTATATCGGGGTGAGTTGAGACTAAGCACACTGAAAAAGGGGTAGAAAATATTTACTTTACCTTTTGTCAAATGTGCTGAAACACATTTTGAAATTGAGAGGTCACTCAAGAGCAAAACCACATGTTTGATTTTCTGTTTCAGGTGCATCAGTATTATAACTGCTTACCAGAGGAGAAGGTTCCTTATATCAACAGCCCTGGAGAGAAATACCGCATCAAGCAATTGCTTCACCAGTTGCCACCACATGACAATGAGGTAAAACTACACAACAAAATTCTGAGTAATACATGAAGGATTTTCTTTACTCTTATGATTTCCAGAGGTTAGGTGGTGTTTCAGCTCTAATGATGAGTCGTGTTGTTTCAGGTACGATATTGTAATGCACTGGACGAGGAGGAGAAACGAGAGCTTAAGCTGTTCAGCAATCAACGGAAGAAAGATAACCTGGGCCGAGGCAATGTCCGTCCTTTCCCCCTAACTATCAATGGGGCCGCCTGTGACAAGGTAAACCACGCAACCAACATCTTTTCATTCCTTACATAATGACCTACTTTTTCCGGACTTGGGCCATCGTCTGTGTAGCAAATATCTTTAATTCTCCTTCATAAAAGCATGTTAGTCTTGAAAATATTCAATACTGTCTCTTTTCACACCTTACAGCTTTCATTCTTTCTTTGTCTGCCTTTTCTTCCAACACTACCTGACTCTCTCACTTTCTTTCGTACCTTTCATTTGATTTTGTTTCTTTTCATTGAATTTTATTTCTTCTCTTTTCCTTTCCTCTCCTACAGTGTGGGGGTCAGATAAATGGAGGGGACATTGTAGTTTTTGCACCAAGGGCAGGTCATGGAAAATGCTGGCACCCTCAGTGCTTTGTCTGCGGCACATGCGAGGAAGTATTGGTGGACCTCATATACTTCCACCAGGATGGCAAGATCTACTGTGGCCGGCACCATGCCGAGAGGCTGAAACCCCGCTGCTGTGCCTGTGATGAGGTGCGCCTGTCTGGGCTTGGAGCCCTTTGGGGTTGGAAATGGCTGAATGGTTCATGCTCACAGACTTGGATGGGGTTGGAATCAGTCTGGAGGGAAAAGATGTCTCAGTGTCTTTGCCACGTCTTGGAAAGTCCGCTGTAATTTATAGTGAGCGGGCTTGAATAATAAGTCAGGCCACAGTGCTCTGCAAGTATTGGAAAGAGAATTTCTATTTGATTAAACTGTTTAATTATCTTTAACTGGAAGATATAAATCTGATGTCACGTACATACCTTTTAAGTTAGTTTCTTTATAAGGTAATTTTGTGAAATAATTACATGAATATTATAAAATGCAAGCACAAAGGATGCCTAGATCATCGTTTTTATTCAGCTGAAATATGCCTGACTTTTACACTTAAGAACACTCACGCTTTGGTGGAATTTCTAACAGTTTACTAATCTACCTGTCAGTTTATGTGGAGGTAGATGATCCTATTAAGGGGTAGTATGTCAAAAAGGATCCTATTCTAGGACGTGACACGAATAAAATACAGGACCCTGAGATACAGGATAGCAACATATGTAGATATTGTGTGTTATCTGCTTGCTGATAAATGTAATGTGTTAATCATATAGATCATCTTTGCTGATGAGTGCACTGAGGCGGAGGGCCGGCACTGGCACATGAAGCATTTCTGTTGCTACGAGTGTGAGACCACCCTTGGCGGGCAGCGCTACATCATGAAGGATGGACGACCACACTGCTGCAACTGCTTCGAGTCCCTTTATGCAGAGTACTGTGACGCATGTGGAGAACACATAGGTACAACTTTCATTGTTGTTTCAAGTCCTCTGATATCTAAATGAATTGCTATCAAGAGTGACAGACATGCTATTCCTGTACTTGCTTCGTGGAAAAAAAAACTCCAACAGCCCTTTATTGTAAGCGTGACTCTTATCAGCTCTGGAAGCCTTGTGTGCCGCAGCTGTGGAGAGGCGGGTTCAGTGCAGTGAAATGCGGATAGTTATTATCATCCCAAGCTTCAGTAACAGTGAAAGAGTGTGTTTCAGAGGGTGCTCCCATGTTGTATCCAGATGGAAGCTGTGAAAGATGAGTGCTTCCTCTTGCTGGGGAGTAGTGCTGGTGAAATTTATTCATGCTATCTTACAAACTGAGTGATCATCTGTGGGCATGAAATCATAAATATTTTTACTTTAAGAGACAAAGGGCTCTGTTCGCTCATAACGTAAATAGTGCCTTGCAGCATATCGGATAAAAATTAGGTATCATATCAACATATCTGACAAAAATTTGCTTAATAGCTAAAGGTTAACATCAGTTTTTGATGTTTTTTCGTCATGTGTCGATACTAAAAATGGTCAAATGTTTTTGTTCCCATCTTATTAAAGGCATTGACCAAGGTCAGATGACTTATGATGGACAGCACTGGCATGCAACTGAGGAATGTTTTTGCTGTGCCCGTTGCAAGCGCTCCCTTCTTGGACGCCCCTTCCTGCCAAAGCAGGGGCAGATTTTCTGTTCACGGTCCTGCAGTGCGGGACAGGTGAGGAAACTGAAAATACATCTGAAGCATCTCCTCATTTAGTTATGTATATACCCGCTGTTAATTAGTATACATTTTTAAGAGTTTTCTAGTTATGCACATATATATTTTGTTTATTTTAACAATTAAGGATCCCGAGGAATCTGACTCCTCAGACTCTGCCTTCCAAAGTGCTCGCTCACGTGAGTCCCGCCACAGCACCAAGATCGGAAAGAAAGAGCGCAGGAATGCTGAGCAGGATAGGCGAAGCACCGAACCCCGCCAGTCAGCTCCTCCATCGATGCCCGACCGTCTCTCTGCTGATATGGATCCCCTCTCTGGTCAGATGGATCGCTTAAGCCTCACTTCTAGTCAGACTCCAAGCAGGACGCCTAACCGCACCCCTAGCCGCACTCCAAGTCGAGCCCCAAGCCTAAACCAGGTGTGGATGAGCCGAGATGACCCCTACATCCCTCCTTCCTATGAAGGCCCTCAGCGGGATCCCTCCCCTAGCCCTACACCCATTCATCTGCTGGGTCAGTGTAATGCTAGGCAAGGTTACAATCCTAATGCGAATGCTCATCCACCAGCCCAGAGTCCTGCCAACCCAGGAAAGAGGCCTGATTCCTGGGGAAAGGAGCAAGGGAATGCCAAGAGGACCCCTATGGCTGCCCTGAGAGGCTACTCCTTTAATGAAAACTGGATGCAGCACAGCCAGGATGAGTTCAGACCCAACAAGCTGCGCACCCAGATGAGCTTCAATGAGATGTCTAGCCAGAATCAGGGTTTCTCTGACAAGAGAAGTATCAGTCTGCATGGATTCCAGAGAAATGGAAGACCCCCACTGACCAGGAGGAACCCTATCAATGCCATGAGCTTTAACGAGCCCCTCACTCCTCTAGAACAGACCCCTCGTGGATCCATGGACTCCCTAACTATGTCTAATGCTACAGGTATGGGGTTAAAAAGCCTAAAGTTAAGGTCATTTATATGAGATTATATGAAAAAAATGACTTTTTATTTTTTTATTTTTTCTTGTAACAGGTAACTCTCTAGATGGAGTCAGCAAGCGTCAGGAGCATCTGTCAAGGTTTTCCATGCCTGACCTGAGTAAAGATTCAGGTGTAAATGTGTCTGAAAAGAGCAACATGGGTACCCTCAGCTCCTCAGTCCAGTTCCACAGCACAGAATCGCTGTCCTCCTCCCGCCCATACAACAACAACAACATGTACACCCCTCTGAGAGTCGGCTACCCACTGCAGTACTGGGATGGCCCACAGCCGCTCGGCTTTGATGGTAAAGGTCGTGTCGGGGTGATGGGCAGCAGTGGGAATCTGCGGATGGCTCCCATGAGTGACAGAATGCCCCGCCGAAGCTTAAGCGGGCAGGAATCTGTGACCCAGAACCAGCAGCCACAACCCAGACGCCGCAAACACCATCGTGGGAACAACGGCAACGGCCAGCACCGCAGTGGCCGCCACCACAAACGCTCTCGCCGCTCTCGCTCTGACAACGCCTTGCACCTGGTGGCAGACCGGCCTGCTCAAATGATGGAGCCGCCGTACCGTCGCGTTCAGGAGGATTATGATCGTTTCCCCTCTGGTCATGCTGCACGGGAGTTGTTCGGGCTGGACCCGGGCGGGTACAGGCAGCAGCTTCACCGGCCCTGTCCCCGCACCACTTCTGATCTTACCCTGCAGAATGCTGGCTGGCAACCTGTCGGCCTGGGCGGGCCGTGCTGGGGCGATGGGTACATGGAGGCTGCTGACCCCTGGTGCTCTAGCTGCTCCTCTTCCTCCGAGTCTGAGGAAGAAGAGGCTTATTTTATGGGAGAACCAATCCCTCGGCCCGTGCAGCTGTGCTACATCAATAACGAGGAGCGACGCCATCGCTACAGTCCCTCTGGGATAGGTGGCCATCACGGACCTCTTCACGGACCGATTCATGGCCAGCTGCACACCCGCCAGAGGAGGAAGAGCAAAAACTGCATCATTTCGTAGATATAGAGCAAGGAGTTGGGGAGGGATGAGCAGGAGAGTGAAAGATATAAGAGAGAAAGGTAAGGAGACGGTGTAAAGCAGCAGAGATGGTGGAACAGAGGGAGTGGGAAGGTGAGAGTGAGACAGCTGAAAGTGAGAGTGAATAGAGAGTTTCTGTGTGTGTGTGTGTGTGTGTGTGTGTGTGTGTGTGTGTGTGTGTGTGTGTGTGTGTGCTTTTGTGTGTGAGTGGTGGGGTTGAAGAGGGAAAAAAAGGCCTATTTTTTGTGCTTGTGAGCTTACACAACTCTACACCATGTAGTGTTTGTGTACACCTACACAGAATGATCTAATCCTAAGAGGAAGCTCAGCTGGCTTACACAACGGGAGTGTTTACGCTGATGGAGATCAACTGATGGTACCGGGAAGCACTGAAGAATTTGACAACTACAAAAACTGTGGTCAAGGTAAAATAACATGGCATGTGTGCGTGTCTGTGCGTGAACCCCATGTTACAGAGAGATTGAACTATTCCAGCTGGAAAAGGCCAGTGGTCAAACTACAGTGACATGACTGTTCACGTCGCCGCTCAGTGATCCAAGCCCTGGGCAGTAAACTTATTCTGTGTGGACAAACGAGAAATTGTATTGGGATAGTGCAAGCTACGTGCTAGATTCCAAGCTGTGTCATTGTTTACCTCAGTGGAATCCAAATGCTGCTGGAATATAGTGTTGGCTCGCTAGCCCCGTTATCACCTTGTACAAATAGTCTTTTAAACCTTGTGCTCTGCATAGCCGGCTCTCCATTGCTTCACCAAGGACAGAGCGCCAGACAGCCTCTGCTCCTTGACCATTCAGGCACAGTAACGTCAGGTATGGTCCCGTTTTCTCTTCTGCAACATGCTTTGTTTTGGTTTTTTTGAGAGTTACCTATAGTTGATTAATACTACCACTAATAACACTAACAATAATAATGATAACACAAATAATAACTATAAGAATATTAAAGAATAATACCTACTAGATGTATATATAGTAATAAACTTTAATAATGGATGTAGTAATGTAAATGTCCTGTACATATGGTCTTAAATATTTATATATTTTGTAACTAAAGAACCATTATTTGTATAACATGATGTAGAGATAGGGAGGCTTGCATGTTAATTTGTTGTTGTTGTCTCATACTGAAAATAAAGTGTATGTCAATGAACAACCAGGAATATTTTTTTTTGGTTAAAGTGGTTTTGAGTTCAGAGGATGTTTCACTAAGCCATTCTACCATTCCTAAAGAAAAAGTAACTTTCCTTGCAAGGAAAGCTCTGCTGAATAAACGTTCCATCAAGTGTCTTCCACAGCAGTGTTACTGTCAGTCAGATAATAACCACCACAAGCCTTTCCACAGCAGGTCAAGTGTCCTGACCCGACCCGAGGAGTCTGAAAATGAGAAGTTCACTGTCTTATTTCTCGCACATCCAACAGGTTAACTACGAGAACCGAGCATTCATTTACCTTCTAATATATTCCAGACCTTCAAATGCGCCGTTATAACCAGGTAATGACTTGAGCTGAGTGGTTATAATGTTTTGGTTCAGTCTACAGTACTGTGCAGTTTGGGGCCTCCTTTCATTTCTCTATATTTTGCTTTCAAGGAGCCAGAATTTCTTTTCATTTTTGAAATGGTATTGAGCAAGAGTTCTCCAAGCTTTCTTAAGGTCTTTCTTATTTTTTTAAATATTGGCTACTTTATCTTCAGTCCAGTTCTTGTACTTGACCATTTTTAAAGGAATTTCTTTCATTTATTTGTTTGTTAAGCCACTGATCCATGACTCATTCATGACTCAAGCACAAAAGTTTGACTTTCAGGCATCTTAGAACTGTACAAAATCTAAAAAAACCAAAAAAAAAACCCAAAAACGGGGTGACTCAAGACTTTATATAGAGCTCGACATTTTACAGTTAATCCTGTTACACTAGCGCCTGGAAAAAAGTTAAAATGTATCTCTTGCATTATTGTGCTGCAGTTTCTTGTCACTGGTCACATTTAAATGAATATCAATACTTCAGTGATAATCCAGCCTGAGCCGTGTCAGTGTTCGAGTCACAGAGTAAATCAGAAATACTTTGACACTGGCCACTTCAGCAATATAACAAGGACCAGTTAATAAACAAAAAAAATAAATTTCTAACATAAAAAGGTCTGAAATTTGGCCTATTAACTACATTCGTTTTTTACAATAGACCTATAAGATTCAGTATATGAATTTTAGTAGCTACAACTATAATTGAGTTGGAAATGGTTTGAATACTTTGATTACATCAAATATACAGTCACGATAAAAAGAAAATACATCTTCCTTCAACTCTTAATGTTTTACATAGGCAAATACAACCATATTATGCTGAAACATTGTTTAACAAAACCAAAGTAGTGAAGAAGTATTCTGTAAAATATAAATTATACCCTCGCTGCTTCCAGTTTAAGCAGGAGCCAGTGCTGCTTATCAGATGCAGCTGATTAGCTGATCATCAGCCAGTGTGATAATCAGTGTGAGCGCTTCTATAAAAGCAGATATTTTGGCAGTTTGCAAGTCTGGAGCATTCAGGTGTGTACACATGGAGAAGGAGTTTTAAAAGTGGAAACATTCAAGTGAGTTACCAGTCTTCCCGCAAGTGAATCTCCCAACAAATTCACCCAAAGATCAGAAAGATGACAACAAACCCAAGACCTACATCTCAGACCTCAGGTAGCTTGTTAAATATTAAAGTTCATGACAGTACATTTAAAAAAAAAAAAAAAAAAGACTGAAGCTTGGCTCATTCAGAAAGGTTGCCAGTAGAAATAGACTTCTTTAAAAATAAAAAAGGAGAGGCAACAGTTTAGCTCAGAAGCAGGTGACCATATGAGTGCAGCAATGACTGAATGCAATCCCTTGCTACATGTCTTCCCCCCACACTCTCTCTCGTCACTGTGCTATTTAATAAAGGTTAAAAAGTAATTTAAAGAAATCTAAGCTCTAGATTTGTAAAGTTGCATGTGAACAAACCACAAGACCTGTGGAACAAATGACCAAGACCAAAGTGAAGATGGTTAGCCAAAATGCACAGCACCATACTTGGTGAAAATCAAATGCAGCGTATCACCTTTGAGGCACAGAGATGGAAGGGTGATGATTTGAGCTTGTTTTGCAGCCACGTGATGTGGGAACCTTGCAGTCACTGAGTCCACCATGAACTCATTCAATAGCAAAGTACTCTAGAGTCAAATGTGAGACCATCGGTCTGACAGCAAAAGATTGCTCCAACTTCGGTGATGCAACAAGACAATGATCTAACCTGATTGAAATACTCTGGTGGGACATTAAGAGAGCTGCATATAAAAAACAGCCCTCGAAACTCAATCAACTGAAGCGACCCTATAACGAAGAGTGGGACAAAAAGTGTTCATGACAACATAAGAGACTGAACAAAGTCACAGAGAACAAGATTCAGATTATTGTTAATAAAGTTGGTTGTACACACTACTGAATTACATGGTACACACAGGTTTTCACTCACCGCTTCTGGATTCTGGGTTAATTTTTGTTAAATAAATAATAACATGGTTTATTATGTCATGTGTTATTTTTCTGAGGTTAAATTTAAATAATTTTAGAAACTGGTAAAAACTAGGTGGTGCTTTTTTTTATTATTATGTCCTGATATGTAAAACCTTAGAACTGAATGAGGGTCTATTTTCTTTTTCACACATCCATAGCTTGAACCTCTTCACACAATTTAGTACACTGAACAATGATCGGCAGAGGGGCCGTGATTCAGGCTGTAAGACGAGCAACACTGGTCTATATCAAATATCACAGAATCTACAGGTGTTGAAACCATAAACAATAGTGTGTGTCCAAGTCACCTACTGACCTATTAATGTATTTCCTGCTGTGACCTGAAGTGATCTATATAGCCATGAACACATCACTGAGCATATTTTTGGACCACATAATGTTTAAAATGCTGTAAACAAATTTATTGCAAGCAAAAATAAATTATGTCAAAATATATCTCAGTCTATATGAGACCTTTTTAAAGCAATACAACCAGTGCATCGTCATCATCACCAGCACATTTTCAAAATAACAAGCATAATTAAAACGTTTTCACCAGTGTTCAGAATTACACTGCAGACAGAGAGGACTATTATCCAAGCAGCAGACAGCAATGCACAAGATTATTACAAATAAGAAAACAAAAGCAGCAATAAATCAAATCAAGTTCTCAGCACTTTAAAAGACTAAGAACACAGGCAGCATGGCGTGTCTGATCAGTGTGACAGCTCCCTGGAGTCGTAGTCCTCGATAAATTTCTCCATTGCTTCTACGCAGCGTTTGCCGATGTCCCGGAGGTTCTGCTGTAAAGAGGACTGGATGGGACGCTCCAGAGATGGATCCTTTTTAATCAGCATCTTTACTACAAAGCCAAACATTTCACACTCCTGATAGTACACCTGAAAGACAAATGCAATCATGGTTTTAGGACAAAGAGGGGGACAAAGTGGGATTGTTGGAGGAAAGGAAGAGTGCATTTTCAATTACATTGAATGGATTATTCCACCGAAATGCTCGCACGCTGACTGCTCACAATCTATATGTGCGCACACGTGTGCGTACAGAGTTCTGTGGACATTTTTGCATCAGCTACCTGTTGCCAGACTGTTTTTTTCTTGCAGTGCTTCTATAATCCTGCAACCATGGAGATATGAAAAGCAAGAGGCCATCTTTTCCGTCAAGTGGGTGGAAGCACGCGTACACTCTCTCATACAAACACAGATAAGCAGAACCTCAAGTGACGTCTGTCACATTGAAGGCGGCATTAAAGCACGTTGCCTGTGATACAGGTGAGCCGGCCTCACTTTACATTGAGGATCAATTAGAGAAATAAAAATAAGAATAACGAGAAAGAATAACACCATCTATCATGTAAAACAGTGAATAAAACCTTCTTTGTCAGGCCTGGCAAAGAGAAGCCAGTAATGAGACTCATGTTGCCTCTGGTTCTGCATTTCAAAACTAATGTTTATACTACAACAAACAAATCTTTTTTCCTTGTCTCACGTCTCCTGGCGCTTTCCTCAGATCTTCCCTCCGTCACTCTCGCTCTAATCCCGGCTTTTCTTATCTTTACTTTTCTGTTTATAGCTACCCCTTCTCCCAACACGTGTATGTGCGTGTGAATGTGCATGTGTGTGTGAGTGTAAGGGCACTCCATCCACCTCATCTATCTCTTTCCTCTTCTGTTGGATGGCTCTGTCTCGTGCCGCCGTCTGGCTCACAGTTGAAGGGAGCTCCCTCTCTCCGCTTCGTTCTTTGCTTTTTGTCCCCTTGTGATCTCTCTCCCTGCTTTGATTCCTGTTGCTCTGGCGAATCAGAAATTGAAATAAAAGGGAGAAAGAAAGAAAGCAAAGGGAAGAAAAACAAGAAAATTAGAGGCAGCAGTTGGGCTGTAGTATTCAGATAGTTAGCCAATGACATGGAAGCAAACACTGATGATGAACGAGCTGCTTATGACCGGTAGATAATAAAGCGTAGCGCCACATGTTAACTTTTAACACAGAGGCAAGCAAATTCTTCATTTGTCAACTCTTCTGACTGAGTTCAGGGGCAGAAATACACAACAAAGAAGTGCAGTTCAGTAATGGCCACAATTGTACTCACAATTAAGAAGAAAGAAAGTGTACTTTATTGGTCCCCGTGGGGAAAATCCCTCTCTGCATTTAACCCATTCACTCAGTGAAGCAGTGGGCAGCCATTGGGCGCCCGGGGAGCAGTGTGTAGGGACGGTACCTTGCTCAGGGGTACCTCAGGGTAGCTGTTCAGGGGAATCGAACCCCCGACCTTCCGATCATGGGGCCACCACTCTACCTAAACAACCCGCAGAAAAAGACGCAGTGAAGAGCAAAACTTCAAGTGACTGTTGAGTAACTTTTTAAATGTCGCTTTAAAAGGTCTCTCTGGTGATGCCCAGCTCTTCTTCCCCACCCAACCCAAAAAAATAAATAAAAGACAATATAATGATAGAAACTCAATCATAACAAGTGTATATGGCTTTTTACTTAATTAGCTGTTAATGTGAATTTAAAAAAGAATCTACAAAGAAACTTGCACTAGAGAGAGAACAACAGCCTCTAACCAGAAGTCTTGCAAAGTGGTGACCCCAAACTACAGGTCTATAAACACCAACATTTCCACCTCTTCCCTTTTCACTTCAACTTCACTGCAGCAGCAACCAGCTGTGATTCATCATGTGCTGCTCTGCTCCATGCTGTGCTTAGGTCAGCCAAGAGATTTATGCAACTATTTGATTTCAGGCCTTTCTGCAGCACCTGGGCTTTCTGCATTTGAGTCTACGCCCTGAGCTCACGTTGGATGAGCAAACAAACACACCATCTACCCGGACACCCACATGTTACTACTTTAATTGATCGATAAACAGGGGCAGGGGGGAATCTTGCTCTTTACTTCGAAAATTTGCATTTTTCAGCTCTTTCTGGCATTGTAGAGCAGGAGATTAATGAGGAAAACGGTGTGCAGATAATATGATGATGAAAAGAGCTGCAAGTGGAAGCCCTTATTTGCAACAAACACATGACAGAAAACCAAAGATTCACACTATGGCTTAATCTATTGATTCTTTTTTTAGATCATTATTATCAACTAAGCTGCCAGTTTTGACTGTAATAACTCAATCGACATACAAAATATTAAAAAACTGAATAGCAAGCGCTTCACAATGTAAAACAACACAAGAAAACGCTTTTAAATACTAATTTTTGTCTCAAAAAATACTCCCAAATTTATAACAAAGTTAAATGTATAAGTAATATTCTCACATTTGAGATGGTAGCAACAGTTATTTCACATTATTGGTCCAGTTGCTAATTAATAGTCTTTAAAAAGACAAATTAAGTAAGTGTGGCAATAGTTTATATATATATATATATATATATATATATATATATATATATATATATACATATATATATACATACATATATATATATATATATACATATATATATATATATACATATATATACATATATACATATATACATATATATACATACATATATATACACATATATACATATATACATATATACATATATATACACATACATATATATACACATATATACATATATATATATACATATATATATACACATATATACATACATATATATACATATATATACATACATATATATACACATATACATATATATATATATATATATATATATATATATATATATATATATATATATATATATATATATATATATATATATATATATATATAGCAGAGCACCATTCTTACAGGTGAACTTACGGTGAACTGCATGTCCTTGTCTCTGCTGGAGGAGGACCTTGAAGTGAAAGGTCTAGTAGCTGGAAAAACAGAAAAAACACGAGGTCAACACAGAACAGAAGGGGGAAAGAAATGTTATGTCCACTATCTTATACCAAATCGGGCCCCCTTTTTTTCCTATTCCCAGAGTACCCTATCTTTTAGTCGTCATTTACGCTATTCTTATGCCTCCTTCTGCTTTGTTTTGTTTTTTTTGTTCTAAGTATCAGGATCTGGAATCAGAGAAAGTTTTGGCAGAATCTGCTGACATTTATGTGATTTTGGACTGCATTGTTTGGCTGCAGCGTCCCTATGTGAGGCAATAGCTTTGTCATGGCTCATTATATACCGCTGGCTAGTCGCTCCCTCTCTTTTTCCTCTCTCTCTTTTTTTTTTTTTTTTTTTTCCCTCTCTCTCGCACTCATATATACACACAAATCAGCGATGAGTCACCATCATCGCACCATCACTCAGGCACGCGCACACACACTAACAAAAAAAAACAAAAAACAAACCTGTTCAGTACTCACACATACACAAACACACACCTCCACAGTGCTGCAGTGTGCACGCAGATACAGTGCCTGCGTGCAAAATAAAAACATACAGTAGCTCACCCGTTAAACAGAAACAAAGCATACCGCTTTATACTAACAACAAAACAGGAAACGTGGACTTCACAGTTAGTGTTAAAACTGAGCGGAACATGACCACAAGATATTTTAAACCTCTGCCATTTACTTCCTATGTCACAAAATGATGAAGTAAGTAATTAATCTGTTCTATCTGACTAACTAAATCACACAGTTACACTGTCAGCAGGCCATATGACATAATCCATCTATTGAGTCCAATAAAAGTTCCTTAGTTATCAGCATTATGTAACGTTGGTTTGTTGCTACCAGAGTGTGACTACCTACCAACCAGCAGATACACAATGAGCAAATGCCCTCCAAATATTTGTAATGCAAAGTGCTTCTGAATATGTGCGTCTGCCTCTGCTTGCCTATACTGCCACCCAGTGGTTATTTTATAGTGCAAAGAGGGACGTGTACAGCTTGTGCAGTACACTGTGGATTATGTGTGAACATGATAAGAAATCCAGGAGGGAAAGGCAATGACAGTGACATCTTTTTCATGTTTACAGCACTTGATTTCTCGTTGTGTCAGAGGGTTATTTGTTTCATCGAGTGGTTTGTAGTGTTTTTCTAGCTCTGCCATGTGCCTGACCACTATTTACAAGTACAAAAGAGCCTGTTCTCCCACTGACGGTGCTGAAAATAAATGGCGTGGCCATAAAGAAAGCTGACATCTAAAGATATCCGATTGCTGAACGTCATATTCCTCGACTGCGATTTTCCACTTGACTACAAGAATTTTGTCCCAATTAGCCACAGTATCTCCAAATAAATCCATACAGCTTAACACCATGTGGTTTGCAATATTTCAAACATGATTGTTTGGACATTAAATAGTAATGACTTCAGACTTTCATAGCTTACACTGTATTTTACCATCAGTGTTATTTAATGCGCACCTTCTGATAGTCACAAACTAAAGTTTAAAGTTTAAAGATGTAAAAAAAAAAATGCTTTTGTTTAAGATTTCCATCATATGGAAATCAAGCAAGAAGAATACTGGAAGCTGAATTATTAATAACAGTCGAATTTGTTCCACGCCAAAGTCTTTAAGACATGTCTTTATGGGCCTCACGTATATTTTTTATGACCTTCACATGTAATAAACACCTTGCACAAGTCCTGACTTTATGTCTGTGTAACTGTTTAAATAAAACAAAGGCAGTGTGTTTGTGTGCTATAACCGTCTGTATTATCACAGACCTCTTCTGTAGAACTTACTGTTTTCTTGCTTTGGAGATGAGCTTCCTTCGGTGCTCTCTCTCCGCTTGTACTTCTCCTTCTCCTGCTCCTTCAGCCTGACCCTTTCCTTCAGTGGAATGTGGTGAAGTTTAGAATGGAAGTGATCTCTCCGGTGGACGTAAGCCCAGTGGCTTGTGTGGTGGTGCCGCTGGGTGCCAAAGCCGGCTTTGTGGAATGCATGGTCATCCCTTGTAAAACTGCATCATTTAGGGGGTTAAAAAAAGATGTCAGAGCAGACAAAATGATTCTCAGGCTAGGTATCAGTACTCCCAGTTCCCACCTAGGCATTCTTACCGAGGCTTGTGGAACCGCCCTGCAAACTTTGGTTTGTAAGAAGTGGACAACCATGCCCTCGGTCTGGATGGACTTCGCACTCTTCTGATCGCCCTCTTCTCATCCTGAATTGACAGGGGTTACCCAAGTCATCACAATCTGGTGTTTTACAAGAACAATCTATAAAGCTTTTTGGTTTTTGTTATTAAACACGATGTACCTTAGCCGGAGACACAGTGTTGTCGGTAGCCCTTTTGTCAGTGGAGTCATCACTGTGTTCCTTGTACCGCTGTGACACTGACCCCTGAAGACAGCATCACAGTTAATCACAGTTATAAGGGTGTTACATAAAAGTAGGACATGATTTTATAAGAGATGAATTAGTCTGGGAAATAATAAATTCCTAAATATTTGACATTTAAGCTTCTTATATTTGCAGCATTTTAACTAAAATTAAATCTATATACTAAAATGAGATTGACGTGACTAAATTTTCTAAGTGGACAAACAAGTTGATTATAATAATGATAATTATTATTATTAGTAACAAACGCCACTCCCTAAGAAGAAGTAATAGTAATGGATTAAGTATCTCCACGCGGAGCTTTAAACACAATGTCATCTATCCGGAACACTTTCGATTTCGTTTTTGGAGTTCTGAGATCAGGACAGGAAAACCTTGCTATACCACATTCAATCAAACATTTCACACATTTAAGGGGGGAAAAGACTCTTGTAGGTGAAATAAAATATTGACGCTTATTTGTATCACTGGCTTTCTGGAAAATTAACAAGATTTTAAATAGTGCCCCCTGTGCTTACAAACGAGTCTTCCTTCCTGTTATATTTGGAGTTTTTCAGATATCGCAGCAGTACTGCTTGTGTCATTTCCTGACATTTTGATTCCTTTATTCTTATTGGAAATGATTGGAAAAAAAAAAAAAAAGGAAAGGTCAGTCGAGTCTACGACACTCAAAGCATGCGCACAAGAAGTGCATTTTGACAGCTTACAGTTTGTAACTCATAATTCCGAGGGGGGTTTTGCACGTTTGTTTCTTTTACCTTGCTTTCCTGTGTGGTTTGGGGTCGTGCTTGATCCATTTCTGCCCCTCTGCAGAGTCTGGCTTATCTTTATGAATGACACGCGGACTTTTATTTCTCTTTGCGTCCAACAAACCAGGAAGCGGCGTCTGAGCTCTCAAATGAATCCCGAGTGTCCATATGTCAAGTGAACCTTTTGCATTTCCAGCTCTCGCACGCTGTAAGAGCTGGCCTGCAGCTGGTAAAAAGGGTTTAGCGTGCAGTTACTTATTTCACATTGTCCACAAATATCCTGCGTGCCCTTAGTTAATCGTGCTCGGAAAAGCGCAACATGTTTTCACTTCCTTTTTGTAAAATGACCCAATCAGGTTGAGCCTACGGTCGCACAGGCTTATCAAAAACAGAAGAAGAAAAAAAGAAGAAAGAAAATCGGGCGTTTCTCCTGAAACCACGCAGGCGCAGTCCATGTATTATATGCATGTGAACGACTCTAAACCCTTAGATTATCAGGATTTACAAACTGATAAATGATAAGATGTGGTCTGACACACACAAATAGTTGTAATGGGGGGGAAAAAGTCAGTAACAGTAACCATTTCCTGCCTTACTGTTTTTAGGGGCTGTTAACATCTGTACTGACAACTTTTTCAAAGTAATGAAAATGAAATTTGATGTGTGGATTGAAGAAGTATAAGTAAAAGCTGCAGCTTTTCTCCAGTTTTGTGCAGTTCTACATGCACAAAGCTGGAAAAGGCTGCAGCTGCATTTCTAAAGACGCAGGTGTTCATAAGTCCACAAAAAGATAAACTGGCTACAAATGAAGGAACTTCGGGAATGTTGCTGCTCTACCTTTGTGTGGATATTCTGCAAAGATCACACTATGAAAAAAATAATCCTTACAGTGCAGGTAGAGCTTTTGCTGGGTGTCATAACGCAGGAGGCAGTATACACCCTCAACAAGTCACGAGTCCATCTGAGCAAACTGCTGAACTCTTTATTTAGTGGTCACCATACACAAATAAAGGAAACCACTCTGCTCGAAAAGAAAAAAATATACATCATTATCCCAATTTAGCAAAAGACCATCTGGATGATCTGCAACCATTCTGGGAAAGTGTGGACAGAACGATGAGACAAAAGTTTTTGGGCATATGCACAGTACTGTGTTTAGAGTAAAACAGAGACATGTTCACAGATCAGCACCTAACCCTTCTCCCAGCAGTGAAGCATGACTGAGGGAATATCATAGTTTGAGGCTGTTTTGCTACCTCAGAGCCCTTTGCATTCAGAGAGTGAACAAAGTATTCAAAATCAGCATAGCAGTTCACGACCTTAAGCTTAGCACAGACTGGGTAATGGGACAAGCATTTGAACTACAGAACACAAGTAGAATGCTTGAAATAAGCCAGCCAAGATATCCCAGAAATAGTGATAAACTGAAATGTAAGTGTCAGGGAAAATCTGATTGAGATTATTGCTGACGTTCTAAAAATTAGCCAACTAAATTTTACACGTCATATGTCAAGCTTGCACTGGAAACTCCCTATCTACCTACCTACCTACTTACCTCCCTCCCTCCCTACCTACCTCACTACCTACCTATCTATCTGCCTGTAGATTTGTACTAAGAAGATTACGTTTAGAGGTTTACTAGAAGTGAGAACATTTTGTCTCTCAGGTACAAGGAATTTTATGATGTATTCAAAGAATCGCTGTGGTATACTGACATCCTTCCTCTGAAATTTAGTGTTCCTCTCTCCACCCACTGTCCCCACCCATCCCACTTCTTCCTGCCTGAAGAGAAAGAGGGACAGAGACGGACAGAGGGAACATAATTAAAAGCAGACACCTTTAAGATGCCTTGGAGAACTGTAGTATTTTACTCTTTTTCTTCAGCGGACCGTGGCGGACTTAAAACATTTATCTGAGGCCCATTTACAAAGGTAAGCCTGAAAAAAAATACAAGACACTAAAGCTTCTGGGACTGTGTTTTGTGCTTCTGCTGTTGGGTGTTTGGGGTTGACAACTTGTTGGAGCAGGTTTTTCTTCTTGTCAGGTGAGTAATACTAATTGTTCAGTGTGAATGCTGGGCTGTGCTCGACACGCCAGCACGGCCTTTTGTCTTGTGGCAATAGGAAGAGACGCTTTTTGTACAAAACTAATAATTTCTGAAAAACCAAAACTGTTTCCTGGTGTCAGCTGTCTATCTTGCAAAGGTACAATTAGTTTTAGTGGATGAGGTGGGAGGAGAGGGGGAAACAAAAGGTAAACACAGTGTTGACCGCTTTCAGTTTTTAGTTTTTAACATTCTGTTCTTAATTTATCTTGTTTGTTTTTCTTTCTTTTACAGGATCAAAACTAGAGTCATCTTAGTGATATTGACGCTCAACTTTTTTTTTTAAAGTGCGGGATTTCCTGAAAAGACATGAGGTAAGGATATAAAGAGTGCTTATAGGATCATGAGAATATCAGCTGAGAGACTATACTTGATGATGTTGTACATTTTTCTAATCCAATACAAGACAAAAAAGAAAAACACTACATTCTACTCCTGTCTGTGACATTTTAAAGAATGTGTAAAGTAAAGTATGTTTACTGGGAGCATTTTCCTCACACGTTAATGTTTACAACAGCTGGTCAGCTGTTCTATCATGAATATAGGACAATGACAAAAAAAAAGAGAAAGGTTAACTGTTAGTTACACAGTGATAAGTTATTTTTAGTTTTTCTTTAAAAAGTTGTCTTTTACAGGGTGCAAACTCTCCCAAGAGCGCAAATTTTGCAGGAGTTTAATTTGCAGTGCCAGGCATTGGCTGCTAATAGCTACAGAGGCTTTAAACGGGAGTTTGAGGTAACTCTTAAGTCTAAAGCTTGAAATGCAAACAGATTTATGATTGTGCTTTCATGCATGTTAATGTCTGTGGGTCCATGCAGGAGCTCAGTGAAGTTGGAAAAGATCTCCCCACCAGGGCTGGGGACTCTGAGGTCAACAGGGAAAAGAACAGATACCCATTAATTTTACCGTGTAAGTGCAATGCCTCTTATAATACAAAGAATAACAAGAATGCGTAGCAACATTTCAAACTTTTGTCTGTTTTTCCACATCTGGTTGTAGATGATCACTGTCGGGTCAGGCTCTCTGTTCAAAACTCCTATCCACACACCGACTACATCAATGCAAACTTTGTGCCTGTAAGATCTCATTTACTTCCTCAACTTCAATCACTTCTTCCTACCTACATCTGTCTGCACCTGTTGTTAAATGTGTGCCTGCATTCAGGGTGGAGGATCAGAAAGAGACTTCATTTGCACCCAGGGTCCTTTGCCCAACACCATAGCTGACTTCTGGAGGATGGTGTGGGAGCAAAACGTCAGGATTGTTGTCATGGTGACAGCTCTGAAACACAAAGACATAGTGAGAGACACTTACTCATTTTGTGTTTGTGTGTGTGTGTGTAGGTGTGTGTGTGTGTGTGTGTGTGTGTGTGTGTGTGTGTGTGTGTGTGTGTGTGTGTGTGTGTGTGTGTGAAGCTTATTTTATTGTTACATTAGAACTTCAAAAAAACAAACAAACCATTTATTTATTCATTTCTTGAATAAATAAATAAATGGTATATAAAGACTAAAAAGATAAATTAATATGTAGGCAATTTATTTATTTATGACATTCAGTGTTGTATGCCAAATTATTTAATTAAAACAAAGTGAAAATAAACCATGTACAACTTAAAAATTAAATCGATTGTTTATCTATATAATTTTTTAATATGCTCAGACTTTTACCTATGTTGCAAAGAAGAATGACCCAAACTTACATATAAATCTGTGCACTGTTTTAGCTAAAAGTACATTAAATATTCAGCAAATGGAAAAGTATGTGGACCACAGGATTAATGGCATTAGCGGCAGATAATATGACGTCCAGTCTATAATATAATTAGACTGATAGTTGGAGCTGATCAGTTAATGCAGGTAACCTGGTTATTCTAGAGGATTCACATTCACTTACATAGATAAAGAGGACATTTGCTCTAAACTTATCAATTCATTCTTTGTGTGCAGGTTTTCTGTGACAAGTACTGGCCACTGGACCCAGGGACAGTTTATCATGGACTCATCCAAGTCACAACAGTGACTCGCAAACAAGGGCCAGATTATTTTATCACCACCATTAACCTCCGGCATGTAAGTGAAAGACGCATGCATTATGCTCTGTGCCCTCTTTAACCTGCCTCAGCGTACTCCTGTGTGCATTGACCATACCTGTAATCCATCAAAGAGATAAACGCTTATGGTGTTTGTGTTTCAGAGAGACTGTCCAACAGACAGGATAATCACACACTATTACTACCCCTCCTGGCCTGACAGGGGAGTCCCTAAGAGCCCATCTACTCTCTGCGTCTTCACTGAGCATGTGCGGCAGCATTTGGAAACCATTCCTCGTATGGGACCGGCTGTGGTGCACTGCAGGTGTGACCTCTAACAATGTCTTTGTCAGTATTGTTCTTGTCGTTTATAATGAATTATCAGTCAAATGGTGAATTGTTTTTGTGATTTCAGTGCAGGTATTGGCCGGACAGGAACATTTGTAACACTGCTCTGGCTGCAACAACTGTGTGCGAGGGGTATCCGGCCAGATATCAAGGCTGCTGTGCAGGACCTTCGTCTGCATCGAATGTGGATGGTCCAGACTCTGGTCAGTCCTTCTTTTCATATTTTATAAATTGATCAGATGTTCTGTCTTTTAGATCTTGATCTGAAAATGAAAGCTACGCCAGATTAAATTGATTAATGTCTGGTTAAAATATAAAGTACAAGTAAAATGGAAATACTTAAGTACAAGTACAGCCTAACTGCAGCTAAACGAAGTACTTTCTGTACGCCCCAAGTCTGCTCACCCGTACAAGGTCATCAAACATAAGAAATCTAATGTCATAGATTATTAATATTAAATTAATCTTGATATGTAATGAGGCATTGCAAGTATTAAAATACATACTTGTATTTATTACTAATCTGCACATTTTGCGCACTTTTGAGTCATGCCAAATATAAGGATGAGCATCCACATAATTTTCCCATTGTTCTGTGTCTATTCAGGAGCAGTACGTGTTTGTTCATCAGTGTCTGTTACACTGGCTCAGTGGAGGAACCTCAGCATGGTGAGCATGGTGGAAGTGTATCATTTATCTCTGTATTGTATTGCGACTTCTAAGTGGGAACTTGTTGTTTATAGGAGCTCACAGATCCAGAGAGCCAGTTTAAATGCCAACAACGACATCCAGGATCGGCCTAAGAGCTCCTCAGCACGGAGAGCGCGATCGGGGAGGAGCCACCGTCACCAACCCCGACAGAAACCTGCAGCTGACCCACCACAGAACACAATGCAGCAGATTTTAAACCCGGGCAACCTACTGAGGCGATTACTTCCTTCCTCTTCACTGCTCAATCCAGCCACACACTTCAACTGAACAGGCATGCTGGAAGATGTATATATGTAAAGAAAGACTACATAAAAAATTTTGCCATCATACATCAGCTCAGACAGAAGGACGTGTATACTGTATGCGGTCGGGCCCTGCAGGCAGAAAACTGGCCTGACAACATGCAGATAAAAGAAAGAGCAGCTTCTATTGTCATTAGAAGAGAATGAATTCAAGGAAGAAGAAATCAGGTCAAACCTGTTACCCTACCTATCGTGGCAAAAAAATATTGAGGCTGGTACCTGTATATACTGGCACATACTACAAGTTACTGACAAAATATTTAATGTTAGCACAGCATGTCTTTCTATCTCATTTTTAAAGTTTTTATTTTTATTGTGACTACTGATAAAGTGCCATTGTAAGATGACTTTTATTCAGCTCTTTGTTTTTCCTGAAAAATCATTGTGCATCATCTTATAATCACACAATGCAGGCTATCGGTACTTAAAGACGCATGTGCAGACTTCATACTGGACTGGCTAGAAAGGCAGACACATGGTATAGTGGCTGTACAAAAAGGTCATGTTTCAAAAAACACCCAGGCACTGCCATTCTCCTTAGATGAACCTATTACAGTACATGAAGGAGGCATGAGTTTTGTACATTATAGAACATTAACGGCTAACCCACTTTTTTAGAGTCTTTCACCTCTCCTGTAATAGACATGTATAATACAACAGATGCCTCGTCAGGTGAATTTTGGGAAGAAAAGAAGGTCCAGCAGCAGTCAGCATCCAAAACCGCACCTCCAGCGTGTAGCAAATGCGAGCAGAGCAGTGACGCATTGTTGCAATCAAAACAGGAGCAGATTAAAGTCCTCCTATTTGATGCTGCTGAGCGAGTCCGACAGGTGGTGCTGCGGTTTAAGCAAACAATGTAAGTCACCTCCCAATTCAGAGTGTGTGCATTAAAACTCAGTTCCAGACAGGCAAGAGTAAAACACAAAGAACTCCCACAACTTGAAAATGAGCTCTTAGCCTACGTTTGGCTACTTAATGCAGTTTTAATACCACTGAGGTATTCACTGTGACACTTAATAGTGACCAAGGCAAAAGAGGAAAACTAAAGCAACAAAAAAGAGATGTCTAAGAAAAGCAGCATAGCGCAGGCCAACCCCAGTGAAAATATATATATGAAATATATTACAGGTTAAAACAAAACAGGAAAGAAAATTATTATTAAGCTGTTCCAGACTGTTGGTAAAGAGAACCAACAGTTAAAAATAACACTTAAATTAGAGTTCAGGTCCAATAAAAAGATTAGATACTAAATCCTTTGGCCAAAACAAAAAAAAAATGATTGCCTCAGTAAGACAAACAATCTATTGGTTGTACGTGTATTTACAGTCCGTATGTGTGAGATATGCTGACACATAATGAAAATAAACATATACAATACATGCCACCCTTAAAGACCACAGGAGGGTGTGAGAGTATACAAAACTACTCATAAAGAGCAATCAAAGGCTTGGTGAAGAAAGAAGAGCTGAGTTCGTTTTTCATTCTCCTTCAGTCCAACTAGTGCACGTTCTCGGACATGTTAATGGCTTCCTGGATTTCACGAACAACAAGGATGCGGGCGAGCATCTGCTCCAGCTGTTCTTTTGGGATTGGCTGAGTTGAGTACCAGATGGGGCTATTTGGAGCCACCACGGGCTCAGGTGTCAGGTAGAAGGTGTCATTACGACCTTTAGCACTCTGTGGACTGAAAGAGACAAAGAGGACATGGTGAGGACATTTTCAGGAAACGCTTCATATAACAAATCAAAGTTTAGTTTTATTCCCCCCCTTACAAAAAAAAAAAAACTGCATACAATTCTTTTCTGTGTGGGAACAGAGGCAAAAGGTTTAGTGGTGAGGATTGCTTTCACAACAGATTTTTACCTTTTAACAGGACAGCAGGTAAGATTCAACTTGTCCAGAGTACCTTATATGCTCAAAACAGTACACAACAATGTCCACAATCTTAAATTTAGTAATATGTCAAATAAATTAAATAAGCTAAATTAACCAAGTGTAACACACTGTGTCACAATCAGAACAGTGGAGAGGCACAGGTGTACTCTCGCTTCTCTGGTAAACCTTAAGAGGAACCAGAACGTCAGTAGCTCATCTGGCTCATGATCTGATCACAATTCTCATGAATATGTGAAGTACAGAAAGAAAAATAAGTTTTGTTGTCATTGGTTGGCTGTACTGCATGGACTAATAACGATTAAAAGCCCAGAGTAGTTAAGGAGTCTAGCACAACAGTCATCCCCAGTCACCTCTGGCAAATGTACATTAAAAAAAAAAAAAATCCCCTGGAGTTTGTGCTCGGTGTGGGGTCAGTTTGAAATCCAGGCATTAATCTTGTGAATTACGGTACACATACTGATTACAGAGCACAGTTTGGGATCATACAACTGCAAATTTTGAAAGTCCATAAATACAAAAAGACAATATCCATACAGCCCCTTGAATCCAAGAATTTTCACCATTTCCTGAAATAAAAAAGGTACCAAAATCACATATTAATGTGATATTAATAACATAACATTTGTTAACAATGGAGTGCCACTGCAATGTAATGCCAACGAAAGCCAAACATTTGTAGCTTTTATCACTGGTAATGCTCAAAAGTAGGAAACAAAAAATTAGTCACCTTTTGGAGAGAAGAGCAAGAGAAAAGTTATATAGCATATATATATATATTTTGTCAGTTGCCTAGCAACAGTGTTCTCACACCTTTAAGAACCTCAGCACAAACTGCTCTATATACTCCGCTTCCCATATGATTAACAGAAATGCAGTTTTATTTAAAGGAGGCAACCACTAACCACGGCCAGAGTGAAAAAGCATGAAAAGCACCACATTGTTTAAAATGTATTTACTTTTTACTGGTTGCATAGATTATCTCTTTGAGGTAACATTTTACACTTCTTAATATCTCATTCACCGATTCCCTTCAGTGTCCTTCATAGTGTTTTGCATTTACCATTTGAAGAGGTAGAAATCATAGAGTTTGATGGGGCACCGCAGTGGGTTCTCAGGGTCCTCAAGCTGCTCTGAGTACATATCATCTGTCACTGAAAAAAAAAAAGTGTTCATACAGTCTCCATTAGTTTGTCCTTAGAATCAAGGTTTCCTGTGAAATGCAGCACAAATGCAATCCCAGCATGCTCTTACCTTTCTGCCCTATGAACCTTTCTGTCGACTTTAGGTATCTAATGCTGGTGCTCTTATCTTTAGGATTGTTGGGACTCTTCCGGGTGTGCCTGAGCACCTTTGAAAAGGCGACTTTTAGATGCTGATCCACTGTTTTCAGGTGGAAATACCTGTAGAAACAGAAAAAAAAAAGGAATTGCAAGCAACCATGAAGCCAGTACAGGAGGGTGCAGAATCTCGTTTAGTATTTTGTAGCTCTGTGGGTTAAGAGTTATTTGTGCTGTAGATGAAGAGTATCTCTTATTTACAGGGGTTTATCATGCCCACTTAAGCATGAGACAACCACATAAAGTTACTCCAGTAAGCATAACACTTCAGAGCACCTAACTTGGTACTCACTTGGTATTGAAGAACATTAAAGTTGTTAGCAGTGTCGAGGGAGAATGAGCTCCTAGTTGTTTACATTCCCACAACATCTCCTCTGTCACATGACTGGGAATAACATAACCTGTCAGGAGAGGGCAAAGAACACATTAGAGCAGCGGTCTCCAACCTTTTTTGCGCCACGGACCGGTTTATGCCCGACAATATTTTCACGGACCGGCCTTTAAGGTGTCGTGGATAAATTAGGGAGGGGCTAATAATCGGCTCAGTCATTTTTAATGATCGTTGAAAGCCCAGATCGTAATCGTGATTAAAATTCGATTAATTGAGCAGCCCTAGGTATATTACATTCTGCTCTTAACATGACCACAGCAGCAGTTAAATTAATATGCAGTTCAGGTCAGAGCCTGTATGATATATCTGTTGATTTTTGCTAGGTTTTAATATATCACTATCAGCATTTATAACAACCAATAAATAAAAATGAAAAATGTAAAGAAGAGATATGAAGAAAATGCTGTGTGTTTATTATGTTGCATAGCTTATCCACCAGAGGGCACTCTGCCATTTGCCCTGTTAGAAAAATATACTTGGAACACTGCAAACAACAACCAGCTGATCTTAATGTATTGATCAGAGCCTAAACGACTAGTCCCGTGACGAAGTTAAGCTTATTTTTAAACTGCACTGTGATCTTATCTTAGTAAAGACTCATAAGTAACTGCACATAACAAATATTTGGGAAATATGTTTATGATTTGTGAAAAAAAAAAAATTGGCTGACAGATTATTAAATCACCAAATAGGGGTATCGGTCTTAAAAGATCCTGTATTAGTCAAGCTCTAGTTCAGGGTTTCTGCCAGTGTGCTGCAAGCCTGGCAGGTCCCTGAGCCTAAGTAAATACAGACACACTAGAACCGTTTGCACTACACTGAGCTTTTCTAGACATTACCAAACAGAAAAAATGCAAATGTCAGATGAGACATTAAGCTGTCTTTACACCACCACCTCATTAGTGCAAAATCTGTGTAACGTCCAATTGCACCCATGTGAGAAAAGCACAAGTAATTGTCTGGAAAATTTACACCAAGCCAAGGAGGCACTGTGCACTGACTCATGCACGCTCTTTCACCTAATCCAAACAAAGGATTCCAATAGTGAGAATGTATCTGAAGCAGATTATCTTCTGCTGTGCTACCCGTGAGATATAGCAACTTTGTATATTATCCCAGGCTGATTCTCTGACACCATCCTGAGTTCATGTGTGAAAACAGCTGAGCTTTGGTAAACACGTGCTGCTCTCACCTAGTGGATGGACAGATGGCCTCCAAGGCTCCAGGATCTGGTGTAGACTCTGAGCAAAGCGGGTGTAGTACTGATCTGAGAAAATGTCATCCACACGACCATTATCAAACATGTACTGTAAGAAGAAAAAAGAAAAAAGGAGGAGTCAATTGTATTAACACACCAGATAAAGATCAACAAATATTTAACGGGTGAAGATATGAAGATAAGGGGCAAGCCTGCACAGTGAACTTACTTTTTGTATGCACAGAAAAACATAGTAAAGAACATCAGCCTCATAAGTCTCCCCTTCCAGTCCCCGGGCCTCTGTTGTCATCAAAGAGAGACCCATACAGAGCTCAGCAACTGCACATGACACCAAATCCTCCTGAAAACGCAGGGCCTGCCGTCCTAAAATACACAAAACAAAAAAAGTGACTGGGAATAAAAAAAAAGAAAGAAAAGGAAATGGCAACACATGCCTTATCTAAACATTTTAACTCATGTATAATCATTGGGTATGCACACTTACTGCCAATTGGCGCAAGTTTATTTTTGTCTGATTTGTCCAATTCTGCATTTTTACGCTGAGCCCAAAGCCGCCACACCTCCAGCCCCTCCTCTGGCTTCAAAGTAGCAGGCAGCAGCAGTTCCTGCACCTGCACCTGCTGCTGGCCTTGACCATCTACCTCTGCTACGACTGTCTGACCCTGCATAGGCATAAGCACATAAACAATGTTATCTCAATCACTGAGGACTACCATATCTACATTTCAAAGTGAAAATAAACATAGCTGAATACCTGTGTTATTACCTGTAGCTGCTGTGCGTCCTGTCCTGTCAACCCCTGTGTATGCAGCACCTGCTGCTGTGGGTCCCAAATAAGGGACTGTGTAGCATTTGAGTAGCCCTGTACTGCCACGGGGATGTGGATGTTTCCATTCATCAACTGAGCAGGGAACAGTGTGTTTGCGGCCAGCGTGTGCACCACTTCTTCCTGGCTTCCCATGGCTCCAGAGCTTGTTATGCTGGAAACAGCCTGTGCTGTCTGGCTTTGGCTGGCAGGGATTTTCAGCTTGTCATTTTCAATAGTAACTTGTGTTGGCATTGTTGTAGTGTTTGTTCCCGCAACTTGCACTGTTCCATAAGCCTCCTGTGGGATGGCAATATGCGTTACCTGCTCACGGCCTCCAGATGCAGTGGGTGCAGAATACACAGGGATGGTCCAGGTCTCCCCTGTGGGACTGGTAATAGTACCTGTGGCACTGTAAAGGTGGGAGCTGTCCACAGTTAGGAGGTCTGGCCGCAGAGATACATAACTTTGCTGCTGACCTTGTGCCTGAGGGATAGCCAGGACTGTGGCTACCTGCTGGGCAGGTAGGGCATAGGAAACAGTGATGGGCATGTCCACTTTACGCTTCTTAGCTGGCTGGAGGACACCTGCCCCCTGAGATGTGGCAACTGTAGTTCCCATTACTCTCCTCTCTGCACTGTCTTGATGCTGGGTGGGAGAGAGGGCCCCCACTGTCTGAATTTGGATCTGCTGTCCCCCTGCAACAGCTGCCACCAACTGCGCTTGCAGCTAATACCAGTGTAAAGATGAAAAATATTAAATTCAAAGTGACTGACTAAATATTTGCAATCCTGAGAATTTGTTTTGTACTTACTTGTTGGTGCTGCTCTTCTGTAAGCTCCCCAGACTGAATCAGCTGTGCAGTAGTCACACCTTGTAGCTGTTGATGGGAGCCAGAGGGCACTTGAAGAACCTGGCCCAGCATCTGACCTTGCTGCTGACCCTGGATCTGCACCTGAAAATAAAAGCCAGCAGTTCGGGAAATTAATTATTAACAAGTTTAATGATATACACAGCACAAAGACCTAATAGAAGTACAGACCTGTACTATCTGCTGCTCTGTATTCTGTTGCACAGGCTGCTGCTGAGACGTGTTCTCCTGTATCTGTTGCTGCTGTGGCTGGACCTGCACCTGCACCTGCATCAGAAAGCAGTCCAATCTTCATTTTTTAATCTTTTTAAAGACTGGGTTTTAATCATTTAGAGTAGTTATTTACCGGACATGCCAGCTCAAGCAATGACCCTGCCACCTCTGTGCTGTCTGTGTAGATGCAGTTAGTCTCTTGCTGGTACACCATAGTAGTGGTAGTGGTTGTAGTGTCTCCGCTTTGTTGGCTGAACTCTTGCAGGGCGTCTGGACCTTTGCTGGCCAGGGACTCCAGGAACTCCTTCATGCGATGCTGAGGAATGCTACGAGCTTTCTGCCTAACTAGCTCCTCATAGGAGCCTGTACCGTCCAGTGAGTTATTCATCGCTGCTGACAGTTTTCTCTCCTGTGAAGGAAAGTTAATTTAATTTAGCACAGTTTTAAATCAAAGCCCATTAACAATAACATGAACAGAAATTTCAGTAACGCTTGACAACACAGATGTACTAAAGATCATCCTTTTTTTCAGCCGCTCCCTCTTGGGGTGGCCAAAGCAGAGTATCTTCCTCCATCTAACCATAGTCCTTGCATCCCCCTCCACCACACCAATGCCCTGCATGTTCTCCCTCACTTTAGCCATGAATCTTGTCTATGGTCCTCCCCTTTTCCTCCCATCTGGCAGCTCCATACTGAATATCCTTTATCCTGTCTACCAACTATTCCTCTGCACATGTCCAAACCACCTCTCCAACTTTGCCTCTTGAATCACTCATTTCTGATCCCGTCCTTCAGTGCCAGTGTCTCCAAACCATCCATCATAGCAGATGTCACAGCCATCTTGTAATTCTTGTCTTTTACTCTTCCTTCTATCATAAATCCTGTGCTCTCTTCTTCATTTCAATGGTGCATTGTCCCTTGCTTTGGATGGTACACCACAGGTATATAAACCTATCCACCTTTACTGCATCTCCTCCTTGCGGCTTCATCTTTTCATCTGTCTCCCCCTCATTCACACATATGTAGTCCATCTTCCTTGAACTGCCTTTCATTCCTCTTCTCTCCAGATCATACCTCCACCGGTTTCCTGCTCTCACTACAAATGTCGTCTGCCATCACAGTGCACGGAGACTCTTGCCTGACCTCATCTGTCAGCCTGTCCATCACCAGTGCAAACCGTCTCTATTACGTCGTGATCAACTCCTTCAAGGTAAACACCCTATAGTGCTCTTTCGTGGGATGAAGTCATAGAGCTGCTCGCCGATGGTCCCTCTCTTTAACAGAGCTTCAACAACTCTTTCCCGTATCTTCAAAGTACGGCCTATCATGTTTATCCCTTTTATATTTTACAGCTTTGCACATCACCCTTATTCTTAAAATCGGTACAATACACTTCTCCATTCATTTCTCAAATGCATTAAATACAGAAGATGATAATCGCTGCGCTGGCATCGGTTTCACTAGTGTTTACAAACTGACCTACAGCTCACTGTCCAGCTGCAGCGCACAGCGATAGTAATAGGAAAGGGTTAATTCTGACTGACTGAAAACGAGCTGGGACAAAAGCGCGGTCACTTTCCAAATCTGATGCAGTATTCAAGCCACCGATGGAAAGCGCTGCATAAGGAAAAGATGCAAGTTTTAAACAGTAACTGTGTTATTATTAAACGTATGGGTCGATATTTTGAAAGCAGCCAATCTAACAGCTGATTACACAAGGCGCTAGGTTAGCCAGGTGCACTGCTAACTAGCCGCGTGTTGTTTGCAAATCAGATGCAGTCACAGCTGTGTTTGGAAACGCGTATAAACGCCACCGTGCACACAAACAGGCACACGTCGGCATCCACGCAGGCGACATCTAAACAGGAAGCAGCGGCAGCTCGGCTAGCTCTCTTGTATCGGTAACGTTACACCGACTACATTTTTTCTGTTTTCTCTAAAGCCAGCAGGCTAACGTTAGCGGGCGCGTTAGCTACCTCTCTTCCTCAACCGGGCCGAGGTCTGAGCCGCTTCTCTGCCCTCGAAACGCCACTCCTCTTACAACAAGCAGGAAATCGAAGTGATTTCGGTGTTTTCTGTGGCTGGGTTATTCTTTATTTCCCCTCGATTTTCGTTAGATGGTTAGCTGCAGTTTTTCTTTCTGTAGACCACTCATATTTCGTTGGGCGCCATCTTACAACAGTACCCTCAGACCAATAAGCAAACGAGTTGCAACTCGGTCGTGCTATCGCGGGATCTCCTCTTCAAGATATCGCGGTAACTGACACTTCTAGGGTTGTCTGTTAAAGGCGACACACACAGTGGAGGTAGCTGGCAAGATCAAGTAGATGTCAGTCCACCTTAAAACACAGTTATACCAGACAGACGCTCCTAGTGGTTCACTGGCTTCTCAATCTTTTAAGGTGGTCCCACGGAGATGTGCTGAATACCTGGGTGGTATTCAGAGGGCTCTGGGCAACTGAGGGTTAATTCCCACGCACTGCTCTTCAGCATGGTCTGCTGCTCCCACACGGACATTTGTTATGGACCACATCTTCTTAATTGTATGCTTCAGTTTTCTCTTACTAGAAAAGTGGAGGAGAATGGAGGTTGGAGTCTGTACCAATACATAACATCCTTTTACTTTTTATACTACTTTGCTTGGTTAGTGTGTCTTATAGTGAGACAGTGGTCAAAGGCTAGATGGGTTCAAGGTGGTGATGGGATTACATCAGGAATTGGCTCTCTTTATTTGCAGTGATGATGGACAGGTTGACAAATTAGGTCAGGAGTCTCCGTGGACTATGTTTTCAGATGGAAGAAGAATATCCAGGAAGGCGAGAGCTGCAGGTGGCAGGATTGAAGATGCTAAGATCGGGAGTGACCAGGATGGACAAGATTAGAAATGAGCACATAAGAGGGACAACTCGGGTTAAGCAGTTTGGTGATAAAGAGGCAAGGCTGAGATGGTTTGGACATGTGAAGAGGAAGGACAGTGGCTATACTGGACAATGGATGCTGAATATGCTTCCCGGCAAGAGGAAAACCTCAGAAGAGGTTCATGGATGTAGTTGTGGTGAACATGCAGAGGGCTGATGTGAAAAGGACAGCTTGGGATAGTGGGAAATGGAGGCTGATGATTTGTTGTGCTGACCTCTTAAGGGAACAGCCAAAAGAAGTTTCTTAGCCATTATTGAGGTTATTGTGTTTACATTAAACTGTCTGCTATAACAGCTAGTGTAGAAAAACTGAAGGCAGCTGTTGTCTTAGTCTTGAGTTTTTGCTGCCATGTTACAACATGACATCAACTGTATAGCAGTTCATTCTTGCTGTTGCTCACAAGCAATATAAAAATGTCTCCAAGGTCCACCATGGGCTCACAGGTTGCACTGCAAGCACCACTAACATGCTTAGTAGGTATCAATAGTGGTCCAGTATTATATTTTTTCTCAATGGTTATTGTTATGTTCCTTCCTTCTTAATAAGCATTCCAGCTAAGAAAAATACTCAATATTAATACTGATAGAACCCCCGACGCGCACGCACACACACAAAACTAAGTATCCCGAACCAGCATGAATACACATGGACGCTGCAGTTTGTAGAATTATTTATTCTTTGCTCCAGTCCAAAGGACACATGTTCAATCTGCCTAGTCTTAAAAAACATGATGCTTTGGCAGCCTCTGAATCTATATATATAAAAAAGTCACGTGTGGCATTTGAGAGCATCACATATGTGTAACACCAGCTTCACATAATATACACAAACAGCCCTTGTTGAACAATGATGAAAGCTTCATCCATTCAAAAAACAAGAGAAAACACTGTAAGTGAATATTATTGTGGCAAGTATAGAAAAAAAAAAAAGACTTAATGATTACTGAGCAAATGAGCTAGGTCAAAGTCATGCTGCAGCGCTTTTGTGATGAATAAGATCATAGCTGAGGAATATAATTTTGTTTCGTTTGAGTGATAAATCCCTGAAAAAAATATTCCAGTATCTCATCTGACTCAGTCTGTGCCTTTGCTGATATTACACATTGATGTAATGCAAGCAAATCTGAACATGCATCTCTGAAGCAGGAAGAGTGGCTTAATCTCAAGTCAATCAGATCTTCCCAGGGTCTTCTTTCAGGGTAACTGTTCTGTTGAAGATGAGCTGCAGTGAAAGAAGGAAAAAGGTTTCAGCTCATATTGCATAAATGTTTTTAATCCAGACCAAGACTATCAAAGAATTAACTAAAGTTAATTGAAATAGAAGCTTCCACAAATTTGTACAAACCTCGTTTTAAATAAATAAATAAAAAATAAAAAAAATCTTTCCGTACCTTATCTGCAGTGCTGTCTGAGTCCACGGAGAAGTAGCCGACTCTTTCAAACTGGAATTTATCAAAAACCTTTGCTCTCTTGACTGAGGTGTCCACTAAGGCACTACTGATCACTTGCAGGGAATCCTAAATTTAAAAAAAAATGAAGAAACAAATTAAGAAATCGATGTGACTGCTGACACTTCAAAAGCCTTCTGTTGTAGTTCAGAGATACTCACAGGGTTGATGTCACTCAGGAAGCCATTAGGCACTTCAGATGGATCTTCTGGATGTTTGTGCAAGAAGCTACGGATACAAGGAGATACTTGGTTAGGTGAATTCTCTAGTTATATTATTTGTGAAATGTTTGTGAATGATGGGTAATTGTTTGTGACTTACAGTCTATCATAGAGGCGCACTTCACACACCAGTGGCTCACTGACCCAGTGGATAAAGGCCTTCGGTTTCTCTGCGGTCTCAGAACTGCAGCAGGTCACCTCCAGTTCCACCACTTTGCCCTGAGTGTCCTGAGAAATGGTTCAGAGCAACATGTGTGTCATAAACCAGATAATGAAGTAATAATGACATTTTACTGCCGCAATTGAATATTCTAGAATACAACCTCTTGTTTAATATAACTAGATCATATTTTTATAAAACTATGTCGTTTGACTGGACAGATATATGTAAAACCTTCACAAATATATTGTGATGAAGAAAAGTTTGAAGGGCCTGTTTATGTTTTTACAGGATTAGAGCATGGAAAACACATTTTAATTTTATTTTATATTGTCTACTTGGTGAAACTGAGTCTTACCTTGATGATTTTCTGGACAGAGATGACATACCCAGCATGCCTCAGGCCTACAGGTTGTTCTGGAGTCAGGCGCTTGTAGCCCTTTTCCATGACCTGCCAAAGAAGAGAATAACCTCATAATCGTTGCCCATCTCAAAACCAAAAAGAGCACAAAGAATTGCTGCTTTTTAAAATCATTTATTTGGAGGTTTCTCCTCTCTGACCTCTCTGAAGTCACTTTGTTCAATGAAGACTGTGCGCGTGAAAGGAACCGTGTGGCTGCCCTTAGCTTCGTCGGCAGGGAAGTCCGGGACTCGTACATCTGTCTGAAAGAGAAGACAGAAGGATTATTTTCTCCTAAAATATAATGTGAAAGAATATACTAGGTCAAGCGATTTGTTTTATAAGCAATGTACAAACCTTGAAGTTGTCAGGAAGGTTCGTTATGGTGACTTTGAGTGGTTCTAGCACAGCCATGGTTCGAGGTGCTGTTTCATTCAGCACATCCCTCACACACGCCTCCAGTAAGTGGGGCTCGGTCGTCGTTTGGGAAACTGTGACTCCCACCTGTGAGATGTGTACAGTGTTAGCACAGCACTTATGAATGGGACTTGTTGTGGCATCCAAAAGTTCATCATTGCATTCATTTTGCCTACTCGTGCACAGAAGTTGTTGATCGCTTCTGGGGGAAACCCTCTTCTCCTCAGTGCAGTCAGAGTGAAGAGTCTGGGATCATCCCAGTCTCTGTAATTAGAAACAAATATTTAAGAGTTACTTAACGCAGGCTATGCACAATGAAGACATCAGAACAATAGCTGTGGTCAAAAGGCTGCATCAATTCCCTACAATGAAGTAATTAACTAGTTTGTTTTAATAGCTTTTAACATGCTTGGGGAAAACTAAGGTCCTACTCAGATATGGAGTTTAAAACATTGGTGAATCCAGAGAGCTGCTGAAGTCAGCTTTTGTTGGATGTGCTGCTTTCGGATAAATGTCATGTACAGGTTTGTCCCAATATTTTGTCCTGTTATATCAGGGAAAAACTACGTCTGGAAAAAGTTTTTTTGCATTGCAAGCCTTAGAAATGTTTCTATTTAGAGTGCTACACAATTAAATGATTTTCGAATTATACTAACTGAATACAGTGGGGCTGAATTCTTAATTTGAGTGGTCTATATCTGGTGGAAGCTCTGACGTAAGGGTTTTTACTCTTAAGCCTAAATTATGGTCCTGCAAACGTGTTCGTCTCCGTGCATGTTTCTGTTCAGACAGCGAGCGGAAAGGGTTTTAAACCAACACCAGACCTGCTCCTGTGCAGTCTTCCAAAATCCCCACTGCACATTACTGGACGCAAATGATGTGTCTGCCGAATGCTGATTAGTTTACAAAGCTAGATCAAAAATCAGTACGAAAAGCAGAGACAGCTGCTGCTCAGTTTCACTTCAGCTCTTTGTATGTTATAACTTCTCCATGGACCAACAACAGCCCACAGACTGGTTATACCACATACTTTGTACATCGCCTCCATAGAAAACAGAGCTCTGTGCAGATGGACAGGCCATCCCCAGGCTACGAAACTGCTACCACTGCTGAACCACAAAGTCTGCTTTAGTTTGTCTAAACATTTTGTGCAATACAGCATCTCATGCGACATGTGAGGGGAAAAAAACCAAAACAAAAGCATACAGCTAACTTTTCTGTAAAAGTGTTGATTTCTACAGCTTTTTCAGTTTATCTCAAGGTATCTAATTAAAAGGAAATAGTGCATAAAGCCTTTTATGTTATTCTAACAATGAAATCAGAAGTGACTTTAGAGTTTATCTCTATGACAATTAAGTAAAAGGGCTTTAGTTGAATGGTAACAAAAAACTGGAAATATAAAACACTTTACCAGGTAGGGATACACAGGTAGACATTTAATATGTAGTTATATGCCAGTGTTGACTTTCAACACAAAGTTGATATTATTCTCAAATCTAAAAGACAGACTTTCAGCTACATTTTATGTTAATGACATAAGGCCACTGATTTAAATAACTAAATTAACCTCCTAGGACCTGACGTCCACATGTGTGGACATCACATTTTGGGTTATTTAGACCAAAATACTCAATTTTACTCTACAAGGGCCTAATATCCACTTTCGAGGACATTATACTGCTACTGTTCTATCAAAATTTTAAACGAATATCCTCATATGTGGCTTTTATTTTTCTTAAAAACAAAGGTAAAATAAATAAATAAATCTGGTAATTCTTTGTTTTTACATTCATCGGGACCCAATATGCCCAAATATCAAAGAGAAATTAAAAATGCATGCCGTGGAAGAGTTCGGGTCTTAGGGGGTTAAATAAATAAAATTGGCTTTATCTATGGATCTCCTTATCCAATTCAGGACTGTGGGGCTGAAGCCTATCCCAGCTATTACTGGCTAAGAGTTTGGGCAAATCCTGGGCACGTAACGAGTCCTTAATAGTGATTAATAACCAGTATGTTCAGTTTTTTTTGCCATGTTAACATAGCTAACCTTGTGTTTTAGATTCAGCTCTGTGCTTAAAATAAGGTTATTTTAAATTAAATTATGAATAGAAAAATAAAACTGTTGAATCATAAGCATAGTATGTGAATATATGTACAGTCTAATGGTTGAATTCTAGCCTTTTTATTATGATCTATTACAAATTCACATTTATTTTTTATTTTTCCACACTGCTTTGTAAAATATTTTTTATATAATTTCTTTGACATGTGAGGGTCTTTGTTCTTTGATTACAATCCCCTCTAGGGGTCAAATACCTTGCTGCAGATTTTTTGTTACCCATGGCCTTTAATCCTCAATGACTTTATGTTTACCAGACTCTGATTAACACTTAAGAGTTGAAACACGTTGGTCTATCTTTTCCTGCCTACACCTAAAAATAAACTTGTTACATTATTTTACAAAGAGATGGAGTGCCTCAGCAGCCCTTAAAAGCAGCATATTTCCTTGCCACTTCTATTAATTTGCATTACAAAGTAAATAATTAAGTCTGAAAAAAAAATGTCAAAAAGAAATCCTACTTTACCTGACAACGCCCGTCTCGACCAGTTTGATGATTTTCCTCTTGGACACAACAGTGTAGGTGAGGTTCAGCCGCCCATATTCCCACTGCACAGGGCAGTACAGATCCAGAGCGTTACACAGCCAGTAATATGATGAACGCCTGACAGAATCACAAAAAGGTCAACAACAAAAACAGTAATGTCATTCTGTAAGAATCCAGCAAAAGCTAAAATGAACCTAATGAAGATGGGGGGGAAAAAAGTCCTGTATACCTGGCTTGAAACTCTTTGGTACACAGTGAGTGTGAAATATTTTCAATGGAGTCACACAGACAGTGAGTGTAGTCATAGGTAGGATAGATGCACCTGCAAAGAAAGATAAAGCAAGTTCACTAGGAATACATTGTTGTGAGAAAAGATGTTGTGGGTTTTTTTTATTTATACCATTCATCTCCTGTCCGATGATGCGGTGTGTATTTTATTCGGTATGCCACAGGATCCATCTTTCCATCCTCCATGACCATCTTCATCCTGAGGGTGGCCTCTCCCTCAGCAAACAGGCCCTTCTTCATCCTCTCAAACAGCACCAGCGACTCTTCGATGGGTCGATCTCTCCACGGTGATTGAGGAACATTATGGCCTTTCAGCTCCTCGCCTTTCTGATGGCACACATACGCGTGACCCCTGAAGGCGGAGAAAAGAAATGAGTCAAACACCATCCGTGCACCAACATCTCCACATATCCTGCACTCACCTGCGAATAAGATCCACAGCAAGGTCATAGAGTTGCTGAAAATTGTCAGAAGCGTGTGTGACGGCATAAGGTTTGTAGCCTGTGTGAGCAAAACAGGGATATGACAATGGCTCCATGAATGTAGAGAATGTGCCCAAGAACATCAAAACATTTATGCACAAAAAACTTACCCAGCCACTCCACCATATCCTTGATGGCAGTGAAGTATTTCTCCTCTTCCTTCTCAGGATTTGTGTCATCATACCTCAGGAAGCAAATTCCATTATTTGCCTATGGGGGAACACAATGTTTAGAGTAAACACCTGCACAAGAGAACATTCAAAAGCTTATATGGTGTTGAAGAAGAAATTAACTTACCTTTGCATAGCCAAAATTAAAGTTGATAGCTTTGGCATGCCCAATGTGAAGGATACCGTTGGGCTCAGGAGGAAAACGGGTACGTATCTAAAGACATGCCGAGACAGGTAAATGGGATCAATGTTTTTTTTTTTAACTATGTAAGATTTGTAACAGTTCATTCAAGTCGCGAAAATATTATACCTGTCCACCTGTGAACTCCAGGTGCTTTTTAAGCAAATTCATTGTATTCGGTGTGATCACGTAGCCCTCAGTTGTATAATTTTCTCCTGCGCGGTCAAGAACAAAGAAATAAACATAGTTCAAAGTCACAATAACCAAGTAGACACATTGACAAAAGTCCCCCTTTTCACATGAATGCTAGAAAAGCTGGTGGTGAGGAGTGCTCCATTCTTACATGGGCTCAATCTGACTTTTTAAACCAGGAAACCAGCAAGGGAAAGTCTGTCTAATGTCCGAGCACATTGATACACAAATAAGCATTCCCATACACATAGCTTTGTTGGTTAATTTTTTAAGAAACATTGAGGGCTGCAGTGTGAACAGATTAAGGAAACCTTTTTCAGGTGCAACAAGATCATTTCATTTCTAATTGTCTTCACCTGGTTTATGGAACTTCAGTGCCTCTCCTCTGAGCTGCTCCATTAGTGACTTGCCCTCCCCAGAGACTGCATCACCTAAACAATCAATAAACAGTTTTAAAAAGTACTTCAAGACAAAAGCACCCCTGTCTGTTTTTGACTTTGCTGCTTACCGTTCACCGCCACCTCCTCTTTCTTCACCTTCACGTCATTCTCTGTGACTTTAGCTTTCTGTGCCTGAAAGATGATTATATATTGGTAAATGGTAAATGGCCTGTATTTATATAGCGCTTTACTAGTCCCTAAGGACCCCAAAGCGCTTTACATATCCAGTCATCCACCCATTCACACACAGGTGATGGCAAGCTACATCGTAGCCACAGCCGCCCTGGGGCGCACTGACAGAGGCGAGGCTGCCGGACACTGGCGCCACCGGGCCCTCCGACCACCACCAGTAGGCAACGGGTGAAGTGTCTTGCCCAAGGACACAACGACCGAGACTGTCCAAGCCGGGGCTCGAACCGGCAACCTTCCGATTACAAGGCGAACGCCCAACTCTTGAGCCACGATCGCCCCCATATTAATTACAGACCAAAAAAATCATGCAATGCATTTCTACCTCAGCTCTACACAGAACTTACAAAATTAACTCATTCTGAAGCTTAAACACACTACATATCATTTAGTTGATTGGCTTTTTGTGTGTGTAGATTAACTATCTGCTGGACAATGTTTTACCCCAAGACAGCAAAGAATTTGCATAAAAATGGCTCCAGAAATGTTCAACTTTTTAATAAGATACACCACTTTTACCTTGGGCTTCTTTTCTAGGTCAGCCTCTGTTTTGGGTCCTAAGAGGTGCAGAACCTTTAAGATGAAAGCCAGAGCTTTATTATTTGAAAGAATCCCAGCGACCTTCACTGCAAATACTTAACCACAATGACGTTGCAATAACAGAAGGATCTTTTCCCAGACATACCTGCATGTCCACCTCATTCTTGATCACCTTGCCATCAGCCCATTTTAGAGCAGTGCGTGCTTCACCTGCACCAGACACAGAGGCTCAGTGAGAAATTATTTTTGGCTGATAGGCTTCAGCAGCTGCAATAATATTTAACCAAAAGGTGGGAGCTCATACCCATTAGCAGTCCCATGTTGAAGTGGTACCTCTCCTTTAGCAGTTGATCCTTGTGCTTTTTAATCACAGCTTCTACCTACAGTACATTACACAGTTACAGTGCATACCACACCCAGTACAGCACGTAAAAAGACACACTTTTGGCTAGAACACTCACTGCTTCCTCAATCTGCTCAGGTGTTATGACTACACCCACTCCACATGCTTCGTCAAACTCCTTCTGGTTGATGGGGTCTTGTGGATGACCCTTCACAAAGTCCAAAGCAGCTACAAAAAAAATATTCAGAAAGTGGTTTATGTAATCTCGGTTTCATATACACGCGCGCGCGCGCACACACACACACACACACACACGAGTAGTATCTGACAAGTCGAGGAACCCCACGACTGAGTGTATCGGTGCAGCACGGAGAAAGAATGCCTTTGGAATCAAACACATAACTCGTTTTGTGACACTATGATCAGCTGACCTGTGCTGATAATCTGGCATTCACTACTTCTGGTAATTTTTTTCTCAAGTTTCATAGGGTATATTGCTGATTTACCAACACCTAGATACTATAAAACTAGTACAAAACATAAAATTTGGTGAGTGAACCTAATCCATTCATCACCTTAAAATAATCATTTAAATAGGCGAAATCACAATGTTTGTGTGTTTGCTGATATTTGAGCAGCTTGAAGAGTTACATTTCAAATTACATGCCACTTAAAAACAGACAAACAAAAATGTTATGATGTTTATGCTTGCTCCTCCTCAGTTGCTTTCTAGATATTAAAATACTGCAACTGCAACTTTACATGTGCACCATGAACGCATCACAAAGACGAGAAGCAATAAGGATATAATGATGATGTAACTGAGCTGTGGGATGTCATTATTTTCTAATTAAGGATCTCAAACCAAACAACCAATTTACAATCAGAATATACCACTCCACATAGTAACAAGGAGAAAAGATAAGTAACTAAAATAAATTAGGCAAAAAAATAATGGATCCTTTTTCAATTAACTCCAATTTCATTCACATTCTTCATATTGAGTTATCATTTTAGACATGTAACACTTTTTAAAACATTTAAATGTATACAATTCTTTAAATTATAATGAGAGTTCCACAGTCGTATACCCCTAACCGTTGGACTCATTCATCTTTGTGTAGTCCTAGCTGCTTAAAATAAAATTTCCTTCTGCTGTCTTCTCCCCCCGAACACATTAAAAATACTCTTTGTAACTTAAAAGGCAAAATATTATTTTTAGCCTTAAACATAATTAATAGTGTCCGTAGTTTCACTAAATCTCCTAATTTTAATAATTTTGATTTTATAAAGAATTTATTTGTATGTTCTCTATATTTAACGTTATGAATCATTCGTAGTGCTTTCTTCTGTAATAAGTTTAGAGGTTTTATAGTATTCTCATATGTATTCCCCCAAACTTTGACACAGTAACTAAAGTATA
This sequence comes from Copadichromis virginalis, assembly GCF_057382275.1. Lineage (NCBI taxonomy): Eukaryota > Metazoa > Chordata > Actinopteri > Cichliformes > Cichlidae > Copadichromis > Copadichromis virginalis. Next base: position 21,901,457 of record NC_140637.1, on the reverse strand, counting down.
AGAAAAAAAGTTAAAAATATAAAATGTGCATTGTTTTGTAGTCTAATAAATCTCTTACATTTCCCAAAATATAAATGTTTTTAACCATCTTCCTTTCTAATATACTAAATATGTGATTTCCACGTCAAATTTTCAGCTACTATTACACCCAAAAAGCGAAATTCAGTAACTCTTTCAATCAATTCTCCATTAATGGACATAATGACTTCTTCCTCCTTTACACAATTGCCAAATAACATGAATTTCGTTTTTGTCAGATTCAAAGATAATTTATTTATATCAAACCATTTTTTTAATCTTAACATCTCAGAAATCATAATTTCAACCAAATCTTTCAAATTCTCTCCAGAGCAATAACAATTTGTGTCATCTGCAAATAAAATAAAATTTAACCTTTTTGATACATCACAGATATCATTAATATATAAATTAAAAAGTTTAGGTCCCAAAATAGAACCTTGAGGAACGCCACATACAATCTTCAATCTTTCAGAGGTATTGCCGAGATAATGTACATATTTTCTAAATAACTCCTTAACCAATTCAATGCCACTGATCTCACACCATAATTATACAATTTAGAAATCAAAATAGAATGTTGTAACGTGTCAAAAGCTCTTTTTAAATCAACGAATACCCCAACTGTGTATTTATTATTATGGGTTGCAGATGAAATATCGTCAATGATGCTAATGCCGTTGATCTATTTTTACGAAATCCAAATGGATTTTCATTTATTAGTTGATTTTTTTTCAATAAAACTATCAAGTCTTTGCGCAAAACGTTTTTCAAGCACTTTTGAAAACTGTGACAAAAGAGACACTGGCCTATAGTTGTTAAAACTATGCTTATCTCCTGATTTATATAAGGGTATCACTTTTGCCACTTACGATCAGGAAATACTCCTGATTGTAACGAGAGATTAAAAATAAAGCAAAGAGGAATACTTATACAGTCTAAAGTCTTTTTAATTATAACCATGTCTATACCATCACAGTCAGTAGATTTTTTATTTTTAAAGTTTTCTACAATTGCTACTATTTCTTTTATGGTAATATCAGCTAAGAATAAGGAATTAACCACTCTACTTTCTCCTTTCCAGACTTCCTCATAGTCTGGGTCGTCATATTTTCTAATTAAATTTGCTAAAGTAGGCCCAACATTTACAAAAAAGGAACTGAATTCGTTTGCTACTTCAATCTTGTCATCGACAACTTGATTATTCTTAATGAAATAAATAGGCCGATCTGAGGGTGTGTTCTTGTTACCCAATACTTCTTTAAAAATATTCCAAATGCCCTTAATATTATTCTCGTTTTCCTGAAAAAGTTTATTATAATAGTCTTTCTTGGCTTTCCTCAATATTAATACCAACTTATTTTTATAAGTATTTATATCACCTCCTGCAACCACTTTTCTGAGTATACGCACTTCTTTTGCGGTTCGGACTCTTTCTGGCATTTCTTTGGAGGTGGAGGACCACCAAAGAGAACTAATGGAGTGAGAGATTCCCACCATGCAAGCTCCTTTAATTGCTTAAAGGAGCTTGCTTCTTTGACATCTTTAAGAGTTCTAATCAAATGTCTGTCCTCCTCCAGAAAATCTTATGTACGCAAACTGGCGTTGCAACTTCTTATCTGGTGCGCGTCTTTTATTTTGACAGCGAATGTGCACCTGCAGACCACTTATGTGCACCCCTGTATATAGTTGATTTACCAACACCTAGATACTATAAAACTAGAACAAAACATAAAATTTGGTGAGTGAACCTAATCCATTCATCACCTTAAAATAATCATTTAAATAGGCGAAATCACAATGTTTGTGTGTTTGCTGATATTTGAGCAGCTTGAAGAGTTACATTTCAAATTACATGCCACTTAAAAACAGACAAACAAACAAAAATGTTATGATGTTTATGCTTGCTCCTCCTCAGTTGCTTTCTAGATATTAAAATACTGCAACTGCAACTTTACATGTGCACCATGAACGCATCACAAAGACGAGAAGCAATAAGGATATAATGATGATGTAACTGAGCTGTGGGATGTCATTATTTTCTAATTAAGGATCTCAAACCAAACAACCAATTTACAATCAGAATATACCACTCCACATAGTAACAAGGAGAAAAGATAAGTAACTAAAATAAATGAGGCAAAAAAATAATGGATCCTTTTTCAATTAACTCCAATTTCATTCACATTCTTCATATTGAGTTATCATTTTAGACATGTAACACTTTTTAAAACATTTAAATGTATACAATTCTTTAAATTATAATGAAGAGAGTTCCACAGTCGTATACCCCTAACCGTTGGACTCATTAATCTTTGTGTAGTCCTAGCTGCTTAAAATAAAATTTCCTTCTGCTGTCTTCTCCCCCCGAACACATTAAAAATACTCTTTGTAACTTAAAAGGCAAAATATTATTTTTAGCCTTAAACATAATTAATAGTGTCCGTAGTTTCACTAAATCTCCTAATTTTAATAATTTTGATTTTATAAAGAATTTATTTGTATGTTCTCTATATTTAACGTTATGAATCATTCGTAGTGCTTTCTTCTGTAATAAGTTTAGAGGTTTTATAGTATTCTCATATGTATTCCCCCAAACTTTGACACAGTAACTAAAGAATAAGAAAAAAAGTTAAAAATATAAAATGTGCATTGTTTTGTAGTCTAATAAATCTCTTACATTTCCCAAAATATAAATGTTTTTAACCATCTTCCTTTCTAATATACTAAATATGTGATTTCCACGTCAAATTTTCATCTACTATTACACCCAAAAAGCGAAATTCAGTAACTCTTTCAATCAATTCTCCATTAATGGACATAATGACTTCTTCCTCCTTTACACAATTGCCAAATAACATGAATTTCGTTTTTGTCAGATTCAAAGATAATTTATTTATATCAAACCATTTTTTTAATCTTAACATCTCAGAAATCATAATTTCAACCAAATCTTTCAAATTCTCTCCAGAGCAATAACAATTTGTGTCATCTGCAAATAAAATAAAATTTAACCTTTTTGATACATCACAGATATCATTAATATATAAATTAAAAAGTTTAGGTCCCAAAATAGAACCTTGAGGAACGCCACATACAATCTTCAATCTTTCAGAGGTATTGCCGAGATAATGTACATATTTTCTAAATAACTCCTTAACCAATTCAATGCCACTGATCTCACACCATAATTATACAATTTAGAAATCAAAATAGAATGTTGTAACGTGTCAAAACATCTTTTTAAATCAACGAATACCCCAACTGTGTATTTATTATTATGGGTTGCAGATGAAATATCGTCAATGATGCTAATGCCGTTGATCTATTTTTACGAAATCCAAATGGATTTTCATTTATTAGTTGATTTTTTTTCAATAAAACTATCAAGTCTTTGCGCAAAACGTTTTTCAAGCACTTTTGAAAACTGTGACAAAAGAGACACTGGCCTATAGTTGTTAAAACTATGCTTATCTCCTGATTTATATAAGGGTATCACTTTTGCCACTTACGATCAGGAAATACTCCTGATTGTAACGAGAGATTAAAAATAAAGCAAAGAGGAATACTTATACAGTCTAAAGTCTTTTTAATTATAACCATGTCTATACCATCACAGTCAGTAGATTTTTTATTTTTAAAGTTTTCTACAATTGCTACTATTTCTTTTATGGTAATATCAGCTAAGAATAAGGAATTAACCACTCTACTTTCTCCTTTCCAGACTTCCTCATAGTCTGGGTCGTCATATTTTCTAATTAAATTTGCTAAAGTAGGCCCAACATTTACAAAAAAGGAACTGAATTCGTTTGCTACTTCAATCTTGTCATCGACAACTTGATTATTCTTAATGAAATAAATAGGCCGATCTGAGGGTGTGTTCTTGTTACCCAATACTTCTTTAAAAATATTCCAAATGCCCTTAATATTATTCTCGTTTTCCTGAAAAAGTTTATTATAATAGTCTTTCTTGGCTTTCCTCAATATTAATACCAACTTATTTTTATAAGTATTTATATCACCTCCTGCAACCACTTTTCTGAGTATACGCACTTCTTTTGCGGTTCGGACTCTTTCTGGCATTTCTTTGGAGGTGGAGGACCACCAAAGAGAACTAATGGAGTGAGAGATTCCCACCATGCAAGCTCCTTTAATTGCTTAAAGGAGCTTGCTTCTTTGACATCTTTAAGAGTTCTAATCAAATGTCTGTCCTCCTCCAGAAAATCTTATGTACGCAAACTGGCGTTGCAACTTCTTATCTGGTGCGCGTCTTTTATTTTGACAGCGACTTATGTGCACCCCTGTATATAGTTTAATCCCACCCACACACACACACACACACACACACACACACACACACACACACACACACACACACACACACACACACACACACACACATATATATACAGGAAGTGCAGAATTATTAGGCAAATGAGTATTTTGTCCACATCATCCTCTTCATGCATGTTGTCTTACTCCAAGCTGTATAGGCTCAAAAGCCTACTACCAATTAAGCATATTAGGTGATGTGCATCTCTGTAATGAGAAGGGGTGTGGTCTAATGACATCAACACCCTATATCAGGTGTGCATAATTATTAGGCAACTTCCTTTCCTTTGGCAAAATGGGTCAAAAGAAGGACTTGCCTTCTTCTTAGTTCTATTTACAAAGTATAAATCGTACCCTTTGATACAAAAATGACAACCCATATTCTCATCTAACCATGTTTCAGACAGAGAAATTATTTGGAACTTGCCTCAAACTATACAGAAAATCTTCAATCGAAGCAAAACTTCTATAAAGACCTCTGCAATTAATATGAATTAATGAAAATGTATTAGCTATTTCAACCTTATCCCTGAATTGCTCCTCTGTATAATCTTTACATGTGACATTAATTGTATTAAGCACATTCCTTTCAGGGTCAATACCTGCTTCAAAATCATATGGTTTATGATCTGAGTCATCGAGCATTATGCATAATTATTCTAAGAATATCTATTTGACCTCAAAAAAGAAAGGGATCCTTAACAATCGCACATTTATTTATCGACATATTTTAAAGTCCGTTGATCTTATCTTCTTCCATGTCCAATTTACAACTTCCTTTTGTCCTTTTCCACCCGAAGTAGCATCTGTTCTTGTAAAGGATGAACTAATTGTTTTTAAGCTCATAGTCATGATTGGTCGTAACCGTCTGCCTATCTTGGTAATGTTATCTCGTATAAATGTCCAATTCCCCAAGATCCTTAATCGTTATAACCTTGGCTTCTACTGGTGTTCCATTAAGTTTAATCATCACTTTACAGTTCCTGGTCCAGGTTGCTTGAATCTTTGTCTCCTTCCGTAATATGCGAGCTTGTCTAGCAATATCTGCATTTCTTTTTATAAGATGTTCATTCAAATATACTCCGCTTCCTCTCAAAAGGCTGGACTGCCTCAGCAAGTCAACTTTGTGTTTACGGTTTACAAATCTCACTACAATTGCTGGAGGAGCATTAGTGTGCCTCCTAGGAAGGGTATAGCATGCAGATATATTATTACTATGCAGGGGAAGTTTTTTATTCGAAAAGAATTCCACAACCTCCCGTTCCAACGACTGTAGCTCCTCCGTCGAGGGCTCGTCTTCTCCTCTTTTTGCACCGGTCCCAGACTCGGTGACTCTCGCATAACTCCTGTGTTTAGTTTCCAGACCCGTAATAATCACTTCCTCAAGTCGAGCCTGCTGTTCTAGATCGTCCACCTTCCTTTCCAAAAACTGGATTGTCTTGTCTTTCTCCTTAATTGGGTTTTTTAGTTCTTTGATTTGGTCCATCATCGACATTAGTATTCCTTGTTGCTTTCAGAGTATTTTTTCCTGAGCACTTTATATTTATTTCACAAATATTGTGCTTAAAAAGAATTTGTGAAAAAAATTTGCAGTAATTTGACTCAGATCATAATATAATTGGAGCACAAATTATGTTTAAAATATTTTTGGAAAACTTTGCTGGTTAAAACTGGGTCCACAACAGACCTTCTTTCAGTCGCTCTCCTTAGGGGTCACCACAACAGATCATCTACTTCCATCTCACCCGATCCCTAGCATCCTCTTCTATCACACCAACCCTCTGGATATCCTCCTTCACTACATCTATGGATCTTCTCTGTTCCTGGCAGCTCCTCTGCTCACTGCACACTCAACCTGACCTGCTCTTCTGATATACTTATTTCTAAACCAAATTATCACATCATCTTGAAGTTTGCCACCCCCAGCTCGACCTCTTGTTATCTTTGTGAGTACCATAACTTCCAAACAGCAGGTCTCACTAGTATCTTGTAGACATTCACTTTCACTTTTGCTTGACTTCCAAAACTTTGATAATTTACCTGCAAGCTGTAGTTCTGTGCAGATCTTACGCTGAGCTATACTTTCTGAAAGAAATGCCAGGCGTTTGGTGTCTTTAAGGCGAGATGCCATACTGTACAGCAACGTACCCATGGCTTTGTCCACTCCTGAGGCCCCATGGACACGTTGGGCCTATTGAAAACAGAGAGGAAATTTAAGAATTATTAAGAATTTGTTAAAGACAAATAAGGAAATTGCTAATAATCACTACTTTCCTTATCTTGACCCTGGGGGCCTAATAAAGATAAAATAATGGATGGTTTACTACCAACTAAAGAAATATGAAAGTAAAAGTGTAACTATGGCGTAATGTACACAAAAGTTACAAGAAGGTCAGGGTAGGTCTATCTAAAACTATAACCAGTGTAGCATAAATAAATGAGAAGTTTGTATACAGCTGAGCTGTACAGTCAAGTGTCAGTCGTTTTCACAGCTGTGCATTCAGGTAGTTGAGTTACCCCATAAGCGTTAGGACCAACCTGAGTAATTGCCTCCTTCAGGGAAGAACTCAGCGAGTCATTCTTCAGAGTTTCTTTCGCTTTCTGCTCGCTGAGTCCAATGGACGTGAAAAGTGTCAGCGTATCTGCCATTATCCCGCCGAATTCACCGGTTAAAATCGGAACAGCACAGACACACCACCGCCACACACGACTTTGCTTCCTAAAGAGAGACCAGAGACCACTTCCTCTGGAAAGAAAAAAAACGTGAAGTACAAAGAATATTAGCCAATAGAACTCTGCGGGTTTGGATCTCACTGACCAATCGTAAAGGAGATTTACTAAGATTACCGCCTACTACGATCGTAAGAACCAATCAGGATTTGTGTTGACACCAGTGAGGGACGGGTTACCGGAATCTGGGTGATGTTGCATCAGATTTTAGTAATTCCTGACAATATGAATTTTTGAGGATCATTACTTGTTATCTATACTAGATAATATTTTAAACAATTATTACGGAAAATTTATACTTTTCACAACTTTTCATATAAAATAATTGCGCCTTTCCGACTCAGTGTAAGGTCTTTGTCGTCCATCATAATCTATGCCAAAACATCTCCGTGAAAGTTATTTACTGGAATGCCGCGTAGCTTCCTGGAAAATACTTCTGTATTTATTATTGTAACCTACCATACACGCCGGATTACACTACTATGCGTTTAAAAAGACTTTACTTTACTGTAAAGTTTGTTATTAATCACTAAACAGAAACTGTAAACAGCAGAATTATGGCCAAACATGCGGTGCTGTCATCTGGATCAAAAATGTGGAGGTCTATGTCTTGTTCGAAGTCCGAATTGCGTCTCGATCTCACTCTTGCGTGTGGACAATCCTTCCGGTAAGATGGTCAAAATCACGTCCAGCCTTTAAACATCAAATGCAAGTTGAAGCGGTTTAAAGTCTTTGAATTAACTCACATCTCATTCCCGCAGATGGAGGGAAACAACAGAAGGACACTGGACCGGTGTGATGGGAGGGCGTGTTTGGACTCTGACCCAAACAGATGAGACTCTTTGGTACCACGTGTACAACAACCAGGACAAGCAGAAGGAGGGAAGTGACAGGAAGAGAAGAGTTGGTGTTTCTGTCTTGGACAAAAATACAGCAGAGAAGAGATTCAAATGTGCTCCAGAGAAGGAAGAAGATGAGCCTTTGGCTGTTTCTTCAGTACAGAATAGAGAGCTGGACGAAGAGATGCTGAGAGATTACTTCCAGCTGGATGTGAGGATGGGGGACCTGCACAAGGAGTGGGGAGCAGCAGATTGTCACTTCAAACACATTGCAGAGGTCTTCAAAGGTCAGTGTGTGAGTTTGTGTTTGCACAGCCTTGCTACTACATATCACTTATTACACAGTAAGGTGTTACTGCTATGTTTTATCAAATTTCATAAATACTTTTTTGTGGGGGGGGTTTCCTGCAGGTGTGCGAATGCTGCGCCAGGACCCCACAGAATGCCTGTTTTCCTTCATTTGCACTTCCAACAACCACATCTCTCGGATTCAGGGCATGGTGGACAGACTGTGTCAGGCTCTGGGCTCACCCCTGTGCCAGCTTGATCAGACCTCATACCACGACTTTCCTTCCCTGTCTGCGCTTGCAGGTGCTTGAAAAGTTTTGCCACAGAACTTAAATCTATGTTTGTAATCTTATCAAAACCTTTACTGTCAGATGAAGACGATACTGAGAGTCTGAAGATATTCATCCCACTAGTTTTTTTTATTAACATTAACTGACTCATCTATTTTTATATTAATTTTGTTGGCATTTGCCTTTAATGATAGTAGAAACAGATAGGAAAGTGGAGAGAGAAAGGAAGACATAAAGCAAAGGGCCTCAGGTCGGGCTGCTGATTTCTGGCCATATGACTTATGGTCACCTGCTCACTAAACCAGCACCCAGTGTACATCTTTAACGACTTTAAAAACAAGAATCAGGTGGACAAGTTTGAATTTAACTGTGTTCAAGTTTCAGCTGTTGATTTGAGATGAAGTTGAAGAATTTGGAGGTAGTCCTCCTCCATATTAGTCCATCCACTTTGTGCAATGTACCAGTATCATTTGCTGCAAAACAGACCCAGAGCATCATGCTGCCACCACCACGCTTGACAGCTTGTACAGTGTTTTTAGGTATGAAAATCTCACCTTTACTCGTTCAAACATAGCTACTGTCATTGTGGCCAAAAAGCTCAATCCTCATCTCAACGGACTATAAAACCTTTCCTGCAGATAGCAGTTGGTTTGTCCATGTGAGCTGCAAATTTCTGAATGTCCTAGCCAATTTCTTCTCATCCGAGGGTGACAGTTTGGGTATTCTTCCAGGCCTTATAGTAATAGAAAAGTAAATAGTGTTTCCACATCTGTAAAAAGAACAGTTCAAAGAAATCCTTAAAAGCCCCAAATTACCACGATATTCATGCCCATGATGAGTTTGTGAAAACTTCTGACCACAACTATGTTCTATGTTGTTTCATTTACTGTTCTTATCAGACAGCAGCATAGAGGCACGTCTTAGGGATCTTGGTTTTGGATACAGGGCTCGGTTTATCCAGCAGAGTGCGAAGCAGATTCTGGACAACCATGGGCCTCAGTGGCTTGAAGGTTTACGCAGCATCCCATATCTAGAGGCCCGTGATGCTCTTCGCACTCTTCCTGGCGTTGGTACAAAGGTACAGCAGATATTTTTGGGGGGAGAAAAGGCAAAAAAAATGTGATGTTAACTGCTAACATACAATCAAGGCTTTGTGTCATATTTTAGGTGGCAGACTGTGTATGTCTGATGTCCCTGGATAAGCCAGAGGCTGTACCTGTTGACACACATGTGTGGCAGATTGCTAAACGTGACTATAAATACGCTGCCAACAATGGACAGAAGAGTATCACAGAGAAACTAAACAGAGATATTGGTCAGTATTCACATACCTGTTTAATGGTATGGTTTAAGCCCTGGTTTTAAACACTGGTAATAAAATGTTCAATCTAATATTTCTACACAGGAGATTTTTTTCGAAAGCTGTGGGGACCCTACGCTGGCTGGGCGCAGTCTGTGAGTGTCAATTTCTGCAAACTGTCTGTCTCTTATAGCAGGTCCCCTGTAACCACAGAGTGTCTCTCTTGCTTCAGGTTTTGTTTTGTTCAGACCTCAAGAAGTTCCAAAGCCTCAAAGAGATGGCACATCTAAAGCAACCAGTGAAAGATGAAGATGGTGAAGAGGAAAAAATGCCATGCAAAAAGACTAAAGTAAAAACTGAATGTACAGGAACCGTGGGGAACTTGAAAGCCAAGCCAGCATGTCACAAGAAAGCAAAGATTTCTGTTAAGAAAGAGCCGGTAATGTGAGGTAAACACATTACCGGCTTTGATTCAAATCAGGCTACAAAACCACACATTTGCACACACTGTGCTTGTTCAGCATCATGTGACGTGAAATGAAATGTGGAGATGATTTATCTTTCAGAAACACGACAGAAAATGGATCATTATCTCTTTCTCTGGGTTTTTATATAATTGTGTTGTAGCATCACTTCACTGTAACAAACAGAGCACACTAATGATTTTTTTACAATAAAAAATAAGTACCTCGCACTCTTTTTCTTCTGTGTAAAATGTTGATACCAGCAGAATCACAGCCATCATACATACAAGTGTGAATAAATTTCACACTACATTTTTAGGCAATAATTTACCAAAAAACATGCTGGATATAGAAATATGATACAAATTAAAACTAATATATGCAAATTCATACTTAATTTATATATTTTTCAAAATTTCATCAGAAGTTTGAATTTTCTGGCTTTTGCTTCATGGTTCAATTCTGAAAATACTAAAGTCATCATGAGCATATTGGCATTTAGTTTTGCTAAAACGTTGTCAGAAGAGGGCCCCTAGATGGCAGTACACAATGGAAGATGGTGCTCTCCAAGACATCATATGGTGGGGAATTCAGTTTTAGACAGTGTTTTAAAATCTGAGAACAAATTGCACTTTCTTCCTGGGTGAATACTTTCTCTCAGGCCGCCTGGCTCTTGTTACAATAAGTACTAATGCGTCACGGCAATTGCGTGCACGCTGGAAAAGGTCACAGCATGGCAAAGTGGTGCTGTGTTTCTTTAAAATGCATTCCTTACACCAAAATAATATTTCTGTCTGTTAGATCATGAAATGCCATTAGAACGGGCTGCTGTGAAGGGCTGTAGGGTCTGTATGTTATGTATAGGCACTGGCTGACTGTGTCAGCTGGTCTTTTTATAGCAGGGATTGCAGTTATCTGCTGTCAGTGCTTGGGGTGACTGTGACTGTGTCTAGTGACGGCATGTTAATGTCTCTTGGGCTGCCTGACTTCACTGTCCCTTTACAGCAATGACTATGCATTATTCTTGTTTCTTGAGATTATACGCAGCTGCATACTTTAGTGTGAAGCTCCAGAAATTATTTCTCATATGTACGCTTAAGCGTGTAGGTGCATCATATACAAGTATGTCCAGTTTTGGCATATGTGCGCGCACGTGCGTGTGTGCGCGTACATCCATAGAAGTGTTTTATTTGTGGACGAGAGTGCAGCCATGTGAGTTAATGAATATGTGAGTCAGCTTTCGTTCCCATTCCGGTTGAGCTGGGCAGAAGCTGGGCCCCAGCTTTAGGGCAGAGTCACACTGAAGAAGAAAGACAGAATAAAAATAGAGCCGAGAGAAGCAAAAATTAATAAAAGAGCACAAAGGGGAGATGGGTGAAAGTACGCTGGAGGTAGGGGCAGGATATTCAGTTGACACACAAAGGCTAGAACAACACAACAGTGGCCTGTGTATTATGTAAGAGATGGGTCTCAGCTTGTGTTCTGTCCTTGGGGTATTGTTCAGTTAAAAGGACATCTCCATGTGCCTACTTTCTGTAATAAGAAGGTCATTACTTTTCAGAAGCACCAGAGGGCCCCACATTTAGAGCTCAAGTAAATGAGGAAGGCCTAACTCAATTTCCTGAAACAGATCATAAGCTGCATATAGTAGCTTGTTTTTATCGCACCTGATCTACAGAGAAGTTTGGGAAACCTGTTGTCATATCAGATTCCCAGATTAATGCATGATAGTGATGAATTATAATTATACTACTGAATTTTCTCTCATATAGGTACATTCATAGATTTTAATCCGATCCAGTACAGAAGCTTTGGCACACTTGTATAGTTAGTAGTTTATACCATAATTGTATACATAGACCTAATTCACCTGTGATTTTATTTTAATTTTGCAGGTTTTGTCCAGATGGTTATAAATCAAAACTAATCTTACAGCAGGAAATGATTAACCACAGTATAAAAAAATATGTCATTTGAATATAGACATTTCAAGTACACATATACTATTAAGAATATTTTAAAAAATGTGCGTAGCAGTGCTGTGAAAAGTCTCAAGCCACCCCTCATTTCATTATATTTTGTTAGGAAAATGATTGGAGTGATTTACAGAAATGAGCAAATGTGGAAATTTAGTATATAAGACAAAAACAGGGCTAGTATAATTCTAACTGAACTCGCTGTCATTTCTTTAAGTAGTCTTCAGGACTAGTTCTGCAACATTTTGTGTACCATGCAGGTTTTTCCACTTTGGAAAAACAACTGCCTGGAGGGACAATAAATCTTTTGTCCAGTATAATGACCATTTTCCCGAAGCCTTCGTTACTCACTATGTTTAATGGACACACATTTTTGGCCAAAGGAACGTGACTGTGTTGAAGATTTCAGTGCATCTTTGTGAGGTGGATGGAAACATCGTCGTACCGTACTGGCACACTTTTATGTTTGTCTGAGTTGATGCTGGACGATTCACGTTAGCAAACACTGCACTGTTTTACTTAGAGACAAGCTCTTCAGCGTCTGCTTTGCAGGACATTTGAGCTTTGGTGTATATTTGTCTTTTCCCCCTCATTCTTAAGGAAATGACTTTCAGATATCATCAGCTATAAATATGTTTGGAAATCTTTGGAAATTTTATGCCAGTGGCATTTTTTGCAGATTTGGTGAGAGAAAATTTGCAACAAATGATGTGTTTTTGTAGCAGATTGTTAGTAACAAATTGAAGAAACTTTTTTTCCCTGTTTGCTAGGTTTTCTGTTATTTGTAGACACAACACTGGTTCATTCCAGTTGAGTTTTCTGTGCTTTAATGATTCACAGGTCAGTGTTAAGTGGTTTAACAACTACAAAACATTCCTCTGAAAATATTCAGGTACAAAACAAAAGCGAAAACCAAAAAAGGTGAAAAAGCAGCTAATGTCTAAAGAAAAACTTTGAAATACTCTGTCTGAAGAACTATTTTTATTTGAGCTCTGATTCTGTTTCTCCTCTTTGTGAGCTCAAAAGTGGTCTCTGTGTGCTTTACCTCCACATTTTCTGTCTCCCACTAAAAGTGATGGATGTTATTATTTCTGATTAGTAACAGGCAGTATTATATAACAGTATCTGACAGACTAGCTAAACTGGATCAAATTTAAAGAGAACTGTGTTGATTTACTAGATGTGGTGTAATCTAATGCTGTTGGATGCAGCTGTGATGGACAGGATAGCAGTCCCCACATGGAAGTCTGTTTTGGGGGCCCAGAGATGGGGAGATTATTCTTTAGAGCCTAGACAATCTTATGGGTGAAGGGAAGCCACAGAGAGAAAGACTTTGAGCAGCAGTGTTTTAGATCTTAAGCTTTTCTAACTCATGAGTGTGTGGATGGACGTTAGCATATGAAGGTGTTGGCTGTTCTTAAAGAAAGAGGCTTATTTTGTGGAGAAAATTAATACTTTCTACCATCTGATGGGATCTATGCTTGGCTTGCTGCGATTAAGGTTTAATCCCTTATAAATTGGGAGGAAGAAACAGGTTGTCTGCTTCAGGGTTATATTTCAGCACCCCTACCAGTATCAATTCAAATGACTAAGTGGAACGTATTCACCACATTCCTGTACAAAGGTGGTATAGAAATATGACCCACAGTATTTATGGGTGTGGGGTAGCAGGAGCTTTATGTGTGGTTTACTGTTTGCCATTAAAGGCAAGTTAAATTAGTGAGGTTTAAATACAACCCTCCTCTGATTGTATTTAATGCCCACTCAAAATCTCTCATATGATTTAATGGCTTCCAGCTCCATATACATGTAATCTACATGGTTTGCTTGTTTTAATGGAACAGATGTTGTGGATGTAAGCATAGTCATGCAATTTGGGTCATTTCTTTCTCCGTCAAGGGAAATTATAATTATTTAACTGAAAATGAGAACATGTTTTTTCAGAGTGGTTCTCGTCTTTGTGAGGAAAATCAGTAATGTGATACTTGTATAAAAGCAAACGTAGAGGTATGTCTTAAGCAAATAAAATCTTCATGTTTAGACAATTCAGGTGAAGATGACAACCACGACCACACCTGGCAAGTCTTCTGTGTCAGCTGCTATTAAATGCTTGTGAATGCTGTGGGTTAATGTCTAATGGGGAGAACCGTTGAAAAGACACTTCTTGTTGGGGCATGCCTTTAAAAAAGAAGAAGAAGAAACTTTCAGTTTAAACTCAACATGATTATGTGAGAAACCGACCTCTTATGAACACCCCTGAGGTCCCGCCCGTTCAAAGTTCAGACGAGAGAAAGCGAAAGCATCTAGGCATTTTTTTTTTATTAGTTGACATACGCAACATCACAATGATAGAAATACATCTTTGCTAACAGGAATACCACAGCCTCCATATGAGCCAGAAAAATACTGCCTGAAAGTAGCAAGAAACATGAAAAACTCATATGTCATGTTGAAAGAAAAATATGAATACAAATGTACCTGAATTTCAATTTGAATTTCTTTTTAAATAATCAACAATAAGTAAACTCCTTATAATACCTGTAATGACATAAAATTGGTATGAAAATATTTTAGAGAAAACTGTTTTTTAAAAAACGTATTTTTTTATGTGCCACCCCAGAATTTGATCGCACCCCTGCTGTGTAACCAAGGGTGGAAATTATAGCATGGCCAAAGAGGTTCATTATGTAAATATGTGATTATGTAATGATGAATAATTATTACATGCAGTTAAAGTGACAAACTGGCAAATTTTGCGGGGTGTACCCTGCCTGCCTTCCATGACAGCTGGGATAAGCTCCAGAGATGGACTCCCACTCATATACTTTGCAGTGGTTTGGTCCACTATAATTCCCTAATTCCTTACTTTGAAAGCTGTAAACAAAGAATGTGTAAGACACTGTTATTTACTTTTACTTCTAGTAGTAAAATGACACACATTTACTCTTGTAACCACACTATATTTTATTAGCTCCATTACAGGGTAGCTGTGTCTCCTAATGCGTTTTTATGGAGGCAGGTGGTCTGTGCACATTAAAATCAAATTTTCAGCCAGTTTCCAACTGCTTTTGTTTGCTTTTTATATTTTTTCAAGTTTTATTTGTTATTTTTAATTCCCGACCTGTTTGTTTGGACTCCCTAGTGCCACCTGATTGTAAAAAATTCTGGAAACACCCCTGGGTCCCCATGTCTGGTAGGAAGTGAAGTAAATAATAGAGAAGGTGACAGGCCCAATAAGAATATATTATATTGGCCACAAGTTATAATAAACGTGTGAATTTAATCCCTTACTTACATCGGCAACACTCAATTCAGGCTATATAGTACTCGTGAGACGCAAAAAATACCTGCTGTACTTATATTCTAATCAGGCTGACACCCATTGCCTAATCTTCTATATTTGGTTGGTGCTTTAAAGTATGCAGGGTTAGGTTACTCATTCCCTACCTGGATTAGATATAATCCAGGTAGTGTACAATAATGTGATAACAATGCAGAAATGTGTGTGCGCCACCTGTCCAACCCTTACGTGTCTCCTGCTTGCTCAGTAATAATGTAATGGCATTAGGAACAATCCTCTGAGCTGCACAGGATATTTTAGGACTCAGATGTACTGTCCAGACAATATAGCGAAAGTGACAAATACACAGGTGATTGGGAATGAGACCTGCTCCTAAGCAGGATTAATGTCTGCAGTAAACTTGTCAACTTATGTCTGTGTTTGGTCTCAGTCACCGCAAAGCTGCAGCCTCAACAGCATGTCCAAACTAGAAAATGTTTTGTTTGTGCAAGAGAGAGAGAGAGAGAGACAATCAGGCGAGGGGTGGGTGAAGGAAAGGCACTGAGCCAGGGTGCAGCACGAGGAAACTGTATCAGCTTGGCTCAGGCTGCCTTCCTCCCCTCTACAAAAGCCCGGTTGGAGGGCAGTGAAGAGGAGCTGGAGGCTAGAGTTTCAAGCACCGAACTGACAGTCCGTACTGCACAGAGAAATGTCAGGTGTATCCTCACCTGTCCACGCAAATATGAATTCGTTTCCACTCCTCTTCCCGGCCACTTTATCGGCTAGGTTTAACGCATAACAGCCAATTTTCAGCTATAATCCAAGGAAAAACCCCAGAACCTGGATACTACAGCAAGCTGTGTGATGATGTCAGTGGCAGTGTCGTCATATTTCCACTGGGCATCGTCTAAACACGCTGCTTTGTAAAGGTAGACGGGGTGACAAGGAGCTCAGGTTCAGCTGCGCGTCCTATTGCTATTGCGTAACAGGCGTGCCAAGCGGAAGGTTGGCAGGTAGGCCGTCGCGTTTATCCGCTTTTGAAAGAGGAAAAAATGAGAGGGAGGGAGCGATCTGGAGAGAGATGGAGCAGTCGGAGGGGGCGTACATCTCCTCAGTCGCTCGTGGCTAGAAAGCTGGCAACGATACAACGCTGCTGAAAGGCAACCTCTCTTTGTGCCCATAGAGGAGCGGTTTGAACCTCCACCGCCGGCGGTTGTTATCCTGCGTGCGAGGTAAACCCGGACGACACCTTTGCTTTCACTTCAGGATGTCCTAGTCCTGATAGCCCTGCCGCAGCGGACGCCACCGACTCGGAGCCTCGCAGACTCGCAGGTATGTTTGTTTGTTGCTTGTAACGGACAAACCCTCACGGTAACAGTTATTGGTTGACTGCTATGCGGCTAGACGTCTTTGCGCAGTGATATGCGTGACGCTGTCTCTACCTGTGCCGCGATGTCAGCCGTTGGCTCGGGTTTACAGGCGAGCATACGCTGCACGTTAATCTTTGCCCTCTACCTGTACCTGGTTTCCTCTGCGGTACTGAACTTTATGTGCGAAGTCAGAGGGAGTACTGCCTTATCACCCCCATCTCACATCGTGTAAGAAAAAGCGGCAGTTTGGGTGAATTTTGCCAATTAAAGCCATTCGCGACCGCGTGTCCCCGCAGTCAGGACGGCAACGTGACGTCGTTACTACTGCTCATCATAACTAACAACATGAAATATATACAGCTGGTCTTAAATCACCCCTATCAAGTAATAATAATAATAATAATAATAATAATAATAATAATAATAATAATTGGGACGTAAAAGGAAATTGTTTAGGCTCAATAGGCAGTAAGCATGCAAAAAGGCTGTTTTCTTTGGTGACACAGCAACAAGTGGAGTGCGCCCTGTTATCTCTTTATTTGTCCCTTGCTGCCAGGTGCTCGACATGTGTTTTTAAGTGTGTTTACACAGGATAGCAGGCTCGTCCAACAAAGCCATATGCGCAAAAGCGCTGCGGCCCTAGTTTAGATGGTCTGGATTCACACCCATGCCTCATCGGGATTTAAGTGGAAGGTGAGGAGGAAGAAGTGGAGTGCGTCTTTCAATGAGCTGCTCCAGAGTGCTGGTGGATGTAGTCGAGCAGAAAGAAATGCAACAGAACTAATTTTCAAAAAGGAACCAACACACAGAGGGGAAAAAAAGGCCTATCCTTTTCCAAAGAAGCTCCATAAAGACAATAAAGCCCATAAAAGGTGCGCTATAACTACAAGTAGTCACTCATATTCGACCAGAGAACTTTAAACAAGCAGGACAGTTAAAACATCCCATAATTATACAGCCCTGAACTGTCAGCCTTTTAGAAAATAAGGCATAGCTTAAGATATTAGTGAAGCATTCATCCCAGAAGATGATCTGCCCACATCTCTTATTTGGGTCTTTATTATCTGTGGGAAGATAAAAGATGCAATAAATGTTTTGTAACTATAAATCAAAAATGTCCATGCAGATGATAGCTGCTTACATTATTTTGCACACAGCCTGCTTGCAAAACTCAGTAATTTGCCACGCAACACAGTTTTATTGCATGCATGTAACAATGTGAGTGTCTGGGGTTTAAGTAAAGCCGCGGTTCAGTAAAAGGCCAAGAGTTTATGACTTGCGATGCCTGCAGTTGATTTTCCTGAAAGTGTTTTGCGGCTTGACACGGTTTGGCAGTGATCTTAGTCTGTCATCAGACTCGCTATCTTTCAGGGCGTGTTTAGTGTTTAACGTGTGAGTGCTAATTTGAAATTAAGGTTCCTCCCAAGTTGTGAATATTTGTCCAATCTGGTTGACTTTTTCACCATTATCACCTCTCAAATATTAATATTGGCAATCTGTGTTTTATTTTTGTGTATCTAGATGTGTCTCTTTGTATGTGTGGAGTGCGGTTTGGGGCCTTAGCCTTTATGCCTGACCTTCAGCCTTTGATCTGTGGCTCGTGTGAAGGCGTAACATGACTCAAAGATGTTGTGGGGCTCAGCAATTTTAAGCGGGACATCCGCTTCAACTGGGGATCAAAGACATAGGCGATTGGTTCAGGACCCTCTCCTCCTCATATAGCATGTCTATGGTGTGTGGTCGGTTACTCTACTGTAGTTTAGACCCCCCCCCCTCTCCCCGAGAGAAGCATCTTTAACAGGCTGTGGTTTGCATCAAGAGATAAATGGATGGTGTTAGTCTATAATGTATGTAAAGAGTTTGGTCATGGCTTTAAATGTATCAAAATAGTTTAAAAAGATCAGTTTAGGGACTTTTTAATAAATAAATTTTATGTGGTGGCAAGTTGAGAGTTGTTTGTAATCCATATGTTGTTTCAAGGTGAGGAATTTTTTAACGGTCAAACCAGCGACCTCCCCCACTTGTTGCATACCAACGTAACCACACTTACTCCCTCTTTCATTTCCCCCCTCTGACTTTTTCTCTCTCTGTCTCACATACACACTAATTCACACACACTGCTTCACAGTCCTACTTCTCCACCCACCAATATGCAGTACAAACAAGTTATACATCTGTAGAGTATGCTGATGTGTGAGCAGTTACACAGTGACACACCAGTCTTTGGTTATTCATTCAGCCTCTTTCTTTCTTTCTTTCTTTCTACAAGTTACATTTTTTTTAAAGTTTTCTTCTCATGAGATTTTCATTGGGAGTGGCCAGTTACCAAGCAAATCTGAGATGGTTTGGGTATATGCAGAGGAGGGATAGTGGCTATATTGGATAATGGATGTTTAATACTTTGCTACCGGACAGGGGGAAAAGAGGAAGACCTCAGAGGAGGTTCATGGAGGTAGTGAAGGAGGACATGCAGAAGACTGATGTGACAGCAGAGGATGCTGAGGATAGGGTAAGATGGAGGGAGATGATTCGACCCCTGAAGGGAGCAGCTGAAAGAAGAAGAAGAGGGTTTTTCCAGAACGAATCATAACAAAAACGTTCATTCTTGGCTGAGTTCTTCTCTGAGGATGAACGCTTCACTGATAAGTAAGCCTTCTTCACAAGACGCTCACATCAACACTGAATGTTACAGGTCAACTAAGATATCAGAGATCTTTGTCTATAGTTGAGAGGTCTACCTATACCGACATAGATGTAGCACAAGTGATCGTATCTTCACATATAAACAGATTGAGACTATGTTTGATTTTAAGCCATACGAATGGCAGTGGCAGTAAGCTCATTCCATTTTTTTCCACTAGCGCCACAGGGAGGTTGTATCTGAAATATCTTGCCAACTAATGGATGGCTTGTCATTAAATTTGACTTATTTTCCCTTTTAGACTTATTTGGGTTCAGAGATGACCCAACAAACAGCCTGGTTGCTTGAAGGTATCAGTTACTGAGAACAAAAACATTTTTTTTTCTTTACAAATCTTTTCAGAAGAAGTACGAGCCAGCATGAAAGACTATCACCTAAAACAATCTACTCTAAATAAATAAAAAAATGTGATTTGATTTGGAAAAATTCAAGTAAACACAAGTGCAAATCAGACCTTGGTGTTTGAGTGCTCACTTTCAGCACTGGACAGTTATCTATACTCTGTCCCGATGAACACGTTGCATTAAGAAGTATTGAAGTGTGATACCTGACAAGTGCACATTAGACTGAAAGACACAAATCCTTCTGTTCACAGGCTTACACTGAAATGTCCACTCAAATCAGTGGGAATGTTGCTCTGCCAGACTGTCTTCAATCTGGCAGCAAGTGAGAGAGAACATAAGCAAGAAAGAGGGGGATTCTCCAAAGACTTTAATGCTCAAAGCCCCCGCCCGGTTCCCTACACAAACTTTAAGCAGTAGCTTGCATTGTAATACATTACTGTAGACGTGACATCACAATTGCAATGGTTAGTAACTGATTAGTAACAGCTGTTGTAGTACTGAATCATATGATTGTATAACTAGCAGGTCTATAGTGTGGGCAAGCAGTTTACAGTAATCTTCAGATTGTTGCATGCTGCTGTACTATTGGATATATAATCCATGGGCATTTCCTGCTCTGGACAAAGCACACATTGTGCAGGAAAGCGTGACGACATCTACACACCATGCTCAACACAGTGCAGATGAAATACAGAGTGATGTGTTCTGTCTGTGGCCCCCGGGGGCTGAACACGATAAAAATACTCAGACCATGCACACGTCTGCCTTCCCTCCATGGACAGTCACAGAGAGATGCACTGTCTTATTTGTGTATGTGTGTTGACTGTGTGTTAAAAATGGGCTAAGAGGATGCAGTATTCACACTAGCCCGGAATTGATGATCGCACTGATCTAGGCTTTGTGGAGTATGTGCTTGTTCGTAGGCTTCGAGGAGGTGTCTTTCTGCTTAAATTTACTCCACTCGTATTAGTTCAGTGGAAATTCCTAGTCACGCTGCTCAAATCCAGTGAAGGAGAACATTTTTGGAGAGCCGCTTCAGTGTGTGTTACTGTGTTCTTTTGGATGATGTGTGGAGATGAGATTAATGCTGACAGCGTTTCAAATACAGCAGCAGAATGTTACTCCCTCGCCACTAAAGCCAAATGCCATTTGAGACTCATTATTCTGTTCTGCTTCCCCTCATACACACAGACTGACACATGTTGGTTTGCTTTTAGATCAAGATAATGGTATGTTTACTAAACGATATGTGGTAATAGTCAGGTTGTTCATGTTCTTGTGCCAGAGATTGCACACCTGCCAGTTAACCTCAGAAGAAAGGTGAAGTAGGATCAGTTTCTCCACATGGGTTCCTGGATAAATGGCCGTGTCAGCTCTCCATAACAAACCCGTTAATCCTGAAACATAGTTTCTGTGTGACTCTCTTTTTTCTCAGATATTTATATCCTTACTATCGGCATTCACTCAATCTTAGTCTAAATTTTACAGCTCTCACTGCTTTTCTCAGTCTTAATCTTGTCCCGGACCCCTTTAACTGAGGCATGTCCAAAGTCCGGTCCGGGGACCAATCGCGGCCCTAGGTCAGATCTTTTATGGCCCCTCGATTTTCAGACCATGTGTTTTATCTAAGTCTCGTTTAAAATTGACCTGAGATACTGATATTCAGCGGCTTCACTGAAGTTACAGGTATTCCCGACAGCTTGATCTTTATGTTATTTTCTCTCCATATGTGAATGAAAAGTACATTTTTTTTGTTAAGGCTTAAACTCTCCTGATCACCGTAATGACAGCTCTTGTGTTATTGAAAATAAATTGTATTTATGCTTCCAAAAAGGCAAGAAGAATTGTTGGCCCCTGGGTGATTTTCCATTAATAAATATGGCACCCTTGGAAAAAATTTTGGACACCCGTGCTTTAACTTATCACGCCATCTCCCCTCCTGGCCAAACTCTTTTTGAACCACTTTCCTATCTCCACATTCTTACATCTACCATCTTTTTTCCCCCCACTCATCGCTCTATTGTTAGGACTCTCTCAGTAACCCCTTTGCTAAACCAGCTCTGGTTAAATAAGGGATAAAAAGAGAGAAAAGAAAAGGGGGGGAAATTAGAGTTGGCCAAAATCTGACAAGACAGAGCAGAAGAGGTGGGTGAGACTAGAAAGAAAATAAACAGAGACTGCTGTGAGTGGGTGGAGATTGAGATCTATAAGCACTTATGTTACCATACTCATTGACAGTTTTTTCCCTTCAGAAGCTCCCGTGTGAGAAATTGTGTTTTGCAAAAGACCAGTATACGTTTCCTCACATATCAACAGTGTGTTGTCTCACCCGTGGTGCAGACTCACACATACTTATACACATTTTCCGTACACTCACACAGATTACTCATACACTACATATGTTCATGAACACAAAATGAACGTCAGCCGTGGTGTGGAGCTGCAGTAATTCCTCTGAGACCTAAACATTGTGCCTGTGAATGGACCCTAGGTGATTCATCAGCAGCAGAATGAATTCCCCCATAGGCACCGATGTCTATTTTCTGTACTTTCCCTCCTAACGTTTCAGCAGTAGTGTCCTGACTCTCATCCCTGAGGTTGTCTTCTGCTGTGAGTCATAGGTAGAAACTGGTGTGAAGGGAGATTTATATAAGTAAGAGAGAAAGAAAAGGGGTGTTTTTTTTTTTGGACAAGAGCAGCTTGTTTAAGGGACGTGCCTGCCAGCTGTTTGGCAAGATGACTCGTAGGATTGTGTAATCCTCAAGGGCCTGGGGGTTTCTACGTGTCACTGGGCTCCCTGAGCTTCACCACACTCGGTGTTACAGCTGTCAGCTTCTGGCATCCACGGCTTAAACATAACAGCAAATAAAGAAAGCAGAGTCCTGATGCTTGGACCGAAGATTATTAAGGAGAAAGGAACTGATACTCTCCCCAAAGAAGTATCAGTTTTATGGAACAGCTAGTGAGGACAAAAGTTAACAAGTCCATCTGCCACGCAGTAAAACCATCTGTGACTTGATTTTCTTTTCTGGCTCGATCGTTTTAATGTGACTTGTTATATAACTTACAAGCTGAACTTATGCTTTTATGTGTCCCATGTCCTCTGTAACCATACACCTTACCACACCCTGTGTGTCTGCTGTTGTCATGCTCCTAAAACAGTGGGAGTTTCACCGACCTACCTTCTGAATCAGTACAACAAAGGCTACAGCACATAATCTTTAAATCAGATATGACCAAAAATTCTTGCTTCGCAATTCCTGTTATGACCTCTGCTGGTAAATCAGTAAGAATACTGGAATCGCCACTCAGAAGTTAAACCTTTTAGAATGATCTGATGCAATATAAGTAGGTTTTGAAACACCTTTCCCGCACCTGTGTGGTGTGTCTACATATTCGCAGTGCTTCATATATCTGTGCTTGTGTAATGTGTTCAT
Organism: Copadichromis virginalis; assembly: GCF_057382275.1. Lineage (NCBI taxonomy): Eukaryota > Metazoa > Chordata > Actinopteri > Cichliformes > Cichlidae > Copadichromis > Copadichromis virginalis. Next base: position 21,878,088 of record NC_140637.1, on the reverse strand, counting down.
GAAATTAACACAATTCCTGTTTTTCTCAGCAGAAACGCAGTGAAAGGATGGTGTGACAAACAGACTTCCAGAGGAACCAGTCACTGCTCAGCGCTCAGAGGGAGACCATGGCTCCCATGTCCCTCATGCTCCTGGTCTTGCTCACCTCCATCATCGATTTTGCCGATGCTCAGACCGTCATCGGCTACTCCTCCTCCTTCTCTTCTCTGGACCTGCCTAGCGATTCTTCACCTCCACCAACCAAGCAGACTCCTCGTTTCTGGCCATCTTTGCCTCCCAGGGGACGCAGTGATGTGCCCATCAGAGTTACAGGACAGGACAGGTTAACAACTACAAATACAGTGGAGCAGAGGGAAAGACTCCATCCATCGGTGACACAGTTCAACCGCCCTCTTCAGTCTGCCCTTCCCACACAGAACCTTAGCAGTGGACTAATTGTAACCCAACCAACTGCCTCTAGGCCCAGAACTGACACAGCCAGTTTAGCATTCAGCAGGGCTTTCAGAAAGGGAGTTGCCACTACAAAAAGCTCAACTCCACCTCCACTTGCGTTGGACTCTGCCGAAGTGGCTGAGCCTGCAGGTGATAAGACAGTGACAGGAGCGAATCCAAAGGAGGAAGCAATTAAAGAGAAGCAGGGTGTTGATTCACAAGGGTTGGGATCAGGTATTGCTCCAACAGTAATGTTTGTGAAGGAGGAATCACCCGATCCTCTGTCAACAGTTGATGATGAAATGGCACAGTATCGACCGCAGGCACAGACCGCGGCCTCTAAAGTTTCTGATGTAAAAACTCCACCACTGGACAGTCAGACCGTGAAGCCTCACCTGTTTGCGTTGACAACCACCAGCACAACCAGAACCACTTCTACAACAGTAGCGAGTGAGAAAGTGATGACCCCACTGTCCTCTGTGGTAACGCAGCAGACACTTAAGACTGTGCAATTAAAAGGTGAGAAATCGAAAATGCTTGGTTGTTACATGAGAATCATAATCATGATTATGCTAGTTAGTATTAAGATTGGGATCATTTACTGAATCAGTTTATCTCAGTTATCTTGTTTTTAACAATTGTTTGAAGCCTTAAATGTAACTGAATTTAAGTTCAGGTAAGGGGTTAATGCTCGATGTGTTTCCTTTCCTGGAAAATTCTAGGTGAACTGGGACCAAACACTCCTTCCACTGACAGAGTTACTCCAAAGCAGGACTCTGATGCTGAGATGTTACCCCAACCAACATCTACCGTGACTGGCTCTATTGCTAAACAGCTCCAGCCTGGAGCACAGCCGGTTACTACCCAAAGCAAGAACAGTTCGCATTCAAACACCACAAAACTACAAGTGACAAATACTTCTACACCCAGTGTGCTTCTTTCTGCCAAATCAACAACTCAGCTCAGCAAAACAGTACAGCGAGGAAGACATGCTGCAAGCACAACAGTGCAGTCACTGAAGATAGGTAAGAAACAAGAGCCTTGTGTTCTCTGTTTCCTGTGTCCTCTGGTAATTCAAAATGGAATTATTTGTGCAGCTGGGACTTTTTTACTGGAAGAATTAAAAAAAAAAGTCTTCAAAGGAGGGGAAAAGTAGACACACGTTTCCATGGAAAGTGGGGTTGTAATGTGTGGGTAGACACAGCAAGGGAGGTGAGAGAGCAAGCTTAAGAGGGGGTGGGCAGAATTTCAGCCAGGCAAAGAGATAAGAGAAAAAAAAAGGAAGGGGGGGGGGGGGGGGGGGCAAGGGCCTAAAAAAGAGACTATTGGGAATACCGATGAGAGAGTAGACGGTGTGGGTGAAAGCAGAAGAAAGGTACTGGCATAGGAAATGCAGGGAGTGGAGATGGCAATGAAAACCAGATGCAGAGAGGAAAGGGGATGAAGGGAGAGGAGATGAGGAAAAGTAAATGGAAAAGGAAAAGCTTGACACGTGGGACACATGACCCAGTCTCTTAGATACCGTAAGAATAACATCATTATGACTTTTAAACAGCAGGACTCTCCTTCAGAGCACCTTTAAAGGAAGCGCACTCAGGTTTTTGTTCTGTAAGCATGAGCCAACTCTTTTTCTTTTCAACATTAGCTTACGTTGGTTCAGCCAAAGCCATTTGGCCGCTCCTTAACCGTGACATAATGGGCAAGGGTCCGAGGTCTGTTTTGCTCTTTCATACTCAGTCATGACAGCGGTAGCAGCTGCTGCGCTCATAATAAAAAGCAGAACACTGGCTAGTTCTATCATATGAACCTCAGTTCGTGCACGTACATTAGACCTGCAGAGATAACCTGATGAGCACAAACAACGATGCACTCAGACTCAAAACCCATCCGTATATCAAACAGTAACGTTAACTACCATAATGAACATGCTTACAGTTATGTACACACACACACTGGGAAGCTCCTCGAAGGAAATTGGCTAGTTAGGCTACAGCACAAGTGCGTAAATGAAAACTTCACCATAACTGTGTTTCTAGTGATTATCGAAACTCCATCAAACTCCGTCTCTCAGGTGGAGAAAGGGAAGACTGAAGTGAGAATCCTTCTCCCATTTACTTGCAAAAAGGATTAAAAGTAAAATAGATTTTAAGACTTTTTTTAGTTTACAGGAGAAAACTGATCTGAAATGATGATAAAAATGTTGTGTTCACTGTTTTGCAGCCACTCCTTTTCCCATAGTTGTGTTTGGAAATATACCTTTTTTAAACATGTGAGTCATGTGATGATAAATTTAGGCAGATTTGTCATACCAAAACATTAATTTTAGGTACGCTGTATATATTATCAAGTAGTTCCTGAAGTGCTTACTGAAACAGGAACTACCACAACGATTATTTGTGTTCTTTGTGTCTACATACCTGACTGGGGACTGATTTTGTCAGCACAGTAGATTTTCAGTAGTGCAAGATGCAAAAAAAACTTCATAAGTGTGTGCTTGAAATTAAAAAAACAAAACAAAACTCCTTGCCATAGATTCTTTTTAATTTCTAACGTATCTGTATCTTCCTTATACGAGGTATCTTTATCCGGTGTTCAAACATAAAATATTCCCAAAGGTGGGTGTGGTCCGAGAACTCACAGACTTCTTGGCCTGCGTTATCCAATCACATGGTGGTCTCCAGTTATTTTTCACCTCATTTCAACATGTGGACATATGAAGCCATGTTGGCAGTGCATATGTGAAAGAGGAAAAAAAACTCAAGGGCAGGGGTAGGTTTAAATGTATCCAGCTGTGTAATGTGATCACAACATCTGGAATGTGTCTGGATCTCGCTCCTGTTAGAAAAAAAAAACTAGAGGAAAGTAAAACATAGCTTTTGTATAAATAAAGAAGTGTGCCTGTGATCTGCATGCAATGCTCAAGTATGCAAAGCATTTTTGTGTGTGTGGTGTCTGCGTGCGTGATAAAATGAGGCAGCGAGGGAGAGGAGTGAGTCATTATTTAGTGTGGCAGTTTTATGGTTGTCTTCTACAGGGTGAGGGCGAGCTTAAAGTCTTCCAAGCAGTTGATGGTTTGAGTGTTTTATTGTATCGTTCCACCATCCATCAGATTTAAATGTGTGTGAAACAACTCCACATATTGTGTATCTTTGCTGTCTTTCTTAAATTATTTCTAAATTGTTACACATGGTAGTATTGTTACTGTGATATATGTACATAAGTGGCTTCCAAAGACCTCGGCGATGAATGAACCTTTGGTAATGTTGTTGTGTGTTTCAGAGTCATTCCAGGAGGAAAAGGTGGAGTGTATTGAACAAACAGAGTGTGTGTGAACATGACAATATTAAAGAGAAAAAGAGAAACACAGACAGAGATGTTATATTGCCAAGATGTCTTGTCTCATTAGGTCATTTTGCATTGTATAATACTTTAAATGTGAACAGCAGTTTCCCTGGATCATACATGTATTGTGACACATCACTGAGTTGCATAACACAGATGTCCTTGTTAATTACATAATCTAATCCAATTAAGTCAGACAATTGCTTCCCGGTTATTCAGAGGAGCTCTTTTGTTAGTCAGATACATTTACAATATAAACAAGAGGATCGGCTTGCAGTGCTGTTCACATAGAATATTAGGGTTTTTGGGTGATTGACATTTCATCTTTAAAACTGGTTTTAGAAGAGGTGCCTTGTCTTTGGATTCCATATTTATGTGCATTTTTACTAAGCGATATGCAGTCTCTAGACTTCTGTTTTTATACATGAACACTTTGTTATTTCCATACTTAGAAACAGTTATACATCTGATGGTAGTGAAAAGAGAGATGAGAGTTACACGAAAACTGATGCTAATGCAATGGTGCACAGGCGATGTTGCTCCTCACCTTCTGGTGACCCTGAATTGGATAAGCAGCTGAGGAAGTGATTTCAGAGATTTTGAAGAGAGAAACGTGGCGCTCAAAAGATCCTGATTTTAGGAGATCTCCACAACAGCCAAGATTTGAATAGAGGTAGAACACCCAGGACTTTTTTATTATATTGGATGGTGATTCTAAACAAGCAGTTTTTATGATCTGGAGCCTGGAAAATAAAGTTGATTTAATTTCACAGTTTGGCGTATTTGAGTAGATAGACCTTGGACAATGCACCTCTGCAGAGCTGATTAGGTTACTCTGCACAACTGAAAGGTCTCAGCTGTCTAGCTCATGACTGTGGTGGTGAACTAAACCCCTCTAGTGGTTGTCCTAGGTTCTACATCTGTATTAATATCACTTCAGAACAATATAGCATATTTTGTGCATTTCAGCATTTGAAAATCAAAACACTGTTCTTCTTTTTTTTCTAGGGGTCTCTTCCAGTCTTACAGCGAGTGTTGTACCAGTCATCCAAACACGGTTTCGTCCCACATATCAGAATGGTATTATTCAGAAGAACCACTCTCATCAGCTATCGAGGAACCCTCACTCAGCTCCTTATTCCACTTCTGATCCAGCTCCCTCTCCCAGTGCCAATTCCTCACCTAATGCCACACTTCTTTACTGGGGTGATCTAAGCCGGACACTTGCTTTCGCCTGGGAACTTCACGTCTACGGATCTGCAAGCCTCTTCCTCTTGCTGTTTGCTGGAGCTGCTCTTGGCCTCACACTGTCCCCTGGCGCAAACTGTCCTCATCGTGGTGCTCTTGCACTGGCCAATGCTCTGCTGTTTCTGGCTGGAGGCCTCAGAGCAGCTCTATTTCTCATTGATCCCTATGGCACACGAAAATTCCTCCCTCGCCCTGCAGTTACAGCCATCTACAACCTGCCTCTGCACCTCCTGGTATGGACACATGCTGCCCTGGCGCTGCTGGCACTGAGGGTGGCAGGAATAAGTGCTTTACCGCCAACCATGGAGCGGCCTCCTCTGGTGGCTGTGCTGACTGTGTTGCAGTGTACCCTGCTGCTGGCAGCTGATCTGCTCTCCCCAGCCCTCTCTCCTGTGGTGCCTGTTACCCTACAAGTCCTGTCTCTGTGTTGGGGTTTGGGTCTCTGCCTGGGCTTTCTTTGCTATGTCTTCCCACGTATACGCTGCCCTGCTGTTCCTCAAGCCGGAGTTTCCGAAGAGGTACGGAGAAAGGCTTGGACAGGGAGCAGGAGAATAGGAGTGATTCTGGGAAGAGTGCTGGCAGTGTGTGCAGTTCTTGGGGCTTTGTGTTTTGGGTTGCATGCCCATGCTATCTTGTGGCTTTACGGACTGTTAGGTGACTGGACACGCTTCAACTGGGGATGGTGGCTAGTGCATTTCTGGGCCCGACTCCTGGAACTAGCCTGGGGGTTCTCCCTGCTCCTCCTGAGCTCGTGGGTGTTCTGGAGGCCTCAGAGTTGCCGTGGAAGGGAAGAAGGTGGCCAGGATGGAAGAGCAGCAGGAGACCTGGCATCCCCTAGTGATTCTGCAGGCTCCCCTCAAACACACACCTGCTGGTCCAAGATAGTCCAGAGCCTGAAGGGTAAGCCCTGCAGGAAGTCTGACAGTAATGGCGTAGGAGGAGGAGGAGGTGGAGGAGTAGGAGAAGTGCCTAACAACTGGGCTGGCCAGGAGCGTCCTGGGGCTGATATCAGCAAGAGTCTGATTAGAAATCAGAACCATGAGCAGGCCGTTTCACAGCCACTTGTCAAAGACAGCAACCGGGGACGGAACCATAGGGGCCACTCTGCAGAGCGAGGCACATCTGACGGCTCTACTGGCTCCCTCCTAAGACTGCAGACGTTTGGCCAGCCTCCACAGCGCTCGGTGAGCGGCAGCCTGGATCAGGATAGGGATACTTCCCTGTCTTTCTATGAGTTTGACCTGCGGCCGCCCTCCCCCATCGACCTGACCCGCAGCATCGATGAGGCTCTGCACAGAGAACACCTGCTTGAAGGAGGGAGCCTGTTTCATCCTTTGAACCAGACCTTACAGTCCCCTTCCCCAGGCTCAGGGGTCAGTCAGGGGCCCTGGCTCCGCAGGAACAGTGATCCTCAGTTGCTCTCAGAGAGTAGCGAGGCTCCAACAGAGTCTTCCATGCCACTGGGGGGAAGCATTCTCAGTAGTGTACCCAGTAGGCAGGTGACTGCTCCCCCAACGCCATCCCACCAGGGTCACAGATGGGCTGGAAATGGGACAACAAGTGTCCCTTCATCAGTGTCCTGTCCTGTGTCACTCCGTCCCTCCAGAACCTCAACGGGGCATTTGGGAGACGATGGAGTGGACGACACACGACCGTTTATCACCCCAGACTCTGAAAGTGTGCGAGGGAGAGCTGCGAGGCCAGTGGGGTCACGCAGTTACCTGGAAGTCAGTCGACATGACGATTCTGCCAGTGTCAGCAGTGAGATTATTGACCTATGAGCCTAACCTTGGACATGAGGACCAAATGACTGCACATCTAACGCATTCATTTAACAGGAACTAATCCTAACCAGGGATGCTGCAAATATTGGGATAATAGTATTATTAAACTGTGTAATAATACTTTTTGTCAAAAGAGTGAAAATATAAAAACAAGGATCTGGGTGACAAACTTAAAAGGTGTCACCTAGCTGCCTTTTGTCTTTGTTGATCAGATTAGCTGTTGATTAGCATAATTTATAGACAAACAGCACGCTCACTTTCCCATCTGTCTATCTTTTTCTTGTCTGTTTAACACTGGTATGACTTCAAGTACACTGAGAGCACACTTACATACAATTCCTGAGAATGGCTCTTTAGCAGGTCCGTGCTTGTGACTGGCTTCAGACTTGTGAAGCTGATGAATTTAATCTTTCAAGAAAGTAAGTAGATTTAGATATTCAAGTTCTTGCTTGGAAACATTACTTTAACAGCGTTAAGTTTAAAGGGTAAAAGACAAATGATGCTCCAAGTGTCTTTGTGTCCTGTTCAAATGGTTTCTGCAAAAAGAAAAATACATGACTGCATATGATTGCTCATCAGTTCGATTCCTTTACTAGAGTTTCTTTGCTGTCTTTCATATTTCAGTTTGCTTCGTGATGTAAAGTTGTGCCATACGTAATCAAAGTTGGTTTCTGTGCTATTATTAATGGTTTTATAAACCCATTATTTGGGTTAATGGTCTCTAGCATCTTAGCATTATGACTCAGCTGCAGATTACTACATCTAAGCTCTTAACTTGCTGCTGCCATCATTGTACTTGTCCAGTTTGCCTTGTATTTTAAAACCGGTTACATAAAGAGGCAGGCGATAAACAACAGCCAGAGACACAGCTGCGGAGCAGACACCTGCTAACATGTGTTCCTGAGGTTTTTAGCTGTTGCTCAAATTGACAGACTTTAAATATGGAACTCAACTATGATGCATTTTGTTGAAGGACAGAGCTTTGCAATCAATAACCATGCTTAACGTAAGCCTCTCAATAAAAAGCTGCATTCAGTTCAATATGTTTGGTATCTAATTACATGCTTCATAGCTTTGCAGGGCTGCAGCACACAAGACCGGCTTAGCATGAACCTCAGAATTCCTATAGTTAGGCCTGACTCAATAACGGAGCACTTAACCCCAAGCCTGAGCACTAGACTGAAGTATTTTATTACTAAAAAGGAAAATATCTTTGAAATCTATGATGTATAAGCAACAATGTAAATAGTTATTTTTGATGTTTCATGAATAAAGGTGTATTTGAAACAGTTATAGTTGTTACTGTGAAAGACAATCTAAGTGATATTGCTTATGCGTCTGAGCTGTGCAGACAGTTTTGCTATTTCGACGTCAGATTGTGGCCTGTTTAGTACATGCAGAGCTGTGACAGCTGATGCTTGACTGCAGATGTTATGTTAAGGACTTTTTGGGCTATGCTCAGAATTTAAAAAAGATGGAGGTTTAGCGAAGTGTACAGTTGACGGTCAGGATCGGTTTGATTTTTTATTTTATTTCAGCTTTTCCTGTCGTTAGCGGTGACAAAATTATTGGGGGGAAAACAAACAAACAAACAAAACAAAAACAACATTTTGGTGAAATCATATTTCGTCCATTAATTCATTTGAACTGTTTCTGATCCCAAAAGATAGCCCAGTGGTTCCCTCTGAAACTTGAACGGTTTTGCTCCAACTTGAGATATACTTTATTATAAATGAAACTTACAGATTTATCATTGTGATTCAGTCTTTGAATGTTGTTTTGAATATGTGAGGATAAAGTGACATTTTGTTTTGCATTATTTGGGAAGAAACATAGTTACTCATGCCTCTGTTCCTGATTAGAGCCAGTCCCTTACTTGTTTTCCGGTTACCTCAGGGTGACTTGCAGCACCTCCCAGTGATGTGAGACGCTTGACTTATATAGTATTTACAGTACAATGGCCTTTTGTTGCTGTCTACATTCCAGTGAACCTGTATAATTTTACCGTATCAGCTCTCGCCATTACCGCCATTACCTATTTTACTTCATGGCAGCCGTGGTTCCTCCAGCAACTGTAGTGTTGTCCTACGGAGCAGTAAGTCCTGTAGAAAATGTGCCCCTTTTGGTCTTTAGCCATTTTGCAGAAGTGCAGTGTTAGCGTCATCTGTTTACTTTGCTCACTGAACTTTTGTTCTCGTATTTCTTGCTGCATTTTTTGTTTGAATTTAAATAAAAATGATAAAACTCAAACCCACCTTTGTTATCATGTTTTTCTTTATTTTTACTTGCATATCTAACACAATGGCAGATATACTGTTATACTGTTCTGTATAATCACCTACAGAACAGTACGAAATTGAAGATCAGTGTTTTTCATCTTCTTCTTGTAGTCCTCATTAAACTGTTCATCCTGCTGTACAGTGAAGTGATTATTCCAGTCGCCAACCCTTCCTGAAAATAGAGAAATTAGGAGCAAAGTTAACATCTCCTCCTTCACCTTTCAGCAAACAAACTTACAGGCGAATGTACCCGACCTTTGCGCATGAAGGGGGAGATTTTTAAATCGAAGACTTCATCAGCGGAGCCATTCACCATCTTGTTGTTCTTCATGTTGTCAAATTGAACTTTTTCTGTGACTTGTTTCTTCAGCTCTGTGGTAGGAGACAATCCCAGGAATGAGCAGATGCGGACGAGTTCTTGTTCAGTATCCTGCAAAAATAAAACAAAAAAACAAACCCACAACCCCTTATTATGTGTTTATGTCCACAGCCTCACAGACAGTAACTTCAACACTCACCTCAATCAGGTCCTCATAGAACAAATACAGGATATTAGAACAGGTCTGTTTCTTCTCCCACCATCCTCTTACATGTTCGTACCAGGAGCCAAACACCACTGACAGATGCCAGAAGACAAATCATAAGTGATAAAATAACCTTTCGCATTTAATGTATTCAGTCATTCATGCTTATGGTTTGTCACTCACTTTTTCCCTCCATGAATCTCTGGAGGAAACTCTCCCAGCTGCCAGGCTCTGGCTGGACCTTGTTCATGCGATCAAAGTGGAAATAGGATACGGCACTGTCCTTGGCATTACGAGCCACATAGATTATCTAAAACCGGAAAGAAATGACAAACAAACACTGAGAAGATTGTCTCCGTGAATCGTACCAATAGCTTACTTGTGAGCCATGTACCTTGGAGTTCTGCTCCCAGAATGATTTGGGAAGGAACTGAACTGGTAGGTGTGTCTTGATAATGCGTGGAAAGCTGGTTAATTCATTCAGCACATCCACTCCTAGTAAAAGAGATCATTATGTTAGCGGAACGTCACAATGACATTGATCTATATCACCAATATTACAGTCACCAGTTACTTTGCCAAATACACTTTACTATTATTAGGTTAGAGCCTAGTTTGCCGTCAACTGTCTAATTATTCATGATACAGATTGAACGAGGTACTAGAAAGATTCCTCAGAGATTTTGGTCCATATTAATACATCCCAAAGGTGCTCTATTAGACTGAGTACTGGTGACTGTGAAGGCCTAGTCCTAGGCCTTCATGGTCAAGAAACTAGTTTTATATGATCTGAGCTTCATGACAGTAGCCATCAGAAGATGGGTAAACTTTGGACATAGACAAAAAACAACAAAAAAATACTCAGGTAAGCTTTGGTGTTAAATATGATTGGTAACCATTCCAAAGTGTTTCAAGAAAATATCCCTCACACCATTGCAGAAGAAATCAAGCGTTATGAGACCAGGTAACATTTCCACAGTCTTCTATCACCTCTTTTGGTGAGCTGTTTGAACTGTAGCCTTAGTTTCCTAAATGGAGGGATACTGTTAGGATGCCTGGGTCGTTGACCCAGGGTTTTTGAGTTTATTATATTATTTATCATTTCTAGTCTTTGGTTTCTTTGTTAGAGTTCTGTCTTATGGTTTATGTCTCTGTGTTCGCTAGTTGCTCTGTCTCCCCTGTCAGGTGTATCGCTTTGTCAAGTTCGCGTCTCTGTGTTATGTTTCCTGTTTTACTTTGAAAGTCTGTCTCATGTATATGCGTCTGGTTTTGCTTCCTTTGTCTCGTTAGGCCTGATTTGCCCCAGCTGTGTTTCCCTCCTGTTACCCATTCCCTGATTGCTCCCTCTGTGTATTTATGTGAAGGCTGCACACAGCTGTCACATAACAGATACTTGGTGTGCTCTTGTGCTTCTGTAGCACATCTGCTCCAGGGTTGGATGCGTTGTCAGGGGCGGACCTAGAAGGGTGGCATGGGGTGGCAAGTGCCACCCTAAAATGATCCCTTGCCACCCCAAGTGCCACCCCATTTTTGCATATGACAGTGTTGTTTATTAAAATAAGATAGCATTAACACTTTGAGCATAGTTACAGTCAACAGTGAATATAAATGCTAAAACTGAATACATTCCATAGTGTTCCCCCCTCCACCATTAACAAATGGATCAGCCCATAGCAGGACTTTTTTCTTGTTTTCAGTAGCAAGCATGCTTATGATTGTGCCAGAGCACATTTTGAACAACACCATGGGAATTTCGCTTTTTACGCAGGTGGTTGGATGTTACACTCTGGAAATGGAAGGAAGGTGAGTGTTATTAACCCTCCATGGTCCACGGACATGCTGCACCTCCAAATCACATGACTATTTTAAGCTGACATAGCAACAAGCTGCAGCCATGCTGAGTCTCTGTTTCAGCCCAAATTGAAAGTTCGGACTTCAATGCAATGTTTTTAAATTTTAATTACAGGCCAGTAAATCCAGAGTTATGATAATATATATAAGCCACGCTTTTTCTAAATACTGTTGTCACGTTTTTGTGTGTGTGTGTTTTAAGCGTTTTGTAAGGACAGCGCGAAAACAGTAAAGAAAGGGGAAAAGCCACCTCTTTCCTATTGGTGGAAAAATGTACCATGTCGACCAATTTTAAAAAAAAGTCAACACGTGGGATTTGGTTGTTTAGGAAGAGGGGAAAGTTTTGGGAGTGACGGTAACAACAGAGCTAGTGAGTGAGAGATTTTAGATGTGGGAGATTTGTGATGTTTAGTGTGGAGTGTATACTTAGTGTGTTGTGTTCTGTTGTGTAGTCGTTTTGTTTTGTGTGTCGGTGAGGGCACTAATGAATGTCACAAAGACACATTTGTAAACACTGTCACCAAGTAGAAAACCAGCGGAGTGATACACCTCCTGTTGTCAGGCCTGCAGGTTTATCCCTGTTCTCCTCTGTCTTCTGGTGGACAAACTTATTTTTTACTGGCACACATCATTTGTGGGGCATCTTATTGTGACACCTGATTGTTCTCTCATTTTAGTTTTAGTAATATTTTTAAATGGTTCCATAAAATGAAAAAAAAAAAAAACAGCAGGTGTATTGGCTGCATTTTTAGATAAATAGTTGTATATGTTTACAAAATGTACAATTTGTATTTGCATTTCAAGTTATAAAAATTTACTCAACATGTCTGTGGTTTTTTTTACAGTAAAAAAATACTACTAGGATTTTAAGTTCTTTGTGTGATTTCAGATCAGTAATACTAATGCAGTATGTCAGTGAAAAAACAACTAAATTCAGTTGAGCGGAAGAGATACCAAACAAGGCAAGGGGGGAAAAAAATAAAATGAAACAATCTGAGGGTGAAATACAAACGTAAACTCAAAAGGAATCAAAAAATGCCAGTTGTATTTCAGACCTCAGTGGATTAATCCAACAAATCATGAAAAATTAGGTTTCAATTTTTGTTCATGATAGTGCAGATTTCTGACATTTTGTGTAATTTAAGCTGTAACAATGTGATTGTTTTCTAACAAAAAACAGCGTAAAACTAAAGTTAGACTTGTGTTTGTAAATGAACCACCCATGTTGTGTAGCTTTCTGGATTTTATACTCATTGGGCTACATATTTATTTATTATACAGGCTGTACAGTACATAACATCAAAACTCACATGTTTTATGTAACTAAAGTGTGTAATCATGTGGGCTACAGACAATAATTAAGTTATAGACTATATTTATATGAAAAACGTGTATACTTACTGCATTTGAATCATTTGACCATATGTAACCACCTGCATATGTGTTTGGGGGGGGAAAGGCTTTGATTTTGCCACCCCATTTGATTTCTTTGCCACCCTAAGAAAATTTCTCTAAATCCGCCCCTGTGTGTTGTGTGTTCAGATACTCATACTCTCAGCTTGCCTCTAATGAATGGTTGTTTGAGTTACTCTTTGCCTTCCTATCTGCTCAAAGCAGAATAGTGACTCTCCCCTGACTCCTGGCAGCAACAAGGTATTTTCACCTAGAGAATTGCAGCTCACTGGATATTTTCTCTTTATTGGCTCATTCCCTGTAAACCACAGAGACAGTTTTGTGGGAAAATCCCAGTAGATCACTATTTTCTGAAATACTCTGAGATACCAGTCCATCTGGCACCAACAACAAAATCACCCCCCCCCCCTTTCTGATGCTTGACCACGTCTACAATCCTAAATGCATTGAGTAGCTGTGATGCAACTGACTAATTAAATATTTGAGTTAATAAACAGCTGCACAGCAGCAGCTGTACCTGATAAAGTGTCTTTATTAGAGTGTCTAGAGTTTATCAGAGTGTCTTTATTATGCCTGTCACACTGTGAGCCTTTAAAACAACTTGCCTGAGGGGTAACCAGACATTTGTATCTCCAGGAATGGCACTCGTTCATGGAGTGGGACTGAGCCTTGACGCTCAGGTGAAGTCTGGCCAAAGTACAAAAGGTCCAGGATGTAAGACACCCATGTGTTTCCTCAGGAATTAAAAAAAATTGACAGAAAAAACACAAGTACTTCCTCAAAGATGCGAACAAAATGTGTGTGTGTTTTTTTTTTTTGTTTTTTTTTTTAAAACCTACCTGCTTTAGGGTAAGACGCTAAGACGATATCATCTGGTCTTGCTCTGAAATTCTGGACGTTTTCCCAGTTGTCAGTGAAGTAATTGGTCATGCAGACTCCATGGAAGTCAAATAGTGTAGGTCGTGATAGTGACTCCATCTTTTTTTTAAAAAAAAAAAAAAAGAAAAGAAAGAAAAACAGCGTTTGTTTACCATCTACAGACCAATTCAGAGCAAATTCGACAACACTTTGTTCCTTGTAGCCACATTACAGAAAACAAAGCTTACTAAGTTATTGGAAACGCCCTTTAAAAGTAAAGTATAAGGTTTGACTCAAGGACAAATAGAAAGTCTGTGTGTGTGTGTGTGTTTCTCTGTGTTTGGATCTATTTATTTTATTTTATTCCTTTTTTCCATTTTCATTCCTGTAAAGTATAAATAAATATGGGTTCTGATCTTATCACACCAGAAGAATGCATGTTTGATTGATTGATTGATTGATCATACTTTATTCATCCCGAGGGAAATTGGGTTAAGGCTGCCAGCCGTGCCAGCGCCATCTTACCCTTCCGACCATACATACATTACACAAACATCACATGGGTTAGACAGGTCAGAGAGGTATAACAATGGAAAATACACAACATGAGGAAAGACGAGGAGAAAAAAGAGCTCCCCCCAGACTGAGCTCCAACAGGGAGATCAGTTTGAGAACAGAAAAACAAAACACCTCAGCGCATACAAAAAGCACATGACTATCAATACACCGTAGAAACACAAGACAAGCAACAGGGACGGGTAAAGGGTAATAGAGAGCCGGTGTAGACAGCGCATTGTGCCCATCCAGGCAAAATTTAATGGTGAAAAATGAATTAAATTATCAAATTAATTAACTGAATTAACGCTAGGGGGAGCTGGTCGACAGTATGCACGTCAGCCAGAAGCCTGGCTGCAGACCCCATAACCATTACCGTTAAGCCTTGATTACATACCGCACTATGGAGGCAAACTGGAAAATACCACTGGGGCCGCTTACATCGAGGGTTAATGGGAGGATTAGTACGTGCAAAGTATTTAATGGATATTTGGACTGTACCCCCGGGGGCGTCAATTTGGAACCCTTCATAAAGCCTTTTTAAAATACCTCCCTATAGCTATATTGATCCAAATATGAAACGTTTACTGTGGACTAGGACTATTTTACTAAATATACATATGTGTGTAGAAAAGAAGACAACTTAAACTCAGTAACCATACTGCTGCAGACGTCGGGGAGGGGGTCCTTGGAGGTAGATCACCAGTAACAGCGGATCCGCGAATCTCACCTTACTCCAATAAAAGTCAGTTTTTTTCCGAGTAAAATGGTCACTGCACAGAAAGCTGCTAACTGATTGTGATCCTCAGTTCTCCATCATTGTGGCTCTTTACCAAAACAGTCAACCTCTTCTTCCAAATAAGGAGACAGAGCTGTTGTGCAGATTCCGCAGTCCAGGAAACACCGGGAGGAAGGTGCAAGGAGACTAACTTTTTTCCCTCTTTAGTCAAACTTTATTTAAAACATATAACGGTGGTCATGTCCCAGCAAACTAAATATGGGGCAAAGATATGTTTACGTGAAGTGGGACATTATTATATTATTCGTGGTGGCAGGTAGCCTACTGTAGCAGGAAACAAGATAAAATCAAACAAAGTCTGCAAGTTAAGTTTGGTATTGATCGTCATTGATCATAGACAAAGGCTTTTCACACGTTTTCTTTGATCATTTTCTAACGTGAACAGTTGGTTTAAGTTAAGTTGGTTCACCATGTTCAGCTGGATGCAGTCACGTGGGGTACTGTACTTACTTTTATGGCTGCATTTGCAACGTAGACTGGTAGGGGCAGATAATATTTAACCGAGGAAGTCTGCCTTCAGGAGATCACCAATTCGCTACTACACTTTATTCAACTGGTCAAAAGCTGGAATTCAGCTGGAAGATCCCATTTATACAGCTTGTTATCTGACCTACAAAGCCGTAGATTTCATTAGAGGATATGTGCAATATGACTGTAGATTATTCGTTAAATGAAAACAGAACTATTAATCAAAAAGTATCTAACACCTTCATTCATATTGTTTGATTTCACTGTGATTGTTTGTGTAGAAAAAGGTTATTAACATAAAATTTCAAGTGCACAACACACACATGAACATAGCGATGAAAGGCCAACACTGTTATGATATGAGGTGCCAACAGTTTTATTGTTCAATTACAGAGTTTAAGGGTCACCATAAGATTTGCTTTAAGTCAAATTTAACAGACTGTAAATTATGTATTTAGCCTTATGTAATTTAGAAAAGTAAATAAGCGTTAACTCACCTGCAGTTCTCTTTATCTGTGCTCTGCTCTAATAAACAGTCCAAATTCAACTTTGTACCTGACGCACTGCAGCTTAAAGCAGATGTTCAGTGTTTCCTTTGCCTTACAGGATGTGACAGAGTTCAAAAAGTACTATGAACCATCTGCACCACTCCAGGGAAATATATTACAAGTAAGACTATTCACGATGGGAAGGACCGCAGACTATCTACTGATTCAAAATGAATTTAGCTGTTGCTCTTTTTGCAACAGAGGAGCAATGAACATTAAAACGTCTGTGAAAATATTTTGTAGCGTGAGAAAATTTGTTTTGATTATAGTGTTTAACTCCTTAACACCTGGTGTGAATAGTCATCATATCTTTTCTTGTTGCTGTTATTGCTGAGTCACAATGATTAAACTGAAATGTGATCACACTTATCAACTGAACTTTGACTATGAGAATTCTTTGACAGCATGTTCAAAACTTAATTTTAATAGTGGGGATAATCACGCCCGTTCTGTTGCACATCACACAATCAGCTGGTCGTGTTTCCTTGTTTTAACTAAATAAACTGTAAATACATCTCACTTCAGTGGCTGTGACTATTTCAAAATACATTTGTTTTCAGGAGTTACATGCACAGACTTTATAAGCAGACCACTTTAGCATTAACTACCCACCAATAACAAGTTGGATGACTACTGTCCTGTAATAAATACTAATTTCCAACAAGTAATATCAAATTGTGACTTGTGAAATCCCAGGATAGTTTTTTACCTTTTTTCAGTAAAGTGGATCATGTTTGTTTTGGTTTTCTTTCTTTTTTTCTTCGTCTAAAGGAGCTTAATTTCCACTTGACACTGACAGTGGTTTTCAGAAGTGTCCCTAAGATCACAGTCATCTACTTTCAGTGCTCTTTCAGCAGCTTGAAGATCTTAACCAAGTATTTAAATCTCTTAATGTACCGTACCACAGGTTATGAAATCCCTAAAACAGAATTGTAAAACTATTTACATGAAGTTTTCACAAAGTGGGGAACTTCTACTGACTTTAATTTTGAAATGTCTGGCCTCACTGTGGCCCTCCTCCAGTTGCCCCTTTCCTGTTTTTCAGCTGAAAGGACATCTCAGCTGAGCTTTCTTTAAAAGGAGGTCATTACTTTCCACAAACACCAGGGGGCATCGCTCTTTCACTTTTGGAGCTGAAGTGAAAGAGGAAGGCTTACATCTATTCCCTGAATCTGATGTTATTTATCTGTGTTCATAAATCTCCAACAGCATTGGCTAAAACGCAGTGCCAAATGATGCCAGAACCGGCACTGTTTCCTTGTTTCACTTCCTTGGGTTTTTGACAGATGACACACCTTCACATGTCCAGCTTCTTCAAATTTGTTAAAGACACATGGCGCACTCTCCTGAGATATAACTAGTGTTCATTTGAAGACTTGGTAGATTCAGTTAAAGAAATTGACTACATAGGTGTTTGCGTGCATAAAAGAAGAGGCTCCTAGTAACAAAGTGCCAACAGATACAATTTCTAATCGGTTCTTTAATAAGTTATCTGTACACAAAAGACTGGTTTATCCCTTGAGTTAGATGGCTTTTTAATACTTGAATAATTCACAAACACACAAACACATTCCTCAGTAGCTGATGTCCAATAAAATACTTCCAGAAAGACAACAGAACTACTGCTCAAGATCTCTTCAAAATTACAAGATGGTCTGGCTGCTTGGAAGCGAAACATAAAGAAAATAAGGGGTCACATCACTGGAAACTCATAGAATCAAAGAATCAAATTAAACACGTGGTTTAACATCGAGAGAAAGGTAATCTGCCTCACCGTGGTGGGACGGTGTGGTGAGAAAATTAAAAGGTTACAGTCTGAAACCTGCTGTGTCACGGGACTCTTATACCATAGCTACGTCTAAGGACAAAATTTCTGCTTATGAGCAAAGAGGTCACAGTGTGTTTAGAGAGAGAGAGAGAGAGAGAGAGATTCTTAATAAAGATTTGTTTTAATGATCTGATTTGTACACATCAGCATCACAATATAAGGAAATTGTGTTTTTTTTTTAACTTATAATTTGATTATTTGTTAAATATTTAATCACATATTACTTCTGAGGACTATATTACACCCAGCCAGGACTCTAAATTTCAAAGCGAAACTTTAAATCAGGATACTTCATCTTCTTCTTGTAGTCTTCATCAAACTGCTCATTCTGGGCCACAGTGAAGTGGTTCTTCCAGTCACCAACTTTCCCTGGAGAAAGGAAAATATTTAGAATAAATAAATAAATTTGATTAAACTAATGAAAAATGGAGCACACACTGTTATACATATAAAGAAAAAAATGTTGCAGTTGTACCTTTTCTCATGAAAGGAGAAACCTCTTGGTTCATCACTGGAACTGTGGAATAGTTGGTCATCTTGTTTTGCTTCATGCTGTCAAACGTCACACTGGTTATGACTCTTTCCTTCTCTTCAGCTGAAGCAGAAATACCAAGGAAGGAACACAGTCGGTCTATTTCCTGTCCACAGTCCTGTTCACAAAAATATTGAAAATATTTCTTACTCTTAAAGGAACCCCAACGATTGTTTTCGTCCCTCGGGTCTGTAGTTCTATATTCATCACTGTGGATTTGGTGTTTAAGAAAAGAAAAAATAAATCTGTTATTTATAGAGAGTCATTCTGAATTAAAAGAAGTCATTGGTGTCTTTGTGGAAAAGATATTTACTTGCATCCTCTTCAGGGAGTAACATGAGAAGACTGATACAGTGATGGCCCAAATATACACTTCTTTTCTACTGCTTTAATAAGTTTGATTCATGCTACTACTTGTACAGGAAATACTGTTACATCTTTTGTGTGCATTTCCACTTAACAAAAAGCTCTTATTTTCTGTCATTCACACTAATGGAAGAAACACAGCCTCAAACTTCAGACACAACTAAAACAGTTTCTTTGAAGCAGTGCATGAGCGCAGTGATGGATGCACGCTTATTCAAATAGCTGGGTACTACAATAAACTGTAGTTGTGATTTTGTGCTGTATAAATAAAATCGAATTGAAATTAAAGTGGATGCAGCTGATCTTTCAGAGTCTGTTGTAGCTCCTTGTTCTATTTTTTTGACTTTTGTCGTCTAAAGATAATTTTTCTCATGTAACATCAAAAAAATGGATCATGCGGTTTTATTTAAAAGCACTCAGTGACAAATTTGTGACACGCACAAGGTGTGCCAACTAGTTTCCTGCTTCTGTTATCATCTAACTCCTTCCAGGAACAGAGTTCAGCGTGTCTCGGCTTGGCGTCTTTACAGATAGCACCTGTTGTGTTTTGTTTTTTCAAACCACTACATTTATAACTAGAAACATTATTGAAGGCTTTTAAACATATCCTCTAAGAGATATGAACAATTAAAACATGTAAATGGAAAGAGTCAAGACAATTTTAAACATGAAGAACAAATGTTACACATGTTAGCCCAACTCACCGCACCTCAATCAAATCTTCATAGAACATGTAGTGAAGATTTGAATAACTTTGTTTCTTCTCCCACCAGCTGTTCACATGGTCATACCATGATCCGAAAACCCCTGAGGCCACAGAGCAATACACAAAGTAATATTAGTAAGTATACAGACAGGAAATTAGATCGCATTGTGATTCTTTTACATTAAAACTAAACTGAACTCACTCTTTCCTTCCATGAAATCCTGCAGAAAGGTGCTCCATTCTCCTGCTTCTGGCTGAGCATTGTTCATCCGATTAAAGTGGTAAAAGGACACTGCATTGTCCTTTGGATTGCGGGCCACATATACTATCTACAGAAAGAGACAACACAATAATCTCAGGGTTTCATGAATTGCAAATTTCAATGGCTTCCAGGCAAGGCAAGCAGCTGTTTGGGGCCCCAAGTCAGTGGGAGCACTCACAGGGGTGACACACTTTAAATTAAAGCAGTGGCAATTCAGCAGAGAGAGTAAGATCGATCTGACCTCCCTAACGTTCCCCCACTTTGCTCCATTCATTCCTACTACAGCTTGAATCATTAAATTTGACAAAACCTAATGACAACAATCGAAGCTATTCATATAAAATCAAATATAAATAAAATATAATCCAAAATAACTAAATGATGCTAACTTAGCCTCAACTATGGGGGAGAGTCCCAGCAGCATCACACCATTTTTTTTTTGCTTTCTCTGACACTAAAACCCAGTTTTCTCCACTGGCAGAGTAACCTGGTGTTTCCAGCTCTTCTGGCTATGATGTGACTGAACTGAGTGTGCGACTCTTTTATTGGTGTCACATTACTTATAACATAATTTATAAAATAACAGTGATAAATGCTTAGTTGGAAGGGCGTCCTGAGTCTTTTTGCATAAATCTCCACTGCTGGCTGTGGGTGTTTGTGCATGGCTTTTACCCTGCTGCCCTGCTCCCAGAACGACTTGGGCATAAACTGGACTGGTAGATGACTCTTAATGAGACGAGGAGTGGTGGGAAGTTTGTCCGCCATTTCTGCACCTGAGTGATAAGAAGGATTAGTTTGCGATTGATAACATGCAACATTAGACTTATTTAGATAGCACAGAACAATAAAACCGATTGCCTAAAAAATTCTAAGGTGTTTCTGAGATGTTCTGATTCACCTAACACATTTACACACTAATAAAACTGCTACATTTTAGGAGCTTTTACATTTTGTAGCTTCCTTTTCAGCATTTGGCAGAGAAAGATGCATGCAAACAAACAGAATGCAACAGGTTGAACCTGTTTTCAGCACAGTTTCTACAAACTGGTGACTTGCAATAATCCTCTGAATGAACTGAGTACACGGACATAAACTTGGTACCTAGCGCTTTTTATTCTGGCGTATTTTAAATTCAGAGTGGCAACATAGTTCAACCTATAAGCATAGGAGGTACGCAGAGCTCCAGGAAGGGCACTCGTTCATGAAGAGGGAGGGATGTCTGACGGTCTGGACCCATGTGCCCAAAATACAGAAGATCTAGCATGTAAGAGACCCACGTGGTTCCTGCAGTTGAAATGAATAAATGTTGTTAAGCTGTAAACCTATCAACTCAGACACCAACAGGAAATTGTTTATGAAAAAAATGTATTATGATTACATAAGCTACACATGATTAAATAACACATTAGTACCTGCTTTAGGGTAAGTAGCAATGACAATATCATCTGGTCTTGCTTTGAAGTTCTGTATGTTATCCCAGTTGTCAGTGAAAATCTTGGTCATGGAGACTCCATGGAAGTCATATAGTTTTGGCCGAGGTTGCATCTCCATCTGTGGAAATTACTTGCCTTTAAAATCCTATATGGGTCACATTTTTTATACATTTTTCCTGCCTACATACTGTTAATTCCTCCCATTTTTAATTTACTCCATGACATCATATGTCGTGAAATGTACAAAATAATCTATTATTACTAATTAAATCTTAGATGGGACTTGAAAACACGTGTGTGTGTGTGTGTGTGTGTGTGTGTGTGTGTGTGTGTGTGTGTGTGTGTGTAAATAAATACAGCATATTTATTGTTGGCAGCCAGTGTTTATGAAGCTTTGATGGTCGCTTACATGTATAAACGGAATCTCAGCAGTGACTCAGGCACTTAGTGAATGAGCTTAACATTTTCTTTGTAAAAGCTGAACTAACTTTAGCAGCATGTTAGAAAAATATATTTGTATTCATTTACTGATATGCCAAATAAAAAGTTTTGCACATTTTAAAACGTGCACAGCTGACAGCTTGGTGTGTTTGTTCGTAAACATTACTTAAAGGACTCCACACTCACCCTGATGATTAGTATTACACTTGGGCTGGATCCGGATCTCCCAGAAGTCTGCTTGTTGCGTAACACTCGCTGTAGCACACACGCTGCACAGCGTCCTGAAATCTGCGTAGAATTACGCAGACTGTTGTACCCTTACATTCATACTGAGCCTGACAGTTCAAATATGAACACATGCACCAGTGATATAAAGTCACATGATTGGGGTTAAATAAGTTCATCCAAACTTGCCAGTAAAAATATCAAACAGGAAAAACAAGAAGTTTGATTGTTTTGCTGTGCTATGCATCCTGATACTGGTTTTCTGCCATGTTTTCGGCTCGCTGTTTTTTCTCAATCGCTGATTGGCTATAAATATTAACCAAATTTTGTATAAGGCTTGAAAAAGCAGAACAAGAGCTTTCTCTTTCTTTCCCTCCCCCCTCGCTCTCTCTCATCTCCACCAGCACAGCGTTAATTTGCAGCTGCTGTTGCAGTGCTGGTTATTGTTACTTGGATCCGGATATCTTGTTTATGGTTTTGGTTCTTTTTGTTTAATTTTGCTAATAGTAGTTTGGGGATTAATGTAGAATCCCGATCGCCAAGTGTCTGGTTGGTTAATGATCTTTCCCTTTTGTTTGTTTATGCCCCAGCCTCCCATCTCGGTCTTTTTATGTAATTATTTTTCTACTATTAAATATTTGTTGAACTATAAAAGCGCGCTGGCATCTCATATGTTAGGTCCCCCTGAGCCATGGCTTCAGGGATCATAACATGTTGCACGAAAGATAAAATACAATAATGACTGGGATAAAATGTAAATATATATATCACCAATCAACACAGCCACGAGGGGGCCACAAGCCAGAGTACTCCCAGTGCCGGTGTTCCCCGTCACAAATTGCACCCCCATCTTCGGTCGGGAAGGGCATCCGGCGTAAAACCTTTGCCAAATCAAACATGATGATCATCAATTATGAGATTTCCATACCGGATCGGTCGGGCCCAGGTTAACGACGACCACTTCCAGTGGTGTTGGTTACCAGGGTGCCGGCGGAAGCTATGTTACTATTGACCGAAGACAAAAGAAGAGCAGAGGGGGAAGGCGTGTTCAGAGGCAGCGAGAGAAAGAGAGGCAGGAATGCGGAGATGAAAGTAGGGACTTTAAATGTCGGGACTATAACTGGTTAAGGAAGAGAGCTGGATGATGTGATGGAGAGAAGGAAGGTAGATACTGTGTGCACACGAGACCAGATGGAATCAAGGCGAGGAGCACTGGAGGTGGATTCAAGCTGCTCTACCATGGTGTAGATAGGAAGAGAAATGGAGTAGGAGTAATGTTGAAGGAAGAGTACATGAATAGTGTTGCAGAGGAGAAGAAGAAAGTGTCAGACAGGATCATAAGTTTGAAGCTGGAAATTGAAGGCATGATGTTGAATGTTGTCAATGTGTATGCCTCACAGGCTGGATGATAGAAGAGAAAGAGGAATTCTGGAGTACGCTGGATGACTAAGCTTGATAACTGGAGCAGACGTCAATGGATATGTAAGTGAAGAGAGCAGGGGTAAAGAGAATGACAGATGGTGGCGGATATTGTGAAAAGGAAGGAAATGGCTATGGTAAACACATATTTCAGGAAGAGGGAGGGACACGGGATAACATATAAGAGTGGACACAGACTATATCGTAAGCATAAGGTGAAATCTGAAAGAGAAAGCTGTCTGCAAGGTGGTGACAAGGATAATGTAGCTAGGCAGTACTGGATATGGAAATTAAGATAAGGAAGCAAGTGAAGGTCAGAGGCAATTGTTGAAGAAGAAGGAATGTTGTGCAGAGTTCAGGGAGGAGTTGAGACAGGCTCTGGGTAGTAGAGAAGAGTTATCACATAACTGGGAAAGGACAGCTGAAGTTTTAAGGACAGAAGAAAGAAGGCAAGGACACTTGGTGGAGGAATGAAGACGTTCAGGAAAGTATTCAAAGGTAGAGTTTAATGAAGCAAAAATGGGGTAAGTATAGAGATGAAGAAAGTAGTCAGGAGTACTGGGAGGCTAAGTGTATGGTTAAGGTGAGAAAAGGGGGAGAGAGGTGACAAAGGAAAAGAAAGAGGCCTGTAGCGAGCTGTAAGTGAGACTGGACAGGCAAAGAGATTGAACTGGAAAGGATGTGCAGCGGGTTAGGTTGATTAAGGATAGAGATGGAAATGTACTACTGAGTTAAGCTAGTGTGCTGAGAAGATGGAAGGAGGATTTTGAGGAGCTTCCAAAGGATAAGTCAGGAGGAAGTGAGGGCAGCACTGAAAAAGAATGAAAAGTGGAAAGGCAGGTGGTCCAGATGACATACCTGTGGAGGTGTGGAGAAGTCTAGGACTTTTTAATCAGATTGTTTAACAAATATCTTGGAGAATGAGAGTCACTTGAGGAATGGAGCAGAAGTGTACGTTACCACTTTTAAAGCACAAAGGTGATGTGCAGAGCTGTAGTAACTACAGAGAGATAAAGTTAATGAGTCATAGCATTAAGATATGTGAAATAACTGTGAATCTAAGTCAAGACCAAAGGAGATGATCAATGAGCAGCTATATGGCTTCATGCTGAGACAGAGCACTGCAGATGTTTCTCTTGAGGGTGTTGATAGAGAAGTGTAGAAAAACATGCAGAAGGACTTTCACTGTGTCTTTATGGATCTGGAGACAGCATTTAA
The DNA here is from genome assembly GCF_057382275.1 of Copadichromis virginalis. Lineage (NCBI taxonomy): Eukaryota > Metazoa > Chordata > Actinopteri > Cichliformes > Cichlidae > Copadichromis > Copadichromis virginalis. The sequence goes on along the minus strand of NC_140637.1, from coordinate 21,853,557 downwards.
TATGGTGCCAAGAGAGGAACTGTGGTACTAAATGAGAAAGTCAGGAGTGACAGAGAAGTATGTGACATTTATGAGGACATTGAGATAGTAGTGAGCAGTGGAGCTGGAGTGACAGTTAGGATTAAGGCAGGGGTGGGATTACATCAGGGATCACCTCTCAGTCCCTTCTTGTTTGTAGTGGTCATGGGACTGAAAGCTGAACTGCTGACAGATGAGGTTATATGTGAGTCTTCATGGACTATGATATGATCTGTAGGGAGAATAGGGAGGAGGTAGAAGAGAGCCTGGGGGAGGTGGAGGTATGCTCTGGAGAGAAGAGGAAATATAGTCAACAGAAGCAACCAGTAGAATACTGTGAATGAGAGGGAGACACGTGGGCAAGTTTAAATACATGGGGTCAATCATCCAAAGGAAAGGATGGTATAAAGAGAGATGAAGAGTTTCACAGGTGATTTGTGACAGAAGGATAACAACAAGACTATGATGTATAGTTTGATGTTAGTGGCATCACAAAAAGAAGATTTGAGGCTGTGGTTGGTTAGAGAGGAAAAGCTGAGATTCTTTGGATATGTGCAGAGGAGGGATAGTGGATATGTTGGGCAGAGGATGTTGAATGTGAAGCTGGGCAGGGCAGGATGAAAAGAGGAAGACCACAGAGAGGATTCATGGATGTTGAGAAGGAGGACATTGCTACAGTTCTACTTCGTAGAAAGACAAAGCTTCGTCATAAGTTCACCGTATGTCTCGAGAGAAAGTTAAGCTCGATGGTTAAAGTTTAATTTCAGTCACAATCATTGTTTATGGTCTGATTTATGTCTATGAGCATAACATTGTGGATACATGGCCTCCACTAAGTCTTTATGTTATATAGTTGTATAGTTATGTTGATAAAATTAAAAATGTATTCCTTGACACAAATATCACATCAGAGCTCCATCATGCCCATCCATATTTCATAAAGACACAGTCTGTGTATTTCTTGTTCAGAGCCCTGTTCATATTAAAGAGTTTCATCATCAAAAGGCTGTGGCCCAAGTAGAAGAGACATACTGGTGATTTTTTTTAATTCTTTATTATTCTGGTTAAACCTCAGTGTCAATGAATTGTTTTTCATGTTTTGTTATTTATATGCATCTGCATCACAGTGGAAGAAAATTACATAAATCAAGTATAACATTTGATTTTTCTTAACTTACATCAGATCAGAACTCCATCATGCCCAGCTGGGGCTTTAAATTTCACAGCGAAACTTTAAATCAGGATTCTTCATCTTCTTCTTGTAGTCTTCATCAAACTGCTCATTCTGGGCCACAGTGAAGTGGTTCTTCCAGTCACCAACTTTCCCTGGAGAAGGAGAACATTCAGAGTATTTGATTAACCTAATGATAAATGGAGCACACACTGATATAGATATAGAGGAAAAAAAATGTTGCCCAGCAGGAAGTTGTACCTTTTCTCATGAAAGGAGACACCTTGTGGTTCATCACTGGAACTGAAGTTGGTCATCTTGTTTTGTTTCATGCTGTCAAACGTCATACTGGCTCTGACTCTTTCCTTCTCTTCAGGTGATGGAGACAAACCAAGGAAGGAACACAGTCGGTCTATTTCTTGCTCAGAGTCCTGTTCACATTAAAATTAGATATGATTTTTTTCTACCCTTTTGTGTTTCCTAAATTTCAGAACCTTTAGATTAGCATGCAATAAATTAATTTACTTTATCTGTGGTTTAGTAATGTTGATAATAGATAAATACTCACTTGTAGCACATTCATAAATGTTTAAACTTTTGGTAATAAGTCTACAAGGTTTACAACAAATCATTGATCCAATACAGTCCACACAGACGGTTAGCATCTCAGGCTAAAAACTGATATGTTGCCAGGAACACAAGAGGAAAAATCTTGCTGGCTGACTGGCCAGGTCCCACATTTTAGTGTGCATATGTGTATGCTGAGTGGGGATTTCCCCTTCACATAGCAGAGATGTTTGCTGGATGAGGATTTGGTGGAAAATAGTGTGTTCTCTATTTGTTACTTATGCATCAAAAAGGATTCAATTAACAAAATATACTGGACATGGTTTAGAGAAATTTTTGCAATCAGTGAATTTCAGAGATACCAAACATTATAAAGTCTTCACGAGTCATAGCTTTTTTTCTTTGTACACCCATCTGCAGCTCTGGCTGGCTTTTCTTGCACTGTGGAATTAAAATGCACACCACCCAGTGCTCGAAGAACGAATAAAATACAGCCTGGTTTGAGAAATATTACCACGTATCATCAGAAAAATGTAGTAATTGGATTAGAATATTGATGCATGTCATTTTTAGACAGTATTTCTGAGTTGAACTGAGAGTTTGGTTTGGCATCTTCTAAAAGGCGCGTGATGATTAAACAAAGTGTTAGAGCTCAGTTGGAAATGGTACACATGTTAGCCCAGCTCACCTCAATCAAATCTTCATAGAACATGTAGTGGAGATTTGAATAACTTTGCTTCTTCTCCCACCAGTCGTTCACATGGTCATACCAGGATCCAAAAACCCCTGAAGCCACAGAACAATACACAAAGGAATGTTTATACAGGAAATGAAATAGTGTGGTCTCTTTGCTGTAAAACTACACTGAACTCACTCTTTCCCTCCATGAAACCCTGCAGATAGCTGCTCCAGTCTCCTGGTTCTGGCTGGATAAGGTTCATGCGGTCAAAGTGGAAATAGGACACTGCATTGTCCTTTGCATTGCGGGCCACATAGACCACCTACAGAAAGAGATAAAACTAATTTATGGTCTGGGAGTTTCATAAATCACATATCTGTGTGGCTATGGGTGTATGTGCAAGACCTTGCAGCGCTGCTCCCAGAAGGACTTTGGTACAAACTGGACTGGTAGATGAGTTTTAATGAGACGAGGAGTGGTGGGAAGCTTGTCTGCCAGGTCTGCACCTGAATTATCAGGAGGATTAGATACCACAGGTTAATATACTAAACATTGTAATTGTCTGATGTATTTTAAAGTGACAGTGGACACGTGATTCAACCTGAAGGTAGAGGAGGTGCGCAGATCTCCAGGAAGGGAACTCTGTCATGAACAGGGATGGATGTCTGACGGTCTGGACTCATGTTCCCAAAATACAGAAGATCTAGGATGTAAGAGACCCACGTGGTTCCTGAGGTTGAAATGGACAAAATGTTTTATGTTTAGCTGTAAACATACAGTGGCTTCCAAAAGTATTCGGCCCCCTTGAACTTTTCCACATTTTGTCACATTACAGCCACAAACATGAATCAATTTTATTGGAATTCCACGTGAAAGACCAACACAAAGTGGTGCACACGTGAGAAGTGGAACGAAAATCATACATGATTCCAAACATTTTTTACAAATAAATAACTGAAAAGTGGGGTGTGTGCACACACAAAAAAATACTATGATTACATAAGCTCCATACTTTTATATACAGATCAGTACCTGCTTTAGGGTAAGTTGCGATAAGAATATCATCCGGTCTTGCTTTGAAGTTCTGTACATTGTCCCAATTGTCAGTGAAGATGTTGGTCATGGAGACTCCATTGAAGTCAAACAGTTGTGGGCGAGGTGGCAGCTCCATCTGTGAGAATGATTTGCCCTTAAAATCAAAGTGTATGTCGTGTTTTCTCCAGTCCTTACTTGTGCAACAACATAAAGCTATGCTTAAAACATTTTTAACAACTGCGTAGGCTGACTTCTCCCCCCACAGATCAGAAGTGATATTTTTAACTTCCATCGGTCTAGAAAACTATGGAACGCCAGGACTGCCATAATGAATTAATTAAATACACCATTAAATAATTAATTAAATGTGGCAATAATTAATTAAAATTGGAATTAATTAATTAAATAAATAGTTATGACACATGTAATTAATTAATTATTGACACATTTAATTAATTATTTATGTATTTCACATTTTAATTAATTATTGACACATTTAATTAATTAATTATTGACACATTTAATTAATTATTTATGTATTTCACATTTTAATTAATTATTGACACATTTCATTAATTATTGACACATTTAATTAATTATTTAATGATATATTTATTTATTTCATTTTGGCAGTCCTGACGCCTGGCTCTCATCATGAAATAATTTTATCTGTCAGCCTCACCCATCAAACTCAGGGGGCGGGGTTAACGCTGATCGAGTCAAAACCATTGCTTTGGCCTGGTGGCCATTGTTTCTAGCACACAACAACCGGCATGTGGAAGCTAACAGAACTGAGCTTTGAAAAACCCTGTTTGTGTGTTACCAAATACCGTTTTAATATTTTTTTTAGCCGAGAATGTAGTGGTTTAATCTTCATGTGTCTGGTCGGTTTGTCAAGATACAGCCTCTTTGCAAAAGTGTTTCGATGATTTCGGAGATGTCTGCCCAGTCTCACGGCAAAGCGTGGGATAGACCCGCTCGCCTCGCAAGCAATCCCACCGACAAAGCGCAGGCCCCGGTACACAGCTGTAGTAACCCCCGCTGACTTCTTTTACTGAGGTTATATTTATCGACGTTTTATTTCCTGATGTTCTTATGTGTCCTACGTGTTTCAGTCGCCAATTCTGAATTATAACTAACATTAAAAACATGTTTAAGGAGGAGAGAGAGCAAATAAATCTGTTTAACATCTGATCTTTGGGTTTTTGTTCAGTAATCAGCGTGACCTGTGTATAAACACATAAAAGAGATAACGTTGGTGTTTCCGTCATGTAGTAACTGCTGGCTTTAACTGTACAAAGGTTGTTCGACACTATGAAACACATACAGACTTCATGATGTTCGGCTAATATTTTTATTGTGAATATTAATCATGCTGACCTCGCTCTGTACACCACGCAGCGAGGTCAGCATATCCACGATATCCTCAGCTCCATGAGTTAACACAAAGTTTCCCAGCTGACTATCTAACTGCCAACTATTCCAGAGACGTGAAAATATACAGCATAAAGAAAAGTGTAAGAGACTCAGCAGCAGATTAGAATAACAGTTATACATTTAATAAATCACCAAATGAATCCAAGAAACGAGCAAACCTGTTCCGACAATTTGAATTTGTATTCCCTCAGCTGCAGACTCGCAGCTGTTTAAATGTTTGAAAAGGAAGATTAGATATAAAAAACGTCAAACATAGACTCAGTCTGCCTTCACATTTGATATGAGGCCAGCACGTATAGTGGCCTCAGCAGGCTATTACTGAAATACACGTGCTATATCATAAACTATGATATAAACAGGGAGGTCCTATTAACATGTTTAGTTTTAAAGGACACCTTCCTGCCTTTAGTCTCATTCATGAGCAGTATTAGTTTTCTTCTAACATCCAGAAGTCTGCACAATGTGTTTCATAGTTTGTAACAAGCCTTTGACAGGTAAACATAACATGACCGAAAAAGCAAAAAAAAAGAAAAAAAAAGAGAGAGAGTGTTGACATAAGAAGAGAAAATTCTCTCAATTATGGAGACAGACAAATGGTTCATTTATGTTTGATGTGTGTTTATTCCTCCCTAAATATCGTCGGTGAAGTTCGCCATGCATGTCAGATTTTCCTGCGCATTTTTATACCTCTGCCAACAGAGAGAGAAAAAAAATCACATTCTAACAGACAGCTGGTGCTTAGAATACAGTTGAATAACTATTAAAAAACAGATGATATTTAGATGATAGTTCAGTCTAACACATGTGCCAGTGAACCATTAAACGTCTGTGAAACTATGCAGTTATGAAACGTAACTTTAACCTCAGCCAAACCGATTTGCTCAGTTGTAAATAAAACAGCGAAGTAAACGTGACCCGACAGACAGAACCTGAGTGAATGAAGTCCAGCGTTTAACCACTGAGAGCTAAAACTCAGCTGAGGTTTGAAAGCTGTGTGCCGGTGATTGGACATCAGCCGCTGATAAAGCTGTTCGCCTATAAAGTGCTCTGTAAGGAAACGAGCTCCAGCAGCTCTGCGCTCGGGGAAAACACTATATTTACTTATCTTGTGCAGAAAAATGCGCTGACATTGCGTTATATCGAGCACCGGCTGCCCAGTTAAACTGTGACTATCACCAGGGCCCTGTTTCAGGAAGCCGGTTTAGTGGAAAAACTGAGTAAGTATACCCTGAGTTAACGAAAACTCTGGGTTTTCGGTTTCACAAAGCGAGTTCAGCTGCAGCCTGAGTGAGTCACTATGACGACACACTCCGTGAAGCTAACCTGCCCCCTAGCAGGTTTACTACAACTAACCCTGACTGTCTCCGCCCCTTTGTCGGAAACCTGACAGTAGGAAGTGTCGGACATGGCGTGCCACTTCCTTGAAGAGCCAGTAGATCGTGAAGCCCAAATTCTCCGCAGGGCTCTCCGCCGGGAGAGAGTGATCAGAGCGCGTTTGGACATTTTATCATTTCCTGATGATTTTCTGTGCGAACGTTACCGTTTCTCAGCACAATCTATAATTTATTTGGATAACATCCTCAGGCCATATATTACGCATGTGACACATCGCGGACATGCTCTCAGTTCATTGCATATTATTTGTATTGCACTTCGGTTTCTTGCAAACGGGAGCTTTCTGTATAATATTGGTGACGCTGAGCACGTTTCCAAGGCTACCGTCTGTCGGGCAGTCAGGAATGTTACAGTTGCACTGAAACGTCTCCTGTACTCGTCTGTGGTGTTCCCCGGTCATAGACCCACAAGATTTATCAAAGAGGGATGCCACAAAATTGCAGGTATCAGGATGAACAAAACTTAATTTATGATGTGGTGATACTTGGACTACTACTTAAATTGCACATTTATTTTCAGGGTTCCCAGGCGTGATTGGCTGTACAGATGGCACTCACATTCCAATCATTGCTCCTTCAGTAAATGAAGGAGACTATGTGAACAGGAAGTCTTTCCACAGCATTAATGTACAGGTACATAGTTCCCTGTAGCATGTCAAACTAACAAATTATTTCATTATAGTAATGGATGCTAATTTGTGTTCTCTGCACTGTGAAGATCATATGTGATGCTGCCAACATTATCACAAATGTGGAAGCCAAGTGGCCAGGCTCTGTCCATGACTCACAAATATTCCGTGAATGTACACTGAGCACAAAATTTGGACATGGTGAGTTGAGAATACTTTAAAATATATAAAGACCAATTGCTTCAGGGACATTTGAACTGAAGTGTACCCTTCTGTCTTAGGAGAGTTCACTGGCTACTTGCTTGGTGATAGGGGGTATCCATGTTTACCCTATTTGCTTACCCCTTACCCTGACCCTGAACCGGGCCCACAGCAGCGATATAATCTGGCTAATTGCAGGACAAGAGCCAGAATTGAAATGACTATCGGAATGCTTAAGGCCCGGTTCCAGTGCCTGCAAAGACTCAGGGTCACCCCAGAAAGGGCATGTGACATTATTGTGGCATGTGTGATTCTTCACAACATTGCCACAATTAGAGGAGAACACTGTCCTTCTGAACCAAACATCAGCAGTGATCCAAACCATGAACATCCTGACCCTCCCACGGACATACAAGATGGAAGAGCAGTCAGAGACACCATATGTCACAATCATTTCTTTTGACCCATCACCTCAACATGTTGAAAGAAGAATAAACAGATTTTTTGTTCAACTGGCTTTATTGGTCGCCTGTATTTCCTGTACACAAAGTATTAAAAGATGTAAACCTCATAAAGTGTCTCTGTTGCTTCCTCCTCTGTAACAGCTGTCAATGTTTCTTCATTATTTTCCTGTAGTAAAGAAATAAACAACATTGCTGTTCTACTGTAAACTCATATAATCTGTGGAGTATTACTCACAACTGCATGTTGGTCTGGCTCAACAGGAGGCTGCACCAGATGCAGTACACCATCACCATCAACTGATAGAATATGAGGTTTATACAGGTCACTTATAACTTACAAGGGACCAAATGGCAATTAACAAACATACCAAGCACCTTACACTTCATTGTCATTATGCTCTCAAAGACAACCAAGGCTGAGGGAAGGCAAGATCAGTCGGAAAATAACTTCACTACAAAATAATCCATTATGGTAAAGAGTTTATCAAATGAATGTGTCGCACTGCAAAGGTGACTGTGAAGAAAGGATGTATGCACATCATGTATTATTTTGAATTTACCCCTTATGTAGGCACTTGTGTCTTGCGGGGTTATTGACTCAGAGGATGTCCCCGCAGAGATGCCTTCGGCCACAGGGCGCCCACTGTTTTGGCTGAGGGCCAACTGCTCAGCCTCTGTGAGTGGTGGTGGTGGAGGACCCCCACCTGTTTTTCGGGCCTCCGCTTTTTTTCTGTTGGCTATAACGGGCCACATTTGAGCATACAGAGTAAGCAAATATGTACTTGTAATGTGCTCAGATAATTTCAATAAGTGCTTACAGAAAGAAAATTAATGTAGCCTCTAACTGCAATTGATTTACATCGGACAAACAGACCAAGCACTATGGCTCATAATACAATTACACCTTACCTGTTTGGACTATATTTTTATATTTCATTTTTACTTGCTGCCAGGCACGTTTGGGGCCTGTTGGGTTGCACCTGCGCTCACATCACATCACAAAATAAAATGTATAAAATAACAAATAAAATAACATATGATAAAATAACGTGTTAAATGGGTGGAAATCCCTCGATCAATGTTTAAATTAACACTCACGCATTGACTCTGTCGGCTATGTTTTGCCATGCATGCTTTTGCAGCTGTGGCTGTGTTACTTTTTTCCGCGGAATTTGCATGTTATCGGCATATGCTGCCATCAGAATTTCGGCCTCAAGCGCTGTGAAATACATTGACCGCGCCTTCTTTCCCTCCGTCTCCATGGTGACTCGCTTAATCTGTGCTCCGCTTATCAGGGCTTTATGTATCCTCGTCCGCGCGCTTCACTTGGGGTTAAAGCAACTCCGCGTTGACTGAACTAATTGTTATCAGCCTTTCTGAAACCGAATATTCCGAGTTGGACAGTTCGGGGTTACTCAACCCTGAGTATCGTTTTTCACTCTGAGTTTTCCAAACCGGCTTCCTGAAACAGGGCCCTGGTAACTAGGCGTGTTTCTTGAATTAGCAGCAGGTGTTAAACAGCTGACAGATGAGGAGGAGGATGCATGCAGGTAAACTGAGGGTCTGTTGAGCTGATCGCTGGTTTCGTGAGAAAAATGTCAGCTCGTTCTTTATGTTACAGAAGCACAGAGACACAAGACCAGGCGGAAAGAGACGATCGTTCGGTGAAAATGAGAATCTGCGAATGCAACATGTGGAACACGGAGAGTGGAATATGTAAACAAACCGGTTAACGTAACCCCCTCGGTGCACTCTGCATGCTAACTGTTAGCAGAGCTAGTGAAATCTCTGAAAACATCTGAGCACTTTTGCAAACATGTTCTATGTTGACAACCTGACCAGACATACGTCGCGACATTCGCGGCTAAAACACTGTTAAAAGTGTAGCTGGTGACAGAAAAACGGGGTATTTTAAAACTACACCACCACCATTGCTGCTTGTGATTTGATCTGCATTCTGGGATAACTGGCTGCCCCAAGTCTACACAAGCAATCGATTTTCTAGGATCGACCTGTTTTGACTTACTTTGCACGGCAACCAATCAAATGTTAGAGAAGCTGCATGGGCAGCGTTAACCCCGCCCCCTGAGTTTGATGGGTGAGGCTGACAGATAAAATTATTTCATGACGAGAGCCAGGCGTCAGGACTGCCAAAATGAAATAAATAAATATATCATTAAATAATTAATTAAATGTGTCAATAATTAATTAAATGTGTCAATAATTAATTAAAATGTGAAATACATAAATAATTAATTAAATGTGTCAATAATTAATTAATTACATGTGTCAATAATTAATTAAAATGTGAAATACATAAATAATTAATTAAATGTGTCAATAATTAATTAATTACATGTGTCATAACTATTTATTTAATTAATTAATTCCAATTTTAATTAATTATTGCCACATTTAATTAATTATTTAATGGTGTATTTAATTAATTCATTATGGCAGTCCTGGCGTTCCATAGAAAACATGATGCTTTTTTGTTCCATAAGAGAGGCACTGGAAGTTAAAAAAAAAGGTCCTTGGGAACTGTCCACATTTAAAAAACTGTTTGTGGGTCTTTGATTGAAATAACAGATTATCTGCAAAAGTAAATCCTTAAATCTGTATTATTTTTAACGGCCAGCAGAGGGAGGTTTTTGGCAGAAAGTGGCACGATAGCACAGAAGTGTAAAAGAAAATCACTCTAATCCTAATATATGCCTTCATTTAACACTTTATGTTATAAAAAAAAAATAATTTAAACAGTATATGCTTCATGCTGTGGACTATTGACTGATTATCATCATGCAGTGGCAGATGTAGCTCTAGCTTGTGACCTCAGGTTTTAAACATCAGAGGTGATGAACAAAATGCTAAACTGGAATTTGCATGTTAAAGGCACCTCTGATATACATTTAATGGCTATGATTCAGTTTAAAGATCAGTTTAAGGATCAGAATCACATCCAGTTTCTCGTTTTAATAACAGATCTCATAATCTGATAAAGTGTAAATCCCAGTGTTAGAGTTTGCTAATCTAAGATTCTGGAGCTGCTGTTTCTGCTTGATCCTGCACCACTAATCAGCTCTACAGTAATTATACCTGTAAGTTCACCAACACCACCTTTGCCACTTTAACCTTTGTGACTGCAGTGTTACTGCTTTTTAGTTTTTATGTTTTTACTAGGACTGCTCCTGCCTCAGCCTTCTGTTGGTTTGCTCACGTGGTTTTGTGTTGCTTTAAACTAACTTAACATTATTTTGAAATTGTGAATATTGGGCATATTGACATGATGCAAGATGGTATAACGAGTCATCAGTAAAATTAAACTAGTAATTGCAATAAAAAAAAATCAGTAGTTAATGTAATAATAATTATTAATTAGTTGATGATTTTAGGGTTAACAGAGATTTATAAAAAATAATAAATAAATAATAAATAACAACTTGCCATACAACCAGAGGTCAAAGTACACACTGCAGCATTGGTAAAACTGAGAAACACAAGAATTACAACATTTTCCTTTCAGCTGTGTTCACCAACCACACTAAGCAAGACACATGGTGAAATTTAAAGAATAACTTAATCAATATTCAAATTAAATAAAAAAAAAAAGAGATAATAAACATTTATATTTATTTTGTTTTCTAGATAAAATAACTTGTATATAAAGTAAAAACCACAGATTTATTGTTGGGGACTAAACATCCTGAAGCTTGCTTACCTTCTTGCGTTACTCCTGCTGACTGACATAATCTTGAAATTGTGAACAAGAGGCGTGACTCGCCGGTTTAACCATTAATTTCAGCAATGACTCAGACATATAGTGAGTGAGCATGAAGTTAGAAAAGTTTGATTTTTCTGGCCATTTACGCCAAACAAAAACAAAAAAGCACCACAGTTTTAAAAGATACACATCTTTCAGTCTAGCATGTTTGTTCTAGTGAATATTACTTGATGTACTACACACTCACCAAGCTGAGTATTTCTGTACTGCGGTTGGGTCTGGATCTTCCAGAAGAAAGAAATCTGTTTGTTGCACAACGTTCACTTAAACACACTGCACAACTTCCTTAGATGTGTGTCTGTGAGTATTGCTGTTCAAACATGAACACAATAGTATACAGTGAGATCAGACCAAAGAAAAAAGCAACAAAACCTGTATGAGTGCACAGGTCTTATGAAAGGCAACACAGTCTGGTTCATTGTTTGGAAGGTGGAGTAGTCGGTCATTTTGTTTTGATTTATATTGTCTAAGGTCACACCGGCTCTGGCTGTTTTCTTTTTCTTCAGCTTATGGAGACAAATCAAGGAAGGAACACAGTCCGCCTATTCTTTCGCCACAGTCCCGTTCACATTGAAAAGTTTCAGCATCAGCCTTGTTTTGAAGAAGTGCAAGAGAGGTTTTCATTATATTTTAAAAGGCTGTATGTAATTATTCTGAACATCCCAACATAACAATAAGAAGATGAGAAGACTGAGAATGCTAGCTCTCTTGGTCTACGTGGCCCGCAATGCAAAGCACTCTTTTCTACTTCTTTTGCTTGATTCATACCAGGTCTGTGTGTTGTGTCTATATTTACAACTCTATTTACCATATACCTTTTTATTCTTTATTTGTTACTGAATGGTTAGTGCAAAAACAGCAAAACGAATGTCAGTTAAATTGTGGTTAATTCTGATGATCCATACATATATTTTTATTTATTTGTTGGGACATGCACACATCTGTTCAATGCTCCATCATGCCTAGCTGGGCTTTTTAATGCCAGACCCAGTAGTATAAATTCAGATAAACCAGATTAAATCTGTTAATTCAATGCTATCAGCAAAAATCGCAAACAGTTTTGGTTATTTTGTTGCACAAAACAGTAAACACACTACTGAACAGCATGCTATCCAAGGATAATAACAATAACAGACATAATAACAATAACAGACATTTTTGCATCTCTTTGAATACAATCAAAATGGGAGCATATCAAATAAAAAAATCAAATTAATTTCAGTTAATACGTTATTTGGCACCATGGTTGTGTGTTGGTTAGCACTGTTGCCTCACCCTATGATAGCTGAGATGGGCTCGAGTCGCCACACAACCTTGAACTGGATAAGCATTATAATATAGGAATACTAATACTACAATAGGGATACTAATTAATCTGTCTCAACACTTGATTTATCCTCAACTAGTTAACTTCAGAGCTCCATCACGCTCAGCCAGGGCTCTAAATTTCACAGCGAAACTTTAGATCAGGATTCTTCATCTTCTTCTTGTAGTCTTCATCAAACTGCTCATTCTGAGCCACAGTGAAGTGGTTCTTCCAGTCACCAACTTTCCCTGGAGAAAGAGAACATTCAGAGTGTTTGATCAATCCCACAGTCATACTTGTCCTGTACGCTCATGCTCCACGACACACCCACCTAACACTCCTTCAACATTAAGTGTTCGTGTGTGTCATGTGTCATTAGTGGGTGAAAGTGAGTGAGTAAATGGTCTGTGTGTGTGTGTGTGTGTGTGTGTGTGTGTGTGTGTGTGTGTGTGTGTGTGTGTGTGTGTGTGTGTGTGTGTGTGTGTGGCTGGGGCTGGGGCTGGCACCACAGTTCATTTAGATCACAATTCTGATCACAAAAGCTGCCAGACGGGACAGGGTGTAAGAAAAAGTGTATTTGATCAGCACTACTGGACTGCGCAAATACTGAGAAACAAATGTTGCCCAGCAGGCAGTTGTACCTTTTCTCATGAAAGGAGACACCTCTTGGTTCATCACAGGAACTGTGGAATAGTTGGTCATCTTGTTTTGTTTCATGCTGTCAAACGTCACACTGGCTCTGACTCTTTCCTTCTCTTCAACTGAAGGAGACAAACCAAGGAAGGAACACAGTCGGTCTATTTCTTTTTCATAGTCCTGTTAACATCAATATTGAAAATATGAATAAGTTTAGAAGGGACAGTTCACTCCAACATGGAATGTATGTTTTTTTTTCTTCTGCTCTCTAGTGCTATTTATTCATAGCACTAGGGAAAACATAAATTGACATGTGAAAACACATTTTAGTTGTCTGTGTCTTTGTTCATTCTCTGTGACTTTTCAATTTAAAGACGTCAGACTTTGACCATTCTTTGTATTTTATTTATTATTATTAAACCTCGGATCTGAGGTTTTCTTTTTTTGCAGTTTATGCATCAGAAACAATTCAGCGAACTACAGTTTTCAGACATAACCCAATCTTTGCCAGATCAAATATGCAGATTTTCAAAATTAAGATTTCCATACCAAACAGGTCAGGGGCTGGGTTAACAATAAACGCCTATCGATTGGTTAGGCGGGCGGTTAAGGATAGAGACAGAAATGTATTAACAAGTGAGGAGAATATGCAGAGTTAATGAATGAGGAGAAGAGAGGAAGGAGATTGGATTGAGGACTTATAGTGAATCAGGACATGCAGAAGAAGTAGTGCATCTATGAAGTGGATGAAGAGTGGAAAGGCAGGTGGTCCAGATGACATACCTGTGGAGGTATGGAGATGTCTACAAGAGAGAGGAGTGGACTTTTTAATCAAATTGTTTAACATCCTGGAGAATGAGAGTTGCCTGAGAAATGGAGAAGATGTGTTTTCAAGAACAAAGGGATGTACAGAGCTGTGGTAACTACAGAGGGATAAAGTTAATGATCCATAGCATGAACATATGGGAAAGAGTGACTGAAGCTAGATTAAGAAGAGAGGTGGCGATCAACGAGCAGCAGTGAGAGCAGCAGACAGAGCACTACAGATGTAATGTTTGCTTGGAGAGTGTAGAGAAGGTCAAAAGTAGTTGCTCTGTATCTTTGTGGATGTGGAGAGGGCATATGTGGGAGACAAGAGAGGAACTGTGGTACTCTATGAGGAATTCAGGGGAGTAGTTTGTGAGGGTGGTGCACAACATTTATGAGGACAGTAAGTCGGTCAGTAGGTGTGAGAAATAGGTTCAAGATGCAAATTATTTCAGGGACTGACTTTGTGCCACTTTTTGTTTGCAATGGATGACACAGTGGATCATCTCCCCTATCCCTAGCATCCTCCTCTATCATACACATATGTCCTCTTTTACTAAATCCATGAATACTCTTTCTGGTTTTCACATTTTCCTCCTGCCTTGCAGCCTCATATTTAACATCCTTTGTTATATGATAATTTTAAATATTAAGATCTCTGTCAAAAATGGCACACATGTTAGCCAAACTTACTGTACCTCAATCAAATCTTCATAGAACATGTAGTGAAAATTTGAATGAGTTTGTTTCTTCTCCCACCAGCCGTTCACATGGTCATACCACGATCCAAAAACCTCTGCAGACACAGAACAACACACAAAGGAATGTTTATACAGGAAATGTGATAATATGTTTTGTCCTTAACACTAAAAATAAATTAAACTCACTCTTTCCCTCCATGAAGTCCTGCAGGAAGGTGCTCCAGTCTCCTGGTTCTGGCATGCCACTGTTCATGCGTTCAAAGTGAAAATAGGACACTGCATTGTCTTTTGCATTGCGGGCCACATAGACCACCTACAAAAAGAGGAAACGCTGAATTATACTCTGTGGGTTTCATAAATCCCATGTCTCTATGACTACAGGTATGTGTGCTTTTACCCTGCAGCGCTGCTCCCAGAAGGACTTTGGTACAAACTGGACTGGAAGATGAGTTTTAATGAGACGAGGAGTGGTGGGAAGTTTGTCTGCCAAATCGGTACCTGAGTAAGGTAGAGATAAGAAGGAACCGTTTGCAACAGAACATGCAAAGATAGATTTCTTTATAGACCACAGATCAACAACATGAATTGCCCAAACATTGTGTTTTTGAGGTGCTATGACTAACTTAACAGATTTACACACCAATAAAACTGCCAGAACCATCACAAAGCTATTGAACAAGGCTGTATTTGTAGTTGTAACTATTTGTAACCTGATTCAGAATGTTTTTTGAATTTCCTTTTGACTGAACAGTTCTAATGACAAATAAGTACCAAAGTGAAATTAGGACATTGAGCTTTTGGATCTGGTCTAATACAAATATGGCTAATTGAAGGTGGTCACAAGATTCAACCTGAAGGTAGAAAAGGTACGTAGAGCTCCAGAAAGGGCACTCTGTCATGAAGAGGGATGGATGTCTGACGAGCTGGACCCATGTGCCCAAAATAAAGAAGATCTATGATGTAAGAGACCCATGTGGTTCCTGGGTGCGAAACAGATAAATGCATATTGTTTGGTGTGATATCAGCACATGATGATATAAGCCCCATAATCCAAATGAACACAGTCAGATAGCATCCTTATAGTGTCTTTCAGCCAATGCACACTGTAAAGTCGGAAACCTATTAACTTGCACGTTAACATTAAAATGGGAAAATGTTATTTAAAAAGCACTAACAATTTTATAGCCTAAGTAAGTAACTAACTAACTAACAAACCTGCTTTAGGGTACGTAGCGATAACAATATCATCTGGTCTTGCTTTGAAGTTCTGTACGTTGTCCCAGTTGTCAGTGAAAGCGTTGGTCATGGAGACTCCATGGAAGTCAAACAGTTCTGGCCGATGTAGCCCCTCCATCTGTGAGAATTACTTGTTTTTAAAATGAAGTTGTCTTTCATGTTTTCCCCATCCTTCTGTTACTTGCACGGTAACTTATGTTTTGCAACCTCTGGTTTTTAAAACCAGAGTTGATGACTATGCTGAAACTAGAAGTTTCATCGGGACTCTTTCGGTCACACACTGTTGCAGCTCATCTGTGATTTAAAGTCATGGAAGAATCCAGGTGCTTGATTTGGTTTCTTCTTTTAATAAGAGATCTGATGAAGGTCTGCATTAATCTATTAATTCAACATTCTGGAGTTGCTGTCTCTGCTGTTTGTTTGGTTGTTGTTTCCAGGTTTAGTGAAGACGATTTGTTCCTGCACCACTAATAAGTCCTACTGAAATTATACCTCTAACTTACCATCATCACCTTTGCCAGTTTAACCTTTGCAACTGTAGTGTTTTCTTTTTTATGAGAGCATTTATGTTTTTAGTATTCACTTTCTGATTGCAGTTTGGACCTTGTCTGTCTGGATTCTGCCTGAGCTTTGTGTTGCTCACCTTGTTTTTTTGTTTGTTGTACTAGCTTAATAAAACTCTGAATAATATTAACATTGCTCTGTGAATATCGGTCATGTTAGTCACAAAGAGGTTCATTCAAGTAAGTGCAAAAACAGTCAGCTGACAGTACATGATAAAAAACAAGATGCAGTCCAGCATTGGTAGAATCAGGAAACACCAGAATTACAACATTTGCCCTCCAGCTGAGTTCTCTAACCACAATGAATAAGACACATTTATTTCATTCGTTACATTTTAGTGTTTAAGTATTTAAAACAAGGACATTTTAATGCAAACAAAATATTTTTGTAAAGTAAAGGCAGAGATTTAATGTTGGTAACACATGATTACAAAGCTTGCTTACCATCTAGGATCACTCCTACCAACTAACGTAATCCTGAAATTGTGAAGAGGGCACGTGACTCGACGGTTTAATCATTAATTTCAGCAATGACTCAGACCTAAAGTGAAGGAGTTCAGTATTTGCTCAGTATATTTGGACCAAACTTTAGAAGGATAAGGTTAGAAGTTAGAAAAATAACATTTTTATTACTGTTCATTAACATGTCAAATGAAAAAGCAAAAATGCAGCACATTTAAAACATATACATCAGACAGCATGGCATGTGTATTCTGTTGAATATTGTTCAAAGTCACGTGTAAGCATTTTTTGTCTTCCAAACAAAAGACCATTGTTATTCACTGGAACACACCGCACCATTTTCTGAAATGTGTGCATTTATACTGATCCAGTGCTATGAAGTCAGATAAGCTAGGTTCATTCAACTCGACCAAAATAAATAAATCAATAATGAACAGGGTGCAGGCTGGATTGATTGTTTTGCTGTACAAAAGAGTAAACACAGCAATAACCTGCACATCGATGACAGAAGAATAAAAACACAAGTCTTTTAACAGAATTAAAACGGCTGTGTTTAATAAAAATGAAATCCAACATACAACAGCAGCCTACTATCTCTACACAGCTGAGAGCTGCTTGCCATAACTGTGTGAATGTAAAAAGTTTTCTGCTTCTCTTTCTTGATTTATACCAGACCTATGATTCTATATAGGCAACATTCCCACATTACACTTTATGTGTGGCCAAATTATTAAGTACTGGAACATATTCATTTGAGAAATAAACAAAGTTTAGTTTATTCAGGTAGTGTAGTTTTTAAGTTGAGGATAAATGTTTTTTAAGCTGGGAAATTACACAGAATGAACTCTGGTTCCTGTGTGGATTCGCTCCTGGTACTCCAGCTTCTTCCCACCGTCATGCCCAGCTGGGTCTCTTAATTTCAAACCCAGTAGCATAAAGTCAGACAAACTAACCATTAACAATCAGTTAGTTAAATATGTTCAGTAAAAATGACACATGTTCCTTCATCCTCCTTTTTCTTAACCTCCTAAGACCCAAACTCTTTCATGGCATGCATTTTTAATTTCTCTTTGCTATTTGGGCTGATTGGGACCTGATGAATGTAAAAACAAAGGATTAGCTGATTTTTTTTTTTTTTACCTGATTTTTGTTTTTGAGAAAAATGGGATCCTCATAAGAGGACATTCATTTTAAATTTCAATAGAACAGTGGCAGTATAATGTCCTCATTAGTAGATATCAGGCCCTTTGTAGAGCAAAATTTAGTAGTTTGGTCTCCACAACCCGAAATGTGATGTCCACAAATGTGGATGCCAGGTCCTGGGAGGTTAAGCTGATACAGTGGGGCAAAAAAGTATTTAGTCAGCCACCGATTGTGCAAGTTTCCCCACTTAAAATGATGACAGAGGTCAGTAATTTGCACCAGAGGTACACTTCAACTGTGAGAGACAGAATGTGAAAAAAAAATCCATGAATTCACATGGTAGGATTTGTAAAGAATTTATTCGTAAATTAGGGTGGAAAATAAGTATTTGGTCACCTCAAACATGGAAAATCTCTGGCTCTCACAGACCTGTAACGTCTTCTGTAAGAAGCTTTTCTGTCCCCCACTCGTTACCTGTATGAATGGCACCTGTTTGAACTCATCATCTGTTTAAAAGACACCTGTCCACAGCCTCAAACAGTCAGACTCCAAACTCCGCCATGGCCAAGACCAAAGAGCTTTCGAAGGACACCAGGAAAAGCATTGTAGACCTGCACCAGACTGGGAAGAGTGAATCTACAATAGGCAAGCAGCTTGGTGTAAAAAAATCAACTGTGGGAGCAATCATCAGAAAATGGAAGACATACAAGACCACTGATAATCTCCCTCGATCTGGGGCTCCACGCAAGATTGACTGATTGATTGATTGGTAATTTATTTCAACATGTGAACAATATACAAGTACATTTAGAAAAGAAATAAGAGAGAAAAAAAATATACTATACAAATTACATACAAAAAAACATTCTGATTAATTTACATGTTGAAAGGGAGTGGGAAGAAGTATACACTTATTTAATCCCACCCCTGTCCCATAAATTATCAGTGAATATTTAGTCAGCTTCCTTACTGATATAATTTGTAATAAAAATAGTGAACAGATTTCTGATATACTATATACTATAATATCACATCATGAATTTTTTGTTTGTTTGTTTTTAAATAGAGACATTCACTTAATTTAAATATTTTCCTTTTCTTTATAGATCGAGAAGATCATATTTTTATAACTCTTTTTGAACAGTTTTATGTTTGGACATTGCTTTAATTCCATATTCAGTTTGTTCCATAGTTTCACTCCTTGAACAGAAACACAAAAGCCTTTTCTTGTAGTACGTATCTTCATTGTTTTGAAGTTACAAAAACCCCTTAAATTATAACTTCCTTCTTTCAAAAAAACATACTCTGAATATTACCTGGCAGTTCTTTATTTTTTGCTTTGAATAGAATTTGTGCTGTTTGGAATTTCACTATATCGTCAATTTTCAATATTTCAGACTGCAAAAATAGTGAGTTTGTATGTTCCCTATAACCTGCATTGTGGATGATTCGAATTGCTTTCTTTTGAAGAGTAAAAAGTGAATGTAATGTGGTTTTATAGTTATTGCCCCAGACCTCTGCACAATAGCTTAAGTATGGTGAAACCAGTGAACAGTAGAGAATATGAAGTGATGTTCTGTCGAATACCTGTTTTGCCTTGTTTAGTACTGCAATGCTTCGTGATACTTTGGAATGAATATATCTTACGTGAGCTCTCCAGTTAAGTTTTTCATCTATTATTACCCCCAGAAATTTATTTTCACTGACTCTTTCAATATCAACACCATTTATTTGAATCTTTGCATTTGTATTTAAACTACTATTTCCAAATAACATCAGTTTAGATTTATTCAAATGTAATGATAATTTGTTTTTATCAAGCCAGAACTTCACTTTACTTATTTCATTAGTCATATCCTCCAATAAATTCTGCAGATCATCACCAGAGCAAAAAATGTTTGTATCGTCAGCAAAGAGAACCATTTTTAATACTTTGGACACTTTACAGATGTCGTTAATGTACAAGTTGAAGAATTTTGGACCCAAAACTGACCCTTGGGGTACACCACAAGCAATGTCCATACATAAGGAGCAACCACCATTTATTTTCACAAACTGCTTTCTGTCACTTAAATAACTCCGGACCCAATTTAAAACTACCCCTCTGACACCATAACGTTCCAGTTTTCTTATTAATATATCATGATCTATAGTGTCAAATGCCTTTGTCAAGTCTATGAATAACCCGTGGGGTCAAAATGATCATGAGAATGGTGAATGGTGAGCAAAGATCCCAGAACCACATGGGGGGACCTGGTGAATGACCTGCAGAGAGCTGGGACCAAAGTAACAAAGGTCACCATCAGTAACACACTACAACGGCAGGGAATCAAATCCCGCAGTGCCAGACGTGTTCCGCTGCTGAAGCAAGTGCATGTCCAGGCCCGTCTGAAGTTTGCCAGAGAGCACATGGATGATACAGCAGAGGATTGGGAGAATGTCATGTGGTCAGATGAAACCAAAGTAGAACTTTTTGGTATAAACTCAACTCGTCGTGTTTGGAGGAAGAAGAATACTGAGTTGCATCCTAAGAACACCATACCTACTGTGAAGCATGGGGGTGGAAACATCATGCTATGGGGCTGTTTTTCTGCCAAGGGGACAGGACGACTGATCCGTGTTAAGGACAGAATGAATGGGGCCATGTATCGTGAGATTTTGAGCCAAAACCTCCTTCCATCAGTGAGAACTTTGAAGATGAAACGAGGCTGGGTCTTCCAACATGACAATGATCCAAAACACACCGCCCGGGCAACAAAGGAGTGGCTCCGTGAGAAGCATTTGAAAGTCCTGGAGTGGCCTAGCCAGTCTCCAGACCTCAACCCCATAGAAAATCTGTGGCGAGAGTTGAAAGTCCGTGTTGCTCGGCGACAGCCCCAAAACATCACTGCTCTCGAGAAGATCTGCATGGAGGAATGGGCCAAAATACCAGCTACTGTGTGTGCAAACCTGGTAAAGACCTATAGTAAACGTTTGACCTCTGTTATTGCCAACAAAGGTTATGTTACAAAGTATTGAGTTGTATTTTTGTTATTGACCAAATACTTATTTTCCACCCTGATTTACGAATAAATTCTTTACAAATCCTACCATGTGGATTCATGGATTTTTTTTTTCACATTCTGTCTCTCACAGTTGAAGTGTACCTCTGGTGCAAATTACTGACCTCTGTCATCATTTTAGGTGGGGGAACTTGCACAATCAGTGGCTGACTAAATACTTTTTTGCCCCACTGTAGATAGCCAACAGCACCACAATGTAAGAGAATTCAGTTGTTCAGGCTTAATATTTGATTTATTCTTAACTATTTAATTGCATATCACTTCTCAGCTCTAGCCCCCTCTTTGAATTTCACAGCGAAACTTCAAATCAGGATTCTTCATCTTCTTCTTGTAGTCTTCATCAAACTGCTCATTCTGAGCCACAGTGAAGTGGTTCTTCCAGTCACCAACTTTTCCTGGAGAAGGAGAACATTCAAAGTATTTGATTATCCTAATAATAAACTGAACATATATTGGTGCCTATACTGAGAAAAAACTAAAATTTCCCAGCAGGCAGTTGTACCTTTTCTCATAAAAGGAGAAACCTCGTGGTTCAGCTTGCGAGCTGTGGAATAGTTGGTCATCTTGTTTTGCTTCATGCTGTCAAATGTCACACTGGCTCTGATTCTTTCCTTCTCTTCAGCTGATGGAGACAAACCAAGGAAGGAACACAGTCGGTCTATTTCTTTTTCATAGTCCTGTTCACATAAATGAAAATATGAATGAGTTTAAAAGAGATGTTTCATCTCTAAATTTTATTAATTTTTCTTCTTTTGGTCTGTAGTAAATTTGGTGTAAGAATCTCTCCTTGGGAGATATTAGGATTTTACAGACTTCTCTTTCAATATGTGACAATTTTGATTTTGATTTTTTTTTTATGCATCTTAAAATTTTAAACCTTCGAGATTAACAAAAAAACACAGATTTCATTTATGAGTTTCTTTATTTTCTATGAATTTTCAAATTGAAGATGTCAAATTTGATCTTTTTTTTCTTAATTATTAGTAATGATGGCAATGAATAAATGCTCACTTGTAGCTGGTTAATGTTTAACTGATACTACATCTACAAGGTTTACTACAAACCATTGATCAATCACAGTCCACAGAGCCACAGGCTATTACCTCAGGCCAAAAACTGAAAAAAATGCACCATTACCAAAGAGGCAAATTTCATTAACTGGCTATTTTGCACCGTTATGCATGTGTGCATGTGTTGTGATAAAATAATGTCCTCTTTATTTGAAGTTTATGTATCAGAAACAGATAATGAGCACTACATTTCTTTGACATTTCTTCCTTTCTTCCTCCACTGTATTTGATATCTGGGTGGGCAGCAGAACACCACCAGGTCATCTTCACCTCAGTGATGGTAATCAGACTTTCATTGTTAGAATTCTGCACTTAGTTTCCTATGAATCAATATTGTGTTCTCTCTGCTGTAGCCACTTCATTCCTCATCTGGATTCCTATTCTATGCTCTGTCTGGGACTTTGAGGATTTCTGTCCTGCCTTCAGTCCCATCAATACCTGTAACCTGTAAAAGGACTTACTGGAGCTGGAACACTCACCTGCTTGCTAGAAGGATCTTGCTGGAAAGGATGTGTAGCAGGTGAGGATGATTAAGTATCGGTATCGAGATGGAACTGTACTAACAAATAAAGATTGTGTGTGGAAAAGTGTAAGGAGTTCTCCGAGGAGTTGATGAACGAAGAATATGAGAGGTAGCGGACAGATGGAAAACAGGTAGTGAATCAGGAAGTTCAGAGGATTAGTGAGGAGGAAGCAAGAACTGCTATGAAGAGTGAAAATGTGGTTGATGCAGATGACATAACTGTCAGTCAGCACACGTTAGCCAAACTCGGTGCTGTACCTCAATCAAATCTTCATAGAACATGTAGTGAAAATCTGAATAAGTTTGCTTCTTCTCCCACCAGCCGTTCACATGGTCATACCACGATCCATAAACCCCTGCAGACACAGAACAACACACAAAGGAACGTTAACATGGGAAATATGATGATATTATTTTTCCTTTACACTGAAACTAAACAGAACTCACTCTTTCCCTCCATGAAGTCCTGCAGAAATGTGCTCCAGTCTCCTGGTTCTGGCAGGGCACTGTTCATGCAGTTAAAGTGGAAATAGGACACTACATTGTCTTTTGCATTGCGGGCCATATAAACCACCTACAGAAAGAGGCAAAACTAAATTATGCTCTGTGGGTTTCATAAATCCCATGTCTCTATTTCTACAGGTTTGCATGATTTTTACCCTGCAGCGCTGCTCCCAGAAGGACTTTGGTACAAACTGGACTGGTAGATGAGTTTTAATGAGACGAGGAGTGGTGGGAAGCTTGTCTGCTAAATCGGTACCTGAGTAAGGTAGAGATAAGAAGGAATCATTTGCAATCAAGCTTGTCTGCCAAGTCTTTCCCTAAATGATAAGAAGGAGTAACTTGTAACTGTTAAAATGCAATGATTGGCTTTTTTATTATAGCATAGATCAACAACATTAATTACTACACATTATACTATACTACCTTATACTACATTATATTATAACTAACTCTGACAAAACGTGTCACAAAATGATGGCATGCAAGCAAAACAGATGTCAGACAAAAAGACTGAACCTATTTCAAACATTTTTGGAATATTTTTCTGTCTGAACAGTTCTAATGATACCTTAATGTACAAGTACACCAAAGTGAAACTAACTTTTGGTTCTGACTTAATACAAATATGGCTAATTGAAGGTGGTCACAAGATTCAACCTAAAGGTTGAGAAGGTACAGAAATCTCCAGGAAGGGCACTCTTTCATGAAGAGGGATGGATGTCTGATGATCCGGATCCATGTTCTCAAAATACAGAAGATCTATGATGTAAGAGATCCATGTGGTTCCTGAGGTTGAAACAGATAGATGCATATTGTTCAGTGGGATACCAAACTATGAAGATATAAGCTCCATAACCCAAATTAAGACACTCAGCATCATTTTAGTATTTTTCAGGTCAACACTGAACTCGTGGATGCATAGTGTTTAGTGGGAATCCTATGAACTCAGACACCAACATTAAAATTATTTTTTAACAAAAAAAGTTATTTTATAATTAGATAAGCTCCACACTCTTGCACACACCACATCAGTACCTGCTTTAGGGTACGTAGAGATAAGAATATCATCTGGTCTTGCTTTGAAGTTCTGTATGTTGTCCCAGTTGTCAGTGATGACGTTGAGCATGGAGACTCCATGGAAGTCAAACATTTCTGGTCGACGTGGCACCTCCATCTGTAAGACTGATTATTTTAAAAGTCTTTCATGTTTTCTCCAGTCCTAAAAAACGATGAAATTGCAAACTGGATGTTTCATGATGGTTGATGGCTGTGATTCAGTTTGTAGGGATAGATTTTATAGGGACGCCCTCTTTTGGTCACACCTGCTGTCCTGTTGTCAGGGTTTAAGGCAGGTTGACCGGTGGTTCTTTTCCTCACAGGTCTAAAGAATTGATATACATATCATGACATCTGTTGGGGCTCATCTTGTCCTTTTTGTTTGGCATTGCAGTGTTGCTGGTCTGCACACCTAATCAGTCAGACTGTCAGGATGCTGAATTCTCTCCCTGCTCTGTCCCTCTCCAGTCTGACACACACAGAACTACAGACCTGCATCCACCTCTCCCCTCTTAACCCTGCCCACCCCCAGGACATACAAAACTCTCAACCTCCACCATCGCCCCTCACTGACTCCCCCACCCCACTTGCACACAAACTCTTGCCCACAAGCACTCTGACTGTGCTGGACACTGTTTTGTATTGTATTGTGTTGTACATAAGACTTATTTTAATCTTTATATTGTTTTAGTGTACACCGAGGGCTGTGGGAGCATTGAAACTTCAAATTCCTGTGTATGACCTGTGCATATGGTTTTTGACAATAAAGCTGACTTTGATGTAAATTTTTAGAAATGTAGTTCAAAGTTCATTTGAATTGCTTCATTCAAGTAAGTGCAAAAACAGTCAGCTGCCAGTACGAAAAGGATGACTAATTACGACATGTGCACTGCAGCATTGGTAGAATCTGTAAACACCAAAATTACAACATTTCACCTCCATCACTCTGATTCAGACACACAGTAACATTTACTGAATGTATTTTAAACAGAACATGTTTAATTCCTTTACAAATTTTTGTAAAGTAAAAACACATTAGATTGTTGGTAACACAAGATTATGAAGCTTACTTACCTTCTAGGATCACTCCTACCAACTGACATACATGATTTTAATCTTACAGAGAATGTGATGATTTTATGGATAATTAAAGTCAGTCATATATCCACAAACACAACAAGCTGAAAGTCAGTGATGCTGCTCGGTTTGCAGTCCTGAATATCACGGCACAAGCAGGATTCACTGGACTGTTAATGTTAGCTATGTTATATTGCTGCCTCTGTTCGGTGGTGTCGAGCCAAACGGACTTTAACGTGTGTTTGAACGAGCTGACGGTTCACTCGTTAAGCTGAAAGAAAGATGCTTTAATCACAGGAGTCACACATGTGTCCACTGTACCATCTGGGAACTCTTGTTTAGCACTCGTAATAACACAAACACTAAATCCTCCTGTTTGTAGCAGTGTATACACCTGAGACTGTCACCTGTCTGTCTGTCCTGCACTCTCTCTCCTTTTCTTTCTCTCTGATTGTGTAATAAAAGTACGAACATGTATTTATAAGTCACACTTGAGTTTGAATCCTGCAGCTTATCACACATTTGATTTCCATGTGTGACAACTGCAAGTGTCCAGAGTGAGGACAGTGAGGACCCACTGCTGCACATCATCTGTGAGGCTTTGCAACCCCTGATGATCCACCAGGACAAACTCAGCAGTGTGTGAGGAAGAGGAGGAGGAAGAGCCAGCAGCAGCTGACAGATGGAGAGAATAGACAGACTGTTCCCTGTTTGTGAAGGACTGCTAGAAAAGTTTAAAATAACTAATTGTCTGTCCTGAATCAGTCTTATTAGGTGATGTTAAAATAATTTTATAATTCCAGTGTTTTCAGTGTGGGAGTAAGTACTCAGGGCCTTCAAGATACACACTATGAAAGGCAGCAACAAGTTTAATATTCAGAAACCTAAAGTATGTATCAGCAGCAGAATGGAGCTAAAAATAAATGCCCCTGTTTGTTTCAGTTCTATGAAGCTGTGAGTATTTTGGATTAGTAGCACTGCTGTGTTTGTTGCATCATATTGCTGTAATTGTTTATGTGCTTTATATATTCTGAGGTAAGTTGATCTATAGTGTTACATTATATTCTATAAGGATGTTATGTGTTTGTATACTTTCTGCCCAGTTTGACCCATTTAGCAGAAGTCAGCCTGTTTAAGGCTCTGATATCTATTCTGTATGACTGAAAGCAGTTATGACATGGTCTGATTTTCTCACCCAATAAAGGAATATTTAATATATCAGTCTACTCTTCATTTTATCAGAAACAGTTATCACAGCTTGTACATTTTCTTTTTATACTTATATGTAAGCATTGAGCCAAATTTAGTAATGCCAACATACTGAAAGAACAATATTTGTCTCATATATATGATATATCTATATATACACTGTCAAAGATACTTGTCTTTGAGTAAAGATTTAAGGTGATAAGAAATATAAATAACTGCAACTTGAATCTTTATTGATGCTCATTGAATGACACAGAGTTCAAGCACACTGCCGTAATGACTAGTAATGATTAATATAACTATAATATTGGCCATATTATATTTACATTACCAAAGTAAGATGACTGTAGTCTCATGAACAACATGAGCTAATTGTTATTTACTTATTTAATCTTAAAATGACTGTTCAGTACAGAAATAAGGCCCAGCAATTATGTTTTTATTGTCCCGTGGTCTCAGCCTCAGATACTTATCAAATCACACAGCGCTCATGTAAAAACAAATAAAATATTTTCGCCTTCATTCGTGAAAAACAATGCTGTATGAAACTTTTCCAGCGGATAGTATCATGGTTGCTAGGCAACCTGGGCAGCGCGACGTAGGCTAGACCGTCCCATTTCATAAGCCTACAAGCCCCGCAGTTCCAGCCTTAGCGGTCTTTGAGTATGCGGGCCTTGTGGACCGTTAAGGCTGCGTACTTTAAGGCTGCAGACCCTGAATTGGGATACAGCCATAGTAGTCGTGGTAAGCCAATCACATGACCACTTCAAGATGACAAAGCAACAAGGTGATATATACCAGTTTTTAAATTGTGTTGATAGGCCACGTGAAACCAGAGTCATATACACCTTGTAACACCTTGTGGTTCATCACATGAACTGTCATTTTATTTTAATTTGTATACTGGTTCTGACATTTTCCTTCCCCAAAAGGAAGGATACCCATTGGTCTATTTCTCTTTAAAAGTCTTGTTGACATTAATAAGTACTCTTCAAATAAAAAAAAAATGGATTTCATAAAAAAAAGTATTACACTCTCAACAAAACCTTATTGCAAAAATATTTTTAATTACAAATAAAAAAAATTATAAATCTTTTAGAAACTGCAATTTCAATGGATTCAATAATCTAAATACAAATATAGCTTTCTTTCTAAAATTTAAAATGAAGTTTTCACTAAATATTCTTCAGTGATAAAACAACTGTGTCCAGTTGAATTGAATCAATGTTTTGAGGTTAAAGAAAGAGTTATTAGATGTTAAAATACTCCCTAATGCTGAGGGAAAGTAAAGGTCCTTCCAATGTATATGTAAAACTGACCCTTTTCATGAGTATTAGTGCCCTAACGAATTTTTACATCATTCCCTGAACACCTAGACTTTTGTTTGTTGTTTGCCTTTTTAATTTCTCCTATTTGAGTTTAGTTGGATCTTGTAAGAATAAAACTATGAATCGCCTTTAAACAGAAAGTGGTTTTAAAAAGGTGTGCTGATATGAGGATAATGGGTTAACTTTACAGCATACCACAAAGTTGCCATTATTTAACAAAGTTTAAAACATGTTACTGAGCAGAATGAAGGTGCAGAAAAGCCAAAAGTATAATATCCATATACGATAACACACGGTGTCAGATAAATCATACCTGACCATCATTTTTTAAAGAATGGAAGCTATCATATATAAGTTGGTACTGTTTCTGGAAATTGTTCTGTCGAATTTATCATTTCTGCAGGACAGCTCAGGGTTGTGAACTCTGCCACAGCTCTCTATCACCTACCTGAAATTTAGTTTGTTTAAATTTCATATCAAATTTGGCTTATTTCTTAACTATTTAATCACATATCAGTGCAGAGTTCCATCACACCCAGCTGGGGATCTAAATTTCATAACGAAACTTTAGATCAGGATTCTTCATTTTCTGCTTGTAGTCTTCATCAAACTGTTCATTCTGGGCCACAGTGAAGTGGTTCTTCCAGTCACCAACTTTTCCTGAAGAAACAGAGAAAATAATTCAGGTTATTTGATCAACCTATTCATAAATGCAGTACACAGTTCTCAGAAGAAACACAGAGGGGAACAAAACAACTTTTAGGTTTAGACATTTATACCTTTTCTCATGAAAGGAGATATAGTCTGGTTCATTGAATCGAAGGTGGAGTAGTTGGTCATTTTATTTTGTTTCATATTGTCAAAAGTCACGCTGGCTTTGACTCTTTCCTTCTCTTCAGGTGATGGAGACAAACTAAGGAAGGAACACAGTCGGTCTATTTCTCGTCCACAGTCCTGTGTGAAGTGTTATTTTATATTTCATTTATATGTTCTTCAAAGAAAATGATACAAAGGCAAAGAATTTGAAGTTAAAATAACAACTGCATAATGTTTCTTTTGGTAAACATAGAAAGCGAGTCCCACAGACTAGAACACCAGACGAAGGCTAAGTATTTCCTAAAAGCTATTTAATCTTTCAGCAAGGGCAACGTGTTTATTAACAAACTCAAGACACTTTTTAATGTAATGAGCTTTGTTGTAAATGGCATTCTTTAGCACAGCTCATGATACCTCAATCAAATCTTCATAGAACATGTAGTGAAAATTTGAATAAGTCTGCTTCTTCTCACACCAGCCGTTCACATGGTCATACCACGATCCAAAAACCACTACAAACACACAACAAAACACAACAGAGTGTTTACATGAGAAATAAAATGAAAACAATGTCTCTTCTTTCTACAGTAAAACTAAACTGAACTCACTCTTCCCCTCCATGAAGTTCTGCAGGAAGGTGCTCCATTTCCCCGGTTCTGGCATACCACTGTCCATGCGTTCAAAATGGAAGTAGGACACTGCATTGTCTTTTGCATTGCGGGCCACGTAGACTACCTGCAGAACCAGACAACAACAAGTTCTAATCTGTTTCATAAATCCCATGTCTCTATGGTTACAGGTATATATGCATTTTACCCTGCAGCGCTGCTCCCAGAAGGACTTTGGTACAAACTGGACTGGTAGATGAGTTTTAATGAGACGAGGAGTGGTGGGAAGTTTGTCTGCCAAGTCTGTACCTGTAAGGTAAGAATGATTGGTTTGCCCCTAATAAGTTGGACTTTTCTAGATGTCAGAGGTCAACATGGCTAAAAGGCCAACATTTTAAGGCACTTTCGAGTGAGTTTGCAAACAATTTTGAGTGTCTAATAACCAAATAGATTTGAAAAATAACCAAATATCAAGCAAAAAAAAAATTATATCACTCTGTTTAGACAACAGTGAATGTGAAACACACTGAGGTTGCATTTTAGCAGCTGCTGTTTCAACATGTGACACACAAAAAATTTCTGCAATCAGAACTGATCTGAGACCTTTGGGCATAGGGGGTTCGCATATCTCCAGGAAGGGTATTCTGTCATGAAGAGGGATGGAAGTCTGACGGTCTTGACCCATGTGCGCAAAATACAGAAGATCTAGGATGTAGGAGACCCATGTGGTTCCTGAGGTTGAAAGAGATAAAACCATGCTGTTCAGTGGGAAATATAGCAATCCATGAAATTATTTATTTAAAAAAAATACTATAGTAACTAGCTCCACACAACCCTTGTACATGCCCTTAAGCTTTATTTATATAGTGCCTTTCAGCACAACATTTAGCTCAAAGGTTTTTTAAAGCCAATAAAACACACAGAGAGATAAAGAGAGTCTAAAATAATTTCCAAGGCTTTGATTTGAGTTTAAATCAGTTTACTTTCACATGTCTTCACTTTCTTATGTTCACCCAGGCTGGCACAATTCTGTCTACTAAGGTTAAATTAACCTTACCTGCTTTAGGGTACGTAGCAATAAGAATATCATCTGGTCTTGCTTTGAAGTTCTGTATGTTGTCCCAGTTTTCTGTAAAGTCTGTGATCATGCCAACTCCATGGAAGTCAAACAGTTCTGGTCGAGGTCGCACCTCCATCTCTTGACTTTTTTTTATTATTAGAATAACTGCCTGAGTTTTTATTCCACACTTTAGAGTATCTTTCTCCCATATGATGTAATTTTTTTGTCTGCTTTACTGTTTTATTCTCTGCTCCTCCTTGACATCAGAAATGAGTAACCTTCAGTAATTACACCCTCAGTGCACTTTGCTTCTGAAGGTTGTGTTACTGATTAATGATTAGTCAAAGTGTAACCAATATGTCCACTCACCAAGAAATAATTAAAAAAAAATATTGATAACAACAGATAACAGGGTCTGATTTAGGGTCTGATGGCAGTTTACCATCGGTGTCCAATACCTCAAAGTAGAGCTTCCCAAGGTGTGGGGCCCGCCCCCTGGGCATGGTATGAAAAGGGAAAAAAAAAGATTGTTTGGACACTGCTAGCATAGCATGAAAGGTTTTTGACGGGGCTCCCACACTAACGCAAAGCAGGAGATGAAGCATCGCTGAATATGTTTCCAAGCAAAGTTCATTCTAAGCCAAAGACTAGAAAATATGGTGAAGCATGTCTTCCCTTTGGCTCCACCTGCACAAGTGCCAAGGTAGGTCTTATTACAGTTTTTTCTGAATGCTTAAACCCTAACTGTGATTCCTGTAGCACAATCTCTAAAACTATTCAGACTTATAGCAAAACCACTCACTGAGTTTGCAAAACTAAAAGCACAAAAACTGCTTTGCACTCAGTTTGCAATTTTGTAACACACACTTTGCAAAACTGTAGGCACAATTCACTGCACAACACTCAATTACCAAATTTCCAACACACTCCTAGCAAAAGTATACACATGTATGGCTATCATTAACACTAATTTGCCAACTGTCTGGCACACTTTCACATGTCAAAACTTTCTTAGATAATTAGTTCACTTTGCAATCAGCCTAAGCACTATAATACAGGTAAGCTCTGTGTGCGGAGTACAATGGAGGGAGCAGAAAGAGTGAGAAGTAGAGGAGGCCGAGGAAGAGGACGTGGAGGTGAAGAAGTAGGATGAAGAGGACGACAAGGACAAGGAGGAGCAAGAGGAAGACGAGGAGGGGGGAGAGGAAGACGAGGAGGGGGGAGAGGAAGGGTAGGAAGAGTAAGAAATAGAATTGCTGATGACATCAGAGCTACAATAGTGGACCATGTCATCAACCGTGGAATGACCCTGAGGGTAGCTGGCCAACGGGTCCAGCCTAACTCGAGCCGCTACACTGTAGCAAGTACCATAAGGACATCTTGAAATGAGAATCGGTTAGTACAGTCACTTCGCACAAAGATTTGTAGCACTGCCATATGCCAATGAGAAACACACCAATACCATTGATGTAAAAATACTGAAATTGTTACTTTACAGAATTGCTAGATGACCAGATGCTGGGGGCAGAGGAAGCATGTTCACTGCAGACCAAGTAACCCATATAGTCATTATGGCGATTGCAAATAATCCTATACTTGGAAATAAACACTTGTGTTTGTTTTGATGTGTTTCAAGTACACCAGTACTTGAAGTTTGGATCCCTCTATGCTTATGGATCTATGACAGAAGTATGAGCTCAAACTGACATAGCCTACCTTGTGCACAGAGAAAGCAAAAGCCAGATGTGTTTTGTATTCATACCATCAGTGTGCAGTTGGCGCATTGTGTGCTTAGGAGATGATGGCTTGTGTGTACTGTTTGATACGGAAACACCATTTTTACGAAGGTGTGAAGAGTTAATCTAGCTGTGTTTGCTTTTGCAAGAGAACTACAATGTTTTGATTATTGGGTGACAGGTTTTCTTATTTGTGTGAAGAGTTTTGCAAAATTAGCCAATGGTTACAAAAAATGTGCTTAAGCAATCAGAAAAAACTGTAAAGAGTTGAAGTTAATTAATGCAGAATTGGTTTTCCCTGCATCGGGAGCACACGCTGGGCTCTCATATCAGCATCCATGACACACAACGTAATGTTCGATAATGTGTCATGCGCAAAAACAGGGGGCAGGGCTAGCTGGGGGTAGGGCTAGCAGTAGTTAGTCCTACCTAGTTTTTGCCCCATGATCGGAAGGTCAGGGGTTCAAATCCACTGAACGGCTACCCTGAGGTACCCCTGAGCAAGGTACTGGCCCGACGCGCTGCATTGGTGGCTGCCCACTGCTTCACTGGGTGAATGGGTTAAATGCAGAGGAGTAATTTCCTTACGGGGGACTAACACATACACATACACATAAAAGCATTAGCTCTAAGAGCCGATTAGAAGCGTCAACTCCCATTGAGCGAGAGCCGGCTCCTCACTTAATTTCCTTTCGCTGCTCAGCTCTCACACAGTGGCTCAGCTCCAGTCCCTATATATTGTGGCCAATCACATGGGAGGATATAGGCCAGGGGTGTCAAACTCAAATACACAGTGGGCCAAAATTCACAACTGGAACAAAGTCGCGGGCTAACGTTAATATTTATTGAAATATATTTATTCCTCCAGATATAAGAATGAATCTTTTCTTATGGACTCAAACACGTTTTGCTGAAAAACTGAATATGGAACAAGCAAAGCTTAATACTAAACAATATATATATTAGCTGTATAATACCAGTAGGCCAGCTCTAATAGTAATTTGGTATGGCTTCGCGGGCCAAATGTAATTAGGCTGTGGGCCAAATTTGGCCCGCGGGCCAGAGTTTGATACCTATGATATAGGCTGATATAAAAAACAGAGAGGGTGAGAGAGACGCGACAGTCAAGTGGAGCGTGCGTCTGTCCTCTCAGTAAGTGAGTGAGACAGTAGACAGCGGTGCGGAGGACTATGCAAGTGCATCCCAAAAATACATAAATATGCCTGACACCCGTAAACGAAGCAGCGTCTGGCTGCAGTTTAAAGACTTTTTTGTCTCGGTCTTGGTCTCATCACGACTTGGTCTTGGTATTGTCTTGTTCTTGGTTTAGGCGGTCTTGACTACAAGTCTACTAAGTGCAGTGCTGGGCAAGTTACTTTGAAAAAGTAATTAATTATAGTTACTAGTTCCTTCTTCAAAAAAGTAACCAAGTTAGTAACTGAGTTACAATATTCTAAAAGTAATTAATTACTTGAAAAGTAACTCTTGCGTTACTTTAAAAAAAACATTTAACCCTCTGGGGTCCAGGGTATAATTGGCCATTTTTAACTACTTTTGATTTTCCCTCGACATTTCACCTTTAAAAACTATTTACTTTGCCTTGTTTGGTATCATTCTTTTCAGCACAACCTCACGTGTCTGAATTTACAGTCATGTTTTCATTTTGACGTACTGTATTAACACAATTAATCTAAAATCAGACAAAAAACATAAAATCAGAGTAGAAAAAGTTATATTTTTTTTACTGTAACAACCACAAACATGTTTAATGAATCATATTTCATAACTTTAAATGCAAATATAAATGGTAAATATAAAATCCTATGCACAAGTTTTGCAAACAACAGTTATTTGCATCCATTTACCTTTTACCTTGATTTTTTAAATAACCATTTCAAACTATTTACAGAACAATCAGCTGTTCTGCATTCAGTAAGATGCCACACAAATTATTTGTGCCACTCCAAAAAAATAATTTCTGTCCACTATAAAGGAGAACATCACAGCCTGATACCTGCAGGTCTGACAGCAGCAGGTGTATCACTCCTTTTTCTATTTGGAGACAGCAGTCGCCTCATTGTTCTGACACACAACACAAAACTATCCACAACACTTTACACTAACTACACAAGACAACACATTAACTACACACTCCAAACACGCTAAACGTCATGTAACAAGTGTCACCTGGCAGTTTGTTGCTTTCTGCCAGGTGATTTGCTGAAGAGCTGTGAAAAGGTAGTGGGTGTGTGGGGTGAAGTCAGCGCTTTTCTGTGGAAAAAAACAGAGGCGATTAATTCACTCGGATGCGAGTGGGTATACTAAGTAAGAGCCTTTTGCCATTTTGTTTGGATTATTTGTTATTGTAGGTGCCCGTTTTTAATGTGTGTCGCTGGACTTTTTTAGTGTGACCACGAGTTTTAATAGAAGAATTGATCAAGCCCTAGATCGACTGCGCGCAGGGAAACTGATCAGTATTGTAGGTATATTAAGTGTTTGTTTTAGCTTTGTGATTTTGAATGTTTTCATAAAATTTATATTTTATTGGGTAATATTTTAATCGATAATGCGAGTTGTGTAAGGGCGGACTAACCTCCTTTTTTGTTTTTGTTTATTTGTTTGTGCCACTTCCCTTTATATCCCAGATTACAGGTCATGCATAGCACTGCTTCCCAGCTGTGCTGAGACCCAAATTGTTTGCAGTGCGTGCCACAGGTAAATCGATTGCAGTGTCGCTAAACGGGGTGTGACGGTTTGCAGTGTTGTGTTAATTTTCGCACCATTTGTGTGGTAAGTCTCATGTGCAGCTGGGATAGGATGTGTTGTAAGTCCTGTCTGGAAATAACTGGGAATTTGAGTGTCTAATTAATGCAATAAATACATTATCAATTTATTTCTTTGCCCCGTTTACTCGAATAAATGGGGCAAAGATCCCTTGTCCTCGGTTACAAGAAAAAACAAAAAACAAACAAACAGGGGAAGTTTTAGAATTGACGGTGAGAGAGAGAGAGAAAGAGAGAGAGAGAGAGAGAAACAGCAGAAAAAGAAATAAAAGAGTCTCTCTCTCTCTCTCTCGCCGTCACTCCTAAAACTTCCCCTGTTTGTTTGTTTGTTTTTTGCTCATAAGCAGAGAGTACTTGCTAGCGCTGTCCTTAGACAGTAAACGTGACGAAACTATTGAGGAAAAAACGCCGCGTATATATTGTTTATCATGACTCTGGTTTTACGTGGCCTATCAACACAATTTATAAACTGGTATATGTCACCTTGTTGCTTTGTCTTTAAGTGGTCATGTGATTGGCTTACCACGACTACCTTATTCTTCCTCAGTCAAACAGCAGCACTCATGCGATTGTTTTGCCCCCTTAGCTCCAGGTGTTGTGCTAGAAAGTGATCGTGATTGCCGTCCGCGGGAGCGCGCGCAGCTGCTTAAAGCTGTAGCGTCCACATTACTTCCGTGCAACTGATATAAGATGCGGTAAGCTGAACACAGCTTCAACCGTCTGTTTATTGAAAAATAGTAACGGACCGCATTTTCTTATTAGTAACTGTAACAGCGTTGTAACGATAGGAATAGTAATTAGTTAGATTACTCGTTACTGAAAAAAGTAACGCCGTTATCCCCATCACTGACTAAATGTAAGTAAGTCGGGTGGCTAACCAACCGGACATAGTGGTGGTAGACAAACAGAAGAAGACAGACGTAGCAGTTCCCAATGACAGCAACCTCAGAAAGAAGGGACATGGGAAGCTCGAGAAATACCAAGAGCTCAGAGAAGAGGTTGAGAAAATGTGGAAGGTGAAGGTAGCAGTGGTCCCACAATTTTGAGAAGCTATTGGACATTGACCGAGCACACCGTTTGGGTGGCCACACCCCCAGGGAAGGAGACCATCCTCGGGTAACTATAGCGCAGATTCACCGCTTCCAAGTGAGAGAGAAGATACTACAGCTTGCTCAGCAACAGTCTCCCTTGAACTACAATGGCAAGGCGATTCACATCTTCCCTGACTTCTCGACAGAGGTGGTGAAAAAGCATCAGGTCTTCCAGGACGTGCGTAAACGCCTAATGGATGCTGGAGCTCGGTGTAGTTTCTATTATCAAGCGCGTTTACGAGTAACGCATGGCTCCATGGTGAGACTAAGGATTTTTGGGAACTATAAAGGAAGACTGTAACTAATTTATTATTGCTGATATTTCATTTGGAACTCCTTGCATCGGGATGTATGTGACTATTTCGTTTTTCTGTCAACTATGTAGACATTGAGGGTATAATTATTTTTCTTTTTTTGTGGGGGAAGGCTGGAGAGCTCGTTACCTTGGACGGTTTAGTTCATAATGGTCTTGCGGACCCTCTGTGAGTATTTGGGGTTTATTTTTTGTCTGGGAAAGTGGGATGGGGGGGAAGAGGGTTATGTTTTTTGTCTTTTTGGCATCAGTGTTATACAACGGCAATTTATGTGTACAGTGCTATTTTTTTCAGGAGGGAATCCTAATCTATCATCGCTAAGCGGTGGCAATAGATTTGTGAGATGGAATGTGTGAGGGCTTGGGCATGTGCACAAACGAGCTAATTTATTACCTAATCTCTCTGATACTCATGTAATTTTAGGAGGCAACTTGACAAACACTTGGACAGATCTACTCAAACCTCTCAGTTGTTTAATTCTTCAACTGTTCTGAATAATGTCTTGAGTTTCATTAATCTAGTTGATATTTGGAGACATCAAACCCTGTGCAACCCTAGAGATTATTCTTTTTTTTCACAAGTGCACAAATCGTACTCCAGAATAGATTACTTTTTGCTTGATTCCAAATTGATTTCTAAAGTTATATGTTCAACTTATCACAACATCTTGATCTCAGATCATTCTCCAACCTCTTTAGTTCTGGAATTCTGTGTTATGAAACTGGCGTTTTCACCCATCACTCCTGCCTGAGGCATCCTTCTGCCAATTTATGACAAGTAAATATCAGAATTCTTGGAAACTAATGATAAACAAGATGTTTCTGATTCAATTTTATGGGAAACATTTAAAGTGGTAATGCAAGGAGAAATTATGGAAAAGTATATATCATGGGTTGATATGATATATAGGCATCCCACTTCTTCCATTCTTACTAATCAAGATAAATCTGCACTTTTTTTCTTTTTTTTTTTACATTGCAAGACACGACAAGGCTGCCCCCTTTGAGGCCTTTGCTCTTCGCAATTGTGTCATGACTGTGCAGACAGGCTGGAATGGTGGACCCAAGAGTAGGACTCGCAGAGGCAAAAGTGAACTTAAACAACTCAGCTTTATTGCTGGACAGCAGGCAAAACAGAAAACTGGGAAAGTAACTAAACTAAACAGGCAGACAGAACAGACAGTGGGGAATGAGGGTAGTAGATGTTAATAACGCGACAGAGAACAAAGGAAACACAGGGCTTATAAACACACGGCTAGGGCTGGGCCATATTATACCATTCACGGTAATACCGGTACAAAGCTAGGCAATGATAAGACAATGATATATCGCGATAGAATATGGGTAAAACGCGCATGCGCAGTGCCGAAAAAGCACAGAGAATGCACAGTAACGGAGAATGAGAATGGGGAAAGTAGATTGTTGAGTGAAATGGATGAGCCAGAATTGGTTTGTAAAAATGGTGCAGCTTAACTGGTTTGGTGTTTGTCCATCAGATACACAACAAAGCACTTTTTTTTGTAGAACATGCAAGCGGGCCGTCATTTCTTTCATCTTTAATGAAATGATCAGCATTGCTGCTTTACCAGGTGTAACTATGAAGTTTAACATCCAGACATCCATGAAAACAAAATTCACAGAGTTAGAAGTTAGCAGGAAGTTAGCTTGCTAGTTTCGTTAGTTACCTAAACAT
Source organism: Copadichromis virginalis (assembly GCF_057382275.1). NCBI lineage: Eukaryota > Metazoa > Chordata > Actinopteri > Cichliformes > Cichlidae > Copadichromis > Copadichromis virginalis. The sequence goes on along the minus strand of NC_140637.1, from coordinate 21,815,398 downwards.
GATATAGCATGTTCTGACTGAGAGATTTCTGAAAAAATTCAAACGTACAGCTCTGCTATAACTTCCAACATAAATGAAGACAGAAAACTACACAGCAGTGACGTTTGTAGGGTTACTGAAGTTGGGCTAGCTGGTCGTTTGGCTCTCAGCGAAGGCGGTCGCACTTTTTCTCCTCTCCTCCTTACCCTTATCGTCCCTGCTTAGCCTCTGTGTCCTTGTCTTGTCTCGTGTGCATTACTTTCCCTGGAACAGTCTCTCACTGTCGTTCTCTAAAACCTAAAAGAGAATTATGGATTTGATCAACTGGTCTCTGAATGCTATTGACACCCTTTTCTCAACAAGAAGTCTGGGCTCGGGAGAGGACGCTGAAGATATCTACCTATTCGGAACCATGATAACAGGGTTCTTGCTGATCGGAGCTGGCTTGACCCTGGTTTATCGGAGAAATAAGAGAGCGGAACCGGCTGTTCAAACCCCCCCAAGGCTGCCCGCTGGAATTGAAGCGATGGGACGAGGCGCGACCTCTCACAACGAATGCAGCATGGTTAACACCTTGGAGACGCTTACAGCTGCTGGGCAACCTGCTTGTGACAAATAAAGCTTTGATTGATCGATTGATTGATTGATTGATTGATTGATTGATTGATATAATGATGTGCTACGTGATCGCTAGCTGTGTTAGCATAACATAAACAGTGAAGCTCGAGGATGAACGCTAACACTTTTCCACTTGATAAAAGTTAACGTGAAGGTTGCTGATGGTTAGAGACAAATGCAATCGCATGGCAGGATGCTGTAAACAGACCAAACTTCAGTCAGGAGAACAACTGAGATAATCCATGCACAATAGAAGGTTAGTCATTAATATACTGCAACAACATGGGAATAGAGCAGCTGTGATCGACTGGGATGGGTACCGGTACCGGTTCTGACATAAACTGTATTAACCAGACCGAAAAGCAGTGCACATTTCGGTGCTTTCTTTCTGTGCTTTTTTTCCCCCCTGAGATGTATTACACTTTGGATTCTAGCCAATCATTTTACTTTTGCAAGCATAGTAGGCGGGCCCAGGTACGTACGTTCTTTTAGAGCAAAGCTACAGATTAAAAATGCCCAAGGCGAAGCGGTCAGAAGTCTGGCTGTACTTCACAGCAAAATATGCAAACTCAGCAGCCTGCAACAAGTGCTTTAAGCTGATACTGTGATACTGTGCAAAGGAGGTAACTCCTTGAATCTGATGAAACACCTAGTGACGCATAGCATTTTGTTAAAAGCCGAGAAATGCACTATATTTGATAGCTTGCTGCGAGACCTCACACCGTGCACATCTACTGCGGGTGTGGTGCCTGTTATCAGACGCGGAATTAGCAACATCCCCCAAGAACCCTAGGAGTAGAGTCCTGGCTCCTAGCCCTGCCAGTGTAGCAGAAATGATGACGGATGATGATGGCAGCAGCCGCCTTCTCTGAGTGAGTGGCTTAATGTTGTTTGTGTGTAATTTACGTTGAGTACGCTAACCACGTTATTAGATTAATACATGTAAGGTGAACTAGCAAACACCGTCGTAGTTACATGCGGCTGTCTATCTTGTTTGATGGCAGATACTCTCTTCACCCTGGCCAAAAAGGCTAAAATGACCAAAGAAAAAGTGGGAAACAGCTAAACATGAGAGGTTTTTGGACAAAGTTTGTGTTTTTTCCAATGTTTAAGCACTGCTTCCAGCCAAGAGTGATACCATATATGCCCTATAGCTGTAGAAAAGGCTAACATTGTTATCTTTTCACAAAAAAACAGCTAAACATGAGAGGTTTTTGGACAAATTGTGTGTTCTCCATTCTTTAAGCACCAGTTCGAGCACCGTTTAAGCACCGGCACCGTTTCAAAAGTACCGGTTTGGTACTGGTATCGGATAAAACCTAAACGATACAGGGAAACTCTCCCTGAATTCTTATATCTATTTTTAAACTTGCCTATCTTTTTGAATAAGCAATTTTTCAATTGATCGGCTCAGTAGTATTACCAAAATGTCTCTGTAAAGTCTTTGTGAATGAGAAAACAATCATGATAGCTGGCCAGCAAAATAAAGAAAGTCTATAGCACTGAATGCGGACGTGTGTGAGTACTTCGGTCCAAATACTCGAGGTCCAGAGGAACAGCTGGCGTGAGTGTCACCAATGGGAATCATCATTGTAAGATCATCAAGATCATGTAAGATGGTGAAAGATGTACCCTTACGGTTTTATTTTTGTTTTGTCTTTTTTTCTTTAATGCTGAATTTTATCCATCAGGATGGATAAAATATGGATAAATACCCTTCACTAATTGTTAGAAAATTATTAACATCATAATTTCAGATCCTTATCGCACCCAGTGGGGCCTCTAAATTTCAAAGCGAAACTTTAGATCAGGATTCTTCATCTTCTGTTTGTAGTCTTCATCAAACTTTTCATTTTGGGCCACAGTGAAGTGGTTCTTCCAGTCACCAACTTTTCCTGAAAAAGAAGAAAATTATGAGGATTTGATCAAACTCATGATAAATAGATCAGATAGTGTTAAAAAACAGAAAAAACCTTCAAGTTCATACAGTCCCACCTTTTCTCATGAAAGGAGACATCTTGTGGTTCAAAGTTTTGACAGTGGAGTAGTTGGTCATCTTGTTTTGTTTCATGCTGTCAAATGTCACACTGGCTCTGACTCTTTCCTTCTCTTCAACTGATGGAGACAAACCAAGGAAGGAACACAGTCGGTCTATTTCTCGTCCACAGTCCTGTTCACATTAAAAAGCTTCAGCATGAGCCTGAGGGGAGATATTTTCTTTTCTTTTCTTGTTTTGTTTTTTTTTTTTGTTTTTTTGAAAAGAGGCAGTGCTATTTCGAACATCTTTATGTGCTAATATTTCTGTAAGAGTTAATGGCAAATTTTGGGAAGCTTGTTTCTGTACACTTATTTTGCCAAGAACAAGATTGTGCAATGCATGAGATGTATTCTGTCATGACAAAAGATCTCATATCTGCTTCTACACTACACTATAACATATTCACTATTAAAGAGTTTATTTTAGGCAGTGTACTATAGTTTATGATTAAATGATAAATGAGTTCACCTTAGGTAATTGTTAGCACGCAAGCAGGAATGAGTTTATGAACCAAAAAGTATCCATATCAAACTTGTGCCCAGTACTGCCAGAAAATAAATTAGCTTCAGGTACTACAGAGGCACAGCAGGGGAAATTCACAGGTTGGTCCTTAATTAACTGAATTAAACTGAAGTGGAAAATTGTTACTTTTTACTTCAACTCAAGTATACTTTTGAGGACAGTAATCTATTTTGTACTCCAATACAGTTATTTTTAAGCTACACTCACTAATAATTTTGTCAGTGTAATTGTGTTTATGTAAAATATAGCTCTACCCATTAATAATTGTAACTATATCACTTTACTGATGGCTTTTAATGTGTAAAAATATTATTGTAAAGAATATGCTACTTTTCATGTCATTATTGTGCGAAAAACAATAATAAACAAAGAAAGGATTAATTAATTTACATCAGGAGCTAGACCTGCAAGATGTTTTACCCAATTGCAGTTTCTATTATTTTGTTTCATACAGTGTATAGTTTTAGACAATAAAAAATTCTGATGAAAATTGCACATAAGCCCAAATCACCGCACCTCAATCAAACCTTCATAGAACATGTAATGAAGATTTGAATAAGTCTCCTTTTTCTCCCACCAGCTGTTCACGTGATCATACCACGACCCAAAAGTCCCTGGAGCCATAGAATATACAAAAGAATGGTTACACAGGAATTCAGATGATTTTCACCTTTCTTTACACCAAAACTACACTGAACTCACTCTTCCCCTCCATAAACTCCTGCAGATAGGTGCTCCAGTCTCCTGGTTCTGGCAGGGCACTGTTCATGCGTGAAAAGTGGAAATAAGACACTACATTGTCCTTTGCATTACGGGCCACATAGATTATCTGTAGAAAGATGACACTAAATTATAATCTGTGGGTTTCATGACTTACTCATTATTGTAGGTACAGATATGTATTACCCTGCAGCGCTGCTCCCAGAACGACTGTGGTACAAACTGGACCGGTAGATGTGTTTTAATGAGACGAGGAGTGGTGGGAAGTTTCTCTGCTTGTTCTGTACCTGAGTGATTAAAAGGATTAGTTTGTGTTCCTAAATTTTAAAGTTCAAGCTAAAGAGCTAAACTGCATAATCCAGTAATAATTCTCAATGTTTTACCAATATAATCTATGTAAAGAACATTGTTATAAAAAACAAAAACAATTTTTTTTAAATTAATCCCCATTAAACATTCAGAAGTACAGATTTCAAGACAGAAAAGTTACTTTTTTCAAGTCCGGTTAACACCTCAGATATCTTAAATGCAGTGAGTGTAATGACTTGTATATGCATTACACAAACTTTTAGTTGGAGTTTTTTTTTCATTCATTCAGACAAACAGGTCTTGTTTTATATGTCAAAGTGCAACAAAAGCAACTCTCTGAAGGTCCTAACGTTCAAGTACTCTAAATTGAGATATACATGTGTTTTTTGTTATTGTATGATATGGTAGATAACATTTGAGTGACCATAAATAGTGAACACATTATTTAACACCTGTGGGTAAACGAGGTTTGCAGATCTCCAGGAAGGGTACTCTATCATTAAGAGGGATGGATTTTTGACGGTCTGGACCCATGTGTCCAAAATATAGAAGATCGAGGATGTAAGACACCCATGTGGTCCCTAAGAGTGAAACAGATATATACTGTTCAGTGAATTATCAACCCAAGATAATATAAGCTCTATAATCACATTCACAATCAGAATCAGAATCAGAATCAGAAAGGGGTTTATTGCCAAATGTTGAGCAGGTTTACAACATTAGGAAATTGCTGCGGTGCTTCAGTGCAAACATAGTGTCATAAATAGCACTTAAATAGTGTCATAAATAGCACTTAAATAGACATGAAAAAATAAAAGTAGGGATAAGAATTAAAAGTGCTACGTAGAAAGATATGTGCATGAGCTATACATGAGATATATACATGAGAATAAGAATTAAGAGTGCTACGTAGAAAGATATATACATGAGTGCAGGTGGTGATCAGTGCCAATCATGGAATGATGCAGTGACACAGCGTAGGGTCATGTGTTAGTGGTGGGAACAGTCATATGGTTATTGTTCATGTGTCCAACAGCAGAGGGGAAGAAACTGTTCTTATGGCGAGAGGTTCTGGTGCGAATGGACCGGAGCCTCCTGCCTGAGGGGAGCAGGTCAAACAGACTGTGTCCAGGGTGAGAAGGGTCAGCTGAGATCCGAGCTGCACGCCGCAGTGTCCTGGAGGTGTACAGGTCCTGCAGAGATGGGAGTCTGCAGCCAATCACCTTCTCAGCACAGCGCACAACACGCTGCAGTCTCTGTTTGTCCCTGATAGTGGCTCCAGCGTACCACACGGTGATGGAGGAGGTGAGGGTGGACTCGATGATTGCAGTGTAGAACTGCATCATTGTCCGTGTTGGCAGGTTGAATTTCTTCAGCTGCCTCAGGAAGTACATCCTCTGCTGGGCTTTCTTAATGACGGAGGTGATGGTGGGCTCCCACTTCAGGTCCTGGGTGATGGTGGTACCCAGGAAGTGGAATGAGTCCACAGAGGTGATGGGGGTGTCAGTCAGGATGATGGGGGGGAGTGGGGCTGTGTGCTTCCTGAAGTCCACAATAATCTCCACTGTCTTCTGGGCATTCAGCACCAGGTTGTTGTGGCTGCACCAGGACACCAGACGTTCAACCTCCCTCCTGTAGGCAGACTCATCCCCGTCAGAGATGAGCCCAATAACGGTGGTGTCATCTGCAAACTTGATTAGCTTGACAGACTGGTGGGTGGAGGTGCAGCAGTTGGTGTACAGGGAGAAGAGCAGAGGAGAAAGAACATAGCCCTGAGGGGAGCCGGTGCTGATGGTCCGAGAGTCAGAGACATTCTTTCCCAGCCTCACATGCTGCTTCCTGTCTGTCAGGAAGTCAGTGATCCACCGGCAGATGGGATCAGGCCCATTCATCTGGGAAAGCTTGTCTCGGAGATGGTCTGGAAGGATGGTGTTGAAGGCAGAGCTGAAGTCCACAAACAGGATCCTGGCATAGGTTCCTGGGGAGTCCAGATGCTGCAGGATGAAGTGTAGGGCCATGTTGATGGCGTCGTCTACAGACCTGTTGGCTCTATATGCAAACTGCAGGGGGTCCAGGAGGGGGGCCGTGAGGGTCCTGAGATGGGAGAGAACTAGGCGCTCAAAAGACTTCATGACCACAGATGTCAGAGCCACGGGTCTGTAGTCATTTAGTCCAGTGATCCTAGGTTTCTTGGGGACAGGGATTATGGTGGAGGACTTGAAGCAGGCAGGCACATGACATGCCTGCAGTGAGGAGTTGAAAATGCCAGAAAACACTGGGGCCAGCTCGTTTGCACAGTGTCTGAGGGTGGCAGGAGACACGCTGTCTGGGCCGGGAGCTTTCCGAGCATTCAGGTTCTTAAACTGCTTCCTCAACACACTCAACACACTCAGTTAGCGTCATTTTAATTCCTTTTGAAGAGTTTTAAAAAATATAGCTAATATAACTTACGTCCATGCATGCACACATACAGTCCGCAAATTTGGGCTTTGTGAAGGCCGTTCCAAAAGATTAATGTTAGTCCTCTTTATCTATTCCAGTTTTGATGTGTGTTTGGGATCATTGTGCTATTGGAACACCCAAGAGGGTCCAAGTTTCAACTATCCAGCTGTTAATTTGAGGTCATATTGAAAAATTTTGAATTTTTTATTATTCCATCCACTTTTGGGAAGCCATCAGATTCAGTTTGAAGGTAGTAATTCTGCAGCAGGAGGTTCTTACTGGGTCAGACCCCTGTCAGCCCGTGGCAGTGCAAAATTCACTTCACAGTCAACAGTGACACTGGTGTTCCAGCAGTTCCTGAATATCCTCACCAATTTCATTCCATTTTATGACGACAATCTGGGTGTCATGGTTCGTGGCTCTGTGTCTGAGGAATGTTTGGGATGCCCCACTGGCCAAACCCTCTGGTTGGGCCGTCACCATCACACCTGCATCCCATTCCAGGTGATTACCAGGAGGACTATTTAACCCTGCACAGACAGCTGCTCCACGCCAGTCCTTTACTCACCCCTCAATAGTAACTTGGCTCCCTGCAAAGCTTTGTGTATGTTCAAGTATTGCATGAATTGTGTTAACTATACCTCCGTGTCTCTCCATTCCCCTGCACACTAGTAACTAGTGATGGCCAAGTGAAGCTTTCTGAAGCATTGAAGCTTGTATTGAAAAACGGTTCATTACTCTAAGCTTTTCAACACAGTCCGCTCTGGTGACATCTGGTGGCCAAAAATATGAGGAGCAGCTTGAATCCACAAAATAAAACCAACTGCTTCATTAAGATTGCTCACTCTACAGAGTGGAATTCTGTCTGATATTGGGCCGCCGTTGTGTTGCTTTGAACGTGAATTCTTTGGTGGTTAAAAAAATGTGGTTTATTTGTTTAATAAATAATTTTGACCAGTAAATTCTCCTTGTTTAAACATGCACCATGGTTTGGTCTTTCTTTGCCTGTGACTTCTTGATGTTGGTAAATACAATAATTGAAAAATACCACATTACATATAACATACATATAATAATGTACAACACATTATGGAGTAGGCTTCTGCTGTGAGGTCCTGCCTCCATAAATAATATTATATTAGGGAGATTTTCCAAGACATATTTTTGACCTGGGGGTAGAATTGATCGTGAACTGGAAAGGGAAAATGCTTATGAACTTGCAAATTAAAAACATGATGCATTTAAAGTAGCCCTTTTTCATTTTTATTTAAGAAGAGAATTTGTTCTAGTGTGCGATGGCCAAACCTGTTCCTTTTCATGGAGATAATTTCTCCTGCCCTAAGGAAAATCCCTTCACATGGCACAGGGGAGGCTGGAGTGCAGAGAAACTGGTAGAGATGCAGTTATACATTCTACCTGGGCCCCACAAACTATCAGATAACGAGAATAAATACATTCAATTGCTGCACATTTGACAGACTAACATTTTCAGATTAATTAAACAATAAAATATATATTTTTACAACATTACATGTAAAGAGTCAAGTGGAAGTTATTTAATGATATTTATATTATGGAAGCAGATTTTTGACATTTTACCTTTTTCCCGTTTTCAGATAAAATAAACACGCACAAAACAAAAGCAAACAGCCAGAACACAAAGCTGGAAAACCCACCCGATTGACAAAAGTCAACTCAAAATTCTCCCACACAACAGAACCTCCTCTATTCCTCGCTGGCTCCAAATCTCTCAGTGGAATGATCAGTGGTTCGCTATCTGTCACCATCAAAACACTCCACAAATCCCGCGAATGATTCATTTCCTTATCCGGTCGTTAAGTCATGACGTGACGAATCCTACTTCCGGGCCTAAAGTAGTCTGCGTTTAATATGGCTTTTGTGTTGTTAACATGTTTAATGTTTTGTATTTTCTTCTATTTGATCTCGAAAAGCTCCTAAAACAGTCAGTGATCACTGTTGACCTCCCTCGGCTTTTATTACCGCTAATCATTTATTTAAGCTCAGTTTTTAAAACCTTAGGATGTAACTACAGCCCAGCCCATGCAGCAGTATATGAATGACTAACCTCATATTGTGGGTGGATTATCTCAGTTGTTCTCCTGGCTGAAGTTTGGTCCTTTTACAGCATCCTGCCATGCGATTACATTTGTTCCTGACCACCGAGAACACTCACGTTAACTTTTATCGAGTGGAAAAAAAGTTAGCCTGTTTATATTATGCTAACATAGCTGTGTCACTAGCGGTCACGTAGCACATCATTATATACCAGCTAGCCAAACTTCAGTAACCCTACAAACGTCACTGCTGTTTAGTTTTCTGTCTTCATTTGGAAGTGATAACAGAGCTGTACGTTTTAATTTGTTGCCAAAACCCCGCAGTCAGGACATGCTATATTGTATTTAGATAGAAGCTAGCGAGCTAACTCCCTGCTAACTTCTAACTCCGTTAAATGTCATAAATTCCGTTTTCATGGATGCCTGGATGTTAAACTCAATTGTTACACCTGGTAGAGCAGAACACTGATCATTTTATTAAAGATGAAAGACTTTAGACAGTTTTTCAACTCTCAGTAATGCCATAGTGATCATTTGATATATGGACCTGCAGCGGAGTTTAGGCCCAGAGACACGGCTAGTGACGTCAGACTTAATGACCGGATAAACCATTGACTCATCAGACACCGAAGCAGTTAGGTTCTAAATGAAGCTTCAGACGTCACTGATCACGTGACTCTGGCCAAACAAATCTAGCTTCAACACAGTGCTTCTGAAGCAGTGTGTTGATTTTTTTGAAACACGCACCAGAGCTTCAGCTTCAAGCGGGCCATCACTACTAGTAACCTTTTCCCCTTTCCGTTCCAGCCTTCTACGGTCCTGATCACGGCTTCCCTGTGCTGTGATCCCAGTTTTCTTCAGTTCTGCAATTAGCCTCTCACCTCCCTTGGTTATTCTGGGTCACCTTTTGTTGAATAATAAAACTTGTACTTACTCGTACTGAAGTGTATTGAGTTTATTTTTGGGCCCCACTTGTGTGCGTGAAAATTAGGTTCATGACACTGGGTCCTCTTCCAGACCCTGGCAAAGTGGTAACACAGACAAATAACTTGTACTTACATACGATTGTTTTAACTGATTATCTTGGATTCTGTGGTTATCTAAAATTGCTCCAATAGACTTTCCCAACTTCTGTAAATTTGCTGTTCTCCTTCTTAGATCTTCACTGATTTTCTTGGACTTTCCCATAGTTCTGAAGTTTGGTAAATCCAATGAGTGTTGTCAAACAAATCCTTTTTTTATGCTACAAAGAGAAGCTACCGGTTGCAGTTAATCATGATCAGTAACAAGAAGTTAATAGTCCTTGGCCTTGTCAATTTGAAAGATATCTTAGAACATTCAGCATGACTTAGTAAACGCTTTAAGTGAGTGTATATATATATTTGAGCCTGTGTTTCTACTTTTTATCAAAGCAAATGGATTAGAGAAATTCCAATCAATTCAAGGTTGTGACTTAATTCTTGCTTTTTAAATAATTAAAGCTGTATGTTGTATAATCATTTTAACCTGGAAAAAGAGTATTTAAAAAAGTGTTTTAAGCCCCTAATTACCATGAAATTCAATCCCATGATTCATATATGTAAACTTCTGACCAAAGCTATGTCTATAGGTGTACATCTGCAAAGGTGATGGTGATTGTTAATGTTACCAAGTGGGAGCATATACTTGGCCAAAGAACCTTGAGAAATATCATATTCACTAGCTTTCAATCTCTGCTGTGCACTAATGCATATAAAAATCTGTCTACCAAAGTTACCTGATTTAGGGTAAGTAGCAATAAGAATATCATCTGGTCTTGCTTTGAAGTTCTGTAGATTATCCCAGTTGTCAGTAATCTGATGGACCATGCAGACTCCATGGAAGTCAAACATTTCTGGCCGAGGTAGGACCTCCATCTATTTCAATTAATAGCTTTTTTTCTAAATAGCTTCCCGAATTTTCTTTCTGTATTCTCATGTATCATCCGTCCTATTTCTGACTGCTTTATCACCTGATCATCTCTGCTACTCCTTCCGTGATTGTACTCCACAAATCAGTAACCTTCACTATTTCTAGCCACACCACACTTTGTGCACTTGCTTTTCAGGGTTCTGGTTTTTCCTGTTCATCTCTGAATTCTGCCTCAACAAGTTTTCTTTTGTTTGTTTCTCTTCCTTGTTTTATATAAATGTTTAGATCAGGTATGATGCCATACAATTCTGCAAGCTTCATGTAGTTCAACTCATTGTTTATGCGTATTTCTCAGAGTAACCTACTATTAGTTCTTGATTTTTTGGAATTCTATGTATATATTTAAGTCACTGAGTTTAGATTATCCTATCTCAACTGTGTCGTTGTTGTGTTGTTACTCCATATGATATGTGAGTTTCTCTGTGTTTCTGGCTTCCATCTCTGCTAGTTTTCTATTATTGAAGTTCTTCGTTTCTAGTTTAGGTCTATTCTTTGTGAGTTTATTTTTTGAGTGTCTGCACAGCGCAATAAAGCTGCCTCTTTATCCTTCTGTGTCTGTGAGTCCTCATCCTGCCTGCCACAGCACTAAACACGACAGAAGTAATACCTGGTGAAAATAACAGTTAATATTTCATCATTAGATTTAATCCAGTTAATCACTGAATGTTGATTTTTAATGCAGAACATATGATTTTTTTTTCAGGAGCCAAAAAAACAAACAATAAGAAAAACACTGTAGAAGTTTTGCACTGTGCATTTTCTCATTTAAGGAGAAACCTTGTGGTTCATCACACGAACTGTCATTTTCTTTTAATTTTTATACTGATTCTGACATTTTCCTTCCCCAAAAGGAAGGAACACCATTGGTCTATTTCTCTTTAAAAGTCCTGTTGACATTAAAAAGTTTCAGCATCTTGTTGTGATTATGCAGATAAATGGTTATTAGAAATGCATTATTCTTCAAATCAAAAATGGATTTCATAAAAAATTATTGAACTCTCAAACCTTATTGCAAAAATATTTTAATTACAAATAAAAAAATGTATAAGTCTTGTGGAAACTGCAATTTCAACAGATTCAATAAACTAAGTCAAAAGTTAGTTTTCTTTCTCAAATTTAAAATGAAGTTTCTAAATATTCTTCAGTGATAAAACAACTGTGTCCAGATGAATTGAATCAATGTTTGAGGCTAAAGAAAGAGTTATTAGATGTTAAAATACTCCCTAAAGCTGAGTGAAAGTAAAGGTCCTTCCAATGTATATGTAAAACTGACCCTTTTCATGAGTATTAGTGCCCTAACGAATGTTTACATCATTCCCTGAACACCTAGACTTTTGTTTGTTGTTTGCCTTTTTAATTTCTCCTATTTGAGTGTAGTTGGATCTTGTAAGAATAAAACTATGAATCGCCTTTAAACAGAAAGTGGTTTTAAAAAGGTGTGCTGATATGAGGATAATGGGTTAACTTTACAGCATACCACAAAGTTGCCATTATTTAACAAAGTTTAAAACATGTTACTGAGCAGAATGAAGGTGCAGAAAAGCCAAAAGTATAATATCCATATACGATAACACATGGTGTCAGACAAATCATACCTGACCATCATTTTTTAAAGAATGGAAGCTATCATATATAAGTTGGTACTGTTTCTGGAAATTGTTCTGTCGAATTTATCATTTCTGCAGGACAGCTCAGGGTTGTGAACTCTGCCACAGCTCTCTATCATCTACCTGAAATTTAGTTTGTTTAAATTTCATATCAAATTTGGCTTATTTCTTAACTCTTTAATCACATATCAGTGCAGAGTTCCATCACACCCAGCTGGGGATCTAAATTTCATAACGAAACTTTAGATCAGGATTCTTCATTTTCTGCTTGTAGTCTTCATCAAACTGTTCATTCTGGGCCACAGTGAAGTGGTTCTTCCAGTCACCAACTTTTCCTGAAGAAACAGAGAAAATAATTCAGGTTATTTGATCAACCTATTCATAAATGCAGTACACAGTTCTCAGAAGAAACACAGAGGGGAACAAAACAACTTTTAGGTTTAGACATTTATACCTTTTCTCATGAAAGGAGATATAGTCTGGTTCATTGAATCGAAGGTGGAGTAGTTGGTCATTTTATTTTGTTTCATATTGTCAAAAGTCACGCTGGCTTTGACTCTTTCCTTCTCTTCAGGTGATGGAGACAAATTAAGGAAGGAACACAGTCGGTCTATTTCTCGTCCACAGTCCTGTGTGAAGTGTTATTTTATATTTCATTTATATGTTCTTCAAAGAAAATGATACAAAGGCAAAGAATTTGAAGTTAAAATAACAACTGCATAATGTTTCTTTTGGTAAACATAGAAAGCGAGTCCCACAGACTAGAACACCAGACGAAGGCTAAGTATTTCCTAAAAGCTATTTAATCTTTCAGCAAGGGCAACGTGTTTATTAACAAACTCAAGACACTTTTTAATGTAATGAGCTTTGTTGTAAAGGGCATTCTTTAGCACAGCTCATGATACCTCAATCAAATCTTCATAGAACATGTAGTGAAAATTTGAATAAGTCTGCTTCTTCTCACACCAGCCGTTCACATGGTCATACCACGATCCAAAAACCACTACAAACACACAACAAAACACAACAGAGTGTTTACATGAGAAATAAAATGAAAACAATGTCTCTTCTTTCTACAGTAAAACTAAACTGAACTCACTCTTCCCCTCCATGAAGTTCTGCAGGAAGGTGCTCCATTTCCCCGGTTCTGGCATACCACTGTCCATGCGTTCAAAATGGAAGTAGGACACTGCATTGTCTTTTGCATTGCGGGCCACGTAGACTACCTGCAGAACCAGACAACAACAAGTTCTAATCTGTTTCATAAATCCCATGTCTCTATGGTTACAGGTATATATGCATTTTACCCTGCAGCGCTGCTCCCAGAAGGACTTTGGTACAAACTGGACTGGTAGATGAGTTTTAATGAGACGAGGAGTGGTGGGAAGTTTGTCTGCCAAGTCTGTACCTGTAAGGTAAGAATGATTGGTTTGCCCCTAATAAGTTGGACTTTTCTAGATGTCAGAGGTCAACATGGCTAAAAGGCCAACATTTTAAGGCACTTTCGAGTGAGTTTGCAAACAATTTTGAGTGTCTAATAACCAAATAGATTTGAAAAATAACCAAATATCAAGCAAAAAAAAAATTATATCACTCTGTTTAGACAACAGTGAATGTGAAACACACTGAGGTTGCATTTTAGCAGCTGCTGTTTCAACATGTGACACACAAAAAATTTCTGCAATCAGAACTGATCTGAGACCTTTGGGCATAGGGGGTTCGCATCTCTCCAGGAAGGGTACTCTGTCATGAAGAGGGATGGAAGTCTGACGGTCTTGACCCATGTGCGCAAAATACAGAAGATCTAGGATGTAGGAGACCCATGTGGTTCCTGAGGTTGAAAGAGATAAAACCATGCTGTTCAGTGGGAAATATAGCAATCCATGAAATTATTTATTTAAAAAAAATACTATAGTAACTAGCTCCACACAACCCTTGTACATGCCCTTAAGCTTTATTTATATAGTGCCTTTCAGCACAACATTTAGCTCAAAGGTTTTTTAAAGCCAATAAAACACACAGAGAGATAAAGAGAGTCTAAAATAATTTCCAAGGCTTTGATTTGAGTTTAAATCAGTTTACTTTCACATGTCTTCACTTTCTTATGTTCACCCAGGCTGGCACAATTCTGTCTACTAAGGTTAAATTAACCTTACCTGCTTTAGGGTACGTAGCAATAAGAATATCATCTGGTCTTGCTTTGAAGTTCTGTATGTTGTCCCAGTTTTCTGTAAAGTCTGTGATCATGCCAACTCCATGGAAGTCAAACAGTTCTGGTCGAGGTCGCACCTCCATCTCTTGACTTTTTTTTATTATTAGAATAACTGCCTGAGTTTTTATTCCACACTTTAGAGTATCTTTCTCCCATATGATGTAATTTTTTTGTCTGCTTTACTGTTTTATTCTCTGCTCCTCCTCGACATCAGAAATGAGTAACCTTCAGTAATTACACCCTCAGTGCACTTTGCTTCTGAAGGTTGTGTTACTGATTAATGATTAGTCAAAGTGTAACCAATATGTCCACTCACCAAGAAATAATTAAAAAAAAATATTGATAACAACAGATAACAGGGTCTGATTTAGGGTCTGATGGCAGTTTACCATCGGTGTCCAATACCTCAAAGTAGAGCTTCCCAAGGTGTGGGGCCCGCCCCCTGGGCATGGTATGAAAAGGGAAAAAAAAAGATTGTTTGGACACTGCTAGCATAGCATGAAAGGTTTTTGACGGGGCTCCCACACTAACGCAAAGCAGGAGATGAAGCATCGCTGAATATGTTTCCAAGCAAAGTTCATTCTAAGCCAAAGACTAGAAAATATGGTGAAGCATGTCTTCCCTTTGGCTCCACCTGCACAAGTGCCAAGGTAGGTCTTATTACAGTTTTTTCTGAATGCTTAAACCCTAACTGTGATTCCTGTAGCACAATCTCTAAAACTATTCAGACTTATAGCAAAACCACTCACTGAGTTTGCAAAACTAAAAGCACAAAAACTGCTTTGCACTCAGTTTGCAATTTTGTAACACACACTTTGCAAAACTGTAGGCACAATTCACTGCACAACACTCAATTACCAAATTTCCAACACACTCCTAGCAAAAGTATACACATGTATGGCTATCATTAACACTAATTTGCCAATTGTCTGGCACACTTTCACATGTGAAAACTTTTTTAGATAATTAGTTCGCTTTGCAATCAGCCTAAGCACTATAATACAGGTAAGCTCTGTGTGCGGAGTACAATGGAGGGAGCAGAAAGAGTGAGAAGTAGAGGAGGCCGAGGAAGAGGACGTGGAGGTGAAGAAGTAGGATGAAGAGGACGACAAGGACAAGGAGGAGCAAGAGGAAGACGAGGAGGGGGGAGAGGAAGAGGAGGAGGGGGGGAGAGGAAGGGTAGGAAGAGTAAGAAATAGAATTGCTGATGACATCAGAGCTACAATAGTGGACCATGTAATCAACCGTGGAATGACCCTGAGGGTAGCTGGCCAACGGGTCCAGCCTAACTCGAGCCGCTACACTGTAGCAAGTACCATAAGGACATCTTGAAATGAGAATCGGTTAGTACAGTCACTTCGCACAAAGATTTGTAGCACTGCCATATGCCAATGAGAAACACACCAATACCATTGATGTAAAAATACTGAAATTGTTACTTTACAGAATTGCTAGATGACCAGATGCTGGGGGCAGAGGAAGCATGTTCACTGCAGACCAAGTAACCCATATAGTCATTATGGCGATTGCAAATAATCCTATACTTGGAAATAAACACTTGTGTTTGTTTTGATGTGTTTCAAGTACACCAGTACTTGAAGTTTGGATCCCTCTATGCTTATGGATCTATGACAGAAGTATGAGCTCAAACTGACATAGCCTACCTTGTGCACAGAGAAAGCAAAAGCCAGATGTGTTTTGTATTCATACCATCAGTGTGCAGTTGGCGCATTGTGTGCTTAGTAGATGATGGCTTGTGTGTACTGTTTGATACGGAAACACCATTTTTACGAAGGTGTGAAGAGTTAATCTAGCTGTGTTTGCTTTTGCAAGAGAACTACAATGTTTTGATTATTGGGTGACAGGTTTTCTTATTTGTGTGAAGAGTTTTGCAAAATTAGCCAATGGTTACAAAAAATGTGCTTAAGCAATCAGAAAAAACTGTAATAGGATTAAAAAGTTTCTTATCTAACTAGATGTCAATCATTTAGCATAAACTTGGTTTAAAAGGAACTCATATCAACAGTAACACATCAACAGCCCGTATGGTACTGATTAATGATTAGTCAAAGCACCGACTGCTTCTGAGAAAAAGCACAGGCACAGTTCCAGCAGTAAAAACTTTCACAACAGCAGAGGTGAATTATCAATATGAAGGCTATTATGTTTCATTTCCAGCTTTTGTCCCACCCGCTTTCAATCAAAAACACAAACACAATGACACTAAATCTTCTGTTAAATCGCAGTTTGGTTTGCCCTCTTTCTCTCCTGCTGTAGGTGCCACCCTGTGCACCTGACCCCACTCAGTAGTGAGGCACTGAAGTGGTAAAGCTTGGTAGGGAATAGCCACCATGGAAATGAGCCTTTTATGACAACAACTGCGCTGCGTGTTTATTACCTCACTCCTCGTTGACACTGAGGAAATTTGCACCAGCCAACATGTATGACAATTTCCCAGCCGTTCTAAAAGCTGCTCAAATGAGCCTTGCTTGGATTGGAGCAGAGGGCAGTGATGGTAGTGAGGGAGGAAGGCAATATTTGATTACAGTTTTTTCTGATTGCTTAAGCACATTTATTGTAACTATTGGCTAATTTTGCAAAACTCTTCACACAAATAAGAAAACCTGTCAACCAATCATCAAAACATTGTAGTTCTCTTGCAAAAGCAAACACAGCCAGATTAACTCTTCACACCTTCGTAAAAATGGTGTTTCCGTATCAAACAGTACACACAAGCCATCATCTACTAAGCACACAATGCGCCAACTGCACACTGATGGTATGAATACAAAACACATCTGGCTTTTGCTTTCTCTGTGCACAAGGTAGGCTATGTCAGTTTGAGCTCATACTTCTGTCATAGATCCATAAGCATAGAGGGATCCAAACTTCAAGTACTGGTGTTTATTCAAACACATCAAAACAAACACAAGTGTTTATTTCCAAGTATAGGATTATTTGCAATCGCCATAATGACTATATGGGTTACTTGGTCTGCAGTGAACATGCTTCCTCTGCCCCAGCATCTGGTCATCTAGCAATTCTGTAAAGTAACAATTTCAGTATTTTTACATCAATGGTATTGGTGTGTTTCTCATTGGCATATGGCAGTGCTACAAATCTTTGTGCGAAGTGACTGTACTAACCGATTCTCATTTCAAGATGTCCTTATGGTACTTGCTACAGTGTAGCGGCTCGAGTTAGGCTGAACCCGTTGGCCAGCTACCCTCAGGGTCATTCCACGGTTGATTACATGGTCCACTATTGTAGCTCTGATGTCATCAGCAATTCTATTTCTTACTCTTCCTACCCTTCCTATCCCCCCTCCTCATCTTCCTCTCCCCCCTCCTCGTCTTCCTCTTGCTCCTCCTTGTCCTTGTCGTCCTCTTCATCCTACTTCTTCACCTCCACGTCCTCTTCCTCGGCCTCCTCTACTTCTCACTCTTTCTGCTCCCTCCATTGTACTCCGCACACACAGCTTACCTGTATTATAGTGCTTAGGCTGATTGCAAAGTGAACTAATTATCTAAAAAAGTTTTCACATGTGAAAGTGTGCCAGACAATTGGCAAATTAGTGTTAATGATAGCCATACATGTGTATACTTTTGCTAGGAGTGTGTTGGAAATTTGATAATTGAGTGTTGTGCAGTGAATTGTGCCTACAGTTTTGCAAAGTGTGTGTTACAAAATTGCAAACTGAGTGCAAAGCAGTTTTTGTGCTTTTAGTTTTGCAAACTCAGTGAGTGGTTTTGCTATAAGTCTGAATAGTTTTAGGAATTGTGCTACAGGAATCACAGTTAGGGTTTAAGCATTCAGAAAAAACTGTAAAACTCATCTACCAGTCCAGTTTGTACCAAAGTCCTTCTGGGAGCAGCGCTGCAGGGTAAAAGCACACATACCTGTAGTCATAGACACATGGGATTTATGAAACCCACAGAGTATAATTCAGCGTTTCCTCTTTTTGTAGGTGGTCTATGTGGCCCGCAATGCAAAAGACAATGCAGTGTCCTATTTTCACTTTGAACGCATGAACACTTCTACTTCTCACACTTTCTGCTCCCTCCATTGTACTCCGCACCCACAGCTTACCTGTATTATAGTGCTTAGGCTGATTGCAAAGTGAACTAATTATCTAAAGAAGTTTTCACATGTGACAGTGTGACAGACAGTTGGCAAATTAGTGTTAATGATAGCCATACATGTGTATACTTTTGCTAGGAGTGTGTTGGAAATTTGGTAATTGAGTGTTGCGCAGTGAATTGTGCCTACAGTTTTGCAAAGTGTGTGTTACAAAATTGCAAACTGAGTGCAAAGCAGTTTTTGTGCTTTTAGTTTTGCAAACTCAGTGAGTGGTTTTGCTATAAGTCTGAATAGTTTTAGAGATTGTGCTACAGGAATCACAGTTAGGGTTTAAGCATTCAGAAAAAACTGTAATATATATATATATATATATAAGTCACTTTGATAACTTAAAAATGTTATTGTTTGGCTTTTTCGGTGTTTTATTTGTTCGTGAGTGAATTGGTTTGGCTGAGATTAAAGTTATTAGATTAGATTAAATTAAACTTAACTTTATTAATCCCTCGAGAGGGTTCCTCTATCAGTTAGGGTTTAAGCATTCAGAAAAAACTGTAATGTTATGGAAAAATTCTAGTTTATCCTCACATTTTCTTTATGTGTTTAGAATCTCACTGTAGGATTTGTATGCTTAGATAAAGTGTGTGTGTCAGTATGACCTCGTAAAAACTGCTTAGCTCGGTGTAACAATGTTTCAATGTGTTATTCACTAACTGTTTTGCTCAGAAGGATGAAACTCAGGGCCAGTGCCAGGAGCTTCCTGGTAAAAGATAGTAGGAGTTGTTCTCTGTCCAGCCACAGCCTGTGGGACAGAAACCTGTTGTAACTAAAAGATACACAGAGTTGTGTGTGTGTGTGTGTGTGTGTGTGTGTGTGTGTGTGTGTGTGTGTGTGTGTGTGTGTGTGTGTGTGTGTGTGTGTGTGTGTGGGGTGTTGCAGACCTTATTTGCAAAATTCCATGACATTAATGAGCAATAAGTTAAATTACTAGGATGCAGCTTAATATCCAGCTTATTATCATACTCTGTGCAATATAGTCTCTTACTTGTACTCTGTAGGAAGAGTCACATTTTGTTACCATTATGTTATCACCTTACTTTTAATATACATTTTTTGTAGTTGTAATATAGTACTTTGACCTGCTCAACCAACTGTCTACTCTCCAATGCCTACACTACAAGATCCAAGCACCAGGATTCACAGGATCTCTTTCTTGGACAAAGATGAAAGGCATTAGTGTTGTATTTAAAGTGTACTGGTTTCATTTTGTTTTTTCATGCTTTCCAATATATTATTATGATCTTTATTTCTAGCACACTTTGTTGCATTTCCTGAGCATTATGGAACAGTTTGTGTTGCTTAATGTACAACTTTTAAGAGATTGAGGTTCAGACTGCATGAACATAATCTGTCATGGTTTCCAAGTTTCTTGCACTAGCCCACCTCCCCCTTCTCTCTTTCCTAGCAGTGTTTGTATGTTTGTGGGAGTTATTTTTATCTTCCCATCAGTAGTGGCTCTTCCTGATTACCCACCTTCCTGCCGGCGGGTCAGTGAGTCACTGATCACATTCACCTGTGGCTCGTTAGATAATTTCTGGGGGTAATAATAGATGAAAAACTTAACTGGAGAGCTCACGTAAGATATATTCATTCCAAAGTATCACGAAGCATTGCAGTACTAAACAAGGCAAAACAGGTATTCGACAGAACATCACTTCATATTCTCTACTGTTCACTGGTTTCACCATACTTAAGCTATTGTGCAGAGGTCTGGGGCAATAACTATAAAACCACATTACATTCACTTTTTACTCTTCAAAAGAAAGCAATTCGAATCATCCACAATGCAGGTTATAGGGAACATACAAACTCACTATTTTTGCAGTCTGAAATATTGAAAATTGACGATATAGTGAAATTCCAAACAGCACAAATTCTATTCAAAGCAAAAAATAAAGAACTGCCAGGTAATATTCAGAGTATGTTTTTTTTGAAAGAAGGAAGTTATAATTTAAGGGGTTTTTGTAACTTCAAAACAATGAAGGTACGTACTACAAGAAAAGGCTTTTGTGTTTCTGTTCAAGGAGTGAAACTATGGAACAAACTGAATATGGAATTAAAGCAATGTCCAAACATAAAACTGTTCAAAAAGAGTTATAAAAATATGATCTTCTCGATCTATAAAGAAAAGGAAAATATTTAAATTAAGTGAATGTCTCTATTTAAAAACAAACAAACAAAAAATTCATGATGTGATATTATAGTATATAGTATATCAGAAATCTGTTCACTATTTTTATTACAAATTATATCAGTAAGGAAGCTGACTAAATATTCACTGATAATTTATGGGACAGGGGTGGGATTAAATAAGTGTATACTTCTTCCCACTCCCTTTCAACATGTAAATTAATCAGAATGTTTTTTTGTATGTAATTTGTATAGTATATTTTTTTTCTCTCATTTCTTTTCTAAATGTACTTGTATATTGTTCATGTTAGGTTTGTAGCTTGAACCTATTCGCTGGAACGTTAAGACAATATAATTACACTGCAAGCAAGACGCAAGTAGGCAAACTTCTTCATGGTACTCGTGCACGGGAGAGACTGGACAGAGCGCCGTCCCTTCGCTTGACCCCAGTAGCTCTCGTCCGTTCTCCCGTACACTATCCTTTTATTGAGGTTACATGAATATGCATAGGGTCATTAACATATGACGTCTACATACACACAAAGAGTACCGTGTGTGTGTGTGTGTGGGGGGGGGGGGGGGGGGGGGGGGGGGTACTGCTGATCAAAGGGTCATAAAAGCACACAAGCAAACATCCTTGGTTAGGAAGAGGGTAGACTAGACCCCCCCGGTAAGGAAGTCCAGCAGTTCATCTAAACAGAAAAGCAAGACTAGAACAAATGTAACTACGTTAATCCTACCATAAAACTATAAGGCAAGATGCAAACTTTTCCCATGCCCCCAAGATGCAGGTGTGCATTCCAGGAATGCACACCAAGCCTCTGTAGCCTGTTAAAGATCACACAACTTATCACTACACAATTAATTATACACTTCTAAGCATCTATGGTTAAATATTTCTAAGCATAAATGACAATCAACAATACAACTCTATCAGTTCACATGTTGAAATAAATTACCAATCAATCAATCAATCAATCAATCAATCAGGCGGTCTACTTAAGGCTGGAGCCACGATGACACTTGGTCATAGTTTGCTGTTTATGTTTGGCTTGGAATAACTTTCTTTTCGAGAACAAAGTTTGCAATCTTGAGCTCAAGTGCAGAAATAAATTGACAATACAGCCCCTCACTGTGCTTTTGGCTTCCATGCATTGATCATCAGGTTTTACAATAAAAGCACAACGTGTACACGTAAAATTAAGGTATTTGGAGTGTTTATTATTCCACTGTATAATTCTGTCACATGTATGCCACAGTTTGTTTAGATGAGATCTTTGTAATACACACTGCACAGCAGTAGCTGCATACTATATCCAGTCTGTATGCCTGGCTCTGTTCAAATTTCAGTGCAGAACTGAAGTGTGGGATCTTTCATCTTCTTGTAGTCTTCATCAAAAACGTCATTCTGAGCGACGGTGAAGTGGTTCTTCCAGTCGCCAACCTTCCCTGCAGAAAATAAATAAATAAAAAATAAATAAATAAATAATATAATAATAATAATAATAATAATAATAATACAGGTATTTTCCCCTAATGTTACCAAATGCATCACATTACTGTTAGGTGTGTACCTTTTCTCATGAAGGGAGAAATCTTGAAATCCATAACCAGTGTTGGTCAAGTTACTTGAAAAAAGTAATCAGTAACTAATTACTTCCCCCAAAAAGTAATCCCGTTACTTTACTGATTACTTATTTTCAAAAGTAATTACTTAGTTACTTTTTAAAAATACAATTTACAACCTGAAGAGGTGATAAAGTGATAGATCTTTCAGCCCAATTCTACTTTTTCCTACATAATCCATCATACAAAATATAATCAAATGGAAAAGTCTCTTTTTTTAACTTGTTTTTATCAGTTTTAATCTTTTAACTTTATGCATCAAGCAAAAATTTAATTATATGCAACATTCTCTGACTTGAATAAATTAGTTTAACATTTAAATCTATTTTCTACACATTCCAGCACATAAAATAAATTTTTTTGTGTGTGTTTACACTCACTCTTTCAAATAGATGCAAGTAAAACACAGCAGAAAATAAATAAAGTCAAAGACTCAGCGGTCCTGTTGCTCTATTTTCACCTGTAAAGCAGGACTACGGTAGGCGGAGGTTTACCCTGGTGCAGGTGTGCCGCGGTAAGTTGAAGAATCCGCGAGTTTCTCTGTGAATTTCCCATTACGTCGTTGCGCACTCAGTGCTTGCTTGGAAGTTTAGGGTTTTTTTTCGCTGTAAAAAGAAGTTTTCTTCCCACGCACGATGGACGCTAATGTTTTTGTCACTTTTTATGGAATCAAACTCAAAGGTCAGTACTTCCACGCTTTAAACGCTGCACGCTCATACTCTCTCCCACAATCGATATGTGATCCATTGTTGATCTGCACACAGCTGTTGTCACTAACGGCGCACTCGCTTACGTCACTGTCGTGAGACATTCTCGCAAAAAAAACAAAAAAAACAAAAAAAACAACAACACAGTTTTAGTAACGCAGTAACACTACGGGAAAGTAACGGTAATCTAATTACCGTTTTTGCAATAGTAATCCCTTACTTTACTCGTTACTTGAAAAAGTAATCAGATTACAGTAACGCATTACAACTAACACGTTACTGCCCATCTCTGTCCATAACCGGGGCTGTAGAATAGTTGGCCATCTCATTCTGTTATCAAACTGGACTCCACCTGAGATCATTTTCTTCTCCTCAGCAGAACAAGACAAACCGAGGAAGCTGCAGAGTTTGTCTATTTCCCATTCAGTGTCCTGGAAACACATCATGGAATTAATCGCAACATTAAAACCGCCTGGATGAGAGCATGAGAACATGCAGAAGAAAGTGCCAATGAAGAAATCAGATTACCTCAATCATATCTTCATAGAACATGTAATGAATATTTGAGTAAGTCTGTTTCTTCTTCCACCAGCCATTCACATGGTCATACCAGGAGCCAAATACCACTAAGATCAAAGAACAACACTTAAGCAATGAGAGGAAAAGATCTACACCTCACACGAAGGATAACTGTATTATTTATGCATACTTTGTCCTTCCAAAAATCTGTGGAAGTTATCCATTCTCCAGCCTCTGGCTCAACCACATTCATGCGATCAAAGTGGAAATAAGACACCATGTTGTCCTTTGCATTGCGGGCTACATAAACAATCTGCAGAAGATGGGGGGGAAAAAAAAAATCTTAAACCTTTACCAGAAGTAGACACTTTGGAGCTCCTTATTAGGCTTAAAGGTTCAAGTTACGCCTGACGTGCTGCCTTAGATTGCACTGTTATCAGTACTATTATCAGCTTCTTGAAAAACAGCACACAGGTTACTGTACCCTACAGTTTTGCTCCCAGAAGGACTTTGGCACAAACTGGACAGGAAAATGAGTCTTAATGAGTCGAGGGGTGGTGGGCAGCTTGTCTGCCAGGTCTTTCCCTGCATGGAGGGGTGAACATGGAGTAAGGAAAACTTTGATATGGGAAACAGGTAGCATGATAATATAACCATAGCAATATGACTGATCGGTAACCTGAATCCAAAGATGGGATGGCAATCTCCAGAAAGGGTACTCTTTCATAGATGGGGATGGTTTTTTGCCTCTCTGGACACGTCTGACCAAAATACAGCAGGTCAAGGATCTGGGAGACCCATGTAGTTCCTAGAAAGAGAGAGAGGCAAATAACTTGATCCCAACACTGACCTCTATACACACATTTTGATGAGCCATAGTTTTTGTACACTCATTTGTGATATGTATTACTGTGTGCATACTTTATTAGGAGAGATGAAATTTAAAAAAAAATGTCTTCCTTGCTGGTTCCATCAAAGAAGAAATGCTCAAGTAACTATGTAACACGTACGTAATCCAATTCCACAACACAATGTGATGGGAAATCAGCTGTGTTTTGCTGCCCATTTTATTTCGAATCTGGCGCGAACCGGTGAACCGGTCCCTGAATCAGTCACGTGGTACGGACTGCCCGCGAGGCCTCGAACGTCACTGCATACGTAATCAAAGCAAGCCTCGATACGTGCTTCACAAAACGCCCCCGAGACGCTTCGACACACAGGACACTTCACTACTAGACTGGATAGAGATAAGTGTGCATTTAGTTATTTATCTTTTTTGTGAGTTTTTTCTAATGAGTTGGAAGAAGTTTGACCACTGACCAAAGAGTTTTAAACACACCAGGGTCATGGAAAGAGAATAAATGTATGAGAATCCCCATTTAAAAATGAAAAATCATTAAGAAAAGGTTTGTTTGACTTTAAAATGACAGCTTTAAAATTGAGCTGTCCTTTATTTGTCAAAAAAAAGTGTCAAAATAAAGGATGCCTTTGAGGGCGTAGTGGCCCAGAAACAAGCAAGACAGCATAGAAGTTAGAAATTTAAGAGCAAAGACAAATTTAAAGGTTAGCATCTCAATGGATTTAGCATTGGTCCCTAGCCTACATCTCATTTCTCTGTTCTTCTTGTTCTAGCCTCACTGCAAGCATTACAAGCTTGCAATTTATCTGCGTCATTTCTCATTGACTATCACGCAAACCACCTGACCATGAAACTGCTTGTTAGTCAGTTGTCTGAATAATTTTGAGCTTCTGAAAATGAAGGTTGTGTATAGAAATGGAGGTAATTCTTACACAGTTTAGTTTGGGCAAGATTTCTTGAATTGAAGCTAAAAGCCTGAACTTCGAGCGCATATTTATGGTTTGATTTAATATCTGCTGCAGTGATGTACAGAGGCAAAACTACAAAACTAACTGTAGCTTGTTTGTCTGGAAACTTCAGAAAATTAATGACATTTTCTCAAATTTAAGAAAGTGCCTCAAGCTGTTTTTTTTGTTTTTGTTTTTTTCCTAATGGCCAGCAGGAACTGACTCGTCTAGTCATGGAAGGAAGTCCTTAAAGTGCATGGAAAAATAATTTCACTGCTCACATGATTCCACAGATGACTTACTAGCCATGGATGGTATGCTAACATGTTCGATAGAGACTATGTCTGTAACATATAACCAGTACTGTCCAAAACTGAGAGAAAATTTTTTATTGTTAATCTAACGGTGCAGCCTGTCCACAAAGACTACAAATTAGTTTGTTTAGCTTGAGGTGTACCCTGATGTAGAAATTCTTAGGCTTCCCCTACATCCTAAATCCCAGTATAACCCCTGTTCCCCATGCTTTTGTTTCTGCTGAGTCAGACTTTGGTACTTGGTGTATGTTGCCTTGTTTTGACAGAACTATGTTTTCTGACCAAAATACTGCAGATCAGTAACGTAGATAACCGTTGTGTTTCCTATAAATATAGTGTATTAAAATTAATGTGTTGGTTCCAGGCATTGAAACATGTATCTTTTCAAAATGTATAATGCAAAGCAAATTTTGTCACTGATTCACATAGTAGTAGGACAGGCCTAAACAAATGGAACAAACTGAGTGATGCAACAAAAGGGGATCAAAAGGGGAGGGGAGAAGCAAGGGGCCTAGAAAATAGAAACAGCAGACTGGAGGTAATGTTCAAGATGGAAATGGTCAGCAGCAGTACTAAGGTAGGTTGTGGCATTTAAACAATGTTCAGTGTACCAAGAAAATGTGCCCACACATTTTTTTCCCCCCCATCCTCCAATTTTGGTGAGCACGTACAAATTATATCCTCAGTTTCCTGTTCTTAGGTGATATTAGTGGGGCCCACTGTGGTCTTCAACTGTGTGTTCAGAGATGCTCTTCTGCTTACCTTGGCTATAACAAGTGGTTATTTTAGTGCTTTCCTGTTAGGTTCAATCAGTCTAATCATTCTTCTCTGAGCTCCTAACACATCAACATGTCATTTACACCCAGGTAAGTGCTGCTCATTGGCTATTTTCCTTTTTTGTCTCTATTTGCTGGAAAATCCTTGTAGTCCCACTGAATTACTTAGACCAGCTTAGCAACCATGCCATTCTGATTTTCTTTTTAAACACAGAGTTGCTGCCATGCGATTGGCTGATTGGATCTGTGCGTTAACGAGCAGTTGAACAGATGTACCCTAATGAGTAAAGCGAGTGTGTAATAAGTATAAATCATGCATTCATGTACAACTAAGAAGACTACGGACATCAATGAAACAATAATGAAACTGAAGACAACAGTGATGCAACATCAAAGTATGCCAACTGCAATCAAAACCAGAAAAATGAAGATTCAATTTTGGTCAGATTAAGATCTTGTTTTGTTAAACAGTACTGTTCAGCAGTATCTGTTTGATCTTTTTAAAAAGTCAAGACGGTATGGGCTGTTTTGGGCACATACATGTCTTAAATATTCACTGTCAGAGATGACATTCCTGTTAACTGATGATTCATAAGTTTGTGATTTGTAAGTTTATTTATTTCAATAAACAGATCAGCACTTCTGGCTTATTTCATACTTCATTTTTTTCAGACTATATCCAGTCTGTATGCCTGGCTCTGTTCAAATTTCAGTGCGGAACTGAAGTGTGGGATCTTTCATCTTCTTCTTGTAGTCTTCATCAAAAACGTCATTCTGAGCGACGGTGAAGTGGTTCTTCCAGTCGCCAACCTTCCCTGCAGAAAAAAATAATAATTCAGGTATTTTTCCTAATGTTACCAAATGCATCACATTACTGTTCACTGTACCTTTTCTCATGAAGGGAGAAATCTTGAAATTCATAACCGGGGCTGTAGAATAGTTGGCCATCTCATTCTTTTTCATGTTATCAAACTGGACTCCACCTGAGATCATTTTCTTCTCCTCAGGTGAACGAGACAAACCGAGGAAGCTGCAGAGTTTGTCTATTTCACGTTCAGTGTCCTGGAAACACATCATGGAATTAATCGCAGCATTAAAACCGCCTGGATGAGAGCATGAGAACATGCAGAAGAAAGTGCCAATGAAGAAATCAGATTACCTCAATCATATCTTCATAGAACATGTAATGAATATTTGAGTAAGTCTGTTTCTTCTTCCACCAGCCATTCACATGGTCATACCAGGAGCCAAATACCACTAAGATCAAAGAACAACACTTAAGCAATGAGAGGAAAAGATCTACACCTCACACGAAGGATAACTGTATTATTTATGCATACTTTGTCCTTCCAAAAATCTTTGGAAGTAGTTATTCCATTCTCCAGCCTCTGGCTCAACCACATTCATGCGATCAAAGTGGAAATAAGACACCATGTTGTCCTTTGCATTGCGGGCTACATAAACAATCTGCAGAAGATGGAAAAAAGAAATCTTAAACCTTTACCAGAAGTAGACACTTTGGAGCTCCTTATTAGGCTTAAAGGTTCAAGTTACGCCTGACGTGCTGCCTTAGATTGCACTGTTATCAGTACTATTATCAGCTTCTTGAAAAACAGCACACAGGTTACTGTACCCTACAGTTTTGCTCCCAGAAGGACTTTGGCACAAACTGGACAGGAAAATGAGTCTTAATGAGTCGAGGGGTGGTGGGCAGCTTGTCTGCCAGGTCTTTCCCTGCATGGAGGGGTGAACATGGAGTAAGGAAAACTTTGATATGGGAAACAGGTAACATGATAATATAACCATAGCAATATGACTGATTGGTAACCTGAATCCAAAGATGGGATGGCAATCTCCAGAAAGGGTACTCTTTCATAGATGGGGATGGTTTTTTGCCTCTCTGGACACGTCTGACCAAAATACAGCAGGTCAAGGATCTGGGAGACCCATGTAGTTCCTAGAAAGGGGGAGAGAGAGAGAGAGAGAGAGAGAGAGAAAGAGAGAGAGAGAGAGAGAGAGGCAAATAAACTTGATCCCAACACTGACCTCTATACACACATTTTGATGAGCCATAATTTTTGTACACGTTTGTTGGACTGACCTGCTTTGGGATATGTTGCAATAAGTATATCATCTGGTCTGGCCTGAAAGTTCTGAACATTCTCCCAGTTGTCTGTAAAATAGTGAGTCATTGAGACTCCATGGAAATCAAAGAGCTCTGGTCTGGAAGACAAAATTGCCTTTTGGGGAAAAAGAAAAGAAAAAACTAACATTAGAGTGTGTGAACAGCAACTGCAGGGATTTGACTGCGGAGAAGAAAAAGAGAAACTAGTGTTGGCAGTTGTGGGTAGTGAATTCAGATTTGTTTCTACTTCTGAGTGACACAACAAATGATTAACAGCACAAAAGCACACAGTGTGCTCAGAGATCAAGTCTTTGGCTGAACTTAACAAAAACACTGGTTCCAAGTGACAAAGAGAAAGTCTTAAAGCTTCAAACATTGGAAAAACAAATAAAATATAGGTTGCTTCTACGTGCATTTAAAACCGCTTTCTTTTTTAATAGCTCAGCCTCACATGCTTAACAAGAAACAAACTCCACAACAGGAAAGCAACCTGTAGCTAAAAACATCAAACTGTTTTGTTTAGAGATACCATACATACCTTCTCAGCACTAAGTGATATGTTCATTGTTGGTTTCTGCCTGGCTTTTGGTGTTGTAAGAAAAATTCTCCTCCTTTTCTGGTTGCATAACATACCATTGTTAGCTGCGCTCACTTCCACATGTAATCTGAAAGCCCCGCCCCTCTGGTTTCAGATTTCCTGACCCTTTTGTGGCCACATTCGCTTAAGGATTTGAAGTGCTTCAAATGAATTCCGTGTTCTATTTGGTGTGAAATTTTAAGTAGGCAATATTTTTAAAAAGCACATCATATGCTGTAGACTGGATAGAGATAAGTGTGCATTTAGTTATTTATCTTTTTTTGTGAGTTCTTTGTAATGAGTTGGAAGAAGTTTGACCACTGACCAAAGACTTTTAAACACAAGGGTCATGGAAAGAGAATAAATGTATGAGAATCCCCATTTAAAAATGAAAAATCATTAAGAAAAGGTTTGTTTGACTTTAAAATGACAGCTTTAAATTTGAGCTGTCCTTTATTTGTCAAAAAAAAGTGTCAAAATAAAGGATGCCTTTGAGGGCGTAGTGGCCCAGAAACAAGCAAGACAGCATAAAAGTTAGAAATTTAAGAGCAAAGACAAATTTAAAGGTTAGCATCTCAGTGGATTTAGCATTGGTCCCTAGCCTACATCTCATTTCTCTGTTCTTCTTGTTCTCAATCAATCAATCAATCAATCAATCAAAGCTTTATTCGTCACATGCAGGTTGCCCTGCAGTGAAATAGGACCCCCCCCGACCTTACACATATAGCACAAACATTACATGGGGATACAGGTCAGAGATTGGTAGAATCAGAAAAAAACATTGAAATGTACACTACACTGGGGAAAGTACAAGAGGAAAAAAAGAGACCCCTACTCATGCTATGCTTCCATGGTAGGACAGCATGAGAACAGGAAACAAAAAAACTCCTCTGCACAAGAAGCACATAAATGTCCACAGCACAACATTGTGAAGACATGACAAGCCACAGGGGTGGGTGGGGGTTGAGGAGTAATCCGAAGCGAACACAGCAGCCACCCTGCACAGCGCTACCATTCCAGCGCGGCACACAGACCCGCCGTGCTGCCCCTTCAGGAAACAAGCATTGCGGGCTACATAAACAATCTGCAGAAGATGGGGGGGAAAAAAAAAATCTTAAACCTTTACCAGAAGTAGACACTTTGGAGCTCCTTATTAGGCTTAAAGGTTCAAGTTACGCCTGACGTGCTGCCTTAGATTGCACTGTTATCAGTACTATTATCAGCTTCTTGAAAAACAGCACACAGGTTACTGTACCCTACAGTTTTGCTCCCAGAAGGACTTTGGCACAAACTGGACAGGAAAATGAGTCTTAATGAGTCGAGGGGTGGTGGGCAGCTTGTCTGCCAGGTCTTTCCCTGCATGGAGGGGTGAACATGGAGTAAGGAAAACTTTGATATGGGAAACGGGTAACATGATAATATAACCATAGCAATATGACTGATTGCCATGCCATCTTTGGATTCAGGTTACCAATCTCCAGAAAGGGTACTCTTTCATAGATGGGGATGGTTTTTTGCCTCTCTGGACACGTCTGACCAAAATACAGCAGGTCAAGGATCTGGGAGACCCATGTAGTTCCTAGAAAGAGGGAGAGGCAAATAACTTGATCCCAACACTGACCTCTATACACACATTTTGATGAGCTATAAAGTTTGTACACGTTTGTTGGACTGACCTGCTTTGGGATATGTTGCAATAAGTATATCATCTGGTCTGACCTGAAAGTTCTGAACATTCTCCCAGTTGTCTGTAAAATAGTGAGTCATTGAGACTCCATGGAAATCAAAGAGCTCTGGTCTGGAAAACAAAATAGCTTTTTGGGGAAAAGAGAAAAAACTAAATGTGTGAACAGCAACTGCAGGGATTTGACTGCGGAGAAGAAAAAGAGTGTTGGCAGTTGTGGGTAGTGAAGTCAGGTAGTGCTTCAAGCTTATTTCTACAAGTCCTCTATAAAGAGAGTGATACAACAAATGATTAACGGCACAAAAGCCCTTGTGCTTAGAGATCAAGTCTTTGGTTGAACTCAACAAAAACACTAGTGCCAAGTGACAAAAAGACGGTCTTAAACTTTCACATTTTGTCAAATGAATTGATTATCGATTCCTCCTGCATGCGTTCAAACTACTTTCTTTGTTTTTAGCTCAGAATTACATGCTTAACAAGTAAAAACTCCATGAAAGGAAATCAAATTGTAGCTAAAAAAGATACTAAAACAGCTTTGTTTAGAGATATCATACATACCTTTTTAGGGTTAAGGAACATGATCTGGGTTCTGCCTTGCTTCTTTGAATGCATTACTCCCTCACCAGCTGAGTGTTTTCTACCAAACGTCTGGTTGCGAAACACACCACTATCAGCGTATCTGAGCTTTGCGTTACGTTGTGAAAGTCCAGTACTTCCTTCTTGTTCATACAAAACCAAATCAGAAAAATTTGGGACAGTATGGAAAAGTATAGAAATTAGTGATTTCTAAATTTACTTTGACTTGTGTGTCATTACAGACAATATGAACACAAAATGTTGTCATGTTTTGCCTGGTCAACTTCATTTCATTTGTAAATATACATCCTTTCCTGTCATTCAGACCTGCAGCACATTCCCAAAAAGGATCCAGTTGTGGGGCATCAAGTCATGGGCCTTCTTGTAGTCAATCCAGGCAGTGCACAGGATGTTGAGCCAGGGTTTGTAGTCTCGGCTGCTCTGTCTACCAGTACCTGGTGTTTCACTCCACTGATATTGATACTCGTGCCAATTCCCTTCTGTGCCCGCTCATGTTTTGAGCCATATGCCTATTCATCTTAGCCGCTATGATGCCTGGACAGGAGCTTCCATGTTGTACTGAGCCAGGTTATTGGCTGGTAGTTAGATAGGACTGATCCATTCTGGGGATCCTTGGGCATCAGGACTTTCTGGCCTTTCTGACATCAGACACCATTCTGGGTGTCTCTTATTGACTAGCAGCTGGTTCATTTGTGCTGCTAGAAGTTCATTGAGTGCAGCTGGCTTCTTTAGCCGTGAACCATGTCCAGGCCTGGTGCTGTCCAGCCCTTCATACTTGAGACCCTTTCTTGGATGTCTAGCACTGTGATGGTTACTGGACCCTGCTCAGGGTAACAGCCTCCCCGGACCCTGTTTAGGGAGGTTGCTGTGGTCTGCCCTTAGATTCACGAGCCACTGAACATTGTTGTTATACATAGCATCCTTGTCCCATATGCTCTTCCAGTATTACTCCATCTCCAGACTTGGTGGTGCTGCTGTTCTCATATTGTTCCCCTGCCACTGAGAATACACCTTGGATGGTTCTGTGGAGAACAGCTGGTTTATTCTCCTGCCTTCTACATCTCTGGTATACCTTTTCAGGCGGCTGGCCAAGGCCGTGTGAGTCAGACTTCACCAGCACCTTTCACCATGGGCCACTCTGGAAAAAGAATGAGTCCAGCCCTTCTCCAGCAGTTTGGTTCCAGGACCCTTATGTCGTGGTGAACCTAACTATATCTAGTTATCTAGGTTTCTTTCCTGCTAGCAAGACAGTTCACTTCCCACAAAACAAAGTCTGTGATGTTTTGGGGCTGTCAATATGCCTAGCCCTTGCCTTTGCCTGCTACCCAGATTACACTGACCCTGGCCCTGGTGCCTGTCATTGTGCATAGTAGGCCCACAGGATGGTGGATTCATATGATTTCTTGAAGCTGTGCCTGAACAAGCCTCATTAATCCAGATCCAGTCACCAGAGTCTAGCTGGCAAGCTTCCCTCCCCAATCTGGCTCCAAGAGGGGCCTTGATTTCCCATGGTGAGATTATACGGTGCAGGAATTTCCATTAGCATGTTTTGAATCACTCTTAATCTGGTGCCTCCCTTGTGACCAATTTCTAATGGGAGACCCTATTAGACAATACTGCTCCCAGGGCCAGGAGGACGATCCCCTGTGATAAGGTACATTTGTATTTTATATTTAGTTTATAAATAGTATTGACTAATTAAAATATGATAAGAATAGTTGTATTCATTTTGTCTTGGGTAAACCACATTCTCAAAACCCCCCAGACAGAGGAATTCATATTGATTTCAGCTACACAAACAATACATTGTTGCTAGTTCGGTATTTCTTGACGGAACAATGCAGATTTTTTACCTGGCTGTAAAATATAACTAAACCTGAATAAAATCAAATAGAAAACCCTGCAAAACAAATGGACCAGTCATTACCTTTTATTTTTTTTATCACACACAGAGAATAAAAAATGGGCTGTTAGCACTTAGTAAAAAACTTAAAAAAGTAAACTTTCGTATTACTTTATACATTTTAATCTACACACCAAAGTTTCAGTATTGCAGTACAGTGTTACTGGTAATGTCCAATATTTTTTTGTTTGTAGTGACATAAATATTCACTTTCAAACATGAAATGCCTTTTAATTTGTGATTAATAATATAAAGCACATTGATTTAGTTAAAGATTTAGATAAAGTCAATCAGTGACCCTTTTTACATTCTATATGCCTGGCTCTGTTCAAATTTCAGTGCGGAACTGAAGTGTGGGATCTTTCATCTTCTTCTTGTAGTCTTCATCAAACACTTCATTCTGAGCGACGGTGAAGTGGTTCTTCCAGTCAGCAACCTTTCCTGCAGAGACATAGATAAAAACCAGTCAGGTATTTTTCCTAATATCACCTCATGCATCACAATATGGTTCAATGTACCTTTTCTCATGAAGGGAGAAATCTTGAAATCTAAAATGGAGAACGTGGAATAGTTGGTCATCTCATTCTTTTTCATGTTATCAAACTGGACTCCACCTGCAATCATTTTCTTATCCTCAGCTGAATTGGACAAACTGAGGAAGCTGCAGAGTTTGTCTATTTCCCGTTCAGTGTCCTGAAAAGATAGATAAGAGTTATTTGGAGTAGGGATGCATCTAAAGGCTGCAGGACAGTAGCTCTCGATGACTGGAGCTGGAGACCCCTGATCTTAAGCATACCACATTATCTGTCAAACATAGTGGAGATGATGTTTTGGCATGTATAGCTGCCAGTGGAACAAAGTCACTGTTTATTGATGATGTGTCTACTGATAGAAGTATCAGGATGGTTTTAGAAGTGGACGGGGCTATACTATCTGCTCAGATTTATCCAAATGCTGCAAAACTGATGAGACGGTGCGTCATAATATAAACAAATAACGACTCGAAGCAACCCAGAGATTTCTTAAGAGAAGGAAAGGGGATAGTCTTCAGTGGCAAAGTCAGTTACCTGCTCTCAATCCAATAGAGCATGCAGTTTAGTTACTGAAGACAGAGATCCACACATGCAGCACCTGAAGGTGGCTGCAGTAAAGGCCTCGAAGTACATCTCAAAGCAAGTCCATATAGGTATACGGTAACTATATTAGTGTGTCCAGTTATTTTTAAGTTAAAACAAACTGACTGCTTGATTTAACAGCCTTTCTGGTGGTACACAGAGGCAAAATTACAAAAGAAATGTGACATTGTCCAAATACTTATGGACCTAACTGTATCATCACAACATTACAGCCATCATTACAGCATTATAAGCTACTAAATGAGAGCTTCAAGCAAGTAGCGTAAAGAGAAAGGAACTCACAAAGGAATCAGATTACCTCAATCATATCTTCATAGAACATGTAGTGAATGTTTGAGTAAGTCTGTTTCTTCTTCCACCAGCCATTCACATGGTCATACCAGGAGCCAAACACCACTAGGGCCACAGAAACAGGAAAATAGCAGTCATACAGTAAATGAAAATAACTTTAATATAGTATTTTATGCATACTTTTTCCTTCCATGAATCTGTGGATGTAGTTGCTCCAGTCGCCAGGCTCTGGGTGAGCAATATTCATGCGATCAAAATGGAAAAAAGACACCATGTTGTCCTTTGCATTGCGGGCTACATAGACAATCTACAAAAGATTTTTAAAAAGGAAAAACGAACTCTAACTCAAATGAATCTCAAATTCTCTTGGTAGGCTTCAAGTTTAACTTAAGCCAAGTGGAAAACTGCACTATTATCGGTATTATTATCAGCTTCTTGATGATACACTGAGCTGATGCAAACAACAGACAGGAAAATGCAACCTTGCAGTTTTGTTCCCAGAAGGACTTTGGCACAAACTGGACAGGAAAATGAGTCTTAATGAGTCGAGGGGTGGTGGGCAGCTTGTCTGCCAGGTCTTTTCCTGCATGGAGGGATGAAGATGAAAAAAAACACAAGTTTGTCTGTGTAAAATGTTAATACCAACTAACCAACGGTAACATAGCGATATGATTTTAGTCAAGTTTGAGGAAAAAGAGGCCAACAATCCATAATGGTTTGTAGGTGTTTGTGTAAAATTGGTACATTTGATCAAAAACCTGAAAACAAAGGTGGAACGGCAATCTCCAGGAAGGGCACTCTCTCAAAGATAGGGATGGTTTTCTGTCGTTCTGTCTGACCAAAATACAGCAGGTCAAGAATCTGGGAGACCCATGTGGTTCCTAAAGTGAGAGGGGGGAAAAAGAAGTTAACATGACCCCTACACTGACCTCTATGCACACACTTTGATGAGCTGTAAAGGTTTATACCTCTTTCTTGGACCGACCTGCTTTGGGATATGTTGCAATAAGTATATCATCCGGTCTGGCCTGAAAGTTTTGAACGTTCTCCCAGTTGGTTGTGAAAATGGGAATCATTGAGACTCCATGGAAATCAAACAGTTGTTGTCGAGAAGGAAAAACTGCCTTTGGGAAAAAAGCAAAAACCAGATTTTTTAAAAAATCTGAATGTGTACTTAAATTCACTTTATTGTCCCAAAAAGGACACTTGTTGTGCATCATGATGATTAAAAACAACAATAAATCACTTATGATGCAGTTAATATGTACATAAATAAATAAAACACACACAGAGAGAGAATATAAAGCAGGGAAAATATTGTTTGCAAGTTATAAATTTCACTCATAGTATGAATGCAGATGGTACAAATTAAATTTTACAATGGTTACAATGGCTGACTGTTTCTACAGAGTGAGGACACTTTGTTTGTGTACTAACCAGTTAAATGTATAATAGAAATACCACTCAGCTGCTCTCAGGCTTGTTAAAGTTTTCCTGAAATATTATGAGGACCAGGGCTCTTGCTGTCTTTATCAAGGCTGAGAAATCAATGTAATGTAATGTAATCAGGTACTGCAGTGCCATCTGTGGGTAATGAAGTCAGATCATGCTTCAAGCTGTTTTATACAAGTCCTCTTTAAAGAGAGAGCGAGATCACAAATGGTTAACAGCACAAAAATACTTGGTGTGCTCAGAGAGGAAGTCTGGCTGCTGCTCAACAAAAACACTGGTGCTGATTGATAAAGTAACCCTCTGACTTGCAAAATAAAATGAACCCACATGGCTCATGCATGCATTTACACGACTTTAACTGATAAATCCATTGTCATTAGCTTAGCTCTACATGCTTAACAAGAGACAAACACCATAAAATTAGAGCAAACTCTAGCTGAAGCAACAACAAAAACAGTTTGGTTTAAAGATGTCAGGCATACCTTCTCTGGATCGAGAGACATGCTGATTGCCGGTTTTTGTCTGGTTTCTCTTACTGGGATTTTTCTCTGTCCAGATGAGTATTTTATATGCAACTTCTGATTACGTAACACGCTGCAGTGAGAAGGGCCCTCCCAGGGGAGAACTGAAATTCCAGCCCTTCCCTGACTTCCGGATCCTTTTGTTGGGAGCATTTCTTTTCCTATTCTAGGATCTAAATGAATCCTAGAATTGTGTCAATGAAAACATTAATCATGCATTCAAATCACTTTATTTGGTATGACATTTTAAATGGACAGTATTGCAAATGCATGATATACAATACATTGATTAGAAGTTTGGATGACGTTACAGTAATATTATCACATGACCACTGAACAAAAAGCAATGTCATGCAATGACAAAGCTTTTTATTTATGACTGTACAGAGGTTTAAGTGAGGGAACAAATATGTTCCCCTTTGAAAGGTAAGCTTTTAAAAGTCAGAAGGAAATCTTGATTTTCAAATCCAACATAGCTGTAGATAAAGAGAATAGGCTTTCTGGCTGGAGTTAATCTACTTTAAAGACACATCAAGGAGAGTAAAAACATTTCTGGGCTTGTGGCCTTTATCAGCATTATTGTTCCAGTTTAGCAGTTATGCTTAACTACTTTCGCAAGTATTAAAAAAATAGCAAAAATCTCCTGCATGCATGTGTTTTATGCTTACATTTTTAATATGGGGACAATAGTTAGAACATCAGTATCGTAGTTACTGTAGTGACAAACGATAAGTCATTTTTTGCAGGTCAGTTTAATGGAACTTATTATTAAAATCACAAACATCAAAATATAATCTTTGAAATGTAAACATAAAACCAGAATTGATGTTCACAGAAGGAACTGAAAAATAAATGAAAAGTTAAAAATTACAACTGCACATTGGGTTTGTTTGAACAAAAAGGAAGTTGCAGACCAAAGATCACACAAACACTATTCAGAGGGGTAAAGTACAAGCAAGATCAACTCTAAAGAAAAGAGTCAGAAGAATATGGTAGGAATGATTAATTAGCATGTTAAAGAGAGAGCCCTGCTATAGGCTGGCAGTAAGTTCATGCTGTACCCCACCTTTCAAATTATGTTAGGGGTGAAGGGCTCCACCACCCTGTGACTCTGAGGCATCGAGCTTCTTCTTAAACACACTTCTATGAGAAGACTTTAAGTGCAGGCTAAAAACGTATTAGTTTCTGTTGAGACTAAAGACTGGGGGGACAGAGTATTTCAGTCTGTGGCAAGGTTATTATAGCTCACTAAAACTAAACTAAAAATTAAAACTAGATGTGAAAAAGAAATTCAGTAAAATAAAAAAATCTAAATATATCATATTTTTAAAAACTAAACTTATAAAAAGTTAAAACAAACTGAAATTAATCTGTGAACTTTAAAAAAATGTTCATTAGTTTTCAAAGAGTAAATATAGTATTAGTGTTTGTTATTTGGGGGGAATTTATTTTTTATTTTTTTATCAAAACTTGCCAGATGAGGCTTTGATGGAAACATTTATTGAGTCTTTTGATGTCTACAAGACTGTGAGCATTGCATGATCCAATAATAATGAATAGCAACTAAAAATAAGACTGAAACTAATAGAAACTAAACATTTTCAAAAAAAGTAAAGATTAAACTGAAACGAGCAAATTCTCTTGGGTATACTGCAACTAGACTGAATTAAAAGCCAAAAGTCAAAGCAAAATAAAAATAAACACTAATTAGATCATTACAAAAACTTGAATAACTCTGGTCTGTGGATAGTCTCCCACTCTGTGGACTCCTTTGAAAAGCAGTTTAAGACTTTTATTTTGTTATCACCATCTTTTATTATGTTTTTTTTTTTTTTAATTGATTGTTTCTATTAATTGTTTTTTAATTTCCTGGATATTTTGTTGTGATTATCCCTAGTGTTTTTATTAATTCATTTATTTATGTATTTTGTTACTTAGGAACTTGATGAAGGGAAACTTTTATTCCCTTTTAACCCACTAGGTGGTACCATGAGACAACATTAAAAGGCTAAGATGAATACAAGACTGAAATAAAAGATTTGAAATATGCAGGGAAAGAAAAAAGTAGAATTTTTTTTATTATCTTAATCCTGTTACAAAGAGAGAGTATCATTAAATGAACTATAAAGATTTCTTTTTTTATGCACATACTGAACCTATAAGCCGATGCAGTAACCCTTTCAGACCGAACGGTGGCGTTCATCATGTACAGATACAGTTTATTGAAGCCGTTAATGCAGAAGAAGAAAAACGTACACAACAGAGATGGCGTCACCCGGCGAGGCATCGGTGGATGAGACACACGTGGGTAAAAAGAAGAAGGTAAATATAGATAAATAATTTCTAGAAGCATATCGTCGCAGCCGTTTGAAGCTATTGGTGA
Organism: Copadichromis virginalis; assembly: GCF_057382275.1. Lineage (NCBI taxonomy): Eukaryota > Metazoa > Chordata > Actinopteri > Cichliformes > Cichlidae > Copadichromis > Copadichromis virginalis. Next base: position 21,776,242 of record NC_140637.1, on the reverse strand, counting down.
CTGCAGCTGAGGAACGCAGTTTTATAACTAATAAACAGTAAACGTAAGGTAGTTTTTTCTTGCTAGCGTCAAGCGGCTAATGTGAGTAGCCCCACACGGGGGCGAAGACCAGTGTAAAAAGTTTCTGGGCTTAAATAACGAAATACGTTATAGTCACTTCTTCTAACTTGCCACTGTTCGCTCCTATCTTACAGCTGCCTGCTCGATACTGGCAGGAGCTCCAGGAGGAGGAACGGAAGGATGAAAACAAAGTTAAAAGCGACGGAGAACAGAGCAAAGAGGCTCTGCAGCAGGAGGAGGACAAGACACAGAAGGCAAAGAAGCGAAAACAAGACCAAAGTCCAAGTGATGGAGAGAAAGTCAAGCCAGAGGTAAGAGTACACGAATTACTATTGACAGACAAAAATCACGCCATCATTTCTTGCTCTTGCTTAAACTGTTTTAGTGAGGTCCTGTGTTGCACTAGAATATGTTTAAGATGCAGTTTGGGGTACCCTTATTTGCACTAAACAGCCTATGCATCGCCTTTGTACTGCTATTACACTGCAAAATCTTCCAAATATCCCCCAAAAAGCAGATTATTATGTAAACAAAGGTAGCCAGGCATGCCTAATTTCCCATGATGATTCATGAGTGTTGTACTGAATCTTTTAGCAGTAATATTTAAGTTTGAAGCACCACTTACGACCAGAAGAAGATAGCATTTAATGTTTATCATGATTCAGTCTGCTTTTACATTTTAGTATAGGTAATATAGGACTGTATATTATATATTGTTCTAACTAATGTTCATATTCTTTCAGAAGTCTGATCCATTCCCAGGCCCTGCTCCTATTCCAGAAGACAGATTGCAAAAATTCAAGAGGAAAGATAAACTTAAAAAGGTAAGCATCTGAGTGGCTCTTCTTTAAAATAGTATGCTCTTTTTTTCAGCACTTGTCTTTCATCTGATTTCTCTTTCGTTTTGTAATAGCCTCACCGTAAGCAGCACAAGCTGAGAGATATCATAGCTCGCTCAGAAGACGCTTCAGAAATGGCCCAGAAACAAGCAGCACGGTTTGACCTTCTCCTCCCGGAGGAGGCAGGGTAATGTCCTTTAAATGATGCTCACCTCTTTGTGTTAGATCGTACTCTGTGACAGATATCATGTGATTTCAAACCCCATGAGTGATGTTTGTCCCTGATCTCAGGTTTTTAGAAGGAGATGAAGATGAGGACACGTGTATGATCTCACAGGAGGATATTGCGGAGGCTGTGGACATAACATCTGGAGCAAAGGTACTGAGACCTTTTTATCAAATAAATGTTTCTTTGTTTGACAGGTTGTTTGTTTTAACAAATTGTACCTGAAGTGTGCACTGAAGTTGGTTAAGAAAATAATGGAAGCTGATACCTGTCATACCATCATACTTATGTAGTTCATCATCAACCATTTTTGTGGGGGAGAAGATGGATTTTAAAAAGGTTTTGTGTGAATGTATAAATAACTTATTAAACAGAAAAATTTGCACAGAAATTTTGAAGCAACACAGATTATGGGCTTTTGTTTGGTTTTGCTGACAAATTCACACACTGGTGATGGCAAGCTACATTATTATTATTACTATTACTATTTAACACATTTATTTTGCAAGCAAAGGTTTGCTGGTTCAGTTCCAACCGTAGACATAAATTTGCTATGGAGTTGTCACGGGAAGAGATTCTGCAGAGTGAGTGTTGTTCATTTCTTGCTATCTTCTCCTCCTCAGTATTTTAATCTGAAACTGTCTCAGTTTGGACCGTATCGATTGGATTACAGCAAGACTGGACGGTCAGTATCATGCAATATCATGCAGCACATGCTTATCTGTGTGAAGTGTTTTGTCTCTCTCTTGTGGAGAGAAACTGATATTTAGTGATTTAAAAGGCCAATATATCAGCAGATGGTTTAACATTTAACAAATTGCTCCTTCATGTAGTGGTGGGGGGTTTTTTGGGTTTGTTTTTTTTTTTTTGTAAAACACTGATTTATGTCAAGTCCACCTAAGTTGTCGATGGGCTTGGCAGGACGACTCACCGTTTCTAGAGGAAATGCTAAGTATCCTTTATAACCTTTGTAATCTTCTAAGCAGATATGAAACGTACATATTTATTTCCAACTCTGTCTTCCTGACAAAAGTAGATTTTGACATTAGGCCTTCATTATTTCTAGCTTCTTTGCTAAGTGGCACACTCACCAGTTAGTACAAGCAAAGGAAATAAACTTTTCCTTTCTTTAAGCTTTTCTGAGATTCTCTGTGCTTGGAAAAAAACTGTTACTAAAGGCTGAGAGTGCAAATAAACAATGTTGGAAATTAAAACAAAGACATGGAAAGAAATTAAACCACAGCTGAGGTGAACCTGCAGAACTGAATGATCATTTCCTGTTTTTACAGTAAATAGATTTATTTAGATATAAATAGAGAGACTTCATAAGTTTAGGTTTTGCAAATATTTATGTTCTCTTCACTTCAGTCACCTGCTGCTTGGTGGGAGGAGAGGCCATGTTGCTTGTATAGACTGGGCGTCGAAACAGCTGATGTGTGAGATAAATGTGATGGAGTCTGTCAATGATGTGAAGTAAGTCATCCGCCTTCATGAAACATAAAGCAGAAATAAAACTTTGATCATCTTCTCCAGACTAAAACAAATTTCTGCCTTTGTTTAGGTGGCTTCATACCGAGGCTATGTATGCAGTGGCTCAGAAGAAGTGGCTTTATATCTACGACTCTAACGGAATAGAGCTTCACTGCATCCGAAAATTCAATGACGTCCTTCGGATGCAGTTCCTCCCCTATCACTTTTTGCTTGCCACAGCGGTGAGTTCACAGTAATCTTTTTTTCTTTCAATTTCTTGCATTTCCATTTCCACAATAATTAAAAAATTATATAATACAGTGGTCCCTCGTTTATCGCGGGAGTTATGTTCTAAAAATAACCCACGATAGGTGAAATCCGCAAAGTAGCCAGCTTTATTCTTTTACAATTATTATTGATGTTTTAAAGCTGGAAAACCACTCACTACGCACTTTATACACTTTTCTCAGACAGGCATGAACATTCTCACACTTTTCTCTCTTGTTTAAACACTCTCAAAGTTCAAACCTTCGTAGAAAAATAAGTCCAGTGTTATAGAAGGAAACCAAAGATCAAACCCTGTTTTCAGGACCAGAACATGGGAATAGAGCAGCTGCGAGAGAATTCAACATTAATGAATCAATGGTATGGAAATAGAGGAAGCAAAAAGAATGAGTTGAGTAACGTTTGACTTATCTGACTGTTTTGTTTCGCTTAATGCGCCTTATAATCCGGTGTGCTTTATAATCTGAAAAATATGGTTCTACCCTCCTTTAGCATGTCTAGAAGTCCAACTTTTTGTGCGATGGTTAGCATCTTCCTCTGCCTTCTGGGTGCTACCCCAGGTGCCTTTGACGGTGCAAAACATTTCATCGACATTGTTGTGTTTGTTGGTGAGAAAAACTTACAATCATACAGTGCAGCACTTTAGAGTCACACTGCTAGCAATGGAAGATTCATGTAAATTTGAGAAGCTATTCTGTACTGTACAGGAGACACAGCACGAGATTGATTTACGATGGTCTGCAGCCAAGCAGGATGCAGAACACAATGCGCTGTTAAAAAAAAAAAAGCATGCAAAATTACACCCAAAAACATCTGCGAAACAGAGAGGCCGCGAAAGGTGAACCACGTTATGGCGAGGGACCACTGTATTTTCTTTTTATTAAGCTTTAATTTTCTCAGGTCATAGTCTTGCTGTTATTAAAGTTACTTTTTTTGCTTTTGTCAGCTGATTAATTTTTTCTGGCTTCTGGCAGTCTGTGTAACTCTAGATAAAAATAAAAGCTTTTAAAAAGCTAAATCGTGGTAAGACGATAGCCAAGTTTCAGATTGAACTTTGGTAAATGCGTACAGACTGTTTTCCTGCATACAAACAAATGTCATTTCCTAGTCAGGTTGGCCAGATTACGAAGGGAAACCAGTAATCTGCCAGTACAAAAAGCCCCCAAACCTTTTCTTATAAGAGTAAGCTGAGTAAGAGAGTAGGGCTGAAACATTGTTGCAATAATGACAATGTGTTGTACAATACAGAGGAGTAAAGATAACAGTTTTGAATGTGTTACTGTGACAGTTTAGATGTTACCATGATAAATATACACGAGTCAAAATTGTTTTGTTTAATATTTATTGTTGACAATAAATTTATAAGCAAAATTAGATGCCCTGACTATCTGTAAAACGTTTTTTTTTTCTGTCTTCTTTAGAGTGCTACCAGTTTCCTGCAGTATTTGGATGTGTCAGTGGGAAAGGAAGTGGCAGCTATCTGCACCAAGACTGGCCGACTTGACGTGATGTGTCAGAACCCTCATAATGCCATCATCCACCTAGGTCATGCCAATGGCACGGTCACCCTATGGTCACCAAACCAGAAAGAAGCCTTGGTGAAGATGCTCTGTCACCAAGGGGGCGTGCGCTCTGTCGCTGTGGATAAGACGGGCACGTAAGTCACATGAGAAGAGGAAATGTTTTGTAATGTCTGTAAAAGATACCTGGATGTTGTTTCACAATAGTCCTAGGCACTAAAAGTGACTTGCTAATACCAGGTTGGACCCCTTGTTGCCTCCAGAACAGCCTTAGCTTTTCATGACATTAATGCAACAAGATGTTGGAAACATTCCTCAGAGATTTTTGTCCGTATTGACATGATAGCATTACACAGTTGCTGCACATACACGATGTGAATCTTCCGATACCACGTTAGATAGAAATCTGGTGGTTGTCGAGTTTAATTTGAATACAGCGAACAAAATGTCATGTTCACGAAACCAGTTTGAGATGATTCATGCTTTGTGACATGGCCGAATCCTGCTGAAAGCAGCCATCAGAAGAGGGGATTTCATTGTTAGCAGCAATTCCTGGGTAGGATGTGACATTTAAATAATGCTCAGCTGGTACTAAGGTAGGATGGATCCATGCTGTCATGATGTTTTCGCCAAATTCTGGACTTGGTGTCTGAATATTGCAGAAAAAATCAAGACTCATTAGATCAGGCAGGGTTTTCCAATCTTCCACTGCCTGATTTTGGCAAGCACTTGTAAATTGTAGCCTCAGTTTCCTGTTCTTAGCGGCCAGCAGTGACACACAGCAAAGCCTGTCTGCTTCAGTGTTCGGCATGCTCTTCTGCTTACTTTCATTGTAACCAGTGGTTATTACAGTTGTTATTGGCTTTCTGTCAACTTGAAGCAGTCTGTCTGTTTTCTCTGGCATTTCCTCTGAGATCTGCCACTCACTGGGGCTCTTCTTTTTTTTGAATCATTCTCTGTAAATCCTAGAGATGGATCTACTGAGATCTGCTGGGAACATCTCAGTGGATGAGCATTTTCTGAAACAACCACGCCACATTCAAAGTCACATTAATCACATTAGGTGGCCACTGAGTATATATTTTACTTTATCTTATAAGAACTTAGTTTTTGTTGTTGTTGTTGTTGTTTTTGTGTACACTTAACAAATGAATCCTAGTTCGGATCTTTGAATCCCAAGTCAAGGGTTTGGTGGGATGATGTTGTTGATGTTCCTGACAACTCCTCTAGCCTCATTTAGTCACATGCTAACAAAAACCTTCTCTTTGAGATGTAAAAGCTTCAGCAATCACATGGGAGATGTTTATGCACATCTGGTATGTCTAAATTTTGTGTTAAATCAAAAAATCCTTGACTTAAAAACAGGAAAACCCATGCAAAATATTTTTTGATTTATAGGGTACATTATTGCAGCGGTCAATGATTTTGCACTCAGTTTTTTGGTGAGCAGTTAATTGCATTTTTCTCTTGGTCCACCAGAAAGTAGTCTTTTCATTTAGTTTTTTTCCTCTTTTTTTTGACAGATACATGGTGACGTCTGGCATGGATAAGAAGCTGAAGGTGTATGACGTTAGAACCTTCAAGCCCCTAAAGTCATACTTCCTTCCTGCTGGAGCTGCCTGTTTGTCACTGAGCCAGAGGGGACTGCTATCTGCAGCCACGGGGGATGTTGTTCAGGTTATCAGAGCCACACTTTGCACATTTATAATAAAAAAACATTACATGCTGCAAATGTGTCCATCAACACATGCATTTCTGTTTGAGCAGCAAAGAGACAGGGGTTTTCACAAACCGATGAAACCTGCTCCTATCTCATGCAGTACTCCAAAATCCCAACTGCACATCACTGAAGTAGATAACATGTGTCTGTTGAAGGCTGATCGGTTGATACATTGGCTGGAATAGGGGAGGGGGGACCAATGGAGTTCACCAGTAATGGGAGAAGCACACAAAAAAATCTAATATAAATAAATATAGTGTGAAAAGTGGCTGCAGAGAGGACTGTTAATTATTTTTTACAATCAGTTTGGCTTCTGCTCTTGGTTTATTATCACTTTGTTCTTCTCTAGAGCTGACTGACAGTCCAACATGAGCAAGTTTAACAGACTGGTTATACATATTTTATACATTACTTTAAATTCAATTCAAATCAAATTCAAATTTTATTTGTCACACACACACAACCATACACAGTATGACATGGGGGTGAAATGCTTGTAGCTGTACAATGTCCGACCATTAAATGACAGAAAAAAAGTTTTACAATATTTACAGGTTACTACAAAATTTACAAATTAACTTAGGAATTTAAAGTAAAGAATGTGCAAATAGCAGAAGAGATTATAAAGATTATAAATTATAGGAATTATAGGAAATTTGTGGTGGTGCGTGTGGTGATGTGATGTGTGTGAGAGTCCAGTCTTATAGTGACGTGTGTGGGAGAGTCCAGTCCTACACCTGGTTCAGGGCCCGAATAGCCTGGGGGAAGAAGCTCCTCCTCATTCTCTCTGTTTTGGCCTTAAGGGAGCGGAAGCGCTTCCCAGACCTCAACAGTGAGAAGAGTCCATTGTTGGGATGGGAGAGGTCCATCATAATCTTCCTAGCTTTGGACTTACACCGCTTGGTGTAGATGGACAGCAGGTCAGGGAGCTCTGATTGAATAATGCGTTCGGCTGAGCGCACCACTCTTTGCAGATCTCGTCTGTCTTGCTTGGTGCTGTTCCCAAACCAGGTGCAGATGTTTGCCGTCAGGACGCTCTCGATGGTGCAGGAGTAGAAGTTCTTGAGCACCTTCAGTGGCAGATGGAAGTCTCTAAGTCTTCTGAGGAAGAAGAGATGCTGACGGGCTTTCTTAACCAGGGTGTTGATGTGGCAGGACCATGACAGGTCCTGAGTGATGTGGACACCCAGGTATCGGAAACTGTCCACTCTCTCCACTGGCGTGCCACTGATGATGAGGGGTTTGTAATTCCTCGCCTGCTTTGTAGTGAAGTCCACGATCAGCTCCTTAGTCTTGCTGATGTTTAGGAGGTTATTCTCCTGGCACCAGGTCTCCAGGTTCCTAATCTCCTCCAGGTAGGCCGTCTCGATGTTGTCGGAGATCAGACCCACAACAGCAGTGTCGTCAGCAAACTTGACAATGGAGGTGGTGTCTGATGTGGCTACAAAGTCATAAGTGTACAGTGAGTACAACAGGGGGCTTAAAACACAGCCCTGAGGCACTCCAGTGCTGAGTGAGATGGAGGGGGAGACTTGTTTTCCCACCCTCACTGATTGGGGTCTGTCTGTGAGGAAGTTGAGGATCCACTGACACAGTGATGAGCTGAGTCCTAGATCCGTCAACTTGGTGAAAAGCTTAGAGGGAATTATGCTTCCATCGATGATCAACATTCCAGGCGGGCTGAGTCCTCAAGCATAAACAAAATAGTAATCTTTTACAAGGGGTGCTTTTATAGGGTGAACGGCTAACATAGAGAAACACAATGCTTACATTTTCACCAACTATATATTTAGTATCAACAGAGTACCCGGAAAGAAGTCACACAGTGTCATGGTCCTGGGTCGGTGACCCAGCGCTTTTAGTTATCATTTTCTAGTTTATGATGATTATTATTGTTTGAGTTCTGTGTGTTATATTTGGTCTGCCTTTGAGTCTGTCTCTGTCTATGGTGTCACCCCATCTGTTTGTGAATCTGTCTGTTTAGTTCGATGTCTTGTCTGGTTCCATGTGTCTGAGTTTCCTGTTTTATTGTGAAGGTTTGTGTCATATGTGAGTGTGCTCAGTTTACGTTTCCCCTGTCTCGTCAGCTGTGATTTCTCCCAGGTGTGTTCCCCTCCTGTCTCTCATCCCTTGATTACTGCCGTCTGTGTATTTAAGCCCTGTGTTTCTGTGTCAGTGTCGCGTCGTACCCTCAACTAGCTGTGTGTTCTGCGTCTATGTTCCTAGTGTTTGGTCTCCTGCTCCAGTTTAGTGTTTCTTTCCAGTGTTTCAGTCCTTGGTTCCTCTGTTCTGACTTTTGGTTTTCTTTTGGTGAGTTTAGTTTGTACGAGGTTTTTCCCAGCAATAAAGCTGCTCCTTAAGTTTCACTTCCGTGTCTGAGTTCTGCATTTTGGGTCCACCACTCCTGCTTGCCTGCCACACAGCGATTCATGACACACAGACAAATGGAGAAGATGCAAATTCCACAGTCTTTGACCCCATAAGGCAAAGGATTTTCTAATTTTTTCAAAAAATAGAAGGTAAAGATTAAGAGATTTATTTTTATTGATTTATTATTATTATTATTATTATTAGCAGTGGTTTGCTGTGGGTAAACACTGGTTGAAGGTTGAAGTTGGTGTTTCAGAAAATCAAATCTAATGTTGCATTAGGGTACAGGAAGTGGCTGATATTAAAATAGTACATAAACTCGCACGTAAATGCTAGAAAAGAGGTGTTTGATGGCTATGAGAATAGGTTGTCCCAGGGTAACTGCAGAGGCAGTTCTGATGCACACTCAAGTCATTTTGTTTTATAAGTAGAACTGAAATATGACAAAACCTGCTCTGTCCAGAACATTAGAGCATCAAGGGTGACTCCTAGTAGGCTTTCAGGGGGTAAAGAGTCCTACCTATTAGCTTTTCTTTATTGTCCTTTATTTTACTTTCTTTATTTTCCATCATGCTGTTACATAATTAAAATCAAAATCCAATTTATGATCAAATAAAAGAACCATAGAAAAAGAATAAAATAACATAAATTATTGATGCATGTATCAATGTGATGGGATGTGAGCAGGGATTATACTTTCCACGTCTGCGAGTTCAATTGGGTGCCAGTATTTTAAGTTTCATCATCAAGTGATTAGTCTGGGTGCCTGTCTGTTTTGTGGAACTGCGCAGACTTGTCCACAGAGATTTGATAAATTACAATCCACCAACTACGCATCTTCCCACACGGTGGGCTTCCTTGAGCAGAGCCCCTGAATGTCTTCGCCGAGTTGGAGCTTGGCATGCTGTTGTTCGCTCTCTCGTTCCAACACAGCTGTAGGATGGAAGGGCAGAGCACGTCGTACACCCTTGTTGTCTTCCTCAGCGTCTAACGCAGAGATCTTTCTTAACTTTTGTGGTTATTGCTGTGGTTCTGGAATCTTCTCATGATGACTAGCAGGACCCCAAACAGCACGACCCTTGACCTCAACCGCTGCCTAAGCCATTAGCTGTCACCTGCCAACTGATACACTAAGACATTTATTTAATATCATTTTTATCTCTGCGTTAACACCTTCCCTCTCTGATTATTCTATACATTTTTTGACACATCTTTCATCATTATTCTACACACAGAGAAACGCTCTGGTTGAATACCTAAGCAGTCTCTGAAGATGGGCCACCACCCTGATTCCTTTTATACCTTGACCAAACTCACAAACAAAGGAAAATCCACAACTCTTACATGTTGGCCCATGTCACGGGGGGCTATAACTTCAGCCCCATCCTTAAAACCTTAAAAAAAGAGAGAATTATGACTCTGTGTTTCACTCAGCCGTTACCTCCCTTGAGCAGGGTACCTGGTTGTCCTCAACTCCACAATAGGCCCTCTGCGAGGGTGCAATAGATATGAAGCCCACTTGTGATAACATTCTACATGCATACAACTGGTGACAGGAGTGATCTTGCTATTACTAACATCTGCAGTACATACATCTGCAGAATTCTGCATGTAGAGATTTTTTGGGTGTTTATCCAAGTATTTATATCTCTGATGTCTGAGTGAAACCACACTTTACTAGTAAACAGTGCATCAGTCAGGATAACTCACAGCAACAAGGTCCTGGATTCAAATCCACCATCAGGCTGGGGCCTCTCTGTGTAGAGCTTGCATGTTCTCCCTGTGTCTGCGTCGGTTCCCTCAGAGCACTCGGGCTTCCCCTCACAGGAGTTGGGTAATTGGTGAATCTAAGCTGCCCATAGGTGTCAATGTGAGTTTTAATGGTTGTCTTGCTTTCTGAGTTGGCCTTGCAGCACATTCTCAACCTGTACAGGGTATTCCTCGCATCTTGCTCTATCGCACCTGAGCAGGCGCCTGTTGCCTAGGTGACCCCCTGATGTATTTACTAGCAGGTCATATATCAATTAACAGTGTTCGTTACTATTGTAAAAATAATAATAACACTTATATCACCTACAGTAATAGTTGTTGTCTTCATCATCATCATATAAATATGGATATTTATATGGAGATGAGTCATAATGATAAAGAGAAGGAAAAAATAAATAAAAGGTTGGGAAGGTATATTGGAAGAAACTGCGAAAACGATTGTGTCCGCCCTGGGCCACTGGCAGTGGAGCAATACAAAAGAAACGCGACTCAACCGCAGGCAGTGCAATGGAGCTAGACCAGCTGGTCAGCAAGCTGTTCTGAACTGTGTATAATAATAATAATAATAATAATAATACTAGCGATTTCCCTCAGGTTCGATGGTTGCCATGGTTACCATGGTTGCCATGGTTGGCAGCACTTAGATGTTTGGACCAGTCATACAGCACTAATTCAACACCAGACCCCATCTGAGGAAGCCAAAACTGTGTACAACACACACCAAACGAGCTCCCAGACCTTGAGGACTTGTACCTCCAATTTTAACCTGACAACAGTTTTTGGAAGCACTTTATGATAATGTTATACTGTTAAGCATTAGTATGGTGTTAGCAAGTACTTAATTTATCATTTATATAGCATTACTCCTCCTTAGTATGCCATTTTTAAATACAGATTTATCATTTGAACTATGATTTTGATTATTACTAGCAGTAATATATTAGTAGCAGTGATAGCTGTACTTGGTGTAAGAGTAACAGATGGATAAACATATGTATTAACGGAGCAGTAATGATATATAAATGATGAAGTGCTTGCTAATCCCTTACTAATACTTTACTAATGCTTAATAGTTTGACGTTATTATAAAGTGCTACCCAGGTAAAAGCATTGATCTAATAAGATCATATTTTTTCACATATCCCTGTAATCTAAACACTCAGGCTGCTCTAAATGCTCAATGTCAGAAAGGTCTTCTTCACTGAGCAGATATTATTAATATGGCACATGGCTCAAGTTCCGTTTTAGTTAAACTTATTGCAGCCCTTTTCTTTAAACTGCTGCAGTCAGGTGACCCATTTACCAAAATGCAGAAACACCAAGCAAGCCGCAAACCACATGCTTTAACTTTTCAGTATGAATAAGAGGCTATTGAAAAGTTCCATATGGCTTTTAGGAATTGAACATATCTTGGTGTCTTTACTTTAATAAACAGTAGATATGACGTATTAATGTTGTATGTGGAAATGCTTTATCTGCAGGTGTACAAGGACGTATGTAGCATGCCAGTGACTAAACCGTACATGGCTCATAGACTTCGGGGAACAGTGTGGGGGCTGCACTTCTGTCCCTTTGAGGATGTCCTCGGAGTTGGGCACGGAGATGGTTTCACCAGCATGCTCGTACCAGGTCACTCAATTTTGCATTACATCTGGGCATGTACCTTAACTACATTATGTAGGTTAAGGCCAAAGTGAAAATTTTAACAAAAATATAGGTGCACTAATTTGATGATTGATCCTAATGGGTTGTTACAATTACTACATTCACTGAAGTAAATTTATTTTTTTATTTTTTTGTAAATCCTGGCATACATATTACTGTTGACTAAAACTGAATGCAACGCATCATTTACTATCATAGGTGCTGGTGAGCCTAACTTTGATGGTCTGGATGCAAATCCATACCGAAGTGCGAAGCAGAGGCAGGAATGGGAGGTTAAAGCACTGATGGAGAAGATTCAGCCAGATCTTATCAGCCTTGATCCCACTGAGCTGGCACAAGTTGACCAGGCCACCTGGGAACAAAGGCATCAAGACAGGGTTGAAGTTCTGGTCAGTGTCTTAAAGCAACTGTGCATTTACAATTATTTAAGATGTATATCTGTATATTTTGATATAAGATATAGTAGGCTAAATATTATTGCCACCCATCTGAAAGCATGTTTTATCTTTTTTTTTTTTTGTCTCAGGGATTTGATCCACTTGCTAAAGAAAAGTTTGTCCCCAAGTATAAGAAAAAAGGTCGTAGTTCTGCAGGAGCCATTGAGAGGCGCAAGAAACAAGTGGCTCATGAGGAGCAGAGGGTGAGTAGTCCAAGTTAGGAAATGAAATTTAATCACATCTCACTGACTTTTATGCTGTATTTGCAGGCCATGGCTGATCTCTCTTGACTTGTTTACTCCCCAGGATGTAATCAGAAAAAGCGTGGAGGACAAAATGAAGATGGAAAAAGAAAGGAAGGAGCGAGAGCGGAAGAAGGCGGCGTTATCTACCCAGAAATCAGCTCTGGACAGATTCAAGAAATAGAAAAGAAACATGCTTTGTGCAGCTGAAAGCCCAGTGGCATTCTATGGGAGTGACCTTTGAACTTTGCATAAAGAACACGGTTTTTTTGGTTGTTTTTTTTTTTTTGCACACATAATTCCACTGCAGGGAGCAAAACACCAACTGCTGAAACTCTGGGAATAAGGGCTTGCATTGTGACGGGCAACTAATCAATTTTGAGTGGAGCAGCGGCGGAAGCTATATTTGATGTCTGCATCCTGTTTGCATGGGCAGATGTGCTAGCTGGGATTGATTTCACCCAGAAGTTTTAACCTTGTCAGATGGTGTTCTTTCCTCTGAACTTGCTGAGCATATGTCAACTGTGTTATAATTGGGTATAACTAAATTCTAAAAATAAACAACATAATGCCAAGCCTTTGAATTGAGACTATTATTTTGAAATCACGGAACTGTTATTACTGAATCCAAACCAAGCTGGAATATATTTACCATGATTACGTCTTTGGGTGGAGTAAAATTCCTTTTATCAAATTAGAACAGCAGAAATTTGATCATCTGAGGAACGTAAAGGTTTTGGTATTTTAAATATTTTATCATGTTTTAATTTGTATGTGTGCGTGTGGCTGTTTTTCTAGGATTCACATTTTACGTGTTTTTTTTCTATCGATGCTTATCCTAATTTAAGTATTTCAAACTAACTAAATCATAGCAGCATGACAGACTGTCACAACTGTTTGCTACTTTGCTGTATATTTATAGAGGAGGAACAGTTTTATAGAAATGTTCAATCCTGCTCAAAACAAAACACAGACCTATTTTTCATTACCGAGTAGTTTATTGGTTGCTTTAATCTAATACATATTTTTCCTGAGTACAGTGGATCAGCGTTTCCCTTTAAACACTGTTGGTGAGAATAACAGCCTGAGGTTTTATTGACAAATGGCAGCCTCATTGAAAATGTATGTGATCCAAGCCTGACACAGTTGACCATAAAACTCACAGCATTGCAAAGCTGCCAGTCAGTGTGTAATCTTGCCAAAAGAAAGGAATCTTATAAGTAATAGTTGTCAGATGCATAAATATTCAGCTGTGCATCATATTAGTTTTATTTTCAGTTGTTTAAGAAAATAATTATCATGCATTCGGTTTCAGCTATTTAATGTAATGTGAAGCCTTCATGAACCCCCCCCCCAAAGATCCCTGTATCTAATCGAGGTAATCCCTTCGTATTGTGTGTGAATATTGTGCCCTTGTGGCTGAATAACATCATAAATCCCTCCTTTTTAAAATAAAAAATAAAAAATACTCTAGTCATTATTGGTGATTCTAAAACTTCATTATTGCTGTGTAATAAGCCTGTGATTTTATATCGGTCCTATTTTTTTGTGAACATGCATTTAAACTATTATACTTGGCCTAGACTACAGGCCTGTGCAGGTGTTGAAAGTAGCAGCCTATAATCATTACTTAGTTATCTAAACAATGTTGTTTTAATGTGCAGTTGCTGCGTGCGTCCTTACTTTAAAGCATCAGCATGCTAAACTTTGCTCTACATCTACAGTTCGTGTCAGTGTAATAATGTGGGAGGCAGCAGACACCCCTATACTACAGCTGATCCTGACAGCCCCCTTTACTACCAGCGGATCTTCCCTTTTCAGCAAAATAAGATACATAAGTACATTGAGGTGTTTAAAAAAATAAAGCTTTCAAATTAAACAAAGTAGCATTTTCGTAGTGCACGTGTAGCTTCACAGCCTAAAGAGCACTTGTGCTGTTCACAGTATTGAAGCGAGGCACAGCCTCCAAATAAGTCCGAGTTTGCTTTCCGTTAACCCTCACAATCCTTGCTCCAATCCCAGAGCTGTGCCCAGCATCGCCCGGACTTTGCAAATCCCCAAAGAAGCACGTACATTCAACCAGGAGCAGGGAGGTGGTGAATGCACATCAGCCCAATAGTGCAGCATGTCTCTGGGTGGGATGTGGTGGATGGACACCATGGCCTGATAGCAGCAGCGTCCGTACGGCATACTTGGTCCACCGGAGAAGAGAGGGCAGTGTGAGGGGAGCACTCCAGCTGCCCGGGCACACAAGCCTACAAACACATCCTCGGGCGGAAGAGGTGTGGATAACGGTGATGCAGAGGCTGCCAGGGAAATTTTGAGCAATGCAGACCGGGACAATACATAGGCTGTGCCACTGCAATAGTCTGGAAAGACAGAAGGAGGGTAGGCTCCTGAGGGTAGGTAGTGCTTGCTGTCCGGGTCCCGGTCGGGAGCCACATGGAGATGCACCCTGCCAAGGTACAAGTCTCCTTGTTCATAGGGGTTACGGCTCTTATTCAGAAAGTGTAGGAGAGAGCTGGGATTGAACAGGACATCATCATCCACTTTGGCCATGAAGTGAGCCTGAGGGCAGAACCTCCGGGTCCAGCCCAGCATGGACAGAGTCTTAAGGGTGAGGTTGGAGTACGTGTCCAAAAAACGCCCCTGAACCAGGTCTCCCTTCTCCCGAGCCTCTTCTATCAGCAGCTTAGCCAGTCCGGGGTCAGACGCCACACCGACCATGAAGAGGGTCATGACCCGCAGACCTCTCACCTCCACCTCCCCTCCCCAAGTGTCCCTGATGGCTTGGCGAGCCCTCTGATTGGCAGGAGCCGAAGTAACCATCATGATGAGGTAAGGCTTGGCACGTTGGCACACAAGTGGGCTAGGCATGAGCAAAAATTCCTCTGGTCTGGTAGGAGGGACGCTTTGCGGTGGGATGATCCCGATGTGCGGCTCTACCACAGTGTTCATTCCCATGGAGGTGACCCATGATTCAATGAAGTCCACGAAAAGCAGAGCCGACAGGGCTGAGCACGCTATCACCGCGCATAGAAAAGGCAGAATCCCAGGCTTGTTACCCCTCTTTCCTGCCCGGGTCTTACATACCCATAATGCGCGTCCGATCATGACCAACCTCTGCTGAAGACCGCTGTGGCCGCCACAATCCCCCCTCTTAATCCTTGGCTGTCCCTCGACTTCACAGCTAGAGGTATCTCCTTGTCATTGCGTCTCTTTTTCTTTTTCTTTTTTTAACCTTCGGGCGTCCCCCTTCGTTCCTCTTTCGGTCTCAGTTACAGTAGGGCCAGCAGTAGACTGTGTCAGTGGGAGGATGCGCCAGCTTTTAGGTTTTTTGTTGATGCTGCAGCTTGATTGGATTTTGAGAAAGTAGGGTTTGCAGCTGCGCATATGAAACGGTCGATTCCCCCCGCTACCCCAGCTCTTATGAAGCGTTTTAGATGAGATAAAGGTCGAGCTATGCGCGATAAAGACCTGTTACTCCACCCATGCTTGTTTGTCAGACTTTCCGGGGCAAAGCTGTTTCTGCTTCTTTGCTTTGAAGGTCGGCGGTTTTTAGGTCACAAAGCTACGTATTCCTTTACAGCCAGATGGCCGTACAGGCTCTGAAATGACATCCAAAGACTGTAATTCTGATCCTATTATTTAGAATCAGTCAAAGATGTGAGTCTTGGCTGCAGTCTTTTTTCAATGAAGTGGCAAAACCCCAGCGTGCGATTTACAAACTAGAAAATCCAAAGTAGTGGAAAAATATCTGAAAATGCGCTATTTTCAGATATGTATGAATTTTCCTTTGAATCAGTGTGGAGCGGCGCTGCGCTTTTCTCTTCTGCAGTCGCTCCTGTCATACGGGATGGTGCAGGGTGACACCTGGTGGTGATGCTTGGTTACGTTTCCTTCCTGTCCTTATGTGAGAGTGTATGTGTAAGCAAATTGCCTATCCCACACGCTAAAACTGCGCTTGGGGAAAAACTGAAGCAATCAAGTGGTATTTTATTTAAAGTGTAGTTCTTTTCATTACAGTTAACCACCCAGAAACGTCCTAGGTCTTAAACACCTCTATCATAATTATCATTTATCATGAATAATAAGCTTAAAGTTATCATTTATGAAATGTTAAGTTTAAACTGTTCAATACACTCTGGAGTGTATTGAATAGAGAATCACATGAATAAAAATAAACTCACTGGCACAACCGATACAAGAATTATAAACAAGCTAAAGGAAAGATAAGATGGTTAAAACAACTTAAACAGTAACAGGCTGTCCAATACCCTGCATGTATCACTGGGTAAATCCCAGGGAAATCACCACAATATGAACAGCTGGACATAGCCAATACAGATGTCTACTGGGAGCCATAATCTTCCATATAAGGAAGATACTTCCTGCATGTTTTGCTCAGGCTACATGTCTACAAGAAAGCAGTGTTGGGTTATGGGGTTTTAAGGGAGCAAGCATGCTTAACTTCAGGTGGCAGCAGGGTGACCATAAATATTCACAAGGGCAAAAACTGAAAAAATCCAGAAAGGCAAAAGGGAAATATAAACCAAAAGACCAGAGGGGATGGTATACAGGATGTTAATGACAAAGACTGAGAGGTGTGGGACCAGAAGTGAAAAACAGCAAGTGATAAAAACAGGAAGTATCCGAAAGACAGGCATGCAGAGTAAAATGAAAACTTACAAAGAGCTAAGGGGAATACAGACCATGTCTGCTTTACCTCTGTGCAATAAGGGATTCATAAACCTTGTAACTGCAAAGAGATAAAGCTGATAAGTCATACCGCCAGCTATAGGAAGCTATAGGAAAGAGTGGTTGAAGCTAGGTTAAGGAAAGAGATCACAATCACTGCGCGTCAGTGTGGTTTATGGTAGGAATAAAAGCTAAAATGTGATGTCTGTTTTGAAAGTGTTCATGGAGAAGTACAGCGAAGGCCTTTGTGGACCTGGAGAAAGCTTATGACAGTCTGCAAGATGGGAGAACTGTACTGTATAAGTCAGGAATGGCAGAGAAGTTTGTGTGGGTGGTGCACGGCATGCATGAAAGTAGTAATATAAAGGCACTTTTTTTAAACATAGATGATTTAATTTAGCTAGTTTAGGAGCATTTCACTTTTCTTTTGCGCTCCGAAAGACACAGGGCCTAGAGTACCACAAACAACATGTATCCCTTTAGAAATAAACTTATCTTGTGATACTTCTAAAAGCCACATATTCTTAACTAGCCACAATAACACTGTATCGACCCACCCAATGTTCCTTTAATGCAACAATCCCTATAATTATCTAGTAGCCACACACTGCAACAGTAAGACTTGATGATTAGGGGGTTACAGGTAGGGCCCCAACAGTTTCTCTGCTCCAAGACATCCGCGGTCCTTTCACATGGTAAGCATGTCTGTTATACCCAGCGCATAAATGTCTGTATGTCAGCGCTGATTATTCAAACCCTGTTTAAAATGTGACACACGTGTTGTCCAAAAACATTTCCTCTAAATTTGCAAAGTTACTGATTTAAAAAATATATTTTCGAATTTTTAGTTGCATGTCAAACATATGATAGACTCTTGAGCATATTTATATAGCTAAATCCACAATGGTATAACCACGCTAAATAAAAGATGCCCAAGCACCAATGCACTCTAATGCAAGCCTCTGAACTGTATGTTGATAAGTACATGAAGCGTACCTCCACCTCTATAGCTGAAAACAGTTTGTATCCGCACTCTGAGGGTCTGCTGAATTGTTTTTAATATGGCACTTTTTGACAAACTGCAGATGATGAAATCCTATTTATTGGAAAAACTGTCCTTAAGCTACTGTTGCTCATACTTACTGAGTTCCCTAGCTACTTCTTTACTATGTCAGTAAACTTTTTGAAAAGGAAGGAAGGTGTTGTAGATTTAAAGAAACATCTTAATTGAAGCAAAGGCAAAAAATTATAATGAATTTTATGTGACTGTTCATATTAGCTTATGGGGATAGGTTAATTGGATAATCCAAATTGCCACTAGGTGTGAATGTGTGAATGAATGTGAGTGCGAATGGTTGTCTGTCTCTGTGTGTTGGCCCTGCGACAGACTGGCGACCTGTCCAGGGTGTACCCCGCCTCTCGCCCTATGTCAGCTGGGATAGGCTCCAGCACCCCCCGCGACCCTGAAAAGGAGAAGCGGAAGTGAATGGATGGATGTTCATATTAAATCCAACAACAAGTGAACATCCAAAACCGGCTCCAATCCTTTGTATTAATGATCTCCCTCCCTCCCTCCCTCTGTGTGTGTGTGTGTGTGTGTGTGTGTGCGTGCGTGTGTGCGTGCGTGCGTGTGTGTGCGTGTCTGTGTGTGTGTGTGTGTGTGCGTGCGCTCACAGATGGAAGGTCACGGCAGGAGCTTTTCTCAAACGCATCTCCAATCATTTTTTTTACAAGAAGTGTAGCTCATACAGTGGCATAAATGTATTCTTTGCGTTACTTTATAAATATGAAACTCTAAAGATTTTGAGTTCATGCACATTGTGAAACAAGAATCTAAATATTTGTAATGTTGACTCATGACTACATGACTTTAATAGACTACTTAAAAACACTAAACTCTAATTTCAGCAATTTATTTTAAGTTTACAGAATATAACATCTGGTAAGACAATGAATTTTACTTCTCACTGTTTGTGCTATGTGCATCTATTTATCATATGTTGCTTTGCTCTGTAAACTGTAAAATGTTTCATTGTATTCATGAAATAAACCAGACTTTCACTGTCGGCATCTTTTAGTGTTTTTCTGCTTTTGTTCACTCCAAGTTAACAAAGCCCACAGACTTCCAGAGTTAACTCGCTAACAGCGTGGAGCAGTCTCAGTGTATTTAGCTGCTTTTTCCTTAAACACAATCAACTGAGAGAAATGGCTGTAGTCATCCACTTGGGTCATTGTGAATGTTGAAGGAGATTTGTTCCATAGACACTGTATACTAGTGTTTCCTACACTTAATCCAACACTACTATTTTCTGTTTAAACCCAGATTCCTTTTATAGAATGCAGTGAAATTTGTTAAACTGTTGCTTAATGGGACAGAAGTACAAGTCACTCTTTTACTAACACATTGTAGATAAGTTTATTGCTGGACAACACAGCTAACAGCCTCACACACTCTTTAGATTTTTGAAGTATTGTGTGTAACGGTTTTAGTCTATCAAACCTTACCCTTTTCTCCCCAGTATTACAACAGTATGACTCCCAAAGTACGGCTCAGTATACGAACAAGGACTCTAAAGTCAGAACAGAAAGATACAGTTGGAAGATGAATGATTGCATTTTTTATGATGTGTAGTAAACTACACCCTCTTCTTCTTCTCTTTGTTGTTGCTCCGTGTGTGTGTGTGTGTGTATGCCTTAGATCTCAAATAATACATTACCCATACTTAAAAAAACTTAAAAAAAACATTTGATTTTCAACATCTGAGATTCTAAGTTTTCTTTTTTTTGAGATTCGTTTTTCTTTACCTCTCAGCTGTTGTGTTCCAAACAAACGATGTTTTCTTCATGACCAAATTGTGTGCTAACTACCTCACACCGCTGTGTCTGGGGTCCAAAAAAAAAAGTTAAAACGATATACCTTGCGGCAGTTGTGCTGAAGAAAATACTGCGTGTCTGATGGGGTGTTTTTATATAGGTGGATTTGGTTTCAGTTGGCCTCTGAGATGCAGATATAAAGAGCAGGTTGTAAAGAAAAAGGTGGAAAAACTATGGAGGTTCGGTTAGTCAGTAGGAGGTGTAATTGCCGGATAAAGGAGCAGTTTGTAAAGAAAAAAGGTGGAAACTATGGAACTACAGTTGGGATGTGTGTGCTGGGAAGCTCTTGATAAGGAAGCTGCTTTTATTGTTTTATGACTTGTTTTGCTGACTGTTGGGTCCCTACCTGTAACTCCCTGTCTAATCATCAAGTCTTACTGTTGCAGTGTGTGGCTACTAGATAATTATAGGGATTGTTGCATTAAAGGAACATTGGGGGGTCGATACAGTGTTATTGTGGCAAAAAAGTGCCTTCATATTACTACTCATGAAATAGTGGTGGGGTGTGTAGTAGGGGTGAGAGATGGGTTTAAGGTGATGGGATTACATCTGGTATCGGCTTTGAGCCCCGATGGGATCCCAATACCTGGGATGAACCATCCAAACTTACACACAGTGCACAAGAGAGGTGAAGAAGAGCATGCAGACAGGGTGGAGTGGGTGGAGACAAGTGTCAGGGGTCATTTGTAACAGACAAATAGCAGCAACACAGGAGGCAGAGCTAAAGATGCAAAGATGTTCATTGGTAGTGACCAGGAAGGAAATAAGTATTAAGAAATGAACAGCTTATGGGCTATTTCGGAATTTGTGTTCAGGAAACAAATATTGGCAAAGTGTGCTTCTTTTTTCTATTAGCACTTAACACACTGAACACCTTGATTAATTGCATGAGGCTGACCTTTATTCTAAAATGCAGTTAAATACAAATTGTAGCCCCATCCTTGCCTCCATGCGTAAAAAGATAACTAAATTATATTTACAATGAACACTTACTAACATGCATGCAGTATAGAGTTCATCTGAGATAGACAGATTGAGATAACTGCAGAAGACTAATGGGACAGAATATACAAATCTGTTGTGGTGGGCGTGTTTTTTGGCGCAGCGGCAGGGGAGGCCAACACAGTAATCGCCATCAGTAATCACACCTCACCTGCATAAAAGGAATGAACTAGGTCCTGAGGTTGTTCTTGGTGTGTGTGGCTGACAGCTGAAAAGCTGCAGCCGAGTGTAAAAACGAGTATGTGGTCGGGTCTGCCGTGTATCTTCTACATGTGTCATTTCTCAGAAAACACTGATATATAGGCCTATACACTCAATGCCCATTCAGTTAGGTACCTCTGTTCATACCTAATCAGCCAATCACGTGATGCCAACTTAACACACTTAGGCAGGTAGACATGGCAGCACAGTCAGGCTGGCCTGGTGACATTCAAACCGAGCATCAGAATGTGGAAGAAAGCTGATTTAAGGGACTCACACCAAGAAGGTTCTGAGTTTGGCTGGGGCCTTTCTGTGTGGAGTTTATATGTTCTCTCCGTATCTGCGTGGGTTCTCATGGAGTACTCTGGTTTCTGGCAGTCTGTACACGGTGTACCCTGCTTCTCGCCCTATGCCAGCTGAGATGAGGTTCCAGCCCTTCTGCGACCCTGAATTGGATAAGTGTGAGAGAATGGATGGATGATAACTGTGGCATGGCTGCTGATTCCAGACATGCTGGCCTGAGTACTTCATGGACTGCTGATCAGTTTACAGCCATTTCCAGAGTTTAAAGAGAATGAATTTAGCCAATAGGAACTCACATAACTACCTATTACAAGGCCTCCACAGTCACCAGATCAGAGCACCTTTGGGATATGGTGGAATTACACATTCACATCATGGACATGTAGGTTAAAAATCGGTGTGATGCCTTTATTTGAATATGGACCAATATCACTGAGTAATGTTTTCAGCACCTTGTTGAATCTATGCCATGAAGAATTGAGGCACCTCTAAAGGCAAAATTGGGTCCAAGGTACAAGGAAGGTGTAATAAAGTATCTTGTGAGGGTATAGCCCACATATTGCATGTATAACAGAGGTCATTAAAGATATGAATAAGTCTCTTAAATTTGTTAAATGCCAGTTAAAAAAAGAAGTGCGGTGTAACAAAACATGATGGTTTGATACTCTTTATTCACTGTAGGCTGTGTTTAAAGTGGTGTGGAAAAAATTTAAAAAACTTTCATGTGAAGAAATCTTGCCCGATGCCCATAACTTTACATAACTGGGTATGGTATATTTCTGAGAACCATGTTTTTTTTTTTACCATCATTATTGTTAGAAAAGCAAAGTTGCTTCAAAAGTGAGAATAAAAAAGGAAAATAGAAAGATTATGATAAAAAAAATGTCTCAAATAATAATACAAATTCAGAGGCTTGGTGTAGATTTGAAAAGGAAATGAAAAGCATTTATTTCAGTGGGCAAGTCATATGTTTCACATTTTTTGATGTGTGGCTTCACCTTTTATCATATTTGCACTTTACTTTATTTGTAGCCTTTTCATCTAAAGTGTTATGTAATATGGGCCTTTGTGCTGTTAGTATCTTGGGTATGAAACATGTGCAAACACATGTAATTAGCATTTGTAAGCCCAAAACAGAGTTTGTACAGTTTTAATTCTACAATTATACTTTAACACAGTCTGTCTCTTGGGCTTTCTCATAATTTAATTAAGTAATCTTCAAAAATAGTTCTCCAGGGCTCTTGAAGAACATTTAAAAGCTTTGGATTGTGGCTGCTTTTTGTTCTGTTCTCTGTCAAGATTGTCTCACACTACTTCAGTGTTGAGGTCTGGCTATGGGGAGGCCAGTCACTGACTGATAGTGCTCCATTGTGTGTTTTTCCATACAGGTTAATGCACTGGCAGTGTGTTTGGGATTATTGTCATGCTTAAAAATGAAGCTGTTTCTTGTCAGGTGCCTTCCAGATCGTATTGTACGGCTGATGAAAATATGATCGTGCATTTCGATGTTCATAATTCCATCAAGATTGATAAGATCCCCAACACCACTGGCTAAAATACAGCCCCGAGACATTGCAGAGCCTACGCTATTTTTTAAGGATGTACCATAGACACTCACTGTTGTACCTCTCTCCTGACTTCCTCTGTACATATTGACAACAATTTGAACTATAAATTTCACATTTGGATTCATCACTCCACAAGACCTGTTGGCACTGATTTTCATTCCAGTTCTTGTGTAGTTTAGCATATGTTTTCTCCCTGTTTCCCTTCCTTGAGAATGCCTCTTGACAGCCACCCTGAGACCACTGAGACCATTCCTGGTGAGGATTCGGTGAACAGTAGATTGAAAAGCTGAAGGTTCAGATGGATCTCCAAAGGCAGGATTCTCCCCCCCTCCCCTCCCCATTTCTTAAGTACATGACTTTCAGATACTGTAGACAGTGCCACTTGAAAGTTTCCTTGAAACATTTTATGGACACACCGCACAATATGCTGACATATGCCAGATGACTAATAGCTCTTTGGGAATCACGTTGTTAGTGCAAAAATGCAATTTTATGTCTATCAGACTGTTTTTGGCATTTTTGTAGATTCAAACTAAAGAAATGGAAACAGTTTATGTGCTCTGTGACAGGCTGCTAGTAACAAAGTGCCTAAAGATATTATTTTAAATTGATTCTTTGCCAAGTTGTCTGTTATGTGTAGACATAACATTGTCTTCCTTGAGTTAGGTGTCTTTTTATGCTTCAGTGATTTGTAGTTTGTGTTAAGTGGCTTAACAAACAAAACCAGAAAGCCAGCATAACGATTGCTCAAGATCACTTAATAAAATTGCCAGAAAGTCTCGCTTCTTGGAAGCAAAATATAAAGAAATTAGAGCTCGATCAAGATTATAACTGGATAACATTATCTGACATTTTCTATATCTGATGACATTATGTATATGTCACGTACTTCTGACAGTATCATATAAGATTAAAAAAAACAAAACACTTTATTTTTATATTTTTTAATATTTATACTATTTGTAATCATTTATGCAATCACTTATTAAAGCCTTGAGTTTATTATTGCAGCTCTTTATGTGAAGAGCAGAAACGCACTATAGGAGAAACAGTGCGTCTATCCTCTTAAATACATCTGTTGTTAAACATTTTTTTTACTATGTAAATGTTTCAAACGTACCTTAACAACAAAGTCCAGACAGTCAGACATAATGACGTCAGTCCTGTCTGGCTCGCGCTAAGGGTGGGGGGGTGTTGGAGTCGCGCGGGTACGCGAGAGAGGAAGGAGGAAAAAAAACTCAACCATCATCAACTCGCTGGCGGAGCGGGGTCACGAACTATGACCTTTAACAGAAGAAAACCAAAACAAATATTTTATAAAATAGCAGAGCGCACTAAATCTGTGACCGCCAGTTCCCGGAGGTAAGTCTGAGTCCTGGACTGAAAACAGTAGAAAGCTGTGAGACATACAGGACCATAAAAGAGCGTAGCTAATTTCCCAACTAGCTAGCAAGCTAGCCGATGCGGAGCTCCCTTCCTGGCCGTCTCCGGCAGCTCGGAGTGCGGGCATGGACCGTGAAACATCGGTCTCAGTCCGTTTAGGCTGACATATTTTGGTGACAGCTAAATTAATTGTTAAATACGATGACACAGCTGTCGACTTGAACCAATCCCTGCGTGCTAGGATGACAGCCACAGTGGGGCACACAGCTGCAGTCGGCTCTCACTGCAGCCTACTTGCGTTCACTTGCAGTGAGCTAGCTGAGGGGGCTAACGCTGGAAAGCTGTAGCTGCAGCAGATGAACTCGACCCTTTTACCTTTGCCATCCCGGGGACGGGAGTGGATTGAAAGTACTACGATCATACATTTTATTCATCACAGCTGCCATTTTTTTTGTATTCGCCACCAGAATATCTGTTCGGTGTCTGAAAACAAAATTGCTCGAACATATTTATCATAAGGATTCGTCTTCGATGTTACTGGCTGATTGCCAGATTCTCCATTTTGTTATGTGTTGTGATACGTTTGAGAAAAGAGGTAATGATGGACGTACTGTTAGACCAATCAGTAAACAATATGAAGCTACATAAGATTCCTGTATGGTTAGTGCAGCCACATAAATCATTTCCCCCCAAAGGCTGTCAGATTGTATTCTTATAAACAGTACAAGACCATATAAACAGAGAAGGACGGAAATCTTTCAAATGCCAGTAGATTAGAAAGAATTAAACTAATGAAAGGTGGATTTAGACACTTCCCCCAAGAATAAAGATGCTGCAAGGTGGTGATCACAGCTTTAAAAAAATCATTCTAATTTCTAGATCTTCTAGTGCAGCTTGACTTTTTCTTTCTTTCTTTCTTTTTTAACATACTAGCAGTTATGTTACACTGACAGCGAATCTAGGGTAGTTCAAAGTGGTGCAAACAGCCACAAAAAGCAAACGCCAGAAAAATGTCATCATAGCCCTCAGTCACTTTATGAACAGTGTGTGTTTCAACATTTTGTGAGATTCAATTCATCTTGTATTTACTGTTACCTTCTGGCAGAAGTTTAAAGGATTTAAAAATTAATTTGTGCTCTGTTCAGTTAATGCTCGGAATATTAGTCTGTAGTGTGGAGTCATTGGGTTAGCGCAACATTAACAATTAATGTTGATGTGATGCTAAATTGTGACTTGTTGTGCTTTGTATGTTTGTGGTGGTCACAATAGCTATGCTGGGAACTGGGACTTGGAGTCCAGAACAAATTTCCTCTTCAGTGACAATAAAATATAAAGTAAAGCAAATTAGAAGTTTTAAAAATATTAAAAGCAGTGGGAGTTAGTCTCGACACCTTCATATTTACTATGTTTTTTAAGTCTTGACAGGATTTCATATTTGTCCATTTGGAGGACAGGTGTACAAAGTAAGAAATGATTGGTGCCTCTGTCGATGTCAGTGTGGTATTAGTATCTCCAAAAAGTGTTTCACCCACTGAAATTACTCTGGCACTGGACTGATGCAACTCAAGATTCATAGGTAGAAATTATTACATTAACCAATATAGGTGCAGCAGTATAGGAGGATTGACCATATCTGTGATAACATATAATATCTAACACTAACGCAGTGATGGTTCCAAACCCTCTTCAGTTAGCTTCACTTTGAGTGTGATTTTGGTTTTCAAAGGAAACAAAATAGACATTTAACAAAGGTAAAGGTGAGTTTAGCTGATAGCTTAAATATTTTATCTGGAATATTACATAAATACTGCATTGTCTTAGCAAGTTGTGTTGTGGTCTATAATAACATGTCAGCTATATTACCAAATTAAGTGAAATCCTCCTGCTGTGGTGGCTTACTCTCTGTTTGAGAATATGCAGAAGTGCTAAAGTATGGCTCTAAAGTCAGCGTAAAGTCACATGTAGAGGAACACACCAAGCTGTCGATCTTTGAACCATTGTATTGGACAGTTGCTCAGGTCTTATTAAGGATGGGGGAAAAAATTTATAGAGTAGTATTGTGTTATTTTGCAATGCAATCTTATATCAATACAGGGACACTAAATATGAACATAGTATTAAATAAATTAAAATACACTGTTAATACTATGAGCTATAGGGCTCATCTCATGCACCACCATCCCAAGATAACATTACCTGAGCAAACATTTATTTGACTAAAATAACCTTGAAAAAGGTACTTCCTAGTTCAGAGCAAGCCAAAGGCTCAGTCACACAAGTAAAAATAGGACAAGAATATCCTTGCAACTACAAAAAAAAAATTAAAAATGTATATCCATATATAATTATTTCCACATTCTGCAACCGATTGCAACTTGTGACTAAATGGTTGTCCAGACGTTTAGGGTTATTGCACGTTTACAAGCACTTTTAATCGCACGTTGCTTGGATGTCTTGCCTGATCAGAGATAACCTTTCTGCAAACAGTAATAGTCTGGACTTGGGCTGACTGTAATCACTCTGAAAAAGATTCTTGAAGGTTTGCAAGTAATTGCTGTCTAATTTTAAATGCAAACAGAATGCCAGCATGTTGCCATCAGTCTGAATGGGTCTGTCATTGTGCACAACTCATAGGGACTTGACTCATCTGGCTGCCAGCTGATTGTATTCTGGTTATTTATGTAGGCTGCAGGCTCCATGTAATGGCAACATTTATGCAGGTTTTAGGGACAGTGTTGGTATGCTTGACAATCTCATTTTGAAGCAAAAAAATAACTGAAGTGAGATAACTTTATCTTATTGGATAAAACAAATACAGACAAAGTTTACCATGAGGACATAATTTGCAATTTTAAAAATGTCACAATATACATTGTTGCAATATTCTCCATATGTTAAAAATCGCAATAAATTCTTCTTGTGATTGAAGTGAAATGTTTTGTTGAAGTTACCTAAAAAATAAGAATATTACTTTTAATAACTGTGTGATGATACGGCAGTCTATAGCTTAATATATAGGTAACAGGGCAGTAAACAGAAACTGTTTTGTCAATTTTATTTTAGTTTGAAGACTGATTGCATTTGTTATTATATAGTATAAAAAGAGAGAAGCTTGTTTTTTGTTTAATTTTTAATGATTTTAAAAGTTGGGTTGCAAAGGCATTGCTGCAGCACAGATTTAGTATTTCAAAGTGGCGTAATATTTTAATGTTTATACCACCCATTCATAAGAACACATGAGTGAGACACTGGTGTGCTTCAGTAGCCAAATCGCACCATACAAAATCATCCAATGTCTTGCTGCATCTTCTGTGACCATTATGCGAGTCAGTAATGTCAGCCTGCTCTTCTGGGGTAGTTGGTATTTTTATTAGTTATTTAATTCTTTTCTTTGACATCCTTCCAAACAGACCTCACTAATGACTTTACTTCATCATGACGTCCAACCTGAATCTGCTTTCCCAGCAGAAAGTGGATTCTGAGCATGACGCAGAGGTGAGTGGTCTGAAGTTGTTGCTTCATCCAACCAATATGAATTTTTTTTCCTTTTTTGATGGTTTTACTCACTTTGGTCGTGTGGTTACCTTTAAGATATAATTCACCATTTGCTGTCTTCTTTCACTTACAATAAAAGTGTATAACATTTTGTAGCAAAACATTTCAACGCTGCATATTCAAATGAAATGTATTTGTGTTGCAGACTTATTAATTAAGATTATTTTTATACATTTAACCAATTAGGTGTCATCCTCTCCATCAGACTCAGTGATGAGTGAGTCTCCGCAGCGCTTTCAGGTCATCTCGACTGAGCCCTCTACACCACAGCGAATTCAGGTAACATCTTAAACTTGAATGTGTTACAACCTGTTGACATTGTCCCCTTTCGCAGGGGCGCTGAACATGTTGGTGTTAAAATATTTTTCTTGGATCTTCCACACTTTCCCTGTTGTTCTGTCTTCCTCTTTCATCTCTTATCCCCCCAGATTGTAACCGACCAGCAGACCGGTCAGAAGATCCAGATAGTGACAGCAATGAACCCATCCAGTGCCCCCAAGCAACAGTTCATTCTGACTACAGCTGACAGCTCAGGGGCAGGAAAGGTCATCCTGGCCTCACCAGACAGTCACAACGCCAAACAGCTCATCTTCACTGCTGCAGACAGCCTCATGCCAGGAAGAATACAGGTACATTTCCCTCTTAATACTGTCACATAGGGCATATGTGACAACACTACTGCCAATAACTTGTTCTTATTTGAATGCTTTTTTTCTAGATTGTTACAGATCCAGTGTCAATGGAACGGTTGTTAGGACAGTCAGGAGATTTGAGCCGACCACAGCCGGTGGAGTACTGTGTGGTGTGCGGAGACAAGGCTTCAGGTACTTCAGCCACTTAACATGAGTATACTTCGGATCTTTTCCATATACTTTGGTATCCAGCTGTGTGTTCAGCTTCATATTGTCAGTAGACTCAACCACGGGTACAAAATAAGAACTTTTTTGTCTGTGTACAGGACGTCACTATGGTGCCGTCAGTTGCGAAGGATGTAAGGGCTTTTTTAAGCGGAGTGTGAGGAAGAATCTGACTTACAGCTGCCGCAGTAAGCAGGACTGCGTCATCAACAAACACCACCGCAATCGCTGCCAATTCTGTCGGTTGAGAAAATGCCTTAAGATGGGGATGAAGACTGAGTGTGAGTGTGCATCCAATTCCAGGACACAGTGCAAAAAATACACCCAGAAACAAGTCAAGTATTGTCCCTGAGAAGGTAGTTTCAGTTTCCTTGAGAAATAAGTGAGATATGGCCCGAAAAAGTCTTCTATCTTTTTCCTGACCTGACATGTATAAAATACAGACTGGTGTGACACTGGATACTGCTGCAGGAGGTTGTTTAGGAAACATTGTCCCTACAGCTACTCAACAAGGGTTATTTATAGTAAAAATATAGGTTCAGCTCTTTCTTTATCATCAATTTGTCAGGAAGTCCAACTGAGAACTATTCTGATCAGTTAAACCAGAAGTACCTCATATCTGCAGTATTCTGAGAGACACTAAATATCATTAGCATTGTTCTCAGTGCATGATTGTAGAAACGCACAATGTTCTTTGCTTTTACTTGTAGGCATGAGGAAAATATTAACACATTCTGACTCCTGTAAATATTCAGCTGTCCAGAGTGAGAGGAAACCCATCGACATTGTGCCCAGAGAGAGGCATGCCAACTGCGCGGCCTCCACCCAAAAGATCTACATTCGTAAGGACCTAAACAGTCCACTCATCGCCACACCTACGTTTATCTCCGATACAGAGACAGATGGATCCAGGTCAGACCTGCAGACAAACATTGGGTCTGAGCTGTTAAATTTGCACCATCTTTAAGTTTCCAACGATTTTGTAAAGTTGTTTTGATGGTTCTTTGTACCACATGTAGGTCCAGCTTGCTGGACCAGGGGATGCTGGTTAACATCCAGCAGCCAGTGATCCAGAGTGATGGAACTTTGGTGCTGGCAACTGATTCAAAGGTACATCTAATCATTAAAGAGACTGTGTAACAGTAAACAAAACATCTGCCTTTTGTAAGTCGTGTAAAGAGGTTGGAGCATAAAATCTGTGCTAGGCTGTAATGTATGTACAGTGGGTGCTGGTTATGTTGCCTATATGATGGGATATAATCTGCATTGAGTCACTTGTCTTTAGATGGATTGTGGGCAGGGAGACTTGGGGACGCTAGCCAACGTTGTGACATCACTGGCCAACCTAAGTGACTCACTAAAAGAAAACCTAAACAATGGTGATACCTCAGACAGCCAACATGAAGAGCAGTCTGCAAGCGAGATAACACGGTCAGTCAGCAACACCCAGAGAGGAGTCTTGCCTTTGCTTGTTCAGATTTGGGTTCAGGTGGCTTATCGTTAGTGTTCTCTTCAAATTTACTTTGTTTGTCTCTGCAGAAGTAAACCAGTTCTCTATTTGCATTTGTTTTAATACCGCATTGGTAATTTTGTGAGTTATGCGTTGTGGGTTCTAATATCTGCATTATTTTTTAACACTGATAAAACCTGTGTTGTAGACTGTAGATAATATCTCATTGATGACTTTGCATTGTTTTTGTTCTTATTTGAATGAACATAGTAACTGGATCAAAGGAGCTTGCAAAGAAAAGCGTCGGGACTTCTTTAAGTTGCTTGAAGACGTTTCACCTCTCATCCGAGAATCTTCTTCAGTTCTAAGGTCAAATGGTGGAGAGTCCCAGATTTAAACCCAGTGGGAGTATCCCCCCAAGAGGGACCTTAGAACCTTAGAACTGAAGAAGCTTCTCGGATGAGAGGTGAAATGTCTTCAAGCAACTTAAAGAAGTCCAGACGCTTTTCTTTGCAAGCTCCTTTGACTACGATGACCTGGATGACTGAGAACCTTCACAGACATAGTAACTGGATAATTGTGTGTATAAGAAAACAGTGTTAAAAACAGCATTTAGGTAATAAAAGTGGTGCTAAGGAGTTAACGCATGTATGTGTGCAATAAGAACACATTTATACTTTTGTGACTTATATGTTTCTTGTTAATGAAATTAATGAAAGGTCATTTTATGTGTGCTTGTGTGTTGCACACAGTGCCTTTGACACCCTGGCCAAAGTCTTCAACCCACCTGAAGTTGGGGTCGAAGACAATCTGGCTGATAAGTCACAATGTGTCAGTGGAACAACGATCCAGCTGATTGGTCGAGACCAGGAGACCCCTATTATAGAGGTGGAAGGACCACTGCTCACAGACAGCCATGTCAGCTTTAAGGTGAATAGAGTTCACATGTAATGGGAAGAACAATATGCACAATTTTTGGAGATGATTGACTGCTGAGGGATACCGATTGGCATCCACAGAAGGGTGGGTGGTACTCAGAGGTTATTCACCAGAATACAAGACCATTCATCTGTCTATGCAGTTTTAAATTACCAAAGTATGGATGCGTGGTCAATAATAAACAGCAAAACCCTGTTAAGTGGTTTGTTATCACCTGCAGTTGAAACACTTATTTTAAGTTTCTTTTTAGTTGGTGTTTATTTGATTTTTGTCCTTGCAAAGATACTGGCAGGAAACACGAGGAACAGTGAAAAATATGACATGTAACAAGCAGATCCCCTGCTGGACATTTTGTGCAATGTGCATTAACTTGAGCGACTCATTTAACACTTGCTTTGTGTTTCCTTTGTGTTACCATTCTCCTGTCAGCAGTAAGGTTTTTGTACTTGATGTCCTTTTCAGCTGTGTTGTGTTTGTATCTTTCCTCTAGCTGACCATGCCCAGCCCCATGCCCGAGTATCTGAATGTACACTACATCTGTGAATCTGCATCTAGACTTCTCTTCCTCTCCATGCACTGGGCACGCTCAATCCCAGCCTTCTCAGCTCTCGGGTGAGAGAGTTTTCACACAAGCTGTTGTCTTTGCAAACACTACCAGATGATTGTTAATCAATATTTTCCCTCTCTTCTCAGTCAGGAGGCAAACACAAGTTTGGTGCGAGCCTGTTGGAACGAGCTGTTCACTCTGGGTCTTGCTCAGTGCGCTCATGTGATGAACCTGTCGACCATCCTTGCCGCCATCATCAACCACCTTCAAAGCAGCATCCAGGATGGTATGGACCACAGACCTCGCCATCTTTCACAGTAGGACACACACGCATATAAACAGGAGTAAAGAAATGTGATTTTTCTTTTTTTTTCCTTTCTTTTTTGTTATTAACAAACATAGGCCTTAAGCATAGAAGACAACTTTATTACTTACATGTGATGAAATCAGAACAGGCTCATATTGTTGCTGTTTTTATTTAGATTGTAACAAAACTTTGAAATGTAATTGCATAAATAAAAATCCCCCCTGCATTTTGGCTTAATGAAGCCAACTACATTGCAAACAAGTGACGACACTTGCCACTAACACTGACTAAGAATTGCGTCGTTTTTCAGTGACGACATGCTTTTTGTTGTTTCTCTAAGTAACTTTTCTCGGACCATTAAGATGGAAAAGAATTAAAGAAAATAAGAGACTTAAACCATGAATATTTATACAAAATGGAAACTTTCTTCTGTCTCAGACAAACTGTCAGGGGAAAGGGTGAAACAGGTGATGGAGCATATCTGGAAGTTCCAGGAGTTCTGTAACAGCATGACAAGGCTGGAGACCGACAGCTATGAATACGCCTACCTGAAGGCTATAGTGTTGTTCAGCCCAGGTGAGTCTGATTTTCTGTGTCAGAAATAATAATGGACAGTCTAGCTGTTATCAGTCAAATTATTTTGGAGAACAACTGTTGTGTGTTTGACTCATCAGATCACCCAGGTGTGGACAGCAGTGGGCAGATTGAGAAGTTCCAGGAGAAAGCTCTGATGGAGCTACAGGACTATGTGCAGAAAACATATCCAGATGACACCTACAGGTACATTCATACCTCCTGTCCTACTCTCATCCACATTCAAAGCAAAGTGACAAAAAATGTTATACAAAGTGATACCCTAACTTAATACCCAGCACTAAGATGGAAAAATAACTGATACTATGCCACTCTTATTTTATTGCCGTAAGTTAATTGTGAGTTTGGTTGAGTCTTTTTTGGTTTTTACAACTTCTCTCCAGCATATACCTGTTTCATTCTGTGGGACACGTCACTGTCTGCCAGGCTTTAAGCTTTTATTTTCACTGTGGCTTTCTGAGGCTGTGAATTCACCAACCTGTTATCTGCACTATTCTCGAGTAGGCACAGTAAAACATCTCAGACTCTGCAGAAGGGAGCTGTATTAAGACTGATAAACATCCAAGCTGACT
This sequence comes from Copadichromis virginalis, assembly GCF_057382275.1. NCBI lineage: Eukaryota > Metazoa > Chordata > Actinopteri > Cichliformes > Cichlidae > Copadichromis > Copadichromis virginalis. Next base: position 21,742,788 of record NC_140637.1, on the reverse strand, counting down.
GCATCTGACGTTTACATTCTTTTCTCTGCAGAGTAAAAACAGGTCATGTCTATAGGGTGCAGGTCTGCAGTGCATGTCTGAAAAAAGCTTTTGGCTGATGTTGTCTGCTGTTCAGTTGTCATTTAATCTGACTGTTAACGTTTTATTTGATGTCCAGTGCTGGTAAATTTTTGTATCCCAAATTTGTATCCTAGTTACAACCATCAGCCACCAGATGGAGCATCATTGTACAAAAATGCCATATCAAAAGGATGAGATTGTGGATACAAGCAGCAGAAATGAGCTTTCTTTGAAAGGTGGCTGACCTCTCCTTAAAGAAAGGGTTGTTCTCAGCTAGCTGAGTTGCTTCTTGGATGAGGTGTTATGAGGATGTTCTAACAGGAGGACAGGAATATTCTCTTGGCATTACCCAGAAAGAGCTGGAGGAGGTAGCTGGGGAGAGAGTCTGGACTTCACTGCCTCTCTTTCCCCAAGATTTTTATGATAGCTGTGTGAAGCACCACACCTTTAGACAGTGTTTACTATAATAATCAGAGTTTGAATCTAAATAAGTCGTACCCAGGCTGTATGATGCAGTGAATTTTGAGCGACAAGCCAATGGTTTGATTAGCAGCATATCATGGTGAGCAGAGGAATATGTGTTGTTGGTTTCATCCAGCTGTACAGGATACAAGTGCCTATATCGTGAATTGGTATGTGAGGAATGCTCTTACCATCTTATTGCAGATAACAAAGTGAAAACAGCGATAGTAGTTGTGTTGGGGTGGGGTGGGCAAAAGAGGACCATCGGTGTACCACTACCCACCCTTCATAATGCACAATGTGGATTCCAAAGACAAAAAAGTCTGTAACACCCAGGGAGAAACGAGCACACACCCCAGGAGTGTATTTGTCATTTCTGGCTTGAAGAGATGTTTTTTAATTTGTTCTTTAATGATCATTATTAATGAACATGCAAGTGGATATGAGCAGAACAGCTAAAACAGTATTAAGTTAATACATGCTGGGTCTTTACTGTTTTTACCTCAGAGCTGTACTTCTCTACTCTTCACTGTGCCTTTGCCACACACAGTGGAGTCTTTTACCAACAAATGAGGTTTGCTGGAAGGTGTTGGTTTGGTTCACCAGGCTGAGCCACTCCACACACACACACACACACACACACACACACACACACACACACACACACACACACACACACACACACACACACACACACCTTAATTTGAAAGTGTGTAGACGTCCAGACATGCACTTTCAATTATATATGTAAATGCAACATTATATTATAGCAAGGCAGATTCATTGTATCATGACTCTTATAATAATGATCACATTGATTTAATGCATCACTGGGGAAATAATCTAAAAATTGGCCTTGATTGGTTCACTTTGACCAAGGTCGATCGCTGACGTCATCGTCCATTGGCACAAACCTGAACTCCTGTGTCCTTTTCTTTTCTGTGGATGTCTGGCAGAGGGCCTTCATTCCATTTCAGGTAAAACCGTGTTTGCATGCAGTGATGTGTTGTGTAAATTACATCTTTATTCCATTCCTCAGGCTGACACGTATTCTGACTCGTCTGCCTGCACTGCGCCTCATGAACTCAAGCATCACAGAGGAGCTCTTCTTCACCGGCTTAATAGGAAATGTTTCTATTGACAGCATAATTCCTTACATCCTCAAGATGGAGACGGCTGAGTATAACAGCCAGGACTCTGACTCTACAGAATGACACGCCATCACTCCAAGCACCCTAACTCTCAGAGTTTGAAGTATTTAGTGAGTCTCCTCTTCAGGTACACACTTTCTCTTGTAAGGATTGTATTTTTGAACTGCAGTACTAAATCCTGCAGCAAGCCCTTGCTTTCAATGATGCATAGTGCAAAGTCATTCAGGTAGATTGAGATGGAATGGCACTGGACAGCCTGGATGGCTGAGGATGTTTCCTGAAGCTGATGCAGTCAGTCCTGTTGAACTAAATAACAGAATCTTCAGCATCTACAGCTATGCTCTTTAATGTCTTTATAGCACTTGACCTAACCCTTTCAAATTGCGTTACATTTGTCTAGGTTTGCATAACTTACAGAAAGTCCAGAATCTAAAAGTAACATTAAAAGAAATCCTGCATGTGAAAAAGATCTTTAAAAACCTCTTTAGAGTGGAGGACATCTGATTACTTTAAAGCTGGGAAGTTTTTTTGAACATCAGCGCAGTAAAATTGGCATGTTTCTGATACAGGCCATTAAAAAGAATTGAGTTTTCAATATGTATGGAAAAGAGCTTTTCTTGTTAATTTTGACACAACTGAAATTAAAATGTTGTTCAATTAGTTAAATCTGAATTATAGTTAGAGAAACTCAGTCAGGTATATAAAGGTACAAACTCTCAGTTATGTTCTCCATTAGTAAGTATTCATAGCATGTCATAGTATTGATCAAGCTCATAGCGCATAATCAGCTCAGTGCATCACCTCTCTTTTAGTTTTGCTTTTACAATAACAAAAGTTTCATAAGTCAAGTTAGCCATTTAAATTGAGGAGCGTATGTTGTTTCTTATACTGAACGATAGGGCTGCCACGATTAGTCGACTAGTCACGATTACGTCGACTATCAAAATCGTCGACGACTGATTTAATAGTCGACGTCGTTTGAAGCTTTGTAAGATCGCAGGAATAAGTAGTAGGATTTAAGAGTGTAATAACGGACTGAAACAGAAGATGGCGGCACTGCTTGTACAAGGATGCCAGCTGCTGTTAAACCCTGAAGAAGAAGAAGCTGCGTCCCAGAGTTCATAGCGTGGCCCAGCTCAGTTTTCAACAATGGCGGCAGCTAGTTAGTTTTAGTATTACTCTTATTATTCTTTCTGGGTCACAAAATAAACGTTTAAGATATTCTCAGGCGAGAATGTAGCTGTGTAAACTTCAAATATCTGCTCAGTTTATCAGGACACCACATATTTTCAAAAGCGCTCCGACGTTTTCGGAGACGTCTCTTACCCACCAGCTCAATAGCTAACGGGTTCAAGGCTCACTAGAGCCCGTGAGAACACCGGACTCCCGGCAAATCGTTTTCAAACCCACCGCCGTCTTTCGCTACTCAGGTTAAACATGATATATGAGTCACTTAGATAACTTAAAAATGTTATTGTTTGGCTTTTTTTTAGTATTTTACTTGTTCCTGAATGAATCGGTTTGGCTGAGATTAAAGTTACAGTTTTTACACAGCTGAATAAACCTCAAGCAGACAACTGATTATCAGAAGTGTGAGATGATCGAGAATATACTCCAGTGTCCTGTTATATTTTAGTATCAAGGAGCAGACGGCTGAGTTTATTAAACTTCACCGAAACAATCTGCAAATTTCATTAAAATTTAATAAATTTTAATCTTGCCTTTATTTTTAGCTAGCACATACCTTAAACACTTAAGCTAATGATAGTTATATTAAGAGCAGATGCATGCTGGTGCAATAAGCTGTATGTTTTATGTCCAATGAATGCATGATCTGATTAGCTGACTAATCGCAAAAATAATCGGTGACTAGTCGACTATCAAAATAATCGTTTGTGGCAGCCCTACTGAACGACATCTCAGAGGTTTTTTATGTGCTTGTGTTTCTATGTGGTACAATTATTTTTAGGTTATTATGAGTATGTTCCTCATATAATCCGTGCAATCACCTCATCAATTTTCCCTTTTATGACAATCAATTACATATTGTTTCCTTCTGTCCTGTCAGTGTCATAACTATTCTTCTCTATCTTCATTTTTTACAGTATTTATCATCAGCTAAATATTTCTTTTAAGGAATTAGATTACCTTAAATGTTTGGGTTTAAAAATCCGACTTATGTGTAGCTATGCTACTGTTTTTTATTTTTGCATTTGTATTCTCGTGCACATCAATCAGCTTTTGTGGTGTTTCATTGCACTCATGCTGACTAAAACTTTGTGTTTTGTATGTTTTCCAAAAACTTTAACTTGTTGTAAACAAATTTGCTCGTTGCATACTAAGTGTACTTAAAGTACTTTTGGGCAGGTTTCCCTGATTTAAAAGAAAAAAATGGAGAAAAAAAAAAGATTTTCTAGGAATCCAATCCCGAGTGCATTGATGTCTTGGAGACTAAGTAGGAGATATGCATTGGCTTACCTTCTTATATTATGGTTCTGAATAGGCATCCACAGCACCATGAATGATAATGGGTGTATAAATAGGTCAGCTATGATTATGTCTCTGTGAAGTACATGTCAGATGTAATATTTGGGTTTAAAACCCATATGGACTGTTCGTAAAGGCACTGGTGAGAAAAGACCTTCGTACATGTAATTTCATTAAAATGAGTGCATGTTGTTTTGAAGCAGGGTTTTTTTAATCTTGTCGCTGTCTGCCCTAAAAAGGAGCATTGTTATAATTTTTCTAGAGCATTGCAATGCATGCAAAAGTTGCTTAAGCGCATTTTATTAAATGCTGTATGGAAAGTGTGGATTTAAATGTTGTGGCTTTAAAATATTTACCATGAGCAGCTCCCACATTACAGGATAATAGAGTTTTTCCAGAGTATCTTATGGTTAAGATTTTATACTGTGTAAAAGTACTGTTTTTTTCCTTATGTAAAATGTCTGTGTTCAAACATTGAGATTGAGAAAATCAGAAAATCATTCATGTTTTGCTCGAGTTGGTCACAGTCCTACCTTTCTACCTCACGCTGATAAAGATATAAAAGAAATGTGTTAATGACTGAGTCCCGCATCAGAATTCCAGTCTCTGAAGCTACGCATTTTAAACAAAATAAACAGTTATTCATGAAATAAAACACGACTGAAGTTATTTGTGATGAAGATGGATGATAGAACTGGAAAAGCTGAAGTCTGTATGAACATATCAGGTTTTTTTTCTGTTCCGTTGAATAGAAGTTAGGCTTTAGTAACAATACAGGCAGGAACCATAGCATTCTCCTTATTACTTTGATCACTTTTAAATACAGATGTTTCCCCATAAAAATAAAGCCATCAAATAACGAGTGAAAAAAGCATTAATAATGCAGAAACCTGCTTAATGGGTCTGCTTGAATATTTTATTCTACAGTTTACTGAACAACAGCAAACTAAACCCCAAAAAGACACAAAAAACAGAAATTCTGTTTCCAAAAAAAGAGAAAAGCTTTAAAGTATTTATCTGAATTGAAGATGATCTTTTATCTTTTATTATCTTTTAAACTATATATTTCTCCCGTGTGTATTTACTCTTAGTTTTTAACAACTGTACAGAGACACCTTTTTCATAGCTTCAATGATTATTGCAAAACTTTACACACAAAATATTTAAGCTGCATTCACAGAACCACGCAGTGTTGTCAAATCAACACACAATCAGGCGAAATTACTCCACTAAGCTCGTATTGCTGACTGCTTCAAAGGAAAAAAAAATTAAAGACAAGTCTTTCCAAAGTCATTCTACAAAAGATGAAAAAATATGAAGTTAAAATAGAGATGAACTAATTTTCATGTTCAAGAAACCAGTTTGAGATGATCTGAGCGTTGCAACGTGGTGTGTTGCTGGAAGCAGCACTCAGGAGATGGATACACTGTTGACATACAGTAAAGTAATGGACATGGTCATCAACAACACTCAGGTAGGTTGTGGTGTATAAACACTGAGTTGGTACTTTAATGTGCTCAAAGTGTGACAAAAATATCCCCCACACCATTACACTAGAATTAACCTGAGCAGCTAATACAAGGCAGGATGGATGGTTTCATGCTGCTTATGCCATATTATAACTCTACCACCCAAATATCACAGCAGAAATTAAGATTTATAAAACCAGACAAGTTTTTTTTTCTAACCATCTATTGCCTAGTTTTTGAAGCTGTAGCCTCAGTTTCCTGTTCTTAGCTGACATTAACTGGCCCTTACGGGTTCCATACCATCATACCAGAAGCAATGAGTGTGAATAATTTAAAGTTATTGTGTTGACTTTTGTTGTAACTTCTGCTTCCAGTAGTTAGTCTTACAACAAATGAACTGTTGTGTAGACTGTGTTTTAAGGTTATAAGGCAAAATATAAGTTTTGGCAAAAAGAGTGATTGGTTTAAAAAGTTAATATTTTAGCAATTCGGGAAAATAATAATGTAGCTTAGGCGTTCTTGCAAAAAACTACAATTACCATCACTCTTTGGTCGCTTGGCTAGCGACCTTCCTACGTCATCAAAACGCGTCTCTGTTAGTGTGCTTTTTTTTGGCTACAGGCACGCGCAGTTTGCTGTTAAATGGTAATTTGTAAATATAAAAAAGGTTAAGATGCCTATGAAAGGAAGGTTTCCGATTAGGAGGACCCTGGAATATCTCCAGAAGGGCGACATCATCTTCAAAAACAGAGTGAAGATTATGACAGTGAATTATAACACACACGGCGAGCTCAGCGACGGAGCAAGGTCAGAGCATCGACTAGGAAATAGACGAGCAGAAATTTCAGCTTATTTTATACACTTAAAAAAAAGTCAACTCTTTTTGAGCCACGCTGTTGTTGAGATCTCACGTGTCTCATGTTTTATTAACCTGAGCCCATAAACACGTGGATCAGGGGAGAGGGGGTAAAATGCTGTGTGGATTACCTGGTCATCCTTTATAACTACTCTGACAGTATGCTCATATGCATCACTGTGAAAAGTACCGTGTTTTTTCAAGTCATGTTTATCCCTTTGAATTGTTGTGAATGTCAGAAAAATGGTGAAAGATACAAATCCTTTTTTACATTAAGGTTTTAAAATTCAATTCATTCAAAACAACAGTTGCCTCAAGGGCTGGTGTCATGTAGGTTTCAGATATCACCCTGGGTCAGCACACCTGAATCAAATGATTTGTTCATTACCAGGCCTCTGGAGAACTTCAAGACATGTTGAGGAGGTAATTAAGTCACTTAAATCAGCTGTGTTGGATCAAGGACACATCTAAAACCTGAAGTACACTGGCCCTTGAGGCCTGGAGTTAGACACCCCTGCTTTAGGACAACTCCATAATAACGAATTACGATAGTTGAGCTTAGAATGCATGAACTACTTTTTCAGCATTACTTTGAGAGAGGACGTTTTTAACTTTAGAGATATTGTTTAAATGCAAGACAGCAGTCTTACATATTTGTTTAATATGTGCACTGAAGGAAATATCCAGGTCGCAGAATAAATCCAAGATTCTTCAAAGTTTCCTAAAAGAAAACACAAGTTTTGGATAATTTTACTTTAATCTTTTATCACAATAGTTTTCAGTTGATTTTGCATTAATTCAACTTTGTGTTTAAGTTTACTTCTCAGAAGTTTACTATATACAGGTTTTCCAGAAACACTTAAAAAAACAAAAAAACAGCATGATTGCCTTTTTTTTTTAATGCAGAAAGCTATAACAACTGTAATGATCTAAATGAAGCTAAATTGTCTTCTCTCTGTGTTTTGCAGAAAGTTTGTGTTCTTCAATATTCCTCAGATTCAGTACAAAAACCCGTGGGTCCAAATTATGATGTTCAAAAACATGACGCCGTCATCCTTCCTGAAGTTCTACCTGGGTGTGTAGCTTTACGTGTTGTTGTGTAGTGTTGATACGAAATACTGGAGAAATTAAACTGGGCTTAGATTGATCTTCTTTTGTGTTTTTGTCCAGACGACGGGGAACAAGTAATGGTGGATGTGGAGGGGAAGGACCACAAACAGATTGCTCAACATGTTAAGAAGATTTTGGGCAAACCAGAGTAAGATATACAAGGATTTTTTAAAAGTGTGAATCGTCTTTTATGAAACAGAAACAAATAGTTTGAAAAAATACCTTCCATAACTTTTCTTAACTCAGTGGCAAACCACTGAGGAGGATTTCTAAGAAGTTATGAACCACGTTGCTTAGGTGATCTGTCTGAATTAACACTGTGATGTCTGCCTGTTAAAACTAAAGTCCAGAAGACGGACTACAAAATGAGCATCTTACTTCATCCTGTGTTCCTATCGTGTTGTTTCATACAGCTAATACAAGAACCAACAGTAAAAAAATATGATTACATACTAAAGTTGGAATTTTAAAGAAAAACATAAACCTGGATATAAACATGAATTCATAATGAATGATGGATGTGACGCTAATAGCACTTGGGTGCACCTTAAATGCACTTTGATCATGTAGACTTTCTTTTATATGTAAATTCTTTTTACCTCGATCAGAAGCAGATCTTATTACAGCAGCATAATGTTCATAATTCACCTGTGGGTTTAACATTACCTTTCATTAAAGGTTCAAAACATATCATCAGGTTACAACATGAAATAGAATCACTGTTCATTAGCATTTAATGGTGACCTGCCACTTCCTTCCGATCCAGTGTATCCTCTCCTAAAGGAGGTAATAAAGGAAGCACTTAAGCACTTTTCCTTTGTATTTAGAAAAGTCAACCAGATCTTATTATGGCTGCCATGCAGATAATTCCAGGTTATTTGCCTCAGTTAGTAACCTTTTTAAGATAAATAGGCTATTCGAGCACACCTCTGGATGTCTGCATACGCTCACATCAGAATATATTTAGGTTTGCTTACTTTTGAGCTATTTTATAGTGTTTCAGAATTAACTTTAATTATATACAATTGATATTTTTCCCTGTTGGCTCACAACAAATCAATACTCTGTAAAGAAAAATGTATTTATTTTTCCTTCCTAATGTCTATAAGAGGACAACCTCTCTGACTGCGAGGGATCTATGTTTGTACCTCCAAAATGAATCAGGCACATCTTGTGGTCTGTAATTATCCTTGGTGTGTGTAGATTTCTTTGAATGGATTAGACATTGTTCATAAAGGCACATACCTGCATATTTAGGGTCCCACAGTTCACACTGCATGTTAGGATTAAAAAAGAGTGAAAATGAGATCTGAATTCTGCAGAAATCTGTGATAAAACTGGTGAGTCAAAGAGTTGTCCACAGAGAGCCCACAGACCATCTGCGGAGTCCTGATGGTGGCAGTTCAGATGCTTCCCATCTAATCTGACAAAGATTGAAAGGATTTAACAAGAAAAATCAAGTAAACTGCCCAAATCCAGGTGTGCATAAGAAACCCCAAAGCTGTCACTGCTGCCAAAGGAACTTCTAAAGAGTAGAAAGGAGATTTCAGCAAGCTGGACTCCTCAATTTTTAGTTTTACCATTTACTACTGTGCAGTGTCAAATGTCCTCTGTGTAAAAACTCTTCTCCAGCGAAGACCAGGCGATCTGTTCATATATTTATTTTACTCAACTCTCTCCACAGAGAGGTGCTACAAGCTGAAGCTCTGGCTAAGATGCAAGCCTCCAACCCCGCCAACTTTGGGCCAAAGAAGTACTGTCTGAGGGAGTGCATCTGTGAAGTGGAGGGCCAGGTGCCATGTCCTGGCACCACTCCGCTGCCTAAAGAGATGACGGGCAAATACAAGGCCCAGATGGCAGCGTCACAGGAGTAGAGTCTGAGAAGGACAGTGGACTTTTGTAGATTTACAGAACAATATTACGGGATTATGTGGCTTCATTTGGTGTTTATATAACTATATGGAAGGACTGGCACTCAACTGTGAAGCAGGAGGAACCAATCATCTGTCACAGTGAGACCTGTTGAAGACTTCGCATGGATGTATATGGGCTGACTGATGTGAGCATTTAAATAAAACCCATTTTTCTCATGTAGCTTTACTAACCAGCCTATTTTGTTCACACTATGTAAGTATTCACCATCAATGCTCACATGAAAAGTGGAAAAACAAAACCAAAATGCAATCACATTTTACTGCAGACAGTTTTATTAGTGCTGAGATGGAATTTCCTAACATTTCTAAATCGCTGTGTCCATTTCAAATATTTTCATTTAAATGCAGAGATGTTAAATTACTTTCAAAGATAAAGATCAGCAATTAATATTAATGAATCTCCTTGTGTTATTCACACTGTCAAAACATTAAGGGTGGTCACGTGCTTTGCTAAAAATTTTCTGCAGATGTTACAAACACAAAAAACTCTACGAGGAGACTGAAAGCACAAAAAGAGAGTCATGTTAGGACCGGCAGAGCAGCACTCAAGGTGATAATACTTGCTGGCATTCATGTAGTGTTAATATATGTTTGACCAAGAAAAAGAAATTAACCTAAGAATTTATTTAGACTTAACAAATATGAATGACTTCCTTACACAATGGAACTTCAGTGAATTTTAGATGTTTTATGCCTACAGTGTCCCTTGGCAAATAGTGTTTCGTACCTGCTGGGTGAACTGGTTGGATGAACTCTGAATGGACATTTCAGGTGAAACTAGTGATCAGATAACAAGCCGAACATACAGATCTTAGCTGTGATGTCCGACATGCCGGGCTACCAGCTGAACAACACACACGTGCAGCCAAAATTCCTGTACTGTAACAAAAACAAAAAAACATCAGGTTGAGGAAGCCTTTTTTTTTGGCTCCCTGTTATATAAGATGCAGCATATTTATTGGATGACATAGCAGGTGCAATAAACTGAAGATTTTGGGAATGAAAAAGTCGGGTTTGACACCTTCATTTAGTTTAAGAGTTAATTAACTGGCTGACTGCAACAATTGTAATTAAAACGTTTGCTAGTCAGTGTAACATTAAGCTACACTTTTTTTTTAGTGGCAGGCCACATACATGGTTTAATTCTGTGCAATGCATCTTTAACTACTCTTACAAATCTAATTGGTCCAGGCGTATTGACTAAAATTATAATTCAAACACTAATAACAACTTTGTCAAATAATCTCTTTCCTTCAAACACTGGGCTCCCCAAATTTTGTAGTAAGTGTTAAATTCCACTTCTTGTTTGATAATAACATGGTCATTTGGACTGAGTTATTTGTGGGAAAGTTGGATGTAAAATAATGTGCGCTTTAGCTCTTTGCTAAGGGATAAATGAAAAGCAGGAAGTACAATTACTACAGAATGAAGCACCAATACAAGACTTCAAACATCAATGAAACAGATTTTACACATTAAAGTCTGCAAATTTAAGACATTTAAAGCCATTTCTCCAGAGAGAGCGGAGTAGTTTCTGAAAAAACTGTAGTCAGTTACCAACTACAAACCCAAATCTCAAGTTGAACTGTGCTTCATGTAGGCAGCAGGTTTTAATAAGGTAGAAGAAGCACTGTGTTTCTGTAGTATCTTTTTTTGATCTGGGGGGGGGGGGGGGGGTCATCACAGGTCTGCCAGTGCTATAGGAGTGCAGTGCTATGATAGGATGTGTGAGCTCATCTTTATAGCTTTGCAGCTATGGCAGCGTTTTGACTTTGTTCAGAGCTTCTACTGAAGAACCATCTGACTGTCTCATTTAACATTTGTTAAAAGTGACATTGTTTTATCTTCATTTGTTCATGTTTGCATTTTTACAGCTGGGCAAATAGCTCCAGACATGCCTAAACAAATTCACTTTTACTCACAGTGCTCTAAAATTTTACATGTGCATTAGATTTGAGCCCTTGACCTAAACAGGCAAGGAAGCCTAAGAAGATGTTTGGAAATTCAGGAAATGACTACTGAAGTCTTGTATGTATTTTTGTTGTGGCATGAACTTCATTTGTGATACAGCAGACCTCACACAAATTAAATTCTGTGGGCTCAGAAGTCGCATTAAGTGAGCTAACCTTGTGGGACTTGGTAAGTAGCAGGTGATCAGGAGGATTTTGAGGGAAATGTGTCAGTGCTTCTTATTCTTATTCTTCTGCTCTTGGAGGGTTTTCTGTAGCTCTTTTAGGTTCTGTGTCAGAAGGTCAACCTCATCGAGACGCCCGCTGAGCTTTGCATCAAAGATGTAGGCCCTAATGTTGTCTATCTGCTGTAGCAGCAGCTCCTCCTCTATCATGTCCACATCCGGCAAGACCTCATCTTTGTCATCCCCGTCAAATGGGTTAGTCGAGACTTCTGGAGAATTTCCTGAAGCCTCTAGGAATGGGTTACCTTCATCTGTGTCATCATCCTCAAAGGGGTTGCGTGAAACAGTCTCAGCCTGTTTGTCCTCCTCTGCATCTTCATCTTCATCAAAGGGGTTGTATTCTTTCTTTCCGTTGGTTACCTCTTTGTGGTCCTTCTTGATGTCCTCAAAGAACGGATTGGATGGATCATCTTCGGTGGGTGTGGAATCATCCTCTTCAAAGGGGTTAAGGGAGGTGTTATTCTGGCCTTCACCGCCAGGAGGCGTTACATGGCCTCCTAAGCTTCTCAACCTTGGGGGAGACTCCTCCTGGCTTGTGAGAGCAGGGAATGCTCTAAAAGACGGAGGACTTCTTTCTGCCTTAGGAGTCAGCTCCTCTGCTGGTATGTCCTCCTCTCCCTGGTGACCTCCAGTTGGAGTGATATCTAGAGACCGCTCCCATTTATAGGATGGCTCGAAGGAGTTTACAGCGGAGCTCCATTGCTCTTTCTCCTCCCTTTCCCAGGTCTTCAAGCGATGCAGCTCCCCCTGCTGCAAACTCTCCTCTTGAGCAAGCTTTTCTGAGAGCGCAAGAGCAATACTGGTCTGCTGCTGGTCATACTCATCCTGCAACTGGCGCAAGTTCTCCTCTAACATGGCTACTTCGTCTGTTCTCTGAGCCTCCCGAGCTTGACGAAGGAATGACTGAATGTTCTCGATCTGCTGCAGAAGGGGGTCTTCCAGTTCGCCACGTGTGTGGACGGAGTCCGCGGAGGGAAGCCAACCACCAGCTTTGGTAATTCGTGGCTCTCTGGGGGCCTGTGGCAGCTCTCCATTGGCATTCACAGGTGGACGGCTTCTTTCCTGTCTCTCCTGCCTCCTCTTCAGAGCCTCCTGTGCTGCCTGTTGAGCAGGAATCACATGAAGGTTAACACATTTAGCCACATCTGTCCAGCGGAAAAAAATAATAGTAACAACATACAGGAACACAATCGTACCAGTCTTTCTTGTTGCAGTCTCTTCTCTTGTTCCCGTTTCCTCTTTTCTTTCAGCTCTTCATATTTGTCCTTAGTGGGTAAAGACATCAGACCTAACAGCTTCTCCTGAAACAGAAGACACAAAGAATGGGCAGATTCATACAAATAAAGAATTCCAGGATGAAGATATGTTGCAGAAACAATGTGTAAATGTACTGTAATGCAATGATAAACGGAAACATGCTGCTCTTAAAAATTTCAGCCCCAGACAACATTACAGCACATATAGCATATTATATTTGTGGTACAACACATTTTTCTCTCAATGAAAAGCTTTGTTTACAACAGCAGACTTTCATCAGCTCAACATACAATATGATGACTGAAGCAGAAACAGATTTTACAGACTTGGCAGGTTGCTCATTATCAGTGAACTCCTGTAAAGTAATACTGATAAGAACATGGCAATAGGCAAAATGTGCTACAGGTCATGAACTGATTTTATATGGACTATCCCTTTAAGATTACAGTAAAAACACTGATACAGTTAAATCATTTCTGGTATATGATAGTCATACTACAGAGAACCCTGTTACTCTTATTTCTAGCTACTGCCATCTTGGAGCGTTGAATGATTCAAAGTTTGAAATAACTTTTAGTTATTTTATATTGGGCCATGTCAGTGCAGCCAAGCCATTTTAGCTCCACCCCCCTTCAGGCCAACTTGCTTCTGATTGGTTTACTCATTCAAACAGAAGGTTTGAGCAGAAGATGGTTGGGTCTTCTATGCCCACTTTGACCACATGAGAGATAATCAAACTAAGCATAATATAGAGCCAAGAGGAACTGTGTTTAGAGCAGCCTGAAGACGGAGCTTTTGTGCTCATAGAGATCACTTCTACATTCTTTGACCTCATTATTTCAAATTTTATTATAAGCCTGCAGTTAATTAATTTTCCTGCAGTTTAGCTGCTGGCTGAAGTACAGGAAAGTGGTCATTCCTCCAGAATTTCATTACAAGGATGGATGAAGAAACATTGTGTTTCTTCATCCATCCTTGAAATTTCCCCTTGTGGGACTAATAAAGGTATATCAAATCAAATCAAATCAAATTGTGTTTTTATGTATGAGTGGAAGTTGTCCTGACCTGGACAAACAGCGTGGCGGTATAACGGATCATTTTCTGTAGCTGGAGCACCTTCGGATGTGGTTGTGGATCATCCTTCAGTCCTAGTGTTAAGATCTTCTTACTAAAAAGAAAAGAAGCCAATTTAATCTTTAATAATGGCATAGTTGGCAAACACGACAAAAGTTTCATTTTGAAGCTGCCAGTCATGACTGCCATATACCTCAGAGCATCGATGAGTTCATAGTATTTCTGGACTTCCAGTCTTAACCCACCAGCAGTGTCAAGATTGTAAGTGGTTTCTCCAGCACTATAAAAGTGTACAGATGACAGCAAGTACTAAAACCATCTCTCCAAACTGAAAAATAAGCAGCTGTTATAAGAAAGTATGAAGAAGTACTTTTTAAATGTGGCTTACTTGAGAGACTCAGCCATTCGGATATACTCTGGAGCCTTTTCATCCACCTTCTCCATGCACATCCTCAGCCTCTGTCAGGAAGACAAATTCAAAGCAAGTAAACAACAGGAAGCTCCACAAGAAACACATTAAATGACAGGAAGGATAGAACAAAGCAAACTCGAGAGGTTGCAAAACAATTCTTAGAATCGACCGCAATGCAAATGGGAACAGATAAAGAACCTGATCTTCACATTAGGAATTAAAGTGATAAACTAACCTCATAAAGTTTCACTATATCTGGCACATGGTCCTTCTCTTCTAACTTCTGCTGTCTCTTCAGAAGTGTGTCCATACAGTGGTGACAGCAGCGAATCTTCTCATCATCCTTTTCCTCCAGCATGGAGGTTACACTGCTCAAACTGCTGATGCTGCCTCTCCTAGAGCCCATCCCACTGCTGCCACCTCCCGCTGGTGGAGACTGGGACTGACTGGGACTTCCGGGTACACACAGTGCTTCTCGAGTCCCAGCGATAAGCTTCTCTGTTGAAGGTTAAATAAAAAAGACATGCAGCATTATGACACTTATAGAGAGACTTTTGAGATCTGACAGTTTTCTGTATTTCCCAAGTATTTGTTCATGCTTACGGGCCAGGGGTAAGGGAACAAACTCCATGCACTTCCTACACATGATGGACCCGCAGAGGCGACAGTGATGCCGTCTGTTACGTATGTTGAACTTGTTTCCGCAGTCGGGACAAAACGGTACGTCTGAATCATTCACCCATGACACTACAGACTTCTCAATGGCTACAAAGAGGGATACATTTTTATTATTTAAAATATTTTATGAAGCACAGTTACATATGTAAAGAATATTCAGAGTTATAATGAAAACTCTAACCTCTGATCTTAGCAGCATCTGAGTTGGCTCTGTCAAATGATGTCAGCTAAAACATCATAGTTTATGGTAAATGAGCTGCAAATTTATTTCCAGCAACAGAAGAAAATAAATTGTCTGAATGAGGTAATGTAAGCAAACCTTTTCCAGTCTAATGATGAGCTTGTTGACCTCAATGACATAATGATCTATCCTGGCTGCCCGGTGCTTTTTAAACAAGTCCAGATGACTTCTGGTTACTCCTAAAAAGCAAAAGAAAAATATTTTTTTAGTGTCTTGCATTAACAAATATTGTTGGTTAGCAGTGCTACAGATGACAGGTTTTGCAGTCTCACCCAATTCCTGAGGCTCCCACATGTATGGGTCCACTCCACCATAGTAGAAGGACTCATAACTGCCAGTATCCGGTCTGTCGTCCCCATCCCTCTTCAGCAGTTTATCTTTGGCTTTCTTTGCTTTCTGAACCAAACCTGAAAACAGTGAGACAATACGTACAATGAAACAGTGCGTAAATGTATCCTGAAACTGTGATTCTTACGCTGATCCAGAGTTAATATTTATAATGACCACATTTTCAGTTTATTCATCCATCTTTCAACATGTGATTGTTGTTATCATGTTTTTCTATTTTCAAGTTCATTACAGTACTATTAATATGCAAATGAAGCCAACCTGCGCATGCATCCTTCTGGCCTTTTCATAATTCAATCATATTCCTATTATGTAGAAAGTTGCAGCAGCCAACACGGACTGCAAATTCATCCTGACAGCAATTTCCTATAATCCAGTACAGCAGTATTCTTATATTCAATTGCACTGTTTATACTTCTCCTTTTATATGTAAATTGTGTGTGTATATATATATATCCCCTACAAGCCACATGATCAGACTCTAGATATTTTTTTCTACTATTGGCTCTGTATGATGTAAATGAGATGTACTTAATATGTTCATCTGCAGCACACAGCTCCTGTAGTGACCATATAAGACTCATCCACACTCTTAGAGGAATCTAAGCTTAAATTCTTCACTTCTAACAAAGGATAAACTTCTAGCTGACCCAAGACCCAGTATAAGATAAACAAGAATACGTTTAACTTGTGACTAGTCACACTAGCAGGGTCCACAAATAATAATGGTAAATGGTAAATGGCCTGTATTTATATAGCGCTTTACTAGTCCCTAAGGACCCCAAAGCGCTTTACATATCCAGTCATCCACCCATTCACACACACATTCACACACTGGTGATGGCAAGCTACATTGTAGCCACAGCCACCCTGGGGCGCACTGACAGAGGCGAGGCTGCCGGACACTGGCGCCACCGGACCCTCTGACCACCACCAGTAGGCAACGGGTGAAGTGTCTTGCCCAAGGACACAACGACCGAGACTGTCCAAGCCGGGGCTCGAACCGGCAACCTTCCGATTACAAGGCGAACTCCCATAATACTAAACTTAAAATGAATAATAATAGGTTTCCTTTCAAAAGCCCTTTTTTTCCAGACTAGACAGTACACTGTACGATTTTGTGTCTTTAGAACACAACAGGAGTAAATTAGCCCTGTAGCCAAAGAGTAAAACACAGAATCTGCTACTAACTTTTTAGCTGTCCCCGAACATGGCGGTCATCTCCAGAGTGCTCCTCTTCATAGTGGTCTTGGAGTTGGTAGAATGACTGGAGGTCCTTTAGGCACAGTGGGCAAAGAAAACCCTCCTTTACTTCACCTGTGCCCTCAAAGGGGGGCGGGTAGCTGGAGGCCATGACAACAAGTGTCAGTGCTGCTGCAGAGGGGGTGCAAAGTGGCACGTTCTCACTTCGGTCCACATCTCATGGGGTGTGCAACCTACCCCACAGTAGCTCCATAATGCCTGAGAAAATCCCAGGATACTGAGGAATGAGAGAAGTACACTGAGGCCACATACAATACTGAACAAAAGACTTGAGCCACCGATAATTTCTTTATATTTGCAATGCAAAAACGTAGTTTGTACAATTCTAACAAGCTTGTAAGTCAATATTTGTTATGACCAGATTTATTCTTCAATACAGGATGAACTCTCTTAGGCAAACGCTCTTTTAATTTTTTTGGTCATCTTCGGGAATTTTTCTCCACGCCTCTTAAAAGAAATTCAAGGCTCTTCTTTGTATGTTGGCTGTCTTTTGTTCTATTCTCTGTCAAAATTACCCCCACACTGCTTCAACACTGTTAACGTCCAAGTTCTTCAGAGGCAAATCCACGATTGATAGTGTGACAGTGTGTGTTTTTCTATTCAGGTATGCTTTTACTGCATTAGAGGTGTGTGTTTGGGATCACTGTCATGTTGAAAAATGAACCCACTGCCAATCACACGCTTTCCAGATTCTATTGCATGGTGGCTCAGAATCTGGTGATGCTTTTTTGAGTTCACGATTCATTCAATTTTGCCAACATCCCCAACACAGCTGGCTGAAATGCAGCCCATAATCATGGTTTTAGACACTATTATACCTCTCCGTGGGGCTCCTCCATATAAAATAATGATCTGAATCAGAACCAAAACCAAAACTGTTGGTCTGAGAAGAGAGAATGTTTGTATGCTTGAATGATCCATAAGTGTTGACTTAACTCAATTTTAAGCTGCTTAAAAAACAAAAATACATTCCTCTGAGTATTGAACATCTTAAAAAACATTAATACATTAATTAATACTTACATTTAAGGTAATAATATTGATTAGAATACTATTATGCACATTCAGATAAATTACTATTACAACTGCATTATAATAGCTGAACTTAGCTTAAGTCGACCCACGCATTTAACGGGAAAAAACGCTTAACTGGACGGGAAGTATTAGGTTCCCTAGCTGCATACCAGAGGTGTTTTACTAAGTGATAGCTGGATACGAGCCATGAAAGGACTTACCTTTATTGTTTATTATTTAGGCTAACTTTGGGCGCCGTTATACCACACAGAGGATGTGGCGTTAGCAGGAGAAAGCTAGCAGCTGCTCTCGCCTTCTTTTGCAATCGTTTCTCCCCTCAAGCTGTTCGAAAACGCGACATTAACAAACTTCCAACTGCACAAAAGCAAACAAATGCCTACTGACTATTGGACGCGATAAAAAAAATCTGCACTTAGCCTACAAATGAGCCCGACAGTAGCTGTGTTGTTGACAGTTCGAGTTTTCACTGACAGAAGCACAACAGCAGCGCCAGCAGCCCTGCCTGGTCATGTGACTGACATCCAGTCGGTATGGAAGGAGAGGAGGGACAAAACTTGATTTTGCGGTTGGCGCTCCATCAGGAAAGTTCTCCGCAATGTAAGTACATATTTATTATATCCAACTTTTGGTTGTCTGTATTTTGTGCAAACCTGCACTGCTACCGTAAACAAACCATTTTTTAACTCTAACAACAGTTTGTCATTCCCGATGGAGGGTGATGGGAAAAATTCAAGGCTGGATAACTAAGGGTGTGTTTTTTGTGGTTGGGATGTGTGGTTGGGTTTGGCCAGCTTCATTAACTGCAACTACGAGCCTTAAGGTGAATCCAGCTGTACTGTGTAACCCTTATTTGATCCAGTTTCAGTTTGTATAAGCTACAGGTCCCTAGTTTTATCCTACAGCATTTTTTCACTCGTTAAAACACAGTTTAAAGGATTCTTGGAGTGTGCACTTAGCTGACTGGCATTTATTGACAAGAGGGTACGAAGCAATCCACGGAGAATAGGTGAATAGTATGGACTCCCATCTCAGTTTCGACCTGTCTCATGGGCTTCACAAAATGATATATTGTGCAAATATTAATTTTTGATTTTCTTTTTCAAGAGAACATTCTTTAATATTCTTTTTAAGCATTTATAACTTTAAAAAAAAAGGAATAATAATTTATTTAGTTAAATTACTTATTATCACTGTTGGCACCAAGAGCACAGCCTGTCCTGGTGGCTCACAAGCCGTTTTATTGGAAGGGCTCATAGACAAAAAGTGATGCAAACACTAATAGAATCTATCTATCTATCTATCTATCTATCTATCTATCTATCTATCTATCTATCTATCTATCTATCTATCTATCTATCTATCTATCTATCTATCTATCTCTCTCTGTGTGTGTGTGTGTGTGTGTGTGTGTGTGTGTGTGTGTGTGTGTGTGTGTGTGTGTGTGTGTGTGTAGCTCATTATATAATAAACATTATATAATAAACACTTTGCCAGTCCACTGGCACTTCTGCTAGAGTTGTGAGTGTTCGGCGAAACATCTCCAATATTAGGTCTCCATCGTTAACTCACATGCTTGATGAATAATTTGCATATTGATCAGGCTGGTGGACAGCTGCTCCCAAGGCTCTGATGGAATGAGCCTAATTAAGCTGGGGAGTGGATATCTGACACACTCTGTCTGTTACTGAACTGCATAAATCATTCTCTAAGAGGCTTAGGCAGGGTGACTACTTTGGACTACATACTAATTAGGCTTGTGTTGAATCAACAGTTTAATGGTGCACCATGAAGCATTGCATTTGCTGGAACTAAAGCAAACCATACGTTTTTACCAATGCGTTTATTGTCCAACAAAAACATTGGTGGCTGACTTTAAGGCAATGGCAGCTTTTAATTTATAACATTAGCTTCAAATTACGTAAACCATGCAGTAATGTAGAAAAATAAGCAGTGACACAATTTATTTGCTGTGATATTCATTATATTTTACATGAGTAGAAAATAATGAAACGCTAATCGAACAGTGGAGGGAGCTTTTATGTGTAAACATAGACACTTTAATTTGATCTTAACACAAGCTGAACTGACGAGCGCCTGTTGCCTCACAGAGGCAACATCGCTAAAACCATCTGACTAATGTTTTAATCATCTGCCTCAATGTAAGAATAAATAATCTCGTGTTATTTATATCGATAGCTATTAAAAGATCAACATATGCCCCCAACCCTTCTGAAAAAACAAAACAAAAACGTCTGTACAGCTAAATAGTTATTCCAAAGTTTGGATGGCAATTACGCATGAGCTCTCCAAGAAAATGTCAGACAAATGGCTTGCGGTAATGTCTCAAATGTCTTCAAAAGAACAAGCGGTGGCACAAAAGGTTTAATGATCTTTTTTTCATTTTTTATAATTCATTGTGGTCATTTAATTTGTACATTTATTTGTTTACAACACAGCGAAATACGCACTCCTGTCTAATCTACTCTCCATCCACTAAATCCTCATCCGGTGCAAACCTTTTACCCGGGTGTTGTCTCTTCTCCTCACCGTGGCCCTTGTTAACGTTGTCTAAAAAGTCGAGCAGCAGGCTGGTCTTGCTGCAGCTCGCAGGGTCCAAAACGTCACACGGACTGTTTGTGCCTAAATCCGGACTCGAGTTATCCCAAAACCGTTTCCCAGGGTGCTGACGCTTTTCCATCTCAGCGAGGTCTTCTTCTCCATCCGCGTCCGCATCCCCGTCACTGTCGCCGTCCTCATCCTCTAGAAGACGCTTACCTGGGTGCTGGCGTTTGCTGTGCAGCACCAGGTAACGCTTGCCTGGGTGTTGCCGTTTTGAAAGTTCACTGAGCAGGAGGATGGGGTTGTCAGAACTGTGACCCGCCGTGGAGCGCTTTCCCGGGTGCTGCCTTTTCTGCAGCTCTAGGAAAGAGTGCGTTTCATCTTCGCGCTTGCCCGGGTGCTGTCTTTTTTGAACATCAAAGTACTGTTCATCCTCGTCCTCTTCTCTCCTTCCTGGATGCTGCCGCTTCTCCAAATCATCACTATATCTCTTACCAGGGTGCTGTCGTTTTGTCACCCATTCTGGCTGAGAGTAATAGCCGTCTGGAAGAAAACAAGAGAGGAAAGTGGCTCTTAAATGTTTCAGAAGTCACTGATAAAAACCCGGTTTCTCTCTACCGCGTGCGCAGATAGTCGACCTGTTTCTTTGATTATTTATTTATTTATTTTTTAATTATAAAGGAGACATATTCTCTTGCATTGCCGATGTTAACTGTTTAGCAATTACTTAAACAAAATGTCTCCAAATGATACCTGAAAAGTGCGCACGAAACTGTAAACTACTGAGAATGTGCTGCAACTTTCAGGTACATCTAAGATATACCCGAAGTATCAGTATCGTATGAAATAAGATTTTATGACATTTTCTTAACTCAGAAAATAACATATGTTTTACGCACCATTTCTTCCGTCTTCATCCTGCAGCTTTTTGAGAATGGACCGTAACAGGAGAGTCTCTGCTCTCTCTAAAATAATGTCGTCTATGGTCTTTCGGTCAGTCTCATCCTCAGCAGACATGCTCTGTCCTCCAGACACCATCAAGTTGCAGACCGTTAGAGATGCAAGGATAAGCAGACATGTCGACTTCATGGTAATTTAGTTTTTCGTCTGAAACAGATCACGGCAGATAGGAAATATTAAACAGAAACAATATTAGTCTACTCTGCGCCACTGTATTTATTAAGTCAATTTTGGGACCAGACGTTTCGTTTTTGAATATAATTTTTTAAGTACAATTTTTATTTTTATTTTTTATCTTGAGAAATCCAGTTTTAGCAAAGCTGCTAACCAAGCCTTTGAGGCTTTGAGATCGCAGCAGCTTTGAAGATTGGTTTTTACAAAGAAATCTAAGAGAACTCTAAAGTCTCACCAAATAAATATGAATAAAACATGATGCATGAGATCTATCCAGATCAATTAAAGAGCAACCCTTAACCAGCAGACATATTTACATTTCCAATGAGATTAGTCTAAAAGCCTCACCTGGTAAAATATTGTCCTTTCCCCAGTTTCTGGCACTACCGGCAGTGATAATAGTTGCTTTCAGTCGCTTGCAGCAGTTGGTGACCTTAGAGGCCAAGTCTAGAGGTATGAGCAGATAACTTTCCGTCCCGGCATTTATACGAAACGGTCACTGTCGTCACACCAACACTGGAGTAATTTTTCAGGATCCTTCGTCCCTATTGATGTCACCAAGTCGTGCGCAACTGGATGTGGTGAATGATCGGCCAATAGGAGCTTTTGCTCGATATATATCTATATCTATGTCTATCTATCTATCTATCTATCTATCTATCTATCTATCTATCTATCTATCTATCTATCTATCTATCTATCTATCTATCTATCTATCTATCTATCTATCCGTGTGTGTGTGTGTGTGTGTGTGTGTGTGTGTGTGTGTGTGTGTGTGTGTGTGTGTGTGTGCAGTGAAATGTAAACAAAAGCAACAACAACAACAACAACAAACAAACAATGACAGACTGACAGAAGGCAGGATTTATGTGAGATTTATGTGATGAATATGTGAAAAAAAGAACAACTTTATTTTTAAAAGTTGCAAAATTCATTTGAGTGTAATGCACTAGTTTATAATATATATATGTCTCTGTGTGTATTCCGTGCTTTTTTCATTTTATTTTAGTATGTACTGTTTTTACTGCTTCTCTTAGATGATTACATAAACGGTCAGTATCTTATCATAAAATGTGGACATCTCCCATGGTGTGCCAACGAGGGCTGTAGCATGATGTGGGCTATTCATGCTTTTCTTAAATACCCTTAGGTCATGGGGCTCAGGAGGGTGGGATCACCCCATCTGGTTCTTCTGAGCACATACTGTATAGCCTAATGTGGTTTCTGGTCACGAAGCAGCAGTGCTGAATGTATCAGAGGTGGGTCTAACAAGTTTTACATGGCTGAGTGGGATGTTGACTCACTAAGCAACCAGAACAGGCAGAATGTGAAGTCTTCTGAAGCAGTTTTATTGTTTAATAACCTCTAGATATGTTTTTCCCTTCTCTTTCAACAGAATTAAATGTTACCCAAACCTGATTGTTCCACTCTGCCTGGCACTATCATATATATAGCTATAGCTCATCAATTGCTTTAGTGTGTGATCTTACAGTATCTAAGGTTCACTAAAGCTATAGGTGGTTTTCACTCATTGCTTCACATTTCAAATCACATTCAGAAAGTGAAAATAGTCCACTTTTTTCTGGTTGTATTAACTGGACCAGAGCTGGCTATACTTAGAGTATTTCCACAGGTGAAAAACCCACAGGTGAACTTTACATATTAATGGGTCATTTCATGCAAATGCAACATCAGCCCTTTTCTCACAGTCAGGTGTCATTTGCAAGTGTTTGAAAACAGCTGCAGACATTTGCTTCCAAAGTTTCTTTCTGTACAAAATAATATCTGCAGTGCTTGAAATTCATATCATTCATATAGCTGACAGGCAAATACAGTTGGGTGCTTTTATAATAGCTGGTCTTGGTTATGAGGGCTTGACTTCAAAGACGTTTTTAAGTAAATTGCTGACAGCAATAACTCTGGATTGTTTATGAAACTATGTATTTCTTCAAGAAAATAGTTATTGTCAGGTAAATTTTGCGCTTGTGCTGCCGTTTTTTATGAGACTTGTCTTGGACTACATTCCAGATCTCATTAAACTACCTGTATAAAACTGCCTGTGTCCATTATGTAGAGTCATATCATTCCATCATCTGGATGAACTCCTCTCCAGTCTCACTCTGTCTGTGATGAATGTCAGCATGAATTGAATTGAGTGTGTAATGCTGTAATTGCCTGCTTTCAGTGTGCTGTCACGTCCAATACTTCAAGCAGGTTTGAAGTCACATGGTTAAAAATAGCAAATCAATTTTAAAATCATTCTTTCCACTGTTTTAATGAGTTTTACCGAAAGTCTAACTTAATTTTTTAATTTTTATCAGTCTCAGTTACATATTTCTGTGACGCTGAAATAATGATATTGTTAGTTCAGTAACAAAATGAGGTTAATGATTGGGTTAAAAGGTTTTAAAAGTGTTCACAGAATGTACAAGCCCACCACTGAAGCTTCTTTCCATGAGCAGTGTAAAGAAGGAAGGATAATTTCCCATAAGGACCAGTCTCTGTCTGATAGTGTGTTCTTACTGCGCTGCTTCAAACTGACACATAAAGTGACAGTAGTACAATTAGGACATGTCTGATCTGTATAGGCACCTCCTTACACCTGTCATGTAGTTCCCTCCCTCGTATAATGCTGAGAGGGCAACTACAAGTCTGAAGGAACCAATTAATTGCCCAAGAGTGTACATAGTTGGTTTTTAAGCAGTTTAAAAGGGTGGCATGTGCTTCGATCAGTGAAAGTCTTGTGATTCCACAGAACGTGTTCAGTGAATGTGGTGTCCTCGTGAGTGCAGATGTGAAACAATTAAAGAAGATGGAGTGAATGCTGCAGGTGTAGCGGCATTTAAAATATTCTCCTCTTATCCCTCTTAGACGTGGAATAAAACACAGCGTCCTTTCTTTTCATTCACTCTCATTCATCCTCCACAAACACTTGACACGAAAAACTTTTAGAGGTGGGAAATCACAGCATTAGAATTCTGGGCTGCATTACGTACCTCAGGAGGAGGTGATAGGTTAAGTGTACACCCTGTGCGTTGGGAGAAAATAATAAGACTCATTACCCTCTGCACTGTGTTTGCTCCAGCCTGGTTCGGTTTAGGGTTGTATATAGTCACAATGAACTTCTTCTTCTTGTTAAGAAACTTGATGCATTGCTGTGTGTTGTCCTGATTGTCTATCTGTATTTGGCTGCAGAGATGAGAAACCCCTATCAGATTTATTTTACTATTATTAAAGTATTAAAGTCTGCTTTGAAAAGGTCATACCACAGGACAGTAAAACATAAAACCAGTTAAATTAAATGAAAAAGACATACACCAAAGTGTAAATTTATATATTTTGCTGCCATTTACGCAAAATATATTTCATGTATAGATGACTTTTTATTCTCAAGTTGACAGTTACTAAAGGGAAACTCCCCAAGGCAGCCAATGAGTCAGCATAAGAAAAATAAGGGTGTGGAGCAGAAGGAAGAAGTGCAGTAATCCAGTATGCTTTCGCAATAAGTAAAAGGACAAAAGGCTGGGTATAAACTAAGGAAGTATATACAATCTGTAACACTATGGCTTATTGTTCAGTCTGAGATTTTTGATTATTATATGTTATACAAAGTTTGTTTTACCACAGCCAATTAATAACCAGTTATAACACTGACTATTCAGGATGATTAAGTTCAGTAAAGCTAGACTGAGTTTACTTTGTTTTGTAAAACAGAACCCAGCTCCTGTTGTGTGTCTTCAGTGTGCAGATCAGGAGAGTCTTTTTCATGAGTCGACTTGGTGTCTGTTTGGAAGTCAACATTTATGGTAAAGGAAAACAAACACACACACTCAGATCATGTATACTGCAATATACCATCATGAATACTGCACACAGAGCCCCTAGACAAATACTGCTCACATTCACTTAAATTGCTTCACCTGCTATCTCCTGAGATCCAAATTTTCAATAATGGGTTTTCATTGACGCAAATTTCTTTCAGCAGGGTGATTTATCAAGTGTTAGGCTGACCGTGATATCATCCAGCAGGATGTGATCTGTATTTAGATCATCACGTGTATTTTTTTGGACCTACTGAGCGGTGAGACAAGAGTAAAAAAAGAATCTGCTACAAATGAGCATAAATATATAAAACAGACATGTCTAACTGTCGGCTCTGATTTCCTCAGGCACGCTAAACAAAGCAGTGACTTTAAAATGAAGCACTCGTATTTCACCGTTATTTTAAAAACCTGTGAAAAAGCAACATTAAGATTCCTTTTGAGTCATCTTTCTGAAAATCTAACATTCACGGTGCTTTGTTTTCTGGTTGAATGACACCATCTTCAAAGTAATTTGCAAAATAGTGCAAATATTAGTTTCTTTATTTGAGATTTTTTAGTCAGGCATCTCAACAAGGAAGCCCAAATCACACACTTTTACATCTAAGTGATAATGCCCATGTTATTATTGTGTGACAATCTGCATAGGGAGGACTTGGCAGTGGATGTGGGGACAACAATACATTGTTCAGATTGAATTTTAGATCATTACATCTTAGTAAGCCATTACCTATGTTTTCTAATTATTTGTCATGGTAACAGAAAAAAATCTCAATTTTTTGTTATTAATGAAGTGTTTACATTTATTGGGTGCCTTTAATGACATAAAACAGTCAGCACCAGAACCCTGAATAGGTCATGGTTGATTTAATCAGGAGTTAAGATTGTAACATTTGAGGAATAAGCTTTTAAATGTTTTGTCTTTGAGGAATCAGAGAAGTAGCAGAAGTAGAAGCTGACAGTGATCTATAACATATAACTGGTATCGGCCTTATGTTGTCCAATATGCACCAATACTAAAGCATTTTTTCTTCATAGATGATAATGCAGAATAAGACAGTTGCTGTCATTAGGAAATGGTGTCAATACATAGGAGTTAAGCAGACAGGGGTACAGATTTAGGCTGTTGTTCATAAGTTAATGACCAGATTGTGGGAAAACATGCTGTCAACTTCAGAAATAATGACCAGATTATTTCCTATCTGTCACTCTGTTATCTTAAATGCTTATCCAGTTCAGCATAGCCTGAGGGGCTGGAGCTTATCCTAGCTGTCACTGGGCAAAAGTTGGGCTGTAACCTGTACAGGCCGCCAGTCAGGGTTAACACATAGAGACAGACAAACAGTCACAGTCACACTCAAACCTACAGCTGATTTAGAATCATTAATTAACACAACATGTATGTTTCTGAACTGTAGAAAGAAGCCAGAATAACCAAAGAGAAACCATGTACGCACAGGGAGAACAAGCAGCATTGGTATCAAAACTCCAGCTTCAGTTAACAAAAGGGATAGGGATAAGGCGATTAAAAATGCTGGTTGAGTAACTGGCTTGACACTTGACTTGGCACAGACAGCGTTGGAGGAAAGAAGCAGAAGACTGAGGTCTGAACATATTTCACTTGAAAGGTCAGCTGAGTGACCAGTTCAAGATGCTGAGATACTCCACTGAACATTTTAGAGGCTCCAGTGGGCTTACAGCTTCTGATTTGTGTAATTTTAGCTACAGTACCCATGTGAAACCAAAATATCAAAATATCTACCTCGGGAGCTAATATCGTTTTCTGAACATATCTTAAAGGTTAATAAAAAATGATAGGACAACAGGAAGACATATGCCACACGGTGAATGGTGCTCTTCTCTTAGAGACTTTGAAAAGCTGTATAAATATGTACCATTTCTTTTAGGATGAAGTAGGGCTGTGCGATATGACCAAAATCTCATATCCCGATATAAGAATTCTATCGTCTGATAACGATATAAATCACAAAAATGTAACATTTTCTGTAAATTCTGTGAATCTCGGGCAGCTCGACTTGCGGGAAGTGTTTCCAGCTGCGCGTCATGTAGCTGGAGTCGAGTGTTTTAACCGATGCATGAAACGATACATTTTTAGACACAAGTTGTAACGGCCGCCGTTTTCTTTGTGAGTATTTATTACACGGCGTGCTGCGGGGAAAAGCCTGTTCTAACGTTTGAGTCTAAGGTCTATTATTTAGCACCTGGCGGCTCTTTTTTACTTCTCATCCGTAAATAATCTGCTCTTTCACGTGATTCAGTTTATTGTGAAAAGTCTCAACAGGATCTTGAGCTTTATTGTGAAAGGTTTATGTGGAACATAAACAAGCAGACACGCGATGGTGTTAGTTGTTGCTAACCACAACGCATAAAAACAGGCGCTTGTTCGTCTGTAGTGTGGTTATATTAAATATAAGAGAAAGAGAGAACTTTAAGAAATTAATATAGCCACTACAGTGACCATCAAAACGATGAAAAAATATTGCCGTAAACAGTTTATTTTGCGACACCACGAAACAAACGATAGCGTAAAATGAAATGATAGACGTTTTTATATCGTCATCCGATATATATCGTTATATCGATCAGCCCTAGGATGAAGCGTGTATCAATCTAGAAAAGGAGAGCCAGTGAAAAAGTTTCCAGAAAGTTCCAGAAAGGAGAGAGTGGGTCTGTTGACAGGTGAAGTCCAACACCTCACTGCCAATGGATAGTCGAGAAGAAAGCAGCCAGAGGTGGCGAGTAAAAATACAAGACGTCTGACTCTGACACCAAGGGCGTGTTAGGAGCGCTTGAGACAAGCACAATGAAGACAGACAACAGCAAACAGAGACACTAACAAATAAATAAACAATTCGTGTGTGGACGGCATGAAAACCCTGTCCCCCAAAAGTGACAGTGGCCTGACAGAGGTCACTGTGGCAGGGAATGAGTGACAGCTTCACAGGGTGTGCTGCTGGTGAAAGTGAATGTGTGGAAGAGGAGTGTGTCACAGGTCAGGAACACAGACCAGCTTTCGTAACCAGCTCGCCTTGCATGTTAATGTCACGCGGGAATATCATCACATTCACTCAAGGCGACTTATCACTCGTACTATTACTGTTTAACAGATTCACTTTGGAGTTCATTTAAAGACTTGCCAGAGCTGACGGTCTGCCTGCCATGCTCCATCACAGAGCTGTGCCAGTTGAATTGGTGAATTATCTTTGACTTACAGTCATTTTCAGGAAGTAAGACGGTGTTCATGGAGAAAGTGCTCAAAGTAAATACAAAAATGGGATCTTAAAGCCCTACCACAGTGGGTGATTTTACAGCAGCGCCCAGCAGCTGTTCAAGACCTTGATCAATCACAGTGATGACAACCCTGCAGCTATGAAATGGCTGTAGAGGGGGCTGTGGCATCAGCTGAAACAGTGTTTATTGCATAGCTAAGCTGTGCCATCTACACTGTGGACAGAGTGATAAATGTACACGTGTGAGGATCCAGAAAAGAATCTTTTAATTAAGGCGATGTTACGGTATTGGAATAAAAGTGAAGCACACATCTTCACATCAAGCCTATTTAACTTTCATGCACATATTTACAAAAGTTTTCCCATTTCCCACAAGTGCCAAATCTAAAGGTAATACTCACGAGAGCCGCTGGTGTGTCACAGAATTTTTAGTTTGCCATTCTGTGGCTAGGAATTTCAAATCATTACTCAAACTCTGAAAGCTGGGGTTGTTTCTGTTCCTATATTGACTGCTGCCTTATTTCCTCATTTTTCATTGCACTGAACAGTTACTCTGAAGTCACAATATGCACAGACATCACACTCCAACACACACACACACACACACACACACACACACACACACACACACACACAGGAGGAGAGAGCAGGATGACTTTGCATTATTTATTTTCAAATTTCATCTCTGTCTTTAGCTGTGTGTCTGCAGCCTTGAGAATCCTATTATCTCTCAATAACCTGTGAGGCGCCTGTGTGTTTCTTCAGCCGGAGACTGTGATTAGTGCACTACTACCACATGCTCCAGCTCACTTATCACTGTGCTCTCTCTCTTCTCCTGAGTGTCTATCCCCCCTCGTCTTTTCTCCCCTCTGCCTCAGTCAGGTAGTGTCTGGGACCAGTTGTAATCGTGCTAGATTGAGCTGATCTTTCAGTCTCACGCCTGGCTCGATTGCAAATGTGACGTTT
Source organism: Copadichromis virginalis (assembly GCF_057382275.1). Classification (NCBI taxonomy): domain Eukaryota; kingdom Metazoa; phylum Chordata; class Actinopteri; order Cichliformes; family Cichlidae; genus Copadichromis; species Copadichromis virginalis. The sequence goes on along the minus strand of NC_140637.1, from coordinate 21,713,026 downwards.
TAAATATTTAGTATTTCAAGAGTTATGAAAGCGAAAATATTTCTGGGAAAAAAATGAATAGAATGATAACAGCACTAAAGAGAAGATATATATCGTTTTTCTTTGTAACTCAGTCCTTAAAGTGAAATACAGTTGAATAAAAAAATATCAGGGTGCTTATAGCTTTAAAACCTTGCTAAGAGTGGAGTATATTTTCTTAATAGCAGAACTTGGGTCTATTTGATCATGATTTCTTCTGCTGAGGTAGATTGCTTTACGAACATTAGCTGATAAGATTCCAACAGAAACAAATGGCTTATTTGGTTGAGCTGTTTTTACTCCTCTAATGTAAAAGGCTGATGGGGTATTGCTGTAACCCCACCGGGCAGCCATTGAGCACGCTTAAGTTTGTGAATGCAATTACTAGAGAAGGAAGTGTAGAATTTTCAAAATGATATCACAGGTGTATGTATTCACTATTTTTACTAAATCTTGTATGAGTTTAAGTCTCAGTGCTACATTTTGATGGTAGGATCAGAGTTTGGCCTAAACAACATTTAACCACAGATTGTCCTGGCTCAGCTGTTCAAATATCTGAGAATATAACTGTTTCAAGCACATTGTTGAATCTGTGCTATGAAAAATTATGGCAGTACTATAAAGTGTCCAGTGAGTGGACACTTTATAGTACCCACCTTTATAATACATGACTATTTGTATTTCAAAGGGGCCTTGCAATGACCAAATATTCAATTCACTTCCATTCAGTTCATTTCAATTTTATTTACACAGCGCCAAATCACAGCAACAGTTGTCTCAAGGTGCTTTGTAAGGTGAAGACCCTACAATAATACAAAGAAAACAGAAAACCCCAATAATCGTATGAGCTATGAGCAAGCGCTTTGGTAACAGTGGGAAGGAAAAAATCCCTTTTAACAGGAAGAAACCTTCAGCAGAACTAGGCTCAGGGAGGGGTGAGCATCTGCCACGACCCGTTGGGATAAGGGAATAAGACGGGACAAAAGACATGCTGTGGAAGAGAGCCAGAGATTAATAGTAAGTCATGATTAAATGCAGAGAGGTATATAGACACATAGTGAGTAAGGTGACTGATGAAGAAACACTCAATGCATCATGGGAATGACCCAGCAGCCTAGACCATTTCAGTGTAACTAAGGGAGGATTCAGGGTCACTTTAACTATATGCTTTAGCAAAAAGGAACGTTTTAAGTCTAATCTTAAAATTAAAAATGCTGTTTGTCTCCCAAATCCAATATGGAAACTGGTTGACACCCAAATTGCATTTCCTCTTTACTGAACTTAATATCTTTATTTTATTTTTTAATTTTACATCTGGCCTTAATAGCACAGTGATGCAGACTGCTACCAAACATATACAGAAAAAGTTACTATCATCCCAGGAAGCATACCCCCCTTGAGGCCCATCTGAAGCCACTGTGGGCAGATGCATAGTGTGGACAGCCCACTGTGGTCCCCAGTACCAGTGTGAAACAAAGGACACATGGGCCCAAATGAGGCAGTCCTTAGTATGGCCTGACTGTGGGCTGCCCACTCTAACAAGAGACAGGTTCACAGTGGTTCCCCTCCAATCCTATCAAATAAGTTAGTCTGTCTTAGAAAATGCAATATGGCCTGATAACTTTCACTTCTGAGTTCGTTTGCAGAATATATCAATAAGATCCAGTTTAACTTCCATTTTACTGAGCTTGTGAATCATTCGCTGTCTCTCAGACTCACATTTCTCACAGTGTAATAAAGCATTTTCTGTAGTTTCATCTTACAATAGCTACATTTCCTGTATGATATTTCCTTATATATATATATATATATATATATATATATATATATATATATATATATATATATATATATATATATATATATATATAATGTGCCGTTTGGGACCCACACGGTATAAAAATGTGGGTTTCCCTGCATGGACATGTGTGCTGGGACAGCCTGGCTGGACTTTTAAAAAAATTTTTTAACATTCATAAATGTTAATTGTATCAATACCAAGATGGTGATATTTTGTTGTGGTTGCCATCTTGATGAACCCCAAGAAGAAACACTTAGTTTAAGTAATAAAACCAGTCACAGGTGAAATAAATAACTCTGTTCATTTCACTACAACGTTAGACCAGATTTTTCTTCTAAAAGTGACTCTACGTACCTTTTCTGCAGTGTCATAGTTTCAGATTCAAAGGCTCCTGGTATCAAATCTTAAGATATATCCTCTCATTAAATTTCCACATACAGCTCAGAGATTTTATGTCACTTAGTTGTATTTTCAGCCCGCTGTGGTCCTCGTGGCAAAGTGGAAATGTATGAAGATGAAACAGAATAGCGATGTGCTTCCCTTGTATCATTATCTGTATGTGTACTGAGCTGTAACTGAGAGGTGTTTAGCTGTAACATGCAAACCATTCATCTTCTGTAGGTAACAGAGGGGGATTGCAGACACACCGCAGAGTCCATCTCCAGTATCTCCCCCAAAGATCCTTCAGTGTAGTTAATCTAATTGGGAGAAATGGTAGGCAGCCACAAAGCATATTAAAAGTATATTTATCACCAGATGTAAATGCCACAACATGCAAATGCCGTTATCTTCCTCACTGTCATTTCCCCCTACGCAGAATGGAGCACTTATGTCAAATTTATTGCACGCGCACTAAGAAAAATGCTCCCACTGGGTTTTTAGAAATGGCTCATCAGAAGCTCAATGGAGCTTTAAAATATTTTGTTTCTAGAAATACTGGAAACCGCATATCTTGGCATCACATTTTCATCTTTCAGTCTGTTTTCTGCCCTTTAGTAAAATGGCCTAGATGCTCAAGTGAAATTGAGCAATAAAATAGAAAGCAAAAGAAAACCTATTTGATGGGGAAAAACAGTCAATAAAACCATGCTCTCTTAATTTGCTCTACTGCTGTCACACCTCTAAAGTAACTACCCACTAGTTGCTGTTACAGCTAAGCCTACGACACTACTCAACATTAATTTTTCAATGCTTCTTATGGGTGAGCGTGCTAATAACATCATCAGTATGGATGGTAAGTTTAGATACACTGTTCCAAAAAATAGTAAAGTCAAATTATTTTACTGTGTATTTTACAGTTGTGTACTGTTTTTCTAGAATATCATTACATTTACATAAGTAACACTGTGATCTGACACGTCAAATGTAAAATAACATAACATCACTGTAAATGTAATAAAACACAATTTACTTGTTTGTTAAATATATTTTGTTGTACATATGCATATTTAGATTGTAAAAATACATTCAGAAATGTCTCCCATCATGCCTTGGGACATGTGCTGCTGTTTAGATGTTCTTGCTTTATTGTTTATGGTTACGTTACTTTTAACTGTTATCTTGAATGTTGTGTTTACGCCGTGGTGCAGCGTCACTGACAGTTGTTGTTTTGTAGAGAGAGTGCTGTACCATGAATGACTTCTGTTGTGCTGTTGTTGAACCTTGAGGCACATTGTAACACTGGCAAGTGTTTTAATAAAGAGCTCCCCCTGCCAGCTTGGGGTTGAATAATAAGCTCAATCTCTCTCTGTGAGCTTCTTTGTTAAGATTTCTCTGCATGCCACAATGTAAAATATTGCACGGACACGCTGTGCTAATTATATGTTTTGAAAAAGAAATGTAGAGGTAGGAATTGCAATTGATATAAATAACATGACGCTAAGCATCGGCCAATGAATGTCAACTAACAACAAGGTATGGCTGTGACCGTAGGAAAAAACCCTAATATGAATGTATTTTACTGTGTATTTTACAGTAATGTTCTGTTCTTCTAGAATATCATTAAAGTTACGTAAATAGACTTTGACTTCACATTTTGAATGTAAATTAACGTTAAATCACTGTAATGTAATACAACATAATTGTCATGATTATTAAATGTCTGCCTGTACATATGTATATTTAGATTGTTAAAATACATTCACAAATGTATCATGATTTCACAAATATCTGTCCGTTATTTGAAAGATTGAACTGTTGAATTCAAATGTAATGCTATGGAAAAGTATATAACATGATCCCTATAAGCTTGTGTTACATCACATAAGTATTATTATCATTGCTAGTTAGGGCGTTCGTGGCTCAAGAGTTGGCAGTTCGCCTTGTGATCAGAAGATTGCCGGTTCGGGCCCTGGCTCGGACACTCTCCGTCGTTGTGTCCGTGGTCAAGACTCTTCACCTACTGCCTACTAGTAATGGCCAAAGGGGCCGATGGTGCGATATGGCAGCCTCGCCTCTGTCAGTCTGTCCCAGGGCATGCAATCAATTATTATTTAAACTAACTGCTAACTGTATATTTCTGTACATTTACGTATTATGATTCATATTTCCACATTCAGTGACCTTGTTTATAGGTAATTTCATTGTTTGATCACGTAAAAATGTTCCTAATTTAATGTCTAAAACACTTGGAAAAGGCAGAATCCCATGTCAAATTAGCGCAACAAACTCTATTTTCATTATTGAAAATAACTGTATTTTTATGGGACAGTTATTTTCTGTTATTTTACGGTCGTATTTTGGCGCCCCAGCTGCCGGAACATTACCGTTGTTTTAGGATGTGTTTTTTAACAGTGTAGATTTCCACGTGTATCCCCAGGCACGTTATTGTGCCTTTCACTTGTATCCTAATCAAATACAGTAATTTTTCCATCCTATGGGAAAATATTTTTAACAAATATGCATTAGCAAACATGGATAGTCATACTGTTCTTATGCAGGACTATTTGAAATGTAATAAGCATTCTTTAGAGAACAAAGATAGCTACCCGCTTCGTGCAAAAGTCAGTCAGTTGCAAGAAGTCTAATTTTAATTACCCACTTGTAAAATACCAACCAAAAAATGAAAGAAAACAATTAAAATCTGGATGTTTATTAGGCCGTAGCATAACCCCCGATTTCTTCTTTTCCTCGTTGGATTTACCAGTGTGCTTAGGATCACCAAGAGGTTCACTTCCTGATCATCTTCAAGTCCTCGACAGATGGCTTCACATAATGTTTAAAACACTTCTTGGTATCATGCTGAAATTATTGCTGAATTAAGCCCTGCAAGCTGTTCATTCCCTGAAGACGTTGAGCAAACACCAAAACATAACATGTCCAATCCAGTGCTTTTCAGCTGGTATGACGTTCCTGCCCCGAAAAGCTGCCTTTGGACTATAAACATGTCGGTGACTGTGGCTAAGAAATTTTCTCTTTACTGTTGCTATACATATTAATTAAAGCATTTTCTGCATGTTTATTAGTAAACCTGTAATTTTTCTTTGATATTTGTTGGACAGGAAAGGCCTGTTCCTGGCATGTCTCTCATGCAAGAAAAATATGTGCATTCTGTTTCTGATTGCAGTGACATGCACTGTTGACAATATTAATGTGATGGTCTCCTCTCTGTGTGTGCTCACACATTTGTAATTCTGCTTGTGTGTTTCAGAGGCAGCGCCTTCTCCCGGCTCTTTCTCCTGCCCTCTCTTTGCTCCTGGAAGCAGTTCAGTAATCACTCACCTGTGTGCAATCGAATGTTTTAAGTCACTCACTAGTTAAGGTGAGTTCTATTTAAGAGCTCCCTCAGTTGCTGCATCTATTGTGGTAGTGTAGATCTGTTCCTGGTGTTTTGGGGTTTTTTGAGTTTGTAAAAAAAGTCAGTTTTTTACCTTTTGACTTACCTGAATCTGCTCTTTGCAGATGACTCCGGTCATGGTGGATATGTGGGGAGAAACGTGTTTGGAAAAATGGAAGTCTGTGGAGAGGAAGAGACTCAGCGAGGGAAAGCTGTGTAGAAACAGACTTGTTATTCATCGATGCTTCCCGCCCAGAAAGAAGACATTCAAACAGTTTTCTAGTTGCAGTTCAATCTTTATTGCCTGTGAAAACATCTGTGTGCAAACAAAATCCGTTGAACTTTTATTTTTGTATTCTAAGTCTAATTGTCGGTTCATGACAACTGAACTTTGTTTCCATGCCCAGTGACAAGTGCAAAACATTCATATTGTGCACAACAACAGTAATTATTGCATTATTACTGTGTGATTTATGTATTTATAATATAAAGCAGTCGACATGGGAAAAATGCTATAGAGGATTTTTACCAGTGGAAAGTGAGAATAAAAACAGGCTTTCTGTGGAGTTCCACATTATTGCCACAATTACACTGAACCTGCCACACCTAGGAACTAAACCCCAATATTCTTTCCTTCCCTTTGGGGACTGAATTTGCCATTTTTGAGTTTCCTTTGCCCAAGCCTAAAAGGTGCTGAGTCTTATTTCAACACCTGGTACTGTGCACTAGAAGCCTTGGCAGACATGGTCTAATGAAGCCATGTAGTAGCAGTACTACATTGTCTGCAAAATGTAATGTTATCCAATACTTCATACCATACTGCTATCCTATTATCACTATATTGACCCAGCAGCCTCCAGCTAGGCCTTGATCAAAAACACTGCTATGTGCAGTATTTCCATCTTTCACTCCATAAAGAATTCAACACCAGAAATTCATGGGCCAAGCATTTTGGAACATGTTTTTGCAAGGGATCAGATCATCAAACAAATTTTAATATTAGACAAAGATGACCCAAATAAATACAAAGTAAAATCTGTAAATGATGATTTTGTTGATTAAAGTTTTAAAGCTATCCAAATTCAATCAGCTGTAATTGCTCAAATGTAAATGCTCACTAGACCTAATAACTAGTTGTGTCAGCCCTGGCAGAAAGAACTGCAAAGATTAACAGTAGCTGGCCATGAGACTTTCACATCACTGTGGAGGAATTTAGTTTTTTTGTGCAGAATTGTTTTAATTCATTCATTCATGAAGAGCCTCTTTAAGCTTAAAGAGGCTCTTTAAATGAAGGCATGACCTAGGTCATGCCTTCATTTGGCTTTTTTGAGTCATTCAGAGGTGGAATTGCTAGTGTGTTTCAGATCATTGTTCTGCTGCATGAATTGTGTTACAGGAAAAATGATTCTATGTTTCTTTACCTTCTTTTAAATGTACAAAGATGCCTTTTGTCTGCCCTCTGCCTGTGGTTAGATTAGTTTAGAATTATCTTTTTAGACTTTCCCAGCAAACACATCTTGTTTCTGGGACATATTGTTTTAGATTGTTTTATCTTCCCTAGCTCTCTGCTGACGAGACTAGCACCATATATGGAGTTGTTTTATTTTATCTGTTTATTATTTGTTATCCTGTTCTCACTGTCTCTGTGCTCTGTGCCTATAAAAATTACCAAGCCACTGTGCATGGTGTGAGTTGTTCTTAGCAGCTCACCCGTGTACACGTTTGATAAAGAAAGTAACTTTGTCTCATTGTGTCTTTATTTCTCCTGGGTTTTTTACAGAGTTTTCCCCCGACAAATTGTGACCATCATTTTATTTTACGCCAGATGTAATAGTACGCAAACCTTCAAAAAAGTTCAACTTTTTCATTATCAGTCCATAGAGTATTTTCTCATAATTTTTCGTTACATTTTTGGTTTTTTTGGAAAATGTGAGACAAGCAATTGTTCTTTTTGTTCTTTAGCAGTGGTTTTCTCCTTGGAAGTTGCCTATGTATGCTATTTGTTTTGTCTCCTTCTTGAATCGTGAACATGAATGTAACCCTACTTACAGTTTATTATCAAGAATGACCAAACTCCCACTAGGCCAGTATCAGATAATCTAGGATCAGCAGGAGCCCAAGGTATAAACATCGATAGGAGGGACCACACCAGGGTAAACAGTTCACAAGTTGTCATATTTGACATACAGCAGCTGCAAACAAATGTACTGAAAGCAATAAAATAAAATACAAAATATTTGGCCCAAAAACTAAATAAAAGTGCACGCATACAGCTTTATCTGAGTCAAATGTATGAATGAATAATGTCTGGTAACTGATGGATTGTTGGGGCCCATTCAGTTTGTCTAACGTTTGTCCTGCCACACTCAGGTGAAGGAAGAAAGTTTGTAGTCCTGCAGGTATCTGAAGCTTCAATGGGAACTACGGAAAGTCATGTGATCAAGGTCAACTGTAGGGGTCGCTGGGAGCTCAGCGCTGATTGGCCAAGTTACACAACAACAAATAATCTTATTTGTCCACATCTTCCTTTAAACAAAAGAAAAAAAGAAATGACCAAATTTTTTACATCATACACCCAAAAATTACTTTCCACTGCTCTTTTTTTTCTAACTGGGCTACACTAACCTTAAGGGAAGTGACGCCTGCAGTTCTTTACCTGTTTTTCCGAGTTATTTTGATGGATGGATGGAATGATGAGGGTTCAGTGCACTCTTGGGAATAGTTTTGGTAGACCAGCCACTGGTAGGAAGGTTCACCACTGTTCCATGTTTTCTCTATTTGTGGATAATGGCTCTCATTAAGATTCACTGGAGTCCCAAAGCTTTAGAAATGGCTTTGTAACCTTTTCCAGACTGACGATGTAAATGACTTTGTTTCGCAGCTGTTCTTGACTTTGTAGATTGTGGCATGATGTGTTGCTTTTTGACATCTTTTTTAGTCTGCGCCACTTTGTCAGGCAGGTTCTATTTAAGTGATTCAGCAGGTCTGGCAGTCACAGTTAATTTGTAATTCAACAAGGCAGTGCAATTACTTGTTTGTTTTGTAATACGGCATATCTTTTTTTCCTTTCACAAATGAAATTATTATTTAAAAAATGCATGTTGTATTTACTCAGGTTATCTTTGTATGATATTAAAATTAGTTTAATCTGAAACATGAGACAAATGTGGGAAAAAAGAAATCAGGAAGGAGGCAAATACTTTTTCATAGCATTTCAAATAAAAATAGATGGCTTCCCTACTCAATAAAATAACATCTAAACAACAGCAAATAAATTATATAAAACAGGAACATCTTTACGTGCAATTACGTAGTTCCTCAGTAGTTCCAATTTAGTAGCTCTGTGAGGGTTTGTTTTTTTTTGTGAAAATGTCTTTGTGCAACACTGTTGTCACAGTGGACAAACTGGACAAACAGTGACCCTACATTGTACATTAAAACCCCGACCAGGATGCAGTCTACTTAAAGCACATAGTTTAAAATAGAAGCAATGTGACATGACTTATTTAGCAGATTTTACCAAATGATGTCAGACCAGATAATTAAACTCTGAAGCTGATAATGATCTGAGCAAGACAGTTTCCCAAACTCTGATCAGTTTAACAAGGTTAATAATTCATGGAAACTCAAATGCCAGTAACATTAGCTCCAATTTTGTTTTGGTCTGTGTGGTTTCTGTAGCTGCCGTGGATGCACAGCAGGTCATGGTGGCAAGCTGAACCATCATCAACCTTGGCAGCAGTGACAAAATACCTGTAAGCATTCATGAGACCTCCAGCCACCATCTCTCCACTTGAAAGCAACACATGTGGCAGGAAGTCTGTGTCTGAAAGTGCACTCCTGGATATACAGGTTTGGTTTTTACTAGTTCCAAACAAATTTAGAGTGGGACTTTTCTGACCTTCTAATTTTATAAAATTTCACCAATGGCTCAAACTATGTATTACAGACAGCGGTAGACATTCACCTGTCTTCTGACCTCCTCTATCCATGCTAAAGATGTTTTGAACCACAAATTTGGATTCATCATTTCATTATACTGGTTGCCACTGATTTTCAGTCCACTTTCTGTGTAATTTGGCATACTTCAGCCTTTTCCCCCTGTTTCACTTCCTTAAGAGTGGTCATTTCTGGTGAAGTTCAGCTTGATCAACTTAAGGGCAAGCTGCATTTTTCAGGTCCTGTGTCAGGCCTTTCTGGCACAGGAGCTGATTAATCCCAATTTCTGAAGGACATGGTTTTCAGATACAGTTCATCTGATCTGGATAGTTATTTTTGTTGTTGTTTATTCAATCACTTCTTCTTTTTGTCCACTATAAATCAAATCAAATCAAATCACTTTTATTGTCACATCACATGTGCAGGCACATGCGAGTGAAATTCTTGTGTGCGAGCTTCACAAGCAACAGAGTTGTGCAAAATACAACAACATAAACAGGCAAAATATACGAATGGCTAAATCTGAAACTAATAAATATATGTACAATATATAATAGTATATGCAAAAAAAAAAATTATTTCTGGATGTGTATACTAAATGTTTTTCTACGCGTGTGTGTGTGTGTGTATACACATATTTTACAAATTAAATAGAGTCAACAATAAATAAAATATATAAAAATATACAGAGTTGAGACATGTGCAAAACAGTGGCATTACTGTACAGTATGGAGTGCATAATGTTGAAGTTCCAGTAGTGGAGGTGAGGTGTCTATGACGTGTTCAGCAGTCTGATGGCCTGATGGAAAAAGCTGTCTCTCAGTCTGCTGGTACGGGACCGGATGCTGCAGAACCTCCTTCCTGATGGAAGTAGTCTGAACAGTTTATACTATATACTGTGCTGAGATACCCCAAGTCTTCTGCTAACAGCTCTTTGTGAATCACCTTGTTGGTGCAAAAATTTAATTTTGTACCTGTCTGTGTTATCTTTGGCTTCTGTTTTTTAAAAACATACAATTAAGGATACAATGGATGAGATCATTCTCAGTTTTTTGTAAAAAGTATTTAAAATATATAATGTCAGATTATTTGACATTCAAGAACAATAAAAAAATTTGGAGTATAAGACACTGAAACCTCCTCTAAAATGTTTAAGTCTTTTTGTCTCATCTCTGTTGTCATATTACAATGTTTATATCCTTCGGTAATGTTTATCTATCTACATATATATACATATATATATATATATTAGGGGTGCAACGATACACAAAATTCACGGTTCGGTTCGGTTCGATACTTTGGTGTCACGGTTCGATATTTTTTCGATACAAAAAAAAATGTTCATGCCTTTTTAATTTGTCATTTATTAAAATTATAAATATATATTTTAACACAAAAGTACAGTTTTTAAATTTAACCCTAACCCTTGTGCGTGTTGTTTTTTAGCTCGTCATATTGCAGCCACAGAAATTCTTTTGTCCATGAAACCATAAAGCTGCACTTTCTTTTTGCCTTATAGTCTGATTTGTCATAACTTCTCCGTTTTGTGGTAAGCTTTTCTTTGGCTGTCACTTCTTCACCCTGACCTGTCTTATTTGGCTCAGCAGAACTAAAATATATATCTGTCTGTGAAGGTTCTCAATCATCCAGGTCATCGTAGTGAAATATATATCCTGCCGCACTCACATAAGCTCAGCGATTCTCTGCGCGATCAACCTCTCACATGTTTAAGCTGCGGGAGATTTCACTTGTCATGTTTGCATAGTAAGCTAACAATTAATAAGACGATGTCAGAGGAATTGGTGCACAAATTATCATCACTCACAGATCAGTGCTGTCGCTCTCTATACACAGTTCGCGCGATTGCAAAGTGAAAGCAAAAAAACAAGCGCAAATTCAAACACGATTTCAATATGTCACATATTGACAGTGGCTCACCCAATGACATAATTACCCAGCTACATTTCTGAAAGAATGCAAAAGCATTGACATATATTTTTCCTTCCTACAATAGCCCGACAGGCAGGGCAGAGATAGCCCCGGGACGTCGGGCTAGCGATATTGCGAGCCCTGTATCTGATTGAGGAATCACTCATCTTTGGAAAAGAGAGTTTATTACAGAGAAATGTCTCTTTCCAAAATAAAAGCTATACTATCCGCTTCTTCTGGGCTATATTCTCAGCAGCATATTAAACATATCAGGTCTCCATAAGGAGAATCCTGTGCTAACAGCTGTCTAAATGACTCGGCTAAAGTTTGTAGCATGCATGCTTGTTGTTTTTGTCTTTGCACTAGGATGATGTCGGTGTAAATGTGCAGTCATATTCGTTGTGTTCCCACTAGTGCTTTCAGGTTAATCTCGTTGAAATAACCTTAACGCCACAACACGGCAAATCTCCGTTAACGAGCTACCCTATACAGAGGGGCTAGACGGCCAACACGTTAACGAGCTAACTGCGCTAACACACTAGCTCCAACCCATGTAATTGAGCATTGCATGGCACATCCAACATACTGTTTTACTTTAGTCCATGACTCGCTTACCTTCAGGGTCATACGTCACATGAAAACCAAAATAATTCCAAACGCCAGATCTGAATGAGGGTGGGGAGGTCCACTTCTGTCTCGCTAGCTTGCCCTGCGCTCTTCCTTCTGACCATGCTGTCTGTGTTGAGTGCTCAGTGAATCTGCGTTCGACTACTCCGCCTAGGCTGCACTCTCGAGCCTAGGCGGAGTAGTCAAATGCAGATTCACTGAGCGCTCAACACAGACAGCATCGTCAGAAGGAAAGTTGATAAAATAAATTACAAATTTTGTATTGTTCTTTTTTTTTCTCCCCTTTGGTTTTCTTTCTTTCTCTCCCCCTCTTTCTTTCATTCTTTCCCCCTGTCCTATCCCACAGTCATGTCTGTCCCGTTTGCAACTGAAAATAAAATAAATTCATAATTATAATAAAGGTCAATCAAATGGACCAATATGATGATCCACTTAAAATAAATCCTCTTGGCATCTTTCTTGGCCTCAAGACAACAATTCTGATGGCTATAGATCCAAACGGGACACAAAAAAAAAAAAAAAAAAAAAATTGAAAAAAAAAATTGAAAAAAATTGTATTGTTCGATACATATGCGTACCGAACCGAAAGCACTGTATCGAACGGTTCAATATCGATACGAATATCGTTGCACCCCTAATATATATATATATGTATATGTATATACTTTATGCCTTAACACGTATTCAGCAAGAAACATAGCTATTTTTGGCTCATCCTGTTGTCTGTTTTCACTCCTTTCCCTTGTTTTTGTGGCTGTTTTGAGCTCTTAATCTGAAGGTGGTCTTCAGGGAGACGTGCTAAGAACTACTTGATAGTGCCTTTGTAGAATAGAGTACTTGCAGCTGTTTATGTCTGGCACAGTGATCAGTGGGAGAAGCAGCTCTATCGACATCCTTGATGAGCAACACATAGAGCCAAACATCTAGTGTCAGATCAGGAATGCTGATCTTTTTCACTACATCACCTTCACAAGAATAGGCCAAAAAAAGGGGTTGTCAATTTTTCATTAGATACAGAGTGCAGAGGCTTGACATAAGTATTCAGTAAGTATTTTAACCCCTGTGGCTGCCATCAAGTGCCTGTTAGGTTAAACCAATCCATGTAGCCAAAAATGACAACTATGAAAGTACTGCTGTGACTCACGTGCTCCCCATTTCTTCCTTCAGTTTTACATTCAGGCCTGCATTTATACAGCTAATGAAGAAATTTTCCTGTTTTCAGGATGTTTCATGCTCAGAACAACCACAGAGGTAGTCAGCCAAGTCACAGAGGAAACCCCTTTAGATATGTGACTGCAGCAGCAGGTAGTCATTTACCCTGTTGACTTATTCCCAGGAGACATGAGAGGGAAAAAGGGGCTGTCTGCTCTCTCAGATGTGGCGAGGCTGCTCAACATCTTCATTTGCTGTCACTGCTGAGAGAGATGCACCTGTATCAGTACTAATAACATTGTTTTCATTAGGTTAGTGTCAGATAAAAAGCACAACCTACAAGGTCGCAACAATTGTTCTCCTGCTTTATCTTTGCTAATGACATTTAGTTCAGTTGAGGGTTGCTGCCATCTCCCACTTCTTTTATCATTCCATCTGAATTTGGGCCATGCTGTTTCGCTCTCACATCAGTTTTCTCTCCCGGGATTATAAAACAGCCATTGTTTAGAGTAAAGAGCAGGACTGACAGTGCCATCTGTTCCACCAGCCTAATTGTCCGCAGGTATGGATGAAGATACACTGTCTCTCTGCGAGATTTACAGGGACTGTAAAGGTCAGACTGCAAAGAGTTGGTGTAGGTGCACACAGTAATGCTTTGTTATGACCAAAGTCCTGTCACGGCTCCATAAGATGCCGACAGAGCCGTGCAGCCTTGGGAGTGAGACAAGACAGAGGGATATTCATCAGGAGTGCCAGCTGCTTCAAGTGAAGCCATTCTCTTGAAAGAGGCATGAAAAGTGTGTTTACTCTCAGCTTTTTGTTGCCTTTTGTGAACTAGTTGTTACATTTTTCTTGAAACCTGACAATAAAAAAATGAATTAACACTGAGCATTTAGGAAAATTTGGGCATTAAGAGTTGCTGGTCTCTGCTGTGTTAGAGTTTGGTGTCATTCAGTGCTTGTCTTTTTACATAAAACCGTACATCTTTAAAAGACGCCCATGTATGTTTTAATTATCATTCTCATGTTGCCAGAAGTATAATTGTATAGTGGCCTAAGGGAATGCTCCTCAAAAGCCTAAAATGAACAGCTACAATTAGAAAGTCTTAAGTAACCCTACATGGAATATTGTATTAGAGATCCTAAGTCTCCTTCACTTCCTCTGCATTGCAAACAATAAAATATTATTTTCTCTTTGTTATTACGGGTATATAAACAAAAATGTGTGTATTTCAGTACAGTACAAAAGCTATGAATGGACTGATACTTGAGTGTGTTAGTCCCGTGACATACATTGTATCTGCTGTAATTCATCCCAAAGGTGTTCTATTGGGTTGGACACAGGACTATGTGAAGGCCAGTCAACTTTTTGCACATCAAACATTCTCATCCATGTCTTTATGGACCTTGCTTTGCACGCATGCACAGTCATGTCACATGAAGGGGCCATCCCCAAACTGTTGGAAAGTTGGAATGATGAACTTGTCCAAAAATGTCTTGGTATGCTGAAGCATTTAGAGTTCATTTTATTGGAACTAAGGGGCCTAGTTCAGCTCCTGAAAAGTAACTCTACACCATAATTCCCCCTCTACCAAACTTTACACTCGTCCACAGAACATGTCTCCATTGTTCAAGACTCCATCGGTGTTGTGCTTTACACCACTGGATCCAATGCTTTGTATTGTGCTTGATGACGTAAGGCTTGGAAGTAGCAGATCACCATATAAACCCATTGCATGAAGCTGTTTTTGAGATAATGTAAAGGCCGCATGAAATTTGGATAACTGTAGCTACTGACTCTTCAGAAAGTTGGCGATCTCTGCGCACTACGCGCCTTGGCATCTGCAGACCCTGTTCTCTAATTTTATGTGGCCTACCACTTTATGGCTGTTGTTCCCAATCACTTCCACTTTGTTATAATACCACTGCAGAATATTTATTAGCAAGGTTTACAACTGGACTACACAGATGGCATCTGATCCAGGTACTACGCTGGAATTCACCGAGCTCCAGAACGAAACCCATTCTTTTGCAAAATCTTGGCTTAAGCAGTCAGCATGCCTAGTTGCTTGATTGTATACAACTGTGTCTGTCGAAGTGTTTGGAACAACTGAATTCAATGATTTGAATCGGTGAGTGAATACTTTTGTATCAAAAATAGGCAATCATAAATGCTACATCTTATAATATGACATATGAAATGCCACAGTGCCTGTTAGATATGAGTAGCAGTATGCCTTGAAATAATGTCCTATCTTTTTTTTTTTTTAATTCCATTTATAAAAAGTTTGTGAGGTGCTGGAACACCATGGCTTCGAATCATAAGGAAAATGCAGAACGTGACCAGCTGTCTGTAACTATCTGCTGTTTCCTGCTCATTGAATTTTAACGCAACAATAGGAAATCAATCACTGGCATATTCAGGACTTTAGAAGGAACCTGAACATATAATGGATTAAATGACTGATCATAACAAAGACTCTAATTTTGAATCTTTGTATGGCTGAGTGACATGGGTATGATTACGTTAAGGACAGGAAGTTACAAGAGGGAAGACTGACAAAGGTGTGACAGATGGGATCCCATCAACTGAATTACAAAATCACTTTACTTAAGCCTTTTGTCGCTGCTGAAGGACTATTGAGTTGCCCAGAAACTAAGCTGATTTTACTAAAAAGGCCCCCAAAGGAAACATAATTGTGGTAAATGAAGTGTGGGTGGCTTCCTTTTTGTCCATACGTGTTTTTGTAAAGTTTACTCGTGCAGCAAGAAGTGCATGTATGCACACACATATACACAATTTCAGGAGATTGATGGTATGAATCAGAGAGAAACTTTTTTTCTGACAAGGAGGATTTTAAATAACACAGAATTCCATTTGTTAGCTCAAACTGATGCTCAAGATGAATTATGTCTGTGGCGTCTTGTTTACTTGCGCCTGACCTTTTTCCGTTGTCTAAACATGATGTAGTTATTCCCCTGAGGGAAAAGTTCAAATGTCACTGTAAAAATAAATTCTGATTCTGTCAAAAAGACCTTCTTTACCATTCCTAGTACTACATGTTGTGTCTTCATCATTTAAAAAAAAAAATCTTCTGAGCTGAGCGTGGCCTGTAGTATTCTGTAGTTATATGGACACCTAGGGCCTGACAGCTAATTCTCTTCTGTTCATCTGACTTAGCTTTTACTGATGATAGCTTTGTGATGAGGTCCAAAGCTTGAAAGAAAGAGACTTCCAGTCTTTCAGGCCACAGTACCACCGAGATCGATTCTTCGTCTGCTGTCAAAACTCTGATGGACTTTCGTTGAGAGCTATTGGAGTGCAGAGATGATAGTTTTCAGAAAGTTGCTCGGTTTGTTTCACTGTAACTGGTTTCAGAAATGGAGAAATCATTAAAAGTGAAATTGAACCTGTTCTGCTCTGTACCTAACTTGATCCTGCCTTAATTACACAACCATTTTCAAAGAGTGTTTTGTAATTATGCTCTCTTACTCTGTCATGGACCTGGCTTATGATACCCTCACAGCATTTTCTGTGGTTTGCTTTGCAAACACAGAGGAAAATTCTGGAGTTTATAGCTCTTGTGTGGCCTCTCTTTTGCACCATCTTCTGTCTCCGCGGTCCTCTCAGCTCTGCTCTCTGTCAGACACCCTTGTCACTCTCCGGCTGGCCTGCCATCCTGCCAACAGACCAGTGCTGATGGAGCCAAGAAACAACAAGGCTGACAGTCAGGGTGACTCACTAGCCCCAAGAGGATTCTTTAAAAACACCCTCAACCTCCCAGTATGTACAATCAACTCCCAAATATTTATAGACAAAAAATATATCTGTGTGTGTATGGGGGGAATTCAAAATCACAGCATAGCACTATGCATTGCTCTGTGTATCTACTGGTCAGTTCTTTACTTTCATTTCTACTTCCCAAATGTCCAAGTTACTAATTTGAGTAACCTGTGATATTTTATGTACTCACAGCTGGTAGTACAAGACACTGTGACACTGTCTTTATTAATATTACAACAACTACTGCATGCACGTTATAGCACTGCTTCATGGATTTGTGCTGATGGCTAACGGATATACTTAATCCCATTGTTGTTGTTGTTTTAAATGTATGATTTAAAGGAACACATGAGTATTTTGTGTGTGGGTTTGTTTGTTTTTTGTGTATGGACATACTGCAAATCAATTTCCCACTGGGGACAATAAAGTTACCACTGACCATTGACCATTGTAATACTGTCCTCATCAGCAGGACACTGTTTACCAATAATACCAAACTAAGTTTGGTAGTTTTGGTATTTAATTGAACAAAATCTTACATCTTTGGTATGTAAGATTTTGTTCAATTAAACATAAACCCATATGGTAAAAGAGGATAGGCATAATGGTTTACCTATACTGTAACTGTCATGATTTGAAGAGAATGTGTTGTGTTCAGTGTTCAGTGTTTGCTAAATGACATTTTATTGTCCTGACATTAAAATGATATAAGGCTTTCATAAAGTGTTATAGGAGAATAAATGATAGTAAATGGGTCATTTTAGCTTGTTGAAGGGGGTTGCTAGGCAACATGATGACGCTATAACATCTGAGCTACCTATTTAATTATTAATTATACGAATGATTATATCATTTTGGTGTAGTGACATATTAAATAATAATTCAGTTTTATTTAAATAGTGCCAAATCACGGCAACAGTCAACTCAATGTCTATAATGTCTATATTGTAAGGTAAAGGCTCTACAGTAATACAGAGAACACATTACAGCTGCCTGTTGCATCAGTCAGTGGTGCTGATGAGAGGAGATAAAATGATGATTCTAGAGGCTGAAAACTGAAGACAGCTGCAAAATTAGGCAGTAATATTGAGCTATAGTGTTCCACTTGTCAACTTAAAAGTTACCACATTACAGAAAATAGAAAGATATATTATTATAAAAACCATAAATGCAGTGTTGTTGTTGTTGTTGTTGTTTTTGTTGTTGTTGTTTTTTACTATATTTGCTAAAAAAAACCATTTAGGTTAAGCTGTTTCTAAGTTTAGTTCAGAAAATTTTGAACTGACCTGTTATTTGTTTTTTATTTCTTTGTTTGTTTCATTGACTGCAATTTGTATGAAGTTGATTAAAAAATATATATCTGAACCTATCCTTGTGAGGTAGGCCTGATTAAATGTACCAAGAGAGGTCTGTTTGCAGATCTTACAGAGGGTGCGGACATAATCATGTTATACACGTGAGCGCAGGTCCACAGCTGGCCTCAGCTCTCATATACTTTTAGGTGCTCTCCATGGGGGTTAGAAGAAAATTGAATTTCATCCACAGCTGCAATCTGTTGAAATATTTCAGATAAATTGCCCTAATATACAGAACATGCAACAAACGTCATGTAGATATGCAATTTCTGACAAATGTAATGTTACACTAGATGAAGGAAGTTTGATTTTTAATGTGACTCTAAACTTTTAAACAGTAATGTGAAGAAGACTTATTTGGGCTGCATTTATCCGGAGTCAACGAGTGATCTTGATCTCAGCTTCTGCTGTCAGTGTTAGCAGATTTCCTTTTATATTACAACAGGAGTAATTGAGGTTCATCACCCTAAGTGTTAGTGTAAGGTTGACTTACGCCACATAACTAATAATTAACAACAGTCCCCCACATCACCACCCACATGTTACTTTACATCAACTATAGAGAGAAGAGAAGAGAAGAGAAGAGAAGAGAAGAGAAGAGAAGAGAAGAGAAGAGAAGAGAAGAGAAGAGAAGAGAAGAGAAGAGAAGAGCAGAGCCTAGCAGGAGCTCATATTGTTTGGAGGCAACAGTATGACATCTGCAGGGAGAAGTAAAAGGATAAAGATAGCATGAGGTTGTTGTTCTGTGTGTGAGTGTGTGTGTGAGTGATGGCTGCAGCGCTGTGGGCTGTAATAGAGAAGAGAGTGCATTCGGCACACTCAACACTGAGGCAGCAGGAACTTGCAGCAGAACTCCACAGAGTCCTCTCTATCTGTAATCAGCGGAGCGAGAGGGGAGTCACACGTCCTTTTTTCCTCCACACAAACAATCCTCGTTTCTTTCCTGTCCATCTCCTTCTTTGTCACTGCTTTTCTTTCTAGCTTTACACAGTTACATTAATCCATATTAATTTGCAGCATTGGTATTTTTTTGAACTTCATCATACACGCACAGACTTCAACACAAACACCTTTGATTTGCTTAACACAGCTGATAAATGCTTTAATATTAAAGTGGAACAGGTACTGAATAATTGTGTAAGGAAATGCTTTATTGTGACGCGAACTCAGCCTTCTAAAAGCTGAAACACTTTCTTTAGCTTCTTACAAATGGCTCGGTCTGCTGTGACATCACTCAAAACTGACTTAAAAAGATTCCTCCCAAACTGTGTACTTCACGCTAAACAACTCATTTCTCATCCAACATCTTTTTCTCATTGCTGAGTCTCAATAAAACCAGAAACTGTCTGCGCTGGCGAACTTGTTTTTAAGAATTTATCTCTGTGCCTGTGGTCACCCCCTAGCCCCCTGAAGGAGCCAATTCATGAATAAATCAATAGAACGGGCAAATTATAACAGGATAGCTCATTTTGTTGGACAGCATCGTTAAAGGGTGTGCGTGTTTGTGTGTGTGTGTTTGAGAGAGAGAGAGTCCTCTGCTCATATTAAGCCTGATATTTGATCAGCTGAGCTAGTTAATTATTTCTAGAAAAGATGGGATATATATGTTCTCAATTAATTATTCTTTATGAGGAATTCGTTTCCTCTCAAAGATTTCATGCATGCCTTCAAATGATGCCATTTACATGTGTCCCCATGGTTTACCTCACTATGCCACTACCTAACTGAATGATTTTATTTATTTATTTATTTGGCCATTCACTGCCTTTATCAGACAGTCACAGCAAAATTATGCAGGATATGTAGTGAATGATAGTAGGGGAATGAGATGCAGTAAAGATTCAGTTTCCCTTCACAACCCATTACAATCTGTAAATTTTTCTTACCAATAGCAATGTTCAGAGGAAACCCACCTTTGACTTTTTTGTTTCATTAAGGAGGTTAAAAATAAAGACAAATTGCATGCATATGCTGTGACAGACTGGCAACCTGTCCAGGATGTAACGCAGCTGAGATAGGCTCCAGCCTAGGGCCAAAAATCCAGTTTTGTTTAATAATACTTCATGGAAATTGACACAAGCACCTAAAATAAATAAATAAAATAATTAGATAAATGGTTAATTGAAAGTGATGCACTGGGAGAAAATGTTTTTCTTTTAAAATAACAAAAATATGAAATAATTTCAATAAAATAATCATAAGTCCATGTATGATATTTTATTGCAACAGTGGTAATGTGTTAATTAGCACAGAAACAGCTTTAGTGAAGGTTACTAATGATCTTCTTATGGCCTCTGACAGTGGACTCATCTCTGTGCTTGTCCTGCTAGACCTCAGTGCAGCGTTCGATACTGTTGATCATAATATCCTATTAGAGCGATTAGAACATGCTGTAGGTATTACAAGTACTGCGCTGCAGTGGTTTGTATCATATCTATCTAATAGACTCCAATTCGTGCATGTAAATGGAGAGTCCTCTTCACACACTGAGGTTAATTATGGAGTTCCACAGGGTTCAGTGCTAGGACCAATTCTGTTTACATTATACATGCTTCCCTTAGGCAGTATCATTAGAAGACATAGCATACATTTTCACTGCTATGCAGATGACACCCAGCTCTATCTGTCCATGAAGCCAGATAACACACACCAATTAGTTAAACTGCAGGAATGTCTTAAAGACATAAAGACCTGGATGGCCGCTAACTTTCTGCTTCTTAATTCAGATAAAACTGAGGTTATTGTACTCGGCCCTGAAAATCTTAGAAATATGGTATCTAATCAGATTCTTACTCTGGATGGCATTACCTTGGCCTCCAGTAACGCGGTGAGGAACCTTGGAGTCATTTTTGACCAGGACATGTCCTTCAACGCACATATTAAACAAATATGTAAGACTGCTTTCTTCCATTTGCGCAACATCTCTAAAATTAGAAATATCCTGTCTCAGAGTGACGCTGAAAAACTAGTTCATGCATTTATTACTTCCAGGCTGGACTACTGTAATTCATTATTATCAGGATGTCCAAAAAACTCACTGAAAAGCCTTCAGCTAATCCAAAATGCTGCAGCAAGAGTCCTGACAGGGACTAGAAAGAGAGAGCATATTTCTCCTGTTTTGGCTTCCCTTCATTGGCTTCCTGTTAAATCCAGAATTGAATTCAAAATCCTGCTCCTCACATACAAGGTCTTAAATAATCAGGCCCCATCTTATCTTAATGACCTTGTAGTACCATATCACCCTATTAGAGCGCTCCGCTCTCGCTCTGCAGGCCTACTTGTTGTTCCTAGAGTATTTAAAAGTAGAATGGGAGGGAGAGCCTTCAGTTTTCAGGCCCCTCTTCTGTGGAACCAGCTTCCAGTTTGGATTCGGGAGACAGACACTATCTCTACTTTTAAGATTAGGCTTAAAACTTTCCTTTTTTCTAAAGCATATAGTTAGGGCTGGACCAGGTGACCCTGAATCCTCCCTTTGTTATGCTGCAATAGATGTAGGCTGCCGGGGGATTCCCATGATGCATTGAGTTTTTCCTTTCCAGTCACCTTTCTCACTCACTATGTATTAATAGACCTCTCTGCATTGAATCATATCTGTTATTAACCTCTGTCTCTCTTCCACAGCATGTCTTTATCCTGTCTTCCTTCTCTCACCCCAACCGGTCGCAGCAGATGGCCGCCCCTCCCTGAGCCTGGTTCTGCCGGAGGTTTCTTCCTGTTAAAAGGGAGTTTTTCCTTCCCACTGTCGCCAAAGTGCTTGCTCATAGGGGGTCATATGATTGTTGGGTTTTTCTCTGTATCTATGAAGCGCCTTGAGGCGACTTATGTTGTGATTTGGCGCTATATAAATAAAATTGAATTGAATTGAATTGAATTGAATTTACTTGTATGAGAAATAATGGAGCAACTCTAAGGGGTGTGAATAAACAATGGGAACTGCTGGAGGAAACAAGATTGTAATTCAGCTTGCATTCTCCCCTTTCAGACATGCAGCCAAGTTAGACACGATGTGGGAGCCTGTAATCCACTGTGCCAGCACTGTGGTGATCGATGGATTCCTCTGGTCTCCTGAGACCTCAACATCTCTAAGTTTGGCCTTAGTTATACCGGAAAGTCTGACTATTCAGCAGGCATCTTGGTAAGGCTTCTGATAATGTATTTGGGATGTAATATAAATGAAACAGAGCAGAGCCATAATTCCATGGTTATTGGCACATAAAAATAGCACCTATTCACAAGTGAAAATGGAAACTGTAAAAAGCTTAGACAACTTTTCCTTGAAAATAAAGTTAAAAACATTTATTTCCCACCACTAGTCACAGCTTAAAGACCTCATAGTGCCGTGTTATCCCAACCGAGCACTTCACTTTCTGACTGACTGCAGGCTTTCTGGCTGCAGAAAGCCTGCAGTCAGTCAGAAAGTGGTTCATAGTTTCTTTGTGAGGCAGAGCCTTTAGCTATCAGGCTCGTCTCCTGTGGAACCTGCTCACAGTTGGGGATTCGACACAGACGCCCTCTCTACTTTTAAGATTATTCTTAAAACTTTCTTTTTTGATAAAGCTTATAATAAGGGATGAATTAGGTGACTCTGAAGCATCCCTCTACAACTTCCTAAAATGCACTGAGCATTCCCTACTCTTGATGAATTAGCATGCCACTACTGCAAGTGATTAACTTTTGTCTTCTTTCTACCATAGTTTGTGTGCTGTCCTCAGTCTCTGTGCTCTCCTTTTCTTCTCTTCTCTTTCCCTTCACCCCCTTTCTATTCCTGTTCCTTCTCAAGGTCGCCAAATGATTAGTCAAACTGGGTTGGATTGCTGATGCTTTCACTCTAGTTTACAATATAAAAGTGCTTTGATACACTCTTTGTTGTGGACTGTTATCATATGTATATAGTTTAATTAAACTGAATTGAATTTCATTGGATAGTCATTCTGTTGTCATTCTTCTATGCATGCTTAAAGTTTCATGGTTTAGTCCAAAATCCATAATGACCAATGTCTCCAGACAGTAAGCCGAGCATAGGCCTGCTTGACTATTACTTTTACTATTATAATACAAAGGTGCACTGCTAACACACCATTAAAACAGTAATAAACCTTTACCCATCTACACTGGATCAACATTTAATTGGTGATGTAGAAAGATTTCTATATAGCTTTAAGTCTGTGATCTAGGTTGCCAGGTTCAAGTCTTATTGATGAAAGCATGATATTTCTTCTGTAAAATATGGTCCCAGTTAAAGTAAAAAAGAGGATAAAGCTCTGTATACTTAAGGTTGGATATATATGGTGAGGGACAAATTGCTACTCTCTCTCACTCACTCACAGACGCACCCCTCACTCATGATGTCTGCTTTCACAGCACTATGGTGGGGATTATTCTTGATTGTAGACACAGATATGGACAGCTGCAAATACAACAGAGGAGCGGTCAATTAAGCTCCAAGAGGACTTTTTAAGTCTGCTTGAAGTCCATGTGATGGATGTATGCAACTACGCATACATCCATCACATGGATGTATGCGTAGTTGTCCTGCATACACCTCACCTTGTCCCTCGATTATGAGACATTTGTCACTTTTTTGAGTCAAGTGAACTCTGGAATACTTTTGAATGCTGAAAGTGTAACACCTGCTGCGTAAGACTGAGTAGCTGTAAGCGCCCACTTTGAAATTTCAGAACATGTCCTCGACTTACAGGTTATCTCACAAAGTCCATCTTTTATTTGTGGTCTGTGTTTTCTGGTCAATTTTAGTGCCATGTCTTTTTCTTACAATATCTTTGGCTCAATGCAGATTTTAGTTTTGTAAACTGTTTTTGTACAATAACCATCTGCGTCAGTCTACTAAGTCTGCAACTGTACTCTGTAGCACATAGCAAAAAGGTGCTATAGCTATACAAAAATATACAACAACAAGTACACGCCCACATATAGGCACACAATGGCTTGCTGGTGGAGCCACCCACTCTTTTTCCCTTTAACTGACAAATACATCTAATGAGGCACTGAATGCAACAAGTGTGAGACTGAAGTCATTGGGAAGGCCAGAGCTGACACACACACACACACACACACACACACACGCACGCACGCACGCACGCACGCACGCACGCACACACGCACACTTGTACTTCTTTGTGCTTGTGTAAGAATATCAGAAATACCCTGGGTCTTTTATTTTAAAATATTTTTGAAGAAATATGTGAAGAATTGGCTGCGTATAAATTAAGTCCCACTGTGAAGCCTGAGCCTTTTTACCCTCATGTTTTGAAAAGAGACACGACATCAAGATTTGAACCACAGGACACCGCATACAGCATCATATGAGAGCTAGTCAATCACAAGTGAGGCCTGCCCTAAATCACACCTTGCTTTATCATGATTTGTGAATCTAATGTAAGTATGATTTAAAATGAAAATCACATTGTTGACATGAAACCAGTGACTTAGACCATGAAGTTATTAGGAAAATGTTAACTAAGGTTACAGATCAAAGGATGGAAGGCATTGATTTTCTATAGACTTAGATACAACCTAACTTCTTCTTGAAACACGTCAGGTCACCTTCTGCTGGAAGTTTGCAAAAAAAATATCAATTAAAGCAAATTTATACTGGGTTATTTTTGTTTATCCTTACAAATTTTTTATTATGTATTTTGTATGTATTGTGTGTGTGAAGCCCATTTTAGAGACTGAGAGTAAACATAAGTCACACACTGTGCTTAAAGCAGATGCATCAAAACTAGAGTAAGTACCAGTAGCTGTAGTTTACATGAGGTCAACAAACTAAACACTGTTTGCCAACATTGCTGTGAGGTAGTCTGACATTTTCACATCTAACCTAAAATTATAGCAAGCTATGGATGTTACAGGATTGTCATTTAGCATGTATGAATGTGTTGCGCATTGAGTGACACATCTATGGATGCATCAGTAGATTGGTATACGTTTTGTAGCTCTATTTGACAATTTTACGAATTTTCAACTAATTATGATGCACATATACTGCATCATATCATATTGTCCTTCCGCACAAACCTGAAAAATAACAAAAATTCTATTTCTCAAAATATACTGCTGCTTCATTTTCTTTGTGGTGGTTTCCAGCATATTCAACAAAAACAAGCAAAACGTATAACTTTTGGTGACCTGTGTCTCTGATGAGTATGGCATTACACAGGCTAACCTTCTTCTTCTTACTATACAAAAAAAGCCTTCCCTTCACAGACTTGGGTATGGGTAAACGGGCAGACACAACCAATCAAAATGTGGAATATTTTCCAAGATGTGGAACAGCGGGACAAGCAATAAAAATACTGTGCAGTTCCGTATAAAAAGAGGGACATCTGGTCACCCGAGCTGTAGTTGCAGTAATCATCATGGTCAATATTAGAATAAAGCTGCTAACACCTGAAGAGACAGTGTAACAGACAGTGAATGTTCTTTTTAATTGCTTTCACAACTGTGCCCTAAAATGACTTTCAAGACTTCAGCAGGAAACTTTAATAAGACCGACTGTGGCATGTGCTGTTAGCACAGTGTAAATAGAATAGGAATCTCACTCATTGACATGGACTAAAGTGCATTAGGAAAGTCATCCTGTCACATAGGCAGTGACTGAAAACTGCAAATGAGACAGAGAAGGTATTATCCTAATTTTCTTAGCATTTGACTGATGCATTTACATTTAATCGTATTAATACATAACTTAAATCAGCTAAACTATAAACAAGTTCACGGTAGCTTGGCTTCAATTACTCAAAAGGTTCCCCTGTTCTTTTGGAGGAAATGCAATCAGCATGAAAAACAACAACATTTTAATGAAGTAAGAGAGGATGACTTCTATTTTTTTGCTATTAATTAAGGCTTATCAATTTTTAAAGGAGTAGTGCAACGTTTTTTTCAAGCTTGGCATGAATCTTCTCACCTAACTATTTCCAAAAAAAGAGAGAGCGAGCGAGAAAGAGAAAGACGTATTATTCTGCTGCCATTCTGTGATTATTCACTTTAGGTGAAATGCCTGCTTATTTAAACAAATTTCAAATAGGTGATGACTCACAGAGAACTGGAAAAAATGTTTATTTCCTTCAAATGTATGTCAGTTTAGATCCCTGAAATTGCTATTTAAAGTCCTAATCCTTGAAGAGGGCTTTCAGATTACACCCCATAGAAAGTGACTGCTCCAGTAAATCCAGTTAAGTGTATAATCCCACTCTGATCTGTGGTTTGATTTCTGGTCGCCAGGAGCTCATGCTGTCCTGGTGTTTGTTATCAGATTAGAGGAACCCAAACAGAAACTTTAGCTTCAGCTGTTGCTGCCAGCCCAAAACTTTTATTAAAATAAAAACACTGGGAATATTCAATCTCTATTAGTCTTGTTTGTTTTTACTCAGTCAAAAGCTGTCTTTGTCTTGATTTTTACTCCTGTTACCCAGTTTTTTTGCTCACACCTGCACTTTTTAAGTGAGATGACAGATAACAAATCATTGTGATCTTATATATCAATTTAACTGTTCATGTGTTTCTTAACTTAATCACATTAACTAAAAAAAGGCCAATGGCTGCACCTTGTAAATAATAGGATGCCGCTCTGCTTGGACACACAGGTTTATTATAGTGGTCTCGTGGATTCCGTTTATTTTCATTACTTTATCTCAAATCAATAAGACAATGTGCTGCTCAACGTGAGCTGCAATTATCATTCTTATTTGGCACTCTGGGGTTAAAAACAAAATGAGCACATGCTACAATCCACAGAGAAAACAGATTCCAATATTGCTTCCAGTGTGCTGCTAAGGGAAATGATTAGTTCTTGTTCCACCGTTGAAACTGAATGTTTTGGTTAAACTTGTTTTTCTCATTACAGTCAAATATTCATCAGGAACTATAGGGGACTCATTAATGGAAATCCCACTTGTCTAACTTGAGATATAACTCACATCATGACTCAGTAGCATGTACTATTTGTATCACAGCCCACCACTATTCCCCAATGATGAGGAAACCCATAAGAGCCCGTGGCTGTAAATAAGATTCAAAGAAAAGTAATTAGGCCTCGTCTTCAAAATATGCCTCAAAATATTTCATAGGCCTCTTCTCTTCTGTTCCATGACTATCAATGACTTCATGTCTAGCCTGAGAATATTTGAGTCCTGTCAGAAACCTTGAACTGAAAATTATCATTAAGAAAAGCTTTTGATATCCCAGAAAGTGAATTCTCCAAAGGGGAAGACATTTACTTAGGTGTCTCTTTTGGTATCAACAATTAGAAGGAAAAAAAAAGTTAGACACTAAACAGGCATAAACATAAATAATAATTAAAATGAATGGTCTTGTCAGCAGAAAATTTGTAATAAACCAGATTCACACACAGATTATGCATGTAGCTGTGCGGTGCATAAAAACAGACTCCTACATGCTCCTTCTAGGTGAAAATAACAAGAGTGTTTCTTTAAAACATGTTAAAAAAATCTACATGTTCTGAAAGAAAACCTGATTCACTGGGTCAAGCCACCTTCTTCCATTAAACCCTTAACTCCACGGTCGAGTTCTGATAGAAATGTGCAAGGGTCAGCATGGGCATCGGTCTGGCAGTATATAACCCCGTGCACTTAGCAAGCTGTAATGCATTATGTGTCCTGAAACTTTTCTATCTACCATCAAGTTTTGAGGTAAACCTTAATGCAGTCCCACAAGAAAGTTACTGCAGATCTCCTGTGGGGTTGCAGAGTGAGCCTTGTAGCACACATGAAGCACTTTCACCCTACAAGACGTACTATTTTGATTTGATCCCTGAATATGCCAATTTTTCATCCTACAAACACATCAACCTCAAGAACTGTCCATTTATTTCTTGCCTAGTACATGCACCCTGAAAGATTTGCCAATGTCTGATTATCATAGCAATCATTTCCCCAATTCATCATGAAGGAGATGTCTGTGCTAAATTTCACAAAAGGTCATTCAGTAATTTAGAGACATTTTACTCAAAAACACATTGCATTAAAGGAAAATGCCACGATTAACCAAATGTGTTAAGAGCTACCATTAGTCTTTTTATGCTACTATATGGAGATTTTGCTAGAAGAGGAGAAAAAAAAACAAGGTATCACCAAAGTCAGTAAGTTTCTTATTCTTAGGTTTCCAGCTGTAAATAAATAAATGTATCATGGTGTAATTTGGGCAATAATCAAACTCCATCACTGGACAGAGAAATTGGTCTGGCGTTGGTCATTACAGACCGTTGTTCTCCACATTGTAGACTTGATGTTATAACAGTTAGTGGCAAGTCCTTCCTTCTGAATGCTAATCCAGCAGCACAAATGGCAATTAGCACGATAAGCATGCTGATCACTGCACAGATGCCGAAATACTGAAAAGGCAGAGGGGTCCTGACCTTATCAAAGGCTGAGCATAAATGGTCATGCTCAGAATATAGAGTGTGTGGTTTTTTTCTTTTTTCTGTTGAACAAAAATAAATAATGTGCTTAGAAATTCTGCAGCTTTTTGACCTTATGTGCTAGAATAAAAATCTGGTAGACCTTCTAGTAGGGTTAGCAAGGGGCCATATCAGAAACTGGAACTGTCGTTGAGGTGTGTCTCATTTGGTCCCTAGTGCTTTATGCACCTTATCCTTCTCTTGTGCCTCCAACTGTAAACGTAGTAAGCGAACCTTAAGCTTCGCGTCACTACTAGATGTCTGGGATTCTGGAGAGAAAGGCTTAAAGCGAGGCAGAGTTTAGGGAGCCACATCTGATTTAACTTGGGCACCCGGAGGTGTAGCAAATAGAGCTTGCTCTTCAGTTCTCTCTGGAGAAGCTGGATTAGCAGAGGCTCCAGGGGGAGCTAAGGGTCCTGAGAAGGTACCTCAGTCATAGCAGGGCTAATTAAGATACCCAACTCTATTAACCCCTCCAACAAAGCCCGCTTAATATCCTTCTTCACTCCGTATTTTGGTACGGAAAGTTTACACTGGGCAGCAATACTTAACAAGTCGTCTTTGCGACACAAGTCAATCTTTCCAACGCTAGGTTGATTAAAAAAATCAAGCAGGTCAAAACTCATCTTCAACTGCAACCATGAAACATAGCCACCCTAAAATCACAACACACTTTCATTAATTTAGGTTGTCCACAGCATAAAAAGATCCCGGACGAGCCCCCACTTGTGTTACGTCCCCCCTCACCATGGTGGAGGCAAAGGTAGGCAGGAGACAGCAACACTGGACAACCACAATCAATGAAGATGGAGGACAACAGGACAGTTAAGAATCAGGCAGGATTTATTGGTTGCTTGCCTTGATAGTCAAACTTAACAAAAGAAAAAGGTGGGGGACGAGGACTGGGCGGTTGAGCCAAATCAAAGAAATTAATAAAACAAAAAGAGGTCGATAGCTTCCAGGGCCTAACTAAAAGAAAAATGCAAAACAAAAGGCCTACCTAGCTACTAGACAAAAGGTCAGTGAAAACATACAAAAGCGGCATCAACTGCATAACCTAGTGTGTCTAACAGTTTAAACTCTGCAGCCAGCGTATAGGGTACCCCAGCTTACCCGTCCAGCCTTCATCACACACAATACAAAGAAGCCTTCACACAAATGTTTGTCATAAAGCAGAAGCCAGCAGCCACCAGCTGGCCAGGGAGCTGCTCAGTTGTAGTGATCCCGGGAGAGTGATTGGCCAACTGTGCCCAGACCAGCCAATAGACACATGCCAATCAACTTTGAAATGGCCAATAGGTGGAGGCTTGACACCTGAAAGATAAAAAGAACACAAAAGCAAAGCCACATCTCTTGGCACGTAACACCCATCTTTGCTCTGGAGTATAAGTGATTTGTCAGCTGGGGACTATGAGCTCCCATACAATCTATGCAATAGGCAATATAATATCTCAGCCTCAATCACAGTGGTGGGCTGACAAGCATCACCATCCCAATGCTGTTCTACTAGTGTGGTTAAAACTAGTGAAAGTTGCTACAGTCTTGGACACGCATAGCGTATTTCCTTAAAACTGACATTGTAGGTTAAGGACAACCTGTCATTCATAGAATAGACCTAATTAATTTCAAACAGAATGGAAAAGCTTCAGTGACTCCTGCTCCACATGAACAGTTACTGTTCTGACAGGGTTATTCTAACAATGTGAATCAAACTCAGTTTGCCCGAAGCTTAATTTTCACCATAAAACAGGTTGAAGCACGAGTGTTATCACACACCAACACCGAGTTCACACTTTGAACTGCTGACGTACATCAGCAGCAGAACTTTTGGAGATGAAGATGTAGAATAATTTATAACAGAAGAGGGAGCATAATGATGTCGAGAAGTCAAATGGGAGCACAAAGACAGAGAGGGAACTGCATCATATTTCCCCTTAGGCAGAAGAAGAAGAAGAAGAAGATGTGGTCCCTCAGTCCCCAGGCATTCCAATGTTGGCCCCCCAACTGTGCCCTCACCAGGCTAGGGATCAATCCCTGCCTGACTGACTCTGCTCCCGTGCTCCGGACTCTTCATTAGACCCGGCCTGCTAGAGTGGAAGCTCTAATTGACAAGGGCCACTGAGAGCCAGCATCCCCGTCTGCCACCCTCTCAGCGAAAGGGTCGCCAGGCATCAGCCGCTCACACTAATCTTTCCCATTATCCTCTGCTCTACTGTGGGAGCAGAAAACAGCCTGCCTGTCGAACGTGTGGATGCTACATTCAGGTGCGTTTCTGTTTGTGTGTGAGTGTCTGTAAGCTTTGTTTGAGCTCTTTGGCTAATGGGAGCACAGGTCTGATTAGATCATGTAAAAAACAGATCCCATCTACGACACTTGTTTACAGCCTACTCTTGGTTGAGACTATTGTGTGAAAAGGTTAGTTATTTTTCTGCTTTGGAGGATGTTTTTCATGTGAACTTGCTTTGCAAGATAGTACTGCACGTACTCTTTTGTGAACAACTCTGACCCCATGATTAAGAGCTTGTATAATTGAGAGGCAGGTAAAAAACCCAAACTCCTGTTTATCTCTTATATCTGTCCCCATATTGGACTCAGTACTGAGAAAGGGCTTATTTTGTATTTGCTGCTCCCATTTTTACCACTCAGAGGTCTCATAATCATTATGATTCAAAATTTTAATTTATGAATTAAAGCAATTTGCAGCATGGCAAGACTAATTTGAATTGTCAATTACAGTCTTTGACTTGCCAATGAGAAACTCAACAGTGGTGCGAGGGCTCTATCTGGCAAGGGTGCAATTGATAGACAGAAAAGGGGTACTTGGGTCCTGGAAGGTCAGGGCAGAACTCGAAAGAGATGCTGACAAACAGATTATTAGCAATGTAAATGAGTTTAAAATGTTCCTTCACCATTAATCTTTTTTATAACTAGGACTATATCAGTAAGGTAAAGACACACCAGTGTGGATAAGGTGAGTACTTTGTTGTTTCTTCTCAAAGCTATAACATTGGGCTTCCCTATTTCAGAACACATGATGTCCACAAGGGGGCAGTGTAGCCTTGTTGCTTCACAGCTCACCTGGGATCTTTCTTGTGTGCCTTTTGCTTGTTCTTCGTGCCATTGTGTCTGGTTTCCTCCCACAGTCCAAATATGTGCAGATTAATTGGTGGCTCTCTAGTGTTTGTAGGTATAAATGAGCTGCTGTCGGTTTCTCTGTCTCAGCCCTGTGGATGATGTCGCAAGCCCATTGCAGGTTCCTACCACAGTGTTCCCTTCCTCTGTTTTTTAATATCAGCTTTATAGAGTCAAGCCCCCTCCTCCATCCTAGTTGCACAGTTGTCTCTACAGGCAAGCTAACGAACTAGAAACTATTTTGGGCTGTGC
The DNA here is from genome assembly GCF_057382275.1 of Copadichromis virginalis. Classification (NCBI taxonomy): domain Eukaryota; kingdom Metazoa; phylum Chordata; class Actinopteri; order Cichliformes; family Cichlidae; genus Copadichromis; species Copadichromis virginalis. The sequence goes on along the minus strand of NC_140637.1, from coordinate 21,680,825 downwards.
TTAAGGATAGAGCTGTATTTAATATGCTCACAGTCACAATGATAGTGGTTCAGTGAAGGCTGATTATTTAAAATGTTATGGACAAAATAAAAGTGGACCTATGATGCAGCTGGACTTCAGAGCAGCTCTACAGTTCATCTTCTGCCTAAAAGAAGCCATTTTAGTAGCTTCCTTCCTGGTCAATAGTGAATGGGCATTTAATTAATTATTGAAATATGTATTTAGTAATTAATTCCAATTGTAATTAATTAATAAAAAAAATTAATTATTTAATGGTTTATTTAATTCATTTATTTTGCCACTCCTGGCCCTCCATACTGGCTATCCAGACCCGTGAACTTTTAAATGAAATGAATGAACTTATACATAAAAATAAATCAGTGACAGCTAAGTAGGTCTCCCTAGTTCAGACCAAAAACAAAACTGTTTCTTACAGAACATGACTGGAAATCCTAACATCCAGCACCATGTCCACATGAAAGAAATCTCCCCGTTACAGCCTCCTTCACCTCAGAAACTCCGCTTCTTTTTTTTTTCTTTCTTTTTTCTGTTCATCTCACACATGGACCTGTTTTTCCTGCAAACATACTACTGATGGGATTCCTGGTCATGCTTTGGTAAGAAACTTAGTTATGTTTGTGGTGTGGTGTAGTTATGTATGTTGTAAACTGTTTGTTCTTGGGAAAGGAGACTATATTTTTGTCATGGTCTGTGTGAGTGGTGAGTTTCCACAGCTTTACTCACCTGGAGCTAATTGAGGCAATCAAGCTGGGGAGATTTAAGTGCTACGCTGATGAGAAAATGTCTCTTCTCTGCCTACTTGATGATACTCCACGGTGCAGAATTAACACGCACCTTCATACCTGCTCTCTGGAAATCCCTCTGTGTCTCACCTGCCTGCCCTCCTGCCCTTTCACCACCTCGAAACCAACAGAACTCAGGTCAGCTGTCTCACACTCTCGAATTCTCCTGGAGTCACGCCGCCTCTCCCTCCAGCCTCTATCACTCCTCCTGCAAGTAAGCTGGGAAAAACTGTCATACTCACCTTCTCCATAATCCACGAACTCCAAACTAACCCTTGGCTCTCATTCTAACTCTGTTCTCCTCTCTCCCCAGTGTGACTATTACATACCAGCCACGCTCCAGTTGCCTTCACGGCCCTGTTTCCCCACAACCAGGTTACCACGCCACATTAGCCAAGCCACTGTGTATTTTGCCATTGCCAAGTGTTACCCTTGTATTAGCTAAATAAACCTTGTTAAAATGTTCTCTCTGCCTCTGCTATGGGTTACTGCGCTTGGGTTCAGTTTAACTTACCGGCCTCCAGCCCCCTTTGACAATTACAGTGGAAAAAATGACGCTGATTATGACAGCTGATCGTGCCACTCGGTATGCCTGGTCAGAGGAGGAAAAATCAGAGGTTCTGACTCCAGCTTGTAGGTCAGATAAACAACCTGTCACCTGACTCAGCTCTCCTCCACACAGTCCTCATTCATAAATCCAGAAATTTAATTTCTCCACGTTATGGTTGTTTCTGCTTTCAGGTCAAAAATGTAGATGACGAAAAGATGATGGAACTATGTTAGCCAATGACCCATGGTTATTTGGGGACCAATATATGTTGACAGGAAAGAAGCAATCATAAAGTATGTGTACTCATTACTGAAATGGCTGTCAAAAAATATTTGGCATGATGTCTTCATTCAGAATGAATTCAAGTATTATCTCCTTCCTGTCTATTAGTGCCCTCATGTTTCATGCACTGGTGCGGCAGATCCCAGTACTCAACCAAGTACGAGAGGGACTATTAAAAATTTAAAAGATAATGATAACAGTGCATAAATATCCACCTTCTCTGGAAGTATTGGAGTCAGGATCTGAGAATGAAAACGGGAGCCTGCAGGTAGCACCATCATAGCAGCTGGTGATTCTGTAGGAGATGGAATGGTGTTCTCGTTCTTACTCTACTGCACTTGGATAAAAGGTGTCATCAGCTGCACTGAGTGAAACAATCCCCTGACTTGCAATGTGAGGAAACTCCTTGGACCAGGTCATGGTATAGGGAGAGGATTAGATTGATCATGGAGTCCAAAAGGGTGCAGCTCAAAGGACTGTTCCTCAAGTTTGTGGTGACCATTTGACGTACACTGACTGGACTCACCAGCTCAGCTACGAGAAAACAAAAGTTCATCTATATCAAACATGACATCAAACAAACTAAGGATTTAAATGTCAAGACATGACTTTATATCATATCCTATTTCTACAGACAGGCAATGAGAGACCCACAGCAGAACTCATTATTTATGAAAGGCTTAACACTTTTCAGGTTGTAGAAGGTGAGGGGAAAATGACTTTGCACTGTAAATGGCTCAGTTGTTTGCTTTAAACCAAAGATCACACCAGCAACTTCAAATTCGAATCCAGACTTGGCTTGTTAGCATGTTGCAGACGTTAAAAAGGTCCTACTGATAGACATCATTTGCAACTTTACCATTTTAGCCGCATGTAAATTAAAAATTTACAGAGTGCAAGTGCCGAGGCTAAATGGCCTTTGTACAAATGCACACACTTCTTAGCAGTACAGAGGTATGAGCACAAGCTAATTTGCATTGCTTTGGGATTTCAGAAATGAGATTGCTAATCCAATAGCTAATATGATAGCTAATCCGTGAGCTAACAGGAAGTTGATTTTCAAATGAGGAGTGGACTTGCCATTTTATTCAAGTCATTTTAATCGTTTTAGTCAAACCTTAAACATTGATCCATATGCGTAGGTTTATGGTACAAATTACTAATGGATATCTCAGTCACTCAGCTATCCTGCCAGTTTTCATATCCTCCCTGGTGAATTTGATGATTTGATCCACCGAGTTAATGTGATCCATGAATTGTGGTACGTCCTGATTTTTGATTTTCACCCAAGTGTCTTCCACATACCTGAACCAATGACTTGGTGGTTTTCCAGGATAGGATAACAAAGCCCTCTTTTTTTCCCACTTCTTCCATGTACAAATTGGCCACATTGGGTTAAACTGGGGAATCCATGGCACACCCATGTTTCTGCCTGTAGAACTGACCCTTGAATGTGAAATACGTGGAATTAAGTCACAGTTCCAAAAGCAGCACTTGGTCGGTGCTGAGAGTGGTCCTGTTGCTGAGGTTGGGATAATCCTGTAATCTCTTACGAACTACCTCCAGTGTTTCATTGACTGGAACCCAATTGAAGAGAGATGTAACATCGTACGAGTCCATTAGTCATCTGCCTCCATAATGACATCTCTCACCTCCTCAACAAAATACAAGGTGTTCTGGATGTAGTGTTCAGAGCTGCCTACTAACAAGTTGAGGATCGAAACCAGAAACTTTGAGATGTTATAGGTGACCCGAGTTGATCATACTGACAATTTGTCTTAAAGGTACACCCTGTTTATGTATCTTGGGTAAACAATACAGACTTGGTGTAGATTCCCCTGAGAATAGCCTGTGAGAATAGCTCTTGCAGTCCTCCATAGGATGCGAGTAATGCCTTGCAGAATAATCTCTGTCCGTGCAGAAAGGTGTCTGGAGTTACACTGACGTGCATTAGCCCCCATTTAAATAATTAAATATATAATTACTTAATTGTGTCCTTAATTAAATAAAATTTGAAATGCATAATTTATTAAATGCTTTAAATGAAATGAATAGGCATTTAATTATTGAAATATTCATTTAAGTAATTCCAATTTTAATTAATTAATGAATTATTATTCATTCATTATTAATTATTTAATGGAGTATTTCATTCATTCATTTTGTCACTCCTGGCCCTCCATAAATTTGGGCCTTTGGTCAAATTTATTATCAACACTACTTTGAACTTATTACCCTTTAAATTGTTTTGTTGTTGTTGTTGTTTTAATCTAATGGTGGCGCCTTATTAGCCAAAAATACATACTTACACGAAAATCAATGTGCTAAATTTAATGGCAGTCCGTCCAATGGGGGATGACTGATATTTTAGTCTGACCTACACACAACAACCTGCTGACAGAGACAGAAGAAATGTCTCAGATCAAGCACTGATTTTGGATGGATGGCTGGAGCCATAAAGCTATACTTTAATTTACATTTCAAAAGGCCAACATGAGGATGATGGAGGTCAAACCCTGTCTGGATATCAGCACTGTAGCTATTTCTCCAGCACGACCTGTAACGCAAACTCCTGGATCATCTGAAAAGTAGCAAAAATGAGAAGATTGAATGAATTCAGACTTCCAGCAGAGTCTGATCTGAAGTGGAAGTGAAGTGCAACTCACTAATATTAATCTGCTGCCTGATTAAATAACATCTCCAACACCAAAGATGGATACAGATTCTTGTTTTATCTGAGACAGTCCGCATGGTGTTTGACACAGACCATTACTACATGATGTATTCATTGTGTTGTATTTATATTTTAATCTGACATTGCACACACAAAGCCACATACAAAAAGAGAAAACACGACAGCTGTCTTATGTCTCATTTTCCTCTGGTCTGTTTTCATTTATGCCACACTAAATCAAATCAATTTTATCCCTCCACCAAAGGATTTTTTTTCTTTTTAATATTCCTCCATGTTGACAAAGGAGCTTGCAAAGAAAAGCGTCTGGACTTCTTTAAGTTACTTGAAGACGTTTCACCTCTCATCCGAGAAGCTTCTTCAGTTCTAAGGTCAAATGGTGGAGAGTCCCAGATATAAGTCTCCATGTTGACTTGAGTGACAAACTATTCAGTGACATTCAAAGATGGAATCTGAATCCATCAGGTGAATCATACAAACAATATACATATGATATATTGTCCAAAAGACTCAAATGGTTAATGTTCCCCTACAAATTAAAAGTGTGATTCACCATTTGCAAAATGAAACAACTATTTAAGTTTTTTTTTTTTATTTCACTTGCTTATTGTTGGTGTGAATCGACAACAGGCTGAAATGGTAAGTAAGTAAAGAATAATGCATTTAAAAAGCAGATGCGATGAGATCTCTTTCTAGAATTAGTTAAAAGATGCCAGCAGACTGAAGCTTGTACCTATATCTTATGGCAAAAAAAGATGTGGTGCAACAGCAATATTTTTTTTAAATTACAAAGTAATTTTTTTAATTTAAAACTATAAAATACTCCAAAAATGAGAAGGAAAAAGACCCTCATGCCTACTGGCTCCTTATTCCTCTTCCTTCCACTCTGACTAAGCAAAATGCCACCAGGAATCTTTCTTCAATGAATTTTTGAGCTGGTCATGCAGGTTGTATCATCACCTGCAACTGCTTACAGCTCAATACTGAAGATGAGTTTTTCTTTAATCTAAAATAGTTTAACAGCAAGGAAAATACAGCACAGAAAGATTAGCTCTAAGACATTAGCTGCTGTCACCAGCATATCTGCTTCAACATTGCCATCTAGTGGAAAAACTACCAGCATCGAAAAGGACCATAAACCAACAGTTAATTAATGACTGTGCTTCAAACATGAACATTGTTTCTGTAACTGAATGAAGGATCTGTCGGAATATATGAAACATGCAGAAACACTGATTGAAGATGTATTGAAAGATGATGATCAAGGGACATTCACAGTTTATTATAAATAGAAGAATAGATATCAAATGTGAAATATACTGCACATACTTTGCATATGATAGCTGCCTTTAGAGTTTACCCTTACATCATACATTTAATAGTTTAAAACTCATAAAAGTGGCTGCTGTATATTTACTAAATGCCATGATTACAGTACATTCAACACCTATTAGGTCTCAAATCAAAGCCACAAATTAAAAGAATATTTTTAACAATAATGTTGGTGATACAGTATTAAGTTTCCATAGCTACCAAGGCTGTGAGACAGAAACCTCACACTTATTATCCAGAAATGAAATGTTTCTAGCAGCACGTCATGCTGTCCTCCAAGCTGGTGAGAACTGAAAGATTGAAGTCATGTTGAAACAGGTTTTATGTGAATTTGCTTTTGCTCTGGAATAAGACCTTGTGAAATTTCATTTGTCAGATTTATAGGTTCAGTCTGCTGGCATGTGAATGGTAAGATTCGCAGAATAAAGATGTTATTCTGTTGATCACGGAAGTGCTAAAAAAGGAGACGTGAGAATGGTTAGTGGTCTTTGATAGATAACTGGCAAAGGTTAACAGCCTTTGTGTCTGTCAGTTATAAAGGTTAAGTCACACTCAGCAGTGTTCTCAATGAAAGCCACTATCAGGGATAAAGAGAAGTAGTCATTATCGAGGACATCTCAACAGGGATTCTCAGTAAAAAAGAGCTATTCATTTCTCCCCATTCATACTTCCTCAGCCAATCTTAATTAAAGCCACTATAATGCTGCTATTTCACTAGACCATGGGTCCTCAAAGTGCATCTTGTGAACCAATGGCAGCCATTTGGAAATTTTTTGTGAGGCCCGCAGGCGTGACATGAAAAAATGCACTACTGTACATTTAGTTCACCCACAGTTTATGTCATACATGAACAGTAACATGACAGTTCATAGAGACAAGGATTTTTCTTACATTTTAACTCTCTTCTTTTCAACTATGAAAATTGGAAGTAATGATGTGCATTTTGCAGTGTAAATGAAAAGCCAGAAAAAGTAAAACACATGCTGTAATGAAGGCTAAAAGAGCAGGAGTCTCCCCTCAGATAATCAGAGACAGTCTGCAGGTGCTGGGAGGTTTATAGGTCAGGGCCCACTAGGCCCAGACGTTGTTCATATGACCTAAACAGCAGCTGCATGACATAGACCTGCACGTTCTTGAAGGAAACAGAGACCCCTAGTGCTCAAGTGCCTAGGGGTCAACACATTGCTCCTCAGTGAACAATCCAGCAGATGAGTGAAGAAAGCAAAATATTCAAAGCTTTGTTATTTTAGCTAAGAAAATATATGTATAGCACAGTCTAATTTTTGCTTTCACAAAGTAATCACCATGGCTTTAGTGTGTCAGTGGTTTACTGAAAATCCCCAACAGTCAAATAACCCCTATGAACAAGATATTGGCGACAGTGAGAAGGACAAACTCTGACACACTGTGGAAGTAAGCCAGAAATGAATAATAACAAAGATTAAATGGAAAGTGGTGAAAATAAGTCAGTGAAGAAGACACTAGGTCCATCATGGAAAGCCTCCAGCTGTTTATCATGGGGGTTTCCCATGTTGTGGTACTTGATGGGCTGTCAGTACTTCCGTTTGAGCATTTTTGATCAACTGAAGGCTTTCAGGGAGTTTTGATGACAGCCTGAAAATAATGGATTGCAATAGTAATAGACTGGAAGCAATAAATGCATGAGCTAGTTTTTCAGCATCACTTTGAGACAGGATATTTCTAATTTTAGAGATATTGCACAAATACAAGAAAGCGGTCATATTTGTTTAATAAAGACACTGACGGTCATATCCTGGTCAAAAATGGTTTCAAGATTCCTCACAGTGTTGAGGAATACTGTATGGAGGCCAAGGGCAATGTCAGAGTAAGTATCTGGTTTTTAAGATTTTTAATTGGAGGTCACCCAGACCCATTTTTCCAGTTTAAGTATGTTGTACTTTCGAATGATACTGCCTAAGGAAAACATGTATAATGTAAATAGAATTGGTCCTAGTACAAAACCCTGTGGAACTCCATAATAAACCTTTGTGTGTGAAGAAGAGTCCCAAACTGGAGTCTTTTAGACCAAGGGTGTCAAACTCAAATACACAGTGGGCCAAAATTCAAAACTGGAACAAAGTCGCGGGCTAACATTAATATTTATTGAACAAAAAATCTTCCTCCAGATATAAGAATGAATCTTTTCTTATGGACTCAAATAAGTTTTGCTGGAAAACTGAATATGGAACAAGCAAAGCTTAATACTAAACAATATATATATTAGCTGTATAATACCAGAAGGCCATCTCTAATAGTATTTTGGTATGGCTTCGCGGGCCAAATGTAATTAGGCTGCGGGCCAAATTTGGCCCGCGGGCCAGAGTTTGACACCTATGTTTTAGACAGATATGATTCAAACCACTGCAGCACAATACCTGTAATACTTACAGTTTATTCTAATCTTTGGCGTATCATATTGTGGTGAGCGGTATAGAATGCTGCACTGAGATCTAGAGAAACAAGTGCAGAATGAGTGTGCCCTTAGACACTATACGAAGCTCATTTGCTACCTTAACAAGTGCTCACACGTTCATCGAGGACTTGTTCTTGTTTTTAATATGACTGTGCAAACATTACACTATTTTCAGTATTTTATTGCTGTCATTTTATTACGCTTATCTGAAAGACAAACTAAGATAATACAAAATTACTTTATTGTCACTGCATGATGTACAGATTACAGTGAAGTTACAGTGCATTGCCTGAAACGGCCTCACAGATGCACCACAAGCATACACAATTGTAGAATTACATAAAAGAGTGTATTGCATGGGCTAGAGCTAATAAATAAATAATAGTGCTAAATATAAACCTGCACAATTGCACGGCCTGTCTATAAAGTGGGTGAGTTCAATCCTGGGTTCAGTGTGGTAATAGCTTTGAGGTATGTACTTACCATTATTCTTGTGGTTTGTATCTCTGTAGACCTGTATCTTTGAGAGGAAAGTTCAAACAGTTTGTGCGCTGACTGGTATGAGTGTACACCTACACCTCGGAGGATGTAGGTGTCTTGTAACGTAGGGAGATGTGTGTACGGTATTTTCTCTGTGGTTCTTATGTCTCTTTGCAGAGCCTCGTAACAGCTACTGTTGCCATACCACACAAGCACCTTGTAAGTCACGAGCAGAACAGTAATGATACATATGATTTGAGCTATTTACATTGAATTATCTTCATAGAAAGAAATGTTTTTGTTTTTGCAGCTTTCCGTACTCAATTTAACAGACATATTTTCCAACCGATAATAACTCATTATGAGTCATCATGAATACTGATGCTCTGTTAATCACTGAATGAACCACAGGACTGCAACGACATGGCATAGTTCTCACTCCTGTCAGACAGTGATATGCATATTTCACTACACCTACCTACTTTTTGGGGTAACTTTTTTTCAGATCTAGCTTTCGTTAGCTATAATAACCTTGTAACCCTAACTGTGCTGTAGATGACGCTTTTGAGTAACAAGAAAACAACAACCAAGAGTGGCGTTTCGCTTGCTTGTAGCAAAACACGGGGCTCTAATGGACTTGTTCCCACAAGCTTTTTGTAACAATATAATGTGTCAGTTTTTGAAACATGCGAGTGAGTCATCTTTACTAACACAGTTTTCTGTTTTCTTTCCCGCTGGGTTACGCATTACGCCATGACGTCAGCCGGGAGAGGGCGGGCGCGCCGAGGGGTGGAGGGCACTCGGAGTAGGGGTGTTGCTCGTTGAACGTCAGCTCCAACAGTTTGCGACCACCCATGTAAGTGTGAAATATATTTTTAGTCGAGTTTTTTGGGGTTGTTTTACGGTCAGTTTGTGCGTGTCTGTGATGCGTTTTGGGTCTCCGTAAGAGTGTCGGTGCGGAAATTGCCTCGTATTACCAGCTCTGTGTAAGGACACACTAACGGGACTGTCAACCTGAGTCCGTTAACACACTGCTGTCGCTTACTGACAGCACTACACCGGCACTGAACTAATATTTGAACGATTTTAAAAGCTTATTTTTACTTATTTACGCAAGAAACTTTGTCTCTGCGTTAAATGTTGCTCAACTCGGATTTTTTCGACTTATCTTTCGTAATAATCGCTATATATTTCATATCCGTGATTTCTTCATTAGTGTTTGTATGTGAGCGTTATTTGTTTTTGTTTTTGTTTTGAAGTGAGGCAGTCAATAAGAATATAATTAAATATGTGGGATACTGTAGTTTTGTACAGTAGGTTTGTCTTGTGTAGCAGGAAATAAGCAGCGTAACAGAGTTAAAAATTTCCACCTGCCATTATGGTAACATCGTATCATTTGCTTTATTGCTTGTGAAGTTGATTGTAGGATCTTAATCCCAGTTAATTAACTTTTAATTTACTATCCAGCTGTCATATTAATGCACCTCTGTGCCTTGAGATATTAGCCAGGACCTCTCACTTGATCAAATTTCAGTCAGTTTTTCTCTAATGCAGACTGATGTCCTAAAGACGTTTCATGGTCTGATAAGGATGGATATCTGTAGACTCATTAAGTCTGAAGCCTAGTATTCTTTGCAGAGGTGCATTCCCCCCCCCCCCCCCCCTGCAGCCTATTATTATCATTGTCTAGGAGACAGACAGAGACACCCATACACACGCACCGCACAGGCGTATACTCAGGCAGGGAGAAGCAGTGATGTGCCAAGGAAGCGTTTAGAGGATTACAGTTTCCATCTCACTTTTTGTGTTCTTTGTTGAAGACCCGTGGGCCTGATGTAGCAGGTCCTCATCTCCTCTGCAGTGAAGGAAGACCACTCCGGTGTCATTATAATGGACTGAAAGGTTTGTTTTCAATCATTTCTCTTTTATACTGATAGGTGAATCTGTCTCTGCAGGGATGTAGAGGGTTGGAAGGGTTTGGTGTGACATGATGTATCCCACTATCTGTTCAGCTTACTCTGCTAAATGGCTGAGAGCTTGGCTGCCCCTTCAGGGCACTGCTAACACAGCCATTCATGTCTCACTCGGATGGTCAGACCACCACGATGACGTTGCCCTCCTCCTCCTCCTCCTGTTCCTGCTTCACTCACATTGCGCCTTCCCTGTTGGGAGCTTAGAATTTAGAGTTATTTTATGAGTTTAACATGTTTGTATTGCTTTTTTGTGTATGTGTGTGTGCGTGTGTTTGTGTTTAATTTTCATAATGCTTACACAATACAGCTCCTTGCCTTCTATAGGTGTAAATCATGCCTCCTCTGATCTTAGCACAGTTTAGTGTAACACCTCAGCTTAGGATGTGGTGTAGATGTGCCTATACTAGATCAGGTCACAAGATTAACACAGGCTGCTTTATTCTTGTCTGGCTGTCACAGGGGTTTATTAATTGGCTATGCATGCAGGAAGGCTGCATTTCCTACAGCAAAGCTGCACACGCTGGATCAGAAAGATAAAATGAATCGGACTGTGGTAAAGTTATGCATGTAATAGATTTGTCCCAGTGGTTGAAATGAGTGCTGTAGTGGCGCGGCTGCCCCTCTGTTGGTCTTCCTTGGTCTCTTGTGTTCTGGGGGCCTCTGGATGTCTGGAGTTTTGATCTCCTCCATACCTGCTTCATGCCCTGGAGGACGGGGCTGTGGCCCCCCCACACCCTCTAGCAGATCATTACATGAAGGAACCTTTTAAAAAACAAAAAACAAGCACGTCCATGCTCACAGGTGTACGCACGGGTGATCACACCCACAAACTACACCCTTTTTGGCTCCTACCTCAAAGCACACTGTGTTCTGTTGATCTTATGTGCTGCACAATAATGTTTAATATTTAGTATTTACTGTCATATTCCCATATATCATTGTGATGTTGTTTATTCTATTACTCTTGTTCTCTTCTGCTTGTTTTCTTTTTTTCTTTCTCAGCAGGTGACCCAGGTGATTGATATATGCATTTTTTTTCTTTTCTTCTTCTTTTTTTTCTTTTTCTGCTCATTCTGTTGGTTTTTGGTTTTTGCCCTTCTCCCCCGTCCCTCTTCTCAGCTGTTTCTCTTTCCCTCTTTCTTTCTCCCCTTCTTTCCCCCAGTCAAGTCTGTCCCATGTTCAGTAAGTGAAAATAAAATAAACAATAAAAGGTGAATCAAATGGACCATTATGGCAAGGCTGGGATGGTCAATTTGGTAAAGTAAATCCGTTGGGCATCTTTCTTTGCCTTTAGACAACAATTCTGATGGCAAAAGAGCCAAACGGGACAGGCAAAAAAAAGAAAAAAAGAAAAAAGAAATGAGTGCTGTAAAGAAGCGATTTTTCTAATGGTAGTCTTCAGGACTAGTTCTCCAGCCTTCTTGGATGGCATTCAAAGCTCTTTGGATGTTGGCTGTCTTTTATTCTAATCTCTGTCACGGCTATTTCATAATGCTTCAATAATGTTAAGGTCTGGGCTTGTGGGAGGCCAATCCATGACTGAAGTTTTCATTATGTGTGTGTTGTTGTTTTTTTTAACCCAGGTATGTGTTTACTCCATTGGCAGTGTGTTTGATATCATTGTCATGCTGATAAATAATTCTGTTGCTAATGAGATGCTTTCCATAAGGCACTGCACCGTACAACACTTTTCTGTATTCATAGTATCATCAATTTTAACAAAATCTCCAGCACCACTGACTGAAATGGAGTCCCAAACCATGGCAGAGACTCCACCATGTTTACAGATGGTTGATTGACAGCTAACCCTCTCTCCTGAATGTCTATAATAACAATGACATTTTAAAAGAAAATTAAAAATTTGGATTCATCTCTCCAATAAGACCTGTTGCCACTGATTTTCAGCCCAGGTCTTGTGTAATCTGGCATGCCCTAGCCTTTTCTCCCTGCTTCTCTTCCTTAAGAATGGCCTCTTGACAGCCACCCTTCCACTGACCCTTTCTGATAAGCCATTGGTGATCAGTTGATGGATCAACTGAAGGGCCAGATGTATCTCCCAGGTCCTGTCAAGTCTTTTCTGGATTTTTTTCTTATTTCTTAAGGATGCGATTTTCAGATACTGTTTATCTGTTGTAGATAGTTTGGGCCTAAAAATCTGTCTTTTTGTCCTCCACTTATCCAGTTTCCTCAAGTGTTTTAGGGACATGGCACACAAAATGCAGAAATATGTGTAAGTTTTAAGCTAATAGCTGTTAGGAATAATCTTGGCATTGTTAGTAGATGCAACTGAAAAAACAAGAACACATTTGGTGTTTTTACAACAAGCTCCTAACAAAGTTCTCTCTTTTTTAAGTTGTCTGTTATGTGTAGGCACAACGCTGGTGTGTCTTATGAGTTAGGTGCTTTTTTAATGTCTAAATGATTCACAGATTAGTGTCAAGTAGCTTAACAAACAAAAACAAACTCATTCGGGTATGAAGACTGGACTGAAAATGAGTAAAAAGCAGCCAATGTCCAAAGAAAAACTCTAAACAGCTGTCAGAAATCCTGAAGAACTGTTGCTTAAGACCACTTTAAAAATTACAGGAGAGTCTGCCTTTTTGGAAGTAAAGTTAAAAAAAAAAAAAGAGTGGTGGCTCAAGTCTTCCACAGTACTGTACATCCTTCGTAGAATAAATATTTTTAAGTCTGTGTTTTACAGTTTCCAGGTTGTTTCCAATGTGTAAAAATAGTTAATAGTAAAAGTGTGACTAACTTCACGATTGTAGCTCAGTGCTACTTAGGGCTGCCACAAACGATTATTTTGATAGTCGACTAGTCACCGATTATTTTTGTGATTAGTCGACTAATCAAATCCATTGGATGTAAAACGTACAGCTTATTGCACCAGCACCCATCTGCTCTCATATAACTATCATTATCTTACAGCTTTAAGTGTTTAAGGTATGTGCTAACTAAAAATAAAGACAAAATGATAGTTTATTAAATTTTAATGAAATTTGCAGATTGTTTCGGTGAAGTTTAATAAACTCCTTGCTATCTAAAATATAACAGGACACCGGAGTAAATTCTCGAGCATCTCACACTTCTGATGATCAGTTGTCTGCTTGATGTTTATTCAGCTGTGTAAAAACTATAACTTTAATCTCAGCCAAACCGATTCACTCAGGAGCAAATAAAATACTAAAAAAAGCCAAACAATAACATAACAAGTTATCTAAGTGACATATATCATCTTTAACCCGAGTAGCGAAAGACGGCGGTGGGTTTGAAAACGATTTGCCAGGAGTCCGGTGTTCTCACGGGCTCTAGTGAGCCTTTCCCCCAGCTAGCTATCATGCTAGTGGGTAACAGATGTCTCCGAAAACGTCGGAGCGCTTTTGAAAGTATGTGGTGTCTTGATAAACTGAGCAGATATTTGAAGTTTACACAGCTACATTCTCGCCTGAAAATATGTTAAACTTTATTTTGTGACCCAAAAAGAATAATAAGAGTAATATTAAAACTAACTAGCTGCCACCATTGTGAAAGGACACATTCAACTTAAGTGGAAATTTTTGGATAAATGACACAAGTCAGCAAAACATAATATCTGTATCATTGTTTGTAGATATTTTTTTTATGTGAAAATTTTACATGCTATACCTTTAATTTAAAAAAAAATGCTACAGTGCTTGATTGAATGTGCTACTTTTATTTTGGGTGTTCTCATTTTTTGTCCCAAATCAAATACATAAGTCCGTAAATTGACCCTACATGTATGAGTACAGCGTTAGCCCTGTGCTAAGGTTGTATCTAGCAGCTCATAAGTAACTGTATATACTGTACATATAGCACTTATGTAGTTACGCAATGCCAACATTCAAATTCAAATTTTATTTGTCACATAACAAGTTACACAGATGAGTTATGAATGGGTGCTTATGTGTTCTAGAATATTTGGCAACATTTACAATTAACTGAGCACAGAAAAAGAATTGGTGTCTGATTATTAATTGTTGCTCTCTGCTGCAGATGAATATGCTGTGCAGAAATAGTGACACACTTCAAACATGATCATTCAGTTAGAAGTGTGTATAGTACCATCAGCAAGCAGGGAAATGGTGAGCAATCATGCCTTTGTTGCTGAACCTGTGTCATTCAGCTGGTGAGGGCAGCAGGACAGAAGTGTGTATTGCAAGAGGGAAATGGATGTATGCCAGAGCTGCAACTAACAACTCTATTGTTCCTTGATTAAACCTGATTAAAATTATACTTTTTTTTTAAATTTATCAGTTGATCCATGCCACGATAGTGATTTCTTGATATGTCATCTTTTGTCTAAAATCACCAACAATATATTTTATTTGCAGTAAAAAGTGATTTAGACTGACTAAGTGTTTAATCAAGTAATCGATAAAGCTGTACTCATTCATCGCGCTGCTGGTTAAGATTATCACCATTATATCTATTTGCATAATGGACTGTGTTAAAACACTAATGCTCTTCTAAAAAAAAATTATATTGGGTTTATATACCCCTAGTCGGTGTCGTTGCCGAAGGATAACTAACATGACAACAGATGCCCCCTCATCTAATGTTGGCTTTGTAGAGTTGTGTTGCACAGCTTTAAGTCTCTTTGTCCCTTTTTCTAAACAGATGCATCAAAAATGATTAGTAAGGGATTCAAAAGGATTCACATAATCCCCTTTTTTCAGCCCCTTGGAGTCTAAACACTCTCAGCATCATTTGCGCAGTGATTTGGCTCTCTTCTCTCAACAACAGGTTGAGCCTTTTCTAAATACAAAGTTAGTCTCAGATAAGAAACACTATCTTTTTTTCCCTCTCTGTCTCATAGACCCACACTCACCCGCTCCCACCCTCTTCCGCCTCCGTCTGCTGTTTGAAAGCCCACAGAGCAGCAGAGGTATCATATGCAGCTTAATGTAGATAATGTTTTTTTACAGTAAGTCTCTGATGCTACCAGGGGTTCATGTTCAAAAATAATGCTGTATCTGTGGACGGACTGAGTTTGTTCTTCCCAGTGGGACTGACTCCCACACTTCCAGAGTGAAGGTGAAATTCCTTTATAAAGGCTGTGGTTTCTAGTGGCAACAAGCTGCCTGTTTCCCTCTGATCCCTTCCTGTTTGAAGGCAGAGGGAGAAAAGAGCCAGAGGTCACGTGGAATCACAAGAGGTTGCACTTTAAAACGTGTCTGAGGGCCTTGTTTTAATGTTAAAGGATAACTTATTTATTTTCTAAATTTCTCTTAAAGCAGTTGTTAGATACCAATCAACTTGTCCCTGTCCCAAATTAGCTAATAAACCCCATGGTGATAGGTTACAGTCCCTTTTTGATAAAGTTAATCTTAAGCTAGTATAAGGTTTTAGCTGTCCACGTTTAAACAAATTCAGTGGACATATTGAAAGGTGTCTTTAAGTGTCCTTTCCCGTAACAGTATCCTCCTCCTGAGCACAAGTGGTGGAACGTTTTTTGTGGCATAGATTCAACAAATTGCTGTAAACATTCATTAGAAATTTTTCTTTATGTTGACATGATAGCCTCTCCAGTTGCTGCGGATTTGTCAGATGCACATCCATGATGCAAATCTCCACTTCCACCACATCCCATAGGTTCTCTGCTGGACTGAGATCTGTGACTGGGATAGCCATTCACGTACAGCAAACTCATTGTCATGTGCACAAAACCAGTTTGAGATGATTTGAGCTTTGAGACATGGCAAGTTGTCCTGCTGAAAACAGCCATGAAAAGATTGGTACGCTGGTTATACATAGACATTAGCAATACTCAGGTAGTGGTGCTTCAGCAATGCTAGATTGGCATTAAGGGGCCCAAAGTATGTCAAAAAATGATACCACTGATAAAAGCCAGGACTGATGCCTGGTTTAATGTTGTTTACATCAGATTCTTACCCTACCGTGTGAATGTCACAGCAGAAATCAAGAGTCATCAGACCAGGCATTTTGGTGAACCATTGTTTAAAGCAGTCTGATCATTTTTTTTCTCGGAGAACTGCCACTCACTGGATTTTTTTAATGATCATTCTCTATAAACTCGAAAAATGGTTATGAGGGAGTTTCTGAAATGCTCAAACCAACCTATTGGGCACATCCAGGCTGCGTTCAAAGTCACTTAAATCACCTTTCTTACGCATTCTGATTCTTATGTTTGAAGTTGAACAACATAAGACAAGTCCGTATGTCCAATATGGCCTATCTAGGTCTGGACACTCTTTAAAAAAACACACCTAATCTCAAGAGGTTCAGTTCATGGTTAAATAAGTGTTAATAAATAAAATATGGATGTTTTCCCCCCTTCTCTTCATTTTAGTTTGTTTACGTCTTCTTGAATTTAGATGGCAATCATTACAAGCTTTCGTGTTAAGTTTTGAAGGTTAGGTGGGCTTTCATCTTTCAGCTTAAGTCTCCTCCTACAGTGTAAACTTAATATTGTTGACCCACAGTCTACGTGCGGAGCCTGATGTCATGGTCAGAGTAAAAGATTCAAAGCCACGGCTTATATATGCTGATCCCCAATAACACCTCTAGTGGGCTAAAGGGTGTCTGGTTACCCGGGGCCAGAGATTTGCCTTAAGATGTGTAATAACGCAAATGGTTTCTGAATGCATAAAATTGCTCTCAGCTGTAGTGAGATGCCCTACACACTGATGACCTGGTAGATTTAGCTCTTCAGTTGCACAAAGTGTGCATTGATCCTGACATGCATTCCCCTTACCATTCCTTATGGGTGTGCGCCTTTAACACAGCCTCTGGTATGAGATTTCAGGTCATGTGTAGGTGGTTTCCAGCCTGTTGACAGCTGATGACGACCTGCCAGAGCTGAGGAAATAGGAGACATGTTGGGCAAGTTGAATGTATTACTACTGTTAAACACCTATCAGGTTAGAAAGTGAAGGCCATATTATAGGGCTTGAAATGTTTTACATATATTGGAAACCGTCTTATGACAACATCTGTCTTATTAGTAAACAGCAAGAGAATGAGCTCCTCAGTACCTATACTGGTTAGACACACCGGTGTTGTAGTAAATATCAGTGTGACTATCAGTGCCATGGGTGCTGTAAATAATTCATTCAGGCACTTGTTGTGGTGTTGAACACAGATGCAGAGGTGTCCCTTAAACAAGGCTTCCTCAGTATACCTATGACATCATCCAGCATAATGTTAAACCAGCAACCTGATCATGACTTGCTGCTCATCTTCAATTTTCTTCCACATCACTGCTTTGCTGCCTAGATTTGTTCATTGGCTAGCGTGGTTGTGTAAGCTATACCTCAGAGTATAAATGGTATTTATGGCCCCGTACAGTCACAAAAGACCAACATAATGGCTCCCCTGTTCTTTGCTGTTCTTTTTATTTGTAGCTTTCCGCCTCACAACCTGTTACATGCTCGACTATTACCCGAATACCACCTGCTGTCTGTCTTGTTCCCGTTGTGTGTGTGTGTGTGTGTGTGTGTGCGAATGCATGTGTTGGAGGTTTTCTTTTAACATTTTTTTTTCATTTATTTTTGATAAGAGTCAGCTTGGTAACAAAGGGTTTTGTCTTTAGAAGATATAAAATCTGCTATATTGGAGGTATTAAGGTAGATTATGAAGTACACTCAATTTGGCTTTTTTTTTTTTTAGCATTCATTACATATTTGTGAGTAGTGTGTAAAGATTACGTTAATTCAGTTCAATTTTATTTATGCAGCGCCACATCACAACAACAGTTGCCTGAAGCTGCTTTATGACCATTAATTCAGATACAAGGTGCCATTGTCCAGTGACAGCCTCTTGTGTCATTAAGTAAACAGATAGTAACAGCAGTAACAGATGATTGCACATCTTCCGGTTTGTCCTGTTCCTGGAAAGCTGAGAACAACTTTGGCACCAGAGCCTCCCCAGGGTTTCATCTTGCACAATTGGGCGTTGTGTCTGCCTTTTTAATAGAACTACCTGCTGTACACCTTCTCATTTAGACACATTGTACTGAGCGCCTGGGTTGAACCTGACACGACCAGACGAAACACATCATGGATGCCTTTGATCCAGTCGGGCCCGTTCCACTGCCTGTGTAACCCTCTGTCTCTCTTTTCTCGCTTACACACTCTCTCTGTGTTGATACAAAGAGTTGTCTCTCTTATCACACTTTGTGCAGTTTGCTGAAGTCATCTCCTTCAGTGTCACAGCTGACACAACTGTGCTATTCTCTGCCACCCAACCACACACACATATGCACGCACACACGCACACATGAATAGAATAACGATTGTTCCTGTTTCCTGGCTATGCTGACATTATACAGCTGTTGAATGAGATCTGGTCCATTTTCCATCGGTCAAATGCATCACACACAAACACACATGTAGATACATCCACTTGTACCCAGTATAATCCTTGCTATCTTTTTTTTATTTTCGTTGTCTTCCTTCTCTGTCTCTGTCTGATGCAAGCATGCACGCACATATTTGTCCACGCACGCAAACACAAACACCAAGCGAACTCTCTGGCCTAATTCCACTCTTATTGATGTGTGTCTGTCAGTGAAAGAGGCACAGCACAAAGAGCAGCAATGGGCCTGTATGTGTGAGCTCAGAGCGAACAAAGAGCGGTCTATTCCACGCCAGCTCTCAGACTCTTCTGGAAACACTGCATTTTCTTGTTTAAGCTATAGCCATATTTTGAGTCCACCAACTGTATGTTCAGCAATGAACAACAACATGGCTGCTTCAGTGTCAGTGAATGCAAGCCAGATTGACCTCTGCTTTGGGTTCTTCATGCACAATGTCCTGTTTAGGAACAAAATTTAATGGCAAAGTCCTCATTAAATGTCGATATTTCAATTATGGAGCTGTTGAAAAAAACATTTTTCTCACATTTTGCGTATTTGCAGATTGTCTGTTTTATCATTTAACTTTCTGTAGCTCTCAGTATTATCGCTCTTGAGCTCCAGCCCTTTTTAAATAATATTTTTGTGTAATAATAACAATAATGGGTATCATTTTTCGCAAACTGGTGGTGAATCTGTGTTAGAAAGTCATTTTGTCTGAATGATTCTGCAGCTGTTTTCTATCCAGAGCTTAAATGAACATTTACAGCACAGTATGTAATATATTGCCAAGCAGAGCAACTGAACAGAGAGAAACAGAAACTTCAATAGAAGATTGTAGTTTTTTTTATGTGTTTATCACAATATCTTTCATTTCTTAAAGTGATAAACTGAGTCAGGTTGAGCCAAGCCTCTTCCTCCATTTCTCCAGTTAAGCTGGCAAATGAGAAGAGGACAAATGGCAGCTCAGTTGACTGGTGTGAGACACAGTGCTGTGAACAAGAATGTGTGTGTGTATTTATGTGAGGGACTGAGTGAGGGTGACAGAGTTCCAGAGAGGCCATTGTTCATGTGGTGATTTGTGATTTACCTTTGGCAGCGTCGCAGAATCTCTGAGCAACATGCTGACTCACACAGGCTGCTGCCCCTGGTTGTCACTGACGCTGTTGATCACTGATAATCATTATGTGGTGAGCAATCAAAATACATATTTTCACAAACAATTTCTTGCAGTATCCTGGTCAGCATACAGTCATGAAATGAAGTAGCTTATGTCAGAAGAACACAGCTGCTTTTAAAGATCCATCTGGTGTTCGTATGTTCTCTCTTCTTAAAGGTAGATTGACAAGGCTTGCTAAAACTGAATAAAGATGCAAGCATACACATCAAGTCTGACAATAAAGCGTTGTCCTCTAAAGACTCCTCAAAGAGGATTTGGTGTGATTATGAAACCGCAGGCAATCAAGAAAACACCCAATCCTGCAGTTGGGATCAGCCTGGGGATGAAGAAGGGGATTTATTAATATGGATGGATGGATGGATGGGTACCGGGGTGAAACAAGACTTCAGCTTCAGCTTCAGGATAGGATTAACTTTTATGCCTTTACTCGCAAGCTCTGAAAGAAATTTAATGCTTCATCATCAGTGATTCACACTTCCCTGTCGCTCACTGTGCCAGCGGACGATGCATGCGCGAATCTGTCTTCAAATATGCATGTATTATTGAGTACGGTGTACAGCTTATGCATAACTTGTCACCTTCTGTGAGAAACAGCTCAGGTGGTAAGCTTGGTTGCATAGAAAACAACATATTTCGAGCACGTCATCATGCATCTTTATTCAGTCTCATATTTAGTCTCATCATGGGAAGACTGTATCCACATGAGATCAGCTGAAGAAAGTTGTTAAGAACTGAATTCTATGATCAAATATTTATATTTTTTAATTTAGTAAGAGGTGTAAAGTTAATTATTCCCGGCAGGATTGGATATTGCAATCATTTGATATTATTATTTACTATGGAATGCGTGCCAGCGTAAAGATTGTAAGTACTAAATTTAAAGACCATAGTTAGCACAACCATATTATGAGTACTCAGGTGACTAAAATAAACCTGCTTAACACCTGTCTCACACTCTCTCACTCTCACTTTCTCTCTCTCTCTGGCAGGCAACAGTTGCACTTAACTGATTGGCACCATCCTATATCAACTCATAGCCTCCAAATTAATCATATTAGAACCCTGTGGCCTGAATCTGTCAGTTGAGCTAAGAGATAAGATTTAGGCAGAGAAAGTAAAAGCATCTGTGTGCATGCGTTTTACCTTGCTGAATTGAATGGAATGTTTTTATGTGCATGAATGCGTCTTCTTTTGGCAGTGACAGTGTAGCTGTTGCAAGAACTGATATGACACTTGCATGTTGCTTCATCCTCCACCCCCTTCTGTCTGTTGTGAGATGTGTGTGAGTGAGTGTGTGTGCCTGTCTGATAAACCTTGCGTTATTCTTTATGGGCAGGCAGTGCAGCTAAAGGAATGATATAGTTTGGGTATATAGCTGTGCCTCCCCAGGGTTTTGAATGATCTAGACTTGCTTGCTTGTTTTGCTGTCCTTAATGGGAGCAGCTTTTCATGCTGCAGGGAGACTCAGGCTGCCTTCCCATCTATGAGGTGATCACTGATCAACCAATAAGGTTGCTCAGAAAGACTCCTTCTATTTTAGCAGGTGTCTTCTCTGTTATTTTGCCGATGGCTTGTATTGTGTCAGACGGCACAGGATTTCATGCACTCTGTGACACTACTCTATATGCTGTTTCTGCTGAGGAAATCCTTATCCCTCGATACTTCCTCAGGGCAAGGAGAGAATGCCTTTGGGGATTTGAAATTACTTCCTTGAGAACCACACAAACACATGCAAACATACAGTGTTTGCATGTGTTTGTGTCTTCTGTTCAGTGGAGCGTACATATTCACGGTAGCGGATTGGAATCAGGAAGCGGTGCTGATATTTCTTATAAGGTCAACGACTGATGATTGAAGTTCTGAATCTTAAAAATGATTCAATCTTTGGTCTTTTTCCATCTGTCCATCTTCCTCTTAGGTAACCCAGACGAGTGAGTCACATTAGAATGACAGTTTGGCTGATGGTAGGTGGGTTTTTCTTCTTCTGATGTTAGTCATCATCTTTTTTCCCCTTCTCTCACTCCTCTTTTCATCTCCTCCTTTTTTACTATTCTGATTGCATCCCATCCAGGCTGTTTATAATCTTAACATGCACACTTATTTAGTCTATATTTTTCGTCTTTTTGCCTCTTTTGTGTTATTTTAATTGTGCTAGTTTACCAAGATCCAGCTTAATTTACTTTATTCCTACCCAATAATTGATAATGACATATTGACATTGAAATAATATCAATTATTATCAAACACTGGAACAAAAATGTTAAGATGCAAATGTTGTGTATGTGAAAGTTAGGGTTTGCACCTGGATCTAGGTAACTTTTCATCCACTCATAATCCATCTCCTTTCTCTGTGTTAGACCAGAATGACCACTTGTTCCTGAGTCAAAGATGCATGCTCCCTTTTGGATCCCTCTGACCGCCAATGAGCTGATCCAACCCTCCCATCACAGTCCAATCACCACTTCCACTGTCCTCTGCTGATCTCTGCTGTTTTCTAGTCTTCTCCCCCTCAGTCAGTGATCTAGTCTGACCATCTGCATGCCTGACAGAGAGGAAGGGAGGCATTCGCAGGTTGTTTGATTGGACAGATTCTCTCTGCTATTCATGAAGAGTCAGCAGGACAATATGCAGCAGGGAGACAAAAGTCAAATGGCGCCAGAGGGGGTGGGACCCAGTTCAGGTTCTGTGACAAGGGGGTCACAAGGCTCAGGTTTGAAGAGGGCCTTTTCTGAGTCAGATCACCCTTCCTTGATTAAGATGAGCCAAAACGCCAGGGCAAGCATGGGGGTTCTTGGCCAGGGTTTGAAGCAGCTGTTCCAACAGCAGCGTAAACGTCTCTCCCTCTCTCGCTCCACCATCACTTCCTCATCATCCTCCTCATCTTCCTCTGTGGTGTCAGCATGTGGCACTTCCCCTTGTGCCCCTGAGGATGCCTCAGAGTCTTGTTGTCCTGACTCTGACATCTTCTCTGCTCCTATGGTTCCTTCTGCAGCTGGCCAGGGCTCAGCCGCTGCAGGCATGATGAGGCGTGGGACCAGCCTGCAGAGCCGGCGAAGTAAGGGTTCTGGGTCGGGATCTGGGAGTGGAGATCGTGATCCTCTTCTGAAAGGTAGCCCTCAAGCCCCGCAACGCCGCTACACCCATGATCCGCAGCAACATATTAGCCGCCCACGCTCCTCCTCCACCACCGATACCACACCCAGCAGCCCTGCCCCAGGATATTCCAGCGGCGATGCATTGCTGTCATCAGGTTACCAGTCCACAGAAGAGACAGACAGGGTAGGTGACAGGAGCCATTAATCATAATCATTACACAAGTTTATTGATGTGCCTCTGTTTTTCTATTCAGTAGTGTCAGACCTCATTTGTCAGTGAACTGTCAAACAAAAGCTGAGGTTCATTTTGCTGCTAATGTAAATTTTCCTGCTGTTCAACAGTGAACGCTCTGAGATGGGCCTGCTCTGTGTCATTACTGCTGTTGGATTTTCCCAATGCTGACTATTGTTCTAGTAAAATTGAGCTATTATTCAAGGCATGCACACACATGTAGAGTGTATATAGAACGGTGTACTCCAAGGTCTGGCTAACTTTACTATCAAGAGAGACATTTTTGAGCAACTTTTGACATATTATAATAAAGGTGGCAGCCTATTAAATATAAATTAGCCCATCAAACTCAGTAATAGGAATAAATAATTAAAATCTTTTACCACATGTGATCACTCTGCAGTGGGCTGTTGCATGCATGCATTTTTAATTTAAGAATATAATAACATATGTTGTGTTGCATGTCTAAAGCATCAAAAAAGGTTTACTTATTTATTACCAACAAAACTGAACAATATCATGTATTTTTTAGCCAAGAGTCAACCTTTAAAGAAGAGTGACTATAAAGATATTATGGCCACTGTGAATCCTACCACTCGTATTTTAATATCCATAGTTTATTCTCCTCCCACTGAGACCTCTGAGTTTGTCCTCTCCCTGGATGTGAAGCATTTGACCATGTAGAGTGGGAGTATCTATACACAAACTTAGAATAAAATTACATTTTGGGTCAAAATTGGATAAAATTGCTATATCTCCCCATATGGAAAAGATACATATAAATCTTATAAAGTTTGTATCTGTCTTGTGTGAAACTTGTATGAAAAGCATACAAGAGTGAAAACAGATATAAGATCCCTTGAAAAATTATTGTTTTGGATACTTACTAAAACAATATATGAAGGTAATGAGAAAGTGGCCACTTTCATGAGTAAATCATATAAGTTTTTACTATTTCTTTTCCATATGGGTCTCCCCTTCAGTCCATCTTTGATAAGAAAAAAAAGCCACGTCCAGTTGTAATTTTGACTAAATTCCAGCCACAGAGGCAGTGAAAGCGAATTAATCTGTCCACGTATTGTTTGGAGTTCATATGTAAACTGACTTGAGGTTGCTGAAGTCATTTAATTGTATATAAATCTATGGCAGCCATGACAATTGAGGGTCATCAAAGTTAAAAGAATAAGACAATCAGGCCACAGACATATTAAGTGTTTCTTTAAAATCCTTGTATTGGCTGCACATTTTTGCAGTCACTTAAATGATGAATAAAAGTTCAAATGTTGAAAAAAAAATCCAATTAATTTCCATGTTCATATTTCTCAGTTAAAAAAATCTAAACCAAAGTGAGCCACAAGAGGTGGACAAAAGAGCTGCATGAGCTCCAGAAAAGCAGGTTCTCCACCGCTGGTGTAGTCAGTGTTGAAATATAGGCTCAGGATTAACAATAGACACATGCCCATATGAACACAACTAGAGGTGTAGCTTGTTTTAATTTAATTATAAAAAATCCTTTTCTATCATGCATCCACTTGAAGTAATAAAGGTCATAATCCAGCCTTTGGAAAGTATTTATACAAAGAACAAAAGTATATCTGAAAATATCATTATGTGATGCAGATTACGTAAGTATCCTCTAAAATGGGACTATTTTATGACCTGTTTGCCTCTTTGTCTTACAGCAATATAATAACTTCAGATAAACCTATAGGAATAAAGACTACTAGACTTTGTTATTCCTTTTCACTGAATGTACATGACAAAAGGTTAAGACAGCTTTCTACTTTCTGTCTTAAATAACTTCATTAGGTTGCCACCTGGATTGCTAAGCAATAAACAAAAGTTAAATAACTTTCCAACCTTATTACTGTGCTGTCTTTAAGTTCATTCACAAAAGTACTGTAAGGTGTGGCTTTTTTGAGGATTGCATGAGGAAAGGAAGACTAATAATTGCTGCAATTCAGTAGTTACCAGCTTCAAAATTCACCTATTAAGTAAAACTTGTGTAATAGATTTGCAATATTTTGATTGCTCTGTAACTGGATCATTAAGGGTAGACTGATGTGACATTTCTGCAGTGTCTGTTTCTTAAACTTTTTCACTTTTCTATTCCACAAAAAAGGCGATGTTCAATGACCACGAAATCTCAACCCCTAACTTGTATGTTAATTACACTGACATTGCTCATTGCTTTGTTTTGTTGCTTTTTTGTGGTGCAAAAAGAAACAAAAAACTGCAGACCCCACAATGTGTAAGCCATTGATATTCGTTTTTCTTTTTCTTTATTTGCTTGTTTTCAGCCATTTAGCTGCCGTTTCTTAATGGAAGTGCTTTTATCTTCCTACGTAATTTGCTTGTAAAAGTTGACCTTAAGTTCTGACTTTAACCACCTTTGGTGTTCCTGACTCCAGTTGTTTCTCATTACCACTAGAGGGCGCTGTTAGATCAGCCTTCCTGCTGTGAGCAGCACTGGGCTTGGTTCATGTGTTGGGAGTGTTTGCTTTATGAGCTCATGTTTGTTGTAGACCAGACTGATCCTTTTGGATAATGAAGTAAGCCATGCCAAGAAAAAGCATCAATGTGTCATAGACAGAAGGACGTCTGGCTATCTGGCTTTTAAGCCAGTGGTGGGGAGTAAGTCTAGGCCAGTGGGCCTTGATATCCACATTAAGCAGCAGGCTATAATGTGTGAGCTAAATTTAGTAAAGCCCTCTCCTCTTTCTTCATCTGTAAAACCAAGTATACTTCATTCCTGCATGAATGACCTCACCTTGAGTGACAGAGCAAGGCTGAGAGCCAGTCATCTGTGCTCCATTAGTCTTGCTGCTATGATGGACGACCATCAACCTTTCTGAGTTCTGCTGCTTGACCTTGGCAGAGGTTATAACCTGTCTGGCTCTTCTCTTAACTACCATCATAGTCATGTCTCCACACTACAACACAGCAATGCAATTAAGGTTATCGAGCGGTCGCCGTGGTTACCCTGAAACTTGCTTTCTTGGGACTACGCCCTGCTTAGGTTGTCATAGTAACAGCATGGTTGACCTTGGAGGTGTGTGAGGTCTGCTGCTAGTGGAGGTTGAGTGTTGCATCAAGAATGATGGATGTTCGGTGAACGATCAATTTTCTTCATTGATCGTCGCACTTCTTTTTTCTTTCTTGCTTTCTCCCTTTCTGAACATCCCCCCCCCTCGCCCCTCATTATTCCTCTGTCTTTCCCTCCCTGTCCCCCTCCTCTGTCCCTGGAGAGAGTTAATACAGATAGTCAGCTGGTCCCTCCTCCTTCTCCTCCTCCTCCTCTCCAATCTCCCCCTCCTTCCTCTCATCCTCTGCCACCACCTTCGCTTCACCCCACCCTTCAGCCTACTGACAGGAAGCAGGAGGCAACCTTGCCTTGTCCTAGATGAGTGAGAGCTGTGTGTGAATCACTCCTGTGTTCAGAAGAGGATGTGGAGGGTTGTGTGCATGTGTGAACGTAAGACCTCATTTCATCTGCGTTCCAGATTCTCTGAGTGTGTGTGTGTGTGTGTATTTATTGAATATTCTTTGTGTATAGACAGCCATGTGGTGTGAGTATTTTGTCTGAGTGACTGTATCTTGTGAGAGAAAGAGATTTGCTCAGGGGATCACTGTGAATATGAGTAGAGGGCAACACGGCTGAGCTGTTATTATCTCCTTTTGCTCTCCCTCCCTTTTTTTCACCCCCCTCCCCACTTGTGTTTGCATAGTAGATGACTAGAGCGGTGTGGACTACAAATGTGTGTGCACATGGATCTTTGGAGAGGATGGTAGCATGTGTGCCTTTGGCGTGAGTGTGGAGTGTACTATGTGAGGCGGTGTGTACTTTGGTAGGATATCAGCAGAGAGGAGTAGAACAGGGGATCCAGCTGTGGGTCCGTCACTCAGGCAGTCAGGATGGTGCAGCGCTTCAGTCTTCGTAGACAGTACTCCAAGGTAAGCTTAAACACACTTGGCTTGTCACTAAAACCACGTGTCTTCCTGTCTCCATGCTACAGATCCATTTACAGCTGAAGCCCGGTTTGTATTACATTTTTGCTGCCAGCCTTGTATTATCTCTGTAATACTTGTGTCATGCATTACCATTTTTCCATCTCTCTTCCTTTCTTTATCTTCCTGCTATTTGATAATATGCCAGAAACTGGGGATTCTTTGAGTTTGGTTCAGAAGAGCAGTCAAAATGAACAAACTGACTCTGTTATCATGTGCAGAGGCAGTTCATGATTAAGTATAAAGCATTGTTTGCTCACTTCTTTGATACCAGCAGTCTTTACAGTAAACTGATTTTCTTTTGATCCTTCATTCCCTGTTAAGCAATTCAGTCATCAGTGTGATCAGTGATCAGTGTTTGCACTTTATCTTCGCTCTTGTTAAACAGTAACTCATTCTCCAGTGGTGAGATTGGTAGCATGAAGTCGACTGGCGCCATTACAGAGGGACGTAATTATTGGTAAATGTTGTGTTTGATTATTGCTTATTAGGGAGCATTTATGACTCACTTACAATAACACTCTGTTGGCTGTGCTCTAAAACTGACTATGGGTTTAATGTATCTCTCCCCTGATGCCAGTGTTGTTAAACTGAGTAGAAGGCTTGTGTTGGAAATCAGCAGCAGGTCCGTTAAAAGCCTGCTGTTCTGCAGGTGGTGCTCAGCCTGTGAGCTATAATTACAATTAACTGCTGATTAATTGATTGACTGATTACACCCATACTATTTGTTCTTAACACCATGTTATAAGGCTGTCAGATGCTCATGTGCTAAGAAATGTCAGTGTGTACATGCGCAAATGCTCCGGGCAGACAGATGCACGGTGTCACTTTTAGAAAGACTAGAACCCAGAGTGATAGAGTATAATCTGGTCTACATCCTATTCAAAGAGAGACAAAGTGATAGAGTAGGAGTAAAAAGATATAGAACGTGAAAGGCTACAAGGTGCGAAATGCTCAGCTTCAGGAAGGCTGACTCATTTTGGACAGGAGATGGTGAGGGACAGCCGAGTAGACTCTGGTGTGATATGAGCTACTGAGAAGAAATAAAAACACCAGCCAAACCTTAAGGCTACTTCTCTCACACTAAGAGTTTTGTATCTGAGAGAGATGAAGCAGTCTTTGTCTTGGGAGATCATAATCTCCTCCAGGGCCTGTCTGCGAATGCTCACTATCCGCATCCCATCCAAAAGTGGGCTGTCGGGAAATACTGTAAAGGAAAGAGGTCGGGTAGGTGACCCCTTCTCTTTCCCTTAAGCCACATCTCCACATGCACACCTGTGTTCCTGTTCATCCTTTGTCTTCTGTTGTTTATCTTTTTATTTTGGCATGCTGTGCTCTGTAGAAAAGCCCCAAATCTGCACAGTTTTATAATTTGCTGATTCAAACTGAAAATGCACTCAAATGTGTGTTTTGTTATAGCTGTATTGTAAGATAGGATGTACTTTTTTTTGGTAAGTTATTTAGTTATTAAATGGTTTAAATTAGCTTATTATATTAAATTGAGTATATTTTACATTTGTTTTGAATTTAATACAAAAATTTTGATCCCGTCGTAATAATCAGTAACAATTTGACTGAAAACTAAACATGAATCTCAGAATATATGCAGCTCTTTTGCCTTAGTGACAACATTTTCTCAGGCTGGCAGGGACACTGTGAGCTTGTTGATAAATGTTTTCCTAACATGATATGACAGTGTTGTCTTGTCTGTCTTTCTCAGTCTCATCCTATCCATCCATTTTAGCCACTTGAAGGTCGCTGGGGGGCTGAAGCCTATCCCAGCTGTCACGGGGTGAAAGGTGGGGTACACCCTGGTCAGATCACCACTATATCATAGGGCCAACACACACAGATAGACAATTACACCAGTTTACTTAACATACATGTCTTTAGGCTATGGTAGGAATCCGGAGTACCCAGAGAGAACCGGGAACAGGGAGTACATGGAAACTCCACACAGAACAGCCCAGCTGGCTGGTGGATTTGAACCCAGCCAGACCACCAGACCTTTGCTAATCTCTGCAGCACTGTCCCCATGTGCTCAGATAAATATTCAGTGGGGTTAAGGTCCAGTGTCCTTGATTTTCCTGGCTTTATTTAATTGTTACAACGCGTTGAGTCATGTTAGCCTTCATAATCATGTTGTATGAATCTTTCTCTAAAAAGATGGATGCACCCGGGGAATGTAGCATCTCTGAAGCACAGGTTGCTCTTTCTACTAATCAAATTGTCATTGATTGAGTCATGTAATCAGCTCCAGACTAAAACGCCCCAACAGTGATTCTTTATGTATTGATAGTATCATTGTCTCTCATTAAATCTACCAGTATCACCTTTTCCATTCAAACACTGTGAAATGCAGGCATGTTTTAGCATGAGGTTTTGCTATTTCTTTTTTTTTTTTTTTTACTCTCCTGAGATATAGTTTAGAGATAGCTGCTCCTGCTCTGAGCTTCTTTTGTTGTTGAGTCTATAGTATCTAGTATATATAGCTTCTTCAATATGATAAGAGACAAATTGGTCTCTGACTAGCAGCCAGTGTAGGAATCCTAATATGGGAGATACGTGGTACATGATGAATCCATCTAGATGTCTGATGACTCTATAGTTTTTGGATGCATTGGTTGGAGGATGTGTTGCAATACCTGCCCACCAACTGCAGTATCTTAGGGTGGTGGGCAGCTCTGGGGACTGGTGCGAACTGAACTGTCTGCAACTTAGCGTCACAAAATAACAAACCTGAGGGTTGGTTGGAGATCCAAAAAGTCTCCATTACTGCTCTTTTAATAATGAAAGAGTTCATTCTTTTCTTTGTGGAGAATCTGGTCCTTCTGTAGTCTATAGGCCACATGTGCTAAAATCTGAGGGTGAATAATTATTGGCTTTTTAAATCTTTTAAGTTTTTAAACAGTGTTTTTATTCCTGATCTCCTAAAGATTCCATTTTTTAAAACACTGAGTGTTGTAGCCAGTTTCAGTGTGTTTTCTGTGGTCAGGTTGTTAATGATGTCTGGCAAAGAATAGATGTTTATGTAATAGCTTCATTTGGGCTCCCGGGTCACATTCAGCCTATTCAAGGAAGTCGCAAATGCACTGATTGAATAGAGGAAGTGACAGATTTTCATCTATATGTGGATCTCTCTGTTTGTGGTCATATACGTCTTTTACTCTTTCTGTGCTGTCTTTCTTTTGAACCTTTCATTTAGTGCACCTGAAATTTGTAAGTGTTTAAAAATTCAAATTAAACTCCTATGTCTTTTTTTTCAAACATTTTATTACTGCTAAAACAAGTCTAACAATTATTTGTTTTCTGTTAATTAGCTTCTTAAATCAAAAGTAGTCATCAAAATTAAACTAATTGAAAAATCCATAGCAGCTACACTTCAATTATGCATTTATGATTGGTAATTTTAACAGTTGCCCCTAATAGGACTGCTTTTTAGAAAGTGTTTGTTAAAAGCAATGACTTGTTAAAGAAGGGTTTGAGTTTTGTGTGTTGCTGTGGCAGTGTTTAAGAGAAAAGCAGAGGGGAGAAGTGTCGGTGGAAGGAACCGAACTTCACCTGGTCCCCCGAGGCTTGTTCTGTCCCTGCTACTTTAACATCCCCATCACTGCACTCCCATCGTCTCTCACCTCCTCAGGCTATTGGCTGTGTGTTGATGAAAGCGTTTTTGACCTTTGCATCAGGACAGAACAGCTCATCCTAGAACTATTTTAGTGACATTGAGTTTTTTTGAAATCGGCAAAAGACAAGCATGATGTCTCGCTTACCCAGAGTGCTGATGCAAATGAATGGTAAAGTCTTAACAAACCCCTGCCACAGACAGAAACAGAAGCAGGCAGTCAGACTCGTGTATAATCAAACAACTGAGTTTCGATTGACTTTTAGCAAAGAGAGAGAGCGCGTGTGTGTGTTTGTGTGTGTGTGGAGGCAGGGGAGAGCCACGGGGATGATGAAGCATGTGCTCTTAGTACACACTGGAGGTGATCTCATCTCAGCCTGTTCACTAACCACCAGCCTGTAGCAAATTTTGTTTTCAGGCTCTATCTGTGTGTTTGTGTGTGTGCTGTCAGTGCACCATCACGACTATGTGGTTGTTGACTGAAATTAGGATGCAGCATAAAGCAATCAGTTGGCAGCTTGTGATGTTGTTGACTTTCGGGCAGACACTGAAATTGTTCTCAAATGCTTCTGTCTTCCTTAACTTTCCCCTCCTAGCATTGTAGGGGAAAGTTTTCATTCCTGTCATCTCTCACTCTCACTCTTCTTTTTTTGCTTATCTATGAAAACAAAGTCTTCTCTTTTGTTCATGTAAGTGTGTAAATATTGCCTTGTCTACTTTTTCTGAGACCATTGAGTTCAACTAAAACATCAGTGATGTGTTTCTGTCGTGGTTGATTTAAATTCTATACTGTGGCTGATCATTGATCACCTAAGCAAACACTAATATCAACAGTGGATTTAATACAATGGATGCTCTGTTCTTTATCACATCTTGTTTTGAGCTCTCTCATTACTTGTATTACTTGCTTGCTGTGACTTTTGTGTGTCTGTGCAAGTATTTGATGTGTTTGCTCAAATAAGCATCCAATTTAGTCAAGTTCTTCACCACTACGAGACACCAGAACATTTTCAGTGCTTTACTTGGCTGATAAATGTAATTCTTTGGCAAGATATTTACCCATCTGGTGTTTTGGTGTTTCCAGAGATTGCAGTAAGGTCTCCCCCACTTCTTGACACTTTGGCAAATTTGGAGTCTATAATGACCTGCCAACCAGTAAGTGTTATGACATATCATACCCTATCCCACGTGGATGCTTTGTAAAGATTACTGGTAGAAGTAATGAAGTATGATTATTGTGAGAAGAATTTGTGTCCAATTTTTGCAGCACAGTATGAGGTAAGGTCACCATTTCAAATTTAGCCAAAGATATATTTAGAGATATTTCAAACTGTCATCTTGGACTGCCCAAAGTCATGCAATACACGTGTCCGTTTGCGGATGTGTGGGCAAATGTTCTACATTAATTTGATTTCTCCTTTTATGCAACTACCTGTAGTTCTCTATTTATCTTTCAGACTCTGAGATTTCTCCACTTGTGGGAAATCTCATGCGGTTTCCTCCAGCATCTAAAATTAAACCCGAAGTTTCCTTGCTGAACAAGCATTTGAATCTGCTACACTGCTTGTTACTCATGTGTCACACTTCCTCAGCAGCTTTTCTGACTTCACTGTTTTGATCTCCACACCCCATTTACCTTGTCACTGTTTTCCTTGTTTCATGTCTTAGAGGCAGTCCTTCTTAAGCGCTCACTCTCTCGGGCTTCCTCTCATCTGTGTCCAGTGCTCAGACAGTGTAGCCAGTTACCCGTCTCCATAGTAACAGGGTGATGTTCAAAGAGGTTTGCAGCAGCTTTGCTCAGCTGAATGCTTGCAGGTTTGCTGTCAGATCTCGCAGCCACCTCATCTGCTTGAGTAGTGCAATAACACCTTCCTAGAGGAGAGAGAAGTGCTTCCTAAAATTAGACTCCTGTGCAGTTTTCCAGATCTTCCAATCTAATGTTGTACACTATGTAAATAAGCACTTTCTTGTCATGTGGAATGGCATCATATCGCTTGTTCGCTTATTGCTTATGACTATTTCCTGTTTTCATTCTCTTTTAATGTAAAGTTGGAATTTGGCAGTTAGAATAAATTACTTGTATTAGGCAATTTACCAGACCCCAGCTGGAGTTCTTTACAGTAAATGTCTAACTCTAGAGTAGATTTCGTGCTTAGGCTTTAGTATGCAATGTGTGCATACATATGCACTGTGTGTGTGTGTGTGTGTGTGTGTGTGTGTGTGTTTCTGTGTTTTCCTTTGTGTGTGCTTGAACTCTACACCTCTCTGTTTGTGTTCCCTTTGAAGCATATCCTCAACCTGTTTAATTAAGCTCTTGAATATTCATGTAGTTGTACATATAGGCCAACGCCTTTTTTCCGGTCCTGCATGCTGTTAGTATTCACAACACTAGTCTGGCACTCATGCTCACAGCAAAGGTTAACAGTTAATGAATAAAAAGTCATTTTATGTGTGAAATTCTTGTTGAAACGTCCCTCCAGATGTTATGGTGTGAAAGGAAGAAAACAGGAAAGACCTCTGTGTTGAGCTGGGGTAGGGGAATGTTTGAAACACTGATGCAATGGTGTATGGGTAAAGGTCGATGTTGATCAGAAAGATGGATAGACTTTTGGAGAAAAGAAGAAAATCTCTGAGGTTCTTTTTTTTTCTCTCAGTTCCCTCTTAGTTTTCTAATCTGGGTCTGAATGAGGAAGAAGCCTGCTGTGCCTTCTTTGCCTATTCTATTAATAGACAACTGTCTGAACCAGTGTTAACCAAGTTCACTTTCAAGTGTGTCTGAATGATGTTATTTATCTATAACCCCCCCCCCCCCAGAAATATATATTTATGCAATTTTTAAGGTTTCCATAATCTTGTGTGTTACTAGACCTCTTTGTCTCTTGTGAGAAAGACGCAGTTGAAAGTAGCTTTTGTTAGACCTCTTTATTAGAGCTTTTCCAAAGATGAATTGCATTTTTATGTTTAATTATGTGGTTGCTTGAGTACACCGCCACCCCCTCTTAAAATAATATGATTTAACTTTAACCATATTTAAAAAAAAAAAAAAAAAAGGTTTAATTGGGTGTCTGTGCATGAGGTCGCGTGCATATATGTGCACATGTCAGCAAGAAGTCTCCGTGGGTCATCGTTTGTGTATTTATTTTGGTCCTGCAGCTGGTCCTTCCTCTTTGGCCTCGTGTGAGTATATGTGACACTAGTGTGGGCACGCATGTGTGTCTTTGTTGTTTTCTCAGCCGTTCCAAGGTTGCTACATACTTGGTCAGTCACTCGCTGAGAATATTTGGGTCAACCTTAACCTACATGTCTGTTCCCCGGACACCGTCCCCTGTCCCAGTCCATCTTTAGTTTGCACACTGCTTGCTTTCATTTATCCAGCTGCCAGTATTAGCTCTGAATTTGATTTCCTTCAGCTTGGTCGTCAAAATAAACTAGCTGCATCTATCTGATGAAGTGTTTTCTTTAGTTTTCTGCTCCTTATTCAGATAGACCAGCGGATTGTTTTCAAAGGGAAATTGCTCATTCTGAGAGATGGAGAGCAGAGAAACAGACTAAGAGAGGTCGTGCTCTGCATCCCTGCCACTCCCTGTGCAGTCTATATCATTCGCCTGACTCTGTTGAATTATGGATGAAACTATTTATCGCTGAGCTCAGCTCTGCTCCACTGACCCACTTGCACACACATTTCAAATCTGGTCAGAATCTCTCGGGAAATCTCATCATATTTTCCTTTTTACTAATAACCAGAGCCATTCCTCTCATTCTCATGTGTGTCAATTTGTAGCAATCCCAGGAATCTCCATTTTCTCACTGTCCACCTCTTACAAGGTCTCCCGTCTGTACTGGACATCACATCATTGAAATGAGTTGTGTTTTTTGTGTCAAGAGAGAGTTTATATTGAATTTGATTGTGGTTGCCTTTTCCTCCTCATTGATATAGACACATCTTTAATTTTCTGGCAATATCTCCTCTCTAGATCGCCTGTCTTGTAAATTAATATAGGCAATTACATTATTTCTACTTTCCATCTCCATGACATGTCCCTCCTTCATCTCTGTTCATATTATCAGCCAACAAGTCATCTGTGTGCTTTGATGTTACTCACTAATCAGAGCTGAATTGTGCTACAACAAAGGCCTGCACGTCTGTCAGCAGGACAAGTGATAGCGGAAGAATGCAATAAAAATACAACAAAACCTTGAGTTTATTGACAGGAAACCTGTCAGGAAATGAAATACCAGACAAAGCACTAACACAGGGGACAGCAGTCGACACACATCATGTAGCATCGTTGTGCTTTAGCTCCCCCTTGTGGATAATAAGCAATACTACTCATTGAGTAGTTGGTTGTGTAAATTTGTGAGATTCTCTTATAGTTTTATGTTTTGATCTCTTGATCTCAATAGCAGCAGAAACTAATTTATTAAACCAGGTATTATTTATTAAAATGTAGACCTATGTTGAATATGTCAGATAATACGGGGCATCAATCTTTAATGAGAGCAGGTAGAGTAGCAATGGCAGGAAAGGGGCAGACAGAGCTGTTATAAATTATGGTTGTATTGAATCACTTAAATGGAACTGGGCCATCATTAACTTAATAAATGGCACATGTAAGTAAAAAAAAAAAAAAAGTTTAATTTTCACCAAAGAAACCCAAGCAGTGTATTTCCTGAGTCACAAAAATTATGTTTGTGTGACTCAGGATAATGCATGCATAACATGCACGCAAACGTATTGCTTGATTGCGTGCATATGTTGTGAAATTAGTCTCAGTACACAAGATACCCAGAGCCACCAAACTTTGTTTTTCAAGATAGTCTTAATCTGGAAACAAGAGAAGAAGATTTTCATTAGATTTAGCTGCCCTGTAACGACATGAGCTTCCTACTAGACAAGTGCCTCTACTCATTATCTGTCTTCCTGTTATGAAATCGGCTGCTTCTTAGTGGAGGCTTGCAAAACTTCTGAAACAGTACCCAGAGGCCAGACCATCCAATAAGTCTGCTTAAAAGTGAGTAGTGAGATTAACACAGAGGCAAAAAGTGAGAAGAGGCCAGACTAAATAATCCTCCAGGGCCAAAAAGCTGGGACTGCTTGTTCTGGATTCTTCATCTTCCTGCTTATGAATAGGCTGGCTGTGTTTGGGCTTACATACTGCCCCATGGTACCGAACATTGTGCAGCATCCTGCCAGACTAAGTCTGCATTTTGGGTCGGTGCCCTTTCTGTTCCACGTTGCATAACCAGGATGACTGAGTATAAACAGAAGCAGGGCCAATAAATGCCAGCTACCACCAATAGACCAACACCGTGTCTCCCCATGAACCCACTCTTATGTTTTCCTGCACGTATACGCACACTGCTTTCCTGTGTACACTTTGACACATCCATTACTCACATCACAGCATCACATCCACATTCAGACTTAGAAACTTAATGGAAAACCAAAAAAACAACAAAAAGGTTCAGGTGCTACAACATACAGGCCTTTGAGGCTGTTACAATACAGATATTTAAGCCTTTTATGAAACTGTATGGCTGCTGTGTTGACATTAATGATGTCTACATGACTTCGAAACCATTGTGTGTAGTTCTGTACTGCAGTTTTTTGTTACATATTAGCTGAATAATAGACAGTTATTGGCTACGTCTGTAGGCTGATATCAGCCCGTGTAACGGCCTCACCCACTTTATGAGGCTATCATTACTGCAGGTAAATGGGCATGCCATGTATATGTAGTTTTCCACGGCCTCTGCAGTAGGCCCTGAACAAGTGTGCTGGCCTGTGACTATTTTTATAGTATTTGTTTAGCAAAAAGTAGCTCCAGTGAAAATAAGGTAAAGTATATCAGTAGTTCAGGAAAGCGACTGTATACATTTATCTACGCGTGAAACCCTTCTAATGATTTGATTGAAAATCTGGTAATACTTAAATTCATTCTGAACACATGATTACTTGTCAGATGTCGAATGTTTTGCATTCACAGTTGTCAGTTTCAGCACAGGACATGATAACAGATAATTGTTTGGGTTGTTGTTATGGACATTTCTTTCTTTTCCTTCCTGTTTGGCTCTTGTCGAAGCCAGGAATTGGCTGGCTATGAAGATGTTTCACACTCTTGGATGCCACCAGCTATAAATGTCCATGTGTATAAAGTGCTCAGGGGTTTATGTAACTGCTAATAGGGCCATTGATTATACTGGAGCCTAGACTAGTGAGAACTGGACAGCCAGAGTTGGAAAGAGGGCTTTTTGTTATGGGGGAAGGTATTGTTGAAGAAAGCCAGAGGCCCGAGTCATGGTTATCTCCTCTTTTAGGCTTGAATTACCATCAGTCTGTGCAGACAAACCTCTCACTCTTCTGCCTTTATGTAACTGCTCATCTCCTGCCACCAGACCATACTACACAACTTACTGTCACATGGAGCGAGCTGTGGTGTTACCCCTGCATAAAAAAACTAACAACTTTTGTTTAATTCTGCAGTTAGATGCAAAATTTCAGGACAAATGCATCTAACTTGTTGCTCCAGTTATAAAAGCTCAAGGTTAAGGTTTGGAAGGGTTTTGCATTGTATTGTTAATCTTTGCATAACTTTCTGTTTATAAAACTTAGAGAATTTATCCTTTCCTAAACCACAGTCCAGTTACATCAGACCCAGTCTCTTCTTTGTCTCTTCTGGATTTTTCCAGAACTTTTTTTTGGCTGTGGAGCACAGACCTGGCTTTAATTCAGCGTTAAGCTCTGTCCTCTGAACGACACTTTCCATTATTATGGCCCTGTGCGCTGGCTGAGTAAACACATCCACACGAGTTGTTTTCTGTGTCTTTGTGTGTGATGTCATCAGCTCACAGCACTGTTAGTTCAAAACAGTATTTTTTTAAGAGAAAGAAAAATCCTTACTGTTAAACTCGTGTTTTTATTTTTTGATTAAAAATGTAAAAAAGGACAATACAGATACATTTTACCAAGTTAGAGTAACAGCGGAGGTAATCAGACTTGAGCTTTAAGTGTCACCATAACAGGCGGTGTGGTTTATACCATCACAGTTGTTTTAGAGATAGTATAATATTTTTATATATTATATTCTCTGAAAGCGCATTTGAAACCTATACATTTTGCTGTTTAACTTAAAATATCTAATCACTTGGCAGCACTTCATTGCATTTTAGGGAGATAACCTGCTGAACTACAAAATGAGAACCAGAATAGAGAAGAATGGTAATTTAAGTTCATACAGGCTTACCAAAATTGGACAATAGAAGACTGCAAAAATAGCGTCTGGTCTGATGGGTCTCAATTTCTGCTGTGACATTTAGATGTTGAGGTTAGAATTTGGCGTAAACAACATGAAAGCATGGATCCATCCTGCCCTTTCAGTGGTACAGGGTGACTGTGTAATTGCATGGGGGATATTTGCTAGTCACACTTTCAGTACCAGTTGAGCATAAACCACACAGCCTACCTGAGTAGGCTCAATTTAATAGAGCGCCTTTGGGATGTGAAGGCAGAGGGGGGTCCAGTGGCATACTGCACCTAATAAAGTGGCCGATGAATGTATGTTGATGACTTTATTACAGTGGTGGTGAGTTTCCTGCTGGTTTTGGCTAAAAACCAGTTAGAGGATGTCACAAATCAATCTATGTAGGAAAATCACTGATGTATCATAGTAGACTGAAGGTGTGTCATTGACTGGAAACGCATGCTTATTCTTTACTGACTTTAAACATCACCAGTTCAGCAGGTTTTTCCCCTTTTCTATATCTCTGCAATGCAGTTCTTTGTTATTTTTTTAACGTGAGTAATTGTACTGGGTCTAAATAAAACTTATTAATTCACATTCATTTCCAACTTTGCTCTTCAATGCACCATCCAGATGTCTCTTAGTGAACCTGATATATGCATATTAATCTTAACTCCTTAGTGGTAACCTAAAAAGTATTCGAACAAGTCAAAATAATATATAAATTATGTTTAATCTGACATCAAAATGTTAAGGATAAAGTTAAGGCTAAATATTCACCAATATGCAAAAGATGTATAATCTAAAATGAAGACAAAACTGTGTTTTGACACAAAATGGAATAAAATATTCTCTCTATTAGCTTTTGTGAGTTTCCTCTGAGTTTCAGTCAGCTTTGCTTTCAGTTTTTTCCCCCCAAAAAGCGATCCCATTGGTGCTTTATGGGATTTAGGTCAGGACTATGGGAAGGGGCATTTTAGAGCAAACTGGACTCATAATCATGAGTCCAGTTTGCTGCTGGTCTTCATTGCTCTGCTTGTGTTCCTTCTGTTATAAGTCAAGACCTCTGTTTTTGAACATTTTGACAATATACTGTGAAAAGTGGAAGATTAGGTTATTTTCTGGTCTGGTGAACAGAGTGGCCTTATTTTATAACACTATTTATTGCTTGATTCCTGAGCTCAGTGGGTTGTTTTTGCCCGTTTGTGGAGTTGTTTTTAATTAAATCCAGGGCACTTGTGGATGGAGATGGACAGAGTTAGTTGAAAAATCTGAACTTTTCCAAAAGAATTTTAATTTAAGAAGTAATGTTGTGCTTTTTACTTTAACAACCTGATTCATTAATTATTTACTTTTGGTGCCATTTTAATGTATTGTAAAGACATAATCCTTCTATTACTGTCTCAGTTAATGTGTAGCTACTAGTAATTAATTTCTGTCAATGTAAATAACACCTAAAGTGAGCCACAGCTGTTCTTTCTGTCCCCTAATTTTAGCCAGCTAATGTGGTGCTAATGAG
The DNA here is from genome assembly GCF_057382275.1 of Copadichromis virginalis. Taxonomy (NCBI): domain Eukaryota; kingdom Metazoa; phylum Chordata; class Actinopteri; order Cichliformes; family Cichlidae; genus Copadichromis; species Copadichromis virginalis. Next base: position 21,641,047 of record NC_140637.1, on the reverse strand, counting down.
GTATAGCTGCCTCTGAGGCTAGCGTCTCTATTTATTTCTGTTCCGGTGTCAGTCACTTGTCATGGCATGAGTGCACCACCACCTGTGATTTGTGTCATTGAAACTTTGCTATTTGTTGCATGTTGTTAATCCCACCAAAGTTTATGCTGAGTCACTGTGAAAGCTTGATCATTTCTGGATAGCCAAGAGTCGCTGAAGGCCATATTTGCCGTGCGAGAGAATTTGACTTCAGGCTGGTATGACACTGACAGTAGAGCAAAAAAATGTGTGCCATTTAATCACAACTGATGGGAAAACACCTGTCAGAAGTTCCAGTCATGGATTCCCCGAACAACTAAAGGGTTACGGTTAAGACGCCTCTAAGAAAATGTATCTGTACTTGTGCTCCCTGTAGTCTTGTTTTTAGAGGTTTTTACAAAGTGAGGATTCACCCATCTTTAAATTATTACTTTTTAAAGTTTGTTACTATTTGAAAAACTGCCAGGCTCAACTACTTAACTGGTAACTGGTAGTTAGCTGGTTAACATTTTACCCTAGTTAAAACTAGATTAACTGACAACACTACAGCAAACATTATTTGGTATTAGTAATCCAGATTTTTTAGCAAATCATTGTAAACTACTAAAGTAAGTTAATGCTAAGCCTTTGAGTGGGAGACCCCATTTCTTTGGGTAAAAGTTAAAGAGACGGTCAAAAGTATATACTGTTTGTCTGAATGGGAATTGTTGCCAGTAAAGGGAAAATATTATTATTCGTGGCTCTACAGATGTGCAGATATAGTTTAACCTATTTTTTCTATATTTACATTTTCCAATGTAAAGCCTTGGCTCAAATTTGAAACCACAGATTCTGCCATGTGTCCCTTTTATTCAGTACTGGGGTCAAACATACACATCTCACAGCGAGTTGGACTTGTTCTTATATAAGCACTCTTCTCCCTAATTCCTACCCGCTCTCTTCCGGTCCCCAAACCTCTCCTGCTTTCCCATTAAACCCTGTATTCGCGCTCCTGTTGCCCTGCTCCTCCTGTCGGCTTGGGCACAGAAGTCTTCAGTTGCCCTCGTCCTGCCATACCACTCCACACCATTCCCCCTACACCCACTACTTCCAGTGCTTTTTCTTTCTTTTTTTCTACCTAATTGTACACCACAGTTTCATCATGACGCGAAAGACTCTGAGGCTCATAAAAAGGTGTTTGTAGTATATTTGGATGCCAATTTGTGCTTTAATGCAGTGAAAATGATCAACCTGAACGCAAAATTACAACTGTGTGCCGTCTCAGTTCTTCTGGACTGTTTACTAACAAACACTGTTTTGCACTCTAATTATGGCCATCCTCTCTATAAATTACCAATACTCCACTGTTTTGTAGCACAGGGACCCAATTATAGGCTTATATTTTTTGAATTGCAGCCTTGCGATGATCATACAACTGTATAATGTCAGTCCTTTCTTGTTGTTTGATTTCTCCAACTTAAACTAGAATTATCCACGCATTAGTGCTTTTCTGCTGGACAGTTATTTTGTTCAGTGTGGGTTTTTTTCTTTTCTTTTTTGATCAGTAGAAGCATCTAGTCCAGTCTGTTACAGCGTGATCACTCAGTAAACTGATTGGCTGAGACAATCAAACTGTGATAATTAAAAGGAGGGAATGGAAAAGTTCTCTCTCCTTTTTTCTGCCTGAACTAGCTAATGTTTTGGAGCTGAACTGGCCTAGAAACTCAAACAGAAGAAAAGCCCCCCTCCCTCCCTTCATGAGGCTTTCTCACAACCCCTCTCTCTTTTGCGCCTTCTCTCACTCCGTCTCCCTCTCACTGACAGCTCCTGGTGGGATCTTTTTTTCTTCTGTGCTCCTTTTGCTCCCCTCACATCCGTTCTCTGGGTCTCTGCCTCTCTGCCGCTCTTTCCCCCCGTCTGCGGATTTTATGCCCGATGGATGCTTTGAACGCTTAACTTCGCAGTAAACTCTCCCTGCTTTTATCCCAGGCTACATCCAGCGCAGCGAGCCTTCGTATGATTAACATTCTCTGTACTGTCACCCACCCCCAAACATGCGTTAGATGGGCTCATTGGTCCAGAGGAGTCTTTCTTCTTCCACTAATGTACGCTCTCTGTGGGAGTCGTGCCTGTCGAAGTGCATTGGCTCTGCACAGGCTCTCTGTCTGAAGCGTGTGTTTGAACTCAAACTTCGTCCATGGGCTTTGAGGAGCAGCAGCCCTGTGAACCAGCAGCAGAACATAATGTAGACTCTGCAGCTATCAGTAGTCATGGTACATTGCTGGAGTGACTGTGCATTTTATGGATTCTGGATATTCAATCAAGCCAGCAGTAATTCCTTGTCCAGTGGGGTCTTTGCAACTGTGGACTTTGAGTGAAGTGGACTTTGTTTGGAAGAAGTGTCCTGACTGATGTGTGCTGTGCCAGACCCAGGCTCCTCTCCTTTTCTTTCACTGTATTTTTTTCCCCGAGAGACACACAAACAAATAGAGAGACCAAACAAATATTCCACTCCAAGCTGCACGCATGCGTGTCCCACTCATGGAGGTCATCCTTAACCTGGTAACTGCTGACACCTCTCCACTTCCTACCCCCAACACCACAGTGAGTCTCCACATGTGTATATAGTGTGTGAGGTTGTTTGTTATGTTTGTAAAGACTGTTTACAGTCTTGTAAAGGTGTTTATAGCGATATGGTGCTTGCTTACATATCAGTTAAAGTAGGAGTGCTGTGTGCACTGTGTCTGTAATAAATAAAACACAGATGTCTTGCTCGAAAAAAGGATTTTATCCTGAAGTGTTTTTGCAGTAGTGAAAATACTTTTTTTTTTTTTTTTTTTTTGCACTCTCCTTTCCTTAGTGTGTGCACTGATAGGCTTTGGCTGTATTATAGTGATTAGTAATGAAACTTTGTGGATTCAGCCATTCACGAGTACATGTGTTGAGTAAACTGCCCCTTGTTCAGCATCACATGGAGTTTAGTAATTTTCCATATCCTGTGAATGGAGTTCATTGTTGCCACGTTGGATACACTTAAAGGAAACAACAAGTGGATTTTCATCAAATCATCAATTTCAACTGAAATCACAAGATGGTGATGCAGGGGAGCAGAAAGTAGGGTTGGGGTTAAATGTGGCACATAGTAGTCCAATGCACAAATGTTTTATATTAAAATGACAATAAATAAATATTAAATGCAGCACCAGACTTTTTGGGCCCGTGAACGTTCCACTAAAGGCCTATTTCACACATAACCTACCGCAACTAACTAAGTGTTTGACCGTGTGTTTGCACACAGTGTCAAATGCTCAAACGCTCGTAAATTCAGATCTGTTAATAAAAGATCACTCAGTACTGTTAAGCTGTTACTTTGATGACTGTGTTCACTCTCTGATATCTACGCTGTACGGTTAAAGATCAGATCAACTAATCAGCAGTGTGAAGTTCAGACAGTCATGGATGACCGGCTTTGATGCAGGGTGTTTAATAAAGTCACAGAGATACGAGTCATATAAATGGAGAGGCGACAGCTGTGTAGTGCAAAATGAACAGAGCTGAAAGGGATAGCTAAAAATCCTCCCTCTTACAATAGTTCTCATCCTTCATGGATATTGGACTCTGTAGATAACATACTCAACTTACTGATATGACTTGAATTATAAGGGAGGCACCTTTTCCACACTTCAGGGAATATTATAATAGGGGGGGGTGTGGATCAGAGCAGATTTCTCAGAAACATGGAGTTGCAACGTCCTCGGAGTATCACTCTTGCATCTTGCCATTTGAAACTGCTGCTTCTCAAGAAACACAAACTAACAACACAGGAAGCCCACAGCTAGAATGCGGGGCTTAATGAATAACAAGGTACTGTACTTTTCACACTTTCACACACACACAAATAATGAAAACCTGAACTTGACAGCAAGAAACATAGAGCGTGGTATGGTCACTTAGGTGTTTCTTGCAAAAAGTACAACAGTGAGCTGTGCCGTGGTTGCGTTGCATTGTAATGTTTATATAAAATACCGTAAGTCTGTTGTATAAGCTATGACTCTCAAACATAACAAATGGGAAGATAATTTTGTTTCATTCTGAAACATTTACTATGACAAACATACATATTTAAACAGCAAGCTACAGTCAGGGTCAGTGTGGAGTTTTAAATTCCTCTGGCCTTGATCTGGTTAGGGTGTAGATATCATCAGCATGCGACAAGATCCTAAGACTGTGTCTATTTCCACTGTTTGTCCTCGAGAACATCCTGACTCTAGCTGTCCTCGATCTCACCTGAGTTAACTCACAAAACAACAAACACATTAAACTCAACTCAGAGGAGACAGACGGAGCGCCTGAGGTATCTGGTGTAGAAAGAAAGGAGAAGTGAAACATTTTGATCACAAAAAATAGGAAAGAGACGTATGACAGTCTAATTTCTGCTCGGTGACCTACATTGAACAAAATGGATTTTGGGGGCATGTGTCCTCTGCAGTTCAGAGAGAGTGAGATGGGTAGTACAAGATGTTCTTGTTGCATGTGTCTAATTATATGTGATGCACATCTAACACCATTAGCTTGGTAAATTCTTGCCTAAATGCCTATTTGTGTGAGGTTTACTTCGCAGGTCTCGGTGTTTAGGTTTAGCTCGGCTTTTCCCAGGCCTGTGGTCGATCCATGCTAAGTCAGTGGTGGCCTTTCATGGCTCTAACAAGCTTTACTGGATCCGAGGCTGTTACACACACCAACCTGTGGCCCCGGTTTGGGACATAGGTAGAGTAGGTTTTCTCTGAAGTATGTGTGTGTGTGTGTGCAAGGAGCTGAAGGGCAGGGGACAAGTCCATACAAACCCTTTGTTTGTCATTTTAACTGATAAAGTCTAATCACAGGGGGGTGCACACCACCCTGCTCCCCAAATTACCAACACACACACACAAAACGTCCCTAATTAGGCTGCACAGACTCCAGTGGTGCAGTGCGTGTCACTTCTTGCTTCAGTGGCTCAGCACATCGACATGTTTGGCTATGTTAATTGAGGGAAATTAGCCTGATCCTTCAGCTCATGATCTTTAATTTGTTGCATGATTAGTCACACTAAAAGTCAGACATTTGAAGATGACACTGATCGTACAGGCAATGCTGATTTGTTTAGTAACTGAAAGCCAGGGATGAAGCATTGCTTTGCTATTTGTGTGGTAACATTAGATCATATCTTGCAATGGCCAGTCTTTAGAGCCGGGAAGGCGCACAGCTGATCATTACTGCTTGAACTGGTTTCTTCGCTTTACCTAACAGAAGAAATGCGCTGATAGTAATTTGGGGTTTTTGTTTTTTTTTTTTTTGGATCAGCACGTTGGTTTGGTGCCAGTGTGTACAGGTCACTAGGGCTTCTTATCACAATGTCTAAAATCTATCTGTGCTGCACTGCAGGGTCCTCCAGTACAAAGTATACTGCTTACTTGTCCTTTGCTCTCTTTATCTTTAGTAACTGGGCAGACATTTGATTATGCAGTTATTGTGTCACCTGGAAGAAAAAGGGGAAAACCAAATCAAGCGTGTGTGCTTCATTCATGCTCGCCCTTATAAGGTTATCAATACTGCTTTGTAACAGACCAGGTGCTCCTCTGAAACCTGTTCATTCGCTCTGTGCTTGCTCAGCAGGCTATTCCACTTCTCCAGCTCACTCGATCACCTTGGCTTGCTGTCAGGAAGCTTTAATAGTGATTAGACTTACTGTACGTACACAATGTGCCAGTTAAATGGACTCATAGATGTGTGTCTTTTTCTGATTAATGTTGCCACATAGTCATCAATACAATACACATCACCTTGATTTTAAATTCACTTGGTGAACAAGTTTAAATTGTTTTCTTGCTGGTAATTCTGACGAGTACTCAGAGGAATGTGCCCTGGGATGTGTGCGTGTGCGCGTGCTGTTGTAAAGAGATGTCTAACTAGTTTTTCTTCCCATTAAGTACTCCTCTATGACAGACAGTCCCAACTCTTAGTTTTTCCTGCACAGCCTCTTAAATTTCTGATCTCAAATATTTTTTACCCATTTCTGTCATTTGCAGCTGTCCACATGGAAAAGTCAAATTCCTTCTAGAAAAAGGTTTTTAGTCAGATGAGACAAAGATTGAGCTATTTAGTCACAGTGACAAGAGGCATGTTTGGAGGAGTAAAGATGAGGTTTTCAGACCTAAGAACACTTCCAAGCTCCTTAGACTACGATGACCTGGTTGACTGAGAACCTTCACAGACACATGGTGGTGGTGGTAGCATCAAGCTCTGAGGCTATTTTGCTGTCAGTGGTACCGGTACACATCACATCTTGAATGGTCTCCCAAAAGCCCCGACTTTGGGGCCAGGAAACCAACAAATTTAAATGAATCATTTCTGCTAAGAGTGGTCAAATATCCAGCTAAAAGGTTATTAATGACTACAAAAGGTGTCTGGTTGAGATGTACTTCCAAAGGATTTATAAACAAATATTAATGGGCATGTACATTTACTTTTGATCCTGTGTGTATATGTTTGACCTTGTGTAGATTAGGAAAAAAACAGAAATAATTATAAATAATTCTTGTTTTCTAAATCGATTAAAGATGTATGCTGTACAATCATTCCACCCTGGAAAAAGAACAGTTTAAAGAAATAATTAAAAGCCCAAAATTACTTTGACACTCATGCCCACAATGAGTGTATGTAAACGTTTTATCACAACTTTAGTGTGACCAACACTAAATTGTACTTACACACAGAGTAAATTATAACAGTTTCTTCCTGAGTAGGAAAAAAAATATGTAAAATCTGCACAGCGAATACTAACAAGAGTTTTAAAATGAATATAGTGGAAGCAAAACAACTGAGGTATCATGAAGCTGAAATTCTCGAAAACTCGTTTTAACAGTACTTGAGTAAAAAAATAGGTTAGAAAGTTACTACTTAATCGGCAACAACAAAGAACTGAACCAGATCAGTTGTTTCAAATAATCACAGACAAAGCTTTTGTGGCTTGATCTATTGTGAGGCTCCCAACTGTGTTTATTTTTGCAAATTCAGTCACGCGGTATAAGAAAAGGTCCCAGGTAATGCACTGCGCTCTCTTTGAAAGCTGCCAGAGGGATGATGTCATCTTTCTCAGAAAAGGGAGTGGAGAAGGGGGCGGAGCTTCAGGCGCTGCCAAGTACACTTGAGTTTCAGGTGTGCTTCAACTTTCACAACAAGTCGCCGGTAGAGCTGGAGCAGCTGGAGCTTACAGAGCGAAACTTCACTGAGTCGTTGTGGGGTTTTTATACAATTAAACTTTAACGAAATTTGAGCAGAACAGATGAAAAAGCACAGCTCGCTTTCACTGTGTGGACAATGCACTGGGAAAAAATCCTTCGTTTGACCAACGGAAAGGTGAGCGCCGCTTTTTTGCGCATGTTTTATTCGCTTTACTTTTTTTATTATTAAAGATAGTTTTTTTTTTTCGGTGCTCCTTTTGGATTCTTGTTCAATGTTTACGAGGAAAGTGATTAATCGGGAGCTTTAGTTTCTCCCGGATGCGTTGTACTTTGCGTTGTTGACAATTGCATCTGTCATCCATTAGTCATGCCGCTCAGAATACAGGTGAGCCTCCGGTGTTTTGGTTTCTACCGGTTATGGTGTGGCAGTATGGGGGATTTGAGTAGTAAATACTCGGATGAATAACCAGTGCGTGTAAATCCCTTATGTGTGTGTGTGTGTGTGTGTAAGTTTGCTGTGCTTCCTGAGCCCCCATGGTGTGATGTGAGGTCCAGATGATTATTTTGTGTGAATACTAAGTGATGAGAAGAATATTTTCATCAGTCTCTCCCAAAGGTTTGGCAATGTTCTTCCCCTGAGGTGTTTGAGGAAATGAATCACACCAGCGACCTGTGATTGAAGGTGTTAGATTCATCATTGTCTCAGATAGGGTGGTCTAGTTTTAGAAAAATTGAGGAAACACAATTTAGATGGTGTTTGGATTTTGCGCGGATGTTTCGTGGTCTGTTAATAAAATCGGGTCATTTTGAAAAACAAAGAAGAAAAATCTGTGAAATTGCTTTAAACCCAAATCTAATATCCTGCTAGTCCTGTTTTGTTTTGGGGTTTTTTGGCTTCCAGAACAACGAAATCAGAGTCCAGGTTTTTCGAGTTGAGTTTTGTGTGGATGTGCTGAAAATGACAAAAGTTATTTTTCCTTAACTTTCATTTCTTTGCAAGTCCATGAATAAAAAAACCGCTTACTTGGCATCTTCCTCTTTAGTTAAACTGACCGCAAGTGACCTGTTCAACCCACTCAATTAGCCTCGTTCCAGTCTGCATGCTACAAAAATGCAGAAGTTTCCTTTTTTTTTTTTTTAACATGTCAGCAAAATGACCAAAAACTCATATATTGCAATTCATCCTTTTTCCTCCCTGCCTCACTCCCTTTTTTGTTTTCCTCGCAAATCCTTTGATTTCTTCCCTCACCCTTCACGTACTTGAATCTGTCTTTTTTTCCTCTTTCATCGCTTCAGATCGACCGGCTGGAAGTAAGTGGCCTGGGCCAGGCACCCCTGTCTGTTTCATGTGGGGCAGACAGTTCGTTCCAGGGGGGTGAGGATATCACCCCAGACCCTCACCGCACCAAGCAGGCCATCGCCCAGCTGCAACAGAAAATCCTCAAGCTCACAGAGCAGATTAAGATCGAGCAGACAGCCAGGGATGACAATGTTGCAGAGTACCTCAAACTGGCCAACAACGCCGACAAACAGCAGAGCACACGCATCAAACAGGTGAAACGAGGAATTCTTGTTAGATTTTTTGTATTAAAGCCAGCACCTCATTGCCTTGTGCTTTTAGTAGGCTGGTGAGATTAGATCACAATTAGTGCATAAACACCAAACCTGTTTGATCAGTTTGTTTTACCTTGGCTTTTCCTCAGAGGCAGGGAGGGAACTTTCTAAATATATTTAAGTGGATAATTGCGGACTGATTTGCATTTCACTGACTAATAAATTCCTGTCCTGTGGCTGTCAGGTTTTTGAGAAAAAGAACCAGAAGTCAGCACAGACCATCCAGCAGCTGCAAAGGAAACTGGAGCACTACCACCGGAGGCTGCGAGAAGCGGAACACAACGGTATCCCACGCCAGCCCAAGGATGTTCTGCGGGACATGCAGCAGGGCCTGAAGGATGTCGGAGCCAAAGTCACAGGCTTCAGTGAGGGCGTGGTGGATAGTGTTAAGGGTGGCCTCTCCAGCTTCTCACAGGCTACCCACTCTGCTGCTGGTGCAGTCGTCTCCAAACCACGAGAGATCGCCTCCCTTATTCGCAACAAATTCGGGAGCGCTGATAACATCACTTCACTTAAAGACTCTCTGGATGACCCTTCAGTAGAAGAGGGTGTGACAAGTACTGGAGGACGTTCCCTGGGAAGCACTGGGCATCACTTCCAGTCCAGTCCGAAGTATGGTAGCGAGGATGACTGCTCTAGTGCTACATCAGGCTCAGTGGGGGCTAATAGCACAACAGGGGCCCCTGGGGGTCCCCCCAGTTCCAAGGGAAACACACTGGAGAGGAGCCAGAGTTCCAGCTTTGACATGCTGCTGCAGGAGGTGCAGGAGTTGAGAGATGGCCAGGCAAGGCTAGAGGAGAGCCTGGAAGGTTTGAAGAGCCACTATCAAAGAGACTACACAGTTGTTATGCAAGCACTGCAGGAAGAACGCTTCAGGTAAAGAGAAAAAGAACTAGAACTTGCCAGAATGTTTGTACCATACATGCCTGAGTGTGTAACGAGAAATCCCCGCGAATGTCAACAGTGCGTAATCAGGAATAACCTGCTATAGTTAGAAACACTTCTCTGGAACCATCTTAGTTATGCATATTGCTATTCATCATCGCAAGGTACACTTGGCCTGCTTGTGCATTAGAGAGATTTTACCAATATTAGCAGCATTAGCTCACAGTAGATAAGAAACCTTTTACCTACAGTTCATCAACATTAACATCAGAACAGCTCAAATTCTTTTATACTCATTCTCAAAGCAGCAGTTGGCATGTAAGCCGAGAACAGCACAAAAGTGCATGAGCTTTAAAGCACAGGGCACAAGGACTGAGAACAGATCTAATGATCAGCTTGAATAGAAAAAGAAACATGTGCATTTTTCTTCCTAAAATGTCCAAGTTCAGAGTGATCTGTTTGACCTCTTAGATTAAAATTGCCAACAGAGACAAATGGCATCTAAGGAGCTATTTTCACCCTTCCCAGGGGAGGGAGTACTCCATCCAGAAACCAGTAATGCTGCTAAAAACTCCTCAGGAGCTGAATCCACCCATAACATATCTGCAGTTATTTCATAGCGGACATTTGTTAAGGAATCATTTCTAAACATTAAAAAAAGACAGGTAAAACTTATAAATCATGTGTCATCGCCCTACTTAGAGACTTTTTGCTGGATTTTATACCAACCTGTTAAAAGATCTTAAAAATAAGAAACAGTCAAGTTGACTCATGTCTATTCTAAGTTTGCTGTCCATCCAGCTTTATGTGCCTGCCAAAATAAACAACAGTATAGATTCATCGCCTCTTGTTGGGCACACATTCCATTGGCCAGTCTAATACTGCCGAGTCTCTTGTGATAGGCTAGTTGAATCAGCAGATGAGCAAGCATATCCTAATCTTGTCAGGGCGGGTCATCAGCTCAGTCAGGTGCCATGTGGCCAGATGCCCTCAGGGTCTATTCCTACTAATTCCTGCGTGCGTTTCTTTGTCTAAGCTAATTATGCCACAGACTCTCACATGTGTTCGTGTGTGCTTCTTTTACTTACGCATGCGTTCAGGTGTGAACGTCTGGAGGAGCAGCTCAACGATCTCACAGAACTTCACCAGAATGAGATCCTCAACCTTAAACAGGAGCTGGCCAGCATGGAGGAGAAGATCGCCTACCAGTCCTACGAAAGAGCCAGAGACATCCAGGTTTGTAGTTCAAGATAATGTCAGCAAGCACCAGCACCCATTTTTATCATGATAAGCAGTTTCATTTTCATTAACAGATATGCATGAGGAATGGTAGTGATTACACCAAAGTAATGATAGATAACAAAGCACTGCAAAACAACTGATAAATGCACACCAGTGACAACATCTCTCACTGTCACACAGATTTGTCTGAAGAGGCTTTTTAATTTGTCTATTAGAGAACCAAACTCTCTGCAAAAAACAATAAAACAAGGAGGAAAAATGTGAAACAAATGTAAAAGCAATGTAAATATAAAAAAAAGAGACCTAAATAAATTAAGGTGGGAGAAGGTAGATTGTAAACATGAAAAATGTCACTGTGTTGACAGTCGCTATTACAGTTATTAAAGGGCAGATGTCATTGTCACTGGAAGTTAAAAATGTTATCTTATCTGGTGACATTATGAGTTCATAGAGAAATGTGAGACAGGTTGTAGTGTATAGGTGTTTTGTTTTTTTTTCATCGCAGTGCTTTTGTTTCACAACCATTTTTGTTATTAATGCCTCCATCATCGGCAAGTGACATGCCAGATTAATTTTATCAGAGGCCCTCGTGTGATTTTTAAAAATCAGCCGCCACGCCTGTTTTTTGTGCAATACATTCGGCCCAGACAGGCAAAGTCTGAGTTTTATTGGAACAGCTGCAATCGGCAGCTACAGACCTGATTTCACTAAATCAGGCTGCCAATAATAAATGTTGAACAAAAAAATGTTCTGGCACACCTTTCTGATAGATTTAAACCTGTTTGTTCTATGACTGGGTCACCACACTGTGTACTGACACCAGCCCAAGTAAATTTGAATCTAAAATGCTGTCCAAAATGTAATTAGCTGAATTCCCCTAAATAGCAATTCACACTGAAATTATATTATTACAGGACCTCTGTGTGTGGCACAATACAGTAGATCATTTTTGGTGGATTTTTTTTTTTTCGCTTTGAAATGACGAACATGACAAAATCATACCAGACTGAGATCACAGAAGGCCGCTGCAATTATTACATATTAATAGGGGTCCACTGTTATGTTAGTCCTGTGTGAATTGGGCTTTAAGAGTGTCAGCAGCTGCAGCAGAGTAATTACATTTTAGAATGCATTGAGCCTTATTATTACTGTTGCAGCACTGCATTTTATTCTGACCACTTATGGCTTGCACGCTTGACCTCCCAACGCTAAAATGGGCCTGTGTTGAAATAATGGAAGTGGCTGGCCACTCAACCTTCCTGTCTTAAGCACTAGTAAGCTAAAGAAAGCTGGTCAGACGAGACCTTATTGTGTCAGTTTTAAGTTAAACTGAAGTTTTGAGTCGTGCACAAACCCTCCATCAGTTAACTGCCTTATCTAAATGTCTGTGTTGACTCTGTACACAAGGAGATGAGTTCAAGGCCCTGGTCTGTCCATCAGCTTTGTTTTGGGGGGGGGGTTCAAAACATTAACTATCCCTTGAAAATGTCTCACATTACTTGCATCCTTTCCTCTTGTCCATAAAGGCTAAGGTGTGTGTGTTTTGTCCCTGCATAAAACTTTTTTCACGCCTCATATTGCTCATTACAGCATTCCCTTCCTACACAGCAGGGGGTGGTAGAGAGCCATGAAATGTACTGTCAACAGCTACTTCAAACTCTAACAGAACCAGCAGTTACTTTATTTATAAAACACCTTTCATTGAAACAGGAGCCTGAGGTGCTTCACAGATGACTGAAATTTCAGTAACAGGATGTAATAAATGCTGTAATAAAAGCAATAAAACTAGATTAAAATCTAGATCAAATAACTAAAAAAACCAACAAATTATCATTAAGTAAAATTGCATAAGCAATATAAGTACAATAAAGCTAAGCTAATAAAATAGGATTACTGAAAAAGCAGATATAGTTAAATGAAGGAAATGTCTGAAAATCTCTGATGGGTAACATGTATCGATAATGTGCAGGATATTTAAGTGTTTTTGGATAACTTATCAATTACAGTTACAAACAAACATGATTAAGAACACTTCACACTGGTCTAATGTGGATCACATGAGTCTATTTAAAATAATCAAAAGTATAAAAGGCTGCACTCAGGCAAGTGAGAAGTTTTTATGTTTTTGTTCAGTGTTTTTCCACACATGAGAACAAAGGAAAGGCAAAATCATATCTGACTTTAAATCACAGTAAAACGATCAGTGTCTTGCTATTGTGCTTTGGATTAGTTTATGTTTATGAAACTGGTGACTAAGCTAAATGGATTTCCTCTCGTCGTCCTCTACAGGAGGCTTTGGAGGCCTGTCAAACCAGGATCTCTAAGATGGAGCTGCAGCAGCAGCAACAGCAGGTCGTCCAGTTGGAGGGGTTGGAAAATGCCACAGCCCGGACCCTCCTGGGAAAACTTATCAATGTGCTGCTGGCCCTAATGGCTGTCCTTCTGGTCTTTGTTTCAACTGTAGCCAACTGTGTGGTCCCTTTGATGAAGACGCGCTCACGCTCGCTCTCCACCCTCCTCCTCATCCTCCTGCTGGCCTTCTTGTGGAGAAACTGGGACGCTCTCTCGGGGTATACGCACCGTGCGCTGCAGCCCCCGGGATGACCAGATTACATTCAGCACATGTTGCTTTGGTGACAACAAGAAATGTAACTGTAGCTGCAGTCTGCAGTCGGTTCAGCTGAGCACATTTGGAAGCGGCCTGGATAAAGAGCAAGAAGTGTGAAGAAGAGTGAAGAAGAGAACATTCACATTTAGGAAGGACAAGACTGTTTACATTTTTAAAACGAACTTTTGTGTTGTTATCCCTCACAGAATGCAGTATTGTACTGTTTTTACCCTTAGAGTTTAATCAATTATAATGTTATTTCTAATAATATTATTTTATTTTCAATGTTATTTTATTCAGTACCATGTAGCATTACACTCCTCTCACTCTACACAAAGGGGAGTTTAGTCAGGAAACTGGGCTGGAGAGCTGCCACAAAGGCCCAGTCTAATTGTAGAGACATGCAAATGTGAGAATGTGGTTGATTGCCTTTAGGAAGAGAACTCTTACTTAGCTGTGATTAGTAGTTTTGAACCATGGCTGAAAAACCTTCCTGGAAGTTTCGCCTTTCTTGCTGTGATGAAATTTGTTCAGATAGAACATTTTGAAGGAATGAGTGTCATGCAGACGTACAATTTCTAATGGCAAAGATCGCTTTTACTTTTTTAAAGTTAAAAAAGAATTGAAAATAGGGAAGATAATGAATGGCACAAAGACTAGAGGGGGAAGCTGAGATGGTGTGCCCACCATAAAAACAGCACATGAATACTACAGAGAACATCTGGCTGCTGTCTAGCATCTGCCATATTTGTAACTTGTATACAGTGCTGCACGTTGTCATGAAGAAAATTACTTCCAAAGCAGATTTACTTTTAAAAGCGATGATAAAGGGCTGTTGTCCAAGTAAAATTAGGTTGCCAGGACAATTGGCCTCCCACCCCACCATTATGATGTGATCAAGTTAAGAAAGAAGGGGAGACCACTGGTGCTTTTCCAGTTCTGTCTCAGAACCATCATGAATACTGCTGCTTCAAATCTACAGTGCAAGTCATCTCCACTGCCATGCCAGTCAAATGCACATTGCCTGTATGTGACTTTATACTACTGACACAGTTTCCCTGCGTGTTATCTTTTCTTTCTTTTTTTTTTTTTTTAAATGTACCACCGTATCGCTATGTCAAGGTGTTATCACCCAGTGCCAAACTGAAGTTTGCCCAGGGATGCCTAAGCACCCAAAAGGTCCAAGCAGCTGTGGCTTCTTTCCATATATGTCATGAATGTCTTGCCAGATGCAACTTTTGTAAGGGGGAAAGTAATTCGCAATCTGAACATGACCTTGCCTCCAGATGCTCAGTAGTGTGTTTCTACACATTTTGCTTCCATGAGTAGAGCTTGGCATTCGGCCTCTCTTTTACTCTCACTTTCTAATCTAGTCAAGGACACTACAAGATGACCTAGCACGTTAACTAGTCTGCACTGTATTTAATGCCAAGAAGCTGATTTCCTAACAGACATTGTGATCATTTGAACTGTACAGCTGCACTTTAGCACACTGATAGACAGCATGTAGGTCAGGCCTTTGATAGAGACTACAAAGCTTGACACTCTCTGAGAAGTGAAGCGCTGATGCAGGTTGAAACTGCTGACATGCTTTTCTACAGGAAATTAAAAAAAAACCAAGGAAATTCAGTGCATTTTTGTCAAAATGTGAGTAAACTTGTTTCCTCTCAAGTTGAACCGCAGTAGGCAGATTTATTGATCTGTCAGTGATGTGTAATCAAAGGTACAATAGACAAGTTGGGAGTGAGCTGACCTTTGACTTTAGTTTGTCCTTGCAGCAGCACCTCTGATCTTGGGTTGTGTGCTAAACCACTTCAGTGCCTTCTGATGTCCTTTTTTAAGTGTGGAATAAATAAAGTGCATTCCTGACTAATTTATGCACATTCCGTATTTCTTCAAAAGACATGTTTCCTTTTTGTTTATTTATTTTCTTGTGTGTCTGATGCTTCTTCGCAGTGTTGTAGTGGAAAGTGTGCTTTTAAAGTCATCTTGCAGATGCTTTTCCTGACCGCTAGATGGAGCTCGTTTACCTGGAAAAGCCTTGACGTTCCTTCAGTATGAAAGCCGTGCTCAGTTTGTGTGAATGGTGTGCTCTGAGGGTGGGGAGAAGAGGTGTGACTCCTTATCAGGAAGGAAACAGGTTCTGAGGAGGGGGTCTTAAATGCCAAAAGTTAGCTTGTGCAGCAACAGATATTGTTTTTATTACAAACGAGAGATCGGGTGTACCCCCACTTTATATCACTGTAATGCACCCACACATGGAGCCTAATTCGGTTCAGTGTCGTTTTCTTGATTGAGCTGCACCAAACCGCAGCGGTCACGCCTCACTATGGATATTTGATGCTGACAGTTCTGCCCCAGACTGCGCCTTGTCCCTGCATCCCTGCCAGACCTCATTGTAGCCGCTGGCTCCCTACTCCCTGACGAAAGTCTGCACTTACATGCACGCGCACTGTGTCGACACTATTTGGCTCATTCATTGTGCTCTGCACTTGGGGGGTCATTATATTGCACTTTATCGGAGCACTTTGCTCCTTTTCTACACTGCCAGATTTGATGCGCATGGCTGTGCGCCAAGGTAAACACGGAGCGCACTTATCTACCCAACTGAAAGCTGCAAGTAGAGATTGGGGGTTGGGGTGGGAGGGTGTGGAGAGAGAGTGGGTTTGTCCCCCAGAGGAGTACGCAGTAAATAGGCACAAGCGATTGCTCGCGATTTAGCATCAACTTTAATTATTTCATGTATTCAGAGATAACACTTTTCTCGGGCTCCCCTGCAAACTGATTTATGCAGCGTCTGAGTCACTTGTTGTCTTTCCTCGACTAGGAGTCATTCATTTCTATTCAGAGATGTGAGCATATGCACACTCCGTCGAGAAAGCAAAAAAAAAAAGGGGGGGGGGGGATGCTAACCATATTCGTGCATTTTTGAGTGGGGGCACATGTGTTGTGCTTGAATATTTATGAGGTAAAACGTGCAAAAGCAGTGTTGGATAGATGTGAATGTCAAAAACCGGAAAGGTGTGCTGATGTGCCCATCTGGTAGCACTTTCACGGTCTTTACCGTGCCGTATGTGCCCAAAACGAAACCCTCCGGATCTGCAGAACTAATCTGAGAGCCGAGGGACCGGGAAGCACAGGAGGTGGGCTTGTGACCCGCCATTAACCCCAAGATGAGCGGAACCACGCACGGGTGGAGACTCATCAAGTGGCTCACCTTGAAAGGAAGATGATCATTATGACTTCATATGGCACGACTTCACATTATGTCTTAAATAATAGTTATTGTACCTGAGTGATTGAAAGGAATCAGGATTTAATCAACGAACGAAGATCAATCACAGCTGACTGGGCTGACAGAGCGCTTTGATGGGACGTTCCATTAAGAGGGAGGCAGTGCCATTTTTCAGGGTTAATGAGTTAACGCCCCATGCTCGCAGCAAAGTCCATCTTTACTAATATTTGTAATCGAAGAATGCTTTGCTTATAAATAAATATACGTATATATTTTTAAATAACCAGCGCTGAAACCTGACTCAAAATAAGTTTGTCCTTTGTGCGGCGATGTCCAGAAAATGCACAACACCAAATCAGTTGGAACTATTTATTCCCTGTTGTCTATTCTGTCAAGATGATTAAAATATCACCCAGGCGGTGTGGCTCAGTGTGCCCCAGGAGAGTGACTGCTGAGCTGCACGATAGGCAGAGAGGGACAGAGGAGGCAGCCTGAAAAGGAAGCACGACTCGCTTATCGCGTCACTGTGGGTTTAGGCGTTGAGCAGGAAACAGTCTTTCCTCTCGGGTTGTCGCAGTAGGAACAAACACACATTTTTGTCTTTGCTCAATGCACCCCTCGGCACAGAACACGCGGAAGCCGGTCAGAAGGAAAAATGCCTCCTTCGATAGAGATAGCCGTCCTGCTTCTCGGCGTCCTGGCTTTGGAGACGCGCCGGAGTGCCAGCGCGCTGCACATCCAACAGGCTTTCGCGTCTCCAAATCAGACCAATAACTTCGTGGTGGATCCAGTGTCCAGAAAAGTCTACCTGGCTACCGTTAACACAATTTACCAGCTCAATGGGACCTTGACAGCTGAAGTGGAGAAGAGGACTGGACCGGTGGAGGACAACCTGTTGTGCCATGCGCCACAGCTTCCCCAGGCTCCCTGCGAGCATCCCAAATCCCTCACTGACAATTACAACAAGCTCCTGAAACTGGACCGGGAGCAAGGGATCGTGGTTGCGTGCGGATCTGTGTATCAAGGCTTCTGTGAGCTCAGAAAAATGGATAATATTTCAGAAATAGCGGTGGAGTTCCCACCCCAGGGTGAGAAGACTGTTTTCCCCAGCATGCTGAACATCGCTGCCAATCACCCGAACGCATCCACCGTGGGGCTCATCTTCAAAAGCCACGGGGGAAACACCCGGCTTCTGGTTGGGGCGACATACACAGGGGCTGGAACTCAGTTTTTCCCCAAAAACCACAGCAAAGAAGATCTGCGTTTTGAAAACACCCCGGAGATCGCCATCCGCTCCTTGAACATCAAGGATTTATCCAGACTTTTCACCTATGACATTAACCCTTCCGAGGATAATGTATTCAAGATCAAACAAGAGGTTAAAACCAAAAATAAACTAAGCTTCGTACACGCGTTCATCCAGAAGACTTACTCATATATTGCCTTCAATAATGATGCGAAAATGGGCCACAAGGAGAGCCAGCCCAACAGCATCCTCGCGAGGATATGCCTGGACACCGAGAACCCCCGAAAATCCACCGGGCCAGAGAGCAGGAAGCTCACTGAATCCTACATCCAGATGCCTTTACAGTGTGGATTTAACGGGAACTTTTACAACCGGGTGTTGTCCGTGTACCCCACGGAGATCCACGCAGGTGATGGGAAAAGCCCCGAGCCATACTTGTTTGGAGTGTTTTCTAAGGGAGACAGAAAGTCTGCACTTTGCGCTTTCAAGTTTGGAGACATCGAGGAGGGGATACGGCAAGGCCGCAGGAACTGCTCAAACTCTCCCAGCAGCGACGTTCAGGTGCTGGACAGTGTGATACAGGGCTCCGGTTCAGCCTGCATCCAGAAGGGAAACCTTGTGGTAAGGGCTTTGTACACATTTAATTAGGCAATATAAAAATACTTAATTTATGTAATTATTTTGATCTGATTTTAAGCTGCCATGTTAATGAAATATATACATTCTGTCAAATAAAACGCACTCTAAAACTTAGCATAAGCTTTGCTGAAAACGAAACTTATTTTACAGATCAGTTTATCCATTTCTTGACATGAAAGTGAGGAAAAAAAATAAGTCAGCGTCACTGAGATATTTTCTGCATCATTATTTCATATGTTTTTATTTCTTTTCTCTTCGTTATACTGGGTGCCAAAACGTGCTCGTCCAATAAACCTGCTTGAGATTTATGAATCCTCTTGGCCATTACAGTTGTTCAGGCTGCAATAAGATTTACTCCCTCACGTCTGCTGCTACTCTCTGACAGTTTCCATTTATGCTTACGAACAATTATCCTCTTTAACCCTCAAACTGTTGACTCAAAGAAAGGATCTCCCATGTTAGGAGTAGAGGTGATAGCTGGAAAGACCCTCTAGAGTCACACTGAGGGTTGTGGGAAGGGTGAGACTAATCTCATATCCAGCAACTCTCCCCTTTTACCAAATGTGAGGATTGTAAGGGGTCAGTAGTTTACTATGTTTTCCAGTAAAACCCCAGACATTTTTATTTAGTGTGTGCTTCTGACTGAAGTTCAACTCTAAATTTAGCCCAATGTTTGACCGATAAATAGCTCCTCTGTTCCAAGCACGTGATCAAATATTATCACGTGTATTTTATTACAATCTTCCTACTCATACGTGTGTCCTCAAGGAAACTTTAGCATTGCAAAAGCGCTGTCTGATTCATGGTGCCTAACAATAACAAGCAATGAAAGCTTTCCACAGTTTCATAGGAATGCAGAGAAATTCCAGATTTTCATTGTGGTGGTTTTGACTGACAGAGTTGAGGTCAAAGGAGACTGTCTCGCCACCACTGTGCTGTCAGGTCAGAAAGTTGCCCTCCTTGCTGGCACTGCCTTGTTTGCCGTGGCCCCGGGGCCACTCCTCTCGTGACCAGTTTTTCTGAATACCATCTCCGGTCGCCCACAAACCCTTTTTGAGATGGACAACTGCTTAGTTCAAAGTGATTTGTGCCCTTTGTTTTTTCTCCTGCTGCAGTACAACCCACTTACCACTCATAGACTAAAGTTAGTCTTTCCTCATTTACATAGCCGTGGCCGTTGAAATGTGATCTTTTTTGTAGTCGACAGTTTGAAGGCCAACACTGAGGGAAAGCCAGACACAATTTATGATAAGAGAGACGATGCCTCGAGCAGAAGGGCCCGTGGGAAAAGACTCTACAAATATCTAGTGTGCTTAATTTCTTTTTTTTTTCTTGTGTGCTCTAAAATATTCAGAGAATTCCCAATAGATCCTGGTGCTCATCCAAGCGCAGCACTAATGTTTTATCATTGCCCACTGAGGATTTGACAAAAGCAAAGTCTTATGAGTGTTGAAGACCCTTATAAGCCCATTTCAAGTATTCACTGAGATGTCTGAAAAGTGATTTAGCAGAATGAGCAACGCCAGTGTGATAGCTTCTATCAGCCCTTGCTTTCCACACGCCTCCTTTTGTGCCCAGCTCTCTCCTTCTTCTAAGCTTCATGTCATGCTTCCATATGAAAGCTAATGAGAATTGATCTTTCTCTCTCACTCTGTTTGTATTCTAGTTGCAGCCCGAGCAGCTGGACTGCGGTGCAGCCCACCTGCAGCACCCACTGGCATTACAAAGACCCCTTAGGGCCATTCCTCTGCTTGAATACCCGGGTCTCAGTTCAGTCTCTGTGGACAACGTGCAAAACCACACCGTGGTTTTTCTGGGAACCAGTAATGGACGACTTCGTAAGGTGAGTCTCACACGCACATGAGCGTGCATACACTCTCAGTCCTTGTGATTGAGAACTTTCTAAACAAGCTTAACCTCAACCGCTGAATGGAGTTATTATTTTTAATGTAGTTGAGCCCCGAAGCTTGGAAAAACTCTAACATTACAAGGTATGTAGTGCTGCTGTGATGTGGCTGCCGATTCTTACAATAAACCAAACCTATGTGTGTGATGAAACACTTCGAGCCACCACAGGGCAAGCAGAAATGCCTCCTTGTAGATTTTCCCTGCATTGTCACCACCCAACCAACCCCCTCATTCCGCTGATCCATGAACCATCCCGAACCTTATGTAGTCCTAATCATGAGTTTTAATGTCTCTTAAACTATTGTCTGTGAGATCACAGTAAAGCTGTCTAACAGCGGTTGACGGCTTATGACTCATTCGCGACATGTGTTGGTGTGCAGTCTGAGCTATTAAACATCTGCAGAAGGTCCAGCTTGTGAAAACCTTTCCTGCCCAATTACCAGCATTCCTTAATTTTGTCTCAGCCACATTCCTCGTCACCCCTGACTGAGCTTCCTAAGCAGCGGATCTGCCTGCATATGCAACTAGCTGCACTTCAGCTGTCTGTGGAAACAACACAAGCTGACTCTGAAAGCTTTCTGACCCTATGGTTTTGCATTAGCCTAGTACCTTTCACAACATTAAACCCATTCTGCTGTCGGATGTTTTGTTTAGACCTGCTAAAAGAACTCCTTGTTTTCCTCCCCAGATGAAGGCACTGCTTTAGCCCCAGCTGAGCACGCAGTAATTGGTTTTTGGATGGTTTATAGCGGATGCGCCGCGTTGGTTGGCATGGTGTAAGCAGCGGTGTGTATGAGCGTGTTTGTGTACGTCTGTTTGCTAGATTGCAGGTCTGACTGTGTTTTTAGGTGTTTGACTTTGTCTGCAAGCCAATGTGACTGGTATAGTGATTCCATGTGTTTACTCAGATGAATGCATACCCTGTGATTACGTGTTACGTGTGTGTGTCGACCTTGTTGTATAGGGTGTGCAGTATTTTGGTGACCTTGGGAAACAACATGCTTTGTGCTTTTATCTTTATGTCTTTCACTGTTTGCCTGTGTGTGTGTGTGTGTGTGTGTGTGTGTGTGTGTGTGTGTGGTAGTGTCTGTGAGTGTGTGTGCCCTCAGGATAGAGCTGTTACAGAGGTTAATGGTGCTGTTAGTGTGTGTAATGTGATTCTGACTGTGAGTTTGGCTCAGACTAAACACAGGGGAACAGTGGTTGAGATTAAGTTAGGCCTCTTTTACTGTCTTTGAGAGAGCCCTCAGTGAAGTAATTTGTAATTACATGCATTTTTTAATGAAGTCTCTCCCTCCCCATTACAGCTGACTTCCATTTTCTGCTTCTCGCAGTGTCCGCTTTTTTTATCTCGCTCCCTCTCGCTCCAATTTTACTCCCTCAGTGGGTCCACCCCTCCACTTCTCAGTTCATCGCTTCGCCATCCCCTCTTTCTCAGCTCCTCTTTTACTCCATCTCAAATATAAAAGGCCCTTTGATTCATTTTCCAAACAAACAGACTTTATCTCTTTCTCTTTCTTCTTTCTGTCGCTCCTGCCCCACCTCTATCAATCTTTATTCTCTCTCCTTTACACCCAGGTACACATTCAAACACACACAGAGAGACACACACGTGCACAGACAGAGACAGAGAGAGAGAAAGAATGAGTGCACAGCAGCTGAGCACTTCTTGGTTGAATAGGGTCTTTCATCTGCATGAAGATAGACGGAGAATAGAGTCAGAGCGACCTGCCAGTACAGCAGGTGTTTTGTTGGCTGACCTGGTGGCTCACTGTGCCACAGCTCTCTTCACGTCTCCTCCTCTCTGCACCTATTGTGCTCCCTGTCCAGGTGTGTGGGCTGCTGTTTACTTACTCCTCGCTGTGTCACTCTGCTTATGTGTTTGTAGTCACTGGGGTGTGAGGTGAGGACATAGCACAGCTGCTTACTATCACTAAAAAGCAGGCGAGCTTGTGCGAGCAGATGGGTAGGTGGTGTTATAAAAAAAAAACCTGACAGTGATTCTTGCAGGTTGAGATAATGCCTTTCATCACAGGTTAAGCCAATGGTTTACTTAGCTCCTGTCTGCGCTGGTTTAACATTAACCAGCACGTCTAAGTGGGTGGTAATGGTTTTGTCCTATATAAATGTGTGCTCCTGTGCACATGACAGTGTTTTGTTGTGTTCAGTGGATGGAGAAGTGATACAACCCGTGCTTGTCACCAGATGCTGATCAGTTTGCCACTTCCTCAGGATGCCAGGATCTCTCCATTGAAGGGAGGCCCGACAAATCGCAGAAATAAGAGTTTTCACTGTCGGCGTGACAGGAAGTCTCACTCAGCACAGTTTGTTTTTCTGCACAGCTTTGTGTGTGTGTGTGTCTGTGTGTGCATATGTTTGTGCGTACGTGCTTTATGATCTTGACCTGCAGGACGGTCAGTGTGCAGATAAATCACTGCTCAGTGGAACGAGATTAGGCACACTGCTTGAACAAAGAGCACCTGAAATGTATTTGTGAAGGTGGAAACATGAAAAATATTTGAAGTAAAAGGCAGGAACTAAAATCACTTTACTAAATCTGGCAGTCATTGCTTATACATACATGCATGAATTTAATTAAGACTGAGAGTTTTGGTTACTCTCTTGTGTATCCACGTTAGCTTTGGGGGAGGGAAAGTATCCAGACAAAAGAATTTAATCTGTCATGTTGGCCTTTTAAAAGGGAAGGAGTGAGGCAGCTCAGACAAAAATTAATTTAATCTTTGTCTGGATATTTTTTCTTGATAACATATGCAGCACAGTAACAGCTACAGCATTCTAAGCACCCAAGCACCAGTCCAATCACCCCTCATATAACCTCCTACTGAGTAATTGAGATACAGTCGTGGCAAAAAAAAAAAAGGAGCTTGTCAAAGGAGCTTGCAAAGAAAAGCGTCTGGACTTCTTTAAGTTGCTTGAAGACGTTTCACCTCTCATCCGAGAAGCTTCTTCAGTTCTAAGGTCAAATGGTGGAGAGTCCCAGATATAAACCTAGTCGGAGTAAACCCCCACAGAGGGACAAAAGGACCCCCTGATGATCCTCTAATCGCCTGAGCCAAGGTGGGAAACTGGGCGTGGGTCCCAATCAGCCAGAGTTTCGGGTGAGTTCATTGTGAAACCTGGCCCCACCTTATCATGCGAATTCCTGAGGTCAGATGGCCCAGGATGTGAGTGGGCGTTAAGGCGTCTGGGAAGGGATCTCAGACCTGGGATCTCAGGTGTGTGTTAACATAATGCCAAGGAGGAAAGACATCAGCAATGTGCCCAGCTATCTGGGACAGGTTCTAAGCTCATGTGAAATCCACTGGTTCAAGTCCATCCAGTCTAGAGTGAGAACAATTATTCACAAGACAGTTGCCAATCTTGTCAGGAGTGGATGTTACCCATTCAATGCTAAGAGAGGTAGCAAAAAAGAACTCAAATGCTACATCTCAGATCTGCAGGTCTATACGTTAATATGTTAAAATTCTTGATGGTACAGTTAGAAAAACATTGAACAAGTATGACTTATTTGGAAGGATTGCCTAGAGAAGGCTATTCTCTCTCTAAAAAAAAACATGGCAGTTTAGTATTGAAAAATTACATCTGAACAAATTCAATTCAATTCAATTCAATTTTATTTATATAGCGCCAAATCACAACAAAAGTCGCCTCAAGGCGCTTCATAGATACAGAGAAAAACCCAACAATCATATGACCCCCTATGAGCAAGCACTTTGGCGACAGTGGGAAGGAAAAACTCCCTTTTAACAGGAAGAAACCTCCGGCAGAACCAGGCTCAGGGAGGGGCGGCCATCTGCTGCGACCGGTTGGGGTGAGAGAAGGAAGACAGGATAAAGACATGCTGTGGAAGAGAGACAGAGGTTAATAACAGATATGATTCAATGCAGAGAGGTCTGTTAATACATAGTGAGTGAGAAAGGTGACTGGAAAGGAAAAACTCAATGCATCATGGGAATCCCCCGGCAGCCTACATCTATTGCAGCATAACAAAGGGAGGATTCAGGGTCACCTGGTCCAGCCCTAACTATATGCTTTAGAAAAAAGGAAAGTTTTAAGCCTAATCTTAAAAGTAGAGATAGTGTCTGTCTCCCGAATCCAAACTGGAAGCTGGTTCCACAGAAGAGGGGCGTTCAGCAACAAGACTTGCTGAACAATGCCCTTTGGGGACCAGAATGGACATGTTTGGCCATAATGAACAGTGCCATGTTTGGAGAAACCTAAACAGCATATCAGCACAAACACCTCATACCAGTTGTGGCGGTGATGATGTGTTTTGCAACCACAGGACTTGGGCATCTTGAGTAAACCATGAAGTCCTTTTTATATCAAAATATTCTGGAGTTAAATGTGAGGCCATCTGTCCAACAGCCAGAGCTTGGCCCAAACTGGTTCATGCAACAGGACAGTGATCCCTAACATGACAGCAAATGTAAGGCAAGGCAAGGCAAGGCAAGTTTATTTGTATAGCACAATTCAACAACAAGGTGATTCAAAGTGCTTTACAGAGACATTAGAAACAAAAACAAATAAAAAGCATGATTTAAAATTTATTAAAACAAGCAAACAAACAAACTAATTAACAAACAAACAAAACAGTATATAAAATCAAAACAGATAAAATCAGAACAATAGATAAGATGTACAACAGAATGGTAAAAAAGAAAAGAATCAAGATGTTGCAATGGGCAAGAAAAAGTGCAGATCTCAGCTTGACTGAAACACTGTGGGGGGACCTCAAAAAAGCTGTGTGTATATGAGCAAAAGAAAAATGGGTCAGATTCCTCCACAATGATGTGACAGCCCGATAAAGTCATACAGAAACAATTTTTTTTCAGTTATACCTCCTAAACGTTTGTCTACAAGCTACAGAATCGTGGGGTGTGCTTCATTTTCACACTCTGCAACTTTTCGTTTCGTTTTTTAAATAAATAATAAAACCACAGAATCTGTTTGTTATTTTACACCTGAGGTAAGGTAAGATTTTTTTTTAAGCTACCAAGGACAGGATATTTTTTTTGTCCCAATATAAAAACCTTAGAAATAATAGAAGGTGTACTTTCTTCTTATTACTGCAGCGGGCTTCACTATGCCCATTCTAGTCATGGGTGAAAAGATTTTGAGGCACAGTTCGATACTTAATTCAGTTCTGATTAAATATTATAGCCTGCTATATGGGTCTCTCATTTAGTCCTGACCCAGATGTAGCCAATCTGAATCTCATCCTCCCACTCACCCACTTCCTCATCCACTATGTCACTATGTTTTGGCCCTGCCGTGTCTCAACTTCCAATCCCACTCAAATACAATGTACCCTTGTTCATTCATCCATTCATTGTAGGTTTAAACAAACTGTCCCAGGTTTATTCCCTTACGTGACTCACTGGTCGTATTGGGGGAGCTACCTTAAAAGCATGAAGAAGTTGAACTACACTAAATCTACCTTAGGAAAAAATCTAATTTGGCCAATTAGCTCAGACTACATTATAAGAAAGAAACTGGCACTGGGCATGTGATACCACATTTTATTACAAAAAGTATAAAAGGATAAGTTCAGGATAAGTAAGGGTAGAGTAAAAACTGTCCACTTATTCACAGGTCAAACATGACAAAAAAGGTTTTTGTAGCAGAAACCAAAATCCAGGTGGGGCACTGAGTCTGGCAGGATCTTTGATTATGTATAGTATAGTGAAGGTTAGTTTTACAAACTTATATTCAAAACATAAAATGTCATAGCCAAGTATTCCAGGAAGCTGTAGGTCAACTTAATACTTGCCTTAAAAAACAACCATCCATCCAGGCAGAATTTATTTACGCTGTAAACCACTTTGGATCATTTGACTGGCCAAAAGGGTTTGATTATTGTGGAGAAGCAGCGGTCCAAAGTTTTACCGCTGTATAGTGTTTTTGAAAGACTATACACCAATGAATGTAGCTGAACTACCAGCAAGCTATGATTCCTGAACTTAAACTAGTTTAATTGCATGTAGTGCCTTCATGTCACTCTTCACCTCCAGCGCTGCTCACTGACTCTTCATCTGTGTTGAATTTATCTGCACACAGAAATGAACATGGGTGTCAGTTACGGTTAATATCTGTGTCCTGTGAGCGTCACAGTTTCCCATATAAACATTATTTTACATTTACATATTATATTATTTGATATTGTATACAAGTATGGCTTCTGGAAACACATTTTAAAGATACGAATCACCACACAAAAAGTCCAGAGTTCCAGTGTCCTCCCTTTTTACCACAGTAAACTTACCATCTAACAATAGACAGTCATTGTGGCTGCTTATTTTACTGCACCAGCTGCTGATTTAGATTTCATATTTTCAGTTGGACCGCTGGCAGACAAAAATTGTAGACTGCCAAATCATCTGACATTACACAAACAATAAGACACCAAAAATATGGTGCAATAAAAATCACACAATCAAGGTTGTCTGTACATCTCGGTGCTTGCTACAGGTGGGCGTAGTCTCCAAGGAGTGATCACGATGTAAAAGTTTTGTTTGTGTATCTCTTGCCAAACACAGACGTGGGAAAAAACCTGCTTCTTCTGTGGTATTGCTGAGCAAATGACTCGATCTGCTCAATCAACTGAAAAGTAATGTGGTTGCACTGAGCAGTTGTGAACATATGAGAAACTCTTCTGCATGAATGTGAACCAAGAAATTGGCGCTCAACGTCTTTTTTTCTTTTTTTTTAATTGCACCACTTTGCATGTGGTTCCAACTCTGCAATTCAACATGTGCGTCTCTCTTTTTCACAGCTGACTCTGCTACCGAACATGACCACAGCCAATCAGTGGATGCTGAAGCTGCGAGCCAACGAAGCAGTACACCACATCATGACCTTCGATCCCAACGACAGCAACTTTCTTTATGTCATGACCTCTCATCATGTAAGGTTATACCCGCTGGCATATCAGCACGTAGCGCGACCATGATAACCACAATGAGACCTCATGAATGTCACGTCATGTACATCCTCCTTAAGTTCACTTAACAGAACACTACCATATTTGTGGTTAAGGCAGACATGCATGCAGACCTACATTAAGCTTTCAGACCTGCATTTCAAAGCCAATTTGTTTGATAACAGTTGGGCTTAGGGCGGGATATGGCTGCACCTCTGGCCTTTATGGTTTCTGCACAGTGACAGTGCATCAGTTTGTTAGCTGTCTGTGCTGCTATTAAATCTCTGTGCTTCCTGTCACAGAAACAAAGTTTAACGTGCACACAGAAAATATGCTACAGCTCCTTTTTAGACTCTGACAAAACTGCTGCATGACATTTTTTAGGTAACATTTGCCGTGACATTGTTAAGATTTAAATTAAATTTGGCACTATTATTGGCTGGCATTTATTTTAGCTGTAACCTTTAAACGGATTTACATTCTGAGACCGGCATTCACTTCCTAGGTTCAAACTGCCTATCTGTGTTTACCTACAGCGTATTCGTATTTGTTTGCACTGCAAATAGACAAAGCAGCAAAAAAAGAAGAAAAAAAGGTGGTTGTTAGCCTTAAGAAACTTAAGGAGATGTACACTGCACGTAGGAGTTTACAAATGTGTAATTACATTATCTGAGATTTTTTTATCTGCTTCATTGTAAGCGGATGTCGGTGAAATATATCTGCATTTGGAAAACGACAAGATCAAATGTCTTTGTAGGAGTTATTCAGGAAAGACTGTCTGCAGTTATTATACATTAATAAACACTTTAGATGTCATGATGTGTTTACAGAAAAATTTCATGACATTTATTCATTTCTTTCTGCTGTCAATAAGTGTTGAATGATGACATGCAAAAGTTATGTGTGAGCCTGTAAGCTGGTTTTCATTGTGGGCTTATTATATTATATTCATTTCGTCTGGGTGGTAGTTTAAATCCTAGAGACTCGAAATTGCAGTGATACTCTTACACTGTAGCAGATTATCAAAATTCTTGAGGAGGATCATTCTTAAGTTCTCTTAACAGCCGTCAGCATCTTGGTAACAAAATCACTTGTTTTCCACTTTTTGGCCGCCCTTGAAGATGATTGTGTGCTCATGTTTGCTTCTGTGCATTGATGTGCAGATGCTGAGAGTAAAAGTGGCAGATTGTGATCAGTGGAAGAGCTGCAGTGACTGTTTGGGAGCAGGTGACGCCCATTGTGGTTGGTGCACACTGGAGAATAGGTAAGAACCACAGCACGTACACACATGCACGTACGCACACAAACGCACAAAGACGCAGTCTCTCCTTCTGTTTCTTTAACTGTCATCCTCAGACTTGTTTGTCTGACCCTCCCAGCCTCTCCTTTGGTGCCAGTTAAGCATAATTCAATCAAATTATCAGACGCTCGGTTTCGCGCACACACATGCCACATGCTTTTTGACGTAAAGCAAAAATCTCTGCTTTGAAAAAGAGGTCAGCTGTTTATATGAAAGGCGCATCGATTCCAGAATAGACTGATGGCACAGAGCAATAACGATCGTTGGTCGTTTTATTACTTGAAGCATTTGCATGAATCAAACCCACTGAGGCTTGTTTGCTTATTTTCATCATTTTCGTTTTCAGTTTCAAAATGTCGCCCAGCTGAATGAGCAGTGGCAGAAACCGAGTGTGTTTTGGGGTTGGAAGAGTGTTGTTGGATTGAGCAGAATTGATTTGCTTTTCATTAGGCCGCAGACTCGAGAGTAACATCATTGTTTGGAGCGCTCCCCTGGTTCTTTAGTTGTTTGGGGAGGGAGTGACAGGCTGGGAGCGCCCAGCGAGGAGTGACTTGGCTGAAGTGTAACTGTGAGCGAGTGAGAGTACACTGTGATTAATGTGGTTCTGTCAGGACTGGCTCTCTGGCCGTGCATTCACTGGCTTCCAGGGAGAATATGTGTTGTGTCGAGCTGTGTTTGTGTGCCGGTTGTTTGTCTGCGTGCGAGTTGCTTGGTGATTAAAGCAGATCAGACGAGATAGTGAATTTTGTGATGAGCTGTGCCACGGCTCTGGAGGCTCTTGCATTGCCAGGGGCCATTCAGAGCTGGAAGAGTGGAACTGATGAGTGTTATGTGTTTATGTGTATGTGGTCAGACTGTCTCACTGTCATCTCCCCGTCTCCTCTCCTTATTTATCTATCTGTCGTCTCTTTATCCCAGTCCCTTTCTCGCTTGGCTGCATTTTTTTACCCTTGTGATTCTCGCTGTCTTCTGCTTGGGTTTTTTTTTTTTCCTTTTCCTGCCCTCGTATTTTCCAGTAGCTTTTGAGAATTTAGCCATCCCTCTCTAAACCTCCCTCTAGTCCTTGTCTTCTCCTCTCCCAGTGCCCTTGTCCTCTTCTCTATCCCTCTACAAAGGAGCGTTGATTGTGATGATGGTGGTGGGAGGGAGAGCGCACACTGGTTCTTTTGACAAGGAAATGTCAAAGTGTGTAAGCCTGTGTGTAAGTGTCAGAGTGTGTGACGCTGTCTGGCTAACGGAGACCAGGGAGCTG
This sequence comes from Copadichromis virginalis, assembly GCF_057382275.1. Lineage (NCBI taxonomy): Eukaryota > Metazoa > Chordata > Actinopteri > Cichliformes > Cichlidae > Copadichromis > Copadichromis virginalis. The sequence goes on along the minus strand of NC_140637.1, from coordinate 21,610,955 downwards.
ATGTCATGAGTGTGTGCGTGTTTTTGATGCACTGTTTGGCCAGTCGTACTGGCCGCTGGGTTGGCGCTGTGGCCCCAGAGCCCAGGGGATCAGGGGGTTGATGTGTGGGGGTGGATGGTTTCCTCTATCACCTCACTGTCTCATTCAACTACAGACACTGAGGATGGTGGGGGGAGTCAAGATCTCACAATCTGTGAAGCCACCACTGTCTCTGTGGGTGCCTGCTCGATTTTACGCATGGCGCTGACGTCTCTCTGCACGTCCGCGTGTAGAGTGAGCATGAAAACATATCTGTTCGCTTGTTGGATGCTCCATTGTTGTCTGAAGAAGAGAGCTAGTTCCTCCACCAGAGATAAAGCTCGGTCCTTGATCACTCTTTTCATGCTGGTGCTGGTCTAATCTACCACATGTCACAAGAAAGCACTTAAATATCTTTATTTGAATCAAATTATGCATCACACGCAGTCTTTGCTGTTCACAAATTATCATGCTTATCTGCATGTGCTTATCTCACAGCGACTTTTGTGTGTCTGCCTGTATGTGTCTGTGTCTGTTTGTGCATTTAGAAGCTCATATGTTCTCCTGCTGTTTAACAGTCTCACTGACGTTCAGACACTTAGGAGGTGATGAGTTTTCTCAGGTCATATTTTAGCTGCATATGTTGGCTCTGTTTATTTTAAGGAGCTGTTTGAAAAGCTTTTAAAGTTAGCGGGCTGCAGTGGGGCTGATGATGAGTGCGTGCGTGTGTACCTGTTGTATGTTTATTTGGTCTTCCAGACTGTTAGAGAAAAGAAAAGTACTTTGAATTAATTTCTTCTCACTGTTGCTCTTGATCAAGTAGGTGTTTGAATTAGCAGGTTATGTACTGTTTGCATCCATTTTAAGAAAGAATAAAAAGATACGATCTGAGCAACTTGGTGCATTTTATAAACCAATTGTTTCAGCTCACATGCTGCTTTGCTGATGATCACTTGAGACTGCGAGTCTGTACGTTTCCTGGATGCATGCTTCATTTCATACCAACTGGTATTTATGAGCTATTCAGTACTTAAAGATACAATCTTGAGTTTACTGGATAAAATAAACAAGGAAGATGCCAGATGTGATCTTAGACAGAGAAGAGGATGAAGAACTAAGTTATCAGCTAAGATGTACAAGTTTGCTTAGAAAAATGAATCCATAAAAGATTGGTACAGATACGGTCTTATAGGTCTCATAATCAGGTAAATATAATCTCAAATGAGCAACACAGGATATGTCACACAGCGTCACTTTTTATTTAACAAAAACTAAAAGAAATGCAGAAGCAGTGTGTGAAAAATGAAATGCTCTTAAATATACCGGAAGTAATTCTTTTTGGTGTGACTTAATCACTCTCTCACATTGTTGTGGAGCAATTTGGGCCTTCTCGTCTTTACATCGTTGCTTCAGTTCATTGAGGTTCATCAGTGCACAGCTTTCATAAGGTCTGGATTTTGACAGAGCCATTGCAACACCTTGATTCTTTGCTTTGTCAGCCGTTCTGCTGTAGATTCGCTGCTGTGCTCGGGATCATTGTGCTGTTGCGTGACCTAATTTGGGCCAACTTTTAGCTGTCAAACAGGTGGCCTCACTTTTGACTCTATAATATGTTGGTATACATAGGAGTTCATAGTTGACTTAATGACTGCAAGGTGCCCAGGTCGTGTAGCTGCAAAATAAATCATCACCCCTCCACCACCATGCTTGACAGCTGGTATGAGGTGTTTTTGCTGATATCCTGTGTTTGGTTTTCTCCATATGTGGCACCGTCCGCTAATATGGCCAAACAGTGATCTAACCCTTCCCAGACTGATAAGCAACAGCAGTTGCTTATTTAAAGACATTGTTTTCCTCCTTGGCATTGGCAACTGAGTGCTTCACACCAGTAAATTGCCAAAACATTTGCTTTCATAGAGTTGCTCACACTTGCTGATGATCAGTTAAATCGAGTGTATTTGATTAGCAGCAACTGCTCCCTACCCTCTGAATTCCTGTAGAAGCAGTGATGGTGTACTTTTCACGCACCATTTCTGCATTTTGTCTGAATTTTTATTCAATAAATAAAGACATGGTGTAATATGTGACGTGTTGCTGGTCATGATGGAGTTTCATCTTATCATGACCACATCTGCTAATCAGTTTGAAGCAGCAGACAAATAAAGTGCTAAAAATAGCTGCCTCAGTCGAAATGAATTCTACAAAACCCAAGCAATCAAACAAAATACAAACATTGGTTTCATAAAGTTACTATAATTGGTGAAACTATCTGTAAGCATTTTATTTTAATTGCTGAAGTCAGGCATTTTAAAATGGAAATCTGGGGATTGATTCGCTTCGAGAGCCAGCCTCAAGTGGCTACTGATGGAAATGCACAAGAGGTACTCAAGCCTCAGATTAATTTTTCAGCCCTGGAGGTTTGCACTTGATAATGACCCAAATGGAAGTTGTTTTATTTCATAATCTCAACATATATGAATGATTACTGGCAACTATAGGTTTGCAATAATAATTTCAAAGACATGATGGGAGCATCACACCTCAGTCCCTTTGGAGTTTTGACTGAAGAGAGTATTGACTATTGAGTAAAATGCTATCATGCTAACATTTCCACAGTGACTTGCTTATATTTGGCAAGTCATTGATGTTAATACAATTATTAAAAAACTATCTTTTATATGTGTGTTATGAATGTGTGTTATTAAGAGTCCTTATCTGAGGACATACTCGTTAGAATATTTGATACTAGACCAAATTCATGAACTGAAAAACAGAGAAGTGTTTATTTTCCTTAAAGGAAGTTAAAAAACAGATCACAACCTCTGGCTTGTAAAGCCCTTTATTTCTATTTTTAGTTGAGCAGCTGACCTCAGGCCCCTCTGAGTCCCTCTGTGCTGCTGGGACTGACAATGTGGACACTGACTTTCTCGGACACAAACACTCACGCTTACAGCCGCGCAGGCACAAAAAGACACACTTTATTTTAAAACAACTGTGAAAGTATAGAAGGGAAGTGGGACGTGCCAAACTCATTATGTACCGTGTTAGGTCATTGCTAGATGGGGCCTCTTCTTTTTCTCCTTACTCTGAGGTCACTTTGTCCTTTCAGTCTGCACTGCAGATGAACTGAGCTCTGTGCCAATGGTGACGTTCATTAGTGAAGCAGAAGTCAGGGTGTGAGGCCACCTTGCTTGTTGGGTGCCCTTTTACAATTCTTATGTCCCAGGCATTCATTATACTCGCAGATTGCGCACATACACACGACTGTATGTATGGTACTGCTGACCATGTGTCCAGCGTTCATATTCCTAGATGCACTGTTGGTCCAAACAGACTAAGAATCAGACTGGTAGTTTTGTCATTCTGCTATCTGTAACTGTGCCTGTGGGATGGGTTACCATAGCAATGCATATGACCTAAGGTCAAGTAGTCTCTTGTGTCGAGCCAGCCAAACTGACAGCCAAAGTCTGAATGTGACATTAGGAGACCAGAGCACCTCATAAATCTGCAGCAAGCAGACCATGAAACCCAGTGGAGAGAATTCGTCAACTCCAGGAATGAAATGAAAACACAAACTCACCTCACAAAGAATATAAAGTTGACCTTGAACAGGGGTGTCAAACATGGTTTCATCAAGGTTCACAATCGGTAATGGGAATCACTTTAACAGTCATACATGGTTTATTTATATGCAGTTTTTAATCAAAAATGCATGTCCCATATAGTCCTCACGCCTAAAATTTGAAAAGCCCTCAGCCAGTCAGCTTAAATGTTGTTTGACCTTCAGACCATTTAGTCAAGCAAAATTATTCTGTTCCTTGTGCAGTTCTACAAGGCTACCATATAACCTATTCACAAGAACCAATTTCACAGAACTGAATCAAAATGATGACGCAAACGCCTCATAGCCAGGCTTCTCTTTACCCTCGAAGTTTCTCTGTAGGTAGGACCCAAATATAGACCAGAGGCAGTCTGAACCTACAAAAGACAAGCTTTATCTAAAGATGAAAACAACTCACAGAAATGAGTTGACTTCTGCAGGGCACTGACTAAAAAAAAATCATGAATCTAGTAGAACACAAAGACTTTGGGGAGCAACAGTGGGACAAATAAAAAGGGAGAGACATGACTATTTGCACGCACAGCTGACTGGACGCAGGTGAAACTCCCGAGGGTGTGGTGGGTAGTCACAAAGAAGGGAAACCAGATGCAGGTGCAGACAGGACAAAAGGAGAAACAACCATCAGAAGTAGGAAGATAAAGATACATAGAAAAGCCACTGAACTGAAACTACAACAAAAAGCATAGTACCATGACACCTACTGTTCAGGGCAACATTTTTTGAGAACCTAGTGATGTGCAGGCCGAATAAATTTTTTTTTTTTTTTTAAAAAAGGACCAGATTAGACTTGTAGGCGCTGAGTTTGACACATACGACCTTGAAGTTCTGGATTCACAAACCCATATGGCTGTCTTGTGGTCTAGATTACCAGCTGCAGGAATGATAAGCAGTTATTTTATCATAATCTGATACTGGACGAGCAAAGCAACATGTGCATGGCCTTGAAGTTTAGGCCATACAGAACATGTTGAAGCTCTTCTTCCTGTAATCTAATCTCAACAGATTCAACATGAAAATGTAACACACATGATGTAGCAGATATGATGTTCATTTTGTTTCTTTCTGTCCAGATGTACCATCCAGAAGGAGTGCGCTCAGGGGCTGCTGGCCCGTTCTTGGATCAGCATGGGTGAAGGCCCCCAACAGTGTCCTTCCATGACCCTGACACCCGCTGAGATTAGCATCTCGGCAGACATCAAGGTGCTGTGAACTCGTTGTATGTTATTGTTACCGTCACATGCTTTTCACAAGTCAGACAAGCACTGCTGTTGATCTTCACAAAGTTATGGCTGCAATGGGGACAGTTTATTTAAAGCTGATGTCTCATGACCACCTTTATAATCTGACACCTCTCACCATTACAGCACAGACTATTATTATTACTCGGCTAATAAAATAAAGTGCCAGTGGCGTGTGCTACTGCAGCTTCTTCCACCATCACAACTTCCTGCTTAAAGCGATGCATACGTTTATGTAACGCTAGCATTCATCTGCTTTTTTTCCAGCTTTTAAAAAATGTTGCTGTCAGTGTTCACTCTTTATAGCTACACCCTCAACTCTGAGCCATATGGAAGCTCTTTTATGTTGAACGGAACAACACACAACTGACACACAGAAATATTTGGTAGTCGATTGTTCAACTGCTTTTGAACCTTTGATATATGACTACTGTGTTTGAAAAGCCCTCGTAAGTTCTTTCAACACGGACTAAAATCAAAGCTGGGACTTGGCAATATCTGATCACTGTTTGAATCAAAACTGAATGTTTTGAAGCACAGAGCCTGAAAAATAAAAAATCTGTCTAAATTCTGGAAATCTATATAAGCTAGAAAGATATAAGCTAGAAAATGTCTTGGACTGAATACATGAGTTGATCTGATGGACTATGATACAGAAATGTTACTGTAACCTCAGTCCACTGTTTTACTGGGTTTTTGAAAAATACAACAAGTCAAATGTCAAAACTCTAAAGTGCATCTATATTTATTCGTGCTCATGGTTGCAGGAAGTTATCCGTGCGAATTTCTCCTTAATGGTTTCTACTGACCCAGCAAAGAAATTCAAATAAGAACTTTGCCAGGTGTCTCAACAATGTTGAAATGACATCCTCCTTTGGTTTTAATATGGATAAGAGGCTGGAGTACAGAGTTATAGGCTAAGGCTAGTCTGGTACTTTCAGCTATTCCTTTATTTCACAAGTGGTCGTCACAGCAGATGGACACGCATATTTGATTTAGCACAGGTTTTATGCCGGATGCCCTCCCTCATGTAACCCTCCCATTTGTCTGGACTAGGGACCCGCATGAAGACTACACTAGCTTGTGACCCCCTGAGGTTGGGTTTGTGTCTCCTCCCGATCAGCTAAAGGCTTTTAGCAGCATTCAAAGACTGTATAGGTGCTAGCAGGTGTATATTAGTCCACCACCCAATTTAAGGTTTATGCCAAAGCTACCCTAAATTACCAGTACGGGTAATTACCCAAATCATTTTCTATGTTTCTGTAGTGGTTAATACACCAGTACATGCAAGCTCTTTAATTGAAATGATAATTTTAATTCTAAAATATAATTATTGTTATTACCCATGAATTACTTTTTTTTTTAAGCAGATGATTATTTTTTGATTAACAAGCCAAAATGTGGGGATTTTCTGCCTTTACTGAATGGAAAAATTAGCTTTAGTGGTTGAACGCTAATTTATTTATGACTTCTCATTCAACTTCAGTGTACTGGCTAAAATCTGAGTATGACAGATGATATCATTTTCTTTTTTTTTTTGGCTAATAAATAACAATATTATTTTTAGTTTTAACAACTTTTTTTCACATATTTCTAAATTATTTGTGTTTTCATGTGTTTATAACAGAGGTAATTAGTGCTAAATGGTATTTTATTTAACAAAATTTGGGGAAAAACTTCTTGAATTGATCATAACCTAGAAGCAACGTATTTTTTCTAGTAAATCCATGATAAATGCTCCAAAAAAGGTATCAACATCATCAAAATGGCAAAGAGGTCCAGTTCAGTGACACCTGTTAGCATAGGAGACAAGCTTTATTTAAAAGACTGTATAGGAGCAACACAAAGACACAGATACCTGGTAATTTGTGCTAAGCAACACACTAATAAAGAACTAGAGTTTCACGCTCAAAAAACTGAAGCACTGATTTCTTTGCTGATCTGCACAGGCAGCCATAATATTTATCAGATTTCATTAGCGATGGTCCAAAATGCACCAGCACCACATCTATTATTTATTTTTATATTTAGCTGTAACTAAAATTGGTAAAATGAAATGCAGATTAATAGTAAATAGTGTTTTGCTGCTTTGCAGACAGAAAAATATGTTTTATCAGTTATTTAAAAAGTAATTTGCGGTGACTTTCCAATGTCAGCTTACTCTATAGTATTTGTACATTGTATGTGGGCATGTTTCCAATCACCTTTACCTTTGTACTAATGGAAAACACACATTTAACTCAACTTTCAAGTATACCTGAGAGCTAGTCAGGCTTCATTAGTACCTTTTGTGCATTAATAATGAGCTTACCCATTAAAATCTTCTCCCTTAGCTTTGCAGGTGTTTATAAGTGGTATTTAATGGACCACTACCTTAATCAGACTTGGCAGGATAATATATCCTGGTTAAAAGAGTGACTGCATCACCTACTTATGGGGTATAGCTTCCAAACTATTGTTTTCAGTAATTCTTAACAGTCATTATATCGCGTAACAAAAGATAACAATGTGATAATTAGCTCAGGGAAATTTGACACCTCAGATATAGTTGACCTTTAATTACAGATCATAATTGGACTTGACTCGGAGACGACAGGTCATTAATTGGTTCATTAATTGTGGATATTTGCTTGTAATGAGGGTCAGTGTGGCTGGTCCTCCAGCTGCCGCTGCCAAAGGCATCCTTCATCAACAGGAAACTCCACTCAAGGTTGTCTCCCCAAAAGCAGGAAGCAGCAGGCAGGAAGTCAGGGCCTTAGGCAGGAAATGATCAATTCCACTAAACAATGGAGAAGATTTTTAAGACAAGTAAGCACATGCCGCCGGCTGCTTCAGTTCCTACCTGCTGGGCTGCAGAATATGTCATCTTGCTCCTTCCTCTCTACTTAACAATCCTTGCCTTCTCCCACCATCCCACCCTTAGTTTTCTCACATTGAAATCATTTAGCTGAAATTCAGTCATGTCAGTGAGGTGTTATGTTTCTCATTATACGTCTGTCATACTTCATCACATACCCAGATTTAGATGTGAATGTAGCACTGTGCCATCTGTTTCTTCATTGCACATTAGTTTCTTTATTTCTGCTTAAACTCTTGAACAAAGTTGAAGTAATGCCAACACCATTCGCTCTCTGTTAAGGAGTATTGGAGTCGATGTTTGTGCGTTCGGGGGATTCAGGTTTCTAATTAATTTTGATGAAGACGAGCAGCTATTTATATTGCTATATGTGTTTTTGCCACAGGATGTTGGCATCTTGATAAACGGCAGCGTTCCTGATCTGATTGGTTCCCGGGTGGAGTGTGAATACGAGCCGGGGGTTTCTACAGTCGCCACGGTGCACCTGGACTCCGGTCCCTCTCAGATCCAAACCTGCCCTCTCCTCCCTCGAAAAAGCTATCAACCAATCCTCCCCGGCAAAGGTGGGACTGCAAACAGGCAACCATTTGGCTTTTTTTTTTTTGCTAAGCTGCCAGCCATGTTTTTCCACACATTTCAAGGACAGTTATGGTATTTGAGTCATTTTTTTATACGAACAAATCCAATTTCCCCTTTCATCTCTTCAAAAAGCGGCAAAGTCAGTGTAACGTCAGGATGTACTGTTGTCTAGTTTGTGTTATGAGGGCGATATCATCTCCAGCGGTTGTCACATACGCTGTTGTCTAGTTTGTGTTATGAGGGCGATATCATCTCCAGCGGTTGTCACATACGCTGTTGTCTACATTCTTTTGTTTCTTCAGATCACCTGACGGTTTCTGTGGCGATAAAAGTAAATGGCACATCTGTGGTATCTGGGAGCTTCATCATCTATGACTGCGAGAGGACTGGAAAAATACATCCGAAGACACCGTGAGTCACACTTTTAATATCACTTTGGTTTATCTCAAATTCTTGATTTAACCAGTTAGTGATGCGTTTACACGCAGTCACATTTGCATTGATGCAGTGGTGAAATTTACATTTTCTCAAGTACTGTTCAATTTTCAGGAAGTATAGTTTATACTACTTTATATTTATTCCTCCACTACGTTCTTTATGCAACCCTTTGCACTTCAACTTTCACCAGATTTAGACACAAAATACTAGCATGATTAGGGTTTTCATGTAAATTAAGCATATGCTATGTTAGTGCATTGTTAAGGAGCAAATCAGTGTCTCCATGTCCTTATGAGAAAAGCGCTGCTTACTTGTGATCACTTTTGCCGCTTCACATACCCTTATCTGTTTAAATAAGTATCTGGATATGAATATTGAGCATCTGCATTTGGAGGACATGATTATTGGGGCCTCGGGCTTTTGGTTCTGTTTGCTGTCCAAGTATCAGGCAGCTAAACAGTTCCTTTAACCTCCCGAGCCTCCTCATCCTCATATGGTGACATTTTATTTGGGTTTTTCTACATCTAATACTTAATACTACTTCATACTACTTTTTTTTTAATTACTTCCAATCAAAGCTTGTGCTTGTTTTTTCAGGTTCAACTTATTAGGTCTGCTATACCTTGGAGAAATTAAAAATCCATCCAAAATAAAATTTGGGCTTGCAGGATGTTGTGTAGTAATTTGCAATCTTGAAACCATGAACTATCATGTGACAATGATAAATCATTTTTATTAATTTTTGAACTGTGCAAAGGTTTTAAACTAACCCTAATTTCTTTTAAGGAAAGTGGAAAACAGGGTTATTGAAACATGTGCAAGTATACATGGAAATACAGTTTATAAGAAAAAATAGAGTGTTAATAATTCTTGAAAGTCAGTGGGTATGACCACCTGGACTCTCTTAGGCAAGCCTTCTTATAATTTCTTCAAGTAGTTCTCCAGGCTTCTCGCAGGACATTCAAAGATCTTCTTTCAGCGTTGGCTGTGTTTTGTTTCGTTCTCTGTCAAGATGATCCCACAGGGCTTCATATTGCTTTGTGTTGAGTTTGAGGTAGATATGCCAAGGTTTTGGGTAATAGCTCTGACGGTACAAAAATACTATTTTATGCCTGTCAAATTGTGTTATCTTTGGCATTTTTCACAGATGAAACTAAAAAAAAATGGGAGCAAATTGTGTTTTGCAACAGGCTGTTAGTAACAAAGTGCTTAAAGGTACAATTACCTGGTCACTAAATTGCCTCCCTGGAAGCTAAATGTGAAAAAAATGAGGGGTAGCTCATTTTGCACAGCACCTTGCAGTCTCGAAAAATGAACGATGCACAGGTTCTGTGTCCAGTAGCTCAGATATCTGTAAGTTGTTAGCAGTTCCACCAAAGAGTTATTGATGTTTTTTTTTAGATAACTGTTTGATCATTTAAATTATTCAGTGTTTTACAAAAAAACTCAAACACGTGAATAGTTCTCTTCTTCTTTGATACCAAATTACGTGTTACTTAGCTTTCACGAGTTCTCAGACAAGACTGCTGAACCGTGTAAACAGCTGAAACTAAGTTCACCTGGAAGGTAGAATAATAAAATGCTATTAGGCTCTGATGCATCAGTAATGGTCTAATAATGAAGCAGCTTAATAGTGTGCCACTCACCGGGGACACATTTCCCCATTATGAGGTCTTTGACTTAATTTTGCTCATAATATTTCTTTAATTTGCACAATTATTGCAATAAATGAGATCCTTTGAGTAACAGAGTATTATTACTTTATATTGATGCTTTTACTTAAATAGTGGATCAGCTGCTTCAATATGCAATAAATTTCCTCAAAACAAACCTTTAATGTTAAATAAATCCCAGTGAAATACAATTATAGTGATCTCACAGCAGCAAATGATTGCCACCTCCATCCCCAGCCACTCCCTCTCATGTTTTTTCCCCTGTTCTCTATTTAGGCCTCAATACTCTCGACGTGTCTTCAAAGGCTTATTGTGTGTTTTGCTTGCTCCAGGTTTCCCAGTGCAGGATTAAATTTGAGATTAATATGCTGTAAACATTAATCCAAGGGAAATTAGATATGTGTGTCTGGCAGATCATGTCAGTGTTTGTTTATATGAAAGACTGTGACTTGTATGGCCCGGTTACTGGGAGGGTTTACTCATATCTGGAAGCAATCCAGCTGGCTTCCTCCTGCATGTTGGACCATGTCAGAGGATCGGCTCTATCTGATGGGCAGATCTCAGGTTTAGAGGGGCATCTGTGTGTGTGCGTGTTTGTCTGATTCCCGGAGATTGAGAAGGCGTTTGATTTGTCCCTTTTGTTCGCTTTTTGAAAGCAGTTTCGAGGTGTGAACACTGCAGTTGCAGGTACATGTGTGCAAGACTGCACCCAATATGTGCGCGCGGCCTCAGTGCTCGGTGAGGTCCAGGAGTGTGAAATTAGATGGTGGTTTGTTGAAGGTGATAATGAGCAAAGTGCCATTCTCACAGGATGAGCATTCTGCTGTAATGTGCGGATCTGCTATACTCTATCTGGTTTTAATCACTGCATGCTGTTTTGTTAATAATCCCTAAAGAGCCGCTCATTCTCAGGGAAACCGGATAGTAGAGGGTCTTTGTTTTACGCTTTATGAAAAAAGCCATCACTCGGGTTTTTCTTATGTTATTAGATACTGACATCTGAACGTCTGTGTAAACCATCAGTGTCACGCAAGCACCGTTAAAAGTGATTTGCTGCAAAACTTATTCTCATATTAGAAAATCTGTCCTGTGCTGTCTCATGCTACTCTGGTGTGGAAGCAAAATTACATTTCTGCAAGGTGTCAGTGGAGGGTATTTTATTCCAATTCATTATTAATACACTGTGCAAAACAAAGTGAGACAATGTCTCCTGTGGCATTCTGGCTCTTTGTGGTAATGCCAGACTGATGTGATCAAAAATAAACTGATTCTTAGTGCTGCAAAGAGCTAATTATCTGCTAATCTGCTAATTGTTTTCTTGAATAATCAATTACTGATTTGGTTTGTGAAGCGCAGAAGCGTAAGTAAGTAAACTTTATTTGTGTTGCACTTTTTGAGACAAAGAACAGTCACATGGTGCTTCACAGAAGTGTCAATAAAAACCAATCAACTCTTAAAGAAAAGGGAAACATGCACAATTTAAATGCCGACCTGTTGATGTTAGATTATTTTGACAGAACAGTAATTTAAGGGATTAATCATTTACCAAAATAGCCGCCCAATAATTTTCTCTTGATGAACATTTCAATCTAATTAATTGAGTTTTTGTTTCAGGTTTAGCAAGTTCAGTGAATTAATGGTTCAGTGAATTATTATAAGCTTTAATTGTCTTTGTTCAAAACACAACACTGTTTAGCTGGGAGCGGGGGAAAATCAGATTAAAGGCGAAGGAAACAGAGGCACATCTGCCAAACATTTTACATCATCTTCAGTCAATAATCAAAATATATTAAATAGTAAAAAACACCTCAAAAAACAGATTTAACCCTGGATAGCGTAACCACAAAACAAATGCTAGGCTTTCTTTTTATATTCATGATAAGTAGTAGGTGGTTGAATACTATTGATGCATTTTTATTACTCTGTACAAGGCTGAGACTGTAGGAGCCGTACAAGAAATCCATTAGTTAGTGGGTGTAATTTAAGCCCGGTACCTTGCATGATTTGCATTCCCATTTCTTTCTCCCTAGTCTGTCCCAACTCTTCGGCACTCTTGCTCCTTAATATAATCTCTTATCAGAAAGATGCAAATAAAATCGTAGTAAAACAATCTCATTTGAGGTCGTGAGCGTACCGCAGTGACAGCTGTCCTTGAAAGACTGCCAGTTTTGAGCTCCAGTGTGTAAAGCCTGGATCTAAAACACATGCTAGAAAGTCAGGCTTAATAGCATATATGTGACAAGAAATATTTAGCCAACGCTTGCAATAAAGAGTATTACTGAAAGTATAAAATCACTTGTGCAATACCATCTGTGGTTTAAAAAGTAGGCGAAAACACGCCTGGTGATGTTATACAGTACTTCCCCTTAAATTTGCAGCAGAAAGCATGTGTTGCAACCATGCCAAAACCACTTTACGTGACAGTGTCTAAATAAATGTATTATTAAGTTGCATTCAGGGTAATGTAGCAGAGCTTGAGCTTGACCCATGCTAGTCACCTAAATTTAGAATATTAGAATAACTAGTGACCATAAAACATTACGACACTTTCAAAATGGTCACCGGGCAAAGTGTTAATGACAACCAGACCAGGCATTCCAGTCTCACCACACAGCCCAGTAGGACAAACACCTATCCTGCCCTCTCGCTCTCATTATGTCTCTCAGCCACGCTCTCACTCTCAAACACACACACTCTCGCCGCTGTATTTGCTTTTTGTGTCTCAAGTTTGGAGCATGTCTCTTTCCTGCTTCTCTTTTTTTCTCTCTCTGTCTCTCTTGCCGTTTGCTCCCCCCCCTCCCCCCTCTTTCTCTGTCGTCCCCCCTGAAACTGATCTTTTCTTTCAAACGTATTTCTCTTTGACAGAGATGTGATTGAGGATGTGTGTTTAACCGCTGTGTCCACTGAGGCCCTGAGAGTGCAAGCCTCACTCTTTATTTGTGTGTGTGGTCATTATGAGTTGGGGAGGGCAGTTTCACAGGGTATTTACTGTCAGTGTTAGATGAAGCAGAGAGAGTGTGTGTATGTGAACAATCCTTGTGTGTCAGTCTTAGTGTGTGTGTGTGTGTGTGTGTGTGTGTGTGTGTGTGTGTGTGTGTGTGTGTGTGTGTGTGTGTGTGTGTGTGTGTGTGTGTGTGTGTGTGTGTGGTGGTTTATAGGTGTTTTAGTAGGACAGAAAGGGAGTCAGGGAAAACAGAAACTGTGCAGCTGATAAGAGCCTTGAGGGGTCCGTCTGCTTTTAATCAGAACACACATGTTTCAATTACATATCTACATCCTCTTGCACCCACTTCACTCCCCCCAATCTAGAAACTCCCTTAGAGTGCTGTTATCACTGGAGGCACTATCATTCCTAGTGTGGGACATCTGTCTCTTCCCAGAGGCAGCGCAGTGACTCACACTTTACTCATGCTCATAATGTGCAGTGGAGATGTTCCAGTTTAGGCACTTCATCTGAAAAGACATATTTCTACTCTGTACACAGAAAGCAAGGACCTAATATCCACATATCCACAAACACCACCCTGTATCATCTCGACTACATGTTAAATGGTCTCAAAACTAAAACTGCCTCATATCCAAATATCACTGTTCATTCTTACACTGGACCAAGAAAGGCTCATGTGTATTTTTGCATATAAATCAACTTTTCATTTTCTAAGAGAAATTTCTATTTTGAAATATAGCATATATGTAAGATATACTTATATTATCAAAGCAGATCTTCTACGCCCCTGTTCTGTGTTATTGTACAAAAAAGTGCACCCTGTGCAGAAGCAGTGTGGGGGGAATTAAACACACCCATGATTTAACAACTTGTAGAACCAATAACTTTGTAATGTGAGGGTTTGTTATGTGGTTCTGAATTCAGCCCCAGTGTGACCTCGCTAACCAATCAGAAGCCAGGAAATCCTAGACTTTGGTAAATGCAGGAAAACCAACTAGGCAAATTCAACACATAATTATTACAGCTTTGAAAGTGCAGGTGTAAACATTCAAATATGTAAACATGCAAATATCAAAACATGTAGCTATCAAGTATAAATGAATGTTGTTTCACTTCATTAAGGCCTTACCATTTATGCACAGCTCTCTTAAGTTGCTGCCTCAGGATTTCAATGTAGTTGAGGTCTGGGCTTTGACTGAGCCATTGCAACAACATGATTCTTTTCTGATCCACCGATTCTGTTGTAAACTTGCTGCTGTACTTCAGACAATTGTCCTATCGTTAAGCTTTATCTGGTGTACAGATGGTCTCACATTTGACTCTAGAATACTTTGGTATAAAGAGGACTACATGCTTAAATCATCTACCCTTCACCACCATACTTGACAGCTTGTATAAAGTGTTTGTTCTGATGTTTTCACTAAATGTGGTGCTGTGCATCATGGTTAAACATCTCCTCTGCTCAGGACATTGTTCCAGGAGTCTTGCGGTTTGCTCAGATGTGAGTTTACAAACCTATGTTGTGCTCCCATGTTCTTCGTAGAGTAGAAGAGGCTTTTACTCTTCCAAACAAGCCATACTTATTCAGCCATTTTCTAATTGTGCCATAATTAACTTCAACATTTAACATCCTGACTGAGGCCTGTAGAATCTGTTGGTCCACGTCAGTCCAATTTGCTGGGACATCCATTCCTGGGAAGACTTGCAATTGCCTTGAATGTTTTCCATTTGTGAATAATCTTTCTCACTGCACAATAATGATCTTGAAATTGTTTGGATATTACCTTATAACACATCCCAGATTGATGGGCAGCAACAGTCACTTCTTTAAGATCATTGCTCATGTTTCCTCCTTGGCATTATGGTAACACACACCAGAATGAACCAGACCAGCAAAAACTCTACCAAAGCGTCTGCTTTTATAAGAAGTGTTCACACTTGCTGGTGATCAGTTAATCGAGTCCATTTAGCAGTGAGGGTAGTGTTTGTATCACACTACTTCTGCATTTGTCTTAACTATATATGACCCAGTTAAATATATCGGGTGCTGTGGTTCTTCTCAGATTGTAAACAAGCAAATTTAAAACCTGCTAAAGAATATTTTTATTATGCTTTGATATGTTAAAAAGCTTAAAATTGGAAGAGGGGATTTTATTTATACAGTGACTGTAAATAGTTTACTTTGTTAATCCCTAAAACGAAACTGCCATGTTGCAGCAGCAAATACACACAAATACACCACAAAAGTAGACGTAAGGCCAAAAGATCAAGAAAATACATGCATGCAAGGTACTAGAGTCCTAAAAAGTAATGAATGAATACATGTGTAAAAAATAGAATATATAAAGAATTTCAGATATTTGAGATACTTCTACTGTACAATAAACTCAGAGTGTGCAAATAAGCACAAGAGTGATTGTGCTGTGTGTTTTTATTCTCCTTACACTTTCTAACTGCTCTACCTTGTGTGTGTGTGTGTGTGTGTGTGTGTGTGTGTGTGTGTGTGTGTGTTTGCTATCCCTAAGCTGATTTTAGTGAAAAACTGTTCACAAATATAAAGCCCTTTCATTTTTTTCTTCTTCTCTAAATTAGAATCCATTTCTTGTGCTGCTGTATTCTAAGTATACAGCCGGAGGAAGCATATATGTGCATAAACTATTTTCATCACAGTAATGCAATGTGTTTTAATAGTTGCTTGACAATTTTAAAAAATAAGACAGGCTTTGCAAACACTGGCAGCATGTGCTAGTATGATAAATTTATTGTTGACTTTGTTCTTTTCACCAGAATTCAGACTGATCATTTCAAATTCAACCAAGGTCCAGCAGATAAAAACCTCTCTATAAGCTCTGGCCAGCCAAATCTTATTTCACCTAGACAGACATCTTCAGCTGTCAGACGAGTCACGCCCACCCAACAGTTTGCAAGTGCTGTGCATGTTTAACCTGTGCATGTGGGCTTGTCTCAGATCAGCGGGTATGAATTGTATAGACTCTACAAGCTGCTGATGGTTTTAGTTGCCAAAATATCTTCACGTAGGCAGTGTAACACTCAGACTTGATCTCACAAAGATATAAATACAAGCAACAGCATGCTCACACACGCATCATCATTTACCAGTCTGAGTGTTTATTGAGAAGCGCTTTGTTTCATCTCAGCAGATTTGGCCCTGTGTGACCTCTCTGCTGGCTGTGTTGTAACTGTGGAATGAATGCATCTGAATGTGACTAATCATTACTTCCTTTTATTAAAGCTAAACTTTGATGCCTGTAATCAGGTCTGTCTCTCTGCACTGCTCTCCAAATGAATCACAAACCAAACTTTTGAAAAACACTCTTCCCTGAATTGGAGTTGATCACAGGGAGTAATTGTACAGAGGCGAAAACAGGCTTGATTTGGCAATATTTTGTCCTTGTTTCTCAACTCTTTATGTGTATGTGTGTCACAGATGTATGAGCTGCCTGAGCACAAGGTGGAAGTGTTACTGGGACCAAAACAAGCACCTATGCGTCTCCAGTAAAGATGACGTGAATCAAAACCTGCTTGAGGTGAGTAATGTGTTTAATCCACCAATCAGATGCCTCGAGGAGCTCATGATATTAAGTTTTCTAGTAATCAGAGCCTCGGTAGTAATCCAGACTCCACTGTCCAAAAACACTAAGTGTTCTGTAATGGTCTGAGTCCAGACGGGTTAGGCAAGAGTAATGATGTGGTAATTCAGTGTGATGTTACAAGTGTCACAATTACACTTCGTACGAATGTGGAAACCAGCTACAAAGTCTCAGAAGGGTTTGGTTTTAGAAACTCAGACCAGGCATCTTAAGTTTCTGTTTTTGAAATGTTTGTCTGAGAGGATAAATGGAGTTGCTGTGCTTTGATTTGGGCTGGAAGTAATTTGACTGGTTGCTTGATACCAGCGAAGAGTTAAATTAACGCCTACATTTTCCACCGTAGGTTTCTATAGCCCTTTATTTTGCAGCTTGCCTGTACAGTACAAATGAAACTGTATGTTTGCCAATGTCAGCTCCCGTAGGGTGTAAAGTATTTTGTTAAAGCAAACAAATCATCAAATCGTGTAACATGTTTGGCACAAGAGAATGAAATGGCTATAAAAGTGTGAAATTTATCTAAAGCTTCAAGTGTAGCATTGCTGAAGCCAATTGAAGCTCCCCAGCCACTGTCCTTTTGGACATAATCCTGACATCATCAAGGCCTTCGAGGTCAGCCACTGTATTATTTCTGTCCCCTGTGTAAATTTATTGTGTAGCCAGATCCCATGGCCTGCTTGGCCCAGCAGACTTTGGGCCTCGGGGCACACACAACTGGTTCCAGTTAAAAAATGAAAGGATGTGACTCAGTCCTGTGGTCAGCTGCTGGTCAGCAGTGTTTAAGTTTTGTATGATCATGAATGTTTAACACTCGCCTTTATTTCACAAGATCCCCAACAGAAGCAGACAACTGATGTAATAAAGACATCACAGCATTTTTTTTTTTTTTTTTTTTTTTTGTACAAATGCAATAAATCCCAGTCGGGTGTGCTGTTTCAGATCCCAAGAAACTGATAAATAAACAAGCCAAGCACAAGAAACTCTTAGTTTTTAAGCCAGTTTTTATAATTAAAATTCAAGGCTCTTTTTAAACCTGTAAAAAGGTTATTTTGATGTAGGTCAGACTGACATGATGAGGTGGGTTTTTCCCATTCTGCTGAGCTCATCGCACTGTCCGGTGGGTCTGCTTTTCTAATCCCTCATCATCTCTCTATTTGAAGCTGTTGTTGTTTCCTTTAGAGGAAGGCTTCACCCTCTCATTTCCTTCTCATACAGATAAACAGGACAGGTATTTTGAGGCACGGATGTGTGCATTGGAGCTATTGTTTTCTTTAACTCCTATATGTCACTTCCTCCCTCTTCACCACAGAATGCCGCTTCCTGCCCCAGCCTGGTTTCCTCTGAGGTTACTCCATCGCCATCAGGAATGGTCCAAGACTTCACGTTATCCCTCAGCAACATCCAGGAGGTATGACACACAGCCTCCAGCTATAGAGCTGGACTTGGACTTTGTCCAAATTGCGTGTTGTGAAAATGATTGGAATAAAACACAAGCATATGGTGTGTTTGCTTCAAGCTGAGTTAAACACAGATGGATATTTGTGTGTTGTGATTTGGGTCAACGAGTGAGTAAAACTGGAGTGATCTGCTTGTTGTAAGACGGAGATTAAAAAATGAAGAATGAGCGGTTGTCTTTATGCTTAGTTGCTCGCTGCTCAGCTGTCTGGGCCCACCGTGCCTCTGGTGACTCGCTGAGTTGTGTCTTTGTCAGCACAGCGTACAATGTGCAGTCGGTCTGAGGCAAGCACGCACACACAGAAGGCAGCGGCTTTATTTTGCATGGGCTCATTATAAATTCAGCTAGTCCTTCCAGATCAGTTGTTCAAACGCTTATTCTCATTCCTAATCCACATGGAGCCAGCCAGATGCCGATCCTGCATCGCTGATAAGGACACAACTAGTATCTGCTAAAAATTCCAGTGCTGACTGGTTGCCAGGCGTGGTCAGTCACACGCCTAACCCAGGCTGGCCTCTCAAGCCGTCTCCTGGTGTGTTGCTATGGTGACAGACATTGAGTCACATACACCCCCCCCCCACACACACACACGCATACGCACGCACACACACTCTTCCTTAGGGCAGCGTGAATGTGATTGGCCATTCACGCTGTTTATTATGAAAGTTTATCCAAACTGACATTGTTTGACTAATGCCTTCAGATTGTCGACAAGTCAGCAGAGCAGGAAATGTTCTGCCAGTCAAATTCATTCTCCCCAAAGCATCACCATCGCTCGGATCCTTCTGGGTTTTGTTTAGAATTTCAGTTTGGTTCCCACACTTCTCCGTAAGGACAAACCTAAAGGATGTTTAAACACGGTCTCACACAGCCTCTCTGAAGCATTAATGAACAAGCAAGAGGTTACAAGTTTGTTTGCTGTTATATTAGTTCAGATCGAACATAATTCCAGGAAGCCTTTCAGTAGCATTTCATTGCAAGTGCCCCCCCACCCCACACACAAAAAAAGAGCTTCTCCGGTGTCAAAAAGTACAGCGAAATAGCAGAGGCCTGGAGAGACTGAGTAAAGTAGACCAATTTAGGGTGGCTGGATTCACAGACAAATTACTTCTCCCACTTTAGGCACTTATCCTTTACTGCTCTTACCTATCTGAGCTTCTTTACGATCTTAACGTCACACATCTTGGCTCAGTAAAACTCGGGGCTTTCATTTTGTGAAGAATGAATTCATATTCATTACTCTGACTCCCAGATGACTTGCTGAGATGTGGGAGTCCAGATGTTTATGAATATGAAATTTGAATAGATCACATTTTTCCTGGCAGGGACAATTATTGTGGGTTATTTCAGTTTCCTGGTTCTCTTTCCGAGTTGTCAATTGTTACCAGACAGTGATTGAGACAGTGAGAACAGCATGTTATTAGGTTTTTTTTTCTGCTGTTTTTGAAATGCTTTACTTTTTTTTTTAAAGTAAGTGTTTTTGCGTAACAGAATGAGAAGCTGGAGTGTGACTTTGGAACAGAGCAGCGATATGAGGCCACATGGCTGAACAGCACGACTGTCAAGTGTAGTGGAGTGACGGTAAGTACAGACGATGACCTACCAGAAATGAGCGAGTTTGCCAAGTCTGAATAAACATGCTTAAAGCTCCGGCGCATCTACTGTGCATTTACTGGTTCAGTGGGTTCATTATTGTTAGCTTTAACGCTTATTTGTAACTTGTTTTTGATGTAATTATTTTAAACCCTTGTTTAAGACTTGGCTAGAAACCTATGATTATCTAGAGCATCACTAAGTGGAAGCAAAATTACATACAATAAAGACACGAGAACATTGAGGACATACCTGTTTTTGCTGATGCCGTCTTCCGCCCTGTCTATTTAGCTTTCCACTAATCAGAGGAGTCAGATTTACCACCTTAACCTGAGGAGGCGAGGAGCCTTTATCAGACATCGAGAGGATGTATTCATTGACAGCCCCCAGCCTATGAAAGGTAAGATATAAAAACCCATAATTATGTAGACATGCAGAAAAAAAATAAAAAGAAAGGAGTAGATGAAAACACAGCTCTCTGCTCCATTACATTTGTTTGCTCACCTCTCATGTATTTGCAGTGTAATTACATCCCCGCCACAACAAGAAAAAAGATGTGACATAGCCTCCACTGTTGCTCCCAGAATGCATTTCACCCATACCCAGATGTGTTCTCATGAGATTGATGGGTTTTATTAAATCCGTAGAAAAATAAAGATTCCCTTACAGGGACAAACAGTGTGCGACTACCTTTCACTTGCAGTAATAGCAGTTTGTGTATTACAACACATAATTTGCCAACAACCAGTAATTTACCATGATGTTATATCCTGCTACCGTCTAATTACACATAATGATTGGAGAACATAGTGAGCTGCAATTTTAAGGTGTTATCAATGCCTCTCTCAAGCAATGTCCGCATGTATTGTAGCAAATATAGTTTGAGCTCCATGACAACAGTGAGATGATGAAAACTGACGTGTGTTGTTGAACTTGGCAGTGTTGTCTATAGTGCAGCTACAAGCCAGTTTTTGCCTATCCCAGTCCCAGATGTGCTGTTTGCAATCCATGTGTCTACCATGTGAACAACAGCCCTGGGCCACTGCCAGACACTCCGTGCTGTTAACAGGCAAGACGGTCGCTTTCTGAACATGCAGTGTCATCAAATTTTAAAATGACACACACTTTATCACACACATACAGGCGTGCACGCACTGCAATATGCACACAGTCAGCTGCACAGATGCACATGCGGTGATACAAATGGGAGTTCTCACTGGGAGGCACACTGGAACATGAACGTAATCATCTGTTTTCCCTGGCTTTGTTCTCCTCCACTCCTCTAGCTCTTTCTCCTTTTTTACTGGTTTATTTTTATAGCTGTGAATATATCATCCTCTAACTCCCTATGCTATTTATTTAGGGCACGCAGCCCATAGCTTCATAAAAGCTCTAAAAGAAAATACCTTGAAGAGTGTACATTAAGTTGACCAGTCAAGGCAAACAGAGTTCAGTAATGTTTTCTCACAGTAGTAATTGCCTCTATGTCTCTCCCTTATCTGCCATATTCATCTAGTGGAAGTGTACAACTGTGGTGTGGGTAGCTCGGACTGTTCCCAGTGCTGGGGTCGGGAGGATCAGGGACACCTCTGTGGCTGGTGTGACAGCATCTGCAAGCCAAGGGATGAATGTCAGCCAATCAGGGATCAGTGTCCTAATCCTGAGATCCATGAGGTAAGTTCAGGGGTTAAACGTGCAGGACTTTGGGCCACAAATGCTTGCATTCATCCTCCTGCATCCCTCACACCTATGGTATTTAGGCCATGTAATGGTAAATCATGAGGTCACTCACATGGTCTGGCAACCCAGATTGTCTGTCAGTCCAGGATCAGCTGCTAAGGTTTTGTTTGAACCTTATTAAAGCAGCTCATTCAGTGATAAAACTAACAGTCACATAGCCACAGACCCCAGGAGACCCAAATGAGTCGACCTGCAATGACTCAGGAGGCCATGGGAACACCTTCTGCACCATGTAACAGCTGTACATAAGCAAACCATGTGGACTGGGGCATGAAAGCTATGTGTGTAGGACCCTTTATGTATGAAACCACAAAGGCTAAAAGGAAAACAAATCAGAACCATGAGGGACTTGAGATTTTGCAACCACAACAAGAGAAAAACCGCACTGCTAAAAGGAATTAAGGAGTATTTATCTTACACGGGATCTGACTGCAGTCACGTCATCATGATTACTGCCAGGGTTTGCGGAGCTCATTTGCATGATCGTATTCATTTGTTTTTCCAACTGTAATGGGAGCCTATTTAGAGTCATCTTCCGAGCCTTTTCTGCCGCTACCAAGCATATATCAGCACAGCTTTGGTAGGCGGTCATGGGAAGCATGGCTCACATGAGACTCAGTCGGCCTGAACTTCCTGTAGATAAAACCTGGTCGGCAAGCAGAACAAAGCAGGCGCGCAGACACGCACTCTCTCACATACACACACGTAAGCCCACAATCTGTCACACAAATAGGCCATATTGAAGCATTCACGATTATCCTTCATTCTTTGTAGCTGTCAGCATACTGTGACTAACAGGATGCTCTGTGAGAGTCTAACTTATGTGGACTTCTTACATGACTGAAGTTAGCTGGGCTGAGATTCAGTATGTGTGGGTAGACTATTGTTGCAATACTCCATGTCTCTCTCTCTCTCTCTCATACACACACACACACACACTCCTACTGGCTCTCTCAGGAGAGCAGGCTGCAGAGAGGATACTGGGGTTGTGGTTCGGTGGGGTGAGTGATGCAATGCTTTGGCAGCCGTGTTTTCCCAGAGAATCCACAGGGGTTAGAGCCCAAGTCCTCCAGCTTATAGAAAAAAAAAAGCTCCGCTCTCCCCAAACATTCAAACACACTCAGACTGCAGCAGCTCTTTGTTATATAGTCCTTGCGACAGTGCTGCTAAGATAATGAAACATGTTTTTCATCGCTCTGGCTTTGTCACGTACAATCTCTGTCACAAGGTACTCACACCAAAATATCAATAATACAGAGGAGGATTTCATTATTCCCTAAACTTTGCCACTTAGCACCTAATTGAGAAAAATGCTCTGTTCAATTCATTGACGTAAGACAATGGAGACATTTATTATTAACTCCAGGGGCTCTTTATTTTCATGTCATACCTAGACTAGTTCAAGGAATTAAAAAAAAAAAATCCATTGATTAGAGGTACTTTGGCAACCAAAACAGGAACTGCAAAACATAGTTCACTCACAACATGAAAAGAAAAGGAACAGAAGGACTTGGGTGAGACCTAAATGGTTTGGGAGAGAGGATGGAGAGCTAGTTGGACAAAAGACAGGGTGGAGAAGGGTACAGTATAGTGAGAAGCTTTTTCCTGTTTTTGTCCTCACGTCCTCCTTGATTAGTCTGATGCAGAGGAAGTCGAGTGAGGAGAGGAAGATGAAAGCTCTGACCTCAAAACAATCCCCCCCCCAAAAATGAAAAGGAAAACATGTGGATTTCATTAGGTAGCTGGTTTGTTTGGTGCAGGTTTATATACATGCATGTACATTTGGAGCATGTTTCATTTGAATACGAGAATGTGGAGTAATTTTGTTTAAAAGCTCCAGCTTTCCTTCTGGAGCTTTTTGCTGAGGCACATTCACACCCTGTGATCTCCCAGGAGGCCTGGCAGAGTTTGCGCTGTAAATCAGGACTCACAGACTTGTAAGAGGTGTAAATGAACAGCATGCAAGCTGATGTTGCTGTCAGGTCTCAATGGCACCGCAGGGACGCACTACGCGCTATACGACGCATAGTGATAATAAATAACTGCATATTGCCGGCTGCTTTTCTGTGTTTGTCTGACATACTACAGTGTGCGTGTGCACAACTGCGCGGACAAGCATTTATATGCTGTTTGTGGATTACATGTGCGTGAAAGAATGTGATGTTTTTGTTAGAGGAAGTATATATACTTGGTGTAAGTAGACACGGGGTGGCCACACTTAATGTCTGAAACCTTAATATAACCGCAAAAACATTTGCACCATTTCCTGCAGTGTAAATCTCACAGAAATACGGTAAGTAATGGGCTGGATTCCAACAGTTTGTTTTCACACCATAATAAAAGTACCACATTCACTCTTTTCTCAACCGCCTCCCATTTTAGCTAGGAAATATATGGTTTATTTATCTGTGCTGTCAGTCTTGTGGGTTTCGAATTATTTGAATGCAGGGCCGAGCCTTGTCCTCTCACCTAGACCAAACAGAAGTGCTGTTTTCATTTTTCAGCTCAGTTTCAGATAGAGCCGGAGCCAGGCTAATAACACAGAGGGGTCACCGTGACCTCGGCTCAGCCAGAGGGACATCCAGAAAAGCATGCGCACTGCTGGGATAGCTATGCTACAGTGGCAAGATGATGCTAGATTGCTTCTGTCTGGGCGTTGGAGATGTTATCTGAGAAAGTTGAGTTTTCATGGCGACTGGAGAAGTGACAGTCCTCTTCTTTTCTTTCTGTGGCTCCAGAATGGAAAGTTAAGAGACCAAAAGTGAGGGCTGAAATGATGCGTGAGAGTATGCCTCTGAACAACAGCAGAAATGGGACTAAGGAATTTGACAGAGCAGACACAGGAAAACAGATGAAAGGGAATAGTGCTGTGCATTAATTCCCCTGTTGAGGCTTTGCTCTCTCACCACCACCATCAGCATTCACTTTCCTCTCGACAATCAGTCCCCTAAATTGCCTCCCCACTCATCCACCTTTCTGCTGTGCTCTACACCTCGGCTCTTCAGCCCTCACTTTCTCACTCTCTCTGTCTCTTGTGGGATGTGAAGGGGGCTCTTAGTCTGCTCTTTATTTGCATGTGCTGTAGAGGATTAGAGGCTGAAGAGTCTCAGACTACTGCAGTTAAGAGTCTGCTTTGTGTGTGTGTGTATACCTAAAGTGTGTGTCTATTCAATTCGATCTCAGTCTTCAGCAGAAGAACACTTACATGGGCCCTTATCTCTGTGTGTGTGCCACACTCCATGTCAGCATCAGAGACGGCACCTCTATTCTCCTAATTCTTTGTCATATTCATTATCGCCCATCGTTAGTGGAGTGTTTTTAGGGCGGTAATCTACTTATGAGCTCTAATTTATTGTCCAATTTCACTGCCTTTTTTTTCTCCCCTCTCATATTTTCTTTTTTCACTTTGTCTCTGACAGATTTCCCCTCTAAGTGGTCCAGTGGAAGGAGGCACCCTGCTGACAGTTCAGGGCAGGAACCTGGGCAGGAGGGCTAAAGCAGTGAGAGTCTCTATAGGAGATGTGAACTGTACTCTGCTGCCTCAGTTCTACACTGTCTCCACAGAGTAAGTTTTACAACATATAACTGAATTATGATTCATACGTTTGCAGTGTATGTCAGCCTCTCCCTGTAAATTTGCTCAATCATATCAGTTTGTCTCGTTTATATCTTTTATATATATAGATAGATAGATAGATAGATAGATAGATAGATAGATAGATAGATAGATTTTTTTTTTTTTTTTTTTTTTTTTTAACCCTGATGAAATATGCACCATTGTTAGTGTCAGGACTTGTGAGATGATAGCTGACAATTACCTGTCGTCATGGTGTTGTCATGGTAACCTAATAGGATTTCAGGCAGGTGAGCGTTCAGGTGGATGGCAGGCTGAAATAGACACACACGGAGATCAAGTGATGGAAAGATTTCTCACTGTTACTGAAAGACTCCTGACATGGACATCTCAGACATGAACACTGTGTGTGCTAAAACACCCTCAAATCAGATCATTCAGTCACACCTGCCTACTTTTATTGGATGGTGGAAGCTACCTCTATTACACTGGAATGTCTTCAGCTGGGAAAAGTATGAAAAAGTAGTAAACGGGTGCCATGCTTTAAAAGATTTTGGGAAATATTTTTTTCTATTTTGAAAACCCTCTAATCCAGGTGGGAAAGAATATTCATGTAAGCATATTTATCTAAACAGACATCGACTGCAACATCAAACATTTTTAAACATCACCTGTTATAGGTACACATGAGAATGCAAATGTCTTATTAGAAACAAAGTCTCTAGCACGTCTCTATCTCTGTGTTGGCCCTGCGATGGACTGGGCTGGTGCTTTTTGTATGTAAAGTTTACATTTTCTTTCTGTGCTTGCATGGGTTCTCTTCAGGTATTCTGATTTTGTCCAAGACTCCAGAGACAAGCATGTTTTTGCTCCCCCACAGCCTAAACTCTCTTAAGCAAGTTTCCTGATATTTTTTTCAATGGTTTCAGGAATAGTTCCCAATAGTTCCTTAAAGACATCCAAAGCTGTTCTTTGGATTACTTTTGTAAGTAACACTACTGGCTGAAATACAGGCTAAACCACGACAGAGCCCCTCTCCTGACTTCCTCCATACATATTTTTGACAATTTGAACCAAATTTCAGATTTGGAACCGGTCTTATGGGCTTCATGAGATTTGTTGCACTGATTTTCAGTCTAGTATACCTCCGGAGAGGCTTCAGCAAACAGTAGCTTAATGAACTGAAAGTCCAGATGCATCTCTTGGGTCCTGTTTTTTTTTTCTATTTCTTGAGAACATGACTTTCAGATGCTGCTCATCTGCTGTAAATCATTTTGCAGGCCTGATACTTCTTCTGTTGTTCTCTACTTGTTCAGTTTCTTCAGATTTTTTAAGGAAACGCTGTACATCACTCTCAGATACTTCCAGATAATTTCTGTCTAACGTCGCTTTAGAAATCAGCTTGTTCTTGAAAATGTATTATTTTTTTGCCTGTCAAATTGTGTTACCTTCAATATTATTGTAAGCTCAAATTTTAAAAAATTGACAAAAAAAATCATTTTTACAACCAAGTTCTTGTAACAGAGTGTCTGAAGACACAATTTAAAATAGGCTCTTTGCTTTTTTATGCTTGAATGTCTCATAGGTCAGTGTTAAAATGAATAAACAGCAGCTAATGGGTAAAGAGAAGACTTCACAAAGCCTGCTAAAAACATTACATTATAGTTTGGTTCCTTGGAAGCAAAATGTTAAGAAATAAGGGCAGACTTAAGAATTTTGCACAATAGGACAAAAGTTTTTTAAAAAAGAAAGAAATGTAGGTAATCTCACGGTGACGAGTTAGAAACTGTTTGCCCAGCAGATCTCCAGGTGTTTATAAAGGCTCGAAGCCATTTTAGCGACAACTAGAAATATAAATTACACCTGAGCCTCAAATTCTCAGAAAAAAGAATGCACTGAAAATGGTTTTATCTTTTCTTCTGCAAAATGTTTTAAATTTCTAGATACCGACAGATTAGCCAGAGCATATGAAAGTGATGGATTCATTGTATACATGCCAAATGTATAAATGAAAGCAACGTAAAAGTTTTTGATCCCAGGCCAGATAACCCTAGTTCTAACGTCTAGGAGGTCAGGTGGAAAATGGTCTATTATTTGGCGTGCTACAAAGAAAAGAAACAGAAATAGACCATCAAGGGCAGCAGAGGAAATCCATACTTTTTATTTTGTGCTTGACCAACTTTTATTTAAAGACAATCCAAGAGGGGGCAGTTTATAAACTTCCTCTTGTTAATTAATCACCATCACAGAGATCTGTGACAGTGATTAGATCTGCTTTATATAGGCCCACCAATCATGAAATTAAAATACCCACTGTCCACGTGTGGCTCAGTTTTCATGCATTCATGAGGCTAATTTTCACAAATATTATTATGCAGCACACTTCTCATTTTAAATGGCTCCATCACCATCCTTCCAAAGCTCAGGAACCGTCACATTGTCACCATGGAGACAGAAGGAGCCCGACTCCGACTCTAGCAGAACTCAGTGAAAAGTCAGTAACTCGACAATTACATCCGAACTTTCATTCCGTATCTGTAATGTTCCCTGAATGGAACTGTTTATCTGGTCTTGCTCCACTGAAGCCAATCATTGTATTAAGACCAGTTCTAGGGTGACCTGCGGGTCTTACCTGTCACTCCAACTGCCTGACACATTCCCCCCAAACCACACATGTAGAAAACAACGAATCACGTTTCACTCCGGGGTGAGCTCATCCCATGTTGTCATTCCTTATTGGCTCCAAAGGCTGGTTGTTGTGACAGCACGTCGTCATTGCTGGAAGTGGCACTGACAAATCATAACACATCAGTGCGTCTGACAGTGTCAGCGCATTTGACTTGCACAGACACGCGCAGGCATGCGAAACCAGACATTTTTCTACTTCTTCCTTGTGGGGCACTCCGGTGATTGATTAGTGATCCTGTCTCATCACCTTCACAACTTAATTTTGAGGTACAATGTAAAGCTATTCACACCACACCCCTGAAGCAGGAAGGTCTGCTTCAAATTCCCCTCATTCATAAGACCTTGCCAGCCGTCAGTATTGCTCTCTTCATATACACAGCCTACTCATCAGCATACACACACCTGTGCATGTGACCTCATTTACCACGACTGTTGAGACAGGTGTCTGCCCGTGTGCTGAAAGGTGAAAGTTCACATCTGTGTGCCAAAAGGAAAATGTGCAGCACTGGAGAGGCTATGCTCTTCTCACCCAGTGTCAACATGTTAATTAATGGCACAGTCAGTCTAAGCACACCTCATTTATTGAAGTGCTTCACTTGATGTTTGGCTCAGGTCCTCCATGCTGCCCTTCCTTTTCATCATTTTCATACGAACCTTGAGTGGCCGTCGCTGTGTCCATTTAGCTCGGCCCCAGAAAACACTTGTATTCAGACACATACGGACTGGATTGTTGATGATTTTGCAGCCACTCGAGGGAAATGATTAGAGACATCTCAGTGCTAGAACAAATGTTGCCCTCCCGACTGTAATATCTCCACAGTGGGGCAATGCTGGAATATAGAGCAGGGGTCAGCCCAGGCCCTGTGCGCTCCTGCAGGGAGTCTGCCTGTCCTTTGAGTAGAATCACACCACATCAACATCACGTCCAGCATACACCCTCATG
This sequence comes from Copadichromis virginalis, assembly GCF_057382275.1. NCBI lineage: Eukaryota > Metazoa > Chordata > Actinopteri > Cichliformes > Cichlidae > Copadichromis > Copadichromis virginalis. The sequence continues at coordinate 21,581,981 of NC_140637.1, read as the reverse complement.
CACACACCACATTATCTGCATATCTTACAAAAGTCTACTTCTATGCTTTTTTATCTGATTGCACATCGATGGAACATTGGACACGTTGGTACATATCTAAAAATTAAACATGGAAGTGTTGCAACATGCATTGTGTATGCGGGAGGCTGCATAGTTTTCTTCTGCACTGTTTCATTTGGCACTGTGGGATATATAGCAAGTACTGTCACTGCTGCCACACTAGCTCTGAGAAGTTAATTGTCTCGTAACTGGCAAGAGTCTAATTTAGCAGAAGATTAAAAATAATTCATCTGAGTTAATTGGTGGAAATTTAATTATGCCATAAGAAGTTATTGTTATATACTTCGAGTGGAGCTGCATTGATTAGTCAATCAACAGGAAATTATTCCAAATTATTCAACATCTGTTTTGATAATTCTGTTAATTGTTTAAATAAATTTTTGTAAACAAAAATGGCAGCAGTTTCCTGGCTCCAGGTTCTCCAATGTGAAGATTTTGTTGGTGTTTTTTTACAGTGTTTTATCAGTGTGAAGTCAAATATTACAGAGTGTGTTCAATGAGAGGATCCAAAGCAATGGACAGTGTACAAGACAGGTGAAGAAGAGAGTTCAGGCAGGGTGGAGTGGGTGGTGACGAGTGTCAGGGGTGATTTGTAAAAGAAGGATAGCAGCCAGAGTAAATGGGAAGGTTTCCAAGAAGGCAGTGAGACCCGCTATGATGTGTGGTTATAAGATGGTAGTAATAACAAAAGAACAGGAGGAGCTGAAGGTGGCAGAACTGAATCGGTTAAGAAAGGTTAAGATTTTCATTGGGAGTGACCAGGATATACAGGATTAGAAATGAGAGCGGGATGGCTCAAACTGAGTGGTTCAGAGACAAAGGTAGAGAGGCCACCATGCTGTCTAACCCTTGAAAAAGCAACTTAACCTGATGTTATAGACATTATAAGGGGTAATTTCATCTCAGGATTAAATATAGTTTTAGAATATGTGAGAGGCACTAAAAAATAATGGGAATGATGAGGGACAGCTTAGATTGAGCAGGTTTGAAGGCAATGTTAAAATGTTTTTGACATGTTCGGATTATGAAAGATTCTAAACTCTTTCCTGAAACTATGAGACACACCTAGTTTCAGTTTAAATGGTACAGGCTGACTTCATCATAGCATCTATCTGCTGAGAAAACCCCTTGTGTTGTAGTTCACAGGAAAAAATGACTTTGTGTCTTTGCTGTGCAGAATTATCCTCAACATTATGGTTCAATAGCAAACATCATATGATATGATGTACAGTTTTGATAACAGTTTAGTTCCCAGCCTGAAGCTACCCTGCAAGTTGAGACTGATTCAGGCTCCAATTTCTCTTATTTCCCTCAGGCTTGATCCTGTGAATAGTCATGTTTCATTTTGTTTGTCCTTGTTTTTCTTTCCTCTCTAATTTAGAGCATGTGAAGCGATGCATTTTTTCCCAAACAGGTGCACTTCTGCCCTCATGCCACATAACTGAGAGGAGTGTAATTTGAGTGTAATGGCATTCTTTACCTGATGCTTCTGTAATTAATGAGCATGAATGTAGACCCTGCTATCAACAGATGGTTGGTACTGCAGGTTATTTTAGTTTCCTTTTAACACCTATTCTGGCTTATGAAAAAAGGGAAAATTTGTTTTAATTAGGGTTGTTATATGCTAGAATACATGTCACTTTGTTTAAGGCTTGATATTTAGAAAGCCCCGACAGCTTGACCTCAGCCAAGCCTAGACCGACCCAGCCCAGCCGCATCTACTGTGTGTCCTGCCAGGTCCTCCCACACTAAGCACAGCTCCTGCACTTATGTAAATTCCATGGGTCTCCTCTGTCAATCATATATCGCTAGCTGAGAATTTATAACCACTGTAGCAGCAGGCACCTGACTAAATAAACCGACAGGGTGTCAAGCTGGAAGGAGATCATTTGAGGCGATAAAGGTTGTGTTCCCCCTTTGGTACATTTATCCCAGTGAGGTCCCAGAACAGTAGGTCTCTGTGCCTCAGTACACCACCATGTCATTAATATGAGACGTCTCTGTAGAGTGTGCACTGATGGCACAGGGTATAATCACAGCCAGGAGGTAAGAGTACAAGCCACGGCAGCTTCTTAATCTCCTCTGTGGTTAGACACATCTGGTCTAAGGAGCTTTGAACTTTACTTCCCCTAATATCTGATATCCCAGGGCTTTATTGGATTCCCTTATGTAAATGCAATGGGCATTGATGAATTAGTTCATAACACTATTCCCCAAGATTAATTATGTGTCTTTGTTTAGCAGGTCGAGATCTCCTTTTTCATTCTTATATTGGTTTCCCTCACTTGCAATTTGAGTTGAGCGACTCCTTTTTTTTTTTTCAAATGAGTTTATTGATTTAAAATTGTGAGCATCATTTTTTTTTTTTTTGCTTGTTATTCATATTGTTCTCTTTTATTAACTGATCCTCTGTTGTGGTGTTCTGTCCCCAGGCTGGTGTGTGTCACTGGGAGGGCTGCAGATAACAGGAGCGATATTGTCCAAGTGGATGTGGAGCAGAGTGGGATGGGGAAGTCAAAGGAGACCTTCTCATATTTAGTGAGTATTCTCCAGATATCCACCCTCCTGCTGGTTTTTGCTTTCTGTTCTATCTGCCTCTTCCTCCACACTCTTCATCTATGCTCCTTTTTTTTTTTTTGCTCCTTCCCCACTGGGAAAGCCTCCCCATGTGTGTCAGTTAAGTGTTAACAGATGCGTTTTATGATTCAGAGGAATGCTAGTGTGTGGGAATCTTCAAACATCCATGTGAGCTGTAAGCTAAGCACCATTGTCATTCAGCATTGAATGCCAGAAAAAACAAATATGGTGATTGTTGGAATGTCCCCTTGCTCTGAATTCATCACCGGACGAGGCGAGCTGGCCAGCATTGTGTTAATTGACCTCAACCCACACAGTCTCTCAGTCTCTAAGAGTATTCACCCAGTGGAAATACCCATGTAAGCCATTTGTTTCTCTTTGTTTATAGACAAAGAATTTTTTTTACAATCCAGTGCTGGAACGAGCTGTCATGCCTGGAGCTTCTACAAACAGATCTCCTTGTGAGTCATCCCACAGAGAAATCATCCCAATCTTGAAACCCTTCTTGATACATAAGGATTTTTTTAAAATCTAGAACGACAAACATAGTAAGGACTGTTGTTGGACCTCCTCCTGAGCTTCCTTATCCATCTCAGAACTGGTCAGTGTCGGGAGGTGTTTTACTGCAGGAGAAGATGTGAGAGAAAGGGGAAGCAGTTCTGGAGACAGGATATGTGCCTCTACCGCATCTCCTTCCTCAAACCTCTTGACGGAAACATCTGCCTCCTTACGCCCCCTCCTAAACAAAAATACACAATAGGTCTGCTCCATCCCTGTGCACTGAGGAAGTGAATCCTGTCAGTGAGGATAAGAGGTTTCCCTGGAGGCGAGGTTCACAGCGGGGATAAAAAGTTTGAAAAGAGCAGGAATGCTGATGCTGGTAGCTGCAGAGCCGGACAGGGATATTCATCTTCGCCCAAGGAGGCTTTTTATTTGTGTGTAGGTGCTTTTGTGCATGTATGATTACGTGTGCATGAAGTTTCTCATGCGTATGCATGAACATTATTGCTTCTTACCCGCAGTACAGTACAGCTGTCCTGCTACTTGGGTCTTAAATGCCTGTTGGCTTCAGCAGCACTTTAATATACTGCAGCGTGGGCTGTCTTCACAGTTTTCCTCACTAATTTATTGTTATAGTCAGCAGCTGTCTCAGCCCATCTGTAAAGACGTAATATTTAAACCTCAAAGGATAAGGAAAGATTTTATTTGTTGTCAAGAAAGGCATCATAGAGCACAAACGCAGTCTTTACTAAGCCTGTCTTTTCCAGTGACAGAAGCTGTCAGATTTCTACTGATAAATGTGATTTCTTGTTAGTAGTGTCCCATATCTTTCCTCTGCATGCAGATCCCAAAGCTACTGTCCATGGAGCCGGAGCGGGGCTTGCGTGCTGGAGGAACCAAAGTGACCATCAATGGGGAACACCTTAACATTGGATCTGAGGTTAAAGTCAAGGTCAACACAACACAGGAATGCATTATCACTAAGTGAGTGCGACTTTCGTCAAGCAGTTTCTGCAACTTTTGTTAAGCTGGCCAAATTTCAAGTGGTTCTAAACTCTCTGTGACTTTGAATGCTTACCAATAAACCACAAAGGATTTAAATAGCTTTCTTTGCTTTGCCCATATTAATAGCGCCCTTTTCTGTAGCTGATAACAAATGCAGCTACACAGTAATTATTTATTCAGGCTGCACAGTGAAGCCGGCATAAAATTCAGCACCTTTACCTGTATCCCTAATGCTTTCCAAAACAGATTTTTGACTTCTGTGCAACTCTGCCAATATGACTTCAATTGTAATTGGAAGTATTTTGGGGATTAAACAGTTGTAGACATTGCAAGTTCTGAGGTTACACCGTTTACCTGTTTTTCTTTTCTTTCTTTTATTAGGAAAACAGCTCGAACAATTGAATGCATCATGCCTCCTGCCTCACAGGCACACACTGACCCAGTAACAGTGTGTGTAGAGTTTGAGAACAAAACTTGTGAGGGTCCAGAGCTTAGCACCACATACACCTATGAGAGGAACCCCACTATCACCTCCATCCACCCCAAAATGAGCTTCCGCAGGTACGTATACCACCACACACATCTCAAGGATTAAAAATCTCCACATGCAATACTTTGGAGTTCTCCTCGCATTCCCAGTCACAGGCATAAGTCATTACTGTAATATTGTCCTCAGTGTCTTCTTCCTATTGTTCTCTAAATTGCACAGCTTCAGTGTGACAGGGCAGTGGCATGTTTTTGAGGACATGTGAGGCTTTTCAGTGTATTCAAACTGGTGTGCTTTATTATCTTGTCCTGTCTCTGTCTCGTGTTGGAGAAGGGTCCCAAAGTATTTGCATGTCAGTATGAATTTGACACATTTTTTTGTCGCAGCTGAGATGTGACTCTCTGTTGTGTGTGTGTCACAGTGGTGGCAGGAACATCACAGTGACAGGCCAGGGTTTTGATCTGGTACAGAGTGTCACCATGCAGGTGGTGGGAATTGGACATTCAGTGAGTATCCTAATTATTTCCTCATTTATTTTGCTTGACGCTTTCAGTCAGATAGTCAGATGTGTGGGATCTTGGGATTCACTAGAAAATAATTATTTTCTCCTGTGATGTAGTCATAAACATGCAGACACAAATAAATTATTGGTTCAAAGTAAGTAACTGTTGTCCTCTCTGGTCCTTCTACAGCAGTGTGAAGTCCTCACCCCCTCCACAATTGCCTGCCGCTCTCCTCCATCCAACCAATCCCAGCCGACCTCAGTGCAGTTCTTGCTGAATGGAGTCCTTTACACGAATGACAGGCCGCCTTTCTCGTCTGATACCGATGACGAAGAAGAAGAGGAGGAACCTCACATAGGTCACTTTCCCTTGGAATATGTGGAGGATCCTCAGTTCTTCACCGCCAACAAGGAGAAGCTAATCAAACACCATTCAGGGGAGCAGCTGACACTCATCATCAATGTGAGCGACACTGTTCAATCACTTTCATGCTTCACTTTGTGCTGGTCTACAAAAAGATCCTCAGAAATCCCCAGAAGTCTGCCAGTCCCTACAGACATTTCCACACAAATAATTTGCATTTTAACTTTATTTCATCAAAAAGCTGGTCAGACTTAAAGGTACCATCAGAAGACATCAGGCCTTTTATGTTGTTATGTGGCGAGCTTTGAAAAAAATGAAATACTTACTCTACTCCTTGAACTAGTGATGCTATTTTCTGGCTTGTTTTGTGGTTTCAAAAGCATCACTGCTGTAAACCTGAATGCCCCCACTGTTATGAGCCGACAGAGCTGACTGTTTCTTTATTCATATTCACATAAACCAGAAGCATATAAAACACTTCAAAGGCTCTGTCCCCTGTAATGTGTTGACTTCTAATGTTGCAGGTCTAAGGGGGAAGGGGGGCTTTGTTTAGTTGGAGGTCCCATGTTCCACGTTCTGGCTGATCTAAGCACCTGTCTGCATGAATTCATCACCCTAGAGGGTTTCTGGCTGTGACACCGTAAAAAAATGCACATACTAACAGCGCAGACAGGAAAGTTTGAACACGACGCAGCTTCCTCTTTATGTGTCGGTGTGTGCCGGGTTCAGCCCATCTACATGGTCGACTCATTTGTTGTTTCCTGTTTGATTTAGGAAGATGGATTCCACTCGTGGTGGAGCTGAATGGGAGAGAGAGGCTGAAGAGAAATGTGTTTGTTTAATAGGGAGCTTGTTAGCCAGCCAGCCTATATTAAGAACCTGAGCTGGAATGTGGGTGGGTTTTGTTATCCTTTATTCTGTTTTCGGCCTGTTGAATCCATTGTTTTGGCCTTTTCTATTAGTTTCCGTGTGAAAATCTTGTGCATATTGGGGTTATAAAAATCTATTTCTTAGAATATGCTCAAACATATTGGTGTGATAGCTTGATGCTTTTTGTGTCTGTGTATGATGTGTGTGTGTTGTGTTTGTTCAAGGAAGCATTTGTTGACAGAGACCCAGGGGGCTGCAATCTGCAGTGGGGACAGAACAGTGTCCTAAGGGTGTAATCAAAACAAGGAAGCACGCTGGGGATAAACACACGCATACTTCCTCACTTGTCATTCTTATATTGAAGGGAAATTGCCATTTCATACAAAAAGGCTCATATGTTTGTACGTCTCTCTGTTTGTAGGTTAGTCTATTATTAGTAATAATAACACTGTACATAGCAAATTAATTACAGAGAAGGCTGTGACACAGTAAAAAGTAAAACCACAAGAAACACAAGGAGTCATGCAATCATACACAAACCTTGGAGTTAGTGCCCAAAGATGAATATTAAAATTCTTCTTTGTTGTTTCACAGTAAAGCTCACTGTGGCAAGATTACAGTTCGTTCCTGACTGTTCCTGACTGGATCTCTACTTTCAAATAAAGTACTTGAAGTAATGCAGCTAGACTTTTTACAGCCGATTTAATCATCTGTGTCTGATCTTTGTGTACTGAAGTTTCTACATTCCTGACTAGAAAAACTATTATTGAACTCTGGTGGAATGACGTTTCTTGCATTACTCATTAACCCTTAATTAACTGATTAGTAAAATATTTCAGATTAAGAATTTATTTTGCATGAGTCTTCTGGGCCAACATAGACAGCACGGACCCATTATGATTTTGGTAGGGGAGGAACCAAAACATGGGCAGAACCTGCAGAAGAGACCCGGCCTGGGTCGAACCTGAAGTAAAAATGCTAACCGCTTAACCACCGTGACCCTTGAACAGACAACTAGATTTTATGTTATACATGTTAAAAAGGGTACTTTAGTCTAAGAGTTTCAGATATTTTGACGATATGTGAGAGACTCTACTAAATAATGGGAATAATTAGGGACAGGTCAGATTGAGCAGGAATGTTGAGATGGAGGAGTAATAGTGGGTAAACTGAACAAAGAATGTTGAAAAAAGACCTCAGAGGAGGTTCATGGATGTACTGTAGGGCAACATGCAGGGGATTGCTGTGCAAGAGGAAGATGATCCACTATGGTGACTTTTAAAGACACCAGCCAAAACAAGAAGAAGAAGAAGTAATGAAGATTAACATGTAATTAGCATTGTGCAAGTGATCTGAGCCTTAGGTCCTAACACGGGACAAGCTTCAAAATCAAGAAATTACCATATTGGAAGTGAAGGACATCTTTCATTTCTGTCATGCCTGATAAAAATCTTTCAAACTCAGTGCCCACCATCTGTAAAGTGAGTTCTCCTGATCCCTACTATAAATTTTTAAGCATTTAAAAATCCTTCACTAGATCCTCGGAAGATATTGTGCTGCTTTTTAAATAAGCTAAGTGCTACACCTCCTGAGTCAGTGAAATCACACTTCATGTGTAAAATCAGACGAGCATCTATTTAAGCAGTGAAATTCCGGGCTTTAATGGAAGCAGCAGAGTTAGACTGATTGGAAAACATTGTCCATGCATCTTATTTCAAAAGGCTTCTGTAAAGGCCCTGAGAATGTTATTCTGGGCTCAGACAGGGATGACCGTGATCGGGTTTGTTTGTAGAAACTTTTCTGGCCATGTGAGAGGGGGAGTGGGAATGTTTTGTGCTTCGAGCTGAACTCTAGCCCAAACTGGATGAGTTTCCCGCTGCCTTTCTCTGCATGACAGCTGCATGACAGGCCTGCCACGGCTCGGTTTCTGTGCGTGCACACTAGAATGCCTATGTGTCTGCACGTATGTGTGGGGTAAATCTCTTCGTGAATGTTATCTGCGCTTGTTCGAAGTAGGCCCCTCTGCTATCTTACTCCTGACCGGCTGACGGCTGTTTTTATTCGTTTCTGGCACAGAAAGTACCAAGCGATCTGGAGCTGATGCCGGAGGAATACTCAGTGATGATTGGCTCCTATCCCTGCAACATCACTTTTCACAATGACCAGCTGTTCCACTGCACTATCAACGGACTATCCAGCTCCAGCGAAAGGGAGCTTCCTGTCTTTGTAAGTATTAAACCTTGTAAAACACTATAACATGCAAATATACAATTCAGACTTGTGCTGAAAATATTGCTGCCTGGACCTCGATAATTTTAGAGTTTCAACCAAATATTACACGGTATTCAAGCCAAGCATTTAGTCAGAATCTGTACCACCTGTGATGCACACTGAAACGGATTTTATCTGCAAAAATCTGAATGCGTGCTCTGCAAGTCATTTGTGAGTGTGCCGCTCTACATGCATTATAAATGGGTTGTAGTCGCTCCTCATTCCATCATGAAATAGTAGTCAGTTGGGGGTGGTTAGTCGTCATTCTGTGCCACAACAAATAGTTATGTGTTTGCCAACTGTTGTTCATGTCTTTAATCTTTTATCAGTTCTTCTATCATATATTGCACAGACTGCTCACACTGATCCCAAAAACTTCTGAGTCAGCGATGATCTCACTCTTCACTTGTGTCTTTGTTTTTTGTTTCCTGGTTCTTTCATTCTCCATTAAATGCCCTAATCAAGACATGGCTAAGCCCTGAGCAGTCCTGATAAAACCAGACCCTCTTTTTCCTACCCATCTCTCTTCCCCATCTGTAGATATCCGTTCTGGTCTGTTTCGATAGGGCTCTATTAAGGGGGAAAGCATTCATCTATATTTAAATATGAGCCAAACTGCGAGTGGTTTGCTGAAATAGCTCAGAAAACATATGTTAGTCGTTCTCTGCCACGGTTGAGGTGAACTGTAAGAAGCGTTTCCCCACTTTGACACAAAAATAGAAGTAAAGCCTCTCCTTCCTTCTCTGTCTGTCTCTCCTTGTGTACCTGTGGCTTGCTCAAGCAAACCTCCACCCCCATCTGTCTCTCAGGATGTCTCAGAATAAACACTGGCAATTAGCAAACACATAAAGTCAGGGCAAGGGTCAGATAAGATGTCATAACACAAATGGGTGGGCTGTCTGCTTCCTGCACACGAGCACTGAGGATGATTTGCAAGCGCATTTGACAGGGGCATAAATACAGAGTGCAAGTACATTTTCCTTTGTGCTGGCACATTTGAATAAATGCATACATGTTGGGGTGACGCATAGCTCATGGCCATTTGTGTTACTTCACTTACTTTTGGTGGAAGATCTATTTTTGCACGCCTGTGTTGTGCTTGGCTCTGAAGTGCTGCAGAAGTGGATGTGGGGAAGCAGTGTTTTTGTACCCCAAGCGAAACAGGAACATGGAACAATGGCATTTTCCCCTCCATTACACCAGGCCTGGCTGTTGCAACCTCTGGAAGAAGGCCTCCTCTGGCTGGTCTGAGTAAATAAATGTCTGGAACAGAAAGAGCAAGAGGGAATGTGAAAATGAGGGAGCCCGGTGAGCCAGCTTCCCCCCGTTAGAGTAAGACCACTGTAAGAAGGATTTGGTCTGAGGATTGGAGGCTTTTTTATCTCCGTCTCTTTTCATTAAATATGTTCAGATTGGGGAAGGAGCGGGAATGATGTGAGCAGGGACCAGAGAGACCCTGCTGACTAATCAGAAGGCAGAAGTGAAAGTTCTTTTCTTGTCACATCTGGGTTAGACTGAACTGGGTGACTCGTTGCAGCGAGAGACCATTTTTCAAAATCTACAGTGTGTAATTTTTTTTTTCTGCATATGTGCACCTGTGCCTATGGAGAAAAAAATGATGTGCTTGTGCATGTTTGCAGCAACTTGTGTTCTCATTAAGAACTGCTTCTGTTGCACTCTACTCACTCTGTGTTACAAAGAAAAGTTTTAATGCATCTACTGCTCATTACTGTGTGTTCTGCAAACTTCTGCCTTCAACTTTTTCTTTTTGCCTTTTTGGATATTACCTTACTGGGTTACAATGTAGTGCAGGAAAAGGGACAACAATTTGACTCCAGCCATTCATTTCCTAGCCAACTATCCAGGAAGTGGGGTTTAATTCTCGCCACTCTTCCTTCATCAGTGCAAACCATTTTAAACAATCCCTTTATTTTATCTCATTTGGGCTGCTATAATTATCTTTACACATCATTTGCTCATATTCCCACTACTCTAAGTGCATCTGCTAGGATTTCAACATGCTTGCACAGCTTTAGAGTTGGCTTTTTGCAACATCTAACTCAAAAGATCTGACAGCTGGGGCATTTTTATCAAATTTCTGGACTAGTGAGATGGAGATGGGATCATTTAAGCGTTATATTAAAATGCACATATTGTCAGATAATTATAGAATAGGTAGCTTGTTTTTTGGGGAGTATATTTTTATTTGCAGTGATTACGAGCTGAAAGTTTTTTATTTTGAATTTAATGTTTTATATCGTTAAATAAGCTTCTAAGAACACAAAAGTAAATGTTGGGCTTGAGGCGATATAGTTGACAGTCACGCTGTTAGAAAAATCCATAGAAGGAGAAGGGAAAACTTAAAACAGAACAATGGAGGAGGCCGATTTTTGAAGGAGCTTGACCCAGTTTCATTTGTCATTTCCTTTTTCTTTTTAGGTGCAAGTGGGGAACTTTCGACGCAAAGTTGCCACAGTGCAGCTCGGCGGCAGCGAGATGGCCATCGTGGTATCCATTGTGGTGTGCTGTGTGCTGCTGCTGCTGTGCACTGTGGGTAAGTTGTGTACACATACTTACCAGAACGTGATGGATGTATGCCTGTTATAGCAATGCGTGCTCCAGATGGGAAATAGATAAAAGGAATTCGGGGGTCATAGATTCCTGCGCCTCCCTTCATTCCTCTTCAGTATCCATTGCACAAAGACCACAGTGTTCCTCTTACCGTTTACTCCATCTGTGTGCTTATGTGTGTGTATACACTGTAATCTTTGAGTGTGTCTCTGGGGCAGGTGTATGGGTGAAAATTGGTGTTAGTGTGGATTTTCACACAGTGTCCCGGTATGAATCTGTTCTCAGATATTAAAAAAAAAAAACAAAAAAAAAAAGCCAACCTCCTTTCTTTTCTTGCCAGACTTTGTGGGTGTGACATAAATGTTGAAATATTAGTGCGTAAATCATTTTAACGTCCCGTGTTCTCACTGTGAAAAACATTGGCACAAAGTCTTTTCCACGAGCTCATAAAAGCTAAAAAAACACGAAAATAATTTCATCCATTCGAAAATCTCTCAGTCCCATTTTGACCCTGTTATTATTTCCAGGAAGTTGACAGTGTGTGATAACAGCAGTTGTTTTGTAAATTAGTTGCATTGTATTTTTCTCACTCTTTTGTGTTTTTTTTTTTTTTTTTTTTCTCAGCTCTGGTAGTGTACTGCACAAAGAGCCGAAGGGCAGAACGCTACTGGCAGAAAACGCTACTCCAAATGGAGGAGATGGAGTCCCAGATCAGAGAGGAGATCCGTAAAGGTGTGTTTATAAGAACATCACACACACACACATGAGCGCACCAGTACAAACTTTGTTATCAAAGTCACTTTTGATAGCGATTTTGAAAAAAAAATAAGTTTGCATGAAGACAGAAATGTTGACCACACTTGTTTGTGTATATCTGTGTTTGTGTGCGCGTGCGAGCAGAAAAGTATATTTGTTTTTGAGGTTTTCTAGTCTGAAGTGCGAGAAAGAAACAACAGTGGACAGATCTGTGCCTAGTAAGCGTGACTCATAAAACATAGTCTCTGCCAAATGATCAGTCACAGACAGACACACTGAGTGACCACATCGCCTCTGCTCCCTCTGCCCTATAGGAACGAGACCTTTGAGTTTGTGTTTGGTTTTGTGTCTGTGTGTGTGCGTGTCTAGGGCATTAGACCAAAGCAGTATGAAGGCCACTCCACATCTGAGCACCCAGATTTATTGTGTGGAGATAGGGGGGACGGATAGAGAAAGAAAAATGGAGGGAGGAAGCGATAGGAGCGGGAGTGAGGGCCGCAAGCTTGAGGAGAAGCAGAAGCGTGGGAGGGAGAGGAGGAGAGGAGAGGTTATTTTGTCAGAGGACACAGATAAATTTGTGGCAGAGTTCAGGGTGAGTGTGAACAAAGCACTGGATACTTTTGCTGAGAAGATGTGATAAAAGCAGGCGAAAGGGGGAGAGGGTTAAAGAAGATGGGTAATTGACATATTCCAGGTTACACAAATGGGAGTGTCATGATATTTGTCTGAAGAGTGAGGCAGAGGGGAGGTTTGGTATTCAGGCCTGCTGCTTATAATCTGGAGCTGACAGTGTGAACTGATTCAGACGATGCTTTAGCGAGCAGGAGGATAAATAACCTGGCGGTGTAATGAAATATGTTTTAAATCCCTCTGGTCTAGTATTCTCTTCTTTCTGCACAAACACAGTCTGAAGAAACAGCCATTGTAACCCAAATACGTCTCTCATCCTGCAACAGGATGCACTTTTCTATAAAGAGATCTCTGGCGTGTCATTACATGTGAACATTATCCTCTGCTGGTACATGCTAGCCAATAAAGTGGCTACAACATTGCCATGCAGATTCGAGTCAGCATCTGGACACGCTGATGCTGTTACTGCATGTAAACCTCGATCTGTACACATGTTTTGGATAAAAGCCTCAGACTGGATTTGGCTGCTCTGATTGTTGTTTGGTAAATATTTGCCTGCGTGTCGTGACGGGCTGCACAGTTTGGCAGGGAGAAAGGATGAGAGGGGAAAAAGATCAGAGGATTAGGATTTGGTATTTAACCAGAAAATGATACTAGATGGAGGAAATTAAATGATATAATTCTGTGTTTGATTTAAAATAGCTTCCTGTGAAATCAACCAGTCTTCCAGCAGGATGGGAAAATTGATGGTTACTGGATTAGTCTGAAAACAGATTTCTTGCTTACTTTACTTAGCAACAAATGAAGCTCGAGGAGCCAGAAACAGGAAGAAACCACGGTGTACAAACAGTACCCATGATTCAATCTCATTTGTTTTGTTTTGGGGGGATTTTTTTCTTTTTTGCGCCTTCAGGCTTTGCAGAACTCCAGACCGACATGACAGACCTGACCAAGGAACTGAATCGCAGCCAGGGCATCCCCTTTTTGGAGTACAAACAGTTTGTCACACGCACCTTCTTCCCCAAGGTGAGAAACCCTATTTATTCCCTGTTATCTGATTTCGACTGGCACATTGACAATACCATTTTTCTCACTGGGGTTTTAATATTTCTGCCCTGCATGTCCCATTTCCCATTTGTCATTGCTTGTAATATGCAGGGTAAAAATTCACCTTGGAACTTTTAAACATAGAGCAGAAATCCAGTGAGGTGTAGCTCAGTCTGGCACCCTGCAGGACAGTTAATATGTTCTCTATAGGTAAGCATTTTTCTGATGTGCGATCCACCCCGAAGTGGGTCTATCTGTGGGTGGGTGTTTTTCCACCAGTGCAGACGGGCACAGCTCAGCAGGCTTTGTCTTCCAACCACAGGCATGGACTTTCAAGGAGACAGAACAATGGCGGGCACTGTGACATGGAAACTTTCTCCCCGATCTCTCAAAAGACACATCGTTTTCTTTTTTTCTCCACTCACACACCCACGCTGTTTTGCAAGTACAAATGATCTTGCGCAATGACAGCCATGTCGGTTTCAGTGGACAGTGGACGCTGTTTTGTGTTTTTTTTTTTTTTTTTTGGTTTTTGTTTTTTTATTGGGAAGGAAAAGAGAGGAGGAGAGTGTTGAAAAGCTACATGGAGGGAAACATAAATTCCAGTGTTGCTACTGCAGTATCGTTTCTCCCACAGACTGTATAAAAAAGCTGGCCATAGCCTCCAGGTCTGAAAAGTGAAGCCGATGCAAAGACTCATAAAGCTGGATTTTTTTTGTATATACCAGCAAATGTATGGTTGCAAAAAGAGGCCAGATTGTGCAGTAGGTTTTTTTAATGACCTACTTCTCCCTTGATTTATAATCAGTCGCTAGTTTCAAGGCAACTCAGCATAATGTTAATTCCGTAAATTATGGTGACATTTCAGGAAAAAAAAAGCAGATACAAGTTTCTACCATACGGGTGTGCATCCTCAGTCAGACTCAACCCTTTGCGTCACATCCGGCTTTGAATAAACGAGATGGCCACAACCAAAATCTGAAGCTCAGGGCTGTCGCTGTGGAGGTCAGCAAACCAGTCTGTGACATTAGCTTGATTAGGTCCATGTATCATAGTCTGGGTTCTGTCATATTTGTCTGCTAAGACAGCAAATGAGCCTTTGTGCTCTTGTTTTTCCATGAGAGCTTCTGGTTGTCTGAGATTACACACGCGCACACACACGAAACAGTGTTAGACGCAGACTTAGACACAGTTAGAGTGCCAGCCAGACGTGGCTGTCCTGAAATGACAGACTGTGTTGAAAGGCTGCCTCTTAGCTCTCGGCCACTTTGTCTCCAAAGCCATTAAGGATCATGACGTTTTGTGTCACGGTGTCATGTTTCCTTTTCATGGTCATTCGGGACCTTTTCAAGAATTTCTGTCCCTTGCCTCCAGATTTCAAAACTTACTGCCAGCGCATAAAAGCCAGTTCTTTTTGTTTCCCCTGTTTATCTTCCGGTGTTTATGACTACAGCAGACTTTTTATGACAGTTTTCTGTGTGTGATTGTGTGTTTCAGATGTGCTCAGATTACGAGAAAAGTCTGGTCCAACCTGTCTACGAGAATGATGCTCTGGGGCCTCGAGCTTTACCAGAGACCCACCCGCTGCTGCAGGATTGGCAGGTGAGGGGTTAAGCCATTAGGTTGTTAGGTTAGGCTTTCTCCTGCCAAAGTGCTTTTTCACTTTCTTGTTTTTCAACTGGGTCACGCTGAAGCTTATTAAGGTTTCGTGGTAAGGTTGTTGTGCGTATTGTGATTTTTCTTTCCCTTCCTTCCTGTGGTTGCGAAGTTTGTGTCTGGATTATGCCACTGTACTGTCTGTGTGAACCCGCATTATGTATGCATGTCATTCAGGTGTTTCAAAGGACACAAATGTTAGCTTGTTAATGAACGCGCTTCCCGCTAAGTTGATAGCAGGCTGTAGACACACTTCCTACAGGCACTTGGACAAATTCACAGTATGCTTTATAATGAAATAGATCTCTAGTGGGTGGTGTGTGTGTGTAGGTGTGTGTGTGTGTGTAAGGATGGACGAGAGCAAGACTTATAAAGAGAGTAAAAGAGGGGGGCGTGCATTTTCACACACCTTTGTGAGAATGTGTGGTGAAAGTGAAAGCACATGCATGCGCACATTACAACGAGAGAAAGTAAAGACTGCAGTGCTAGTTTTGGGTCGGCAGCCGGGGGAGCCTGTCTAACAGTGATGAAGTGCCTTGGATCCACATTGTCTTCCCAGGAAGTGTTTTCCAGGTCACAGCAAATAAATCTCATAGGCGGGCATTTATCTTAATGGACACCCCTGTTCTCCTTCTGTCAGGCTGCAAACCACACCATATGGCTGCAGTCCAGAGGGAAGACTTCATCACACGGCTGCTTTAGACGCACTCATAGATAGGCCATACTCATTAAGTCGACTCGGCACATTTAGAGACTATCACACGCAGTAAGAGACTGGAGCAGGACGTGCAGATAGTGTGGAGGAAACCAGAGTGGGAGGTGCCTGAAGGTACACGGGGAGGAGATGTGATAGAAAGATGAAGTGTTCGGTGGATGGGTCACTCAAGATGAGAGGAGGTGAAGTAGATTAGGGGGGACGCAGCAGGTGTGTAATCCAGTTAAGGTGAAGTCATGTAGAGACATAACTGTTTAATCTCCCCTCTGTCATCAGGCCACCAACACAACAAGGCCTAACATAGAAGAGGGCATCACTCTGTTCTCCACTCTCCTCAACAACAAACACTTCCTGATCACGTTCGTCCATGCCCTGGAGCAGCAGAAAGACTTTGCTGTGCGGGACAGGTAACTGCTTCTCTTACAGCTACATTCATTTGTACGACACACAGAAAAACTGCTGTCAAGTAGACGGGTAGGAAACATTTTTTTCTCAGAGAGCCATACTGAATAAGATAAAGTGAAAGACCACACCGCAAACAACTGAAGTGAAGAATGGTGAACAAGGCTGATTAATAAGCAGGTTCCATGTATGAGTGCGCTGCACAGACACAGATACAACTTAATAAGTGGAAAGTAGCATAAAAATTAAATACTTTTATCCTGACACATCATTTTTAGCCACGTAGTATTCCACGTTATGCCTCCTAAAAGGGACAACACCACAAATAGTAGATAGTAGATACCAGAAAATAACAGTCTCTAATGATGCTTAAGTTATAACAGCCTAATAATTACATACTAAGACCAAAATGTTTTTTGTGCCAGACTTTACATATGCTCGTCTTTCTTGTGTAAACATGGGCATTTTAAAATAGTACTGTATTGAGATTGACTCATTTCTGCAGCCAGCCTTAAGTGGCCATTGAACTCTAGTTTTTGGCACTTTGTATTGGCTTCATTACGCCGGTGTTGTGCCTGCAATGAGCTTATATTAAAGTTTAATCCTTTTAATAGATCAAAGTTTATCAGTCCTTCCTTTTTTCCATCCATCCGTTTTCTTAACTTATTAAATAAGTTCTGACTTACCAATTTAACATTCAGTGTAAAATCAGTCTTAACATTAAAACTGAAGCTGTGGTCTAAAAACAAATGTATAGTGAGTTTTTCACAGGACACAAGACCATGGTTAAGGCTGTAGGTTTTTCTCTCTATCTGTTGCATATAGCTTGTGGAAAACCTTTTGCTCCAGCTTTGTAAATATACGGACATATATCAGTGTTACTTGTTTTGTTTTTTCCTGATGTCCTAAAACTGGGCTGTCATTGTGAATCAGAGAGAAATTCCAGCGGCAAGACCACATCCTTTTCCCAGCACAACATCAGCACTTACTGAGTGATGTAGCCTCTTTGTGATGGATTAGAGGGGCTTTGTTAGGGAAATCCCCTGCACCCCTGGTACTGACTCAGACACTCCCTGCATTAGATCAAACCTTTATTTGGCTCTGCTGTCACAGGTGCTGAAGGGAGGACCAAATATTGTTGTTCTTCTTTTAATGTAGCTATTTTTAAATCTCCACTGACCGCACACTGACAGGGCATGTTTGCCAGAGTCTGTTTTTGCTCATCTGTCTCAGCCGCTAATCTGTTTTCTCACCCTTCAGATGCAGTCTGGCGTCCTTGCTCACCATCGCCCTCCATGGCAAGCTGGAGTACTACACCAGTATCATGAAAGATCTGCTGGTGGACCTGATTGATGCGTCGGCTTCCAAAAACCCCAAACTAATGCTTCGCCGGACTGAGTCCGTAGTGGAGAAAATGCTAACCAACTGGATGTCCATCTGCATGTATAGCTACCTCAAGGTGAGGATGGGAAAGAAGCATGCTCAGCAGAGTAATTAATGACTCACACAAGTTTGATTAAAAGGAATTACCGCAGCTTTGATTTTCGCAAATTCTTTAGGAAACAGTGGGTGAGCCTTTTTTCCTGCTGCTGTGTGCAATCAAGCAGCAGATCAACAAGGGCTCAATTGACGCCATCACAGGAAAAGCCCGCTACACCCTCAATGAGGAGTGGCTGCTACGTGAGAATATTGAGGCCAAGCCACAGGTCTGACATCTCATTTAATTAGGCCATGCTGACAATGTCATGCTGACGATCCAAACTCATATTTTTACAAATCGTCCCATGCTTTTGTTTTTGTTTTTTTGCAGAACATCAACGTGTCCTTCCAGGGCTGTGGCATGGACTCCCTATCTGTCAGGGTCATGAACACAGACACGATCTGCCAAGTTAAGGAAAAAATCATTGAAGCCTTTTATAAAAACCTCCCATTCTCCCAGTGGCCTCGGGCCGAGGATGTCGACCTGGGTAAGAGCACATTTTCTCTGATTATTTTCATCCTCTCCCCTACCCAGCCCTCCAAGATATAGTAATCTCCTTTGCAAAAGGTCAATTCCTCTCATGAAGCTCAACTAACCTGAGGCTGCAATGTAATAAATGACAGAATGCATTGAGGAGAGTGTACAGTCATAATCACAAAGAGTTATTGCTTTCAAAAGCTGTGGACCCTGCAGTGCTGATTTGATTAATGGCCCGAGAATATTTCCACAGGTCGTGACACAGAGAGTTAGAGCACGGCTGCGGTCCGTCTTGCATATTCTTTTCCAAATTTAGAAGGAAATTGTCTAACGCTGCTGCTGTCTCTCCTTTTTTCTTTCCTCCAGAGTGGTTTGACTCAGGCAGCAACAGTAAGCTTTTGCAGGATCTAGACAACTCCTCAGTGATGGAGGACGGCCGAAAGAAACTCAACACAGTCTTCCATTACCAGGTGTGTGCTT
Organism: Copadichromis virginalis; assembly: GCF_057382275.1. NCBI lineage: Eukaryota > Metazoa > Chordata > Actinopteri > Cichliformes > Cichlidae > Copadichromis > Copadichromis virginalis. The sequence continues at coordinate 21,563,130 of NC_140637.1, read as the reverse complement.
GTGAGAGACCATTGTGGTGGGTGTTGCCTTGGTGAATTTGTATATCCTGCATGTTGCAACATAAACAGCAGGGATGCTGAGAGTGTGAACTGGAGCATGCGGTGCTTTTCATTATGCCTGCCTGTGCTTTCTTGCGTCCTCGTTCCTTCCCTTGACCCGGAAATCATTCCTCCTCCATCATATATCTCTTAAATGCACTTCAAGGAAAGAGTAGGCTTCTGGAAGTATGACAAGTATTGCCACACCTCCACATCTGGTGCCCGAATTGATGTCTGTTAGACTGATGCTGCAGAATCAAGGATTTATCATTTGGCAGGATCGGCTCCGTCTTACCTTGCATCTCTCTCTCCGTCATCCTAACTGGGAGACAAATCAGCATACTGAAAAGCATCCCGTGTAAAAGGTGTCACTGGCTGTCACCGGGTGGGGAGATGTTTCTGTGGCGGGTTTTTTTTCTCGTTTTTTGTAGGTGTTTCTGTTTGTGCTGGAGTTCGCTGCTGCACCATGTTTCTCTTTGTGACTGCACAAATCGTTTACTGCGGCATTAGCACACCGTTGATGGCTCAATTCAGTATACGATATCTGTAACAGTATAATTTATTTCAAATTAGAAGTTGTTAACTAACAGTGCGTGATTTTTACAACATTTCGAGGGCCGGGTTATGCTTAAAAGTGTTTTTATTATTTAACCACGTCAGAAGAGACAAGTGTTTTAGGTTCCTCTGAAAGTTCAAACTTAAATGTCATTCAGCGAAGCCTGATGCTGCTGCGCTCTAATTGTTTGAATTATGGAGTCCTCGTGAGTCACTGCATTAAGTGGGTTTAAACGCTGGCTTGTGTTGATTTCACACACAGATCTAACAAATACAGTAACCTCCCATGCTCTCCTCTTTGCGATTTCAACATAGGATCAACCTTATTGAAGTTAACCAAAACTAAACTAAAAGCTGAAAATAAACGTGAAGTAAAATTTTCATAAAAACTAGACATTTGAAAAAAATATCAAACTAGCTGAAACTGTTTTGTGAACTTTAGCTTTAACTAAATTGAAATAAAAAAAATAATAGAAGAAATAGTTTTAGTATTTGTTAGTTTTGTCAAAAGTTTTTACAATTTGCCGGATGAGGCTTTGATTGATGTGCTTATAGAAATTCTGGGTGTCTACAAGACGACGAGTTAACTGCTTTAAAGGAGTTTTTTTCTGTTTTTATCATAATGTCTGTACTGATTTTCCTAATTATGCCTCTGATGTGTGTCCTTCATTCAATAATAATTAAAAAAGACTACAATTAACACTCAAACTAATAAAAACTTAAGTGAAGCATTTTCAAACAAATATAAAACTGAAACAAGAAAATCAACTCTACAAACTAAACTGAGTTAAATACATAAACTCAAAAAATACAAAACTACAATAACTTGGCATAATACTCTAATGGAGCAGGCCTACCTAAAAACCTTTTCCTCGACACATCCATCTAGTAAATGCTTAGTAAAAGCTTTTAAGCTGTTTTAGTTTTAAATCATTTCAAACTTTAAATTGAAAAACAAGAGTTGCTGATTTCAGCTCTAGAGTCATAATTTAGTGTAAATGGATTGGAGTTGAAGGCAGCACGGTGATGTGGTGGGTTTGAATGCACCATCTGTGTGGCGTTAACGTGTTCTCCTGAGTCCCGGTTGGCTCTCTCCAGGTACTCCGGCTTCCTCCCACAGTCCAAAGACATGCAGTTAGTAAGGTCAGGTTAATTGGTGATTGATCATTCTAAATTGGTTGTAGGTGTAGCGTGAATGGTTGCCTGTCTCTATGTGTAGGCCCTGTGACAGACTGGCGACCTGTCCAGGGTGGGAAAGGCTCCAGCCTGTCGTAACCTTCAGCTGGATAAGTGGAAGAAGATAGATCGGTTGGAGTTTCTTCCAACTCCTATTTCCTACACAGGCGTGGACAATTCATTTTCCCAAGGATCCACATTAGAAACTCGTTGTTGTTGAGGGCCAAACCAATAAGCTTATATAAAGTAAAATTAATAATGAGCAGAAATGAGTTCATCTTACTGTTGCAGCCCTCCACAACAGTCCCAGTTTCTCATGTGGGCCCTTCGGAGAACTAATTGCCCACCCCTGCCCTAGTGTTAAACTGCAATTTAAGAAATTTTTCTTCTTCCACAGATAAAGGTGAAAAGACCTGCTGCATAAATCGTTTTAAACTGGAGGTCAACCATTCAAACTGAAATAACAATAATAAAGCACATGTTTGATTTAATGGGGACTTAAATGGCTTATGTTGTAGTAAAAGTTTGAATCTATTATCTGGATTTGACGCCTGGCAGAGTGCTATGTAAATGATTGCTGTGAAAGTTATTGAAAAAGTTGTGTGCCACTTTTTAAATTGCAAATTATTTTTTTTCAAAAGTTAGTAAACTGTTATCGAAAACATCTCAGACACACAAAAAAAGTCTCTTTGCTCACTCTGGCACATTTGCACCAGTGTTTATTCATGTGCATTATTAATGTCCTTGTTAAATAAACCAGTAAAAGTAATGACAGGCATTGCGTGAGTAACTGATAATGTATACTGTGTACTAATACACTAATATGTATACAGTTTCTCATTTACTGCTTTACTATAGGACAGGAAATTAAATAGAAGTTTGTTTTGTACAGCATTATTAAAATGTACTTATTTCATTTTCATTTATTAAAGGACACAAACATTTTTAATTACAGTGTTTGCAGAGAATTAGCCAATCGTTGCTTTTCATATAAGAATTTAATAAGTGCTAAAGGGAAGAATCTTGCATCCTGTCAGCAATGCTACTTACAGCTTCAAACTGCCTTTATAAAAAAATAAAAAATAAGAAAAAAGTAAAATGTCATGCACTTTTCTCCCATTAACAATGTCTTGCCGTGTGTATGTTTGCTTATGTCCATGTCCATTTGTGCATAAGTAAACAAAAGTTCAGTGACTCTCGCCCTTTGACCTGTTACCTGTACTTGTTAAGTGCTCTGTTTAGTCTTAGCTGAGCCATGGGGACAGAGCTGTGAAAGCAGTGAGCTTCAGCATGTACTAACAGTCTGGGTTCATCGGCGAGGCTGTTCAATCCATTTCACCGTGGGCTGACTTTAATGAGCCCTGCCAGGCTCCCGCAAACTCGCCACCTCTCGAGATGCACGCGAGACCAACACACACGCACATGCAAAGCCCTCAGCGGGACACTCCCTCGAGGGCGTGCTTAATGACGCTGTTCTGGTGCACCCCCGCTCACCCCTGACCCCGTGCCCTTTCTCCTCTACTTTCCTCCCTCCCTCCTTCTTTTCACCTTCTCCCTCTTCACAGATCCCAGAGGGGGCATCGCTGGCCATGAGCATGCAAGACAAGAAAGAGAACACCCTGGGGAGAGGTACGCCACCTTCAAACAAACCCACTCGCTGTCTCTTTGTCACACACTCGCCCACACTTGCATAAATACAACCACCCACTCCATCAGAGAACATGCTTACAGTAGCTGATCACGAGAACATGACACACTAATGTAAACACGCGTGAAACCCCACACCTTCGTGTCCCCAAAAGCACACATCTAAACACACTTGCACCTAATAAATCATAACACGTACTAATTCTACAACTTCATTCAGAGCCGCTTTTTCCACATTATAGATGTATTCCATTAGCGTGAGTCACCTTGGGGGGAAAATGTGACACAAGTTTGCCCATTGTCCAATCTCAGCCCAGAACAAAATGACTGCTATGGCTGTTGACAGATGAGTTTACATACATCCTTTAATGGCTTGTCCTTTCATTGTCTAAGGTCTACCTTACATAATCAGTACCAGACCAGAGCTTAGTTCTGCTCAGGCTGTGTCCATCAAAGCCTCTGTTCTCATTCATAATGGGCCAAAAATAGGCTTATGTGGACCAAACCTGGCTCCCGCTTCAAAGCATCAATGGGGTGTTATGAGCGTGTAGTGCTCCCTGGCTAATAGAAAACACTGTCCTGCCTGCCTGTGATCAGTGTTGAGGGTCTGGACTGAGGCCCGCTGGGCAGGAGCATCTCTAGCTATGAAGTCTGTAATGAGACCACACTTACTATGAGGGTGTTTGTGTGTGTGTATCTGCACAAATGCCTCTCTTTTGTCTTTGCCGGGGTGTGTACAGTAATTTACTGCATTTGTCTTTGTGCCTGTACTCGTGTTTGAACACTCTTCTACATGTGTCCTTGTACTCATATCTGTGTACACATGCTTGTGTACGAGCGTGTTTAGATCTATATATAAACAGAAAGGTTTAATGCTTTTTTCTCAGCGTTGGCCGAGCATTACCATCTCATTACACCGGCTCCAGAACCAATCACAGACTCTGTGTGTCTGTCTCCCCTAATCTCTCTCCTTTCTCTCTCCTTTCACTCGTAATCTTTCTCTTTCATTCTCTCAGACAGCTCCCGTCCTCGACTGGCCCACAGTCCACCTTAATCACTTTCTCCTTTTGCATGCACTCTATCTCTCTTGCAGCCCTGTCAATCTTCCCGGGTTTTTTTTTTTTTCTTCCTCCTATCTGTCAAACTCCCCTGTGTTACCGTATCCTCTTTATTCTGTCAGGTCTCCACCTTGCTGATTGCACATTGTTTCTTACTGTATGTTATTTATTTTCTGTTTCTCTCTCCTCAGTTAAAGATCTGGATACTGAGAAGTATGTACACTTGGTGAGTATCTCCTCATAGGCAATCAGAATGTTTCTGTGAGCTATGTCTAAGTTTATTACCCGAGCTTTTCCTCTGTGTGCCAGTGTTACTCAGCCCAGAGCAGGCCTGATGACAGAGAGAATGGGGGTGAATAGAGGTGAAAAGGAAAGCTGCTGAGAGGACATGACAGCACTAATGCCGCTTAAGCTCTTTTATAAACGTCAGCCAAGATATGGGCCCTTTGACTTTAGAATAATGAGTTCCTTGGATACAATTTGCCGGGTGAATAGTTAGTTTTGCAGGACAGTTCAGTAGTCATTTTTTGACACAAGTAGGTGGAATTTGACTGCTTCTTTCTTTCCGCTACCCCCATGTAGACTTGTATGAGCAAGTCCCAGACATGATGCTGTGCACGGCAACTGGAGGAAAACCATGAGAATTTCCCAAATCCCATCACTTCCCTATTTCTGTAAATTATTTAGAGCTTCAAAATACCCTTATGCGGATCATGTGTCTAATGCAAGAACCAGAAAATTCCCCTCTGGCATTTTGTACAGCAAAGACAGTGGTGCATTCATTCAGCTACTCATGTTGGGGTTCACTGCTTTGATCTATGTGCAGTTAATGTTTTTTTTTACTGGTTTTTTTTTCATAGGTGCTACCTCACGATGAGCTAATGGAGAACAAGAGGTCACACAGGCAGAGTCATCGCAAGAAAGTCCTGCCTGAAATCTACCTGACACGCCTGCTGTCTACAAAGGTAACTATAGTCAAGAGACCAAAAGCCAAAACAAAACACAAGTCATCTCTCTGTTCCATATTTTATTACCTGTATTTATTTCAGAAGCCACACAGAAATTCCTTCGTCGCATGAAACCATGTGTCTGCATATGTGTGAGCCGCATTTTATCTCTTCCTCCACAGGGAACTCTTCAGAAGTTCTTGGATGACCTCTTTCAGGCCATCCTCAGCATCCCTCCAGACCGCCCTCCTCTGGCTGTTAAATACTTTTTTGACTTCCTGGAGGAACAGGCTGACAAACGGGGCATCACAGACCCAGACACCCTGCACATTTGGAAGACCAACAGGTAGGCAACTAAACGGTCCGATTAAAATCCTCTTTGGTCAGCCTCTTTGTGCAAGTGCTTTTAACAGCTTATCTTGCTCTCTGTCTGTGCAGTTTACCGCTGCGGTTCTGGGTAAACATCCTGAAGAATCCTCAGTTTGTGTTTGACATTGATAAGACAGATCACATGGACGCATGTCTATCTGTCATCGCCCAGGCCTTCATCGATGCCTGCTCCATTTCTGACCTGCAACTAGGCAAAGTGAGTCTGTCACCATCTCTCTCTGTCAACGTCTCTTTCTTGTTTTCAAAGCTGCTTTTTGCAGTTCCTGTTTCCAGCATACAAACCCATATGAATACCAGTGGAAAAGTTTAAAGCTGGAAAAAAAAATCCCTACAAAACACAATTCTCAGAGAAAGTGATAAAAGTCTTCTATCTAAGTATATTTATTGACATTATTTGTGATGTTCTCTGTGTGTGTTTAAATTCATATATGGAAATAGATCCCCCCTGGGCTTCCTCTGCCTTCCTTGAAAACCTCTGATTTATCATACTGTATTTATCTGTCCATCAGCTCTATGTATCTACTGTATTTAACTAACACACACAAACCTCAGGTCCCACTGTGAACCTTCATCCCAAAGCCTTCAGACTGTCAGCCCCATCTACCTCCTTTCCTCATGTTATTTCAGCCCAGTCGGCTGATCCAAGGTCATGAGCACCAGGGATCTCTTTTTGTGCTGTGCGCCAATGTGTGTGCGCGCGTGTGTGTGCATTCGTCTATCTGTCTGTATATGTGTGCTTGCATGTCAATGTCCTCACTGCTCACAAATCCGTCTCATCCTTCAGACACCGTGACCCTGAGCACGCTCTGCTTCCTGTCTCTCTCTGACTGGCTTCCTCCCTGGAGGGAGCCGAGGACTCATCAAATAATGCTCCTCTTTCACAGAGAAACAGTCTGATTTATACACTTCAGGTCCGAGCCAAAAAGCGAGCGCATCCACAGCGCCAATATTCACATGTACTTGCGGGCAGATGTGTACCTATAGATGTAGAAACGAACACAAAACCTCCCAATATGACAGATTTTTCCATGGTGTCTCATTATTGTGTCACATCTGTCTGTGGAATCGCCAGGTTCAAGGATATGGCCACATTTTCTCCTGTAGGTTAAGGACGGTGGCCTGACACACCTCTATGCACGGTCGCCTGTTTGTGAATGTGCCTCAGGAATAGAGAGTGTAGGGTCTGGATTAGCAGGAGCCAGCAGGGGTGAGGGAGGGGTAGGAGACTAAGCATGGCTCGCTGTTTCCACAGAAACCCTCTTATCTGGCGAGATGCAGGACATAGAGGGCCATAGGGTCACAGGGGGGTTACCAGGCAGATGGGCGAGCAGCAGGAAGTGACCTTGTGGACAGGAAGAGAGAGGGTTCACTATCAGAAGGAGCAACTGTAGCCGGAGCCATCCAGTCCCTCAGCACATTAAACCACACAAACATGCAATAGGTGACACAAATAGCTCATGACACATAGAAATGCCAAGGTGTGTTGTAAGCACCTTCACTGATGCTGAAAGCTGTGGCTGTCCGTCACTTTTAACCCCGTCTTTTTCCCTGCCCTACTTTCTCCCTGTCCCGTTCTCTCTCTCACAGTAACACACACGCAACACAGACTCGCTCACAACAACAGCCACAACTGAAACCTGAACATGCCCACAGCCTTTTAGCCTCACTACTTCTCTTCCTGCTTGAATAAACACCAGTGTGAGAGCCTAAAGTGACTGTGGAGAGAGTTGTTTAGACTGGTTTGTTTCTTCCCTGGCTATAACTGTTTGAGTCTCCTTCTGTGCGCAAAGGAAACGGTTCCCTCCCTCCATTGTTTCACTTTAGACTGGTGTAGATAGGCTCATCAACAAATAACATCCAGTTTAATTAAACCGCCATTAGGGCAAAGTGGGAGAAGTGTTCATTTTATTCCAAGAGGAGGAAGCTCTTTTACTCAAATGTAGGGGAATGGAGTGAGGGGCATGATGTGAGACAATCCTTGGCCTGCCCATAAGCACTGACTGGACGAAGTGTCCTTAGAGTGTTTTATTGCAAATAAACACTGAAGCATATAAAAAAAATTTTAATCAGGTTTTAACAGAGGTTACATTTTTTGTGACTCATTCATCAATGAGAAGCATCGTAATTATGCGTAGGCCCACATCAAGATCCCAGAGTTCAGATGCTGACGGTGATGCAGTAGGGCCCAGCGGGTGGTTGATATAAAGTTTCACTTCTGTCTCCATGGATGAGGGGGAGGTGGGTTGCACAGCAGGAGGTACGAAAAGTCAGAAACACTGGATTGAAATGGTATTTAAAGCCGAGCAGCCAGAAAATGACGGGCTTGAGCAGAAACCTCATTGGCCAAGAATTGCAATATCACAACTTAAATGTAGGGAATTTGACAGCAGGGGAAAGCAGACTCGAAAAAATGGATCAGCAGGAAATAGCAGGCGTTTACCCATAAAATAATAAGGGCAGACTGTGAGTGAGCACATTGTCTTTGTTCGGCTCTTGTCAAAGCTTTATTACTGCTAGATTAGCATGAGAGCAGCACAGTTGAAAGGTGAAATGTATAATGATACAGATTTCAGAGTATATAGTAACCATAACTTTGAGTAAACGTAGTGAGACTAAGAAAGACAAATGTAGTAGTCTGGAAATCTAAAGCAGGCTAAAATGGCCACATAGCCTTAAGGTCAAAGCTGTTCCATTTTTATTTCACAACTCTGGATTTGCAAGGTGTTCTTAATGTCTGAGTACTCTGGCTAAAAGCTGCCATTTGTTTCCAGGACTCGCCTACCAACAAGCTGCTGTATGCCAAGGAGATCCCAGAGTATAAGAAGAGAGTGCAATGCTATTACCAGCAGATACAAGACATGCCACCCCTCAGCGAGCAGGAGATGAATGCTCACCTGGCTGAGGAGTCACGAGTAAGTGAAAGATTCCAAAAGTTTCTGTGTGTGAGTCATTTAGTTTCACAAAAGCCTGCAATCACAGGCCCGTTCTTATTTTTTTTTAAATGTAATCAAACATGTTGATATCGCTCCGGCAGAAATACAGAAATGAATTCAACACCAACCTGGCCTTGACAGAAATCTACAAATATGCCAAGAGATACAGAAACCAGGTAAGAGATATTCACAGTGCTTTTTCTGTGTTTGTGATCTCATATTTGGATTAGATGTTTTATTGTTGAAACAACAGCCCCTATTTGGCAGATGAAACATCTCAGTTGAGCCCACTTGCTGTATTAAGTTTCACAGATGGATATCGGAGCGTGACTCATCAGTAGGGAAGATCGCAGCCACGCTGACAGATGTCACATACTGTAGACACCTTCACAACCTGTCGTGTAATGCCTTAGTTGAAAACCTGCAGTATTTTGTTGTTTTTTTCCTGGTGTTATGTTTTAAGCGGGGAAAATACTCCGTGTGGAATATCTTCTTAGCAGCAGCCGCTATTCAGTCTGTCCAATCCTTTGTTTCCAGCCCACGGATACCTTTCACTTTAGGCAAACAGCGTGCTGTTTACCTTCTCTTTAATCACAACCCCATCTGCTTAATGACTGTTAAGGTGCCGCTTCGTATCTCATGCGTCGCGTTGAACTAGCCCTGTTCAAGCCCCTGCTGTACTCCCCCATGTTTCCTCGCTGCTGTGACTATTCTCTAGAGAGGCTTAGTCAGTGGTGACTGTGCTTTAATGGAGCACCCTCATGATAATACCGTTTAGCTGCTTTCCTCTGTCAAGCTACTGTACTGACGTGGGCCATGGGCTTAGACTCTGATTCAGGGAGCTCTTTGAATGGCCCCTGATTGCCTATTCTGTCGCCCCAGCTCAGTTCGCTCTGCCTGGTAGCACACTGCCGCTAAGAGCCCATAAATCCCACTGACACGGTGACAACTATTGGGCATGAAAAACAGAGCAGATGTGGATTTTGTAAATATGTGAAGAGCGAATGCTTTTGTGGTGTGGAGGCATGCATGAAGGCAGCAGAAGAGGCTGAAGTACTTCACTTGTTCCTCTGCTGCCTCTCCCTTTCACTTGTTCGACTTTCTATGTCTGGCTGGTTCTCTAAATCTCTCCAGAAAGATAGATGCATGAATGCTCGACAGCCACTGAAAGTCTCCTTTGTTGTGTGTTTCTTTTCTATCTCCCTCGGTCAGGTGGTGAACGCTCTGGAGTCGAACCCCACTGCACGTCGCACTCAGCTGCACCACAAGTTTGAGCAGGTCATTGCCCTTGTGGAGGACAACATCTATGAGTGCTGCAGTGAAGCCTGAACCTGCCAATATCTTCTGCTCACAATCTCTTCCTCCTGCTGCTAACTGCCTTTCTCCCACTTACGTGGTTACTTGGGAATGTCGGTCACAGGAGTTATCCGTCTTAAGTGTTATTATTCTTCAAGCAAACTGTTACCAGGATGGAAAGCGGCAGAGCAAAGGATTCAAACCTGCCTGTTAAGCATCATACATTTGCAAAGTATCCCTCCTTTCTTGTGGGGATGCCAAGAAATTTTCCCAAATATTAATCCATGAAACAGACGCAGTTCCGACTGGACTCTACTAAGCTTTAGAGGGAATGTGTGGGAGCTCAGAGATGGGGGTTTTGGGATGTCTTTACAGTTACTGGGACCTACAGTTCGCCCTGGTGGCAACCTTAACGCACTGAACCCTTTTCTGAAGGGAACAAGCCAATGATGCACTGTACTGTAATATAATGTCCATAGCAATATTTATAGATGTGTTATAATGCTTTCAAGTGGCCTGTTCATCAGGATTAGTAGGACCATGATAAACTCCTCTCATCTCCTAAAGCCTGCAACGTTCTCAGGTGTGATTGGTGAAGATGGGCGTTGGACTTTCATTGGTGCTTTCAACAATATGTCCCAATGTGCTTCGCAGGTTGATGACGGGTTGCGGAGGAGTGGGGCGACGAATATAAATGACTGAAATTTATGAAATCAAATGTAATGTAGTTCACTGGGAAGAGCTGCATCAGTATATAAGTGTTGATCTGTGTGCTTGTCAATGAATGGTAATCATGTTGGATTCTGATCAAATTTAAAAGAGAGAAATTTACATTTAAGAAAAAAAAAAGTGAGCTCAATATAATCAGAGGAGAGACTGTATTTGTGATGCCAAATGACTTGTCAGAGTTTGTGAAATAAATTACAGTATTTAGGATTTTAAAGTGTCTAGTAATGGCATTTATTATACTAATTCTCAGAGTGGTTCACTTCTAAATGCATTACAGCGCCACAGTGAATTTTAACATTTGAAAACCATTATGATTTGGCCTGCCACCTAAAAGCCCACAAGCTAGCATCTGGAACTTCTCAGAAATCCTTGTAAATGTTCTCATGAAGAAAACGAGTAAGGGGCAGGGGGGATCGTGCAGACATTTAGCTTTGTTTTTATTGCAGGACACAGAACAACTGCCACAAATCCGAGCCATTACAGTAATATTCCTGTTTCACCTTAATTCACACACTAGCATTCTGACATTCGCATACATAAACATCCAACTCACACATGTACAGACTCTTGCAGGAGGTCCATATTTCTTTACACTAATCATCTCAGACAATACCAAGAAGCTAACCTTCTCAGCTTGATCGACACGGCAACTAGAATAGAGTTAGAGAGACAAGAGTAGAGCTTAAAAACTCATCTGATTATCTAAACAGAGTAATTCCACTCATATAATTGACTGTTTAAAGCACGTTTTTGGATACATAATTAGCTGTGATAATTACTTACAGTTGGATTTTTACCCAGTTTGTGTGTTTTTGGAAAGTAGAGAGCTCATATGGTGCTCAGTTGGATGACCACCAAGTGGTCACCCCTTTGGATGCCAGGTTAAAATCTGTGAGACCAGCTGAACCCTCCATAATTAAATGGATTAAAAACACACATGCTGGTTTTTAAATGTGTCAGTCCCACTTGAAGGTGCAGTGGCGACACTGCAGAGAAGACAAAAGGAGAGGTAAGTCAAGAGGATTGGCTGATTGAAGGTAGTGCTGCTTGGCGGTGGTGGGTCCCCATCTGAGGCAGGCACAGATGGGACAGAAGAGGGTGAGAAAGGGAGCACAGGTCAAGCGGGGGCCACCTGGCTTGAAGAGACGGATGAAGTCTGAGTTTTGGAGACGGCGGCCTCATCTTCTCCAAATGGGTTCTTTCCACAGCACACCGTGGTGATCATGCAGTTTCTGAACTGGAGGTCACAAAAACAAATCACAATCAGAGTTATGACGCCTTCACGGGTTGTCAAACTCATTTTACGTCGCAAGGCCACATACAGCTCAATTTGATTTTTAGTGAGCCAGATCAGAAAAACTATTGCCTATAAAAATACACCTGCAAACTGTTTAAGTGTAAATAATTTAAATTTAAGTGTAACTACAAATTTAATCATTGAGGATTCAAAAGAAAAAAAAAGTGCAATTTGTGCAACAACACGGCGACAATACATCTCAGCCTTTATATGACAGAACTGCTTAAATCAAAAAAACCTATAAACACAGCACTTATGGCTTAAATTATGAAATAAAGGTTAAAAATGAAAGAAAAGACAATTACAGGTCATTATCTGCTGATTTGAATTTTTTTTTATTTGACTTTATTTTTTTTTTGTTTGGGACATAGTTAATTAGAAAAAACGAACTAACTATTGAAATGGCCTGTATTTGTATAGCGCTTTACACATTCAGTCATCCACCCATATTCACACACTGGTGATGGCAAGCTATATTGTAGCCACAGCTGCCCTGGGGCGCGAAGTGTCTTGCCCAAGGACACAGCGACCGAGACTATCCGAGCCGGGGCTCGAACCGGCAACCTTCCGATTACAAGACGAACTGCCAACTCTTGAGCCACGATCGCCCGTGTGAATTAGAGAAATGTTCTTAAATTTAGATTTAGTCTACTAGTCAAAGTAGAGATTACATTAGTGTACCCCTGTAGTTTCCAAGTTAACGATTTGTTAACCTGAAGTGAGCAATGAAATGAAGGATAAAGAAATGGAAACACTACTAGACAATTAAACCAAATCATTTGAAAATGGGCAAATCTGGTAGAATCACACACCTCTGGAAAAAAAAACACACAACCCCAACTGCTGGGAACAGGAAATTTGTTACTATATAAGCTAAAATTTACTATGTAAAGCGCTTCTCTGAAAAGTAACCACAGCTGTCAGACACATGAAGCCCACACAATTTCCTGCAAAAACTGTGTCAAAGTGAAAATGCGTTCGTGAAAATACTCTTGTACGTCATACCTGTCTGTTTAGCAGGATGTAGATGACTGGGTTGTACAGAGCGGCACTCTTGGCGAAGAAGGCGGGAGCAGTCATGAATACTGGCCCAAACTCAGTTCCCTGATTGGCAAAGATGTACCAAGCCACGCTGGCATAGGGCACCCAGCATACCAAAAAGGAGATCACCATGACAATGACCATGCGAGTCACTTCTTTCTCTGCCCTCTGGGTGGTTTCAGACTCCTGCTGCTGAGCTGCAGCCTGACAGACAGATTCAGGTTAACTTAAACCTCTAATCCGAATGTAAACAAAAGGCTTGAGCCCATCACGACTGCTGAACAAAACTGATTAGACCACCGAGATGACTAACACTGTTTATTTAGTTATGTTTTTTATGTTGTGGAAAAAACAAACGCATTATCCTATGGAAGCTCGTTTCCACCACTGAAGTAATTTCTTTTTTCCTGCCAGTCAGAATTTTGCAGCATTATTTCAAATATTCAAATTTTGAGATAATAACTTCAAGTTTTGTCTTAGCTCTACCGATCTCTCACTGACATGAGACACGTACTCTCTCCAAAAACAGATGAGAATTCATGCCTGTCACTTGTGAACGTGCACTAATTTCTTTGTCCACATGGGGGCAGCAAAGGTTGAATACGTTATTCAGAACAAGACTTTTTGGCATAGCTAGTGTGGAGGTTAAGAGTTAGCTAGGCATTAGCATTGTAATGCATTTTATTTATTGTTTTTGTACTGTTAGGTCTGTTCTTGGTCTGAACTAGCTACAAGCAGCACAAGCTTAAGCTGTAGGTTTCAATAGAGAAATCGTAATGGTTTTAAATTTATCTTTAACTTTGTCTGCATGAAAACTTACCTCAGGCTCACATCAGGCTAATGTAATTTAACATATGTAAAGATGCTCATATTTCACACGAATGTTGAATGATTAGATTTTAGGAGAGACTGTCTCTCACTACACTAACTATACATATCTTCCCCTTTAGATGCTTGGTTCTCCTTTTTGTTTAGCAGCTAATAACAAATAAAGTGTATTTGTAGTGTGTGGGAGGTGATGCTGAGTTTTGGGTCTTTTGCTAAAAACGTTGATATATTGACACAAAGTTGACATTGTGTTGACTGCAGTAGGCCAATCAGTGTAATAAATTATCATAATCTAGACTTGGTATAAGATGTCAGCCAAAGCATTATATTAAACATTGGCCTAGTGTTTTGCAGTTGGTGTATCCTTATCAAAAAACACACACGAGAAGCTATGAGAGTAGTAAGTGTACCAGATCATTAAAGCTGGGTCACGCAGCCAAAAACAGTCTCCCTGAAACTCCCTCTAAATCTCCCCAAAGCTGGGAGGAGCTGCAGATTCAGATAACAAAAATTCTCTGTAGGTTATAAGCAACCTATTTTAATCTGTTTCCACATGTTTAAACTACCATTTGACAGATGTACTAAAGAATGCTGATTATAGCCAATTTAAATGAAAATCTGCATTATAATTGTGTATAATCACTTATACATTATAAATGCTCTTATTCTATTATTAATAAAGGCATCAGGACGACACAGTGAGCAGGCAGACTGCCCTTTAGCCAGAGGACCTGGGTGTAAGCTGCCATGTTGGCAGGGATCTGCCCTCCTGAAGTGTCCTTGAGCCCCTAAATCCCTTACATCTCCAGAGACTCTGTGATGTGCAGTACCCCTTGTGAAAGGGAGCAAGGTGAAAATAATAATCAAAAAAACATAATAAAGTGGAATTTTTCTACAGGGCTAAACAATATATCAAGTCTTTGCTATTAATATTGCTTTGGCAGTGGCATTCCTACCGCTCGCACAGTGCAGAGGAGGCTAGTGTAGCAGAAGAAGATGATGAACAGGGGGATACAGAAGTGGAGGACAAACATATAGATGACGAACGAGGTGTTGTTGATCTCAGGCTTGGGAGTGTAGTAGTCAATCCCACAGGAACACTGCATTCCCTCTGGGATATACCTGCACAACACACAATAACTCAAAGACTTCGGCCAGCACCATTACACAGTATTTGTGCCACATGTGTGAGTTACACTAGTTTGCAGGTTTTAAAAACATAACTATAAAACTGCTTTACTGGGAAAATGGTCCTCAGAATATTAATCAAACAGAGTGTAGACACAGAAACTAACTGTACCGGGACCATCCAAAGAGAGGGGGAGCAGCACAGGTCAGGGCCATGACCCATGTGAAACCCAGGCCAGCCACGGCATGTTTTTCTCCAAAGCGGAAGTTGGTCATCGGCTTACAGACCACAATATAGCGCTCAATAGCCAAAACCACCAGAGACCAGAGAGCAATCTCTCCTAAAACATGAAAGAAAGCATGTATGTAAGTTTAAGTACAGTATCTCTACTGACATTAAACATGAAATAATAAAAGCAGTATATTAGATTCAAGTTTAAGTAATTAGACAAACTAATTTCCTATAAAAATGAACGACTTAATACATTCAAACCTATGAGAGTGACCCAAAAACTATAGCAAATTTAAAGTGTGACTTGTTTTGTTCTAAATCCACACAGAAAACACAGTTTACACAATTCTGACTCTTACCTCCTAATGTGGCAAAGAATCCTTCAATATTGCAGCCGCTGACACCTAAGACGAAATATCCATGCAGGGCCGTGTAGAGCGTGACCGTGAAGCCCCCAACTACCATAAAGAGGTCGGCCACCGCCAGGTTGAGCAGAACGTAGTTCAGCGGGGTCCTCAGCTTTTTGTGCTTGACAGTGACGTAGAGGGTGAGAAAGTTAATGGGGAAGGAAGAAATGATGAGGAACAGCATGTACGCTGCAAGAAGAGAGTACTTCCAGGGCTCAGCCAGGTAGTACTGAGGGTACTCAAATGGGCTGCGCACCACCCCAGTCTTGTTAGACATGGGTACATAGAAGTTGGGTCCTTCTGTGCCATTCATGGCTGCGGGTGTTGATGCCTTTTCTTCTTCTAAGACCTTAAAAGTGGATGAAACAATCTGTGCCTCTCTCTCTTTTTAGAATAAACTACTATGAGGGAGTCTTTTGGTGTAGTTGAAGTGGAAATGAGGGAGAAAGGATGGACGGTGGAATGGCTCTTGTAGAAGTAAGGTGTTCTCTGCAGCCCCCTGAGGAGGTGCGGCACCTTTTAAACAGGCTGGTCGGATTAGGGACTTGCAAAGAGTGAAGTGTTAGGGAAGATGGAATTAAGACACACAATGTGAGAGTCCCTCTCTCTCTCACAGACGCACACACAGATACACACACAATGGAGAAAACTCCAGAAATAGATATGCAGTATGTTAAGCAATTTCAAGGTGAGAGGTAACAGCCATGGTTATCCAAACCCCATCATTACTGTCATGCGCATCAGTGCTGCATCAGAATGAGATGAGAGAGTAGGAGGGAAAGGGAAGGAAACTAACTGTCTGTGATCTGAACCGTGCAGAGTAGACCAACTATAAATGAAATTTCTTGAGCGGTCCAACTTATTTGCATCTGTAAAAGCCTAATCCCTAACCAATGCATAATGCAGAGCTCAACTCATAGCCTTGAGTGAACTGCAATTAGAATCTGGGAGACACAAACACAAATCAAGAGGGGCAGTTATTGTCTTTGAAGGATTAAGAAAACTCGCAGTTTTACAAATTGCCAATATACAATTTATTCAAAGGATATTTGCAAGCATATAAAAATCAAATTCTTCTGACTTAATAACAGATGATCTTGTATTGTTATCAAACATACAGTGCAGCTGTAGTGCATAAAGCTGTAGACTTGATGGTAGAATATTATCTCATTGTTGTGAGTAGGAAAATTCTCTACACAACAAACACGTTTTGTATTATATCCAAAAAAAAAAAAAGTTTTCTATTTATATGTTTACACTGTACATTTACAGAGTGAATGATGTAATCACTGACTGGCCCGGGGTAATCTGATCCTAATAATCCAGGCTTTATTGGCTGATGGTGCACTTTTCTTACACTCTGTAATGACCGACACACAAACACTCTAGGTATTACTTCAGCCGTTCAACCTTGGATAACAAAGAGCTGCTCCTATAATGTACACCCGCCAAACGTACCGCACAGTTTTAAAGAAAATGTAATCAGAAGACAAAAATGTATAAATTAGGTGCTCCACTTTCAGTTCACCGTCAGTTTGGTTCGTCGATGGGCCTCCGACAGTATGGGCAGCAGTTATGCTGAAGCACCAGAAGCTCATAATCTTCACTGTGAAACATCTGCAATAAACACAGCACGAGAGTGTGAGCAACTTGACAGGAAAATAAAGAAATAATTCAAAAACTTTGTTCGTCAAAGAGGACACCAGGTGGTTAACACTGGGTTCTGCTAGCTGAATGCATTATAAACGCCGTACCTTGAAGCAGGTAGGACACATGGTAATGCTGACTTCAGGCAGCAGGGAGCGGAAGTATTCCCATTTGAGCGGCCTGGGCCAGCGTTTGATCAGCACGTCCCTCCTGCTCATGGCGCGCAGCACAGGACGACTCACCTTGACTGGGACAAAGTTTGAGCCCCCCTGCTGTTTATACACAAAAATGAACCATTATAAACTCCGTCCTTTCACCCTGTCCAGCTGGCTTGCCCATTTGGCAGAATATTAATCACCTCATCTATTTTATCCTTTTTCTTATTACCTCAAAGCTCATTTTGGCTGTAAATGGATCTTCCTCTTCATCGTCCAAACCCTCATCCATCCTCAAAGATTGGAGATCTTATTGTGTTTATTTGAGAACATATAACCAAGGCGATGCACACATTTCACACATTTTGTGTCGCATGTGTCTTCAGTAATTATGTTTGCAGAGCAGGAAAACCCCTTACAAAATTATCCCCGAGAGACTTTTCTAAGAGGCAAAGTGTTCAAAATTAGCTGTGGCTGTCAGTCACTTCACGGCTCTGGAAGAACACAGCATACCTCAGTGCCCTTGAGGGTCTGCTGGCTAATGCAGGTTAATCCCTGCACTAGGGCTGTGGCTACGGCTCTCAGAGGGTTAGTGTCATTAAGATGAGACAGGAGAGCCTCAGTAACCCTATTAGCTCGAGAGCTAAGATGACTTAGTTCTGACAGCTTACCCACAAGTACAGAATCAAGGCCAGCGCAGACTAAACAGCTTCTTAGAACTGTCACAAGGCAGAGGAGAGCCACGTGCTTCATTTTGAGGAGATGTGCACTGTGTTACAGCATGAACACAGACTTGCGGCACAGTAAAGGCTCAGTAGTTCTTTTATAACACATTAATAACCCTTGTTTGTCTATATATCAACATATAACTGATGATCAAAGGATACCACCATTATCTATATCCTGCCATCGTGCAGCCCTCTGATCTGTGTGAGGAACTTCTAGATCAATAAGAGACAGAGCATCCTCATCAGAGATGTCTTCCTCCAGGTAGAACTGGACCAGCGGCAGCACATCTGTACAAAATCACATGCGACATTTAAAAAAACTCTAATAAAACAAGCAGATTCCTTGGTGGCATATACTGCGCACGGTGTGTATGAGTGTCAGTGACCATATGACGAGGCGCAGTAGATGAAAGGCTGCCTGCAGTTAATGCACACACTCCCCTGGTTGTTCAACAGGGGGTTGTTGGTGGAGCAGCGGTAGCACATCATGCCCTCAATCAGATCCTGCAGCAAACACAGGTGTGTTTAACAAATATGATAAAGGTCACAGCTCTAAAATTTCAAAAACATCACATACACACACACCTCTTTGTCGTGGAAAGGTTTGGAACGAATGGTGAGGCAGCCCAGCTCTATAGACTCTTGGAAGCGTGAGGGAATGTGCAGCTCCTGCAGCTTCTCGTATGCGTACCTTGCAAGCTTATATGCACCAAGCTGTCGGCTCTGCTTGGCCAGCGCATATAAAGTGTTTCTATAATCAGGTCAAGGAAAAATAAACCTGGGGAAGATTTGGCACAGAATTACTGCTTTGTAGATATCTTATTCCAAATATTGTGGGCGTATTTATACTTGTGTTACATTAGCAGAACATCAGCTGCGCTAAGCCAGCAACACTGACTGCATGCCCAGAAAGTAATAAATTAGTTTGTTTGTAGGGTTTTTTTGTGTTTTAATTGAGGACGAGTTGCTTATTTGTATTTATACAGAAACATATTGTTACTAGAGGAGCTCTGAGAGTGGCAACCAGAGGTCAATGAGTTGCAGCTGCAACAGCACTACAAAGGCACTTCTCCATCACCTAAAACTCAACATCGTTTCTGTTCTTGCCCCTCTACCCAGCCGCTCTCGATTCTCCTCCTACACACCCAGTTTTGTGACTCTTGATCAGTGCACGTCCTATTGTGGAGCTGTTTAAGTGCAATTTTGTGTGTGTGCGTGCAGTGTTTTAAGTGTTGAACCAAGTTGAATGCAATTTGCTGAGACTATAAATCCAAGTTCAAAGTTTTTGGAACATTTCAGCTTGGCCACAGAGGATTGCAGCTGTTCGGCCTGATTTCCTCTTCCAAGGCTGCGCTTTCCTTCCTCATTCCAGAGTCCGATGTGTGCCTACATAGATTTGCCCATGTGGGTGTACGCGACCGTGTATGTGTGTATTTGTTCAAATTAAAACGTATTGTTCAGTGTGTTTTGGTATGCATACTTTTGCACAAAGTTCAGCAATCAAAGCACTTGTTTAGATAACAGAAAATGTGTTTCTTGCTGGCATCGGCTCCTCCTCCCCATCAACACCCCTTTTCTTTCTCTCAGCAGCACTCTCCTGATTTCTCCCTACGTCTATCTATTTTCCACCGCTCTATCACTGCCTCTGCCAGTCGTGATTTTAGAATGGTATCTATCTGTCACAGAGAGTTTTCCACATTAAGAGGCCCCCATAATGCTCCATTTTCTAAATATTTGCTGAGATCTAACACTACGTTAAGTCCATTTTCTGAAATGTTAGGATACACTTTAGAGATGCCTGGTGGTATGTCCTTTGTGAGGTTGTTCAGGAGGAATCTGCAGATGTTGAAGAGCGTGTCTGGCATGTGAGAACTGAAGGGCTCATCCTACAGATAAAGACAGTTAAAAATATACACATGTAAGTTTAAGGGGTCACAAAGTGTTAGAAATCTCAGATGAAAGTTTTAAAAGCTCCATTTCCAACTTTTTTTTCCCGTCATCTTTTAACCTGATCTAAAAGCAGCCTAACCACTCAAAGTGCCTCATTCCTGCTCAAAGTACCCTGAAGGAAAAGATGCATTTTCTTAAAAAAAAAACAAAATCACTAACAGCCCTTTATCCCTATAGTTGATAGTTCAAATCTATAGTGCCTGTCTGGGAGAGTTAAAATGAGATATAGAGGCTTCCTGCTCTGGCCTGGATCACAGCGATGCCTCTCTGTTGCAGGGGTGTGACCATAGCAGAGCAAAAAGCTGAAACAACAAACTGAGAACGCTGACACAGGCCAGGTCACCCATACAGGGCTCATAAGCCAGAACTGCTTGTTTGAAAGTAAGTTAGAGCTGCAGGCTCGGAAAAGAGGACTGATGGTAATAGAGGTCAGGGAGGTTTCAAGAATCTAATAATGGAGGTTCCTTCAAGCTGATATTTCCCTTCAATAAACTGCAACCTGAATGCCTTTAATTCTCTCTTTTGTCCCCTGCCCAACACCCTCTATGAATATTTTAATTTCTCTTTAAACCGTGACTCTCTTGAATTGACATAATCTTGCAGAGCCAGACCTAATTTTGTCAAATACACAGCAGTCTGGATGAATTTGAGTATAAAAGTTGATTCAAAAGTACGCAGAAATCACAGTGGACTGTTAGAAAAGAGAGAAAATGCAGAAGGAACTTTGTACCTAAACTACCTAACTACATAGTAGGTATTGTTTCCAAGTACGCACAATCTGACAGCTAAAAAAAAAAAAAAAAGTCGTCCTTGTTACTTAAACACCGATTCACAGTTGTCTTGACTTAAGGTGTATCGTATTCTTACCGTGTATCGCTGGATTGAGCGATACACGTGGTAGAGCTCAGCGAGATGCTGAAAACGTTCAAACTTCTTCAGCATTTCTCCTCTCTGTTCTTCACTTTCTGATTCAGACAAACAATGGTGAAAAGAAAAAAAAATGCATTAAGCATTTCAGTAAAAATGAGTTATGGCTGGTTGCTCTCAAGATACCTGTGCATCTTACCTTTGGCAATATCTAGACACTGCATAGACAGCATCCAGTAATAGTACCCTGCATCGTTGAACCTGTTCTCCACTACTGCATTCTGGGTAAGCTGCTCTAAGACTTTCACGGCCTCATTCTGAAGTCCAGCCTTGTGAAATGCTGAAAAATAAAAGCAGAAAAGTGGTAAAATACAGACTGGCTGCTCTTGAGGTAATGCTGAATTTACAGAAACAATTTAAAGCATAATTGTTATTTTATGTTTGGGGACACATGCAATTAAGTCCATTTAGACAATGACACACTTTTTGTAATTGAGCCTGTGGACACCACCGCAGTAGATTTAAATCAAACAATCAAGATGTGACTGAAGTGCAAAATTTCAGCTTTAATAAAAACAGTGTTACCTGTTTAAGAGTTAAAACCATTTTTATACATATTCAACTATTTTCAGAGGGTCAAAATGAATTGCAGTTTCACAGCGAAGTGAGACATTTCCCTTGTTATTCCAGGACAAAATAAGCAGATAAAAGATCTGGATTGAGTCTAAGTGTGACGCTTTCATTTCGTAGCTTATGAGTTTCAAAAAGATGCCGATGCAAGTGAGAGAAGCCATCATTAGGCTGTAAAAAAGAAAATAAACCTGTCATAGAGAGCGATAGCAACAGTGTTAGGAGTGGCCAAATCAATAATCTGGTTCATTTTTAGCACAAATGACTTCACTGACCAGTTCATCAACACCAAAAACGCCTGAAAGACCACAGAAGGAAAGTGCATGTTGACAGAATTATTTACATGGTTAAGAAAAACAACTTCACAACATCTAACTAAGTCAAGAACACTCTCGGGGAGGTGGGCGTATCATTTTCAAAGTCTGCAATCAAGAGACGCCTTTGTGACTGTAAATACAGAGGGTTTACAACAAGCTGCAAACCACTGGTTACACTCAGGAACAAGAAGCAGTGTTATGGCATGGGCATGTATGGCTGTCAGTGGAACTGGGTCACTAGTGTTTATTGATGATGTGACTGCTTAAGTGTACAGGACTATAAACTCTGCTCAGATTCAGCCAAATGTTGAAAAACTAATCTGACAGCACTTCAGAGTGCAAATGGATAATGATCCAAATCATACTGCAAAAGCAACCCAAGAGTTTCCAAATGGCATGTGAGAACGGGAATGGCCCAACAGTCACCTGATCTCGCAAGAGAGAATGTTTTTCTTTTACTGAAGACAAAACTGGAGGAACGAGCACGAGTGTCTGTAGTAAAAGCCTATCAGAGCATCTCAAGGGAGGAAACACAGCACTTGCTAACGTCTATCAAGATGTGACTGGAGCACAAACTTTCAGCTTTAATAAAAATCTTTCATTACCTGTTTAGGATTGAAAACCATTGATATATTTTTTGGATGAGTGAGGAAATGTTTCTCCCACTGAAAATGCTACATCTACATGAACAGAATTAACTTTAGGGCATTTATATATTTCCATCCATCCATTCTCTTCCACTTATCCTTTTCAGGGTCGCAGGGGGGGCTAGAGCCTATCCCATCTGCTACCCAAACATGGGGAGAACATGCAAACTCCACACAGAAAGAACCCGGCCTGATGGTGAAATTAAACTCAGGACCTTCTTGCTGTGAGGCAACAGTGCTAACCACATTGCTGCAAAAAATAAAAAATAAAAAAATAAAAAAAATAAAATACTTTCACACCTCTGAAAATGTATAAAAATGTCTGTAATTTTCCTACTAATCTGATGAAACTACATTCTATAGAATTATATAACATTATTACAGCCAAGAAAAAAGAAGTGAAAGTACATTATAGGACATACACATTTGTAAACTCACATATTACCTAGAGTATTTAACAAGAAGTGCCATCCCATTTCAAAAACAAAAAAAAACAGGCAACAACTAGTACCAGTCCTTTCCAAGCAGGACGGCAGCTTCTTAATATGAAACGCCAAAACATTTTGACTTTAAAGCCGTAATAAACATCACCACTATCCTTCATGTTCCAATCAGAGGGTAATTAGAAACAGCTTTAGGGAGTCGACCTCAGTAATGACCCTGCCCCTGCAACCACAGCAGGGGTCAGGCTGTATTATGGCAAACATTCATCAGTCTAACTGAATAAAAACCACATTCAGACACTGATGGTTACTGTTAGTAATGGGCGCACACTCCTCCCCCTCCCCCTTACAGAAACACAAAAACCAAGCTGACAAGGTTGCAGAGCACAGCAGCAATTGTCAGAATCTTTTAGCCAGAGCTCCCATGCAGACAACTACAGCTTACATTGTGCTGTTAGCAAAATAAAGATAACAACATTATCTTTTGGGGACATACTGAGAAGCGTGTCTGGCAATAAAAGACAACTTCAAATTTAAGAAATAGGAAATGCTTTAGGTACGATGTACTTGAAAATCTTGTTGAACCCCTGGGAGTACTAATCAGAACCTGATTTTGGTACCAAGTGAGCTCCAGCTAAAACCTCCAGAATATATAACAAACAAAGTCACCTGAGTTAAGCAGAGTTAATCATTTCTTAAAATGTTATTTATTGAGAAGTCCCAGTGCAGTGGACAGGAGGCAGGCCAGAATTTGACACATTACAATCATTAGTAACACAATACTAAACTAAAATACACACAATCAGCAAAACGCATGACCACAGGCAAGTTTCAGTACATCCAGACCTGCTCAGTCATGCACTCCATGTGGAGACAGGCAGAAGAAGATTATGTAGAAGAGGAAATATGCCTGCTGAGATCATAATTATAAATCTATGAGCTGATTATAACTATGGTTACAGTTGGTAATCATCATCAGAGCTGCTTGTAGTACTGGTGATTAGAGGCATGGAAGCATGTCATTCAGTTAACAGGCAGCCCAGCTCTGTCCTGCTATGCTTGAGCAAAGAGGATCATGTTTTACAGTGGATATAGAGAATCTCAAGGAAGTAGTGAGACATTTCAGTTTTTGGAGCAGGCCTTGCTTTATTACTTCCATATGTAAACACTAGCAGATGCATTGCAGAAGAAACTGTGACATAAGTCCTCTCCCACTGGCTTACTAAAAGCAAAAGTGAAATCCTGCTGGTGATGTAAAAGCTCACCCTTTTGAGCCTCCTCGAAACGGTCATTTTCAGCCAGCCACTGGGCGTACGGCACAAAGACGTCGTTTTTGAACTGCGGGTGTTTCTCCACCAGTGAGAAGGCCTGAGACAAAAGACAGAAGAAGCATATGCTTGTGACTGCCTGACTTGTGTTTTTAGTCCCACATATAGAGAATAACACTGTACTCCCTGGCTATTTATGGCTCTACTTCACTTACCGCACATTTTCCAAACATGTTACCTTAAGTTCAAATACTTCTTCACCATTATTTATTAGCCGAGAACAATGAAAATTGCATGAGCTAAATTGATTTCACACTCAATTAGAACTCCAACTGCAGGTCTCGTGCTGTTCGAATGACAGTATAAACTGTAAAGAGCTGCTGTAGTGCTTCGTGGACACATATCGCCTATCACGCTGACTAATTAGCTCAACGTCCTGTGGCAAAATCTGAGCCAAGAATCACACAGCAGTCATACCATACAGTAAAGGAGAACAAATGTGTGTTTCAGCCCTTTGAGCCCATTCATTTAAAGAAATACTTTGTTTTAAAGAGGAGTGGGAGCAGTGAATAGCATCCATATGGCCTATGGTGTAACTCAGTCTGTGGTGCCGTCTGGCTCGTCTTGGTGTCCACCACCCCGCCCCCTTGAAGCACATAAAGCCAAGTAGTTCTCTCAACCTCTGCCTCCCTCCTCTGCTCTTTCTTCTCTGTCTCTCCCTCTCTGAGGATTAAATATTCCAAGAAGCCTTCAACAGACATAACAGCAAGAATCATGTGATCATAATTTCATGTTCTGTTTTTGGCTCTAGTGTTTCAACATGCAAATCGCCAATGTGCATCTCTGTAACGCCTTTAACTCGATTATAGACTGCAGATGGATTAAAGAAATGCAATATTTTCTTCTTGCCATGATCCGCCTTGATGGAGGAATTTGATTGGAAGCAGAACAGAATTTAAAGCTGATACTCTTTCACTGCAGTAGTGTTTTGAGCTTCTCACTAGCTAATCATCATGTGGGCATGGATTCAGAGAAATCCAAAGCTGGATGATTAGCTCTGGAGTGTGTGTGGCTCCAGTTTGTCAGTGTAGAAAGAAATCAGGCAGCCATATTATCTTATTGTTTGCTTTCAGTTGTGGTTACTCTGACAAATAAAGTGGACTTTTCTGAGGATCCCTGCAAAATTGAACAAACCCCAAATATGGAGCAGTGTACTTTGTGGCTTATAGTGCAAGTGCCACAGCAGTTTGTTAAGTGCAGCCCTATATGCTTCACATTATATTTATGTGATTGTCTCAGGACTTTTTATATATATATATAAGTTATAATAAGCTGAACAGGTGTGCGTAAGTGTGTCAGACCTCTTCCCAGTGCAGAGTTTCTACATGCAGGTGCACCAGAGCCTTCAAGTCCCCCATCTTAGAGTAAGTCTCTGAGGCATAGCCATGGTGTTTCAGCCTCTTAAAGTGGAGTGCACATTTTGCTAGCGGTTCGCGTTCAGCCTTGTCCAATTTACGGGCGATGTCGATCAGCCTGGGTGAGAGAAGACAGGAATGAGCACACAGAAAGAGGGCGGGAGAAGATGAACCCTGCTGTATCAAACTATGCTCGTGACCCCAGAAAGAATGTGAATCAGTCAGGGTCACGAGCTGAATCTGAGTCAGGCTAAAGAGCTCGGACTATGTTCAACAGCAGTGTCAGTTGCGCTGACCCACTGGTAGCACCACAGGACACTTACAGCGTGCAGAGAGTGGGTCAGATGGAGTCAGCAGGGAGTTCTGACATGCTCACCAGATATCAATTTGCCTGGTTTTCAACAACACAGACACACAACACACATTAACAATAATGGATGTATGATAGAACCTTAAAGGAGAACTCTTATGTTCCTTTCCAGCTCCATATTTTTATCCTTAGTCTCTACTAGAGCAGCTTTGCAGTTCAAAATAATCCTTATCTATCTAATAATAGCCATTTGTGCCGCCTCACAGCTCATCAGTTGTCTGAAATGAATGGTTTAAGACAAATTTCTTCCTTCTTTAAGCAGCAAGTGGGTGGATTGTTCACAATCAGAGTGGTCTCCCTGAGACAATCTTGTAAGGATACTGGTTCTCATTACTGCTCTTACATCTGTATGATGTCAAACTGCCTAAAATAAGCAGTTAAAGCAGTTTGAAGTCTGAGCTTTTGGCTTATAGGGATTACCTGTACATATGCTGACTTCATTACTATTATTATTATTATTATTAGTATTAACTTTGGCCATGTTTACTGCAAGCATCAGCCATTGTAACAGTATATATAACGGAAGATGAAGAAAAGCACAGTAAGTCCCATTTAATGGAAAGGTATTTGTTTCTGGGAACATGTTTAGCCCTCATGGCTTCCCCTTCACATATCTGGCTCTAATGGCCTGTGACTGAGACTCATGACATTTACTGGACGTTTATTATTGCTTGTGCTATTAAATTAAAACACAAACTGCAACTTAAACTTCAACAAGTAAAATTAGGAGTCTCTGTATCTAAATGGACAATGCTGCTCTGTTATTGTATTTTGTCCCATCATCATTTCACTAATGATAGAGCACTCAAGTAAAAATAAAAAAGGAATAGGCTTTATTGTAATCTTTTTGGTCTTGAGTAATAGATCCCCAGGTTTTCTGACGTTTTCTTTGGATAATGGCTGCTTTAACACTCATTTTTAGTCAGACCTTGTGCCTGACCATTTTCAGAGGAATGTTTTGCTTTTTTATTGTTGTTGCTGTTAAGCCAGTTAAAATCTACCCATGAATCATTCTAGATTAAAAACAAAAGCTATCTAACTCATGGGATCTACATCTACACATAACAGACAAATTGAAAAAGAACCCATGTTAAATTGTACCTTTAGGCACTTTGTTACTAGCAGCCTGTTGCAAAAATACTACATTTCTTCCCCATTTATTTATTTCAATCTATGAAAGAAATACTAAATATAGCACCGTTCGTCAGGGTGATTCCAAAGAGCTGTTAGACAAAGAAATTGGCATATCTTAGCACGGTGTGCCTATCCTTGAAAAAATTTGAGGATACTGGACAAGTGGACAAAGAAGAAGCAGCAGGCCTGAAAAAAATACTACAGTAGATGAACAGTATTTGAAAGGCATGTTCTTATGAAACAAGAAACAAGTTCCGCAAGAACCTGAAACTGGACCTGAGAAATGTACCTGACAAGATCTAGAAAAAGACAATATATGCCAAACTACACAAGAACTGGACTGAAAGTCAGTGGCAACAGGTTTTATGGAGTGATGAATCCAAATTTGAAATCTTTGGTTTAAGTCATCGTCAGTATGGCGGGATCGTCAGAGGTGCAACAATGTGTGTTTACAGCCATCTGCAAAACATGTTGGAGTCTCAGTCATGGTTTGGGGCTGCATTTCAGCCAGTGGTGTTGGGGATCTTGTCAAAACCGATGTAATTACGAGCACAGAAAAGTACAGTCAGATTGTGATCCACCATGCAATTCCATCTGGAAATTATATGATATGCAGTAACTTCACTTTTCAGCATGACCATAATTCCAAGCACACTGCCAATGCAGTAAAAGCACCTGAAGAGAAAAACACATATTGGAAGACTATCAGCCATGGATTAGCCTCCTCAGAGCCTGGACCTCAAGATTACTAAAGCAGTGCGGGATCAGCTTACACGGAGAATAGAACAAAAGGATGCCAACATCCAAAGAAGAGCTTTGATTGTCCCTCAAAAAGCTTGGAGAACTATTCCTGAAGACTACTTTAAGAAATTACAAGAAAAGAAAAAGTAACATGGGGTAGGTGGCTCAACAGTTTTGCCAAACCTAGAAAGTAAGGTGATGGAGAGCTCTGAGAATGTATGTAATGAACATTTAAAGCATATTAACTTATTTTTCTTTCTGTAAAGCTTTGAAGCAGAAGAACTAGATCTAGGATAAGTTTATATTATATTTCGAAATCACACACATATGTGGTCGTTTTAAAGAAAGTTAAACAGGAGCAGCAGGATTTCAAAATGTTTAAGAGAGAGACTGACACCTACATGTCTGCCCAGCCGTGTTCGCCTATAATGTCTATAGCTTTGAGATGTTCTCCTGCTGACAGGTACATCTCTGCTGCTGCCCGCGGCTCCCTGCTGCTCTTAGCCCAGTCTGCCTGCTTGGTCATCAGCATCCGAGAGCTCTTTGGGTCTGTCACTCCAACAAACTCCTGCAGCAAGAGAGAGAAAGTTTCAAACTTTACATCACATTCAATAATTAGCAGAGGTGGGACCAAGTCATTGTTTTGCAAGTCTCAAGTAAGTCTCAAGTCTTTATCCTCAAGTCTCAAGTCAAGTCTCAAGTAATGTCAGGCAAGTCAGAGTCGAGTCTCAAGTCACTGGTGTAAAAGTCCGAGTCAAGTCACAAGTCTGAAACTTTGAATTTCAAGTCCTTTCGAGTCTTTAAAAAAAAACAAACGAAAAAATAATGTTGCAGTTATGCTAAATGTAAATATTAGACCATGTAATTTTAAAATCTGTGTTTTTCTCAACACATACAAAATAGTGAACTTAGAAAATATACACAAATTGTGAAATTGCACCTCTTTAAAATGCAGCTCAATTAAACCTAGCTCCAAGAATAATTTTCACCGACAGTTCTGAGATAAGCTGCATGTTATTCTTGGATGCGGTTGTAGGACCAGCTTTAAAATCGCATGACAAAAATATCATACACATTAAAAAAAAACTGTATCACCAACGTAGCCTGGACAACATTTGCTAGTTAGATGAAGTCAGCTATCTCATCTTAGCATATTTATATGCATATTTATAATTATACGGTTCTTGGAGTGAGTGCATACACTCATGAAGTTTAGTAACTTCCGGTCACTGCAACAAGCCCAGGTACAGTTTACCGACGGATGGGTGCAGGACCTTGAAATGCACCGTGTAGAACGAAAGACCATCGTACGTATCATAAGTTTACCAGTCTCACAAATCGTCTTCATAAATACACATTCGTTAACCGTTTATTAATAGGACCTTTGAGCTCAACGGTAATTAATTAGTAGTGGAAATAATTTCTGGTAGCATCACAGAAATGTAGCAGTGACAATAATATTGTATGCTGTAATCGTACTGGACAATTAGTGATACAAAAAACCTGTTTTATCCTGTGAATAAAAGTATGTGTTTTTGTCAGTGTACCATAATAACAGAAGCGAAACGCAATATTGTGTCAGGACAATTTACTATTTATGCACAATAAACAAAGGAGCATAGCGCGACAATTTCTGCTCAGCGCCAGACTTGCTTGTAACCTATATCACCAATTATGTTAAGAAAAATGACGCATTAACTACAACAGCAGACTGACCTTTGTGTAAATGCTTGGAGCAGACTAACCTGTGAGCTGGAGTGTTCTGGGACGTTATATTTGATCTTTGAATGGCTGCAATCCAGTCGCCTCTTTGTTACTTCGGAAACATGGCTCGAACAATTTCTCTTCAACGACGTAATCCGATAACAACCGATCTCTTTACCCGTCGGCTTCCCGTGGCTGTCATGCGACCGGCTATTGCAGTTAATAATACAACAGCTTCTTGACATTTTTGTGTTTCTTTTTATCGCTGTGTAACTGATTTTAATTGAAAGCCTGCGTGCGCTAGTACCGCTTGCCACGAGTTCCCAGAATCCTTTGCGGTTCTACCCGTGAATGACGTCACATTTTCAATCTCCATATAATATGCATGTTAAATTTTATATTTGGGGTAAAATATCAAGTCTTTTCAAGTAAACCGGTTCAAGTCCAATTCAAGTCCCAGGTCACTGGTGTAAAAGTCCAAGTCAAGTCACAAGTCTTAGAACATTTTTTCAAGTCAAGTCTAAAGTCATAAAATTAATGACTCGAGTCTGACTCGAGTCCAAGTCATGTGACTCGAGTCCACACCTCTGATAATTAGTCATTAAGATGGGCAACAACCAACAATGTAATGTAATGTCCAACAGTTTATCAAAAGCAGATTCCTAACAGTAGTCTGAAAGGAGAGAAAGAAAAGTCCAGTTCAGATGGGCAGAACCATGTGGGTCAAGTGTGAGACAGGAGGAAGCGAGTCACACAAACAGCAGGCAGCTACAAGGCCTTTCCCTCCGGTGTCCATCCTACCTAAAACAAACAGCCGGAGGGACCAGATGGCCACACAGCCACATAAATATACAGCAGCCACATCAAACACACATACAATCTGATACAAACTCAAGCACAAATATACATGAACGAGTCATGGCTGTGTCATCTGCTCCAGCAATGCGAGTGCAACGGTGATGATCAAAAGTGGGGGCACCGCATGTAAACATAATAAAGCACGAATTTGTCTCGGCTCCAACTGACCCCCTCATCAAAGTGTTTGTGTAGGAACAGACGCTGGCTTTATTTCTCTCCTTTTGTGCCCCACTTCCAACTGTAACTATATGTCGTACAGGGATACGTGTGTAAACGTTGGCCATGCGTGTGCAGATCAGATGATATATGTAGAGATTCTGATGATATATGAGGAGATGAAAGACAGACAGTAAAGGGGGGGCTGTCTGAACACAGTGCAGGGCCCCAATTTGGCATAACTGCACATGCTGAAGAAAACCATATGCTCTAAATCCCGAAAACATGCAATGCTTCGCAGGTGTTTTTGTCTGTATCGATACAATATCTTATATGTAAGAGCATGTGTTTTAGTCAGTGATTTAATCACCTTGGCGTAGTCGAACATGCGCAGGTCAGTGTACATGCTCAGCGCTCTGGATTCGTGGCCAGTACGTTTGTAGAGCCTGGCTGCCTCGTGGAATTTCCCCTGGTAGGCGTAGACGTCTGCCAGAAACAGGTCATTGTCGTTCTCACCCCGCTTCTTCCTCTCCTACAAATCAGTCAACACAAACACTGAGTTGGGTGCTAAGACTAACAGTCACATATATTAGCATGCACACACACACACACACACACACACACACACACACACACACACACACACACACACACACACACACACACACACACACACACACACAGTTATGCATGTGGCTTTGCATACACATAGAGTTACACAAGACTGAAGGGTGTTGAATCTTCACAAACCTCTTCTGCCATCAGCCACAGAAATAACAAACACCATTTTTATTGAACGAAAGAAACACTTCTTTCCATATATAATAATTTTACTGACAAAAACAGACTGTCAAAGATGAACATTTCCACATTTCAAATAAGAACAAGCAGAAACACCCAAGCCATAACAGATTCTGCTCCGCTCAGCAAGCACATTGTTAAGGATTTGTGCATATGCTTAGCTGTGCGCTTGCATGTCAGCGCGGACTCAACTGGAAAAGGTCACTCGGGATACAGGTTCCTCCTTTGTTTGAGGTTTAGGTCTAGTTCAGAAAAAAGCCTTACAATTACTGACATTATTGTATGATGACAGTAATTATGATTCACTATTTAATGATGTCAGGATATACACTAGCCAGGAAAAAAAAAAAACAGAAAACAAAAAAAAATTATAACCAAATTAGGCCTCTGAGGACTTAGCATTACCTCAATGCTATTGATTAGTTCCAGGTAGCGCAGATCTCGGATTCTAATGAAGGCCTGAAAAGGTGGAGAGGAAAGATTTAGTATAATTGCGTCTGAGAATCTGTTGCTTTGTGTTCTTATTTGCATTACTAGCTTCTTAAAAATTCTTCATCGGACACTGATTAAGGATGTGGCTTCACTGTTGATTTGGCTAACTTGGGTAATGTCCATGTTTTGACGTTAAGTGGTTGCAGTTAACATGATGAAGAGTAGGGTACTGTATATTTCTATTGCTCATTTTACTAGAAGTAGTAAATTGTGAAGGATGGTAAGATCTGCCTTACTTAATCAAAACAATGTGTGTGTGTGAGTGTGAGTGTGTGAGAGAGAGAGAGAGAGAGAGAGAGAGAGAGAGAGAGAGAGAGAGAGAGAGAGCTGACCTTCTTGGCAGTCTCAAAGTCAAGTCCCTCCAGGGCTTCTGTGGCCAAATCCCTCCAGTCACTATCTGTCACACCCAGGCAGGCAATCTGATAGGCCTCCTTAAACATCTTCCTCTCCAAGTACTGGTACATGGGTGCAGACTGGCAGGCCAACACCATCACAGTTAAAAGCATTATAAATACAAATTTGTGGAAAAGAATGGCCACAAACCAATCAATAAACAGAAACAAAACATCTTTACGAAACACTTTTTTTTCCGTAACTGATATAAATTGCATCCATATATATCATTTCTTTCTTTGTAGTACAAATAAATACCATATTTATGATAAAAATGACCAGGATCGTGGCACGTGTTTCTGCAGACATGTAGAACTAATGCAGAGCAACAACGGAGGAAATTTAAAGGTTAAGCGCATTTCGCTGGGACGCATTTCGATGAGTCACAGTACTTTTAACAGCATATTGTGGAAGAGAATGAAAAATATTACTTCTTTAATATTTAATATGCTTTAAAAAGCGTATAACTCTGTGGCATTATGAACACTAATATAACAGCCAATACCAGGGTAAGGGTAGAGGTCAAAAGGTCAAACAGAGATAATATACTGAGATTTGAAATTTGACATTTGGAATTTATACTTGATACAATTCCAGTTCATACGAGCCCAGTTTCATAAAGACTAGATGAATACTTTAGGAAGTATTAGAAATGACCTAGTAACATATGATGAAAAGCAAGAACCATGTAACAATTTTAACCATCAGTTTCAATTTCACACAAAATTACTACATTTTGACCATTTTTATTTCAGAAGCATTTTGGCTACAGACCTGTGCCACCACACGGAGCGCCATCACTGCTTCTAGACATGAGCAGCCTGACAAGATAATACCCACCTGCGGCACCTCCACTGCAGACATGGAATACACATGGAGGCAGAATATCTTGGAGCCATTGTAGCCGACCATAAAGCCTTGCATCTTCTGCTGGTGTACAGGGAAGTTGCAAGCCTTGATATTAAGGTAGCCATTCCCAGAGAAGCACAGCATGTCCTCACACTGGGTGTTCCAGGCTACACTATTGGCATTAGGCTCCTGTAAGGAAAGCAAATGCAAGTACACAGGAGATGAGGTCAGAGGTGACTGTGAAACACATACAAGTCTGGGCTATTGTAAACCTGTTCCTGTATTTAGTGCAACTAATTGAGCACACATGCTTGTTTCCATTTTATTTCACTCCACTGCATCTCTGAAATGCAATTCAAAGCCCGCGAAGCTAGGTTCCTTCGTCACGCCCTTTCCACTGCCTGCTGACCTGAAAAAGTAGCTCTTTACTCTTGATGTCATAGACAAGGAGAGTGTTATGCTCATCCACCACAGCCAGTTTATTGCGGGAGGCGCTCATGTCCAGGCAGCGCACTGACGTTGTTAGCTTCAGCAGCGTGATGGGAAACGGGTTGTCAACAAATATCTTTAGTATCTGCAAACAGAGAATAGAGAATCAGTTGTGTTGTAACTGGCTCCAGTAACAGATATATCCAAAAAAAAATGCTTTCTTCATTAGGACAGCAGTTTCCTTTATGTTCAAATTCCAGGAGCACTGGCATGTGAGCATGACTCCCACTTCTGTGGTTACTTTGTGTGAGAATGGATCTTCTTGGAGTACTCACAGCGCCATTCTTTAACCCTACGAGTAAACCCTCTCTGCCTGGTGGACCACCAATCACTTTGATGTATCGAATTAGAGATTCCATCACCCATTCCTTTTCCCTCACACTGTTGAAGGACAGACACTGGAGTCTCTTCTCCTGCAGAAGAGCAGAGTAAGAAGGCTGAGGCTTCAATTATATTTGACAAATGGAGCGCTGACTGGTGCAGCATTGTCAAACGTTTCTGTTTTCATCATTTCACAGTGTGTTAATCTCATCCTTTAAGCAATTCAAACATACTCGTAAATGTCTCGCAAATCCTAAACACAGTGCTCTTTTAAGCATCAAAAGGTGTTTAAAGAAAGCAATGCCATAAAGATTAACAGTGATTTGATTTGACAGTGACATATACAGCACAGACCACATGAACACAGCCCGTTTATATGGTCTAAAAGTTCTTTTAGGCATGAAACATGAGTACGCCTGATAGAGAGATCTGAAGCACCTCTGTCACACATAGACAGATTTAAAAGGAAATAACCGCCGCATTACGGCCGCTCCTCCTCCCTACCAGACTGTCAGACACACAGAGACAAGAAGCAGAGAGCAAACCCAAGAGACATCCACTGGTTCAACAGACTATGGTGCCTTCCCCCTGATTCAACTGGCTTAATTTATCCAGTTTGAAGATGGTTGAGAAAGGGAGAGAGACAGAGCACATGCACAGCTGGAGTCTTTTGCAAACTAGGCAGAAACATCTGGGGGAACAGCCATTCCATTTCTGGACTGTTTGGGCTTGAAGTAAATGTCTAAACATTGATTTACTGTGCTTTCATCGTATTAATAGCGCTCAAATGTCACTGCAGCCTCTTGCACAATCAAGTGTGCATTAGTGTAATTCACAAAGAACAGCAGCCCCACTGGAGACCAGAGGAAGTATAACTGAAAGAAAATACAAATACACACAGGCTCTGGCAGACGCAAGCAACTTTAAATGAATGTTTTTGTATATTTTGCCACTACAAAAAAAACTGCGGACCTCTATCTCTTCTGACCTGACACAGAATGATATGTTGGGAGCAGACGACCAGCAAGTTGCATTCAAACTTCCTGCATATTTTCTCCTTGACGCGGTAGTGCATGTCTGAGGAGTCGTCTGAATAGAGCTCGTAGATGAGGATCTTCTCGGGCAGCTGGATGGCAAGGCGGTTTCTATAGATGGCGATCTTCTTCACGAGCTCACGACACTTGATCCTCACTGAGGGGAAGAAAAAAATTGAGATAAATGGGAGAGAGTAGTCATGAAAGGAGGGTGAGGAAGGTTTAATTATCTTAGCCGATGCATCCTGTTGAATAAGTTTGCCCTTGGTTTTTTTCCTTCAAATCTTCCTCCCTCGTTGGTGCGAGGAAATTAAAGACTGTCACCTCTCATTTAAATAGAAAATCCTATTATAGCAAGATGTTCACCAAAACATTCGATATCTACTCATTAAAAAAGGCAGGCCATCTGCCCTTACATTAGATTAATTTGAATAATATGACAAGAGGAAAATGACAGTGAAGTTTATCTCCCCAAATGCTGTCTGCATTGCTTTGTTTGATCATCTCACTGTGAAGCTGCAAGATGTGCAAACAATTATTTTGACGAGGCATCACAACAGCTAGCCTATCTTAAACTCAGAAGCCTGTACACCAGAGCAAAAGCGCACCTTTTTGCTCAGTGATGAGGTGCTGGACAATGACATCAGTCATGCTATCTCTGTAAGCATAACGATCCTTGTAGAGGCCATGAACTGTACTGAAGATAAGTTGGTAGCAGGCGATGGTCCCATCCTGGCAGCCCAAAACCTAGGTAAGAGACAACAATGTAGCAGTACATCCCATTAACACTTCTAAAAACAGACTGCGAGAGTGGGAAAATGTTCCTGTTGTTAAAGCCTCTACACGGCAGAACTGAGAGAATCTGCTAGCAACCAAATCTCTCCTGTCACTTTTAGTTAAACACAGTGAAAAGAAAAGCGGGGAAAGTGTTACTTTAAAATGAAACGGCTTGTGCATCTGTGCAGTTAAGGAGGCACTCTGTTAGAGGATCAAATGTCACCCTAAATGTAACGTCAGAGCTCTGAGCGTGTTGCATTTTATTCTTGTTCTTCTATCACAACACTTAAATAATGGCGTATGTCACAGTGAGAGCAATTTCTCTAGATATATGGCTTCACAAGCTGTGGACCCACCACAAAGTTGGAGTCAGGCTTAACCCGGCAAGTCCACACCCAGGAGTTCTGCTCTCCGACAGTTCCTAGCCGCACACCATCTTTTGTGTAGAGGGACGCCTGTTTATCAGAGCCACCCATCACTATATACTCGCCCTTAGAGAAGTAGCCGACGCAGCACGGGTCGTAGGTGAGAGTCCTGTCTTTTCCAATCTGAGAGAGACAAAGAGAGAAAAGGACATTAAAAATAAAACTAGCATTTCTTGCAGTTATTGCCCAAGGGCCCAGGCCGGCACTCCCCACCGTCTGGGCTTGCACACTTCAAAGTCCTCAGTATTCAACCAATTCCTTTGAGTGTTCGATGAAAAGCCAGACAAAAAAGAAAGTGTTTCTCTGGTTTAAATAGCCTCCTTTGTATCAGTCTTCAAAGTCCATTTGCACAACATCATATCAGGTCGCCCCATTTGGTACATCTGGTTTTCCTCACTCTGGGATAAAGCTTCCCTGACGATCCATAGTTATTTTCTCTCATTGCGAACAATTCTTGGTGTTGTAATCAAAACAGCATGTTCAATAGATAAATAGGCCAATGACAAAATATGAGCCTAAGGCATAACGGCAGAGTAATGAACACTGCATATTTGTCTATAATTACGATATCGCCCACTGGGAATTTAGGAGGAAGGAGGAATTGCGAAGGGGGCATTAAAGCATAGCAGGACCACTTCCAATGTACTGTTATGGTTTCAATAGACCCTGACAGTCTGATTAAAACAGGAAAAACTCCATAAAGAGTTTTAAATACGTTATATTTTGAACAAACAGACTAATTTTGTGATGTTGCCGTCGTAGTGCTTTAGCAAGTTAGAGCACATATTACTGACAGTGTTTCAAAATGTTCTAAGTCTTCTGGTGTTTTCCCATGAAAATGTGGTTAGTCATGCATGTGTTTAGCCTTTTCAACAGTTAAAAGTAACAGAGAAGATAGATTAGAAACAAACATGTTGCGATAACAAGATACTGTATACACTGTATAGATATTACAAATCACCATGGTGTCTGTACACCCACGCAGGCATGATCTGGTGTCACCGTGTGGAATCAATATTTTTTGAGATTTTGTGACAAAGTGACCAAGCTATTCGAGCAACTAAAATGAGCAAAAGATGCTTAATTTTATACGTGACTACTTTTTTTGTTTTTTAATTGGTCTTTTTGTCTTAGGACTCGCCCAGCTTTCACTGCATGACAGCCACTTGATAGCTTGGATAAGATTCAGCTCCTTCCCATGACCCTAAACTGTTTAAGCAGTTAAGAAAATGGATAGTGGATAGTTCTTCTTGTGTTTATCATACCCACACTGATTCTTTTATCTATAATAGTTAATCAAAAATTTTCTAAGTTTGTGGTTTTTAATCATTTTTATGCAAAACTGTTGCAAGTTAGCGCCATCGGCAATCGGTCAGTGCAAAACAATACAATGTACTGATGACAAGTGGAAAATTACAATAAACTCAAAGCCTATATCATTACAAAAATATACATATGTTTCATTAATGACCCCCTATCCATTACCCGTAACATACCAATGGGCCTGTTCCAAGTCAAATGACCAATCCATAATAGAACATATCAATATATAAAGACTAAATGCCCTCACTTGGCCACTTAATGGTAACACCACTGGCCAAGCCTAAAGGTTGGGATAGAGGGGAATGTCTACAGAAAGTAAAACTGAAAAGTTGATTTCAAAACTGAAAATAATAAGTCCACAGTGTCTAAATTAATAATTTCACATTTACTTTTGGATTCACATGGTACATAAAAACTCATGTTCTGTGTTTGATTCTTCATCAAGCACAACCTCATCTTTATGTGGAGTGTATCTCTGTGTCTGAGCTATTCAGCCATGACATGATGATTAGTAAGTTACCAAATACATATTAAATACAATGCCATACAATATGATAGTTTATGGTAGGTTGTGACATTCACCTGTTTTCCACTGAGCTGATAAAAGGAGAGCTTCTGACCCCAGTCTGCCACAGCCAGAATGTCATTGTGCTCATCCCTGTGAAAACACAACAAAATGACTACAGACATAAGCATTAATCACAAGATTCAGCACTGATGAGGCATCTGTCATTTAAGTAATGATGACAGTGAAAAGCAGAGCAGCCAACCTTCAGCTAGGGGACACGCCGGTCACTCTCTCAGTGATGCAAAGTAATGGATGCAAAGCCTTTTAATGTTAATTTTCCAGAACTGTTTTAATTCAGGACAGAATACAGCATAAACCCATGTACCTCTGCATCTATTAACCCTGAATCTCTGGCGGCTCTAGCAAACGCTGTTCCCTGATTGACCTCATGTTTTGACCACAATTTGATTACCAACTTTCCCATATGAGGCAACCCAGCAATAAAATCTCTACTGTCTTTTATGGCTTTTATCTTTATCCTACTTCCCGCATCTTTTCACCTTTGTGTCGTCTTTTTCCCTTAATTGACCTGTTCTGTGGTCCTGCATCGTTTTCATTGCTGTACTCTCTGCTTTGGCTGTAGGGGGAATCATAGAGCAAAGACAGCTGTTCCCAGGCATCATAATTCAGTCCATCATTGAGAAAGGTCCACCGCTCACTGGTTGAACACTGCCACCTGCTGGCCCTACAAAAACTACACCTAAATAAGAAATCTAATTTTGCACAATTTGGGCTCAAAATCTTGGAAGGACAGACCAAAAATATACATGGCTATGTGTTAATCTGTGGAGACATCCTTCCATTTCTATAATAACTTAGGACTAACTTGGAGGGATTCCAGGCAATGGACCAGATAGGAGAAGAGGAGCCACCTGGACGCTCTATTTTGACCTTCTCCTCCCCATTTTTGTTCCGAATGCTCACCACTCCATTCATCATACCCAGAGCAAGGTATTGCCCGTCGTTTGTCCACCTGCAAGCAAATGATGCACAGCAACATAAATGCACAAATGAAAATGTACTGCTGCTGCATAAACGTTGCTGCTCCAGACTTCACTTACCCACAACATGTTATTTTGCTGCTCACTTTATGTTTGTTTACAGATTTTTGCTCTGGAGACCACAGGCCTAAAAATATGAGAAGTTTGAGATGTTTAATTTCTCTATGTACTTACATTAGGTCACATTTATCAAAGTTCTCCACTAAGGTGCACTCACCAAAGTCACCAGATGAGCAGGAGGCAAGCTGGTGAGTGACTGGGTTGTAGGCAACACACTGGATAGAGTCATTGTGACTACAGATAAACAAATAAAAGAAAAAATGATGGAGGAGTACAGACTGTGCACCGTGGTGTAACACTACAACTCTGTAATACTAAAGCAATAAGTAAAAGCGCTGCTTACGTATATTTTAAAATACCCTCCAGTTTAGAAGTCCAGATAATAATGCTTTTGTCTGCTGACCCTGAGGCAAATCTTTTACCTGCAGAAGAATGCACTACTGAGTAAGAATTAAGAACAAAAATAAGATGACCGACACAGAAAAATGTAGTGAAAATCAATTTAGTACCATCTTTGGCATAAGCCACACAGTACACTATGTCTTTGTGTCCTTTTAAAGGCTGAATAATACTGCCATCTGTTGCATCGTAAACCTGGAACAAAAAAACAAAAAAAAGGTGAAATTGAGTTGAACGATGAAAGTATTCTCTACATGTTTGCATTTTTAGGCTAAAGAAAACAGAAAAGCCTTACCAGGACACGAAGCCCTGCAGCAATTATGAGTTGGCTACCATCTGGTTTGAAGGCAAGGTCATAAACGCTGCAGAAAAAAAAACAAAATAACAGATCCGTGTTGAAATGGTTTTTCAATAAATTGATTAGTTCACGAGCAACAGCTATGAGGATCCATTCATCACTGAAATCATATAATGGAGGTTCCCTGTGGAGTTTTTGAACTCTGGCAATGCCATGGAGGTGGATTTTACAAGGACGTTATTGCTGTCTGCCAAAGTGCACACAGGGAAGGTTTTGCAACCCTCCAACTCTGTTGAAAGTTTTGGAGGAATTCACAAACTTATGAGTGAAGATAAAGCCAAAACATGTCACTGCAACACTGTGAATTAGTAGATATGTTGTTAAGAAATATGAAAGAAATATTAGAAATATAGATGTTAAGAATTCTGGTGTAAAAAAAAAGGATAAATAAATAAAAGCACTGAAAAATCTGGTTTGTATGAAGAGGGAAAACATTCAGCAGTTTTGCTAGATTGCAAGGATGCACACAATCTGTTTCGGTGTGAAAACACTCACTGTGAAGCATGGAGAATAATGGCTTCCAGTTTCATAAGTGTGAGAATTTGCAAGTGTCCAATGTTTCTTTAATAGGTTCTTTCAGCTGCAACCTTATTTCCCAAGTGGTCACCACAGCGGATGGATCTGCATATTTGATTTGGCACAGATTTTATGCTGGATGCCCTTTTGATGCAACCTTCCCTCCCTGATCTGGGGTTTGCGACTGGAATTAGGAGTGAACTAGCTTGGGACCTCCAGTGTCTTCTTTCAGTATTGAATTAGGGAATTTCTTTAATATAGCACACTGACTTTTTCTCTTTTTTTCCATTTTGGATAGACCGAATAAACAAAAAAAACATAAAATTCAGAGTTTGAGGAAAACGAGGACATCTTTAGCAAGGACAAACAAGTGCAAACAACAAAATCACACACGCACACACAAAACATACAAAAAATGTTTGCACCTAACAACAAGGAAAATCACGCGTCTCCATCCACTCCACCCTGCGTGTGCTCTCTCCTCCACCTCTTTTGTGCACTGTCTGTTGTTTTGGATGGTTCACCCCAGATATTTAAATTGGTCCACCTTAACTACTTCTGCTACTTGAAAACTTGTCACCTGTCTCCCTCTCATTCACACACGTATTCTGTCTTGCTTCTACTTTCATTCCTCTTCTTTCCAGTCTGTACCTCCACCTTTCAAAGCTCAAAGGGGCTCAAAGACAATCCCTGATGTAATCCCACCCTCACCTCGAACCCATCTGTACCACACAACTCCCCACTGTTGCACTGTCCTATTACATGTGCTGCACCACCCTCACGTACTTCTCTGCAACTCCTGGCTTCCTCATGCAATACCACAGTTCCCTTCCTGACAGCTTATCACATGCTTCCTTCAGATCCACAAAGACACAGCTCAAGTCCTTCTGACATTCCCATACTTCTCCAATCAACACTTTCAAAGCAAAATTCCCATCTGTAGTGCTCTTTTGTGGCATGAAGCTGCTCACTGATCATTACCTCACTCTTTAAGCTAACTTCAACAACACTTTTCCCCATAGCTATGGTATGGCTTACGAGTTTTATCCCTCTGTAGTTACTGCACACTTGTTCTTAAAAATCAGTACCACTTCTCCATTCTTCAGGCATCTTCTTACGCTCAAAGACTGTGTTAAGCCATCTGATAAAAACGTTCACTCTTTTACTTGACTATATCCAGATCAATTGTACTTACGTGCATAGAGTTTTAAGCCAGGAAATTAAAACCTTTATAAATAAAATGAATAAAAATCCCTAGTGGGTCCACTGGGGGTAGGGACACCAATAGGTGTCAAACTTTAGATGGACTGGACTACGTCTTTGTCTAATGTCAAAGTGAAAAATGTGATTGATCTGTGGCTCAAAATTAATTGAATCATACCACCAAAAAAACTTAACTCCCATTTATGCATATAAGAAGTTGGAAATATCTCATTTAAAACTACAGCATGTTTTTATTAGAAAACAAATAAAGCTGTTAAAATGTTTCAAGTGACTTCTCAGCATCATTAACATATCCCACACTATCTCACTCAAACACAGTTATCATACTAAGTATATAAAGTCCTGCTTTTGCCTTTTTGGGGAGTCATATTTTTCCTATCCAGATACAACCATCTATCCAAGATGACTCCTGCAACATATCAAGTATTGTAATTTGATTTGATCATAATATAAACTTTTTAGTGGGCATTAGAGTATTGTGAGTTACTCTGTGATTTCCATTCTCCCTCTGAAACAGCACAAAAGCATCTCTCCAAACACCTACTCGGATTTGTTTTTTCGGGAAGTCTGATCTTTTAAATGCTGGACTAAACAGAACTACCTTAATTCCTGACAAGAATGTAATGGGAAATAATAGAAAATAAGTTAATACCTTATTTAAAAAGATTGTTT
Organism: Copadichromis virginalis; assembly: GCF_057382275.1. NCBI lineage: Eukaryota > Metazoa > Chordata > Actinopteri > Cichliformes > Cichlidae > Copadichromis > Copadichromis virginalis. Next base: position 21,520,696 of record NC_140637.1, on the reverse strand, counting down.
AATAAAAATATGTTATTAGGAGCACGCAATTCTGCACAGCACCCAAAAAACCCCGTAATGAGAACTAGAAATCATACGTCTATGATTATATCGGTTACCAAAGAACCATCATAAGCTACTGTACTTATTGAAAATACATAATGCACGACATCTAATATGAGAGCGATTTGAAAAATGGTGATAATTGAATAGCCGCGATGCTAAAGCTAGTTAGCAGGCTAACACTAGTTTACATAGCAACCACCGTTGCTAACCACCTAGCGTTACATCTGAGCATCGGGACGAGGCTGACAGCGCAAACCTAATCACCCAGATTCCTACCATTGCTCACGGATCGTTTCCTTCCATGCTAGGACGGCTCTCATTTCCGCTCTTTAACTGAAAAAAGCACCAAAGGCTCTTTTTTCAACAGGTTGCTGCAGTTCGCTTGGTTATTTTTTCACTCTGTACCGTTTCTTGTAGCGAGTAGCTCGCAATGCGCAGACTCGCACTTGCTCGCTACTTCCTGCTTCTGTGTTGACATCAGAAAGTACTCGGGAAAGCAACGTCGAGACAAGAAGATGCACATCTAAAGCCTGATCAGTATTCATGTATGCTACACACGCCTTTGTTAACGTTTTAGCTCTTTGCTGTTGATCTGCTGCCCAGTAATGTCCAGCAATCCTTTTTTAATGTGGCTTTATGTGAGCAAACTGTAGAATGAGCAAACGCCTTGTATGTGTTGTTTTTGTAATTGTCCAAGTAAACATGCACGAACAAAACAAGAACTACAGGTTCATAGTTTAACAATAAAGCCAACGTTTTTTTATTCGTTGTCTTCACTTCAACAGGACTCCAAAGAAACTAAAAATGCATCCTACTAGATGAGATACTGAACTGGAGAGCAGTGTGGACATGAATCATCAAAGTCTCAAAGAAGGGGATATTTTGTGCACTTCTTCCGCATTGCCCCCTGGCTGGATCAGAGAAGTGAGGCAGCGGAAAGCAGGCAAAACAGCAGGCAAACTAGATGTCTACTTTACAAGGTGACTCAGTTTTGTTTTTGTGTTTTTTACAATCTTGTCTCTGTTGATGTTACCTGTAAGTTCACCACAGAAGCCCTTAGATCACCATTTAATTGATTTTCCTGTTGTTTAAGTCCCGAAGGGCAAAGGTTCCGGTCCAGAGCATCCCTACGCACTTTCCTCCTGGAAAGTGGAAGTGGTAACTTAGACATAAGCCTCTTTGATTTCACCACATCACAAGCACCCCCTTCCAAAGTAAAGCAGAGGAGAGGAAAGAAAAAGCCTTCAGAGGGACAGCAGGAGGAAACAGAAAATGGAACAGCAATTCTAGAGGCACCTCCAAATAAATCCAAACAAGCCTCTTCCTCCCTTAGAAGTGATACTAAAAGTGGAAAAGTGAAGACAGCAAACGACACAAATCATATTGATGCTGACACTGAACTACAGAAGGCTGCATGTGTATTAGAAGTGAATGTGAATGGAGACAAAACTACTGAAAGTTTAAATGGTTGCTTACAAGCTTTGACCTCAGAAAAAGTGGACAATGTACATCTGCAAAAGAGCCCCCAAAGAGGAGGCCAGCTGAGAGAGAAGTTACTCAGACTGGCTCCTTTAAGTAATCAACTAAACAAATCTATTCTTCAAGAGGACAAGAAAGCAGATTTGCAGCCTTCGGCCCCGATTTTGAATGTTGAACCTGCCGCTGAGAGCGAGAACAAAGGTGATGAAAGCAAAGGTGACAACACTCCTAATTCTGACCTGGAGGCTGGTGGTGACAGTCGTCAAGATGCTGAAGAACATGCGTTGTTACCTGATACCACTGATGGGAGCTGTACACCAGTTCGAGAATCCCAGAATAGTAAGTATGAGCCACACTGACTGACAATTTGTTAAAGTTTTTCATGTTTTTTTGAGCTTATCCAGTGCATTAGTGGTTATTTATGTCTCCCATTATCCTCTATATTTGCAGCTAGAAATTCATAAAAATCAAAGAAACCAAATGCCTTAATTGACACAAAACGTTACAAATAGAAAAAAAAATGCATACATTTAGATCTGATAAAGAGGGGGCGAAGAATAATGGTCCATTGTTAGAGAGTGCATCACATCATTAGTCTAAGGGAGGACAGAATTGATTGAGTAATCTTACTGCATTAATGAAGCCATCATAGGACTCCACCACTTTGTGCTCAGCGAATGTATGATTTTCTTTATTGTGTCATTTTATGAGGTACTTAACTTTGGACCCGACCAAAAGATGTAAAGCAGCTTCACTCTTCTAATATCTATAAATGTTTCCTGTCTGCTTAGAGTCCAAAAGCTTGGAAGGCAAGCGGAAAACAAGTCCTTATTTCAGTGGGAAATCCAGCAGAGATGGTAATGTTTAATGCAGGAAACTGTGGATGCTTTTACATCGGACATGTAGATCAACATTCACGAAATAAATAAAGTGTGTAATTTAAAGAAACGTGCACTGTCCTCATTCAGGACTTAGCCCACCGAGGAGGAAGGCCTTCAAGAAGTGGACACCTCCCCGGTCTCCCTTCAACCTCGTACAGGAAACTCTTTTCCATGATCCCTGGAAGCTGCTGGTAGCCACAGTTTTTCTGAACAAAACCAGTGGTAGGATTCAACACACACATTTAATTATTCAGGATGTTGCATTAAACTTTGCTGAAGCCTGGCATTTATTTAATACAGGTAAAATGGCCATTCCAGTCCTGTGGCAGTTCTTTGAGCGTTATCCATCTGCAGAGGTGACCCGGCAGGCCGACTGGAAGCCCATGTCTGAACTTATGAAGCCACTTGGCCTGTATGAGCTTAGAACCAAAACACTCATCCGCTTCTCAGGTGGATATTCTTGACTGCTAGTGGATTACAGCAGCAACTACCTTTGTGCAGAAGCAATGTCCATTTATTTATATATATTAATGTAATTTTATTGTCCATTTTTGGTAGTCTTTGCATGGTTTTAGTAAGAATATATGAAACAGAAAAAAACCCTCACAACACCTTTTCTCTTGTGTAGATGAGTATCTAACTAAACAGTGGCGTTACCCTATTGAGTTGCACGGTATTGGAAAGTACGGCAACGATTCGTACAGGATCTTCTGTATCAATGAGTGGCGACAGGTGGGTATAATCCCAACTATTTTACTTCAGTTGCTTCCATTGCTCCCTCATTTATTTGCTCTAAATTCAAGTTTAATTTGTTGTTTTTTCGATTCTTGTGTCAAAGGTAAAACCTGATGATCATATGCTAAACAAGTACCATGCTTGGCTGTGGGAGAACCATGAGAAACTGGGAATCTGAAGGACCAGAAACAAGAAAATCACTTCTATCACACAAACTGCAGTTACCCAACAATATAACAATATTAGCATTATGGAGGACTTGAAATTTTAATCGTGAATTTCTTCAATATTATGCAGTATTACGCTGGCTAGCCTTTAAGAACTTTTACTATGTGTTGAATAAAATGTTTTAAGCTGGTTAAAAGTTGAAATGATTCATGAGTGGTTTATTCAGCCTTCTCGCCTCAGGCTTTCTACATAGATGAGATCCAGGGACACCCCCTAAATATAGCTATTGGCACAGTCTAATCTTTCTTTATGAGTGCATTGATGCGTACCACTTAATGCAGCAGCTTTCTTTTGATAGGGTGTAACTTGATTCCCAAGGCAACTGTTGCCACCGCAAAACACTAAACACATACATCGGTACGGCAATATAATCTCTAACTAGCACCACTATAGCAATCCGGTATATTTAAACTTGGATTTGTTTTTTTTGTGTGTTGTTGCATGTTGATTTAATGCTAAGGCAACTACGCCTTTAAGAAGAAAAGTAGAGCTTTGAAAGTTTCATTGGACTCCTCTGGTGTGCCAACAGAAGTGTGAAGTATAAGATGAAACTACGTAAGGAGAGATTTTGTTTTCCATTTGTTGTCCTTTTTTTAAGTATTACTGGTTTTATTTAAAAGTATCTTTTAATTCTTTAATTCTGTTCACTTCTTTATCCTCACAGCAGCCATCTCCATAGCTCCCACGCCAGTCTGTATTCCTCGCGCACCTCCTGTCCGGCAAGCTCGCTGCCTGGTGGATACAACCGTAAAATTTCCCGTAATTTCGGACTCCGCACAGTTTTGGAAAAGCAATCAGGTAAGCAGAGATTTCTTAATTGTGTGGTTTATCATAGAAATAGATTGTTTAAAACAACAACAAGAAAAACCAAACCGATCCATAAATATGCTTCTTAGAGTATTCCCAGATTGAACCCTTTACACCCACCATTTGTTCATAAACGGACTGTCAGTCTGGAGACACCAGATGTTCACCAGCACAACCACCAGAGGACACTGATCATGCAGAGAAAAGAGCATTACAGGTAGGTGCACTAAATCATTTCACTATCACTGAATCACTTGTGCCATTTCCCTCTTTCCTTTGAAGAGCTGACTTCAAAGACAATGACTGAAAGTTGCTGTGTCAGATATCATCAGGTATGGCGAAAACCCTTCTATGGAACCAGCAGTGAGAGAGAAGAGTACAGGTAAAATAGTGGAGGATACCATTGACCTTTTTATATTGAAAAACAACAACAGTTGTTTCTGGCAAAGAAAAGCTGCTCTTTTTTATCTCCGTAGGAAGGAGTTGCGAGAACAGCTGAAGAGACAAATAGAGGAGAAATGTGCAGCAATAAAGCTGCAGCTGGCCAATAAAATAAAGGAAGCGGAGACTCTCCGAGAAGCAGACCGCCTCGATCTGGCCAGTGAACGAGAGCAAAGGATCCAACACAGCAAAGCAATGGCGGTGTACAGAGATGAGAACAAGAGGGTACAGCCCCACACATACATTATATATCCACTATTAATGCTTTTGTGGTTATGGCCCCATCCGGTAGTGCCCTGGAAATGTTTCATCATGCTCTCAGGTTACAAAAATACAGCGAGTGTCTGAGTGTGGGTGGGGGTTTATTTTTTCCTTCTTGTTTCTTTCTCTGCTCGTGAACAGCTAATGGAGCAGAGCTGGAGGGACAGAGCACTAACACGTTCCCAGGAGGCCCTGAATGAAAGAGAGCTGCTGCGCCTCAACCCCATCAACTGGAGTGGAACACTGAAATAGGTCAAACCTCCCCAGGAGGTCAAAACGTCAGACTTAGGCCTCACTGTAGCATGTGTGTCAGGTGGAAAAATGGGATCCCAAATGTACAGTGCAGAATCACTAAAGGAACTAATTTTAAAACATTTTGGATTACATACAGTCGTGTGAAAAAACGGGTACACAGTCTTTCAATTCACAGTTTTTGTATCAGGTCATTAAAAAAACAAAATCTGGTCCTTGGCAAATCTTAAAATTAGGTCAATACAACCTACATATCATACAATGTCATAATTTATTTAAACACAAATTCAGACAAAATACAGAAGCAGTGTTTTAAAAACTTAGTACACCCTTATTACTTCTATAGGAATTCAGAAAGTAAGCAACACTAGGTGAGCTGATCAGTTTCCTCTTACTTTATTGATAACCAGGAAGCTTATCAAAAACAATTTGAAGTCCACCAGTATATGGTGATAAAGAGTATTCAAAAGTTTAAAACACTCAATACCGTCACTAAGCTTTCCAGAAATGGATGTTCCAAGAAATTCACCCCAGGGTCCAACTGCATAACACTGAGGAGAACCTGTCAAAAACAAAAAGGCTCTGCCTGTCTCAGTTCTCATGTTAAATGTTAAAGTTCACAACAGTATAATTAAAAAAAAAAAGACTGAACAGGTATGACTTGTTTGGAAGGGTGGCCACATGAAAAACAAACATCACTGGTACAAACACTTCATACCACCTGTCAAGCACCATGTTGTGCAGCCACAGGCAATTTGCAGTCATTGAATCAAGCGTGAACTCCTCTGTATGTCAAAGTACTCTAAAGTCAAATGTGAAGCCACCTGTTTGACAGCTAAAGTTAAGGTGAGCCATGTGAAAGGATAATGATCCCAAGCGCAGCAGCAAATAAACCAAATGGCTGAAAAAGAGAAGAATTAAGGTGTTGCAGTGGCCCACAGAAAGTCCAGACATTGAGAGCTGTGCATAAATAAATGCCTGCAAACCTCAATAATCTGCAGCAAAGACGTAATGAGTGGCACAAAATTCTTCTGACTGATAGAATCACACAGAAAAGCAGTTAGTTGAAGTTATTGCTGCTGAAGACAGTTTTACAAAGGATTCAATCAAAAAAAGACTTCAGCATTTTTACTTTGTTTTTTGTCTGAGGTTGTAGTTACATGATTTATGGAGCAGATTATTTTGTATCATTACATCCTGTAAGTAAAACCTTAGAATTGAAAGAGCGTGTACTTTCTTATTAACATCACTACACAATAACAATGAGAACCTTTCAAATAAAAACACATTAACTAATGCCAAGAGTTTATCTCAATGATGAACTACTCCCGATTTCCCTGTCATTTATAATATGATGCAAGCATGGAACTCTGACAAAGATCAAATAAATAAATAAACAAAAACAACAAACAGTGCCAGACTTTTTATTGTAATGCAAACATCGCTAATGAATTTTGACTCTGGACAACATTCCACACTCGGAAAATCATCAAGCATAACTTAAAATAAAAATAAATAGATAATTGGACGGATAAAAAGTGACGCTCTATTGAGTGGCAATCCAACATGATTCTAATGTATCTCCCAGAACTACAATTTAACTCTTAAAAATATATGCTGATAGCACACACACACAAGTATAAAGGAAATATTAATAAAATATGACAACATAAATATAACTTCAAAATAAAGGCAACACAAAACGCTTGTATGTAGAATAGAGCTGGGTCCTGTTCCAGGAGGTTTAGAAAACTGAGTTTAAAAATGAACTCCGAGTTGTTTATCTCTGAAATAGGCAACTTTGAAGTTTACCGCAAGTTCATTTAACTCTGATGACAATAACCACAAGTTAAACGCACACATGAGTAGAAAAAGAAAGTAACCGTCAGTTACACTCTGATAATGCAATATTCCTATTCATGTGGATCTACACAGCATTTTTATCCGTTGTTTTCAAGTGTTACCTTTTGAGAAAGTGCCTAACTGGTTCTGCAGGGCATGCGCTGGCATGTACCCAGTGATGGCGTGCCCTTCACTGGGTACATGATCAAATGATAGAAGGTACCACAAAGAAAATCAAGCAGCAGTATAATTTGTTGTTTCTTTGCTAGATTTATTTTTCAGTTTTGCACAGAGTAAAAATACGGTGAAAAGTGAGACAGTATGTGTGTGTCATAACTGTCAGATATTACATTAAAAAAAAAAAAAAAAAAAAAATGGTATCCCAATCTATGGATATGTCCAAACTGAAACTGAGAAACTCTTCCCAGACAGCTAAAATAACCGTGAAATAAAACTGAAACAAATAAGCTTAACTTGTTCCTTGTTGTATTTACTTAGTTGCAACTATATTTAGCTTGTTTATGCTTAATGATGACTCTGTAAAAAGGCACAATTTACTGTCTCTTACACTAAATCAGAAAATGTTAGACTATTCAGCATTGCTGATGGATCCACTTCTGGTCACTACTGCTATCTGGGTACACGCAGCGAGACTGGTTTGGGCCATTTTCAGTGGAAAATATGTTCAGGTTCAGACACCAAACTTTAGAAACTGTCTTTCAAAACGATGACAAAATTTCATGACCGAACAACAATATGTGGAGCAAGTCGCTTTAAAATATGTTTAATTGCATTTTAGTGCCCTTTAAAGTCCTTGCAGCCTCATTTTCACTTGATTACAACATGACAAATGTGATCATTAACCAGCATCATGTGTCTAAAGCTTTATACAGATTAAAATGATTTAAACAATAAACACCCATTGTTTTAGGAACATTCAGTGGAGTTCAGACAGGTTGACAGCTACAGATTTTATTCTGACGTCTGCAGGATAATTTGCTTGGCTCTGACCTTTAACAGTGGCCTTTTGAATGAGGAAATGAAAAGTAGTTAACTCTATTTCTAGAACTGAAAAAACGTTTCTCGGGGTTAACAAACTCAGCACTGTTGGCTTAACCTGCTTCCTGTAACAGGATCCTGGTACTTAAATAAGTAATGTTGGTGACCCAGCAGCTATTAAAAAGTTATCTTCCATGCCAAGTAGGACAAATAAATACATAGGGTGCTGTATCTTTCATTTCCAATCCTATTTATCATGCATTATTATTACAAAGAATTATTCTGGGACAAAGAGGTAAAAAGTTATTCTGTGAACATAAATAAATGGCTGTTATTAATGTAAATATCCCAGAGTTTTATGAGTGCTTCACTGGGGGAATTTGGGAAATTGTGATATCTCCATCCTACCCAATGTCCCACAGCGGTAAGTTCAAGTGCATTAGTAACCTGACACACTCACAACTCATGTGCCATTCAAACTATGGGAGGGAGGGAGAGCTGAAATGGGGAAAACGCAGATGGACTTCATGAATAGAGTAGATGAAAAAAAAAAATCTTTTCAAGAGAGACAAAGACCAGACATCATATCCAAATGCATAAGATTTTCACAATCAGTAGTGGTCTTTATGTCACCCTTGTTCCCAACACAGCTGAGGTAGGGAAGTAAGTTCAGTTCCTTTCCATCAGTGCAGTGATGCTTCGTTACTCCTCTTAAAGCTTCATGGCTTCATGTTCTTTAAGTTCTCCCTTCTTCCCGTGTTATGCAACTCATACACATAAATTAACCCACGCCCTTTAAATTAATTCCCCAGTCACAAGTAAATCCCTGAAAATCTAGCATTGCAAAGCTAGTTTCTTGCCTCAAACTGATTCCTATTTACCCAAATTGACCCGTCTTTTTATTCAAGCTACGGTCCAATGCAGTCTAGCGTCCCTTCAGAAATCCGTCCAGCATGTAGTCTCCCTTCTCAGTCAGCCAGTATCCAGCCATAGCAGCCACACCTCCAATGAAAATAGCTGTGAAGACCATGTCACCCTTGGCAGCAAGGGTGGCTAGGGCACAGATTACCACTCCAAAGAACATCTGTTGCAGTACAAGGACCTCATCATCTGTCATATCGTCAAAGAGTCCCTTCTCTGGGCCAGCTGAAGAGGTAAAAGGAAAAGAAACCAAGAGGTCTGAAAAGCTGTACGCTGCATGTGTGTGTTTGCATATTCCTTATGGCTTTTTCTTACCAGGAGGTTTATTTTCAACACAGATGCTGTCTCTTCTGATAAAGCCATTAGCACAGTCACAGTGGAAGGAGCCCTCCTCATTTATACAGGCCTCATTGAGTCCCGGGCATGCTATGGCACGTTCACTACATTCATCTATATCTGTAAGAGGACACAAAGAAAACAAGTTTAAACACATCAGGAAAAGAGAAAAGGAAACTGATGTTGAGATTCAGTAGCCAGTTTGTGTATACATACCAAGACACTTCGCTCCCTTCAATCTGTAGCCACGCGCACATTTTTTACAGCGGGCAGGACCACTACCCATGCAGCCCACACATGCCTGGTCACATCCTACAAAACGCCAGAAATGCAGTGGTCAGCATTACATATTGCTATAATAAACATTTTTTCACCAGGAATTCCACTGCACATTTATTAAGTCATTTTACTGTAAAAGTAATGAGGCTTTGTTACCATACTTGATAAATATCTTCGCCCTTTTTTCAGTTTTTTCTTACTACTTAAAATAACTTGTAGTCAACAAGTGAGGTTAGATCAAATAAATTAAAATTACTATATTACAATTGTAACCTCTTTGGGAATCCCACAAATTCCTCTGTGGAAGAAAAACTCTGTCCTACACCACCTAAAGAGAAACAACAACTAACCAGTAATTGGACTAAACTGTTTTGCATTTCATATTCAAATTAAGATGCGTTTGCAAGGTGTAGTCACCAGCCACGATGTCAGGTACACCCGTTTAACTGCTTATTAACACAAATCTCTACCAATTACATGGCAGCGACTCATTTCAAGCATGCAAACAAGTTCAACCAAAGCATCAGAATGGATATGAAAGGTGATTTAAGTGACTTGGGCATGGATATTGACGCCAGCCTGGCTATGAGTACTTTACTGATCTACTAGCATCTTCCTACACAACCATGTTTACAAAGAATGGTCCAAGAGAAGAGAAAATATGAGTGACAGTTCTCTGGATGAAAATGTCTTGCTGATGCCAAAAGTCAGAAGACAATGGCTGGAATACTTTGAGCTGAAAGGAAGCTAACAAGTCACTCAAATACCCACTAATTCCAACCATCTCTGAACTCACAACACATCAGACCTTGAACTAGATGGGCTACAGCAGCAAAAGACCACACCTGGTGCCACTGCTGTCAGCTGAGAATGAAAATCCAGACTGCAATTTACACAGCCTCTCCAAAGTTGATCAACATAAGATTAGAAAAAGGCTGCCTGGTCTGATGAGACTCAATTTTTGCTGTGACATTTGAATGCAAGGACTAGATTTGGCATAAACAGCACGAAAACATGGATCTATGCTGCCTTGTACCACTGGCTCAGGCCGCTGGTGATGTAATGGCAAGGGGAATATTTTCATGGATCACTTTGGGCCTGTGCATCGAGCATCGTTTCAATAGGATAAAGCACGATGTTACAAACACGTCAGTGAGTTAGCGGTACTCAAATAGCCTCCACAGGCATCAACCCAAAAGAACAACTATGGAATGTGGTGGAATGTGAGATTCCCATCAGTCATTTTAATCTGACAAATCTACAGCAACTGCATGATGCTAGCGTGAGAATATGGACCAAAATATCTGATGAACATTTCAATGGAACTTGTTGACTTTTTGACATGAAAAATTAAGGCAGTTTTGAAGGCAAAAGGGGGTCCAACTCATTAAGAGCAAAGTATAACTATCAAGTGGCCAATGAGTGCATGTCTTTATGCAGTTTGATTTAAACATTCCTTGAACTGTGAGAAGTAGCATACAATAACACCACTCACATTTTGTGATGAGACTTACTGAAACTGTATTATCACATATGCTCCAGATGTAACTAAAAACCTGCCTCTTATTACAGCAGCACCACAAAATATGCACGATTTAATAAGTTCCAGGAAAATGAAAATAGTAACTAGAGAAAAGAGCATACCTCTGCATTCATATGATCCATCTGTGTTGTGACAGTAGGTGTTAGAAGGGCAACGAGCCAGCTCTGTACCGCATTCATCGATGTCTAGGAGACATACAAGCCATGTCAAACAACAGAAAGTTGGCACCGAATCACTGAATTGCTATTGAGTGACCTCTAAAGCCACAAACTCACCAACACATTTGTTGTCATGAAGGATCCAGCCGGGTTTGCAGTCCAGACATTTGTAGTCCTGCGGCCCTGAGCATTTCTTGCATGAGTGGTAGCAGGCTACAAAGGATGAAAGACACAGTCACAGGGTGAGGGTCAAGTTTAGATGACCCCAGGCAGGATTTAACAGCGTGGAAACCATTATCTGAATCTGTGGCACCTGCACAGGCTGCTATGCTGTTATTGGAGCTTTTCTCTCTGTAGTAACCATCAGCACAGCTTTGGCAAAGATGGCCTGAGTACCCGGGATCACAGACACACTCTCCATCTCCCAGGCGAGTACCCTCCCCTTCACAGCGGCCCAGACCTCCACATGTGCCACCGGGTCCAGATGGACACTCTGTATGGGATAAGCAGGATATCAGTGCTACACTTTAAACCTACAATTAACATGATTCTGATTATCATCACTGAGTTCCATGCGTTTTTAATATTTTTTGGACCGACTAGGTTGTCAGTGTTGACATAAGGCAGCTTGTGTTTAAAGCCACACCTTGGCAGTCAGGTCCAAAGTGTCCAGGTGGACAGCAGAGTCTCAGCTCCTCTATACACAGCCACTCAAACAGGTCTGGTGCTTCCTGCTGTCTGTAGGATGTACAGATCACATCAGTTAGGAAGTTAAGACAGGGGCATGATATAAAAAAAATAAATAAATAAATTTAAAAAAAATCAGCATAACCTAATTACACAGGAGAAACTGACGGTGCCACCTACACACTCTACAGACAACTTATTCTTTTAAATTACATTTCAAAATGTGCGTCAGAAGACCTTTTCCTGCTGATCTAATTCATCTCAATTTAACACAGGTTCATGCATGAAAGCAGCTTTTTTTACCTGTGGAACCACCATGTCTCCACTTGGTCCTCTATCTGCTCCAGCAGTCGATTACATTCAAAATCTGTTTTCTCACAAGCAGATTCTACTATCTCTAGTAGGCGAGTTTCACTGGAACACAAGTTTGGACAGAGACAGCAACATAGTCATGAAGTAAGAACACCCTACCCCTTAAATATGATTTAACCCCACCTTTTCCGGTAGAAAACTTTTGGCAAATATATATATTACACAATAGGGCTGGGCCATATTATACCGTTCACGGTAATACCGGTATAATGTTAGGCAACGATAGGAAAATGAAATATCGCGATAGAATGGGAGTAAAACGCGCATGCGCAGTGCCTTTGTTTTCATACGCACATGGCCGATTGTTGAGTGAAACAGATGAACCAGAATTGGTTTGTAAAAATGGTGCAACTTCCGTGATGTGGAACTGGTTTGGTGTTTGTCCGTCAGATACACGACAAAGCACATTTTTTTGCAGAACATGCAAGCGGCCGTTGTTATTGTCATATTTGTCGGACTAAGATGCTCTTAAATCTGGGAGTAATCTGGGTCCTAAACTCCGTATGCTTCAGGTCAAACAACACTGCAGCATCACATAGTTAAAAACTGTCTAAATTCTTTCATCTTTAATAAAACGATCAGCATTGCTGCTTTACCAGGTGTAACTATGAAGTTTAACTTCCAGGCATCCATGAAAACTAAAGTTATTACATTTAACGGAGTTAGACGTTAGCAGGAAGCTAGCGGAAGTTAGCTCGCTAGTTTCGCTAAGTTACCTAAGCATGATATAGCATGTTCTGACTGAGAGATTTCTGAAAAAAATCAAACGTACAGTTCTGCTATCACTTCCAACATAAATGAAGACAGGAAACTAAACAGCAGTGACGTTTGTAGGGTTACTGAAGTTGGGCTAGCTGGTATATAATGATGTGCTACGTGATCGCTAGCGACACAGCTATGTTAGCATAACATAAACAGTGAAGCTGGAGGACGAACACTAACACTTTTCCACTTATAAAAGTTAACGTGAAGGTTCTTCATGGTTAGAGACAAATGCAATCGCATGGCAGGATGTTGTAAACGGACCAAACTTCAGTCAGGAGAACAACTGAGATAATCCATCCACAATATGAGGTTAGTCATTAATAGACTGCAACAACATGGGAATAGAGCAGCTGCCAGAGAATTCAACATTAATAAATCAATGGTACAGAAGTGGAGGAAGCAAGAAGAATGAGTTTAATAAAGTTTGATTTATCTGACTGCTTTGTTTCGCTTAATGTGCCTTATAATCCCGTGCACCTTATGGTCCGAAAAATACATACTGCACACTGCAGTTTAATGTTGCAAAGCACCTCTTTTTAACTTCAGTGGATATTATACATGGTTATGCTCAGGATATGTCAGCCCATTTCTACTGGAAATGCCTTTTGGTTAAACTTTCAGCAAGGAATTTGCATTTGCACTGTTACATTTTTATAAAGCTTTAATGTACATAAAAACCAGCTTCTTGTTTAAGTGAAAATAAATGGAAGGTTGTCTTTTTGCGCTAGTAATGTTGTGGAGTTGAATTTTGTCTCGCATCAATTATATCGTCGGTTATATCGTTATCGCAAATTTTCAAATATATATCGTGATAAATATTTTTGGCCATATCGCCCTGCTCTATTACACAAACTATCATACAAATATGCAGAGGACAGGATGTCTAGTAATATAAGTTATTATGTGAATTTAATTTAGCAAAAAGACGGAACTAGTCGTATTAGACATTGTGAATATATGAGCAGGTATTTGCTAAGTACTCCAACAAAAATTTAGTCTTACCTGGTTGCATATTTAGCCAGCTTCTCCTCCTCCCAGGCAGTGTTTCCTCCCCCAAAGTTCTTATTGGCTGTTCTCTCCAAGCCCTAGAAAGAGTAAAAGTTAGGGTCCTAAAAACATTCTTTTTAAGGTTTGCTCAAAGAAGACAAGCAAGCATTGACAGTTTCTTTGGATACAAGGACTACCTTAATGAAACTCTCAGTGAGTTTTTTGCAGGTTTGGCACGGTGCTGTCTGGACTCTCACCACAGAGAGCTCTGAGAGAAGCACCAGAGCAGGCAGGAACGGCCAGGCCCACCACATGATCCTATAGACAGCATGCATACAAACAAACGCACAAACAATTAATGTTTAAAAAAAAACAATCTTTTTTTTTTTTTTTTTACAAGTTTTGTTTAAACATCATAGTAAGTGTCATCAAATGCACCTACACTTCCAGAAAAAACTGTGTTTCTAGAGATCTGATCACAACTATGTGGTGGACAATACAAAAGAAACTGTAATACGAACCCATAGCTGTGCAAAACGCACTAAAATTCTTCTTCTTGCTTCCTTTATGAATCAGCATGTCTTCTTCTTTCTTCACTATATCCATGAACCTCCTCTGAGCTCTTCCTCTTTTCATTCTGCCTGGCAACTCCATATTCACCATCCTTTGCCTAATATATCCACTATCCACCTGCATATGACCAAATCATCAGTTTGCCTCTCTAACTTTGTCTTCAAACAGCTCAACCTGCGCTGACCCTCTGATTTAATTTCAAATCTTGTGCATTCTGGTCACTCTTGATGAATATCTTAACATCTTCAACCTCCAGCTCTGGCTTCTGTTTTATTTATTTTTTATTAGGGCTACCATCTGCAAACCTTATGTCACAGGAAGTCTCATTGCCATCTTGTAAACCTTCTCTTTCACTTTTATGGTTATCCTTATTTCACAAGTTACCCCTGACTCCACCCTGCCTGCACTGTCCTCTTCGTCGCTCTTGCATACTGTGTACTTACTTTGGATGGTTGAGCAGTATTGACGAGTTGACAGGTATTTGTCTTTCATTCCTCTTCTCTCCAGATCATACCTTCACCTCTTCCAATTCTCTTCCACCTGCTTGCAACTACTGCTACAAATCACACTGCCGTATGCAAAATTAGTCCACGAAGACTCCTGTCTGACCTAAGCTGTCACTCTGTTTATCAGCACTACAAACAAGAAGGTTTTTTACAGCTGATCTCTGATATAATCACACTGCCACCTTGAACCCATCTTTCACTCCAGCTATGCACCTCATCGCTACCTGACTGCTTTACATGTTTTCCCCATGCTCCCCACACAGTACGTTTGTGATGGTTGACTTTTGAAGATTGTAGTGAGTGATTCAATGCCATATTATTATGATATTACTTAAATAGCACTAGCACGGCTACATTGCAGTCATATTGTGCAAACCTCCAAGCACCTTCACCACACTAGTGTAGCTAAAATAAAATATTGTAAGACTCTTTTTCTGATCTACAAATAGCTGCATAAGTGCTGACTAAAACCAGAAGGAAAGAACTAGCATGCTTATACTAAAGCCAAGGGTGCCTGGAAGCTTAGTTTTGATTTACATTTTTATTTGTTAACATGACAGTAACAGGTTATGCACTGGAAAATGTCTCAGAAATTATATTGGTTTATGAAACAGGAAAGCCTCTCAGGTTGTTTGCTTCTCATTATTGCGCCACAAAGCAGAAATAAAACAAGTTGATGCTGCTTTCATCAGGTATGATTCAAGAAGCTGGAGTAGCCTTTCCACAAGATGTTAAAGAAGTTGGAAATACTCCTGTCCTTTATTTTATAATTCATTTATGTTATCATTTATGACTCATTTTCTAATATGCATAAATATTAACTGTACATTTGAGATTTTACCGAGTGTAATAAGTATGTGCGTGTGCGTGGTGGGATTAATCCTCTCCATTTTTTTAATTGACTTTAAACTGTCCAAAGTACCCATCTTTATTTTTTTTTTTCGAATGTATCTCAGCCTTCACTTCCTAGGTTTTTGATATAAAAATCGGGTTTCATTAAATGCAGTCCAAATTAGATCTGTGAACAGTATGAATTTTTGTTAGACTTGTTAAAAGCTAGTCTTTAAAACAAGCAGCTTTAGCCTTCCTTAGCTTCATCGTTAGCCTGGTTAGCTCAGCATCAGCACCACCAATTAGCCGACTAGCAGCTGGCTAAGGTCAGTAGTTAGCTGCTAACTTAAGCTAACGCTGTGTCTATCATAGTCTGCTTATCTGTCCGGTGTGTCTTTGAAGATTGTTGATATCGGTTACCATATCCTCCTTAGGCTATTTAGCGTTAAATATGGACTAACTAAGCCGCATTAAGGCAGCCAATTTGAAATTAGCTTCAGGCTTTATTGATGATCCAGGTCTTACCTTGCTGAAAAGCCACCACCTCCGTTGCTGCTGTCGCTGTGCCACTGATGATGATGATGATTGTCGGATTCCCCGGTGATTCAGGTTCATAAAAATGCAGGCAGAGCTTCACATTTTGGACATCCACTTCACGTTGAACGCTTCAGTCGTGTCATTTTAGCAGTTGTTTGCTAGCTAATGCTGTTAGTGCTCACAACGCAACAGAGGAGCTTTAGTACCGTAGTGCTGGGCTGCAGTGAGATGAATGAATGAGTGAACAGCTTCCAGTCGCTTCTCTGTTTTCCATAAGGAGGAACCACCCAAACCTTCTGGGATTTAAACAATCAACCAATCATTCAGCATCCAGCTTTACATAAGTCAGTGCTGCATCGTCCAAGTATGAAACAGTATGTAAACATTTAAGACTAACTCTTTAAATGTTTCATTCTGATCATATTCTGTGCCGTCATGCTATGGTTCAGGTCCATTTTGACCCGACCATGAATTCCCTCATAATAAATTTCTAAAACTCATTTTCAAGTACAGATCGAATTATAGTGTTTAAATAGTAATCGGTTCAATTCAATTTATATTGCGCCAAATCACAACAGCAGTCACACTGAGGCGCTTCTTATTGGGCTTTATAATACAGAGAAACCCCCCCAAAATTTAACAACCCTCTTAACATGAAGTAACTAACTATGTGCATATTAGTATTGTACAGCACTTTATATAGCACTTTAAAAACACACCTGGTAGACCAAAGTGCTATATAAATAAATAAATGATAAATGTTGATGATGATAATCTCAAACAGAGCCAGGCTCAGGGGAGGGCAGCCAGAAGTGGTTGTGGGTGAACGGGAGCAGGACAGGATAAAAGACAAACCATGGAAGAGAGCCAGAGATAATGCATTCATGCAGAGTGGTGTATAAACACATGAGTGAGTAAAAGAGGTAAGTGAAAAAGAAACACTCAGCACATCATGACCCGGAGCCTAGGCCTATTGCAGGTAAGATTCAGTGTCACTTGATCCAGCCTTAACTATATGCTTTATCAAAATGGAAAGTTTTGAGCCTAACCTTAAAGGTGGAGAGGGTGTCATAAAGATCCTCATAACTAGCATTTATATTTATCAATAAATATTAAATAAATGCAGATCGGCTCTACCTTGTTTCTTTTGAGCTTGGTTTCAATCTCTGTTAGTTTAATCATATCTTTTAAAAAGATATATTATATTTTGCTATTGTTAAATTATTTTCTTACAGTGTGATTATTTGTGCTTGCAGATGCAAAGTGCACAGGCACAAATACCCAGTTAGGCACATAATGCATTCACATTTATCTACTCCTTGAGTGGTCTTACTGACACTTAAAACACTTTATCTACCTCTCATGCAATTAACCTACAATGTATGCCTCTGGACTGTGGAAGAAAGCCCACTCCAGACACTGTGGAGGTGGTGTGAAAGGCCTCAGCTAGGATTTGAACCAGGAAACCTGCTGTGACCACTCTATCACCATGCCGGGCTTGACTCTTAACTGCATAATTAAAGCTTAGATGCATTTAGGCCCCCTAACTGATGATGATAATAATAACAACATGTTAAAAAAATAACCCATTATTTAATAAAAACTGTTGTTGTAATGTGTTTTTTTTTTTATTCTTAAAGCTTTCACAGATATGCATGTTAAACAAATGTCAACGAGCTTATTCTGCAAATGCAAGGAAGCTTATTCTTTTGATGCCACAAAGACATACCAACATTAGCTTTTTATTTAAGACAACAAGAAAAAACGAAAACAGTATAAAACAAAATGAACATGCCAAGACAAACTGGTTAAATATATTTACATATATAAAGTCAGAAACACAACATTATGGTTTCTTTTTTCTTCATTACTTTCAGCGCATTGATACGCAGTTATACAGAACTGGTATTGGGGGGTGGGGGGGGGTGGGGGGGGTAAATCCTCATTAGCAGCTATCGGAAATGTTAAAACAAAGGTAGAGAAACAGAGTTCACTCACTTTTTTCCCGTCTGCTCTGCCAGTTATTACTCACCGTGCTCAATAAAGACATGTAATAGCATGTATAAGTTGATGATGATGAACACATTTTATGAATAATCAATGCAGAAATTCCAGTTGTTCTTAACAGTCTGCAAAATTGCCAAAATACATGCATGTCAATCTCCAAAAATGGGACAGGTGCTGCAGATTTTTTTCATGAACTTCACAAACTTTTACTTGCAGTAGTAGTACAAGTGTGTAGTTGTGTCATAGAAACAGAAGTGTGTGCACACAGTGAGTTTTTCTCCACACTTTACTCTCATTTTGTAGCCCTCCTGAGCCATGCTACTTTTCAAAAATAGTCATCACAGACCTTTGGATCTGCTGTCACCTTTTTCTTTGGAAGTGGTGATATTTTATTGTTTTCCTAGAGCAGGGCTGATTTTTTTAATGCCTCCTTTTCAACAGGCTAGGATTCCAGAGTTTTTCCTGAAATAAAGAAGCTGAAGTAGCAAAGGTAATGATGAGCAACCGTTCAGATTGTGTCATTACTGTTTGCTCATCCCAAAACTGAACCATAGCTGTCCTGTCGCATTGTCAGGCCCACTCCATTTCACTGCCCTGCAGGTCCGTGTCAGGGCTGGATGGGGGTGTGATAAGACTGGGCTGCAATGGCACAGTTTCCCCAGAGTCTTCCCCTCCTACGGCAACACAACTCTGATGCACTCCCACAAGGCGTAATACATTTGACCCTGTTGTGAATGCTGACAGTCTCTGGGCTAGAGCCCGTGATGCCATCCTGAGCCCCCCTGCTCTTTTCCGTCTGGCTGATGCAGTAGCTACTTGACGAGCTCCAGCCAGTTCAGTCAGGAAACCCAGGCTCTGGGATGGAAGGCTGTAGACATGCAGGCCTCGGAAAAGTTCTGGCAGCGGTCGGAAACTACCTGGGGGCTCAGGTGGGAGGGATTCAAATTGCACCAGCATAAACCGTTCGCCAGCGCGGCCCTGTAAGTAGTCTGCTAGAACACAGCTCAGTGAAGCACTGAAAACATCTGCACAGCGAGAAGACCCAGGGTAATCTCTTCCTGCCTCTTCTTCTTTCACATGTCTTTTCCTCTCTGAGCGCTGAGCTCCCCATTCTTCAGCCTTTGTCCAGGAGGCCTGGGTTAGGACTAGCACCACTTTGCCCCCTTGCCTTTGTAGCTGATCAAGTTGTGAGTGGAGCCACGGCACAGGTCCCAGCATGCTGAGCTCAGCATGGCTCCACAGGTCTAGAGACACACTAAAGCCCAGTGATTGGAGAGATGAGCCCAAATGACACAACAGCTCTGGCAGGCAAGGGTTATCATCAGGTGGGTACAGCAACACAACATGAACACCGCCCACAGCCCCTGAAATAGCAGATGTCAATGGCTACAATCAGTATTTGATCAAAGAAATCTACAGAGAATTATCACTCAAATCAAGATTATGGCATAAAAGTCAAGTAAGCTTGGAAACAAAAACAAGGAATGTGGAAATACTGGTGGCCCAGTGTGAAATTAACATCAGGCTTTCTCCTACCTTTAACGTCTTCGTCTTTCAGCCACTTCCAAACATAGCCTGTATGGAAAACAAAGATACCTTCAAGATATTTTCTAAGAACACTTATTCAATTATTCTGTTTTTCAGTGACACTCGAACAGGAAACTGACCTTGTAGAATCCCTTGTATTAAATACGCTCCCAGTATTGCTAAACACACGAGTAGTAATCCAATGATGAGCACCACGCTCCATCGCAATCGAGATGCTGTAAAAATGTGAAAATATGAAACTTTAATAAAGAAATGGAATGTTCTATTTTTTTTAAAAGGTCACTATGTAGTTGGTTATTTGTTACATAGTAATGAAAGAAAGTGGGATTTTTTAGATGTTGCTTGAAAAAAATAAATTATTCCATTAATCTAATAGACAGCAATGCAGTCTTACTGGCAAACGGACACTGGGGCTCTAAGAGTGATTTTGTCCCGTTAATCTTCATCTAAAAAAATAAAGGCAGACGTTTATGTTAGCACAGTCTGTATAGTGATAAATGCATTCACAGTTTCATGAATAATTTTATGTTTGATCACCTGAACACATAGCAGAGGGTGAGATGGCACATTGAACTCTCCGGTTTGCTGAAGGGTTCAAAGAAAAGTCATAGTCAATCACAGCCAATAAAGAGCGATAAAGAAAAAAGAGAAGATTCATCACCGATCCTTTTGACTTCAGTGAACCATCATAACAGAACAAAATGCAGCATGTCATTCAAATCAACAAATGCAACTGACAGAGGCTCTTCACGCATCACCTGACTTGCATTTTTCTTTTCTGTTGTTTGCTTGCAGCCAGTTGAAAAAACTTTTGTAAAAGCTTTGTTCCCACACATTGGGGCACTGGATGATGCGCAGACATTAAATATTTCAAGGATTAAAAGAAACAAAACAAAAATAGAAAGTTTGCATTCTCAAGACATTTATAAAACCTCTGTTACAAATTGTTTTTCATCTAGTTCTGATATTGTAAGATCACCGCTCATGAATGTGATCTCTTTTATGTGATCATGATAAAAGAAAGCGTCATGGCTTCACGTTCCCCATGGTTCTGCTTTTTAAGCATGTCTAAATTTCTGGTGTGTTTAAATCAACCTTCTGGTAATTTATTGGCTAATCCAGTCATTTTAAACATTCTAGTTTAAAACTGTATTTTTAGAGTTGAATTAACCCCCCCCCCCCCCCCCCCAAACTGAATTAAGCCTTAAAACTTCATGTTGAGACTTCAAATTCTAGTACAACTGAATATCTATTTAAATGTTGGACACATTCTTTCTTTTCTTTGTTTTTTCTTGAGGTGAATCAAGCTTGGAACTGTTTCGCCATTCTTCTGTAGGTATCTGTTTGTCTGAGTTATGTAAAAGGCAGAGGATGGTTTGAACTGAGTGACTCATGACAGAGATATTTCAAGGCAAACAAGGCAGCTCTGTATGAAGTTAAGCCCAAAATGAGGAAGATGGTCAGAAATAAGACTCCAGTTATTAAAATAATCTTAACTGACTGTTTGCTGTCTGCTTTATCTCTGGTTTGTTACATTTGGAAGAAGGGGAAAAAAAATCCTATTTGCTTCTTTGTTTCTGCGTTTTTCTGACTATAAGGTTTAAAGTTTATTTTTGGTGCTAACAATGCATTGTTTTTCTGGAGACACAGTGAAAAGAACATATTGACTCATAGCAGTCATTTCCAAAATTATAACAGTGGCTCATGAAAACTACATTACATCACACTCAGGATTTTTGCTGTTTTTACCAAGTATCTGTTGCTTCGTTCATCCCATTTAGCTTGTAGTCTCTGTCTGGAACCCATCACCTCTTCACACTGGCCTCCCACCTGGCCTTTCTTGCACAGCCACACCTCTGCTTCCAGTATACACGGCGCACTTACATTCCAGATCAGCCCTATGCCACCATCCCTCAGCTGAGACTCCACCAAAGTTGCAGACACACTGTGCTGCATATTTTCGAGTGCACCTAAAAAAAACCAACAACAAAAAAACCCAACAACAACAACATGCAATTCTCCATGTCTGAAAATTAATGTCCCATGCAAATGTCTTCTGAAGTTGATGTCAGGCAACACCATTTACCTTCATTGTTTTTGAAAGGGCAGATTTGTGTTCTTAATGATCCCTTCCACCATGCCTGTAAATAATTTTATATTTATTATATTATATATATTTATGTATTTTCCAATAGCTTAGCTGTCACTTAATATTTTGGCTTACCTGGAAGCACAGGCATGGTGCAACAAAGTCTGATGGTATGACCACCTCATCCTTCTCTTTGGGCTGCCAAAGATGAAAACAAAGTTAAACAAACAAATAAACATGCATGATGCTGATTTTGCATTACCAGAACAAAATATTGACCCACCCATTCACGCTGTTCTGCAGGAATTTTATCCCAAACCATCTGCCATGTGATTGCATCTCCTTGTCTGACATCAGCTTTTACAAGTTGCAGTTTGACATTCCTCCCCTGATCTTTCACACAGAGTCTGGGACCTTAGTTTCAATAGTCATAAATTAGAACTTGGCTGGATCAACTCACTCAATGGTGTAAAATCGTTTTTACCAGGCCTGCATTTTACTCCTGGGTTTTGAAAGTGTCTTACCACATTCCTTTATAGTTCCGTTAGGCTCCTCATCACAAACTGAAAAACAGAGGGTGTAGTAAATGTTGGGTAACACTGCTCTACAATTCATCATATTTTTGCTCCCATTAACTTAAACTCACCATTTTTTAAAGAGGGAAGTGTCATATTTTGACTCTTTGAGTCTACACTGACCATAACAGGACTGCCGAACTGCACTTTTTCTCTCAACAGCAGCTGGAAGTGCAGGAAATATGTAGTAAACTTTAAAACATTTAATTGTATATAGTAAAGCTCTTAGATTGAGTTTATGAGAATGCAGAGAGTCTATCCATAATGGAGAAAGCATTCATATCTGTTACTTAGGCAGAAACATAAAAATAGAACAGTTTAAAACAACATCCTTAATTGAATATTCAACTCAAGTGAAGCGCAAAGTACAAATGAGGTGTGATCCCCCCCCCCAAAAAAATAGTGCACTTGTTAAGCAACAAAATATCTCTAATTAATGGTTGATAGTCTGAGCTCCAAAAGAGCAACATGGGCCCGCCCTCTTGTGGGTGGCTGTAGCTCAGGTGGCAGAGCAGGTCAGCCACTAATCAGAAGGTCGGTGGTTCGATTCCTGGCTGCATGCCAAATATCCTTGGGCAAGATACTAACCCCGTGTTTGCCTACTGGTGGTGGTCAGAGGGCCCGGTGGCGCCTGTGTCCGGCAGCCTCGCCTCTGTCAGTGCGCCCCAGGGCAGCTGTGGCTACAATGTAGCTTGCTATCGCCAGTGTGTGAATGGGTGGATGACTGAATGTAGTGTAAAGCGCTTTGGGGTCCTATGGACTAGAAAAGCGCTATACAAATGCAGGCCATTTGTGGGCTCCAGGAGGTGTGGGGTTGTGCCGTGTCTGGGGGTTTGTGTTTTTTAATTTGTGTGCGAGTTCTGGTTTCTGTCTGCTATGTTTGCTTGCATTATGATTTTATTACTCTTACTTTAGTTTATTGTACAGGTTTGAATTTACTTTGCTTTTAGTACTTGTTGGTTTAATTCTAGTTACTGTTTGTATTTCATAAGTTTGCTGCACCCTTCAGTGCCTCATTTGTCACTGTTTAAATTAGTTGCTGTCATGTCTTGTTACCCTCCGTGTTTAACTGATTACCTCATATGTCTATAAATACCCCTAGCCTTCTGTTTAATCTTTGTATTAATATCCTCTTCATGCTTGTTTCCAGTTATTTATTTAACAAGCAACTTCCTTATAGAATTTTGCAACAACCTAAAAAAAAAAAAAAAAAAGTGTGACGTGTTACTTATTCCCTGTTATTTGAGGCGCAATTCCAATCTATGCTTACTTGTGCTACTATCTGGACTGGAACCGAAGAAGGAAAACCTAAACTCAGACGTTTGAAACATGAAAAATTGACACTATTTTGCCATGTTTGATAGTTAAGAGTTTGTTGTTTGAATGATTATGACATTTTAAATGTCTCTTTCATGTAGTGAAACAAAACAAATATAGTCTCCAACCCCACAGATTACTTAATTAATCCCGAATAAAAACAAATCAGACAATAAATAATACCTTCACTCTTTCCTAATGTTACCTTATATGTCGACTTGCCAACAGTGGTGTTGCTTTGTTTAAAATAGAGTATCTTCCAACAGTCTAACGTTCCCGGGACACTAAAATGCACTTTCACAAAATCTGTAATATAGAGAAAAATGTCATGGAAAAATATGTTACATTTTTTGTGCTCGAAGCACGTGATTCTAACTGCTAACAAACTCAAACTTTGTTCTGCTGTTTGACACACACACCTTCTTTTTCGCCGTCATCACCCGACTCCTCAGAAACATCCGTCACGATACCCATTTCGTCAGCTTGGATCATCATCATGTCAGCAACATTAAATACAACATTAGTTCATGACATGTGACAGGTTAACAAGCTCGACAGCTATGATAAGAATGCAGGAAAACATTTTAACATTAAGAGCGTTGCCATCAAATATGATGCTTGACATCATTATGAAATGTGCGTCCCAGTAGTCTCTCAAAATGATTTATGGCAAAGCTACCTTGTAGAGTGATGGTGACTTGAAGGCAAAGACTGCAGTTCTGTTTGTTTGAACAGCAGAGAACACTTTCGAGCTGCAACTGTGTAACGTCAACTTTACTGTATGGATCAGGGAAGTCATCAGAAAACGGAGCTGTGAAAACAAGAGCGTTTCTGCTTTAGACAAAAAGGTTTATTTGGGATTGAGATTGAGATGATAACAGTGAGAGTGGATGTGCAAGTACTGATCATGCTGCTACCTTGATCCACATGGCAGTCAGTCAAACCCTGAAGAAAGAATAAAATGTGAACGAGAGTTGAATGAATCACATCTAAAAGGTACCACTGATGTCAACAATTGTAAGTAAAATGTCTGGTAAATAGAGACATATCCTGCATATTTTTTAAAAACTAAGTTAAACGCTTTCAATTTATCACACAACTGTAGTGAGCAGCTTCAGATATTTGAAAGCCTGATTCCAAATATTTTTATAATAACATTTCGGTTATTTAAAAAAAAAACTTTATGCATTTATATTTCCTTTGTTCTGTCTATTTTTTATTGTTATTACTTTTCTCTTGCAGTAGTAGTAGAGTAATTCTTCTACAATATCTTGCTTCCCCTTGTTTTGGCTGCTCCCTTTAGGGGTCACCGCAGCAAATCCTCTGCCTCCATCTGACCCTATCCCCAGCGCCATCATCCTCTTTTCTGAATATTCAGCATCCTTTGCCCACTTTATCAACTCTCTCTGCTCTTCACATGTGCAAACCAACTCAACTTTGCCTCTCCAAAGTACTGTACCTGAGTTCCTCCTTTGATGTATTATTTTCTAATTTTGTCCATCCTGTTCACTACCAATGGAAATCTTCAGCTCTACCACCACCTCAATTTCTTGTCTTTTTTTAAAACATTATATTGGAGCTTTTTGCCTTTATTACAGTGATGAGTAGACAGAAAAGCAGAGAGAGAGTGGGGGGGATGATAGCCTCGGGTTGAAGCTAAATGCAGGCTGCTGTATTTTGCTTCCTGCCTCATGGTCACCTGCTCACTCTGGGAGCTACACTGACATCTGGCATCAGAGCCACAGACGACAGGAGGTCTCACTACCAAATTAATAACCTTCCCTTTCACTCTTGCTACCATCCTGTACTATCCGCTACTACCACAAATCACCCTGACACTTATCTCCACTCACTCCAACCTGCCTGCACTCTCCTTCACTTCTCTGTTGCTTTGGATGGTTGAACCCGGGTATTAAAACCACCTACACCTGTCTACTTCTCATTCACACACATGTATTCTTTCTTGCTTCTACTAACTTTCATTCCTCTTCTCTCCAGTGCAAACCTTCTCCTATCCAGCTTCCCCTTCTTTTTGCTCCCTACTCTCACTCATCTGTGAGCATCATAGTCCATGGAGACTCCTGTGTGATCTCATTTATAAGCATGTCCATCACCATCGCAAACAACAAGGGGTTCAGATCCCATAACGGATGAAATCCCACCACCAGCTTGAACCTATCTGTCACTCTCCATCACGGTTTCTCTCCTGATATGTGTCTTGCACCACTCTGTTATTTTTGCGCACACCTATAGAATTAAAGAGGATCCATACTCATCCTGCCATCACTATATTAACTCTTATCTGATGCTACTGCAATGACTTATTTGCTTTCATTCCTGCGTGCACATTTATGTTTATTCAATGTTGGATTTAAAGGCTTATGTTTCGTTGTATTCTTCTATGTATGCTCCGTGTTTTTGCTTTGAATGCTTTTATCTCTGTTCTTTGACAAATCAGCAACGCCTATGAAAATGTCATGTCGATGTCAATGATGTTCACTGCCGCTTAAAGTCATGGAATAAAGACAGTTAAGATTTATGTAAGTAATGTTACATACTGCATCATGTGCATAAATACTGCCATTTCTGACACAATAGTTTCAGGGAAGTCAAGCTACCTTCCACGGAATTGGAGTGGCGGAGTAAGGTGCCAGACTCAGGTAGATGAGTAAATAAGTAATGAACATCTGACTCAGGACAGGGTGTCTCTTATCCTAATTTTCCAAGAAGACGACGTTTGCACAGTAAATTTTGTTCCCTTTGCACCTACATTTTTTTTTAAATAGATAGCAATAACAAAATTTGGTAACACACTTTTATAGTTAGATCACTTAAATCATTAACCGCCCATAACTTGCGTTGTTTTTATTTTATTAGACAGATTTATGTCTGACCTGATAATGACGCTATAGTAGACATAATACAAGCGCTACAAGCTTAAAACTGAGCAGTCATAAATACTCTCGCCCCATAGAGAAGAGTCACTCTTTAACCGCTTGATTCCAAAAGAAACATTTCTCAGTTCCCAGGATTCCCACTTACCTTGCTGCAGGTGAACTCAGGTGTGTCTTGGTCAAAAATCTCCAGCGCGCCTGCCGACACGAACAGCCAGAAACACAGCGATAACAGCAGGGAGACCACGTGTGGCACCCACCGGCGTGTGAGACCCATATTTTTGGAGTGCGCCTAGCACAAGCCCTTTCACTCCGACGCACGTCTCCTGCTCCACGGCTACGCTCCCCTCCTCACGGGACACATAAAAATCAGAGCTTCTTAGACTTAAAGCACCGAGCTCGGCAGGACGAGAAAATCGCGATCATGTCTAGCTCGACAGTAGCGACGCGTCGTGAGGCTCCTGGGATTTTGCTTCACCGCCCTTCCTGATAACTGAATAATCTGGAGTTGGGCGTGTAGCTGCGCCACCTGCGCAGGTTTGATGGGAGGAGGGGGCAAAGCTGTCAGCTGCAACGTGAGTTTCTGCATCATTCAGCAACATAAACATAAAGCGACACGCACACCAAATTGTAAAAACAAACCTGCTTGGCAACATGACTCACACTGATTGTTGTGAAGAGAGAAAGTCAAAAAGTAACAAGAAGCTGATCAGAACAAAAGTCTGTTTAGTTTTCATTATCTTAAACGGTCACAACAACCACGTGTTTGCCAACATTTTTATGGTCTATTTTTTATGTTCTTTGAGAGTTTTTTTTGCAACAGATTGAAAACAGTCGTAATGAGTCAGCGGGAAGAGTTTCATTATGTTGCTCAGTTAAACTTTGCCATCATCGTGACAATAATGATGTAGATGGATCCTTTATGGTTGTTGTTGTTGTTGTTGTTGTTTTCACTTGCAAGCTGCTTAGTCGTTTTTCCGTTTTCCTTTAACTTCTCTCTAACTGAACATGCCAATTTGGTCCACACTGTGTGTTAGATTAGTAATCTTATCAAGAAAACTGAAACACCTGCACTAACAAACTCTTTCGTTTCACTTCTCATTTTATGGCACCTGAAACATGACCAACATTGCTTGTTTAAACAACTAAGACCCAAACTCTTTCATGGCTCGCATTTTTAATTTCTCTTTGATATTTGGGCATATTGGGACCCGATGAATGTAAAAACAAAGAAATAACAGATTTTTCCTTTTTTTTTCTTTTTTACCTGAATTTTGTTTTTAAGAGAAATGAGAGCCTCATATGAAGATATTCGTTTAAAATTTCAATCGAACAGTATAATGTCCTCATAAGTGGATATCAGGCCCTTGTAGAACAAAATTGACTATTTTGGTTTAAATAACCCAAAATTGATGTCCACATATGTGGATGCCAGGTCCTAGGAGGTTAAGAGAGATATGCAAACCATGCAGATGCATATATACATTTGTCTATTACCAGAGTAAATGCCCTCCTTTGCAGTTTAAACAAAATGATACTAGCTAGACATGTAACTTGTTTGATTTACGTATTTATTTTATGTATTTATTCATGTAACATTATAAAATTGTGGCTTTATTGCAGCTACAGTATTACATCAAACTACCCTCCAGAGGTCTTGTAGGAATCTAGAAACTTACATGGAAACCTTCGTGTTTTCTTTGCTGTGGGTTGCTAAATCATGCAGCAGACGTTTACTTCACGATTAATCCTGTCTAGCAAGTCTGTCACTCAAGCTCCTGCTCGGTGATGTGCTGCCGGAACTCAAATGAACAAACAACTTATTATATGAAGTTCATAAAACAGGCGACAAATACAGAAAAAAGAAATTTCTGCAATTAAAGAGATACTTTGTCAAAGTAATTATTTTGTCAAGCAGTCTGTTTTTTATTCAAAACATATTCTTATAATGCAAACAGTGCCGCAGGCTAATGCCACCTTAAAATACTTAAGAAGGGAAAACAGCTTCAGGGAATAACTAAAACTGAACAAACACTTCTTCAAAGGTCAATCACTTTTGTCTGTAGATCCAGATGAGATGTCACTTTTCTGTTTAAACTCACTTTGCATAATGTTCACCGTTGAAGTTCATAAAACTTCTGCAATAAATATAAGACATGGGAAAGTACCACAGACACGGTTTTCTTGTTCTAATGCTCTGAGATTTTGAGGTAACCACTGCACTACATGTTTTCCGTTGGATAATTTGAATAATACTGGCTTTATCTGTTTCTGTCTCATTGAGTCCCCCAGCCAACTCTTACCATTCATGTTCATTTTTCGTTTCCATTCATTAAATAACAAGCATAGCGAAAAACACAATGGGGAAAAAATACAACAACAACAAAAAAAGGCCAAAATGTTAATTATTCTTCACTTTTAAAATGCAGGAGGTAGTATGTGTGCAAAAAACACACTTGTAGACACAGCTGTAGAAGTAGCCCCAGTCATAAATAGGAGTTATTACTACAAAAAGCTATCAAACCCACTAAAGGCTAAAAAGATAAACACATGAATGCAGTTACTTTCTAATTAGTGAAGCACATTTTACATTTGCAGTAAAAGTGGAAATCCCATGAAAGCTTTGGCTTAATGTCTGTGTTTAGAAAATCTTATGCAAATTTGACGGTTTTTTGTAAACAGCAGTCACGCAGTTTGTCACCTGTGCTGTCACAACACTTTGAAACATTAAATGTGTTCATGAAAAAAGTGGGGTATTATTTGCGACAAGATTTTCATAGTGGTTAGCATATTCGTGCAGATAAGACAGGTGTTCACTAGGGCTCCAGTCACGAAAGCAATATAAAGAACCCTCTGTCAGAGGCTAAATGCTGTGCAAAGGACAGAGTGTTTACCTCTTCTTAACATGCAAAACATCTTGTGGCATACTGGACACAGCAGAGCTCGGTAATGAATAGTTCGTACAGAGTGAGGGTTTCAGGAGTTTGCAATGGAACACCGGCTCCCGTGTCTCGTGTTTCCAGCAAAACAAAAAACAAAAAAACCCCACTTCTGTCACTTTGAAACTTGAGATTAAAACTTCTCTGCTTTCCACGGTAGTGGTAGTGTTTCTCCCGTGTAGAAACACATACACCTGCACAGTTCAGGGTCTGGCAGCTAAAGGCCACTTCAGACTGCTCTCAGGCTTATGTAATGTCTTTTTCATCGAGGATATTTTCTTGATTGCACTTTATTTCGTTGTGTCTGAGGCACGAGCGTCTGCAGCCTCTGAGATAGTTTCTGTGCCAGCCATATTGCCAGCACTTTAGAAAGGACTCTGGGCCAGCAGTGCCACCTAAATTCAACACTTCTTGTCATCTCTCCCAGCTCCCCTATTAAACCCCTGAAATCCTGGGGTAAGCAGTACTGACGGACCTCCCTGAAGGCTTTTGGGATATCCTTGCTGTGGCCAAGGCCCTGGAAATAGATAAGAACAACTTCTTGATTTTTGTGCTCCTGCAGCACCCTTTTTAAGCGAGCCAGCACAGCTGTGAACATTGGCTCTATCAATGCAGAGGCCTCCTTTTGTCGGTACGAGTCTTTATCGTCACATAATTTAGCACCATCTTTTTTTCCAACAGCTTTTTCTTTTTTAAATTTTCCTAATTTTCTTCCATTCTGCTTCACATCCTCTTCCAGCTCTGCCTTGGTTTTCTCATGTTTCGTGTGTGCATTTCTGCAGTCTACCTCTTTTCTTTCACTCTGATCTGTGTTTGCCCTCTCTATTGTCCACTTCTGATAGGTTTTCTTGGCTTCAGGACTCCAAATTACAAGCACTTTTCCTTGCTCCTTGCAGACAGCATCCCACTGGCCATACAGCCAGGGAAGTGGGCCCAGATCTGCCACACCAGGCCCCGACTCATCCTGGCTTTGAGAGTTTTGGGCCCACAGAGGTGTGCGTACTGTGGCACCTAGCTCCTCCTGAAGAATTGAGCCTAATGCACACACAGCAGAGATATGGTCCGACTGACCTGATGAACACACCAGCAGCAGTGGCTTCTGGATATACAGCCAACCTAAATTTATCGGAAAAGACAAGGGGGGGGGGGAAGCATGTCCTTTATGTCTTTTAGTTGCTCCTTTAAGACCAACAGTGAAGCTAAAATAACAGAAATGAATTGAAATAAATTCAAGGCAGAGTAGTCATTCAATTTAAATTAGCCTGTGCCTTGAAACTGTAAATGGTTTCCATATGAAAACATGATTTGCAGTGAGGTAAATGAACTAACCTGCAGCTCCCCTCTTTGTAGCACGGTGGATAGAAATTCCAAACGACGCAACTACAAACACAAATATCAGAACTGCCACCGCATACAAGCCACGTCTATTGTGGGTGTCTGTAAGAAAAACAGGAAAGAATAAATAAAACAGATAATGGTGAATGTATTTACTTTGTAGGAGTTGTGTGTGTGTATGAACATTCAGATGCACCAACTTATGCTGGCAGATTCAGGTTTGTGAGCACACTTACAGTCCAGGCAGAAAATTCTTCTTCCATGACGAACAGGATCCGACTGCCACACCTGAACAACAGCACGAGAATATAGATGATAAAATGCATAAAATCCAGAAATACATACATGTATGTGTGTATGTATATTTACCTGGACGCAAGGATTTTTAGAATAAAAGTGAAGAGGCAAATTTATTATTTTTTCACTTCTGTTTCCTTCCTATAAAATAGAGAACATATGCACACATGTTCACATTTTTGTCCTTTAGCATGAATTTTTTCCTTGTTTTTTAATCTGTATTAAAAATGCATATTTTTTTTTTACCAACCATTGTAACTGAATGTGCTTTCCCTACAGCTGTGCATTCCCTCTCAGTAAGGACACAGAGTTGGCTTGAAAACGTTGCTGGAGAAAAAGAGTTGACATGTACCATTATCATCTGCCTTCCAGGTCCAATAGAGACCTCCCAAGAAGGCGTATCTGTGGGGGACAAAAAGGAAGACTGAGTGCATAAGGGAAAAGCACACAAACAACCTGAGACTTATTAGAGCTGTTAGTAGAATTCCTCCATCCCACATCCACCCACTCACCTGCTGTAAAAGGGCAAGAGATGTTGCGTATTCCTTGTACAGAAAGCTGTAAAAACGAATTAACATCTGTGAATAAACGGCAGGTAGCGGTAGTTTCCAATCAACGCATCTAGGTGCTTCTCACCTGCACACACATCTGAGGGTGTTTGTCCACTGCAGTAGTGTCATATTTCTGTTAAAAAGTCAAAATTGGTGTTTAAAAAACAAACAAACAAAAATGTTTTTTTTCCACAAATATTCATCATGGATGCTGCTATGCTTACAAGACTGTCTTTCTTCTCCAGGGTGGAGTTAAGCACAGGCGTGCAGAGGTGTTTGTGCTGCATCCAGCAGAGGGAGGCAGAGATGTTCAGCGGGCTGGGGCACAGTGTGTACAGCGTAAAACCGTCCGTGAAGAAAGTGATTTTAGAGGAGGAAAACGCATCTCTGGCATCTGTTGAGGCGATGTTAACGCAAAAAACATTAGAACAACATGCCAATAACATTCCCGGGATGCAAACGTTGGCCAACCTGTATCACCTGTATCACTGGATCACAATAAACACCACCAAACAGACATGCATGAACGCACAGATGTATGTGAACATATGCATTTTAAGGGTCAGTTTTAGACAACGAGACAGACAAAAATAATAACAAAAAAAATGAACACCTTCTTGTTCATCGTCATGAAGACACTTTTAATTTTGCATTTGCATTTGCAAGAGTCTCTTGTTCCATAACTATAAACCTACAACTTAATAACAACACTAAAAGAATGAAGAAATAGACCAGGATTGTTCAGTTTGGTTAAGACTAGAAATCTGGGGGTTTCTTACTTTCGGGCCTCTTATAGAGTCTTTTACCCTCTGGCCTGTGTTTGCCTTTTATGTTTGGTGTTATTGTACAGCACTTTATTGCTGTTTTTAAAAGTGCTTTATAACTCATTTGGGACGGCTGTGGCTCAGTAGGTGGAACAGGCTGTGGAAAGTCAGTGTATTGAACTCTGGCTCCTCCAACCTTCATGTCTAAGTAGCTCGGGGCAAGATACTGAACGGCAAGTTTCTCCCGACGCATCCATCAGAGGGTGAGTGCATGAATATTAGTTTAAAAGTGCTTAGACATAGAAAACAAAAGGCACTTGCATTAATGGGTGAATGAGGCTTGTAGTAAGTGCTTCAAGTGCTCAACCTGAGTAGAAAAAGCTTTATATAAGTACCATGAAACGTGTTAAATCCTGTTATCATATTAATACAAAAATGCGTCTTGTATCAGTTACTGCGTAGCAGGCTGGCAGTATTATCAATAATGGAGTCACAGCTGCTCTGCTGGATAACTTCTGTAACAATATTATCTCTTAAAAGGATACAGCAACATAATTCTTTTGTATTATCTTACGTAAACAAACAAACAAAGAAGTCCCCATAACAGCACATATTGAAACTTGCATTAACCTCCCAGAGTGTTATGTACACCTGTTTAACTGCTTGTTAATGCAAATATCTGATCATCCAATCACATGGCAGTAATTCAGCGTATTTATGCATGCAGACAGGGTCAAAACAACTTTCTACAACAGCTGATCTACCGGGATTTTCCCGACGCAATCATCTGGAAGGTTTACAGAGCATGGTGTAAACAAGAGAATATATCTAGGGAGTGGCAGAGCTCTGGGTGAAAATGCCTTGTTGATGCCAGCGGTCAGAGGAGAAAGGCCAGACTGCTTCAAGCCTGCGGGAATACAATAAGTAACTGAAATACCACTGTTACAACCAAAGCATGCCAAGGAGCATCTCTGAATGCAAAACACATCTAGATGTGAAGCTGATGGGCTACAGCAGCATACTATTCCTGTCAGCTAAGAACAAAAAACTGGACAACAGAATGGCAGACAAATGTTGCCTGATCTGATGAGTCTCGATTTGTGCTGTGACCTTTGGATCACAGTCAGAATTTGAGTGTAATGGTGTGAAGCCCCTTTTACTGGGACACTTTGGGCCCCTTAGTATCAGCTGAGCATCATTGAAACATCACAATCTACCTGAGTATTGTTGCTGACAACGTCCACCCTTTTATGTCCACACTGTACCCATCTTCTGATGGCTGCTTCCAACAGGAAACGCATCATGTCGCAAAGCTCAGATCATAAGTTCAATCAGTTAATTAAGTGGGTAATTACGTGTATTTGTCATACGGATAAAAATGAATCTCTTTAATATGTATTCAATCTAAATGAATGAAACACAACCACTTTAGAGAACACAACCACTGCAACTGCAACAAAAAGTTGGCAGCACTTTCTGGTAATGCAATAAAACTTCCTTGAACACAACAATGGAAGAGGATGGGAGTAACTGACACAGATGTGCTTACGGAAATCTGCAACATCGTACGCTGCAGAATCCTGCATTACAAGAGTCAGTTTGTTTTGTTTTAGTGTGATATTGTAGCTTGTGTGAGGTTTGCATTTTTTGGCATTGTGAAAGATTGTAAGACAAGGGGAATGATGAAGAGCCTTGTATTTATCAAGTATTTCACAGATAAGCACTTTAAAAGCTGTAGAGCGCTCCTTTTCCAAAGCTTCTTGTTGTTGGAGAAACTGTGGCTTCCAAAAAGCCGGCATTTACCACATATTTTGGACGTGTCCAAAACTGAACACATTACTATTATTTGCAGAATTAGTTGC
This sequence comes from Copadichromis virginalis, assembly GCF_057382275.1. Lineage (NCBI taxonomy): Eukaryota > Metazoa > Chordata > Actinopteri > Cichliformes > Cichlidae > Copadichromis > Copadichromis virginalis. The sequence goes on along the minus strand of NC_140637.1, from coordinate 21,486,053 downwards.
TTTATTAAGGACAAATAATAACATATTTCTTTTTTGTTTTGTACAATTATGAATTTCTAAATTCTCCATCTGCAAGTTTACAAAATAACGACCTACTTTGATTCTTGATAAGTTTAATGGACAGGAAAGCAAATACAAAGAAATGGCTTAAGCCAGAAGTCCTAGCTTTAGAGGACTGGCATATCCTCGTGAGAGCCAGAAGAAAAAATGTTTGGATATTTATTTATTATTTCATTAATTCAAATTTAAATGTTACATCTTTCAATTTTTCCTCAAAATTGTTTGTTTGTTTTCTGGGTTTTTTGTTGTTGTTTGATCACAGAATGATGTGATGCATTGTTTCCAATTAGTTTTACTAAAAAAGTTTTACTTTATGAAAATTAAAAGAGTTAGATGACAGAAACACGTCTGATTACTAAAACATCATATTAACAAATAACTTGTCAGAGTCTAGCTTCTTTTTTTAAACTCCATTCTGCAGACCCAACTCTCACATAAACCTGTTTTGTGAGGTCATGGCTCCCCACTATTAACAATGACCATGGATGGTATGATAGAGGGCTGAGTGACGCAGACAGGATTTTACTCAGAAATGTGGAAGTGGAGTCACACTGAGTGCTGTGAGGATGTGAGGTGGAGGAGGGCCACACATCAGAGAGAGAGAGCTCAGAGGAGGACGTACTACCAGGTCTTAGGGAGTTTGAGAAGGGGCAAAATGACGACACCCTTATACTTATTCAAAAAGTCAATTTTGGATAAGAAGTATTGGGTAAGCTCGGGCTCTGAAGTTATGGGATTTGGTTTCTCAATTGCCATGAAACTGTGACGGGACTCATTTTTGCATGCCAGCCTTTGAGTTCTCATTTCCCTGAGGGCTTTATTCTCTTTGACTTGTTACTTTATTAAACTGCCTTATCTTGAAGAATCTGTGTCACTACTGAATCAGCTATAACTAGGAACCAGTAAATTCAGGTCCTAAGTTATCTGAATCATGCTGTGAACACAGACACGCAGAAGAATGTTTCGCTTGTGCGCGGTTTTAATGCTGTCTTCAAACAGAAGTGCGTCCCTCTGGCTTGTGTGCAGTTTTTTCTTTCTTTCCCTAAAACCTGGTTACTTACTTATAGTTTAATGTAATCGGAGGACCATCTGCTTGGTGTTGTCCTGTTTTCACATTTTGCGTTTTAAAAAAGAATTCAATTCAAAAGTTTCTTGTCTCCCTTTCTAAACATCACAACGCCTAAAAACGTTCTCAGTCACACTCACCCATGACTCCCGTCTCTTCAATGGGGCACTTTTTACGCCGCGTTGCGTCGGTGTGGGTGTAATATGCCTGCCAATGCAAACAAGACCTGGTGTAAGAAAGAATACTGACAACATAAAATACTGCTCCACTGAAGATTACACTCAGCTCACCTCTATGCACACACAGGGCAGCAGGTAAGAGATGTTGAGAACAGCTGACTGGGACGTATCAATCTGTAAAGCACACACAAACACATTACAAAACAAATCGCGCCGAGCTCACTCTCTTATGGAATATTTACGTTTGAGTCCACTTTGAGTCCTCGGCCTTGCCCCAGTGTGAGATGTTCTCTGTGATTTTAGGTTACTTTCTAGGGACTTGTGTTTTGTTTAACTCTGTTTAACTCTGGCCTGTTTGTTTCTTATATTTGGTGTTACTGTACAATTTTTTGGTCAGTCCTATTGCTGTTTTTTAAAAAGTGAGTATTGCGGGAATTCAACTGTATTTTTTTTTATGTTTCCATTTAATTTTTTTTGTTCTTTTTAAACATATTTTAAGACGTTTGCAGTGCAGTAAAAACAAGAGCAACGTGCAGGCCAATAATTTGCCCACTTGAAACCCATTTTAATATACTTTACCTCATTTGGAGTGTAACTAGTTTTAATTTATGTGAATATAGCGCATCTGTAGTTTTCATTGGATTGTTAACTTAATTAATTAAAATGTTTAGTAGTAAATATCAAGTGAAAAAAGATTTTAATCACCAGTGTATGTTGTTTTCAAACAATAATACTTATTTGAGCACATTGTACATGTATTCAGTATGTTATGTATTTAAACAGTTATAACCTGTTAAACGTAACCTACGTAACAACACCATAATAACTATACTTACGATTAACTATACTCAAAAAGTAACCCATCCTGACACATTATTGTCATGTGAAATAGCTTTATAGAGCATTATCACCACTTTGACCTTTAGATAAATATATTGACCTTGAAAGAGACGTAAAATGTCAAATGCGGTCCTTTCTATATTTTGACAATACACACCACATTTGTAAGGGTAATAGTTTCTAAATTATATTCTTTTTTGCCCATTTTCAACCAATCGGTCATTTGGTTGACCTTGTGGACGTAACCCAAATTTTGTTGGATTGTTAACATCAGAATTATTTAAAAACTTTTCGAGCCATCGTGTTCACAGACAGAATGACACACGAGTGTGCAAACACTACCAAAAACAAGGTAATAAGTAAACTTGCCCGTAATACTCACTTTCAGGGGATGCCGCTTGGTCTCGCCCGCGCATGTCCTTTTATTTTTGTAACAGTGTCTGACATAGACCTCCTCAGTGTTCATGGTAACAGTAAAAGATTCATTCTTCGTGGTGACGTTGATGGATTTTCTCTTCATATCAACAGTGATAGATTTAGATGACGAATCCACAGACAGATCGAAGTCTGGGCTTTCTGTCACACACAAAACAAGCCACAGAATATTTGAAAAACTGGATGATGTTGAGTCACTAAGTGTTTTTGATGACTATGGAAATTATGTGATTTACATGAAGCCACCAACCTAAATCTATATGTTCACTGCTCTGTTCACAACCACAATTAAAATATCAAATGACACCATGTTGTCTGGAAACAATCAGTTTATTTATCCAGTAGAGAAATGCACAGATTGTATTTCAGATTCCAGATCACCTTTACCTTCTACTCTGTAAGTGACATTGCAGCTTAGTGACTTTGTGCTGTAGAGCACAGAAACAATGTTTCCAGTGTTCGCCTTGACACAGTCATATTCAAGCACCCACTGCAAATGAAAAAACAAAACAAAAAACAGCCACAATCAGGTTATATTTATCTATAAAACTATGCTTAATATTTTAGCAGTTCAAAGGAAAAAAGCCATCTTACCATGGGACGACTGGTATTTCTCTCTGGTAATTGCGGTATGTTACAGTTGCAACAGCTGAACTTTTCACCTTTACGTGTTTTATTCTCACGCTGAGATGGAGAGAATGAGAGATGATACCACTGTACCTGTTAACATCATGAACTGCATAGTCATACTGACATTTCTCACTCTTCGGTGCAGCTGCAAAGGTAACACCAACCTGTATTTTCAGTGGCAGTATTTTCAGGGTAGGCTTAAGTGTCTTCTTAATTGGACTGAGAATTTTAAGCTTTGGGCTCTTGTTAAAATCTGGAAGAAAACAACTTTGTCAGTTGTGCCACATAACAGTTTTATAGGTGGTGACATACATCCACATGTGTGTTTGAAGTGGATATGTGAACTTTGAAGGCATGGTTGCACTCCGTACCCTCAGCTTTCAACCAGACATAAACAGAAACACATTCAGAGTAAGCCTTCCCAGTGATAGTAGAACTTATCATTTCCACAGGGCATCTTTCATCAACATGATCTGTGCAGGGACAGAAGAGCGTTAGGACGGCTATCACACGCTTTCACAATGAGAAAAGTCAAAGAAATTAAATAACTTACCTTTTGGGTTTCCAATCTAAAGTAAGGAGAACAAAGATAAAAAAAATTATGTTTAGGAAATATTTAGAAATAAGGAAGAACATTTAGACATTTATGTCATTTTAAAAAGAAAAATGGCCCACTGGATATCTGTGAGGGCACTGTTAGTGCTATAATAAGCGATATACAGGTTTGGGGGCAACATATGCTGCCATCCAGACCAATGACAGTCTCAGTCAGCTTAATTCAAACCACATTAATCAGGTATTGCACATAAAAGCGTGACTCCGATATAAAGAGTCAAAGATGTGAGCAAAAAAGTCCCCCATTTTTGATCAGTCACAGCAAGAAACTGTTGGTCTCTGGGGAGGATTCTTTGTCTTGGTTTTTTTGATTGGCGTGTGTTTTCATTGTTATAAATTTAATAAGTCATTCAAATGATTCTTAAATCATTGTGTTCTGATTTAATTTACATTTCCTCTCTGTAAACACGGTTGCGCAACTTGAACCGATGTTCAAACATACAAAATAAAAGCAAAAGATTAAAGTACACTCATTAATTTGACTGGAAATAATAATAATACACTCTCATTTAGCGTTTACAGTCATTTCACGCAAATAAATCCTGCTCGTTTCGCTTTTGTAGTGCGCTCTGTGTTTAACTTACCCGACACGTTGTGGTATCTTTTAGCATCACCGGAGACACTAAGAAGCAAAGAATTGTAAAGGCGGCGGGAAAATGTATTTTACGAATATAAAACATATTGAAGTTGAAATATTCGCGCAATAAAGGGCCAGTGCGTCGTGTCATCACGAAGCGGTCCGTTTTTTCTGCTCATCTGTTAGGTTTCCTGCTGTCTGGCGTCAGAGCGCCGTAGAGTTTCATGAAATCTGCCTGTGGGGTTATCAGCTGGAAAAAAAGGAGTCGGCTTGTTTTTTCTGTGTTCTCAAACGCCACTAACTGGCAAATGACTAAAACCCGAAGGCGTTTGTTTGAAAAAATGTCAGTGTTTTTTCATGAATAATCTCTGCCACCGCAGCTCCGCCTCTCATTAAAGTCCCAGACCGCGGGGTGAGAAAAAAAGCGTTTAGTCTTACAGATGAATGGGGACACTTGAGATGATGCTCACTCTGAAATACAATACGCACAGAGCTGCTTGTAGTAATCCCGGCGTTATATCAAAATATATATTTAAGGATAATCCACTGCTTTCAGAAATTGATATGGAGAGTCGCCTCTGTTTTATCACTTTATATTAAATTGAATAAAAACAGTTTTTATGGCAACTAACAATTTGTAGTATCAAAGAAAATCCAGTCAACCTTAGAATTTAACGTAAAAACTTTAAAATACTATTTTTTAAAAGTACAGTGGGAGACAGAGACTTCAAACAACTTCACTACTTTACATTAGGCCTTAAACGTTTCTTTTTTCTAACTCTTATAGTTGGGGTTGGATCAAGTGAGCCTAAATCATCCCTCTCCATGTTGCATAAGCACTCCCTTATTCTTTTTCTTTCCATTCCCCTATATTCATACAGCACTGCATGTCATAAGCTTTGGTCTACTCTCTCCTATGCCTCCTGCTTGTCTTTCTATGCACTCTTTGTCTCACTTCTCTTTCCTCTCACCTCCCAACAGGTCTCAGCAGTTGCCTGCTGCTCTCTGAGCCCGGTTCTATCACAGATATATTCCTATTAAAAGAGAGATCTTCCTCTCCACCATCACCAAGTGTTTTAGGAATTGCTGGGGCCTTCCTTTTAATATCACAGGACTTATATACTTTACAATACAAAGCACATTGAGACAACTATTGCTGTCAACTGCAGTAAGTAAAAATACTGGAAAAGCATCAAAGTTATGGGGGGGGGGGGGACAAGAGAGGAAAGAAGTGGACCACAGAGAATATTTATAGAGCGATGGAAGGCATGCAGAAGTGGTGTTGGTGCACAGCATCAGAGCCCATGGGGCACTTTTATATATGTATGTATATATAAGTAGAAAATGACAATGGTAAAAAATAAACAAACCAGAAGAAGGAAGCAAAACCAAAACGACCCCTCTCATATTCTTCACCCTGCATTCCAATGGCTCCTCTCTGGGCGCCGCCTCCGCTGCATTTCCTGCAGGACTGAGAGGAGGAGAGCCACCTTTGTCCCCGAAGCCACTCTCCAGCCGATAAGACCATTTCCCACACCAGAAACTTCAACTACTCTACACTCTTTTTATACTGCCGACACTTTATTCACTTTTAGTCACTTAAAGTCATTTATTCACCTATTCAGTCACTTTAATTTTAAAACTGTGTGTATACTGTATATTCTGTGTGCATTTATTATCTCACACTTATAGCCTGTTTATGCCCTGTCCTTATCTTCAACGTCATGCTGCTCTGTTGTATCTTAATTGCCCCTTGGGGATAAATAAAGTCTTTCTGATTCTGATTCTGAAAACATTAATGAGACACCAGTTTCTCTTCCATTGTAGTTCTCCGCCTGGCCGTAACAGTTACAAAAGTCTGTCCCTGCCTTTGATCATGGAGGTCCACGCCTGCAGAGTGCCTATTAAGACATAACCTACACAATAAAGGTAAAGGAACATGTAACTGAAAAGCACAAGGATAATAATGTGCAAACATTTAGAAGTGAGTACCACCTGGAATCCAAGCAAGTATCCACTCACTTATCCATTTCATCAAAATGGGGAGCGGGAACCTGGACACTATCCCAACAGTCCCAGAGGCGAGAGAGACGAGAGGCGGGCTACATCCTGCACAGGTTGCCAGTCTATTGCATGTGAGTCTAATCCGTTACTAAACTAATGAAAAGCTTATGTGGCAGCAGTAAGCAAACGGTGTGTCAAAATCTGATAAATCAATTCAAAGAACACCAGCTATGACAGACGCCCAAAGACCTGTGGCAACTCTGAAGGAAGCCTCTGAGGGTCAGACTGGAGAAGCGGTGAATACAGCAGTTGACCTGGACCAACACTAATGACAGCTTTGTGGGAGAAGAACGAGACAGACTATTCACATTGAAGTTTGGTCACATCTTTAGTGTAAACACTTCAAACCAAAATAAATATAGTTTCTGCATTATGATACATGGATGTGTACGTGAGCAAAGTATACAGCCAAAACAAAAAAGGATTAAAAGAACAACATTTATGGAGCGGCAGAGTCATATGGACTTATTCCTTCAGGTTATGGTAAGAAAGTACCTTGATGTACAGATCTGATAGAGACATGCCCACATAAACTTACAATAGTTTGTTTACAAAGACGCATCAGCTAAATCTTGATTTGGATGAGGTGCAATATTTGTTTACAAACGGGTCACTTTGGCATCAAGAGCTAGATGCTAAACTACACATTCAAGGGTTTTCTTTGGTATTTCAGGTTGGCAGTTTGCTAAACAGTGAGGTAAATAATTATTTATTCCCCTGCTGAATTATCAAGTTTGATCACATCATATCAAGTTTGGTTCATTTTAATAAATAGAAACAGAATATCAATCAAAAATCCAGAAAAAAAACCCCAACATTAAATATATGTTATAAATTGATTTGCAAGTCAGCCAATGTTCAATTCAATTCAATTCAATTCAATTTTATTTATATAGCGCCAAATCACAACAAAAGTCGCCTCAAGGCGCTTCAATGGTGATCTTGGTGGCTGTCTTCCCAACTGCCTTTAGGTGATTAACACAAGATCTTGCATATAGCTCCAGACCAAATGATTCCACCACCTTCTCACCAAGCTTCTTGCTGATGGTCTTACGGCCCAGTTTAACCTTGTGCAGCTCTACAATCTTGTCCTTGACGTCCATTGACGGCTCTTTGGCCTGGAGAGATTGGAATGGGAGAAATTGATTCTTTGGATGGGTGCGATTTATACACACGAGTAAAGATCAGGAGTATCTTAGATTGACTGATTGATTGATATCACTGTGCTACGTTGGAGCACAGCCGATGCACGTGCACCAGAACTGTGGCTGAGTTGTAGGGCGTCAAATACTAATTTCACTCACTGACATGCAAATCTATCTACCGTAAAACTTTCGTGTAATGGTATATTTTTTCGAAATTTTTTGTATCCCATCTCACTCCACTAAAACAAAATCCACATTAAATTTTGACTGTTAATTTCTTGGGAAATGAGCAACCTTACAAATTCAGTAATGGATCAAATTACACCCTCCACTGTATATCGGAAGAACCTCTTTATGCCTCTGAGGGTGGCAATAAGAGTGTTTCAGTCCACCAATTTAGTAAAATGCTGCTAATGCCACGAGGAGCCGGATTCTTAATGAAAATTCCCTTAACTATCGGGCAGATGTGGCACAAGCATTCATTACTGGGTTCAAAGAATAATGTGTTTTGCTACCTTTTCATCTGGGGCCACAATATGGGCAATGCTTTTAAATTTCACAACAGCATTGGTTGTACTTTGTGTTTCTAAAGTATGATGGTGAAAAGGTAAGCATAATTATTTGCTCAGCTTAGACGTGCAGCATTACTGTTTAGCTGTCACTCTCTATGGTTTCACAAGCAGCCTCACAAGCTGTGGTCTACTTACAAAAAACCCCACAAACCTTAAAATAACTATCTTTAGTAGGTATGGATGCAAATGATCCTTCCTCACTGCTGTAGATTATCTCTTATCATGTTGACTGTTCAGATAAATACACCCAAAGATCAAATGCTCTAGATTAATCAGCGGTTGTGGTTTGTTGGTTAATTCGTCTTTTAAAATCTAAATTTATAATCATACTAAAACTATAGATGTGCTTAAAAAGACAAAATGCTGTAATTACAGTTAGAGCGGAAATCTAAGGGGGGTTAGAGTTCATAGAGAGAGAAAAAAAGGTTTCCACATCACTGAGGTCACCTCCCCTGTTAAGTGTGCTCTGCTGAAATGCTTGTGATGCTTATCAGTACTTTCCACTCACTTGCTCAGAGCCGGAAACAAGACGTCTTCAGAGAGGTGTGTCTTCTCAAATGCAAATCACAAGATATAAACTGTGTGGTGAGTGGGTTCTCAGAGTCGGGTGGGGAATCTTTACAATGTCTGGAAAGAGTGATTAAAAACTCTGACTTGGGTCGAGAAAAGTCACACTGGTTGTCGAGTGAACTCACATGACAACTGAAAATGTCAAAACAACCACCTTATGAGAAACGTGGCTTAAATGAAGGCACAAAGTGAAGTCACGAGGAAACCTCAACATCAGGCAACTGCTGGTGCTTCAATATAGCCTACATCTCAGAATTGTTCATCTAAAAACACCCTGAAACGGCCATGTTTAAGGGTGTTTTTAGATGAAATGCACAGAACAGGGCGTCTTTGTGACATCCTGCATTTTTCCCTAATACCTCCAAGCACTATTTTAAACTTGAAAAATTGTTGTTATTATATTATCTGTTAGATGGTTTTGTTCCAGCATTGAGGAACTTAAAACGTTGAAGCCCTGACGCCCTCTGAGAAAAACAAAAGACCCTTAAAGAAAAGAAAACAGACAAGCACATTGATAAAACATGATATGGATGTTGTGGAAAGGCTGTCTTAACAAGCAAAACCACTCTATAGTATGTCTGGCATCATATAGCAGAAAGGCACTTTACAGGAAAAGACAAAAACCCTGCAGAACCAGTGTGAGGGCCAAGTAGATGGGAGGTGCACGTTTAACACTTCACTAGCACTGTGAAAGTCTAAGTTGTTTAGACACACATCAGGAGGAAAGCATATCTTCAAAGTGTCAGATGTGACATGTCCAGTGTTTACCCTTTCAGAAGAGAAGTTGACTTGAGCCCTTAAGGCATAGGTGTCAAACTCTGGCCCGCGGGCCAAATTTGGCCCGCAGCCTAATTACATTTGGCCCGTGAAGCCATACCAAATTACTATTAGAGCTGGCCTACTGGTATTATACAGCTAATATATATATTGTTTAGTATTAAACTTTGCTTGTTCCATATTCAGTTTTTCAGCAAAACTTGTTTGAGTCCATAAGAAAAGATTCATTCTTATATCTGGAGGAAGATTTTTTTTTCAATAAATATTAATGTTAGCCCGCGACTTTGTTCCAGTTTTGAATTTTGGCCCACTGTGTATTTGAGTTTGACACCCCTGCCTTAAGCAAACACGGACACGAACACCCCCCCACTTGGCAGTGTTTCAAAGCAAATACAACACTTGACTGGTCATGAATGTTGATCATAAATCTTTCATCTTATAAGTCGTCCCCATCTGTCTTGAGTTATTAACAAAATGACAGAATGCATCAGGCCATGAGAAGCATGTATGACTCACGATTACCCTGGAAAGAGGTAATGGGAGGGTCTGAATTTTCTGCTGAACATAGTGAAATATTTCCACAGAACAACAGAGAACAAGGAATAACAAGACGAACCACAAAAAACAGCACAAAACTTTAAAAAACTCAATTATTTTCTGTTTTGTTTTTTTTATTAAATCTCTATTGTTATGCAATCTGCTTATATAAAAGTTCTAAAGCCATCAGCCTGATACTAAGACAGACAGTGAGGCAATTGTGTGTTTCAGTTTAGTCCTCATTATTCATTGACCAAGTGGCCTGTGTGACACGTACATATCTTAACAAAACCGTAAAAACAGGAAACATGATGGACACGTACTGACAGACAAAAGAGACTGCACCGTGATGTTCAGTGCAGGTGGAGTGATTAGAAGTAGTCCGTGACGAAACAAGCTTGTGGACCTTGTTAATGAGAAGTCAGCAGAATAAATTACAGTAACGTTGGTATGCCCCAAAAGTGGGCTGCGACAGTCTCTTTGTGCTCCTCTGAAAAATGACTTCGACAATAGCACCAGGCCTGTCACCGTTTTCCTTTTGCGGAGGTGGATGATGAATGTGAGAGACGTGCTGGCGTTGTGAAATATCCACAGTGTGTGCATTCGACGTACACGACACACATTTCCCTGTTTACATATGAGATTACCTGTGTGACTGTGTGAGGAAAACCCCCCAAAAGAACAAAAAACAAAAACAGGGAAAGGCAGTTGTGTATACTTCATAGCATAACACTATGTTCATTTTGTGAGTCTGTAAACCATCATCTCATTTGTTATTAAACATATATCGACCACATACGAGGAATATTTCGATTCATGATTCTGAACATAGCATATTTCTCCATTTCTTTTCTTTTTTTTTATCAATTCTCTTAAATACAATATTTTACATGTCGGATTAAATATGGTTTAGTGTGCATGAGTGTGAATATCACGGGGCCAAGATAGTGGATTCTTTTTCTTCCCCCCACTCCTTGTTGCTGGCACTGTTTTATTTCCCTCTTCTTCTTTGTAATCTATGATGTAGGGCTGGGCTCTCTAGCGTTCGTGTGTGTTTGTGTTCAGTCACTGTCACTAGTTTCACTGCTGGGGTCCCCCTGCACCTTGCTGCGGTGCTGCATGGCACGATGATAGGCCACCTGCACTGATTTGCGGATGTTGGACTTCCTGCCTTCGAGCATCTTCTCTTTGTCCAGCTCTTGGTCGACGCCCAGAGGCACCAGCTTAGAGCGCGGAAGCCACTGCCTGCAAGCACATAAGCACAAGCACAACATTAAAAAAAACATGCATTGGTAAATGCTAAACAGACTGGCTTCTTATATAACGCTTCTCTACCTTTTATACTATAAGCCTCAATCACCCATTTAAACAAGCACTTTTTTCTACACCACTGTTTTCTATTTAACATTCACACTCCCGACGAATGCAACAGGAACAACCAGAAATCGAACCAGCAACCCTTTGATTAGACACAGTCAGTCCAGACAGAGTTATTGTTTAGTTAAAGAGTAATTGGTTCCTATGGTCCGTTAATTTCTTGATTGACTTCAGAGTTTATGCACCCTGAATGCCTCCTAACAACTGCTGTGCTCATCAACTTTATAAATTTCTCCAAACTTAGCAAAACGTGATCATAAGTAACTGCAGAGAACAAAGTGACCTAAAATAACACGTTCTTTCCCTCGTATTATCAAAAACCACGTTTGCCCCATTTCTGCTGAATGTTCTGTCGCTACACTTCCGTACAAAGGCTGCAGTTTGCTTTGAACTGTTGCCACAGAGCTACTTGTGTGCAAACATCCAGTAACATCACAAGCTGCCTTTAGTAGCAGGTTTTGTTTTATTTTTGCTTTACGCTGCTTGATTGTGTTAAAATAAAAATACAACATATCAGCAAAGAATTAGCAGGGAAAAAAATGGAGGTGAACTCTGAGAATGAGTCACCTCCCCCAAAAAACATCACTTGATAACCAACCATGTTCTCTTGTTGTCAAAGAAGAGGACCAGGAACAGGTGCTCCCTGGCCTCCTGGGTCATTTGCTCCCCAAGTTTCAGCACATCCAGAGGGGGGACAGGGATTGGGACACCTCGGTGGAACACCCCCTCCCTGGGCATCTTTGGGTCAATTATCTACAAGCGAACAGTAGCATGCAGAGGTTTAGAGAGCCAGTCATATTTTGACTGTAGTCTGTGCTATTTGTGTTGTTTGCCCATGTCTCACCAGAGCAGGATATGAAGGATAGCCTCTGCACTTGGCCCAGACCAGGTCTAAAGCTTCCAGAGAAGAATAATCATCTGAGGCCATCCAGCACCCTGACCTGTCCCGCCCACGCACCACTGAGAGTTGGGAAAACAGCATCCGTTAAGCAATCTCACTTCTAGTTAAAAACACACTTTATCACACAATAACACTGTTCTAAGCAACTGTTGGTGCAAAACACTTCCCTTTAATTTAAAATACGTTAACTCCTAATGCACCTGGGTGGGGAATGATACAGCTTCTCCAGTTTGAGCGGAGTATCCTGAACAAATGGTGCTACACAAATATAACACTTGACATAGTGAAGGGAGGGCACTTCCTTTGACCATGTTTCATTTTCCCCATTATCAAGACAGGGAGTACAGGTCCTGCTATGCTGACATGTGGTGGCTGTGACAGATTACAGCAAAGAAACTGATGGAAAATTCAAAATGTTGTGTTATTTTTATGTTTCGTTTTTTAAAATACACCCACTGTTTTACGCTATCTTTAGCACTATCAGAGCCACATTGCAGAAATGATGTTCTGCTCTGACGTTCTCTCCTATAAGGACTTATCCGTCACATCTCTGTGGCTATTATTGTGTGAGGAAAAAAAAAGTTTAGCATATTTTTATCTGCAGTAATGTCTTTACGGGTATTTAAGCTTCAAGTAAAATCAGATTCCGATCAGACAAAATATCATGCCAAATTATTTACAGGCTGAAAAGGCAAAGCTATATTGGGTGATTCTGAGAAAACACTCACTATCTAAATAAATAGAAACTAGCTGTGTGCACTTTACGTGAGCCTTAGAGGTTATAAAAATGTGCTTACGGTGTGAAACACCCCTCGAGCCACCGACTGAGTAGGAATCATTTTCTGTGCCTGATGTTTCCTCACTGCTATCTTCCTGGAAAGCGCGTGAGAACGACGCCTTTCCTCTGCCCTGCTTAGAGGGAGTCGTGCTGCAAGAGAAAACAGAGCTATCAAGAGGCGTATAACTTTATCACACGTGTTACAACAACTGGATGCTTCAAGCAGGGGGGGGTTTCTGTTGTAAAGTTAAAACTGTGTGTTAAAGGTGTCATAAAATTTCAAGAGAGATGATTGTTAAGTCACTGGGTTTGTTTCTGCAAATGAAACCTTATGCTCACGTCAATTGGTAAAAGAACTAATTTTAAGAGTACCAGGCATAAGCATTAATCACCTGGTCCTGTCTGAAGCTGCACTGCTGCTGCTGCTGGTTGTGGACTCAGAGTCTGAGCTTGAACGAGGGAGATGAGGTTCACTTCTGTACACGCGGAAGCTTTCCGTTACTGGTTGGTTTCCTGTATCAAAGCCATTAGTTGGCAGTCCTGAAGGAAGAAAATAGAAACAAGTGAGTGAGGGTGCGACTTGGCATTTATTGTACGTTAAAAGTTTATTGCGAATCATCTAATTTACCTGGCAGCAGGTCATCATTGTCACTGTCGCTGTCAGAGCTGGAGCTGGTGTGAGGGCTGCGGGGACGCTTCCTGTGCCTGCTTGGTGACAGCAGGGGGAGTTGTGGGGGACCAACAGGACTTTGACTTACTCCTGCCCCACCATAACCAGCATCCCTGTTCTTGGGTGGGCGCCCCGGCCTTTTGGGGGGTCCAGCTATTTTTTGGTTCTTCTTGGAGAAGAGGACAGATGTCCGACGGCCCACCTCTGGAGTCAGGGATGAGGACACATTCAGATCTTGATAGGGAGAGAGGTTTATATGTTAAAACACAGGCAAATGCTTATTATTCGACTGCTATTGAACAGCTAATATCATTTTCGTTGTTATGTCGGACATTAGTGCTAATATTTTCCTAGACACACCCTTTCCACCAATCTCCTGGCTGCTGCTCTCTCCCCCCTCATCATGGTGTCCTGCAGATGATGAGTGATGGGGGAGAGAAGAACTCCGGTCTCCTCCGCCCACAGAGTCCCGGCTCCCCATGCCAGAGCCTCCTTCACGCTGGTGTGCAAGCTTCCTTTTGATCACACTGATCTCCTTTCTTAGGGCCTTGGCTCTGCGAGACTGGCCAATGCTATGCTTCCCTGAGCTGACCTCATCGAGACGGGACTGCAGGTAATGCAGCTGCTCTTCCAGAGGTAACCGCCGCCTGTTCTCTGGCAGGAGCAGGTCTGCGCAAGGCAAGCAGAAAGAGAAGCAGTTAGAGATGTTGGAAATGAAAAGAAAATCAATCTTATAAAGCAGTCACACATAGCCAGAAACAGAAAATATAAAAGTAGGTTTGTTTCCTGGTTAACTATATATGGGGTAGACCATCTTTGAAGCCAGACAGACGACAACATCAAGCTTTAAACATAAAGCACAAATCCAGCATACACAAGCACACAGGATGTATGATGATGTTTTAGCTCAACTGAAACGGAACTGCATGAATTACAAGCGTCACCTAGTGGTAGCAACATGAACTTCTCTGCACCATATTGTATGTTACTGTTCACCATTGAGCCTTTATTTTGTGACAAGGGACAGCACTGCAACCATGTTCCAGTAAACCTAAAATGTAATTTTTTTTAAATTTATTTTGTAAAACACTGTATCATACAGCATATTAATTAGACAAAAAATACATTTTAATGATCTAAAATCTTAAATCACATGTTTGTTTTTCTCCCTCCTTCTCCTTTAGCTGGTGCTTGAGGAAAAAATTATATTGGTTCCCAAGAACCTCCCAGTCAGAGACACTCACCATCTTCATTAGAAGACAACGGTCGATCTCTTTCTCTATCCCTGTCGCGCTCTCGCTCCCTCTCCCGCTCTCTGTCTCTCTCTTGCTCACGCTGGCTGTCCGGGCTTGGCTCTCGTGGTAGATGCATTCCGGTCTCGTAATCGAAGCCAATCCGTTCAGCTTGTCGCCTGGCTGTTCTTATGACAGCCCCGCCCATCTCTCTGAGCCGCAAGGCAGCGCGATAAAAGACTGTGTCCTTGGCGTTGTACTTGAGACAGTTGTTGACAATGAGCCCAAAATCGGCCTCAAAGGCCTCAAAAGTGAGGTAGCGGTGAGACTCCAGCAAGTTCCACATGGTCTGAAAATCCATTGGAGTGTCAATATGGTCCAGGTAGTCTGGCACCTAGGTGACAAAGGAGTAGTGAGCAGACCGAGCTATTTAAAAATCCAATCATATTTGTACAGTGAATGAAGAAGAAAGAAGGAAAGCCTAAAATACATTATGCCAGGTACGTAGTATACAGACATAAAGTAGAAAAGAGTCAAATATAAGTATCTGAACATAATCAGATTTCTTGTGCTTGCGAGTATGTTGCATTTACCTCTGCCAGAGGCACAGGCTCAGTGAAAAAGTTGTTAGTGTCTCTCTCCTGTAACTGTTCCAAGGTACTCCTCAACAGCACCAGGAAGGGAGTCAGCTGCATCTCCAGCGCCATCTGCTGCACTTTAATCTGAAAACAGACACATTTTTAGCAATAAACTAACAAAGTAGTGCACAGTTAGAAGTATACAGCCTGATCTACAGAAAGGAGATGCATATTGCTCTTTGTTCTGTAATCTCACTATATCTTGAACAAAAGAAAAAAGAAACAAAACAAAACTCTCTCTTGCTATTCTTCACATCTCACCGTCTCCCTCTTGAGCTTCTCCCTCTTTCGGATGAGCTCCACCAGTAGCCTCGCTCTTTCCAGGTCGTGTCTCAGCCTCTGCCATGCTTTTAGCTGCTCCTTTAAAGCGGTCTGTTTCTCCTCGCTATCTCTCTGCAACATTAACGTGCACAATCCCATAAACACGTTAGAACAAATTACATTAAAAGGTATCAAGTCATGTCTGTTTATTTTTTAGCACATTTCAACACAACAGATGCTAAACGAAGTGTTTCAGGTATCAGACAACAGAATGAGACAAACACAGAATCACAACAACAGAAATTACCGAGGAAGGTTGTGACGCAGGCTGTGGTGGGAGTGGGTCAATGTGTCGCTGCGACTGTAAGTGTGTCTGAAGCCGGCGCAAAAGAGGCACACCGTTCCGACTTTGCCTCTTCAACGTCCAGAAGCTGTGAAGTCGTTGCATGAATTGGCTTTTCCTGGGTACTGTCAGGTTGCTGGTGATTTTGCTCAACCTGCAGAGAAGCAAATACTGTTTAACTCTTAAGCATGTTGTAAATGTAAAGCATGTTGCAAACGCACTAACAAAGGTAAAGCCTTTAAGACCAAAATGTCACAAAAGACAATGATAAGGTATTTAAAATTATTTACAGTCTAAATCAGAAACAAAACAGAACAGAATGTACAATCATCATTTCTAATAAGTAAAATAATGCAATGTGACATAAATTATTGTCTTACAATACCAAAATTAAATAGTATAAATAGACGAGAAAGAAAAAAAGTATGTGATGATTTCTTTATTTGTTTTGCCCAACATACTGCTGCATGGACAGTTTTCTATTAACAGCAAAAGGCATATATGTGCTTACTGGGCGCACGACTTTGAGGCACAGACAGAGCAGGTGAAGTACAGGCCTACCTGTGCGGTGGTATACACGGCACTGACACCACTGGTGCAGCAGCTCTCCTCTCAGCTAAGATCTTTCTGGCTCTTTTCATCTTCAGCCTGGATTTGGCCTTTGCCCTCTTCACCCGCTCAGAGCTCCAGCCCTTAGAGTCATCATCATGGCCGATGCTAGGCTCGTCATCTTCCTCCAGCTCGCCCTCGCTGTTGGATGACCCCATGCTGGCCCCACCGACTCCTCCTAAAGGACGTGCTGAACCGGGGGGCGTGTGGATGTCACAGTATGCCGTCTTGCGTACGCTGAAAGAGGTACCGTTGGCCCCAGTCTCTCTTACAGGCTCCATTTTCATATAGAGGCCTGCCTGCTGGGCACAGGTGACATGGAAAGCTGTGTAACAGTTGGCTTTGTGACACTGGATGCAGGCGCCCGAGCCACGCTGTTTGCAGATGTAGCAGGTGAGCTTCCAGCGTGCTGGAGGGATGTGCTCGATGCTATCGATCGGCTCCAGAAAGACTGTGTTCGCAAAGCAGACCTGCAGAAAGGCAGGAGAATTGATTTAACTGTGATGATGTTTATAAAGTAAAAAAATAAAAAATAAAAACCCAAGACTGACTGAGCATGCTTCACTGTACATCAACTGAGACAGTATCTATCTGGCTGTTAAGTTTAACATTCCCACAGTCTTTAACTGTGTAATATCAATAATAATTATAAACTTCTTCTTCTTTTTTTTCTTTTTTTTTACATATCCCTTTTAAAATAGGGGGTTTAAAAAATGACAGCGAGACTGACGTCAACTCAGACTGATGTTGCACAAAATAATTACAATAGACAGTAAATTAATAATAGTAAATATCGCTGAAATATAAAAGGAAAGGCAACACAGATAAACAATCTTTATCTCCTCTGCCAGGTTGTTCTAAAGCCAAGGGGCTTTGATGGCAAACAGCATGAGCACCTTTAAATTTAAGTTTCTAGGATCTAAGGCTGTGAACTGGCTCAGATGAGTTGAGCTTATTCAGTTTGTCGATATCTGCATAGTGATGTCGTTCCAAATCAAACATATATGGATTTACCTCTGGGATCCAGAGGGCGCAAACTACGTGGGCCCAGCGTGCGTCGTCTGTCTGCTTGAAAGCACCTCCTTTGTTCGGGCACAGAGCACAGTCCACAGCTCTGCTCGGCGACTGCAGGCACCGGCGACATAACCACTGGCCCTCCGGGATATAGGGAACGCCATAGCACTCCTGGTGTACTGCCAAATTACACATGTCGCAAAACAAAATCACGTTGCTGTTCTGACACTCTCCATCGTTACAGATGCAGCAGACGGCATCTTCGTCAATCAAGGTACTGGGGTCCGCCTGAGAGAAAGGAGCACAAGGACACATTACAGATGAAAGCATTTATGTCAAGTTTGAACCATCGTCTCCCTCTTTTGTCTGATTAAAGTACCTTATTGTGACTCTCAAAGTATGACTCCTTCTCTAAGCGGTCCATGAGATACTCAAAAACCTCCTGAGGGATGGGTGTCACACCGTCACGCCGCCGCTTGTCGTTCATGATATCAAGCCAGATGTAGTCCTCCTCATCGATGTCATACTCTACCTCCTCATCTAGCTCCTCCACAGATTTATCAATGTACCTAGAGTAAAAAAGAAAGACAGAAGAGTCAAATTAAGACGTATTCATGCAAAGAATACTTAGCGTGCAAAAAAATATAATTCATTATGGTGCCAATTGTAATTCAGTGTAAAGACAAGAATAATGATGGAAAAGTATGAATCTGAAGCACAGTAATCAGTAATTTCCCTGCTAATAAAGTGGGGACTGGCTGGACTGTATCAAACATTTAGGTCAGGAAATATTTATTGTATTTAATAACTTATATATACACTCAAATAACTCACTACCAACTGCTTTTGCTTTAAAATGGATGGTCCTCTCAACAATCCTGCTTATAATACATATATGAATTAAAAGACTACATTTATTTGCAGACCTGTAGTATGATAATGGCCGAGGTGGGGCATCAGGTCGGTCTTGGTCGAGTTCTCTGAACACAGCCTCCGGTAGCTTGACTGCAGGACCAGACTGAGCGCTGTGATGATGAGATAAGCCATCCTTCTTCTTGGCTTTGCTCTTATGTTTCCCAGTCTTTGGTGTGGATTTTCCCCCATTAGAAGATGGGATATCTGAGCGGTCCTTGCCACTCCCTCCTAACTCGCTGCCCCCGGCTCCACCGTCACTACCATTACACATGCCGCCACCACTACTACCAGTTCCAGATGGAGGAGCGTCTTCTGCATCACTGTCTTCATCTGACACCACATCTATATTCTCGAAGATGCTAATGCGGTGAATGCGCCCTTGAATCTCCACCTCCACCATGCGCTGTGCCTGGGCGTATGTCATGGTCTCTCTCCCCGGGGAATGGGAGCGTTCTGATCGGTTGGGGCTAACAGGCGTGTTCCCTCCATGACCCAGTCCTCCTCCTCCGTTACCCCCACCATCATCCGTATCTCCTGAACCAGTCAGCGAGGCACGAGGAGGACGTCCCTTCCTCTTCTTCTGAGGCACAGCCTGGGCAGGAGTTGGGTTGTCATGGTCATAGTGGTAAAGGTGATACTCAATGCCGCTGTAGCTCTTGTAGACCTTACGGCAAGTCTCCACGGGACACTCATAAGGGGGCTTAGTGGCCCGCAGGTTGTGGCAGAATGTCTTCACGTCAAAGTCCAGCCCCATTGTGCCAACAGCCACTGCTGGGACAGATGGTGTTCAAGTTTACATCTGAAACACATGAGCACAACAGGGAACAACGATATTTGTTAAAAACAACGCACATAACAGATACTGGGCACTTGTCTCCCAAGAGTTGCCTTAAAGAGCCCCAGACACCAACGAAATGCACCTGTTATGGTGCAATCACGTGACCACTGATGGTAGCAAACAAATTATGATCTGTTATTCAGTAACAGGTGCACTAAGCTCAGCGTGTTTGCTATGATCATTGAGAACTACAATCATGTAATACAAGCAGCAAACAGTAACGGCAACAGCTACAGCTGGGCAGCTGTAAACCCGAGCTCATTTGCGGTTCTTGACGAAAGAACTCAACCTTTATCTCGTTCGAACCCTTCCACCCTCTACCTCCTAAGCTAACAAATGAACTTTGTGTATTTTAACACAGCTAACGTTAGCATTAGCATTTTGCTGCTGCATTCCCCCCAAAACAAAGCTGCAGTTAGCTTGCTGGCTAACAGCAGCTAGCAAACAACAACACTGGCCACTACGTAAACAAGCACAGTTCAAGAGAATAACCCTACAGCACATGAAGTAACCTTACAAACTAGCCACGCTAGTCGCCATTATTATTAGATACTGTTCTTATTTTTTATTGTAACCTTTGCTCGGTATTTCATTCAAGCTCAGTAACGTTTAAATAGAGTGCCAAACTGTAGTTGTGTCCCCTGGGCAAACGCTAGCCTCGCAAATCAAACCATTACAGCGCATTCCAGTATAGTTAATATTAAAGCAAATAAAACACACGTGAATGTTTGGGGCTATACACACCACAGCCTGGCCGTTCAGACCCCAGTGTTTCCCTCCACAATGACCTCACCCTGTGAATTTCTGAGGCAAAATGACAGCCTGGCTTCCTGAAGAGCATGTGTGGAGGCTTTATCAAACTAAGGTCCATCAAAAGCGTTCCTTCTCCTCCTTTAAGCCAAAATATCAGCGAAATCGTTTTCTCTGTGACGAGAAACAGCCAGACATGATTATTTTTTTCCGCAGTAGGGCTAACACCAAGGTCTGTTCATGTTGTCGGAGTACGGTGGGTTACTATGGATAACACCAATTACTGTAAAAATACACACACAGTCATCTAGTGTGATCTTTTTTAGCCAAACATGGCCCTTTTCGCCATTTAAAGCTAATACTTCTGATCTAACGTTATAAACACTTACTACTCCACGTTCCTCGAGACCTGCGTGCTTCGGAAACCTCACAGCAGCTCACAGCGGTTGTTGTAGATTGATTTTTAATTCATTAAATAATCCCAGCAGAGCTCAGAAGAGGCGTAGGTACAGAAAAAATGTTTTCATGAAACCATATAATAGCCAAAGAATTTCATTGTGTTGGGAATAATTCAGGAACTCGGTTGAACAAAAGGGGCAACCATTACTGTAACGCTACGACAGATGCGGATCGACAGATTCGCCACACAAAGCGGGGTCTTATTTCTCCACTTTCTTTCCTGACTGTAGCCTGTTAGAACATATTGAGCGAGATTTTGTAATATAATTAATCTCTTTAAAGGGTTTGTTAAAGTGTTTATTTTCATTGCCAGGGTTTGTACTGTATGTTGCGAATCTGTGGCGTCTGTTCAAAGACGTCGACGGTGTGAAAACTCGAGCCTCACAGAAACACTTCCTGTCCGTCGTAAAAATATAATAATATAATTCTGAGTATTTATAAATTTACAAATTTAAATAATAAAAATGAAAACTCTTACTCCATGCTACTTACAAAAAGTAAACAAATTATTTATGAAATACACGGAAGACACTAAAAATGCAAATAACAACGAGACATGCTATCAAGCATAAAATATTTATTTCTCTCTCAACATACAGTCTGTGATAAGAGTGCAGCAGGATAGGGTGGGGTAATGCAGTGGGACATACAGCAGGCAAAAAGCAATCCCACAGTTTGAATACAAGCCTTTGACAACCAGTGCATATTCACCAGGGGGCAATGTTGTCCACAGAAGAGCGAGATGAGCAGAGGGAGAAGGTGTCAGAGCTGCTTTCCCCTCTGTGTGTATCAGCTCTTCATTTCATCAGTGCATCCAAATGAATATGCCATAGAGTTGTTCCCTTCTCTGCTCTCCAGTAAGTTAGCAGCGAGGGAGGTGGAACAAAACATACCAGATACAAATGACAGAGAACAGAAATCTCTTACTACTGGAAGTATTTCACCAAAGCAGAAGACTCTGCATAATATCCTATAAAAGTCCAATTCAAACCGAATTGATGGAATAATATACTTCAAAGCAACCCCTCCTCCTCATCCAATACCACCACCACCATCAATATCATTTTCATCCAAAAAAACAACAACCAAAAAAAACACAAAAACAGAAAAACAAAATGTACAAAACAAGAAAACTGTAAAATTCACAGCTTGGCAAGATTGGGGGTGCTGAAATCTTTCAAATGTGCTGTGAAGATGTGAAATTTCTAACCATAATAGCAGTAACTGTTAAGCTTTGTGGAACATGAAAAGTTGGCCATGCTCGTCGGTGATATAAAAGTACAGATGGGTGAAACCCACTTATATACAGTGTAGGAACTCTTTTAAACGCAGAATAAAAGGAGAATATGTGTTGTGCAAATCTCCCACATCGAGTGTCGTTTGCATTTTGAAATATATCACTGGAAAGAAACTGGAAAACAGAGCAGACATCAAAAGCAACGTGTGAAATGAACAAAATTTCAACAAGGCAATAACACTGCTTCATGAGTGTCCCATTTGTTAATCTGAGGAGTCTTGTTTATTATAGTGTCATTGTATGTGAACAGAAAGCCTAACTATACAGTAGGATCACCTTAACAGATGATAGCAGCATCACCAAAAGAAAAAGAAAAGAAAAGCATCAAACATCAAATAGGTTGAAAACATCAGAGCTAACTTGTGATTGCACAGAACATTTTACATACAGTGTACGCTGAGTACTAGCAAAGTTGAAAGAACATTTACTGGAAGTGAATTCAGTTTGCTGCGTGGATTGTAATCTTTATACTTTGCCCGGTAACTTCTGTCTTCTGTCTGGTGCTTGGTGATTTGCGACGTTTGTTCAACTTTTTAGCTTGCTCCTGTTGCACACATTAGAGATAAGGCTTGTGGCAAGGCCACGATCAAAGCTTTGTTGAGGGGTTTAAATTGCACTTTTGAGCCTCAAGCCTTCACATATTAATCGCTACATTCTGATCAGAACACTTCCGGAGGCATATACTGTAGAAAGAACTATGTACAGTATGTATGGCTCTGGACACCGCCTTTCCTTTGAGCACAAAGCTACAACACTGCCAGCTCTTGTGCTGTCTAATGTATCAGCTATCCTATCAAAAAGAGGCCGTGTCCTGCTGAACCATTTTGACCTGAATGAGTGGATTTTGGCTGCTGGCATTTTTTTTTTTCTCCCTTCCCTCATCAGTCGTACATTAACCGTTTGTTTCTGCAAGGCATCAGTACGTCTCACCGCTATGGCATTCCATCTGTCACAGGGGTGGAAAGTAAACAAGAGTTAAAACACGATTCTGTTATTTAAATAAAACTACATACTGTGATGACAGTGCAGTAACAGAAGGGCATTCATATGTAAACCAAAAAAAGATAAAAATAAAAATTGCAATGTATTAAAAACTCAAGACTGCATTCAAGCTACATTAAAATAAAATAACTTGGATGCAGACTTGTGTTTTTTTTCTTTTTTCCAAGAATAAAAAATTTATATAAATTAATGTTCAAGGCACTACATTCTTTCCAATAGATTCATCATACTGTCCTATTATTGTATCTCAAACCACTGATATTTGGATTCCAATGTAGTGTTTAAAGTGTACTTAACCCAGAAAGGCAAAAGCAACAAGAAAATTGCAGAATTGAAGAATAAAATGAAATATGGATGTTGTGACCACACATAAAATGACTAGTATGGCTGAGTCATGACTAAAGCCAAAAAAGTATTCAAACATACTTACTTAACATGTATTGTATAATATACACACATATCTACACTCACACACACACACAATTTACTACAGATTAGTGTTGCATGAAGAATCAACACTTTTCTCATGGTATTTACATGATGGGATTATGTACATGTGTTGCTCTGAACAGAGCAGAGTGGAGCTGGACTGTCTTGCAAATACACACTAATAAATTTTGGTAAGCAGATCAAGTAGTCCTTGTGGTTTTTGGACACGGGCCATTCTCGGGACTGTGGATGACCAGAGGGTAAGCTTGAATCTGTGGGTTTGCCATTGTGCCATAGGGCATCATTCTTGCTGCACCAAGCAAGCCTACGGGGACCACAGACCCTACAGGACTGGGCAAGCTGGGCCATCTCTGGGGATAAAGAGGACCGGGAACCATCCCAGCATAGGAGCCTGCGGGAATGAGGTAACCAGGAGAGGGCGCTGTGGATGAGTTTGACGATAGGGTTGCAGGTATACGAGGGCCTAAAGCAGCAGTCGGGGGGCATGAAAGAGGCAGCTGGAACTTGCCGGGACCATTATGACATTTCATCTGGAACAGAGGGGACAAAATATGTGCACAGACTCAGGCTGACTCATGCTTACATTAAGAATGATGAAGTACAGCTCCTAAACTCTCAGTCACTCTCTGTTCCAAATACCTCACGAGTAACTGCTCCCATCGGTGCTGCACCGCCTTCCAGGTCTTGCCGACGCCTCTGCTGTTTCATCTGGTTCAGGGAAGGTCGTGCTTGACTGGCCGCTGCTACAGTTTCCTTTGTCCAGTCATCAACCAGTTTGTGAAGATCATCAGTAAACGTGCCTCTCTTGTTGTTGCTGTTGTTGGTCTGGACCTGAGCGAGACGTGTGAATGGCTGAGGAGAGGGCGAGGATGTTGCTGCAGAGAGTGATGGCTGAGTCTGACTGGAGGCTGTCTGAGCAGTGGTGGTGTTGAGAGAGGACCCTGAAAAGACACAAAGGTCTTAAAATCTGCCTAGTTAAAAAACAAAACAAAACAAAAAAACAAACAACAACAACAACAACAACAAAAAAACAGCTGTCAAATCAATTGGCTGCTGTATGGCAGAATTAAGGACAGTTTCACAAAAAAATCCAAAAAAACCCTGTAATGTGACCTTTCATGAAAGCCACGTTTAAATAATCCTCATCATTCTGGCGAGGCTAGAGCAAAATGAGTGTACAGGTAAAGTTGTGACACATATTTTGCCAGCAGCCAAAGGATTACAACATACATGTCTTTCATGAACAATTAAATAAAAATGAAATGTTTGATATGCAAGCAGTGACAAAATCCAGCAACCAAGACATGTAGGCACACTGCCATGCAAAACATGAAACAAATTAATGCAACAATCTGTTGAGAACCCACGTTTAAACAACGGAGACATTTTCAAGTGCCAAATTAATTTCAGAGAAAAAAAGGACTAAAATAGTGAGGACGAATAGAAAAGACAGAGAATAAGAAAGTAAATGAGATAGTTACTACTACTGCGTTCTTTGCCTAGACATAGTCGTTTCAGAGTGGACCCTATAAAAAGGTAAAACAGCACAAGACAGAAACAGTTAGGCCAGGACACACTGCACACCACAAGTAGGTGGACAAGCTGCTTCAAAAGCACATTCAGCTATCAAAACAACTGAGGAGAGAGAAAGAGGAAAAGGAGGAAGAGGGGTGTAAAAATCAGTGAGGAGGACTAGAGGAGCAAATCTAGGTGTTGTCTTTAATATCATTTGAAGAGCTGATGTTTAGAAAGTGTACAAGCCTAAAAGAAACCACAACTTGCCTTTACGTGTCATGTTGCATGTTTGTTCCTGCACATTTATTGACCTTTTCATGATTATATTTAATATGGAATATATCAAAAAATATTGGACAGAAATTTGGTAAAATGCAGCTACTATCGTATAAATTTGTACTTTTTGTTTGATCATTGGAATAACGGATGATTTACTGTTTCATTAACTGGTAGGGAGAAACTACAAAATGTGTAACATTGTGTTTTCTGGGAAAGAATATTGGAGCCTGGATTTAAAGGGAAGCAAAAAGATCCCTTTGTCGATGTGAGAATGCCTGTGAAACAAAACATGAAACCAAAACAAATAAAATTTAACCAACTGAAAGCACATAGATACAAGCTGGAACTCATCAGAGTCAGCAATTAAAAAGAAAAAAAAAAACAAAAATCCAAACATGCAGGTAACTCAGGAGAGGTGAAAGAACAAAACCATAATAATATTGATGATACAGCCCTTCATATGGCGGAGCAAGTCTCCATCAGTGCCCTGCCTGGCGCCTGCACCATGCACGTCTTCTCCATCCAAACATGAGGGACAGAGAGAGCTTTCCTCAATCAAAGCATAGGGCCCTGCCTATTAGGGAAGGGTTGGGTTTTTTTTCTCTGTGTTAGTATACACAGGATGGCAGACTTAGTGCCTCGACTCATCTGTATGTGTGTGTGTGGGAGGGGGTGTTACACAATCAAAATTAACTGTGGATGGAAACACACAACAAATAAATAGGGTATAAAGAGTTTGCCATTCTCTCTCAGATGCACACACATACACAAACACACTCACACCATCTTGTATTAGGCCCATGTTTGGACAGGACTAGGCATTCACAAGCTCCAGCGTGCTTGTGGGGTCTATTTTTGAAAGCCAGAAGCACTGCACAAAGCAACTGTATGAAGAGCAGGGGGTAATATAATTATAAATTAATAATTATGAATGTAACTGCAGTTCTGTGAATTATGGATGATTGCCAGAGGAAAGACTGTAAACTGACATAGGTATCTACAACATTAAAGTTATTGCAGCCTGGATTTTGAATATAAGAGGCAGCACACCCTAGAAATGTTTCCTTTTCAATCTTAAGGTCAACTGGATGCAATCTGGGTCCTCAGGGACACTGAATTCATAGAAATATAGCTACTCCTTGTTCTACTTCCTTTCTCCCACTGACTAAATACAGCTCACAGTACAGCACTGGGTTGGTAAGATGGTTGATAACAATTACATGTTGTTTCACAGCTCTCTTTCTATCTGGAAAATATTCCTCTGTGCAAATGAAACACTGGAAAAACTGACTGCATAGAAATTACGCTCTACTTCAGTGCACAGAAATTATTTTCAGCAATTTGGACCTGCAGATCTCAACACCCGCACAAAGAGCCACACGTCTGAGTCATGCTGCACTTCTTCAGAAAAATATCAAAAAAGGCTTTAATTCAAGCTGAAAATATACAACACAGCCAGGAAAGAAAGGTCACCCTGCACGAATGAATGAATTGAAATGTCTATATTTTTCTCTGAGATCCCCCAGAGTTAGGTAATTCCCACTTCTATATATAGCTGCTGTAATCAAGTCACTTTAATTAAATCACTGTCTTCAAGTAAACTAAATCACAGAAGAAGAGTGATTTTATAATGCTAGTAGTAGATTTTGCTTAGTAAATACATTCTAACTCGGGTGTGATTGTGTTTTAAATTATATTATAGACAATAAGGGTTTTATTAGAAGAAGCCATAAATGCTGACTTACAAACACAAACAAGTCTAGAAAACAGCAGAGACTGTATCTATCTGTAAATGTCACACTTTTGTACCAATTACAAGCTTTAAAAGCACGGGTGCCGGCCAGTGCTACAGCTCAGCCTCCTAGTAGATGCACATATGGCATAAGTTTAAAACTAGCTCATTTTTGAGCTATCGTGCTCACAGACTTGGATGTCCATACCACCCACCAGGTTTGACGATGTCAGTCTTTTATGGCTGAGGGGTAAAAGCCCTAACACATTCGCAGACTTTCAGCAAAGTCACATGCTATAAAACAAACAGTACACAGACTGACCTGTAGGGCTGATCGATATAACGATATATATCGGATGACGATATAAAAACGTCTATCGTTTCATTTTACGCTATCGTTTGTTTCGTGGTGTCGCAAAATAAACTGTTTACGGCAATATTTTTTTCTCCGTTTTGATGGTCACTTTAGTTGCTAAATTAATTTCTTAAAGTTCTCTCTTTCTCTTATATTTAATATAACCACACTACGGACGGACAAGCGCCTGTTTTTATGCGTTGTGGTTAGCAACAACAACGGTAACACCATCGCGCGTTCGCTTGTTTATGTACCACATAAACCTTTCACAATAAAGCTCAAGATCCTGTTGAGACTTTTCAAAATAAACTGAATCACGTGAAAGAGCAGATTATTTACGATGAGAAGTAAAAAAAAAGAGCCGCCAGGTGCTAAAAAATAAACCTTAGACTTAAATGTTAGAACAGGCTTTTCCCCGCAGCACGCCGTGTAATAAATACTCACAAAAAAACGGCGGCTGTTAAAATGTAAGTCTAAAAATGTATCGTTTCATGAATCGGTTAAAACGCTGGACTCCAGCTACATGACACGCAGCTGGAAACACTTCCCGCAAGTCGAGCTGCCCGAGATTCACAGAATTTACAGAAAATGTTACATTTTTGTGATTTATATCGTTATCGGACGACAGAATTCTTATATCGGGATATGAGATTT
Organism: Copadichromis virginalis; assembly: GCF_057382275.1. Classification (NCBI taxonomy): domain Eukaryota; kingdom Metazoa; phylum Chordata; class Actinopteri; order Cichliformes; family Cichlidae; genus Copadichromis; species Copadichromis virginalis. The sequence goes on along the minus strand of NC_140637.1, from coordinate 21,457,917 downwards.
TGGTCATATCGCACAGCCCTACTGACCTGCTTCACTGTACAGTATGTTTTTATGGCAAGAAACATTTCATGGCTGCCTAAATCTTTCATCTGTATTAGTCAGATATATCCAATTTTAAGTTTATCACAACAGTATCATGCTAATGTGTCAATATATATCATCTGTTTTTTTGTTCCGGCCAACAAAATAAATAAAATAAATTAGAAAATATACAGAAAACAAGTTTTAAGGTTGTTGAGAAGTGTGGGTGGTAGGAATAAACAATGGGTGTATGTCTGGTGAGAAGACCTGCAGGGATGGTGAAATAAAATATCCACTATATTCCACACAAATAAAAAATAGTTTGATAGGAGAGAGAGGCAGATAAATAAAGAGAATATGGAAATGAGTGAGGGGAAATATAAAAGAACAAATACAAACAGATGGACAGAGACACAGGTCCACTGAGGAATCTAGTGCGTGGTTTGCTACTAGATTTATAGGTGACTCTCTCTGACGTTTGGTGGTAAACCGTCCAGCCTGCAAAAATGAATATAAGAGGGAAGAAGAGAAGAAACAAGAAAGACACTATGTAAAAGTGCACAGAGACTGGGATGAGAAATCCCCACCATTAAAAGCACCAGAAAAGGACAGAGCATGATATGCAGGATCCAACCATAGTATCTGGTGATGAATGAGACTATTTTGACTCTCTGATGATAATTCAAACTGGCTGCCTATATCTTGCACTCCTCAAAACATTTAAGGGAACACTCAATCATCACAGTGTAACACAAAGTCAATTAAACTTCAGAGATATCGGTCTGTCCAGTTAGGAAACAAACCATTGTGAATCCATTTTACCTGTTTTGGTGTAAATGAAACTTTGGCTCTGCAGTGGCAGGTGCCAAGCTGATGGTCACAGACCAGTGCTCTCTCCTGGCTGATTTTTCTCTGCTTTGCTTTTTGCTAGTGTCTTTGTCACTGCTGGGAGTAATTCCAATCCAGCCTATTCGAGTTGCACACGTGGCTCCTCCAGGACAGTATATCTATATGTGCTGTCACAAGAAGGTTTGGTGTGTCTCCAGGACAGTCTCAAGGAAGTACCAAGAGATGAGACATTACACAACAAGAGCTGGACATGGCTGCAAAAGGGTTTCACCCCAGCTGCAGAACCTGTATCTGCTCATTTGTGAAAGGAGGACCTTGAGGAGCACTGCCAGAGCTCAACAAAATGACCTTCAGCATTCTACTCATGCTCATATTTCTGACCAAAGTGCCAGAAACAGACTCCATGAAGGTGGCATGAACGGCCAACATCCTTCAGGGAGACCTGTGCTCACAAACCAGAACTCAGCAGTTTGACTGGCATTCACCTAAGAACACCAGAACTGGCGTCCCATTCTCTTTAGAAATGAGAGCAGCTTCACACAGACAACATGTAGCAGATGTGAAAGACACAAGCAACGGCCCATTCTCGTGGTATGGGAGACACAGCCAACCGTTTTGAAAAATAAATATGGATAGTGCCATCCTGGAGGAGCTGGACTACCTGTGCACCTTTTCACGTACCAGCAATGATAAGGGCACTAGCAAAAAGCTAAATAAGGAAAATAATCAGACAGGAAGGATAAGGAAAGAGCAATGGTCTGTGGCCACACCTGTAAAACCATGTTGTCTCTCCAGTGCGCCTGTTGTCACTTTCATTTACACTAAAGCACAGATTATACACTTTTATTATGGGTCCTAAAAAATATATAATCATCAGGTAAATATAAAGTGGAGGGTTTGTGTATTGTTATGCCTATTTTATGTATTTATGGGATTATAGTGTCTATACCTTGGAATACGCTGAATTTAATATGAAACCTAAAAAAAAAATAATAATTAAATAGCAATGTTTGAAAGACAGAAATCACCCAGCTTCAAATAACATTTTACAGTCACTAAAATTATTTCCCTTCACATTTCTCATTTCACTCTAAACACTGTTAGCAAAAAGCTAATTATCTAGTACTAGTTGTTTTGAGTTTTCAAGTAAATAACATGGAAATTCAAATGTTCAAATCTTCATCCTCTGCAGAATGTAGCAGATTAATAGAACCAGTGTCCAGATTTCTTTTGTTTTTGTTCTTGGTATGAACTGCATAAAAACTCAAACATCCCCAGCTTTCAGACAATTATCAGGGAATTTATGAGCTCAAAAGTTCAATATTAGTACACAAGTATTGTTCCTGCTAGGACACAATTATTTATAGCACAGTCCACTTTTGTTTCTCAACTTGAAAAAAAAAATGGCATAAATTTAACAATAAAATCGTGTATTTGTGAATATGCAGAATGTGGTGCTGTCAATAATCCTATAGTACACACAGTATGAAGTTTGAAGCTGGTAAAAATGAGGTGGTTCTCCATCCTCCAGTTAGCAAAAATGCTACCCAGGGGCACCATTAACAGTTGTTAAAAATGTGTATAATGGCTGAATGCATGTCCATCTGCATGACCACACACAAACTGCACACACACAAACCCATGAACCTATAATATGTACCTTGACCAGGGCCAGCATGGTTGGGATTTCCATCACCATGTAGTCCAGCGTAGATGTTGTCTGAGGAGAAAGAACCCTTCAAAGAACAGGGCTGCTGGGTGTGGACATGCTCTGGGGCAGTGCTCGGCTGATTGCTGGAGCTGGAGCTGGAGCAGCCGCTGGAGTGGGCTGAGCCATCTGATAGAACTGAACTTTTAGCCGGGGAGCCGGACGAGCTGGCAGCACTCTCACCTTGGCACAAAGAGAAAATAAATAAATAAAATAAGTAAAGTGTGAGTCAGAATGAATCACACACTCCTACGAGTTTTCTGAACCTGGTGTCATTCCTGTGTTCTCCACAGGCTGCAAACACTCTCCCATACACACAAATCATCACATCACACGGATACATAGCCACTCATCACCCCACGTTCCCAACCCACATACCTTTTCTGTCAGCACTGGTTGTATTAAGATTGTTTTTGAGCTGCTGCACCATTGGATTGAGCAGTTTTCCAGCCTTTAGCTTGTGTTTGCTGGCTTTGCGCCTACGGCCACTTGGAGGTGCAGCATGAAGCAGGCTGACATTGGGGGGCAGAGTTTTTCCCAACTCCTTGTACAGACGTTCAATCTCACTCCTCTGAAATGCCTGCAGCTCTGAGATCTCCTTCATGTGTCTTAAAGGTAGATTCAAGGAGAAAATATTTAGTAACCATCTTAAAACAAAAAAAACAAACAAACAAACATCATTTCAAAAGTTCCCTCACACATTATTATCCATCTCCTGTACTCTGCATTGTTAAAAGTCAGTATTAGCATGATTTTATATGTTGGTAATTGATCATAAAAAAGCAATTCTTAACTTAAAATAATTCAATTAAAGGTGGTTTTATAATCTCCTGAATCATTGGGTATACTTTTTCACAGGACTCCACCAAAATAAAGTCACCAGGGGTGTCATTTTCACTAAGTTCATTCTTTGTGTAATTTAACAGTCTCTTTGCCTTAACTATCACTGTTACATGCATATTAAACATACAAAAATACCCATTTTCAGCCAAGACACATCCTGTAAAATATCTATTAAGGTTTTCTGTTAAATGCAAGCATTACGTCATACCTACTTCTGATTACCATGCAGAGGGATATACTTGAACATAGGCTCCAGAGAATGGTGACTATAATTCAGCCATATTCCCAAATAGTCTCTTTTTTTAATATAACTAATTATGACAGTTAGACAATCAGACTAGTGTGAAGCAGCTTCAATAAACTGAAACGGTTATGTAATTAGAGCAGTGAAACAATTAGAGTGAATACACAGGAACTGTATTCCACTTAAAAAAGTTTTTAAACACCAGCTAATTAAAAAAAAAAAGATTAATAAAACAGGCACATTAGTGTAGCTGTGTTTGACTGTAAGCATGCAGTCAACCACAGCTAAAACTTACTTTTCTCTAAGTTTCTGTAGTTCTTTTCTCATATCTGCATCCTCAAACTCAGAGTCATTGTCACTGCTGACGTAGGATGAGGGTGCATGTCCTGCTGAAGGCGAAGGAGTGTGACCATTCATTGACACGGGCTGTCGGCTCGGTGAATCAGAGCTCTGTTCACTTTTGCTTCGCCCAGAGCGCCGCAGGAAGGCGACTGCCCTCTTCATGAGGTCACTTCCACTGTGCTCAGACAGGGTATGAGCCGGAGGAGCTGGATGTGCAGGAGGAAGAGCTACGCTGCTGCTGTCCTCATCTGCTGAGTCAGAGCAGAGGTGAGAGGGGAAGCGATAGTGGTGATGTGCTGAAGCGTCAATAGTCTGGGCCCGGGGAATGTGGCATGGGGTGCTGTCAGGACTAGAAGAAGGTGTAGCCTGGTAGAAGTTTGGCGGAGCAGAGTAACGGCTACTGCGGTGAGATTTAGATGTTTCTGCATTCTCATCTTCATCTCGAGGTTTCACTGATGACCTGCTCATAGCCACACATCCTCTCTCTTCCTTGTTCATGCTCTGAGCCTGGCTGTAAGACCCACCAGAACCACTAGAAGGAGCTGGGGAACTGCAGGAGCTGCAGCTTGTCTTGCTTTTTTCCAAGCGACAAATAACATCCGGCGGAGTTGGGATGATCTGCAATAATGGGAAACCCATGTTCATAACAAAATTAGGGCCCATAAACAACTAATGCAATATTAAAGCTACAAACACTGGAACTCAGATAAACACTGGCATAAGCCATGACCTGTAATGCAATTTTATTAGGGCAAATGACATTTACATTGAGCTGATTTGCTCACTGAAAGTTTGAAAGCAGGGTCTTACTTGAAAACGGCTTTTGTAGCCATGTGCACCAGAGCTGGCAGGCACATCACTTCTTTTTAAACCCCTGTTAGTACCTAAAAGACCAGTAAGGAGATTTTTGTTTTCAAAACAAAACTATCTGCAAAACATTATGCAGTAACAAAGTGACATGGATATTACCCAAATAAATGTTACCTACCTGGCACTGCAGAGTCACTTAATGTACCCACATCATCCGTGCGCTCGGGAATCTGAGGCTAAGACAGAAAGCGAGAAGAGTGTGTGTTGGACAGGTCACAATGATGTGCATAGTGACAAGTGTTAAAACATGACATACACAGGGTTGGTGCATTAAGGCTAGCTGTTATCCTTTCCTGACCTCAGTGTTGTCTGAGTCAGAACCTGATGTGTTTCTGCTGGCATGCATGTACACAAATATAAGGGAGGTCAGGCTGAATCATTGTTATGAAAGGAGTAACTTAGTTACTCTCGCTTCTTTCGAAACACAGTATTTACCTTGCTCTTTATAGATAATAGTCAAATCAATAACACAGAGCAAAGAATCGATCCACTGTTGCTGCTATTTATATACCATGCAGCTTTTAACCAAAGTCTGGTTGCTCACATTTCTCCCTTTTACTAACAAACACAGTGCATTTTACCAGAGGTTCCCCCTTCTTCTTTGTAAGTGCTCCTTCAGTGCTTTGGCCATCTGAGACTGGAGGGGAGCTGACCCCCTCTGTGCTGGATGCCTGGGTTTCAGATGTAAGGCTCGAGGGCTGGGAAGGAGCATGCTCTTGGTATAACAGGTTTCTCAGCTTCTCATCCAAAGTCTTGATAGTGCGGTCAACAAACTCCACCCTGCGTGGCCCCTCACTGTCTGACTCGCCTGGCCCCACACACTGCTGATGGCTTGAAGACTGGGAGTTCTGATGTGCAGGACTTTGAGGCTGTGAGGTCACAGTACCAGGCTGCATGGGCGTTGCATAAGGTTGCTGCATGACCACAGACTGAAGGGAAGTCAGCTGAGGAGGAGCTTCTCCAGTAGGGCTGGCCTTCTGGATTGGTTGATTAGTCTGAGATGAAACCAAACCACCAGGTGTTCCTTTCTCAATGCCATTTACATCCAGCGAGACAGGGGGCACAATAGCGCAGCATGGCATATCAGTAACCATAGAAACAGCAGAGATGCAAGGTTCTTCCACAGAAAGTGAGCTGCGATGGTTGGCGGCACTAGAACCTAGGGCATGTTTAGTAACACCGGGCTGGGTCTGCTGGATGTGGGCTTTGCTAGTGATTTGGTCCGGAGGCTGGACCGAGGTTTGAGCTGCGGTGGTCAGTGAGGAAGATGAGGACGGGTTTTGGGAGGACAAAGAGACGACCTGAGTAGGCACTGCAGCTGTGTTGCCGTTGGCCCCGACTGACGATGAGCCAGACTTTTCAGATTCTGGAAAAATAAAGAGATGACAGTTAATTAGCAGGAGAACAGATTGATATGTAAACAGCCAAGGCTAAGAAAGGAGCTAGCTCCTGTGAGTGCCAAAGTGTTACATCATTGTTCGTCTTCCCCCATCAGGCTCTGTCAGTTGGAGTATAAAGCCTGCCCTTCATTTTTTTTCTTCTTTTGCCTAAAACCACTGCAGACGCACTCTTATATAACTGACCCCAACGGAAGAACCAACACAGATAGACTCTAATGCATGTGCACCGTCTTCAGTAACAACAGCAGCAGCAGCAGAGAAAAGCAAAGAAAGGAAAGCTGCAGATTTCATTTTCTAGAAAATATACTCCAACTAGTATGTAAAACAACTCTTCATATAAAAGATTCTTTGTTTAACAAGAAGTAAATCAGAAGACATTATAAATTAATAATGGAGTGTGGGCTTACCCTGGGCGTGTGATGTATTCTCTTTGTCGTGCATGGGAGTCTCAGCCACGGGGCAGATTATAAACCAACGCTTACCAGTGTGCAGGACTGTGAAGGGCAAACAGAAAAACTCAAGCATCCACATCTATATTCCCAGAATTTAAAAATTACACCATTACAGATCATTTTCAGCACAACTGCATTCAATTCAATTTTATTTATATAGCACCAAATCACAACGATGGTAGCTTCAAGGCATTCCAGACGATTATGCTTTCAACAATAGCACCCTGTATAATTTGTCATTTATGATAAAATTAAGTATGACTGAAAAGGCATTCATAACAAACAGTAACAAAGTGCAAAGTATATAATCAAATGAGCCTTGTTCAAAGTGACATCATAATATTAACAGATGAGATGCTGGCTGGTAAAAAGCCTTACCATTTTGTTGGTACACTAGCTGTGGGGTGCTGGGAGATGAAGCCTTTAAAGGAAAAGAAAGATTACCAACCAGTGCTAAAGCATGTGCATCAGTCTAATGTACATTTAAAAGGCTTCCCCTAAAGAGCTAAAAAAGCTGAACCTCAGAATAAATTCAGTTAGATCAAAATGTAGCATCAGCAAGGCTGGTATTTTTGGCAGCAGTGCAAAGTCATCTTGAGAGTGCTGCCTGGATGATGCATCTGAGGCGGAGGCACTCGTAGACAGATTGCACCATTTCATCTATTAACTGTCAACAGTGCGTTTCTCACCTCTGTTCCCAGTGTGCCAGGTCCTTCACTCTGTTTGGGGCTGCCTCCCTGGTCTGAGTTCCTCTCACCCTCAGTGTCCTCACTCAGCATGTCCTCAGCCTTGTCTACGATGTCCTTCAGCTGCTCAATGAAGACCTCTTTTTCTAAAGGTAGAATAAAATCGTTCTCCACCTGAAAAAAACAAAACAAAAACACAGTGCAACATTAAAGGTTTTAGCTTAACAAGCAATGCTTAAAGTAAAGTGTTTATGACTGTGCTGGGAACAAGAGACGTAAAAGTACATTCAGAAGGCAAACATGAGAAACAAAATAAATAATTTATAGCCTTCTGATACATTAACCTAATGTCATTTTATGCCAAGATCAAATATTATCTGCAGTGTATTATTATTGTATGATATAAGAAAATTCAATGACTACAACGACTATTTCATTTTGCTTTTACATTTTGAAGTATTTTTGCTAGCAGTAGCATTCACAAGTAGATATTCACCTTCTACTATTTTTTTTACATTATAAATTAGTAGGCATTATGTTAATGTACTGCTTATGCATCTGTTCCCATATCTATCCATCTGTAAATATGCCCAATATGAATGACCTAGGAAAAGGGAAAGAGACAAAACAACAGATTTTTGCTGCATTGCAGGTGAGGACAGCAAACAGTCCATGAACAGCTTGCAAAACACTTCAAAAGCCCTTTGCATTAACTCAGCTGACTTCGCCTTCACCTCCAACATACCATGTATGTAGCAATCTCTTCTGGTGCATCTCCATCCAGGTCAAATTTGAAAGTGACCATTTTATGGTTATGAGTCTCCAGCTGACACTCGACCATTTTATCCCCAGTGTTACACACCTGCAACAGGAGCAAATGCAATAAAATTATTGTCTTATGTTGCATTTTTTTGAGAAGCACTTAAGGAAAAGTCTTTCTTTTGGTTACCCACATTCAGCATGCTAAGCTTTGGTCTGCTGAGCTTTTCTTGCCGAGAACGAGTGCGTGAGGACCTGCGGTGGTGTTTGCGGACTTTCCCATCGCATCTACCTCCATGTGTCCCTTCATAACCATCACTCATCTCCTTTCCTGACGTGGCATCGGAGTTGACACTGGTTTGGGGAAAGACAGGCAGTTATACAAATCCATATTCACTAAAAACCACTATTAATCAATAAAAACCGAATACCCAGCACTTCTTTTTACTCTATTACTCTAGTACTCAACACATAACAACCTTCAAAACAACAAGTATGCACAAACCTGTCCAAACCTGTCTAACCAGTATGTCCACACAAATGTAGGGGGGCTGACAAAGACAGATTCAGTTGATAAGATGTGTGATAGACAATCACGAATAACCTACTTAAATCTGAAAATACAAGAGCTCTATTACCACAGAGCCTTCTGTTTGCAACTGAAATCTTGTATTGAGAATATTGTACTGGTCTTTGCCTCCTCTTGTGTTTTTAAAACTCGGTGAAAAGGTTTTGTGAAGTTTATCACAGCTATGGAATGCCTGCAGGATTTAAAATGTCTGATACATGATATCTGTTATGCAAGTACTATTAAAATGCTTTCATTCATGTCACTATGACCAGCAAGAGTGGCATGAGTGTTCAGATATGTTTATCTGTCTCCTGGTCAACTGGCAGTGTTGACCAAACACAATGTTGCACTCCATCTACACACAAAGTTAGGGTGGTCAACAAGGTTTACAGGACAACAAATAAAATAAGAAGTAGTAGTAAATGACAACTTTAAGACAAAAAAATAGTTGCTAGTTGTTCCATTATTTATACTTATCAGGTCAGTTATCTATACCTCATGAAAAATTGTTTATGCCGCATTAAAATGAAAACAAAACAGATGCAATGTTGCCAACCTGTGCAGGTTCTTGCCAGGCATCATTTTTCATCATCATGCTTTTAATTTTTTGGTAGAGATTCTGTACAACAACAGTGAGAGGTGTACCACCTACCCTGAGGGTGCAGGAGGCCGGGCACAATTGCACATGTGCAAAATACACATTGTTGAGAACCTGCAACTAGCAAATATGGCTGAGAAGAAATAAGCTAGTACCTGTCATAGCTCTGTCCTCCTGTGTGTTTCTCTGCAGCTTGGTCCTAACGACAACAAAAGTCAGCGTTAAACAAGAAGAGAAAAATAATGGGATAACGGTGAATATGAAATCCTTTACTTTCTATTTTATGTCTTGAAAAGACGCACAGGGATGCCTCACGGCACTATGCCGGTATTGCTGTTAACCAAACTAACAGGGAGAAATAATTAGTGAGAACTTGAAGTGTTCAAGTAAATGTAAATGAGTCCATACCTCCATGTTAATCTCTGATGGACCCTGACCTGCAGCTCCTGTGACATTACTCAGTTGCTTCTGCTGAGTCCAACAGGAACTGGCAGACCCAGATGATGCTCTCTGGGAGTCTGCAGACTGCAGCACAGGAATTTGGCTTTGAACCTGACTCTGGGGCTGGGCCTGTGGGGGGAGCTGGCATGGGCTCACACTGTCCAGCTGGGCAGCCGCAGAGGCTGTTCCCAGTTCTGCCCCATTCTGCACATGTGAAGAAAAGACTGCAGCTTGTTTGAGCTGAGATGGCTGGACTGACTGAGCACAGGGAACAGGCTCGGGATGGCTAACCTGGGACTGCTGAGGAGCCTGCAATGACATACAAACAAGAAGACACATAATTATCATCCTTAAATAACTTGTTTCAGATATTCGGCGACAGAGTTTCTTTCACATAATCCATGTATGAACTCCATATCTAGATTTTAGCATTGTTTCATATGCAATATTTGATTAAATTATGTGAAAAACATAAACGTTTATTATGTTCACCATACCTACTCCAAAAAAGTATATTTTTGACACAAATAATATGTAAAAACAACCCAAGACAATCACAATCTTAGGTTTCACCCCCTTGAGTAAAAACCACCTTTAACAAACACACACAAATGCTCAAATTCCAGTTCACACCTTCTTGGTAAACATCTGTGCTCCACTGCAGTGGTCATAATTACCTGTATTAGTGGCTGACTGCTGCCAATTGTGGAAGGGTGTGTGTTCTGGCACCGGGCAGTGTGTGTGTGTGTGGGGTGGGTGGTTAGGGCTGATATAAATGCAGGTGATGCATGAGAAACCTCAGATCTAGCAGTGTGTTGTGGTTGTGGGGATGTGGGCTCTATCTTACTCAGTGCATGTGACGGGGACGGTATGAGGGATACTGAGATGGGTGAAACTAATGTGTTTTCAATGTGCAGAGGAGAAATGGGAGAGACAGAAGGAGTCGCAGGGACAGTATGCCCAGGAGAAAGGAAGATGTGATTAAGAGAGGTTGAGGCTGAAGGGGGAGGAGCAGTGCAAGAGTGAGGGAAGGAAGATTCAGAATCAGTCACAGCTGCCATCACCTGGACTGTGGGATACTGTGAAGGAAACTAAAAGAAAAAGGAAAAAAAGGAAGAAACATTAAAAAGTCAAATAATCTAGAAAAAAAAACGTCTCCTGTGTGCAGGATGCAGGATGATGCATCAAAAGAACTTGCTTCAAGCCTATAAAAAAGAGAGTATCATGGAGGTAAGATTAGCAGTGATAACAGACTGACAATACCTGTGGTTGGTGTGATGGTGACAGTGAAGCAGAAATCTGCAGAGGCTGGAGTTGCTGTTGGTGAGCAGTTGACTGCTGAGCAGAGAGTGCCTGTGCTGGCCCACTGGAAGCTGGCTGGCTGACATTCTGCCCATGGCCCTGTCCACCCTGTCCAAGCTGTGAAATGCTCTGACCAGCAGAGATATTCTAAAGAACAAAAAAGACAAGAGACAAAAAAGAGGGACTTTAATGATGGCAGAGACATATCCCTCACTTTGAAAATCTACACTTCCTTTCATTGACCCAGATTAGAATAGCTCACATTTTCCATTCTCTCCCTATTAATGCATTCAGTCTGAATCTTCCACCTCAGTGAACATTTGTACCACAAAACAGCAAGAGCAAGCCTTAGAAGGCTAACTGATACAGAGATGAAAACAACTGTTATTGTTTCATTATGGTTTCCATTATCTCTCTGTTGGCTGATGTCTGAGGAAACTCCTGTTTGTTGGCCTTTTCATTTTACCATTTTCATTTTCATTCACCTACTGTCCAGAAACACAGATGTTTCCAATCCTATTGACCCAATCAAAACTTGCCATTTTAATATAAAGAGTATCAAATTTACACTGTAATAAATAAAAATGTCAACTTCTTTCATCATTTAAAGTCTCTCCCACACAGAGCATCACTGTTGAGACAACTTAATGCTGAATCACTCCTCCTGCTCCACAGTTATAGCACTGAATGACCACAAGATGCAGAACAAAAGGATGAAACAAGCAAACCTTTGGGTGCAAAATGTTATGAATTAGAATGTGATTTTTTAAATTATGACCAAAAGTGTAATCTGACTATTTCCCTCATGAAGTTTCAATTTATTTAACATAGTTTCACTTCATATGTTTTCCCTGGTAATCAATATCCCACCAGCAGCTGCTCACTGTTTGAGCCACTCCATTAATGTAGCATACAATTAGGAAAAAAAACAGACTTACTCTTACTCTATGTTAAATTAAATTTCGGAAAACCTCTCAGATACATTAAAAGAATGGAGAAAAGACTGTAAAGACCCTGAGACTGGCCAAGGACTGGTGAATGTCAGAACCACTGTCCAGGATGAGTACATCAAGAAGATGACCATGTGCTTAGTGAATACCTCAACAGAAACCTGAGAAAGAAGAGGAGCAAGGAGAAGAACCGTCATGGAAGGACAGGCCCCTGTACGGTATGTACCAACGGCAGACAAAGGAAGTGGCTGACATCCAGAAATCCTATCAGTGGCTGAACTCAAGAAGATGTGAGGGTGATCAGAAATTCAAAACCGGGGCACTATGTTGGTAAATGGTAAATGTCCTGTATAGTGTTTTACTTAGTCCCTAAGGACCCCAAAGCGCTTTACACTACATTCAGTCATTCACACACACATTCACACACTGGTGATGGCAAGCTACATTGTAGCCACAGCTGCCCTGGGGCGCACTGACAGAGGTGAGGCTACCGGGCACTGGCGCCACCGGGCCCTCTGACCACCACCAGTAGGCAACGGGTGAAGTGTCTTGCCCAAGGACACAACGACCGAGGCTCAAACTGGTTACAAGACGAACTGCCAACTCTTGAGCCACGATCGCCCCTATATGTTACCTTCATATAGTTATTATACAGTAACCATCTACACTATATGCTCACCTGTTGGGTGGTATGTTCAGCCTGGCCTTGCTGAGAAGAGGTTGAAATGCTCTGAGAAGTCAGTACCTGGTTAGCTGCTATGTAAGTCTGTGGACAGACTGATTGGGCAGGCAGGTACTGACTTTGACCCGGAGCTGTTTGTTGAAGTGCAGAATGTGCATAGCTCTGAGAGGCAGCATCATGTGGACCTGCAGCTGAGTAACTCTGATGTTTGGCTGGAACCTGCAGAACTTGAGTTGCGGTGGTTTGGGGCTGAGACTGGGATACATCCTGACTCTGTTGTGGAACTGCTGTTTGGATAGTTTTTTGACTGTGCTGCTGGACATTTGGAGTGTGCACTTGTTGCTGTGTCGAACAGTGAAGACTTTGTGATTGTTGGGTTGGATGTTGTGCCATTTGCTGGTGCATGGCATACACAGTTTCTTGGCCATGCTGGAGTTGAGACTGAACACAGGCCTTCCCAGCATTTTGCTGTGCATTTTGTGATAAAGACTGTTGGTGCTCTTGTTGAATGGATATTTGCTGACTGTAAAGTGCTGGTGTGGCAGAGTTTTGACTATGTTGCTGATTGGGCAGTTTGACTGTGGTTTGGGCCTGCTGCAGTGTGCTGGAAGCTTGTACTGGTTGACCCTGAACTGTGGGTGCCATAGATGGGGCTGCAGATGCACTAGGACAATTTTCAGTTGGCTGCTGTGCTGGCAGAGTGGTTGCTGCAGTTGGCTGCTGAACTGATCCTGATGCAGACTGAGCGTGTTGTAAAGGTGGGGCCACAGAGTTCTGAGATGTTTGCTGCACTTGTAAGGGAAAAGTCAAAGAGTTCGCTGCAGTTACTTGCTGCTGTTGCTGGACTGGTGCTTGGTAGCTTTGTACAACATGTTGTGGCACAGCTGATGGTACAATACTTGCTGCAACTTGAGCCTGTTGCACATTTGGCGGTGAGTAGCTACCAGCACTGGTCGCATGTTGGATGTTGACTGAACATAGACTGGCTGGAGCTGGTGTTGGTGCACAAGGCTGAGGAGCATACAAAGTAGCAGGGTAGCTGTGTCCAGGCTGGAGGTACTGTGGTGGTGCATGCACTGTGGAGCTGGAAGAGGACAGACCTTGGACAGATTGTTGAGTCTGGTAACCTGCAGAACTGGCCTAAGGATCAAATGAGATATTTTTAAGTTAGTATCTGTTGGGAATGAATTTTCTATTCAATGATCAAATCTAACAAAAGCTTATACGTGTGCCAGTTACATTAATTCATGATGGGTGAAAATATAATGAGAGGATGAGGGATAAAAATAAGTTCATGAAACACGTTTTAACAATGAGGTCTTGACAGGTGTGAGCTAAAATGAGAGCACAAGGGAGAAAAAGTGGGAGAGAAAGAGGATGTAAATCAGACAGCTGCCTCTTCCCCTTTGGTTAGAGGATATCTTTCAGTGTCAAGCTCAACAGCTGTTGCATCTGGACAGTCAAGCAGAGAAGGAAAGGTTAAAATCTGGATCAGTAGTTAAAGGCATTGGTTAAGGTTGATCGGAAGGAAATGTAATATGTTAGAGGTTGCACCATTGTTCTCCGTCAGCAGCAAGCTTATGATTTCTAAGAAGACAATTAGCTCTAGAGGCCTATGAGGGCAGCAAGACTCAGTGGGCAGTTAATCAGACCAGCTCCATGCAGAATAATGCAGAACCATCTACAAGCTGGGAAAATGTGTTAAGCAGGTTTTGGCCCCATCATAGGACGCGAAAACAACTTTTTCTTGTGACCTACCACTCCTACAGCCCTGGTAACTTGCTGCTCTCTGGCACAGCATCTGTCTTCACACTCCTGGAGAGGTTCGTGGTCCCCAACAAGACTGCTAATCTGGAACTGACTCTTTAGGCTGCAGTCTCCATCACTCCCGGTTGGACTGAGAGCAGCTGAAGAGTACAGTGATGAGGCTTGGGCAGGTGTGGGGGGACAAGGGGCTGCTTTGCGACTGATTATATTAAAGAGGGACTGCTGCAGCTGTGAGAAATTGGAATAATCACTTGAAGCCTTCAGCAGTCCATAGCCAGGAGTGCTCATCATTCCACCAGGTGATGGGTGGTGTCTAAAGTCACATGGACATTGGTGCGTTGGCATGACAACAGAATGACAGTGGTGCCTCCAATCTTGTGACCTCAAATGAAGCATAGAAATACATGCCTGGCACGCAGAGCCCCTGTGCATCGCAATATGGTGGTTGTGATGAGAGGTCAGACTCAGAAGACTACTAAGGTCAGAGTGCCTTCGTTCAGTTGGCACAGGAAGTGATAATGTCTCTGATGGCGATCTGATGTTGATATCACTAAGTCGGCGGTGGTCAGTAGGTGAAGAGACGGGGGAGACTTTGATTACTGGCATAGCACTCTGTGGGGAAAACCCTCCATAAGACTCTGAGTGCAGCTCAGCAGAGCTGAGTTCTGACTGTTCTGGTACCGTTGGGTTGGGACTGACTGATCTCTTAGACTGAATGAGGGCATGCAGTCGAGCAATGTGGTTTGCCCTTTGAATGTCAATAACAGGGGCACTTCCCCTCCGGCCTTCAGCTCCCAATCGAGCCCTGAGCTCTGGGCTCAGCGTTGCCTCCCACACTTCACCCTGTTCGCAGTACTGGGGTCGATCTGTCAGAAAATGGCTACTGCTCGGGCACTGATTGAGGAACAACCCAAAAGCAAAACATATGTTACTCAAAATAAACAGGGCATAACAAAAAGAATATGATGATGTGGTGAGGACAAACAAACTTGTTCACAAAGACAAATGACTGTATGAAAAATACATGGGCAACTCTTAAATGTGTGAATAAAGCATGTGTGTGGGTGTTTGTGTGTTCAGTTTCAAGGTCAAGTGCGTGTTTGCTAGTTCTAAATAGTCTACAGTGGGGCAAAAAAGTATTTAGTCAGCCACCGATTGTGCAAGTTCCCCCACTTAAAATGATGACAGAGGTCAGTAATTTGCACCAGAGGTACACTTCAACTGTGAGAGACAGAATGTGAAAAAAAAATCCATGAATCCACATGGTAGGATTTGTAAAGAATTTATTCGTAAATCAGGGTGGAAAATAAGTATTTGGTCAATAACAAAAATACAACTCAATACTTTGTAACATAACCTTTGTTGGCAATAACAGAGGTCAAATGTTTACTATAGGTCTTTACCAGGTTTGCACACACAGTAGCTGGTATTTTGGCCCATTCCTCCATGCAGATCTTCTCGAGAGCAGTGATGTTTTGCGGCTGTCGCCGAGCAACACGGACTTTCAACTCCCGCCACAGATTTTCTATGGGGTTGAGGTCTGGAGACTGGCTAGGCCACTCCAGGACTTTCAAATGCTTCTTACGGAGCCACTCCTTTGTTGCCCGGGCGGTGTGTTTTGGATCATTGTCATGTTGGAAGACCCAGCCTCGTTTCATCTTCAAAGTTCTCACTGATGGAAGGAGGTTTTGGCTCAAAATCTCACGATACATGGCCCCATTCATTCTGTCCTTAACACGGATCAGTCGTCCTGTCCCCTTGGCAGAAAAACAGCCCCATAGCATGATGTTTCCACCCCCATGCTTCACAGTAGGTATGGTGTTCTTGGGATGCAACTCAGTATTCTTCTTCCTCCAAACACGACGAGTTGAGTTTATACCAAAAAGTTCTACTTTGGTTTCATCTGACCACATGACATTCTCCCAATCCTCTGCTGTATCATCCATGTGCTCTCTGGCAAACTTCAGACGGGCCTGGACATGCACTGGCTTCAGCAGCGGAACACGTCTGGCACTGCGGGATTTGATTCCCTGCCGTTGTAGTGTGTTACTGATGGTGACCTTTGTTACTTTGGTCCCAGCTCTCTGCAGGTCATTCACCAGGTCCCCCCGTGTGGTTCTGGGATCTTTGCTCACCGTTCTCATGATCATTTTGACCCCACGGGATGAGATCTTGCGTGGAGCCCCAGATCGAGGGAGATTATCAGTGGTCTTGTATGTCTTCCATTTTCTGATGATTGCTCCCACAGTTGATTTTTTCACACCAAGCTGCTTGCCTATTGTAGATTCACTCTTCCCAGTCTGGTGCAGGTCTACAATACTTTTCCTGGTGTCCTTCGAAAGCTCTTTGGTCTTGGCCATGGCGGAGTTTGGAGTCTGACTGTTTGAGGCTGTGGACAGGTGTCTTTCATACAGATGATGAGTTCAAACAGGTGCCATTCATACAGGTAACGAGTGGGGGACAGAAAAGCTTCTTACAGAAGACGTTACAGGTCTGTGAGAGCCAGAGATTTTCCTTGTTTGAGGTGACCAAATACTTATTTTCCACCCTGATTTACGAATAAATTCTTTACAAATCCTACCATGTGGATTCATGGATATTTTTTTCACATTCTGTCTCTCACAGTTGAAGTGTACCTCTGGTGCAAATTACTGACCTCTGTCATCATTTTAAGTGGGGGAACTTGCACAATCGGTGGCTGACTAAATACTTTTTTGCCCCACTGTATGTTTTTAAATAAAACTGAATGCACATGGTCCACCAGGGTGTGTAAGCTCCTGATACAGACCTGCTGTGTTGCCATAGTAATAGGCTCGAGCAGGGACTGGTAGAGGACACTGTGCTGGCTGCTGTGGGAGTCCGAGTACACTGTGGAGCCCATGCCACTGTCAAGTGTGCTGTCTGCTGCAGAGACACATAAATCATCCACTCATAAAAAAGTCAAAGATTAGGCTTGTGCTTCGGGGTAGATGAGAACAGAATCTCTTACATGTTACTGAGGTGGCACTGGCTGTGAGGTTATGCAGCCTGTTGTACTGGTCTGCCTCTGGCTCTTCTGGTTCCAGCACAAGGGGCTGCCCTACATGTGGCACCCCAGCAGAGATGCCCTGAGATGGTGTCATCTGGGTGCTGTGTCCTCCTTCACCCTGATTCTCTGCAGCCGCTGCAGACACTGTGCGCTCTCGTCTCCATTTGATCAGTGCCACACGGTCCCTGATCGACTTTCCCACGGTCTTAGCATCACTCTCATGGAAGAAGCCAGACTCCACCTGACAGAGAAAAGGGAAGAGCATGACTTCCAGGATATTTTTAGCAGTGAGCCATGTGAGGGAAGAGAGGGTGCATATAAAAAGGGGAGTGCACGAGGCAAAAAGAAGGAGCAAGAAAAGGAAGGAAGAGAAAATCTATTTTAAGGGGATCAGAGCAGTGGGGAAACGTTTCCTTTGTCTGCTGCTTGGCTCACTCTTCACAACAGAACTGTCTGGTCTGTTACATCAAAACGTCCGTCTTTCGCTCCAGTGTTTACATGTGATGTACAAACAAATGCAAAAATGTTGTGCTATGTACTGCACTGTTTCGAAGGAAGTTTCATCAGGAAAATTTCTCCACGTTATTCTCGCTAAAGGTATGACATCTGCAGTTTTACTGTGTGCTACCCTTATTTTCCTCTCAAAGTCTGTCTTCGGCTGAAGAAAGGCTTACAATGACAATGTTTACATTCCCTACCTGAAGATAACCCAATACACTTTCTCCAATACCCCTATTAGGGCACTTTTTCTATGGTGTAAAAGAATGTTAGACAAGTGACAAAACAAGAGTTTGAGTAATGAAAATCATAGCTCCCACAATGAGAACTGTCCATTTTTTTCTGGATCTTGTTTTTATTGCTGGGCCTGTGGAAACCTTATCTGATTGCGTTCACTTGAGAAAACTATGTAAACAAAAAGAAAAGAATAGTACTATATTCCTGGAAGTTATCAATCTTAGCAATCTGCACTATATAAAACCAAACACTAGAAGACAATAAGCCTCTAAGAAATGCAAAGCATAAAAGTGTGGTGTCAAAAAAAATAAAACGACAAAGAAATAGAAACCATTTCTATTACTCAACATTCAGATTTAACATTTCCATGTATGAAAAGAATTCTGTAATGTATAGCTAAAACCATTTACTCACCATTTCTTGTGCGACAACCTCAGGGACCTCCTTCTCCAGGTCAAATGTAAACTCAATGGCCCCACTCTCCTTGTATTTCCCTTTTAACTTCTTGGGGTCCTCCACCCACAGTTTGAGAGCTATTGAGGACTTTTTTCCATCATCCTCCTCAGCTAGCTCCACCCTCACACCTGTGTCCTCGGCAAAAAAAGCGTGATTCAACAGATCTTTGATCGTGTACCTGGAAGCAGAAAAAGAAAAGCTCTGACTCCAGTGGAAAGATGTTCAAGATACAGTAAAGTTAACAGTGACACAGAGCCATTCATGGTCACATATTACTTGTGCTTCCCAGATCACCAATCACTGAACCTAATCATGATTCATTAAAAAATAAATAAATAAACAAACAAAAAAAGCCACAAGAAACTAATTAAACGTTATTTGCCCCAATGTACACGAACTAATTATGTAACAGAATTGAAAGACACCCCGCAGATATGGATAGAAACTGCAGTGCTGCTGAGAGCCCAGCTGTCAGTGCCACAGCAATGAAACGGGGGAGGTGAGACAAGGCATGAAAGATGAGAGGGCACCTTGTGGGCCCTGTTGGCTGGACGCTGGACATCGCCGGGCACAGTCACTCACCGTTCCTCTTTCTTTTGGCAGATGCACTCTCCAATGATCTCCTTGATTTCAGGATCCATGACCTTGTTGTAGCTGGCTGGCTTTACTCCCTGAGCAAAGGGAAATATAAGCAAAACATTGTGGATATGTCATGAAAGGATGTCATGTTGATGACAAAACATAACAAAAGAGAAAAAAAATGAACACATGAATGGAAATTTCTTTTTTGTGATGCTCCACCCAAATCTTATCTTCTAAGTATCACACACTCGCTCTCTGAAAAGAGAGCCGAAAGTACCACAGCAGTGGTCAGTTTGAATTCATGTCAGGTCCCACAAAGCATAAAAACATCCAAAGGAAGCCTCACAAAAACTCCAGCAGCATAGTAAATTTCTTAAAAGTACAGCTCAAAGCACAAAAACCAACTCGTTCTCATACAAAGGCTTTGAATGTTCCAATTCAAAGACTGCGGCACCCACGGTGTGGGACGGAGAGATTTCGCAGGTCTTTCCTCCCCACTGCTGTCAGACTCCACAACAAAGACTTTAACTGAACAAACACACACATCCACACATGTGCAATAACACTAAGTGCAATAATCTTTTCTGGCATCGTTGTATTTTTACTCAGTTGTATATAGCATTCGTATTCTATTTTTATCTTATTGTATATTTTTATTCTATTTTATTCTACTGTATATAGTATATTATTTTATTCTATTCTGTACAGCTGTGTACTGTATTTATTCTTATTGTATTCTAATTTTTGCGTCATAACTTTTGCACTGTCCACTTCCTGCTGTGACAAAACAAATTTCCCACGTGTGGGACTAATAAAGGTTATCTTATCTTATCTTATCTTATTTACACATGTTAGAGCAGCCAGATGTTGTTTTGTAAACTACTATTACAGTCAGTTGGTCTAAATTCGGCTGTTTTGACTGTGCAGACGGTCCTGAGTTGTCACAGCTGGTGTGGTTTAACAATATATTTGATGCCCAATAGATTTTGAGCAGTTCTTCTAAAAATGGATGAATTCTGTCTTTTCTTAACATAACACTTCTATTTAGTTTCTTACAGGTATAATCTACCCAGTTATTTTTTTAATTGTGCAGCCAGACTATATAAAACGTGTGATATAATTAACTGGAGAAAATAAAGTTTCTGCATCAAAATAAACTAGATGTAAAGTATATGCATATATCTGGATTAATATTCCACCAATTATTCAGCTGGATGTTGTATCTCTTCAGGGAGTACACACAATGTATAATGCTATTAGGGTTTCTCTTTGATCAGCCTTCTATTAACATCCCACTGTGGAAGGCACATTCATATGAATACAATGCAAAAAATAGCAACTATAGAGAGCTGCACTGATGCTCCCTAACCATTAATATAGGTTGAGAGATTTCTTTAACAGCTACTAACAGGTGAAAGAGTCTGTTTTTTTCAGCTCCAACCCTGCCAAGTTTTAAAAGTGAAAAAACAAAACAATCAGTATTCAAAGCACTATGCTTTGCTAGCAAAGGAAGATGTACAGAAATACAGCCTTTAGGCTTCATCCAGAAAACAAAAGAAACTTGGACCCCCTGAGTGACACCATATGGCTGATTAGACTCTTCAACCAAGAAATTCAACACTGAGGAATCATCTACCTGAAAATGGTGCTGATTTTGTACTCTGAGAAATTCTCTGGACTTATTATCTGAAATGGCAAAATAAACATCCCAACCTTGCTATGCCATGTTCACAAAGCATGACACTGAATTATTAATACATTAAAGAAGTCACTTTCTTGCTGAACATTTTAGAAACCAAGTTTTACAGAGAAAACTTGGTAAATGAATATATGGAAAAGTCTTAGTATATGAAACTATCAACTTCTTAATTTTAATAAACAGTGCATTTATCACCTTAAAGGTTTTGCATTTAATACTGGTGACAGTTGATGAGCAATTAGTTCAGCCTCTTTTTGCCTGTATATCATCTTTTATTCCAAGCATATAGTCATTATGGTTCATCATATTTCTATTAGGGCTACTTAACATTCATTCATTAATGTTTAAATACTGGACAGATCTCTAGGTTTCTGTTAAAATCCCTGAGTGTAAGCCCATTTTTGACAAGTCATTATCTTAATCTTAATTTAACATTAAATATTTAGAAGTTCAATTTGTATGCATAATTAGAGCTCTGAGAAATTTTGACCAAAGGATGTTTTCCATGAACAGGTGATTTTGGTGGAAACATATTAATGTAAATGTAAAACACCATGCTGTGTGACCAGTTCCAGTGTACTGCATAACTGTAGCATCCCTGGTTTGATTCCAGCTGAAGGTCTTTGTTGCACGCTATAAGCCCTCTCTGCCCCTCTCCCTCTCCTTCACAGTCAGGCATCCAAAATAAATGCAAGAATTAAAAAAATAATAATAATTGCACAGCATGACTCACACTGGTAACTTTGCGGTAGATTTGAGCAGCATTCTGACACTCAGAATAGGGATATTCAGAGGTGGCCATTTCTAGCATACACATGCCAAAGGCATAGACATCCACAGCCTCGTCATAGTGTTCCTCATACATCTCTGGGGCCATGAACTCTGGAGTGCCTGCAGGAGCAGATGGAGAGAACAAGAGAGCCCAGTTGACAAATGACTAATACTTCTTACTGTAAAAACCACAAATCTGTCAAGTCACATGTTAAAAGTCTCCTACCTATGACACTCTTAGCAAAAGAAGCTGCCTTGAGTGTTGCCAGACCTAAATCCCCTATCTTTACTGAACCTGTAGGTCCAGTAATAAAGATGTTGTCACATTTAAGATCTCTGTGGATGATGGGAGGCGTCCTGGTGTGGAGAAAGTGGAGGCCTTTAAGGATCTGTCTACACCAGCTCCTTAACACTTTGGGCTTCATTACCTTGAAACGCTTTAGATAGCTGCATGAAGGAAAGGGAAACCTATTAGACCATAATTAAATGAGCAGCAAATTAAAAACAACTGCCTACATCCATACTCACGTTTTTAGCGTTCCTGACGTCATGAGCTCTGTTACTAAAACAATGCACTTCTTTCCTTTAAGCGGTGACTCCCAGAAGTCGTAGAAACGGACAATGTTGGGATGCTGGAGGCCTTTCAACATTTCTGCTTCCTCTTTAAAGCGCTGACGTTCCATTTTAGAAAGCTTACGATCCTATAGGAAACAACAGATGAAGAAATGATGACTATCAAGCCCCTAAAAATAACTGTAAAACATATTTGCTTCACAAAAACTACCAGATGGAAGAGCATCCCATCATTCCTCCACATTTTAAATTCATGCTTCTAGTATGCTTTTGATAGTGGGAAATACGGAGTAGTTGAGGTGGAGGTTAGTGTCAGTCTCTGAGACATATACACATCTCTAATTAGACCATATGTGCGTCAAAGCACACACGTCACAAGTGTACGTGTGTGGGAACATTCAGATGAGTGTCTTTTTCAATCAGTAAGAACATTCTGCGAAATCTTTTGTTTGTAAATACATTTTTAGATGTAATATGATCAGATGTGACCTCTTACTTGCTAGCTTTGATTTGTCCAGGAACACTGAGGACGTGTAAAGAGAAAGAGGGGTGACAAAGCACAGCCGCTCCTGGGAGAATGAACCAAGGCATTAACATCGTCACACCCTCAAAATGCTATGGCTAAAGGTTA
The DNA here is from genome assembly GCF_057382275.1 of Copadichromis virginalis. Lineage (NCBI taxonomy): Eukaryota > Metazoa > Chordata > Actinopteri > Cichliformes > Cichlidae > Copadichromis > Copadichromis virginalis. The sequence continues at coordinate 21,434,957 of NC_140637.1, read as the reverse complement.
TGTGTCATCGATCTCTGCCATCTTTCACTCGCTTTCTCACTCTCTCACCCTCTTAGTCCCCTCCCCCCACATCTGCAATCTATCTCCTTTTCTGCACCCCGACCACTCCCTTTTTCATCCCCGAGATCCCCCACAAACACAAAAAGCATCTTCTGTAGCTACTCTCTCACCATTTCTCAGTTCCTAGTCTGGCAGCACCATGCTGTATCTAGTGCAAGGTTGTGGTTTCTTTCCTGTGATTTTTTTTTTTTTGTCTTCTTTTTTTTTACTGCCACTACATCAACGACTTATATAACACACATACACACAGTGAGCTGTGTCTAGCAGCAAGACCCCACCCATCACAGAAACCGACGACACTGATGGTGGAATGCAGTGAAAACAACCTAGCGGGATTTAATCTATTCAATTATTCACCCAAAGTCAACTTCCTTCTTAGATGAAACTGCAATTAGAAAATGAGCATGAATAACCAGAAAAATTAACAACATTGTGAGGAGTGGATTGATGTGATGGATAAGGCTTGCATGTATAAGAATGTGGCATGTCAGGTTTTTTTGTGTAAGTGTGTATGGTGGTGATGGTGGTGGTGAGGGGTGTGGGGATTTTCACTGCACTCTTCTGAAGTCCCATGAATAATTCAGTTCTGCAGAGAACTCTTTCTACTGAAGCAAGCTGAGCAATGAAAGGCTTGGGCTGGCTAAGTTGGGCTGGGTTATCCCCATGTGCTGTTTGTTGCACAGGAGCACCACATGGTCTGAAGCTTACCTGAAACATAGGTCTAAAAAAGAGCAACAAAGAGGAATGAGGAAGACTGCTTAAAGCTTGAGTGCTGCAGCTTTCTTTCCTTTAGGCAATTCCCCCCCTCCTCTCCCCAGATTACTTCCTTTACTGCTCCCTTGCTTTCTTGATCTCATCTTTCAGGAAACCTGCTGCTTTTTTCAAATAAGCCCCAATTCAGAGTGTTCCCCAAGCTCCAGTCACACTCCCCGCATCACCCCCTACATTTGCACCCTCACTTGTCTTTCCCTCTTAGCAGACACTGGGGTTTCTGCATAATTCAGAAGCCACATGCAGGCTGAGAGGCGTGGTTCACTGCGTCGAGAGTTATGTGCACTTATATGCTTTTGCGCACTGAGAGAATGGAAGAATGTCACTTTGAAAATCAATTTCCTCATAGCTACTGTGAGGTCTTTAACAAGTGTGACTCATTACGGTACATTTGCTGCACTACAAACAGACCATTTATTGTTTGTGTGCATGTATGTGCATGTAATCTTATCACACCTGTGCTTCATAGCAGAGCAGGTAACTGCTTGAGTGAGGTCAAACACACAAACTGAAAGCTACAGCAGGCAGCAAGGGCAGAAAAATAGATAGTGACATTATCAGGAAGGAATCTTTAAACCTGTTCTCTACAATGCTGCCATCCACTATATCTGTATGCTCACCTCTGTTAATTCCACAGCTCGGCTAGCTCATACAGCGACACAGAATATCAGAATGAGAAAGCAAACCACTGGGTTTTTTGGTGTTGGAAGAATCAAGTAATGGATTAAAATATTAGATCCAGGAACTCTGCAAGCTTATCATAGTATATAAATGCAGTGTCAAAATCATATTCTTGACCTAATGTCACATTAAGTAGGAATAGCATACTCCTATTGTTTCATTTCATTCATTCATTTCATTTATTTATTCATTTTCTGGCACAACAAATACCTATATTGAACATAAAATACACAAAACAAATTGTGAAGGGATTGCCATCAGTCCAGCTACTTTACCTGAGGATTTAAGGATAATTATAACAAAGCTGTAAGAGTTACACTTCCTAATGAAAGGAGCTTACTGATTGTATATAAAGGGCTTTAGCCTTCTCCCTGAAGGCTACTGACATAATCAGACATACTTACATTTTTTTGTGGATCATGACATGAACATTCCCTTCGTCTGGATTTAAATTACACCGATGCAACGAATGCTACCCAAAATTACAGTATGTACTAGCATCAGGTATGACTCCAATTGTACCATTTTACATGATCCCAGATCTCACTACATGAAAAATTAATCCCCCATCTCTGATAAAAGATTCAATTCACAATCCATCTGAAAGCATAGAACAATGCTAAGGTTGTGAAGTGGCACATGGACTGAGTGGCTAATGAGTGGCTGCTGACAAATGTAGTTCACACACAGCTCCGTTCTGTCTGAAGAAATCTTATGACTGTAATTTTTTATAGACACCAATTCGTCTATTTTAGTTTGTCACAGTTTCCCCCAATGAGACAAAGTCTACAAGTTCTTACCTAATATACAAATATCTGAACTTACTGAACCAGTGAGATCCGCATCCTAGAGGATAAATGTATTAGGAGAGAAACAGGTTTATGCATTAGTCCTGATTATGCCAGCCAAATTACAAATTGTCTGGCTGTTTCTTTGCCACTACAACTTAGCGTTCCTAATTACTATTTCTGCTTTACCTAATTAACTTGGCCTCATCTTGATCCTTCGTTAACAAGGAGCAGATTAGCAACACTGGGACTCCATAGCCACAGTGTTATTGGGATTTGTATTCAAACAACTTGTCAACAAATTGTAATATAAAAAAGGACAGCAGAACTCATATTTACTGTCACATGTTTTTGTCAATAAATGAAGATAAAGAAATATTTTACATGAATATAAGTTATTTGTAAAATCCAGTAAAACTTGACTAGCATGCATACCCCAATATGCAGAAATCCCACAGCAAATAGGCCTTAGTATAGAATTTAAATGCCGCATTGAAAAGCTCAGGTTCAGTCTCGCTCACAATGATAATGTGACGCATTAACAATCAATACAGGTCATATTCCTTTAACCATAGCTACAGAACTACCTCCTTACTGCCACATCTTATTCAGTTCATGCAGACATTTCAACAAAAAATGTTTGGACTCAAGGGAAACAAACCCTGGTTGCCAGGCTGAGGCGGTATGATAATTTACTTGGAAACCCTTTCCACCCATCCTTAATAACAGATGACTACTGCAGTGCTTCCGATGCTGTAACAAAAGCTGGTGCAGGGTGAGCCATGAGCCAGCAGACTGCCCGCAGCTGAATTGTGTCCCATCAGTCATGACTGCAGGAGGCTTTGACCGGCAGCTGTGCCAGCTACCATTATCCCTGTATTCATTGTTATACACCTGCCATACAACCATGGTAAACCCAGGCAGAGTAAAATGGCATACCCGGCATTCAGGGTGGCCCAGTATAATGTTTTGAATAAGAAAAGGCTGGTGAAATATCTGAAAAGCATTCTGAAAGAGACAAATGTATGCTTCACCTAGCCTTGGGAGGGAGGAGTCAAAGAGGCAGAACAACATTCAAGATGAGAAGCCACTCCGATACTGTGGCAGAAAACAACAATCAGACTATGCCCAAATGATTACTTTGCTGTTTGGGCATCAAAAGTGTGAGCTAAGAAAACAGAAGGGGAGAGACAAGCAGAAACTATGCAAAATAAAAGCATCACAGACACACTGAGAACAGAAGAAAAACAGAACATAAGATACTAAATGAAATAAATGAATTGGGTGCTGATCATATTAAGAGCACTTGTGATTGTTGCTTGGATGTTTATGTGTATGAGTGTGACTAGCTGATTGTGACCAGCAGTTAGCCAAAGCAGATTAAAGCATAGAAACCTCCTATAAAGCTTTTTTCTGTGAAAATGCGTAGGCTGAAAAGGAAGTGGTTTTTTTGGACACAAAGAAAAACATTTTACTAATACTCACTTATCTACTCAAGAGACCAACAGTTGTGTATGAAAATAGTTGAATGATTTTCAACATTACCAATGTCTAAGAAATCAAATACACATAAATATTGGGGTATATTCTTCATTACGACAGTCTTGAAAGTGATGCCTATTTTACAATTTAACAAAGTTGAGATCACTAGAAACAGACGGTTTAACAAAAAGAATCATCCGGTTGCAAAAGTCTATATTTTTTTTAAAGCAATGGACATAGAAGTTTGCAGTAAATTTTAAATACCTGGCTTAATATAAAATTTTATATACAGAACTTTCAAAATTCACAAGTGGTTAATGTGCCCCTCTCCAGTTGCACGAAATCAGATATATATATATATATATGTATATATATATATATATATATATATATATATATATATATATATATATATATATATATATATATATAAAATATTCCATATGTAATCGTGTATATATACAGATAGATATAATTACATTATTTATTATTAGATTTAAGCCAAGTAGATGTTATTTCATTCATTTCTAATCTGCTTTAACTGGTAACATTTTTAGCAGCATTGTGTCCAGCCAATCCAACCCAAGGTACGACAGCTGGTGGTGACACTTTCAATACACTGACCCCAAACACTGATACTTAACGGTAACACGGTCACTCAGACCCATTGTAAAAACCATGGAGGAGCTGACAGAGTGGCTACAAATAGCTGCAGTGCTATGATACACCGGGTGGCAAATTTTACCCATCTGCTCTGAACTTCAGACAAATTCACAAATGTGTTCAGTGTCCATGTAAATGACTAAAGCCTACTGTAGCCAGTGTGGACCGGTGCAAGCCAGAAAGTGAGAGTGCGGAGGGTGGACAGGCTTCCACATGTCCTGCATCGTACAGACCACTGATGATGAGGGTTGGCACTGAGATAAGGACAAGAGCAATGATTTGTCGAGTAGAGCTGCCCTGATTTGAACTGGGTGGCCTGGCTAAACTCCCTGGTTTGACAATTTTAGAATCTGCTGCAGTGTTTGGAGCCACAGAGCCACTTAGACAGCCTTTATTCGGCATAATACCCTGAGCCAGACTAAACAAGTAAAATACCAGGAAGAAGGATTCCTACATTGTTTAATCAAAGAATTAGAAACTTCTTATAGCAAAGACAACAATCACATATTCAGTTTATCAGCACATTTAAAGATTTATAAATGAAATAAGCTCCCAGCATAAATGTTAATAGCAGTTTACAGTAATAGTAACTTAAGATGGAAGTGCTACAGTGAGCCCATTTGTTTTTTAGTCATTACATAAACAGCTTAGTAACGCAGAGGCCAACTAGAGTGAAGTAACCCTTGTCTTCATACCACAAAGCCTAAGCAGGAGGCCTTAACAGGATACAGAGGTGCTCCAGGTTTGTTCATACAAATAACCTTCTTGAATTCCAAAAGGGATTACTAGTCCTAATGAGCTGTTGTGACACTTTCTATTGTTGGGGGGGAGGAAAGAGAGCGGTCAAAGGCCATTTAGCTAAATGTCCTAACGTAAGGTGCTGCTCTGAAAGCTGCTTAGAGAATCCCTGTACGAAATGTTAAGGCAATACTACAGCGGAGGTACTAGCACAGCAAGTCAGATACAATATATATAGACCACAAGATAAAAACTGTGAAGACTGCAGCATAGCAACGTGTGTCAGCTTTAATAAAAGTCTAGCCAATGTGGCATTTAAGTCAAAACAAGGCTGCATACAAGAGGTCTGATAGCCACCCCTGTAACTGATAGACCGTTTTAGGCAAACCCTAATGTGTAGCTTCCATTACTGGTCAATTAACTAATTAATCAGTTGAAAATTGCTCTGCAGCTCCCTGATAAACAAATTTGAGTCTGCTTCGAACAGTTATAACATCAGTGCATGTTTCAGTGTGGGATATTTTATAAGATCAATAAAAAAAAAAGAGGTATGGACCACAATATTGAACTGCAATGTGCTGAACAATACCGCAAACCTAAGGCTTTAAATCGACAAAATATCACATCTCACAGGAATTATAACTGATATGATTCTGGTTTTCTTAATTTTATCCACCTGTGTATAATGTAGCATTTTATAGTAAAAATATTAAAAATACTGCAACTGTCTCTTTAACCAAATGTTTGCTTAAATCACAGTAAAGAAGTTTTCCCAATTTTTTTAATCTAACTGAAAACATTCAAAACATTGTGTATGTCTGTGTATGTATGTGCTCCCCATTATCCCTCCTAAACATTAAGATAAAAAATTATTTATTCCTTTGCAGCTTTTCCTTTCAGACGATGTGGGACAAAGACCATGAATAAACCAACATACAAGGTGAGAGTTTTTGGGTAAGCATCATTTTACCAGTTAAGACATGCTGTGGATTTACAATTCTTTCTAAAGCCGTTTCATCAATAGAGTACATACACTTCAGGCCTAGGCTATGTTCATAATGATAAGTGATGGTTACTAGATCCAATTATGTTGCAACTTGAACCATAGAGTGACCAGCACACTGATTCAGCCATACAGCAAACACATTCAGATGCTCTCAAATGAATGGAAATGACTTAAATGAAAACAACACCAACAACAAAAAGACTGTACAAGAGACAACTATCACACCTGCAGCATGCAACTATACCACACGTCACACCAGTAGGCATATCTGTCTTTGCCATTGCTTTTCAGTTGACTTGGTGACGTGGGAATTCAGATGTGATGAAAGATGGGGGAACGGATAAGGCACTGCCACAGTGAATGGCTCTCCATGCTGCCCAGGGCCTCTCAATGCCAGATGGGCTGTAAACAATGACCCATTTGGGCATCTCCAACTTTGTTTACCTTTTTTTCATCTGTGCAGACAAGGAGAAGATGTGTTATTACACATGTTAATCCAGAGAGAAAGCGTGGTATCATCTTGTCAGATGAGAGTGCAATCTAAATCTATGATTACAGTGAAATCCAGCATTTGGAGTGAAGAAACAGATCTAGTGAGTAAGCTGCTGGGTTTGTTTGGTTCAAGAAATCCCTAATCTTCAGCAAAGACAGGCGGCCTGATAACACTGCCATGGCATCATTGCCAACTCTGCAGTCACAAGCTGAAAAAAGAGATTTAATCTACAAAATAGCTCACTGCCAAATACCTGAGAAGTCTGCAAAAGGTCAGAAGTAAACTGTCTGCAAGTGTGCACACAGCATTCAACACTAAGATAAAAATCAATACACTGAGCCACAAGTGGTGGAAAGAAAAAGTTTCCAAAGTTTAGAAAAATTCCAGAGAGCAATAATGATTAAGACAAAGTAAAAAGAATCACAGGATGTGTTTCTTCTCAACAATGAAAGGACTGAAAACAGGCATCCTTCTCTCACATTAACATCCTTGCATGAGCCAGGGCCATCTGTGATATGCCAGCAGCCTGGCACAGAAACAGAGATGTGGGGGAGATGGGCATGAACAGGAAGGGGCAGGGCTAAGGGAGAGAGACGAGGGAGGAAGAGAGCAAAAACAAACACGAGACCAGATTAAAATTTCTAGGGAGGAAAGCCATGTGACCACGGGAAGGCGAGAATACAGTGGAAAATCAAGAGTGATATCTCATGTTTCTCTGTCTTCCATGGGGGTATCTCCTGTTTTCCACAACAGTTTGCTTGGAACGGCAAAGCTGGCATCATACACATGCCACACGTAAGATTTTACCCCCATGTTGTTTACTCTGACCTACTTCAGATGCAAGCTTAAGACTTGCTGAAACCTGCACTTTATTATTTTGTTGAATATGACCAAAAAGATCTTGTGTGATTGTGGGCAGGAGAGCTCTGAGTCTGTGCAGCGATTTTTACCATGCTATCTCAGGGTAATAGTATGAAGCAAGCTCAACACAGCTAAGCCCTCTTTGCATTGGATGGCTTGGAAAAACCAAGAAAGGCTAGAAAGATAATGGATATAATGGTGGTTATAAACTGTCTTTAACCACGTTTTCCACGTGCTCGCATAAAAGACACTCACAAAACGAACAAATTGATTGGTGCCACAAAAAGGGTAAGAGAGGAATCCATCCATCCATTCATTTTTTTTCCCACTTATGTAATTCAGGGTTGCAGGGGGTTCTATCCCATGGGCCAAAAGATAACGTATACCCTGGGCAAGTTGTCTGTCTATCACAGGGTGCAAGACAAGAATGATGGCAGAGAATTTATTAATGGCATAGTTTTTCTATCATATTTATCTTATCCAGAGCATGCCCATTGCTGGTGTTAACTTCTAACATAAAAGCTGCTCATTAGAACGTCATACATTTAAACATGAAACACATGAAGTACATTTGCACTTTCAGTGACAGATACCTGGAAATTACTTTGACTACTTTGAATGATTCATTTTACAGAATGAATATACTCTGTGATTTTCTGTAAATACCAACAGAATAAAACATGTTATTATCTGTGTTCTATTAGCTGTAATACCTGCAGTATAAAACAGGCTTAGTAACAAATACAGACCGAGAAGAGAAACAATTTTATGCGCTTTTACAGCTGATATAGACGATTCACTGCAGTCTTCAGACACATGTTGCTGTTCAGAGAAAAAAAAGAAATCACAGCTGGAATCAGAATAGAATAAATTCAAAACATTTTAAAAAACAACTGTTGAGGTTTTCTGCAAAATAGCTCAGCTTCCTGAAAGTACCAGCAATCCCACGTAATGGTGTATCATAGAGATGCTGGAAGAGACTGATCTGCCTGTACAATTGTGCTTCCAGCCTGTATGTGCTGACCATCCTGGTTATATATATATATGTGTATATATATATAAAAAAAAAAAAAAAAAAAAATTATATATATATATATATATATATATATATATATATATATATATATATATATATATATATATATATATATATATGTGTATGTATATATATATATATATATATATATATATAATTTTTTTTTTTTTTTTTTTTTTTTTTTTTTTTAAAGCAAGCTGTATAGTAAGCCAAAACAAGACCAAAGAACCCTGCACAAGAGCAATCATAACATCAGTTTTGGCACTGGCTGCTGTGCACAAAGAAGAAAACAGCTTGCATGCACCACCTGTGAGATGTGCAGTATATATATTACTATGGTGATCGAGTCAGGTTCAAAGAGCTCCACCTTGAAAAGTCTGCCTTTAGGCTCAATATACACTACGATCCTATTGATCTCACTTCTTAGTTCATCTCTCCAGTGATTTCATCCTGATTACAGCTTGACAGACAATAACATTGAGGATGTTGATAAAGCCTACTGAAGCTACTCCTTCTTCTACTTTCTTTAGGAGTAAAGAATCTCATTTCCCGTACTACAGTCTGCAGATTATTACAAATGCCCATAATTAAGAAGTGTGCTGTTGGTCTAACTGCACAATGCAGCAACTCTAAACTTAAAATTGAATTCAGACATTGTGTAATATAGCAGTGTAAATACACACTGAAACATCCAGAATGACAGATTAAACAATGTTCAAGTAACTTTTCCACAAAAACTTCAAGCTTCTCAAATGTAACTTTTAATATGTTTGCTTGGCCCTTTAAAAAATAAATGAAACACCTTAGAATTTAGACAGGACAAGATATCTGAAATGTCAATTAATCCAATTCTGTTTTATAGTCACTCAATCTATAAAACATCAGAGAAGGAAATTAATTGTCTTATATTTTGTATTCTGTGACCAACAGCAAAAAATCCAGAGTAAAAATCATTTGGGAATGTGTAATTATGCACAATAAATAGCTTCAACTGACTCATTAATCAATAAACGGCTGCAGATTAATTCTTCAGATATCACTAAGGAGGCAAGGAAACTCCTTTGTAAGACATTTAATGATTCAAATGGCCAATAAAGAAAATAAATGGATAATAATTACCTAAACTGCATCTGCTATGACAGTTTAACAACACGTGAAAGAGTTCTGCCTGTTATTTTGTTTATCCAACAGTACCTAATGGAAGACCTTCAGCTCAAAGCTACAACAGTATATATGAGATGACTACATGATCACTTGAATCATGATTAACATCCATTGTCAACTGTCCACTAGAGGGAGTTTTAATCTGTCTTTAGGGAAAAATAAAATAAGAGTACATAGATCCCTCTTCCACATTCTCCATCCACTGGACTGAACTACAGCTTTGTGTTGTCCAGTTGAGGAAAGCTCGGGGCTGCTTCCTGCTGTCAGCGTGCATGATATCATCATCCAAATGAGGCCTTCGAGTCTCAGTGTGTCTTTGCATGCTCAACAATGGCATTCTATCTTTAAAGTCCTTTTATGTGATGCTATGTGTCACTGCGCTGTAATGCTAAAGTCAGACAAAACAGGTTTAATTCCTGCCAGTGGATGAAGTGGTTTGCATTCTTTCATCTTGCACAGTACTGACGCAGCATGTTTTCAGTACCCTAGGCAAAGTATTCACTGAGGCCACTGACTGCCACAAGGCTCCCAGCAGGCTATGGGGCAGGTTCAGCTGCTTCCTGTCTGCTCACCTCCTGTTACACAGAGGGTGCGATGCAGGGAGTAGCACCACTAATAACATGCAGACACACTGCTGGTAGAGAGCGAACCGGCATCTCCTGCACTGTCCACTTCAATGATTGAGCTGAGTGTCATCATGCAATCAGCTGGCCAAACTGCCATGGAAAATGAAGGCTGTCTGAGCACACACAATGTAAAATAAATCCTTTACAAAATTATCTAAATAGGGAGAAAAAATAACAAATCACAGGACATGTTTTTGTACTTTGAGGGGGCCAGTCATGCTAACTATAGTCCCCCTTAAGCCTCCTGGGAGAGGGAGAGAGAATAATCCTTGTTGCAGTCTCAGAAGGACGGAAATAATTAGTTAATACCTTTGCACAGTCTAAGCTTGTGATTTCCTTGTGTCTATGTAACGCAAGAAAATGAACTCCCCTTGTGCATTTGCGAAACTGTCGATCGCCATACTTCAGCGATGGTATGTTCCTCCATGTCATGTCTACAGCTACTGCTTGTCAATCAGTCTTCCAGTGTAAACCATTTAAAATTTAGTGGTGACCAATTTGCAACTCAGCATACTCCTTCATGAGACTAGAGGCTGATTGACAGCTCCCTGAAGACATCTCCATTACACTATCATGATGAGTGAGAACACAGAGGAGAAAAGATAGAGGGCTTCCTGTGGGAGTCAGGCATTCTTCCACTAATATTAATCACGCATATATTTATCGTAGAGGGAAAAATGTGAAGACACTTTTAGATAGCTCTGGTCAGCATCCATGTATTAAAAATGTGACAAATAAGCCTTTTTTTCACAGATATGAAAAAGATAATTGTGCCTTGTCTGTAACTGCTGCATACACAACGAATTGGTGTCACAGAAATTTTGTTAATGAGATGAGACAATTTTACTGCCTTACCTGCAGCTCACACCAGGCCACCTCCACCCAGGTCTCAGTATCCAGGCCTTTGTAGACTGTCTTGAAGGAACCTCTCCCCAGCTCTATGTCAAATTTAAGGAACCTTCCCCCTGGAGACGTGGAGACTGCCTTCATCTCTGCCTCCTCCTCATTCTCCTCACTGGCTGCCTTGACAGCAGCTTTACCACCATCACTGCATGTAACATTTAGCGCGTCTCCACCTTTCTCCTTGTCCTCATCGGCGCTGGCGCTCTCTGTTGCACTGTCTTTAAGCCCACCTTGACTTTCAGTGCTGGATCCCTCCTGTATCCCACAGCTGGTCCCCCTTGACCTGTCCACAATTGTTCGCAGGTTAATGTTTAGGATCTTACTCCTGTTATTACATTCAGGTGCTTCAAAGGCCTGCTCATCTGTGTCTGAAAACCATAAACTTCTCCTGATGAATCTCTGATGCACAATCCTCTGATAACTGGAGGAAGGATATGCGCTGGGGTCACTCCCACCTCTCACTACAGAGTCCACAAGACTGACGGGTCCATCACCCATGGCCTCGCGCACATTTTTGCCCGGTTCACACTGAGACTTGGTTACAGGCGAATTTCTCAGGTCTTGATGGTCCCCGGAGCCTGATTTAGACTCCATGGTGACTTAAAAGTTCAGTCGCTTTGGTTTCCAGGTCATTCGTGCCATCACGGGTAGACTTTCCAACACGCAGATCGACAGATGAATACCTGCAGCGCCCACTCGGTGACGCAGTTTGCCGGGAGAGGCCCTTAACAACACTGGGATGGATGACATAGACAAGATTTTATCCGCTAATAATAATAATAATAATAATAATAATAATAATAATAATAATAATAATAATAAAAGAACCTGCAAAAGAAATACGATATGCCCCAGTTATACATTATTGCTAAAGCTATCGATGGGCGTTAAGCATGGTAATAATCACTGAGGTGAAGTTAGCTGCTGTCAGTAAGAGGGGGTTGACAAAAAGACAAGCCCAGGAGTTAAAGCATTGCTTCCAGAAGCCATCGTCGTCCAGGTGACCGAGAAACTAGCAAGCTGGCTTCGGCGACATAAGTTTGGCAACTAGCTAGCACTAAATTCCCCCCAGTATACCCACAATATTATCTTACGTTCAAATACTGACATTAAAAAAATAAGGCACGACTTACCTTGTTCAAAAAAGGGGCATAAAAAACACCCTCGAGTATAACTGACGCTAGTGACACACAGCAGAGACAAACCTGCCAGGTCCAGTAGCAGCACTCAAAAAAAATCCTCGCCAACGTTAGCCGACTGTCCACGACAAAAGGTGGACTTCAAAAACGCCCTATCTGCATATTATCTCCATTTTCAAGCACAGGAGCCGCCCCAGCGACCGCAAACAAATTCGGGCTTTCTTAACTGAACACATACCACATGCTGACAAGAAATAACTGACGAATTTCTTGTATTTATCTCCTTTTAAGTCCCCGCATCCCTCTCTTCGGTTGCAGCTCCCGATGCGACTCTCCCCACTGTTTCTTCTTCTTCTTCGCTGCCGCGTAAGTAAATAGCACACACGGGTCGCTTTAAGACTCGGGTTTTTTTTATTTTTCCTGTAGTCCCCTCGGTAGTTAACTTAAACCAACAGCTGTTTGCGCTTGTCATCGCCTTCCACCATTTGGTTAGTGCACCGGTGAGGTACACCAAATGTGTTTCCCATTCAGTTCGCTTGGCTCCACGCCCCTGGTGAGGACTATAGAAGGGAGGAGGGTGGAGGTGGGGGGAATGGTCCATCCAATCATACGGCACTCTGGGACGCCACAGAAAGCCTACTCATCATATTGTGTGCTGTCCAACAGACAGAGTGACACGGGGTGAGACAAAGGCTGATTAGAGTCAGTGCAAGTAAATTGCACAGCAATTGAAAACATAAATAAATAATTTCTCACACCCTTTGAAGACTCAGTCACGTGTCTTAACTCCCGAGCCTGCTGTTGAAACAACATTTTTCCATTATCACTGCTGTTGTGTCACTATAATATAGTAGTTACACGTGCATCAGTAGCTCTGTCACGTAGCCTTGGCTACGTGCTTGCGGGTCCAGTCTTCTCTACCCCTACAGGATATTTTGCCACTTTGCTGCAGCCTGCATCTGAGGTGTAGCAGCTCTTCGCACAGGGCAAAAATGAGCAGCAGCATCAACAGGTTAAGTGGCACCGAGGTAAGATATTTGCAGCCCCTTTTTAACATTCATCGAGGGAAAATGTAAATCCTCTGGTTTATAGATGTCTATAGGCTAAGTAGATTGATCATACAAATTGACATGCTCACAAGTGCAATAAATAAAAGATGCACGAAGAAAGATTACCTGATTAATAAGAGTATTCTTGCTGTTTTGCATGCTTTTATACAGTAGAATAGAAGGAGTGTTAATACAGTGCAAAAATGCACGGGCCGCAAAGCAATCGCTTGGATATGGGCACTTGGGAAATGTGCTGTCATGCAATCATTTTTGTTTAGGTTGAATTTTTTGTTGCAAGAAGTGTTGATTCATTGTCGTGGTCATTTCTGTACCCAGAGTTGTCGGTTGTTACTTTTTATTGTAAGCCGATCGTGTAAAAGTATCCACCTCCTGCGGTTTCTGCGCTTCCATGCCACTTCTGTGCCTTTTCTCATGTTACATGTCATCTGCATGTGAGGTACATTCAGAGGTGCATACGCTTTGCAGAATAGAAGTGGTGCTGAATAAGACGGATTTTATGTCTCCGCAGAAGCATTTGACCAGACATCTTAAAGTCTTTTGCAAGCATGCTGGGTCAGATGACAGTCTGGTCTGGCTTAGGGGTGAAGTATTGTTGGTACCTGAGTGACCTTATAAACAATGAATGCCCTCCTTTGTTACCAGTGCACTGGCTTAAATGCACACATAAAAACAGACACAAGGTTTTACTTTTGTATTACATCATCCTGCTTCATGCCACAACTGTAAAGCTCACAGATTGATTACTTTAGTTTATTAGGCAATTGAAGCTGCCATTTAAGAGTAGTTCAGTCCTGCATCTAATGTGCAGCATCCAGTTTTACAGGGCAGGGAAATGGACTTCACTCTGTTATGCGCATGGTCACTGTCTTAATAGCGCCATTTAATTTCAGATGTGTGTGTGTGTGTGTGTGTGTGTGTGTGTGTGTGTGTGTGTGTGTGTGTGTGTGTGTGTGTGTGTGTGTGTGTGTGTGTGTGTGTGTGAATTTGAGGAAGAAGGCAGGAGGAAGAGAGACCCTGGCAGCCACAGATACTTCCTTGCAACAGTCAGAGCTCAGCCAGCATTTGCAAAATGTAATACCCTTACGCTCGATAAAATGAGCAATTGATCTCATTTACAATGTGTCCCCCACCAGTGTGAGTCAATATGAGTGGGTTTTTTTTTTCAATCCGTGGCTCTTGTAGGGTGAATATCTCACAGGAAGACTTTCTGCAGGCTTTTAATATTCTTGCCTGCCTTTCACTGAAATCTAAGACCGATGAGATGAGTCAGATTTCACTTTCTTTGATAACCCGTAGTTTAAACTGCAGCTTTTCACTAAATGAGAAAGTGTTTTTGATTTGTTTGGGGTTTTTTTTCCCACCATAAGTGCCTTAGCTGCATAGACCGCACTCAGAAACAGTCATGTTTGCTTTGCTTTGTGCAAGGCTGTAAAACTAAAAGCTCTACAGAGATTCATGGAAATTAGATTTACAGTTGGGTCGATTGTCATCTGGAAGCTGGCCAGATTTTGAGGTGAGTGAGAGAAGAAGGCTGCTGATAGGACATGATGGATGGAGAGCAAAGAAGTGCTTATGCACGAGGAAAAAAAAAGTAAGTGAAATACTCACTCATGCAGTTAGAGTTAATTTAGCATTTCATCATATAGCTGAACACGGGCTCAATTAACTAAATAATAAATGTACGGTTTCACTGTCTTAAGTGGTGTCTTGCTTTGTTGCCTTGAAGAGCTTTCTACATGTCAGACACAGAGCTTAACAATACAAAGCTAAAGGCACTGCATACTCTCTAAGTAACTTACATGCGGGTGTAATCAGTTAGTGTGACGACATGGGAAAAGGAGAAAAGTTTAGGATTAGGTGTGCAAGTTGAATGAGTTCATTTAGTTTTTGGGAAATCAGCCAAAACGTTCATTTGCTTCTGAATACACAATGAAAAATGGATTTATTTGATCTGAGGTTTGGGTTAAATCACGGGAATTAAGAAATTGCAGTCTTTCCAAAGTTGTAAAAAGCATGTATTATACAACTCTGCATCTAGCTTTAGCATTAAAAAAATATGAGAAGTAGCGAATGTGAATTGAAGGGTCTTTTATTTGTTTTTCACCCTTGGTAATCCTTTGCATTCTGCAACCCGGGTTGAAAGGTAAAATAATGTCATATTTTCTCATTCAATTCAATTCAGCTTCAATTTTATTGATATAGCGCCAAATCACAACAACAGTTGCCTCAAGGCGCTTTATATTGTAAGGTAAAGACCCTAGAATAATACAAAGAAAACAGAGGAAACCCCAACAATCATATGACCCCCTATGAGCAAGCGCTTTGGTGACAGTGGGAAGAAAAACCTTCTTTTAACAGGAAGAAACCCCCAGCAGAACCAGTTTTATTCTCAGTTTTATTTATGTGATTTATAGGAATGATTTCAATTGCTCAGTTAAGCGCTTAGGTCAACATTCATTGTTTGAAGAAGCCCTATATAAATAACTTACTGATTAGCTGGTTTCCCTTCTCATTCCCACATTGTAGTGTTAGTGACACCTTACAGCAGAAACTGAATAATGTTAAATATTATTACATGATTTCATCTGTTATTCCACAGTGACACATAACTGAGAGTTAAGATCCAAACAACTTTTATGTCTCTGACTATCTCCCCCTCCCTGGTTACCTTGCTCCTTCTCTCCCCTCGGTGTATCTCCCCCGAGACTGATTCAGACTAGAAATGCACTGTGAATAATTCATCACAAAAATCAGCACTGAAACCTAGAACCAGTACAGCACAACTGATTTAATGAGAACTTTTCTCTTTTTTTTCCTACAGTTTAGATAGCTATAAATCTGGTGTGCCTAGATGACTGACAAGCACTGGGTTTCTCTGGGATATAAAATTCTTTCCAAAAATGCAATTGTGAACGAAACGAAAACCAGGATCACGTACATTCTCTTTTTAAAAAAAATAATTTGTTGCATGTTATCCCTCCACTCCACTCACAGCTGTTGAGTAAGACACATTATAAGAGCCTGTATTTGCTATCATTTTTGCACTGAATGTCTCCTCTGCTGTGATTAGTTGTTGTGCTATTTTGCCAGCTGTATGATGCGAGTAGACAGCAGGATTAATCGTGATAAATAGCTTGGGCAGACAGAGGAAATGACCTTTAGATTTGGCCTACGCACATGTCAAAAAGGAGTTCTTTTTTGGAAAAAATAGACATAGTGACTCCATATTTCCAACCTGCGATCTCACAACAAGTATTATCTCACTGTGGTCTGTTGACTCTGGGATAAAGGGCTGTATTTTTTGAAAAACCTATGTCAGTGTGTGAGAGCAGAAAGGCTGACCCTGACACGTCATGACAGTATGCCATTTGTGGTATTTGGAGCAGATCACAGTCACAGGACACCCTGCCACACCACATTGCTTTCCAGCGAAAATGCATGTTTGGCTTCACAAAGCATGTCCTAAAATGTGTTTTAATTCCTCGTTGTGAAGGTGTAACACAGTGCAGTGGATCTTTGAGTTGAAAGGAAAAAACACATTTTGTTTTTTGTTTTGTTTGTTTTTTTTTAGCATTTGCTGGATACTGCCGAGATGTCTCTGAAGTGTTCACATGAATCTATGATAAAGCATAAAAGTTAAACTGATAAGTAGAATGCCAGATGATGAATTTGGCCAGTAACCCATTTAATACATCTTCTAAAAAGCAGAGATTTATTAAGAGAATTAAACATGGCTTGTCCAGTGGTTATCACGGGATTAAAAAAAAAATCTAAATAATTACTGCAACCAGAGTACCAGATCATTACCAACCCCATCGACCACACCTTCTGTTCAGAGTGTACTTCCCCTCATACATCAAGTTAACCCATGCCAGTTGATTGCTGTGAATCTCTTAAATACATTGTAATTCAGCTGTAGCCTCATCCATGGTAAATTAGAGGGTGCAGCTTTTCTTTCCTTTCTTTTTGTCTTTATCCCTCGAGCAGAGGGAAGACAGCTCGCACCACTTCTGCAGTTTGGTTAATCTCAGACAAACTATGCTCTCTGCAGCTGCAGGGAGTGTTATGATAAAAACGGAAGATTTTGGTGTTCAGGAAGAGACTGCTGATTTTTTTTTTCCTTCTCAAAGAAAAAGAGGCATTGGCATTGGCATTCATGCTTTGACCTTGTCGCCACTGAATTTTAAAATGTGGTTCTCAGGTGTAATGAGCCATCATTTTTTATAGAGACAGACTCCGTATTCACCAATAAGATAACTTTTTTTCCAGAACCTTCTGGTCCAGTGGCTATGTATGGTTCTCTCTTTGCAGTACATAGTCCACTGACATGGAGTGAATACACAAACACACTCACAACTGAGCTAATCTAATGTTGCATCACGCTCACCCACACAAGAATCGATAGGTTACACAACTCAGAGTAAAAGTAACTTTCTTAAACGCTTTTGATCAACTGCTGAATCATAGAAATGAATTACCATATTTACTCACCTCTCTTCCTAAGTCCCTGGTTTATTGAGTATAAAATATAAGAAAATAATAAAGCACATTTTGTTCTGAAGTGAACATTTATTTCAATTCAGTTCATATATTCAAGCTGGATCTTACCTTAAAGACCTCATAGTATCACCCTATCACCCTAAAAGAGCATTTTACTCTCAGACTTCTGGCTCCCAGTTTGGATCCAGGAGACAGATAGCCTCTCTAATTTTAAGATTAGGCTTAAAGCTAATACCAGCTCACAACAACAGTCATCCCAAGGTAAGGTAAAAATCATGCAATATTAGAGAGTGAACTCCAAAGATCCCCCAACAATTGTGGGGAGGAAAAGCTCCCTGTCAACAGGTAGACCCTCTGGCAGAACAAGGCTTAGAGAGGGACTGCCGTCTGGACAGAGGACCATAGGCGCACGATGAGCCACGAGCAGGACATCACAGAAACTGCTGAAGAAAGTAGATAAGAGTTAACAAGATGCAGCAGTGGCCTATGAGTGTATGGGAAGTAAAAGCGAGGAGCGAAGAAGAAGTGCTCAGTGCATCCACTAGCACCCTGGGTTTAGAGCAGCATAACTAAAGGAACTTGATGAAACTCTTAGATTTGTCAAAAAGGAAAGTGAAAGATTAATTTTAAGAGTAGAGAGGGTGTCTTTCTTCAGAACCAAAACTGAGAGTAGGTTTCACAAGAGAAGGTCCTGATAGCTGAAGGCTCTACCTGCCAAAAGATGGGCAAACTGAGGTAAACTGCTATCATATAACACTGGTTCTTCTTGTTTTTGCTCAGCCCATTTCTGCAGCTGTCCATCAAGCTTCAAGAGAATGTGATATGGGCAGAATATGAACAAAGGATCACTCTATTACTCTACACTGATAGGTTTTTTTACAGATAAGAAAATCAATCATTTGACTGTTTTGATTTATAAAGTCAACAAATACTGGAATAGAGGGCAACAAGTGCGGCGCAGGCTCATAGAAGCAATATAAAATGCCCAGAGCTCAATGCTCATATGACACTAGTGAAGGAGAAAATGTGCAGACTGAAAGTGATCGCTTGAAACTATTCGCACAAACGGCATATGCTGACTTCGTGTTTGTCATGTTTTAATGGTACTGTTACCGGATTGCCAGTATCTCCTTGCTGTACTAATGGCTCTGTTTTCAAAGGTCACTCTTCTGTAATGGCTGTTGTTGTTCTAATTAGGTCAGAATGATAACCAGATCCTCACCATCCGTGCTCAGGAAACACAAAATTACTGCTAGTCTCATCAAAATGATGCCTTGTTGGCTCTACTGGAAGAACAAAACACAGCACAGAGCAAGCCTTTCTGCTTGTTTCCCGGCGTTCTTCTTTCTGTCATTATCTGCAAGCCATAAACATTATCTCTGTGCCAATTACTCTCTTCTCTCCCCCAGACCACCCATCCAGATGCTTGGCCCAGAAGCCCAGCTCCTCTGAACATGAACCACTATGCCAATAAGAAGAGTGCAGCTGAGAGTATGCTGGATGTGGCCCTGCTGATGGCCAATGCCTCCCAGCTAAAAGCTGTCCTGGAGCAGGGGCCAAGCTTCCACTTTTACACCCCCACCATCACCCTAATCAGCATCTCTCTGTGTCTACAGATCACAGTCGGGGTCCTGCTTATCTTCATAGGTGAGAAAGTAAACATAGCCTGAGCCCTTCTGGTGTATCAGAGGTGTTTTTGCTGTCTGGCATCTCACATCCTTTACTTGCCCACTTCATCCTTCCTATTCTAGCAAGATTACAGCGATCTATATGCCACATTTTGCCCTACAATGCACCCCCTCCCCCATAAATGTCAAGTCTACTGACTCCTGACAAACAACCTATTAGGAGCTGGATTCAGTCTCTATAGCAACCAGGACTGAGAGGTCAAAGGGTTCACTAGGTTTTACTGCTGATATCAGCACTGCTGGGAGTTGGGAGAGGTGCTGTGTATGTGTGTAAATGTGTCAATATGTGTCAGTATGTATGTATCTCCATGTGTTGGAACAAAGAGAAAAGCCCAAAAAGAGACAGATGCAGCAACAATTTTTTAGGAGGTCTGCTGATATCTCGGGTTGAAAAATTTGTGCGTGTAAATAAAAATAATATAAGTTGGGGATAAATAAACGAATTTAGTTTTTTTTTCCTGACACACTGAACAACAGGTTAATGAACTTTAAGCCAGTCACAATGACTCAGCTGTTGATGGATGAGTAAATAAAGTGAGTTTTGTTTGGTTAGTGTGAAACTAACAACCCCACATGTCTTATCTACCTCCTCTGTGAAACTGCTGAAAAAAAATCTTAAAATAATCAATTATCAATCAGATATTTCAAAGCACGCCCAAATGAATATTTCCTCCCTTGTTGCTCAGATTTCTGCAAAAAAAATATTATATCATCATCAACATTGTTACAGTATGAGTATACAGTACAATCAGATATTATTAACTCTGACATTTGCACATTGAGGTATTCACATTAAAAACGTCACATGTCCATAAGACACATCCAGCACGTGAGAGTCATCACTCATTCATTGCCCCTTTGACCTCCTTCACCAGACTTAAACAGCATCCCTTGCCTTTACCAAAATATCACACACATTTCTTTCTCATTACTCTTTTCTTCATTTTTGTTTACTCTTCTGAACTTCTTTGGCCTCTCGTCCTCACATCCCTCCCTCCCCGTTGGATCCAGCTCTCTCTAATGAAGCCAGTGGTGCGTGATGTGAACGGCCTACATACTGGCCACCCCAACCAGACTCTAGCCCCCACCAAGACAGATCAGATACACACACACACACATCACAGGAAGCGTTCTTACGCTGTTTAACCTCTGGTAATTTCCATCAAATACACACACCCATGCACATATACATGGCTACTGCACACCCATTTGTATGAATATGCATTCATGTGACCATTATTCACAGGCGACTCCCTGTACTGCTGATGACACCATAGTAATGTCTTTGTCACAACACTAATTAGCTGTTTTCATAACATTTAACACATGCCATGATGCTATTAAAACACAAAAGAAATGACACAGTTGCATATAGGAAATACAAGCTTCCCTTGATCAGTTTTCTTCCCCTGTATTGTTCTTTCTCTGTGATTTGAACCTGACACTTGTTTTCTTTCCCTGTGTGACATTTATGCCTGCGATGTATAGTAAATGTATCACATCATATACATGTTTACATTGGGGGACGCTATTGTTACAAATCCAATTCCAAAAAAGTTGGGAAGCTATTTTAAATGCAAATAAAAACAGAATGCAATGATTTGCATATCTCACAAACTCATATTTTATTCACTATGAAGAATAGAAAACGTATTAAATGTTTCAACTGAGAAACTATACTATTTTAACAAATGTATTGGATGCCGTTAGTAGCAACAGGTCTAAACAAAAGTTGAGACAGGGCCATGTTTACAACTGTGTAGCAGCGTCTCTTCTTTTAACAACAGTCCATATATGTCTTGAAACTTAGGAGACCAGTTGTTGGACTTTTCGGAGAGGAATTCTGTTCCATTCTTGTCTTATTCTGAAATATAGGATTGTAGCTGCTAAATAATTCTGGGTCTTTTTTGCCACATTTTTGGTTTCCATGACAATTTCATGTCTGTTTTTTTATGGCAGTGTCGCCTGAGATTCCAAAGATCACGAGCATCCAGTATTGATTTTCATCATTGTCCCATGTGCACGGAGATGTTTCCAAATGATTGGAATCTTATGACGATGTTATGAATTGTAACTGATAAGATGTTCAAAGTCTTCACGATTTACAAAGAGGAACACTATTCTGAAATTGTTCCACAATTTGTAGACGCAGTTTTTTTGCAGACTGATGAGCCTCTGCCTACTGCACCATTACTTTTGACAAACTCTGCCTCTTTAAGATGATCTTTTTGTACTCAGTCATGTTACTGACCTGTTGCCAATTCAGCTAATTAGTTGCAAAATGTTCCTTAAGCTGTTTCATTTAAGTACCATTTACTTTTAAAGCGTTTTGCATTTCCCTGTCCCAACTTTTTTGAGTGATCAAATTCAAAATGAGCTAAAATTTTTAATAACATAGTAAATTGATTGCAGTAGATCTAACTTTTTTTTTTTAATCTGAGTTTCCTCTAAGTGAAAAATGAAAAACTGAATATTGCATTGTTTCCTTACATGCTTGCGTCATAAAATAAAAGACACAAATAGATGTATGAGCATTCTGAACCCAGAATTAAGTAAATATAGATTTGTGGTTGACAGTAAATCTTTGCACCATAATGAGTTGGCTTTAGTCCCAGAATAGAGTAGATTGTTGTGCAATTAGACATTATCTGAGTTGTGCGTTGTTCTGCTTTTGTTCACAGTTCGATGGAACCTGAATGATGAGCAAAAACACCAGAGGCTGAACTTCATGGAAAACTTGGCTACAGGTCTGGTGTTCATCATCGTGGTGGTCAACGTCTTCATCACAGCTTTTGGAGTCCATCGAACAAATTACAGCAACTGACCATGCACACACACACAGGCACATCTATGTATGTGTGTATGCATTATTTTCACAGTCTTTCACTGCTCCCCTCTCTCTTTTCAAACAGGTATTTTCTCTCCTGCCTTACTCTGCAGTTTGCTCCTAAAAACTTTCATGTCGTCAGCATGTTTTTGCTCTACTCCTCTTCTGACCGGACCTTCACAATCACCTACATGACCTACAAACACAGTGACCTCTCCAGGCTTGCAGAGAAATTTCCACCAGAAAACAACTCGAACAAAATACACAGCTGTTCATTTACCAGAAAATCATTGTCCCGCATGGCTGCAGGCACCGAGAGAAAATAGCGAACAAGAGAGAAACAGCCGTAGCGACAAAGAGGTCTGGTACGTAAACAACACAACATTTGTTCTGAATGGACAAACAGGAAAGTGGAGACAGCAGCAGTCAGGACCATGTGACCTCATGCTGTCTGTCTCCTATGCTGTCCGACAGTGACCCGACGCACTAGCCAGACATGGATGCACAGTCTCACACACACACCTGAACACTCTTTAATTTTTAATTGCACCAATGACGTTTGATCATGTTTAACGGGTGTGCTGAGCACATGTATGCAGCACAGGGCAGGCCTCATCCGCCTCAAAACCACTACCCACCTCCACAGCTTTAACTTTACTATCAACTCTACCCCACAGGTGTCATGCCTAACATTCAGTTATAACAGTGTTTGGTTGTGCTATGAATCCCTCTGTGACGAGCAAAGCCGGACTTTGTTTGTGGTTCTTTGGACCAGAAGTAGCTGGTGAGTCAGAGTCAACAGAGCACAGACCCCGGCAGAACTACTTGTTAAAACAGAAGCCTTAATTAGGCAGCAATGCCACTGAAACCCCAATTAGAGCACAAGCAAATGCTCATTTTATACACTTGAGTGGTTTGACATAAATATCCAGTAAAGAAAATTTGAGGCTGTTTCACATAATTATCAGCTAAAAACCGTAATCGCATTCATGCAGCTATCTATAATTTCTCCAAGGTGGTTGTGAGGAAGCACCTTTCAGATGGCAAAACGTCGCAATCTCATCCTTTTCCTCCCCTACAACTATCATTGGTAACCGTGGAAACAGCCACACTGAAAGCCAGATTTGATGATACACACAGCTTCACTTGGAGGAGATCTGTAGATTGATATATATACATAATGTATATCCATGGCTCCTACCGCTCTGTCTTGAAGTTTAACAAAGTGACTCTGTGGGGGCTGCGCATCAGAGGATGCTGATGATCAACGAGGACTTTTAGTTCCTTTGAAGCGAGTGTATTAATAGCTCTCTCGTGGGAATGTGGATGCCAGAGTGTCAACTGAACAATCACTCTGGTGACATTTCCAGCCCCCTTTAGCACCTCCCAATTCCTCCTCCCTCTCTCTTTGACTCCCCTCTCATCTGTTGCTCTCACTTCGCAGGGAAGACAGTAGCAGAAAAATGCTGCCGAGTGCAGATAATCTCCTGAGATCAGACACCTCTGCTCTTCTGCTGTGATGTAGACCTTACCTCTGATGTGACTACTTTCCTGCACATTGTTTATTACAAGAAACAGAGAGCATTCAAATGCACCCATCAGGGTATTTCAAAGGCATTCTAGCTAGCAGCATTTAATAGAGCATTTAATCAAGTTAGCTTAACTCATTCAACCAAATTGATTGCCATTATTCATTAATGAGGTCTGATCCCTGCTTCCCATTGTCATTGTTATAGCACGCTTGAATATTTTTCTGTTTTTTTGTGTGTGTGTATGAGTGAGGAAGTAGCGCCCTCTAGTGTATGTGTTGCTGCTGTTGAATCAATTAGATGAATAATTTAACATAATCTCCATTTCATGATGACAGTGCAGTGAACAGTGCCAGAAACTAACCCGGAAAAGCTAATCAATGCACTCCTAATTACCTTTAATTCCCCTTTGTTGCTACACTACGGCAACATATACAGCATTTAATTAATGATGTTCCCATTTCTACAAAGATCTTTGTCAAATATTTGTTACACAAGACTAAAAATAAGATGCAAACACAGGTGATCCAAATTTGCTGTGCTTTATTTGAAAATAAGTAACACTATTAGAGTGCCCTTTATTTTGCAAATTTCATAAAAGGCACTGGAAGTGGGCTAAGGTGTGAGCATACATGTATTTGTTGTGTATTTAAAAAAAAAGAAAATCTTTGTTGTGAAATGCGTTAACAAACGGAGCAATGAAAAAATCAAGTTGTTAAATTAAGTGCAAACCAAGAGCCTTCCACACAGATGCTCCTACTTGAAGCTCTCCTCAAAATACACTTCATTGCCCACTCTTGGGTTTGTTGCACCCAAACAACCGACTCAGTCTTTAGTAAGTGAAAACAGCTTTGTGGGAGTGCAGCTGCACAGTTACACTTGGTTATTATTACGCTTTAAGCATTTTAGTTAAAAAAAAAAAGAAATTCATAGCTATCTACAAACATGAAATCCAGGCAAGAATCATACATACAAGTACTCTGGAAGAACGTTGCATAGTTCTGCCATTTCAGATGTACGCTGTGAGAATTTGTGACAGAATGTGTCAGGTCAAGTTACGTTCCTCCAATTAGTACTTTCGTACATAAATTAGTATGTGAGGTTTAGGAAAATGATGAGTTTGGCACAGAAAAAAAGACATTTTTCATGGCTTCTTCTTCTCATTGCCTCGATGTTTTCATTTTTTTTACTTTACAACTTCTCCATATGAAATGAAAACATCTCTAGCATCTTTACTCAGTCTTACAGCCGAGCAGTGAAGAAACACTCCAGTGCATCTCAAGGTTTCACCCTCTGTGTCTATAAAGAAGAGCAAAAAAACTGAGTTTTGTGTGTATGGAAGGTATGTTTTGAAATGTTGAACATGATCAAAGTAAGTAAAGTAAGTCTCAAGTCTGTGTCCCTCTCACTTTTTGTGCCACGACTCACCTCCGTAATAGTAGAGTATTGCAATTCCAACTACAAAACCGAAGCAGCTCAGGAAGAACATTGGTCCTGCAAGAGGAGAGAATAAAGTCATTAACTATACAATTATCTGATCAGTCTGCAGTGGCTCATACCTGCTTAATAAATTAGATGATCCAAAAAAAACTAAATACCACAAGCAAACTGAAATAATAGCCGATATTCTGAATGGCAAAGTCAAGAGTCCTAAATCTGCTCTGTGTACATAAAGTTGTCTTGCTCACAAGCTAAACAAGCTCCTTGGTATGACTTATGATCAGGAGTCAGTGTTTCACGGCATCTCTGATGACCCATTTCCCTGCTGACATACCTTTGACCCAGTGGATGCAGCTCTGACTGTTCAAAGGAATGCAGGCCAGAGGAAGCTGCTTTATACATGAGCTTAACTGCCCTCACAAAGCTCAAGCTCTCAGTGTGATGGAATGATGAATGGTGGAAGTAAAGAGCAGTGATGGGGCCGGCATTCTGATGCTAGAGGTTAAAAGGTTCAACAGACAACTGCGTTTGCTAAAGTCCACAGCTTAGTTGAGCTTAAGGGGCTTATCTTGGGATCAGCGAGGGGGTACAGAGGGACCCTGACACATACTCACACAAACTGTAAAACTATAATAATTTTTAAAATGCCATGCAGGCAAGATAAGGAAGAAAATGACACATATAGGGCTTTTATGAGTCATTACTTACATATTATCATTAAATATATTTCACAAGTGATTACCAGTATCCGATTTGTTTTCAAATTGCCCCTTAGTTAGTGCCATTGTTGGATTGAAAGTCAGTTTTTAGTGTTTAGTCATATTTTTAAGCTGATAAATCAACAGAATAACTCAAACATTAACAGCAGTGCATTTGTGAGCTTTTCTGCCATCAAGTCAGTGACACCCTATGGATTACACTGTTCATTTGTTTGTTAGTTCATGTTTGTGATTGTATTTTGTGAACGTCATGCAACTAAATCTGCATGATTCCTCCTGAGAGGGATTGCAAGTAAGAGTGTGCATGTTTTTGAAATAAATAAGTCCAATTTCCTGGAAAGCATGTCATGAATTGTCTAAACTATAGCAGAATTAGTTAAATAATTACAGAATAATTACAGAATAACTAAGAAACAGCAACTTTTATCGTATAACATCATTGTACAAAATCAACGAATGTTTTTTTAGTTTGTGAAATCTCAATATTCTTAAATTTTAAAGATTTGAATGATTTACATAGAAACAACCCCTTTTTCTGTTGTTAATGATGGTGATTATATGTACCTCTGTCGCTAAGCACATATCGCTCTTGCCGAACTGTCTTGTCGTTAGTGCATTTTGAATCTGCCACCTCTAAAAACAGAAAGTAAAAGAGGTTAAAATGCAGCATTCCACTTTAACAATAACAACCTGTGAAGTGTTAAATGGCTACTTGGACTGCAGTCTAGGCAGCACATTAGCTTCTCTTTGCATCTTAAACAGGATAAGCTGATGTAAAGCTAGACACAGCAGGGGAGCCACCTTTATAGGACACTTTGGAAGCTGCTCCTGTAATTTGTCTAACCTCATCACACCAAACATACAAGATGCACTTTTTTTTAACATGGTAGAAAAAGCAACCAGTGCTGAAAAAAAAAAAAAAAAAAAAAGGCTTAGCAGACACAAAACTTATGCTTTAAGGATAAAACCAGAACATTTAGGTCCCACAAAGACATTGGTTCAATAGTTGTGTCTGCAATAAAATTAATGTGAAATGAAATTGAACTTTATGGAGAAGAAACAGCTATCCTCCAATCTGGAATCTGTAGCCAAGAAAAGCTCAATGTTTCACCTCTTTCTCTGACTCTGCTGGGCAGGCTAGAGTAGATGTCCTCTGTATGGATGTGAAGGGCTCTGTAGAATTCATGGCATGCCTCTTCGCCTTTTCTGTGCAGGTGCTTCAAGAGGTCTGCTAACCGCACCTTGGTGGGCACACTTAGGTTCCTGAACTGCAGGGAGACACAGGCTGCATTGAGTCACTGCACGCATCTGCACAGTATGCTTCTGTTTTGTTTGTGTAACACAAATAGCTGCAGTGACCCTGTGGGCTTCCTTGTCACTTAGTATCTGCGGGTAGATCCTGTTGAGCTGCAGGACAAGTCTGTCAACCAGCTCAGTGTCCATCCTCTGATCTGAGCACAGGAACTGGGAGTCACTCTGCAGCTGCTCTTGGTAACCATCGGTGTCTAGTAAAGGAAGATTGATGACAGTGAAAAGACATTGCTTAACAAGGGGTGTCAAGGCCAGCGCTGGTCAAAGCGTGGAGACCAGGTCAGAAACAGGCTATGACCCTGCACAAATGGCTCATGCGACAAAGCCCTAACAGAAGGGCTGCAGATTTTATTGTTAGTTTTAGTAATTTCTTAGTAAGCTCGTCTTGGAATCATAGAATCTTTCATACTGGGATGACGATACTGAGAATAACTACCATGCAATGTAACACTATGACAGTATCTGACACTTACCTACTAATTTAGTTAATAGTTTATGTTTTATGAACAGATGGCAGAAATATTAGTAGTATGTTTGCTCATCAGCTGCAGCCTGTAGCCTGTTTAAGTACACAACTGAGCATAAGAATATCAACAGTGGTCAGGACAAATACAATATCTATATTACTTAATGATTGGCAGTGTGGATATTTACTTTCATAGATCCCCCTTTGTCGTCTTCTTCTTAAGTGTAGCATCTTCTTTTAAGAAAACAGACAATGCTCATGCATATTTCTGGGGGGAAAAACTGGTTCAGAGTCCAAACTATTAACACTAACATCTTACCTGTTTCTGCTGTCTCTCACCATTTTATGCATCTTAAATTGTAGTTGGCTGATTTTCAGTACTAACATTATGCTATAGAAGCTATAAAGTGTAGTGAAACTGACACATTTGCAGCTATTGTATTCGCCTTTCTAAACAAGAGAATAAACCTCTTAGTTCCTTATTTTCAGAACATGGCTAGTTTAATATTTTAACAGGATTTACTTTATCCCAATGTACAGTTAATGCTATAATATCTCTAAGGACTAGACTGACAACAGAGGGAGCTGCGTGTCTTTAATAAAAGTCTGGATGCCTCTGATGACAGAAGTCTGCCGATTTAGTTACCGGTTGCATATCAGGACAAACGATGATACTGACCCATGACAAACTACTAAATAACTATGTGTAACAACAACTACTTTATACTATGACTTTACAGCAACAAGTGGCGCACCCAGAGAGAGAGCCTGGTAGGATATCCTGGAAGTCTTAGCTCTGGCGCAAGGATACGCGCAAAGCACTCACAACAAGGCGAAACATCTTACCCTCGCTTCACAAACCTGACATACTGACAAATTTACACCGTGTGTGAACTTGACAATCGGACCGACAGCCTTCCCGGTAAAACTTCCTGGTCTCCCCGGTGAGTCGGTGCTCCGCTGCCCCGTTACATCAGCACGCTTGGCCGTGGCGTCACCACATGACCGACCTCAAGGCTACATGATGATGTTAATGAGCCGGGCAGACAGTGACGGACTACAGCTTTATGTAGCAGACACTGAAGCACAGAAGTGCAACAAATAATCATACATCAGGTTATTCTAACCTAAAGGCTTGAATAATAATAATAATAATAATAATAATAATAATAATAATAATAATAATAAACGTGTTGTTAAATAAACTCTTCCCACTCCAATGCATCACTCATTGTTATTATTATACGTCTGTCATTTATTTACATTTCTCAAAATTATTATTTACACACACGCCAGTTTTTTACAACATCTCTTCTCGTGTCAAGAGTGAACTTTTCCCAGATTCCCACACTCTCCTCAGCTGACAGCAAAGTTAATTATATCGCAATAGATCCCTTAAGTGTTAGCCTCAAGCAGCAGAACTTCCTTTTAAGCTCAAATCTCTTGACATCCGAAGAACAGCTCTCTCCAAGACTGGCGTCCTGAAAATGCACTGGCTCCTCTTTACAGACAGGGGGCAGTGTGCC
This sequence comes from Copadichromis virginalis, assembly GCF_057382275.1. NCBI lineage: Eukaryota > Metazoa > Chordata > Actinopteri > Cichliformes > Cichlidae > Copadichromis > Copadichromis virginalis. The sequence continues at coordinate 21,405,470 of NC_140637.1, read as the reverse complement.
ATTCCAGTTTGCATAAAAAGGCACATTAGTCTGTCAGATCAATGTCTCTTTAGAGCCATCTCGCCACTGCTGATACACCAAAACATACTGATATAGTTCTTACATCCCGCAGTCCTCGTCTATACAGCTGACACTGTTGAACAGATTTAGATATTAAACAAAGTCTTGATTGATGATTTTTGTGTGCTGTCCTCACACTGATATAATCCTTATGGAAAGTTCTTTGGGGTATATATTCCTGTTTGAGTTTATATTCCTCCCAGGGGCCTCATCTGCGGTTAATAGGTTTGCTCCTGATAAACTGCTCTGTTGTCCTTCATACTGCCACACCAAACCAGATCCCCCTGCTGAGATCTGGACCAGGCCCGGGCTTGTACTTTGACAGGAGGACAGGGGAGGGCCGGGATACTGAGGTGGGTCAGGTTCTGGCATTTGGAGTAAGAGAGGCTGGTTATAGTCGTGCCCAGGAAGAGCAGCAGGGGGAGGTGTGGGGCCATAGTTTGTGCAGGCAGGACAATAGGCGTAATGCTGGTGACATCTGTGTAAGAAGACAGGAAGTTGCGGGTTTTTTTGTTGTTGTTTTTGTTTTTGTTGTCACTGTGGAGCATTCAAATGAAATTCAGCACATCTCACCTGCAAGATCGTATGCTGTCACACAGGGTAGGGCCAGCAGTGTCCCATGGAGAAAGCGGATTCTCCTGGGTGTTGTTGTTGTTGTTGTTGCGGCCCTTATGACTATATCGAGACATGTTGTTCTCCTGGTTTGGGGTTGGCTCCTCCCATTGCCACGGATCTGAGTCACTGGCATAAAAAAAACCATACATGTCAGTATTTCACCAGACCTAATATTGTATTTTGGCACCTGTGGTTGTAAATAAGTAGATACATCTATTAATACATTGTATTCAAGCAGTCCTTTTGTTGCCATGCCTTTGTCATGTTTTAGACTGTTAGAATTTCTCTGTGCTTCATATAAATGCCACTTGTTACTCCAAAGAAGCAAAATAAAGACACATACACACATCTGTGTAGCAGATCAGGCCTTATTTTGTGTTCCTGTCCCATTAATGTCTTATAACCCTTAGGTTAGCAATCATTTAAGCTAAGAACCCATCTAATTTATTATGTATGCATATGTATGCATATGCATATAAAGAATCCAGTATTTTGCAGTGTATTGTGATGTATGCTTTCCTTATAATTACATTTTACCAGTAACGATACCTCAGTAGATTTACTTTTACTTTTAAAAAACTTAATTTCAACTTTTCCAGCAATCCTTAACTCACTTCTCCTCCTTTTTCCTTTCTTCCTCCTTGATGCAGTCAAGCAAACAGCAGGTGATGAAGGCCACAGACATGAAGAGGATTATGCCTGAACTCACAAAGGATGCCACCACAGCCACGCGGTAACCAAAATCATTGGGCGACAGAGCTGAAGAGTGACAGAAGAAGAACCAGTTGACTGATGTATTGACTGATTTTTGCCTCATGCACTGAGTGTTTTATTTTTATTTTTTACAATTCCATTCATCATACTTCAAAACCTGTGCATAACAACAACCAGAAGTCTCAAATGCCACCTCACACAAGGTTTGCAGATATTGTCTACCTCACAGACTGCTGTAATATGTCACAAGTGTTTCATTGTCATTATCCAACAGAGACTTGCAGAAATAAAAAGTCATTTTGCAACAAAGTGTTCTTGCCAGCTCATCACTGAAAGGACAATAAAATATAAATTTATTATTATTTTATTTCTTTCAGTGTCACTCAGAAAATTTCATCTCTCCCATGGTGATTGATTCTAAAAAATAGAATTAAAATTCTGCCCTCAGTTTTTCCACTTCCTCGCTGGCTGTACACCTACCTGAAATGATTCCTCGCTGCCAGTTAGTAGCATTAATATTATTGCTTAATGAGATGTATCGACAAACTGCACATCATTTTCCCTCCATTGTGTTCCCACACAAATTAAGGTCATAATTAGTGCAAGCCAAACACAACATAAGCATCTGCGTGTAACTTGGTCCCTAACAAGAATGCCTACACATAATGTTTAATATATATTCCATCACTTTGGAATAATGAGCTGACAGACATTTCAGTGGGAGTTTTGCAGCCTCTGCAGTTTTTCTAGGAAAAGCATTTGAGACATTTAATCTGCATACACACACATTTTGGTAATGCATAATGAATATGCAATTAGGTCCATGAAGTGACATGTACCTGGCTACAAATGGGTTACTAATATGTGCCATTTTTTGTATATTAACTGCCATCTCAAGGTTTTGGTTTCTACTTACCTTGACAATAGGAGTCTCCTGTCCAGTAGGTGCTGTTGGGGCCCATGACACACATCATATCACTGCCTACAAGTTTGTGCTTCCCCGGGCACTGTAGTGATATGACGGTACCCACATTAGTGCCATTTCCCTGGATGATCTGGTGGTTGCCCAATGTTGGCTGAGGCATGGGTGTGCACTGAGCTTTGGAATTACCTAAAGCAGAAAGCTGGAGGTCAGCTGGTGTGGAAAATTTGCAGCAATGTCTACAGTTGTTGCTGCTAATGATGTTTGAGATACTGTGAATATGCATTAATCACACAAAGTTCATCCAAAATTTAGGTACATGTATAATTCATGCATCTTCAAAAGAAAATTTGTATTCATAGGAACGATAAGACAACTTGGAATTCATAGATTGCACAACAATAATTCAAGGTGAACTGTATGAACAAACAAAAAGGGGGTGGGGGGGCACTGCGGATAAGAGTCAGTGTGGAATGGGGCAGTCATTCCATAGCTATCAGCACTGAACCCCTAAAGGGCTGCGCAACACTGCATGACAAAACACAGCCCCCCGTAACAGCCGAGTGCCGTGCTGAGATGAATTCTAACGGTATCAAAGAAGGAAATGTGATAAATCATTAAACAAAAGGCCTGCAAGACTGGTGGAAAAACACAGGCCATCTGGAGCAACATTAAGAGAAAAAAAAACAAGGTTATCATACTGAATAGCATGGAGCTCAGCATATTACAGGACGGACGGTCTTTCACTGTGACAGCTCAGTACACCAGCAGTTCCTGCATGTCTACAAGTCTCAGTCTACAAGAGCATGACTTCACTGTAAAACAAGTAGTTGGAATGCACATAAACACAATGACATGAAGGCGGTGGTTTCCAGCACAACTTGGAAGTATGATGTATTTGGTTTAGGGAAAATCAAAACCAGATTTTTGATTTTTTTTTTTCTTTACTCTGAGATATCTGCTTTTGGTTTTCACTTAAATAAAACAGACAGGTTACAGGGACTGATTTAGTGGAGGTTACTTTTTCGGGATTTCCATACACCTGTTACCATACATCCTGGGGTCATTTTTGACCCCAGGACAACACAAGGGTTGTTGGAGGAAAATATCCAAGGAGGAGTTGTGCACTTTGAAGAAAGACATGTGGCAGACCATAAAGTGAACCAAACTATATCAAAAGTCGCTGGTAGACAAATAAAAGAAGAAGAGATAATAGTAAACCATAAACAAGATAAAATTGTAACACGGAGACCATTAGTAACTCAGATCCCACCACAAAGACACACTTCGGTGCACAGAAGAATAATTTTATGTAACTTGTATGTATGATCATACATACAGTACATAGAGTGAAATGTCCGGCTGCTTGATGTCAAATCCACCCCTTTTCGTTTCCTCTTTCTGTCTTTCTTCATAACACATGACAATTATATCAACTAACCGTTAATCGGACACCAATCCACCCTTTTTTTAAGTTTCATTTTATTACTGCGATGTCTAGTTCACACAATCTATCAGGTCTTTATATTACATAGGACCCTAAGCTACTAATCCTTGCAGTGCAATTGTTGTTACAGCAAACACACACATGCATGGACGCGCACATCACCTGAACAAGAAGCACGCAAGTTAACAGAATAAAACTGGCGTCAGTGCACAAGTGACATTTCGGTCTCTCGAGGATCCTGCACGCTGGCTTCGTCTAAATTAAATAGCATCTGGTTTTTCTATGCCATCTCTCTTACCTGACTTATTTCGGTCATTTTTGTTTGCGGTATCAGTCCTGGATACATCTGATATTGATGCTGTTGCCGCGGACATGGTGGTGACACACAGCCGTCTCTCAGAAAGCTCTTCTGGTTGTGCGTAAAGACGGCGCAGCTGTTCTCCTCTGGACCCCGTACAGGGTAAACGAAACGAAGAGTCTAGCTGCTGGCGCGGCGCTTGAGTTTCTCTGTGCGATGTTACTCGCTCCTCGTCCAGTGAACAGCTTGCCACCACCCACACTGCACCGTAACATTCACTTATTCTAATGTTCTTTCTGTGCTCTGGCTGTCGCGCAAGCGGATGAGCGCTTGAGAGGACGACGAGAGATGAAGTGATCAGTCGAGACCTTGTCGACCAAAGCAAAAATGACTTTGCGGATTAAATCATGTCGGGTCAAGTTAGGTTTCAGGTCTGCAGCTAACTACAGCTGCAAAAAACAGTCTACCTCAGTAGGTACAAATCAGGATGTGGTTGAAAATGTGCAAAACACATGAACGTGTGAACGTGGTCTATTAGAAGACAATCAAAAGTTACATCCGTTTACCAACGTCCAGCACGAGCACGTCAGCCTTAGAGCTTTCCAGTCTAAAACAGATTCAATTCAATTGTCAATAGTAATAGACTGTTGCCTGCTCAGGGACAAATACAGCACATGCAGGACGACATTTTAAATATGCTGTAAAAACTAAGCATAACTAAGTTTGCAGTGCATCTCTCCAAAGTAAGGCTAAATGATCGTTACATAAACGGAGAAGAAGAGTTGTAATACCTCGATTAGAAGGAGGAAATTGAAAGTATAATTGTGGTAAAGAAGGAGATCCCACCTCTAAACTGAGCCAATTAATTAGGTTTTTCTTTGTTTACATCATATGACATCACATTCCACGTAAATTAAAAAAATATACAGTTTCTCTGAAACTAACCACACAGATTTTTCTTAACGTCATTCTACTTCAGATTTTACAAATGAAGGTTTCCCCACCGCTTTCTTTTCCTTTTTTATGCTGTCACATTTTTGTTGAGTTTGTGGTTATCAAACATTCGAGTCATTCAACATGTTTGACTTCTCTGTTCTACTCACAGTTTCCTTCAAACAGTTCACACTGTAAACAATAACCTCCGTGTCCAGGTATACACTTCTTGGCCACTTTATTAGGCACATCTGTTTAACTGCTGTTTAGTAAATACCTAAATGCGTATGCAGCAACTCAGTACATTTAGGAATAGGCACCTCATTGATGCCTTTGGTGCCACACCCATGAGCTAAGAACAGGAAACAGAAGCTAGTCTGCACAGGCTCACCAAAATTGGACAATAGAAGGACTGGAAAGATGTTGGCTGATGACTGTTGATTTCTGCTGCAACATTTGGATATTAGGGTCAGAATTTGGCATTAACCACATGAAAGCATGGATCCATCATATCCTTGTGCCAAGGTGTGGGTGTTATTTTCTTGGTACATTTTGGGTCCTTGGTTGAAAATTGAGCTAAAATTGAGCATTAGTTAAACACAACAACATACCCGAGTATTGTTGCTGACCATGTACATTCCTTTATGTCAACAGCATAAACATCTGCTGGCTGCTTCACTGTACTCACAGTTCACTGTACTCAAATGGCTTAAAGTGACCAGATCTCAATCCAATACAGCACCTTTGGGATATGGTGGAACAACACACACACACACACACACACACACACACACACACACACACACACACACACACACACACACAAAGCTGACCCACATCCTGTATTTAATTCTATAAACACCCTATAGAGGCTCAGAGTTTCACTTTGAATTGACATTTGAAAAAGCAGAACTGTTCTCTCTCGGTGTACTATCATTCAGAACTCTGATCATGCATCAGACTGTTTTGCTGTATTGGAACGTCCTTGTTTACTTGAGCACATCTCCTCAGACGCATTGAAAGTCTTTGTTCAGACAGCAGATTGCCGCATCATTCATGGATAATGCTGCAATTACTGAAAAACTTACCATGTAGAGAGGCCAAGATTCAGAAGAATCGGTCGTTATCTACCGATTTTCAGGTAAAGAATTTCTTGCCAGAAAGAATTTTTTTAAAAAGTGCAGTTCTTCTGGGGTTATTTTTGCTTTTCTTTTTTGTGCGTGCCTTTACATCCTTCATTGCTATCTGCACAATATTAGAAGCCTCCACCAAAAAAACAACGACAACTACTTTCTCTTTTAAGTTTTAAATAATTCTTTATACATGAGTGGAGTTCAGCCCCAAAATGTCACAGATGGTTACAGTGTTTGTTTGTGAGTACTGAATTTCAATAAGTAGATAGCTGACGGAAAGAGAACGTCTGAATATGTACTTCCACTTTAACAGGGACCAATTAAGCTTATTTTCAGCTTCGTGTTTTATATTCAGACTCTACGAGCAGGTTATGATTCACGTACTGACCCTGGACTGTCATCTAAGCCCTCTCCCTCCATTTAACTTCCTCAACTTCCTTCTGATTGGCAGCCTCTCACAAACAGAAGGGCCGAACAGCTGGTGGTGTGGCGGTTGGTGCTCACTGCGTGCCTGAGATGACTGAATCAAGGATATTTGCTCTCACTGACATCATACAGAGCCAAATGCAGAAAAATCAATCTGACACTCATTTTTCAGTGTTGTCTGAAGAGTGAGATTACTTAAAACTTTGTTCTTGTTTAATACAAGCATCCACCGCTGGACAAAAAAATAATCAAATGTATGGCAAAGCAGACTGGCACTTATATAGAACCTTTGTACTCAATTTGAGTACTCAAAGGACTTTCTACTACACTGCAATAAAAAATGCATTATTTATGTCTAAGAACTTTTATCTAGCTCTTGATTCACTCCAATGGATATAGCTGGGTTAACTTGAAGCTCTGTGTCTTACCCAAGGATATATAGACACAGACATGGATCAATCCGCCAACCTTCGGACTTGTAGTTGACCCGCTCTACCATCTGAGCTACCTCTAGTAACAGAAGCTTTGCAAAATGAAAACCATGGAGCGTCTATAGCTGAAACACTTATATTTTATATTCAATGGTGATTGAGGACATAGGAGGTGACAACAACACAGCAAATGAGAGCATTTTGAGAAACTGATCTGAAACATTTGCTACAGCAACAGTAAATTGTTCCTGTGTGCTCTTAGTTGGTACAATTTGGACACTCAGGGCCTTCGGCTTTTTTCTCCACACAGGCTTGTGTTTTCTGTACTCTGCAAAATCCAATAACCCAGCAGGAGACCTGCTAATGAAGCTTGGAACAGTCAATAATGCCTCCTTTTCTGCATTAAAAAGAATAAAGCTAATGATGCCAAGTGTCATCATTGCTGTCTGTGTGAAGAAGTGGAGCAAAGATATTTAAAAGAAAGAGTTGGGTGCAAAAAAGCGGTCTCACAAGAGTGATAGATAAAGATGAGGCAGGCGGGAGTGGTCAGCTCGATGTGTCTGCCCCGTCCCTGACACAGTGACTCTGCTAGGGGGTAACCACTCCATCATTGGAGGTAATTAAGTATAACAGGAGGGGCATCATCTCCCACTGCCAGCGGCCCCATCAACGCTGCTCCTCAAACCAGGCCACATATGGCTGGAGGTCTGGGCAGAGGAGACCAAAGGTGACCTCTCTGTGTGTCCTTGGTTAATTCCTACAAAATGCACCCAGTGAGGCACTAATGTGAGTTGCTTGGCTACCTGTGAATGCCCAAGATATAAGTGAGGCTTCATCTACACAGAGGATGAATGGCTTTGTTTGAGATGTCTGATATGCAAATCAAGCCCTCTAAAAGCATGAGTCATTATACAAAAACAGCAAAACAAGGTCTGTTTTGGAGAACTGCAACACAAGGCTTCTAAAGAGAAGGAAGAACTTGTTTAGAGGCCATCTAATATTAATGTCAGAGTCACGTTAAAGATGAACTTTTTTTCTACCCTGCTGTTAAAGCTATATGGCTGACTATCCTTATCAAACTAAGTAGCGACTACTTCTAAAAGGACATCTCTCTCTCGCACACACACACCAATAGTCTGTCCATAACATCATTAATGCTGCTCTCGCTGTCGTCTGTGTCTGTAATCTCTTAACAAATCACTTTTCCTGGCTGGACCGACGCCATCACTGACTGGGCAACACCATAAATCTGCACCTCTATACACTCGATGAAAGACAGAGGGGAAAATGGAAAGAAAAGGAGATGGGAAATGGGTGGCAGGTAAGAAGAATGACACTTTTGGAGGAAATTGAGTAGATCAAGCATTTCTTTCTTTCTTCAGACGTGCACAGCGTACTGCAAGGGATACACGTCCACGCTGTGTTTCTCAGACACCAAAGAAACGACAATATTTCTGTGCTAGATTTGAGAGACAAAATTCAGGGATTGTTATTATAGTAGGGGTGTTGACTCCTTTAAAACCTTTATACTTGCACTGCGCACTCTGCCATATCCAATGGTGATTGTATAAGTCCACAATATTAGACTTTGGAAACCAGCACTGAATGACAATCCAAACAGATTTGTTTTCTAGTGCACATGCAAAGTGCAGAAATGTGCAAAACACATTTCTGCACACAAAAACACATTTTTTCCTCAGTGATTCACTTATGACACATCAGTGCAATATAGCTGGTGTCATTTCTTAAACAGAATAACTTGTAGTTCCTTACTGTTGCTGCCCAGACTCTACCAGATGAGATTTAAGAGCCGGCAAGGATGACTTGAAGTTTGATGCCGACCACAGATGGAAACCAACTGGGAGGCAGTGGAGGAAAACAACAAAGAATAAAATCAAAAGGTGTAATTTCCTGTGAAATTTGAGCAACTGTGAAACAGAATGCTTATGATCATGGAATAACAACCCACACGAAAAAAAGGGGAAAAATTGTAAGAATTTACCTCTGCAAGTATTACAGATTTATAAGCTGTGAGTCATACTGTGATTTACTCAAAGTGTCCACTTTCCAGCTTCTCTCATGCAACACAGTGGATTTATTGAATTTCTGTTGTATATTTCCACAGGAGAAAAATACGAACAGGACCCACTTTCATGAGTAGACAGAATATCAGAGACATATAAGTCATACAAGAGAAGCATAAATATTTACTGTAAGTTTTCCCCAAATAGAGACGAGGCAAGCAAACTGAAAGAATTTCAGCAGACATTGAATATTTATATGTGTACTCCAGATCTATTTTTGCAGAACCACAACGTGGCCACATGGATTTTTATTGCCTTTATTGCCTTGAATGTTATGTTTTTTAATATAGTTTGTCGTACAGTCTGTGTATGTGATCTGAAAACAGTTTCATATTTAGACAAGAAGGACGTGACATTTACAGTTACACTCACATTGCTTGTTAGATTCATACATTCATTATATTTATCTTTCAATTGTAAGCTTATACATATAGGGACATAATAAACATAATTCTGTCCTTCACATGTCCTAAAAATAGGTAAATACATGATGATGAACAAGAACACATGATGTATTACACCATGTCATTACTGATTTCACAAAAAATTAGGCCAAAAGATGCAGAAACAATGTGGAAAAACACCCTTCCTCCTTCCAGAGGAGTCCACGGGGTAAGTAGCACAATTGATTGACTCTGCAAGCCTCGGTAGCACCTTAATTGTTAAAGTTGATGAAAGTACAATTAGAAAAGACTGAACAAGTATGGTTTGTTTGGAAGGGTTGCCAGAAAAAAAGCCTCTTCTCTCTATAAGAACATGGCAGTTTGGAGAAAACTAAGTACAGCATATCAGCACAAAAACCTCATAACTACTGTCCAGTGTGGTCGTGGAGTGGTAGATTTGGCCTGGTTTTGGAGCCACAGGACCTGGACACCTTGTCTAACCTGTAACATGTAAAACTTCAGAAACTAAAGAGGATAAACTTTAATTTTACCATAACTGCACATCTTCCTATAGCTCTAGAGTTACTGAACCTGAAAATCCAAACCCTCCCAAATCCCTTTCATCAAAGAAGGGGAGACCTAAATGAGACCTAAGTAGAGAAGAAGAAAGCATGAACTACATTTTATTTGTTTTGTCACTTTCCCTGCAAATTCTTAAAGTACTTGAACATCCATGTGTGCCAGACAGTGTTAATAAGACTGGTGCAGCCTGGGCTGATTCCCACTGAGCCATCAACAAGGAGCAAACAGCAGGGTAGCCCAACAGCGCTGAAGACATCAGATCAATGATTAGAAAGTGCAGTGAAGGTGACAGGAATGCATGTACTGACCAGAAAAACATCAGAGAAAGAAAAACGATAAAGTACTTTAAAAGAGCGTGAAAAATGGACATCAGGTTAAGTGAGGTGAAGTGTGCAGATGGTTAAGTGAGTTGAAGTGTGCAGATGCATCACTTTTTGTTTCATGAAGAAGGAACAAAACAGAAACCAAGCAGACAGGGCACTCAGTTTGATAACGGAGAAAAGCATTTGATACGAGGCAGTCCATGGCCTGATGGCTCCACTGGGAAATTTATTTACTTCTTATCTTAAATTTGGTTCAGTGAATGTTCATCTTCTTCCATTCACGAGGCAAATCACGATCGCTACACATTATTACCGGGGGCATTTTAGCAACATGGCCTCAGCAAACCTGTTATAATAATACATGATGTCCACACAGATTGCCAACCTGGGCATTGAGGATTCACAGTAGATACACAGCTTTTGTAAAAAGGCCTTCATACTGAATGTCCTCTTCAGGTTGATAATTGCTAAAGTATTTCCTGGAAGCGGTTCTGAAATACCATTTTTATTTATTTTAAATAAACACAGTACAATACACTATTATATCTGAGGACATGTAGGTATTTTGTTTAGCAGCATCTCACTTGACCCGTTCTCAAAATGATCCATCCTGGAATGATTGCTGCCTTTTTTAAATACTTCTTTATTTCTTTTAGTGATATTTAGATGCTATTAAGCTTCATGTCACTTCACAATGACATGTTCTGGGAAATGTATAAATAGGATATTCAGGTCTATTGGCTTACATCATTATTTATCTGACAGCGAAGAGCAGACACTGTTATGGAAGGAGGTCAGATGGGTTGGACCCTTCATTAAATGTGCTCATTTAGGCTGCGGTATAGTGTTTGCTCAAGGCAACACACATTTACATGTTGCAGTCAGATTTGTTTTAAAACTGCAAAACCTGGGAGAATAAAATAGATATCAAGTTTGCTTATTAATGAATATACAAAGAGTGTACGGTACAATACTGTGCAAAAGTCTTGAGCCACCCTTCCTAATAGGAAAGTTCTTACTGAAAGAAAATTGGGGTGATTGTGGCTCAAGAGTTGGGAGTTCGCCTTGTAATCGGAAGGTTGCCAGTTCGAGCCCCGGCTTGGACAGTCTCGGTCATTGTGTCTCTAACAACTTGGAAAGTCAATGGCACTTATCCCTTTTATTCTTCAACACGGCCTGAATTATATAATTTCTTTCAGTCATCTTCGGGAATAGTTCTCCTGGCGTCTTCTTTCTGTGCTTTGTCAAAATGACACTAGTTACACAGAACTACCCTCACTAGCTCAATAATATTGAGGTGTGGACTCTGGAGAGGCCAACCCCTGACTGATAGCATTTCCATTCTGTGTTTTTTACTGCTCTGGGGTGTGTCTGAGATCATTGTCATGCTAAAAGATAAAGTAGCTGCCAATCAGATGCTTTCCAAATTGTATTGCATGGTGGATGAAAATCTGATGGCACTTTTTTTCTTCATAATTACATCAATTTTGACTAAATCCACAGCACCACTGGCTGTTTTACAGATGGCTGTGACACTCACTGTTCTACCTCTGTCCTGACCTCCTCCATTCATAATGTACGTACAAATTTCAAACTTGGACTCATCACTCCATCAGATCTGTTCCCATGGATTGTCGGGGCAGTTCTTATGTAGTTTGGCACATCTTAGCCTTTTCTCCCTGTTTCCTTTGCTTAAAAATGGCTTCTTGACAGCCGCCCTTCCACTGAGACCGTTTCTGTTGAATCTTTGGTGACCAGTAAATGGATAAAATTAAGGGCCAGATGTGTCTCTCAGGTCCTGTGTCAAGTCTTTGCTGGATTTTGTCCCGTTTCTTAAGGATATGACTTTTAGATACGGTTCATTTGCTGTAGATAGATTTTTAGGCCTGCCTCTTCTTCTTTTGTCCTCCATTTGTCCATTTGTCTTCAGATGTTTTTTGGGATACACAGCACAGCATACTGAGATATGCCAGGATTTCAGCTGACAGCTCTTTGGGAATCACTTTCTTAATGTAAAAATACAATTTCAAAAACTGCAATTTTGTAAATCGCCTAAAGATAGAATTTATGATCTGCTCTTTGCTAAATTATTTACTGTGTGTAGATTCAACACTGATTCAGGTCAGTGTTAGATGGTTTAACAAACAAACAAACAAACAAACAAACAAAAAACAACAATAAATGAGTGAAAAAGTAGCCCCTGTCCAAAGAAAAACTCAGAATGACCTTGAAAAAACCTGGAGAACTATTAGACGAAACACCTTTTTCTCCTTGGAAGCAAAATATAAAGAAACTAAGAGTGTCTCAAGTCTTTTGAACAGTACTATGAGTTATGGTACCTTATAATGGAACACTATAGATCATGCAGTTACTCTGAGGCTATTCTGGTTATTCACTTGAATAGAACTCAAATTTTTATCATCAAATCCATTTAATGGCTTCTAATTAAACTATAATAGTAGGATGACTAACCCTCTCCAGTGCTTTTAAATCTGAACAGATTCCTTTTATCACCCACCTCCACTCAGGGTGTGAATAACACAAAGAAAGATGTTAGGTGATGTACTGTTACTATTATGAAGGTCTCTTCAATCCTTATCACGAACCTTGCGTCATTTCAGTTTCGTTGATTAAAAGCAGGTCATTTCCTCAGGACACCTGGATTTTTAATTCAGAGAGGATGCCAGGGTGTGTTGTGCTCAGGTCAAGACTAATGGTTATGAGATTCTACTTTAACAACATCAAACTTCCAGAAGATTATTTGTCTGGCTGGTTGTTAAAAAAATGTCCAGCATGCATCAAGTGACTTTATTAAAGAAAGACCAAAATATGGACACAAGCAACGAAACTGGAGTAAAGCAAAAGTGCACATAAAGTTTCTTGCAACAGTCGCAACCATTTCCTTTACGGGAACTGAGAGCTGTCTACTTCCTTTACTTCAGATAGAAGAAAGTTTCAGTATTTGCATTGTACGTGGGTGGCTCTGCAGAGAGCGATGGATGGTACAGTGCAGCATGTTGCAAAACATGGGTGTGTCGAGGCTCAGTCTTACCCTAACCTTATCAAGATACAATCAAAATAGAATACAGAATGATTTGAGTGGAAAATAGAAATCAAAGACAGAGAAATTTGGCTTCCCCCCCCCCCCCCCCATATTACTGTAAAGTTTGAATATGACACCAACAGATGCACCTACATATTCGTGAAATCCAAAGATGTTACCACAGTACAGTCGCTAGTTTAGCATGCCAAACTGAAGTCCGGCAGTACAGCTAGTGATGCATCGTCTGTCATTGGCTGAAACTATGGCTGCAACTGCTATATTTACAGTAGCAATAAATCAAATAACAATATGGAAACAATTTCTCTATGTAGAGTTGAAGGGGTTGGAGTTATGGACCTACTGAGCATCAACACCTGAATCTGTTGCTGGCTTAGCAAGTTTGTGCTTATTATTGAGATGCACTGTCTGCAACTTCACTTTTTTTTCATTCACTCTCACAACTCACTGTGTTATTTTTGCTTGCAGCAGGTAAATGCTTCGGCTTGAAAGCCCTGAAAACCTACTATACCCTACAAGCTCAGATGGCAGACAAACACAGTTAGAAAGTGGATGATGAACAAAATGTAGTATTTAAATCACAAAGTGAAACGAGAGTGAGTACTGCACAAACAATCATCAGGTGGATGATAACGCCGATAACGTTCTTACATACTTTATATATATGTACTCTAATTTTAGAGCTTTGCTAACAAATCACATTTTAACAAGATGTTTCCCAATGTGACACATATGGTCATCTGCTCTTCACACAGGCTCCAAATACAAAACAAAACTAATTAAATTATGAAAAATAAGAATCATTCTCATAGATTTTGGACTAAAGTGTTGGAAACACATGCTGATCAATCACATTTGACGATGCTACCACCTCTGCTAAAAAGAGAAGAGGAGAAAAAAGAAAAGAGAAGTAAAGAGAATTGAGACATGTCATCATTTCTATGTGAAAAGCAGGTGTTAATTTGTTCTTGTTGTTCTTTCCCCAAATAGCTGGTTCAGAAGGAGCGTGCATTCAGAGGTTTGATGGTACAACATGCAAATGTTTCTGGGCCACGCAGATGCATGTTCACACACATGCTCATGCACACTCACACAAACAGCTGGTAAGAGGCTTACGCTCCAGTGGCGTATAACAGCTTTCCCATTAAATTCATTCTCTTCAGCTGTGATGGAAGAGGAACAAACCTCAAAAATCTGTGGTCACAACCTGAAACCTTGAAAAAAAAAAAGTCTCTCTTTGAAATGTTCAGATTCTATTTGCTCTCAACTATTACATTTCGTTTTTATACTTTTATACAGCAACAATGGCTCCGATCAACCAACCTTGTCTTTTGTGTTCAGTCAAAGAGGTCTGTGCCCTTGATGAATAGAGCCATTAAGAGAAGCCTTGGGGCTTCTGTTAGAGGTCAATTCGACATGTTAAAGTTCCACTACAACCTTGGCAGAGTCAGCTGTTTCTGGCCAACGCAGATAAAGAAGTGCGAGAAGGAAACAGAAAAAAAAAAAGTCAATTGTCAATTAGGGTGGTTTGTCATCCACAAACAAATTGAATCAAACTTAGGCTGTAATCAGCCATAACCTCACATTGTATAGCTGAGAAAAGAGCAGTTAAAATAGGTTTTCAAAGAACAAAAAGTTTAGCTGGAAAGAAAAACAACACACAGAGCAGGAGAGAGGCCTCTGGAGGGATGATGAGAGCTTATCTCAGCATGGTCTCCGTCCTGCAGCACACTCAGTACCCACCCTGCTCCGGTCTGTTCTAGATGTACAGCATGTAAAACTATGACAGAAGGAGCAGTCAGCATTTTGCTCTCTATCTTTGCACCACAGCTCACGGCTCTACAGAGAAGCCAGCCTTCAAATTAATCATTTTGACACCTAGTGTTGACTTGCTAAATAAAGAAGTTATGGTTCATACCCTCATATCAATACCTGTCCTCTCGCCGTTTTTTGTGAATGCGCACATCAATAAATTTATGCTTATAAGAAACGCTGGAACTAGTGTGGTGGCTTCAAAATAGAGACAAAAAAGAGGGGGGAGGGAGGTTAAAACTGAATCAAATCAAGATGTAGAAAAATGCACAAAGGCAGCTGCAACAGCTTTTCTACGCTCGTTCCACGCCTTCTTTTACACACACACACACACACACACACACACACACACACACACACACACACACACACATCTGAGAGTTGAAATCACATGCAGTCGAAGCACCCCGCTCTTTCAGAAAGTTAGATTTTCCCATATCCCTTTTGCTCTTTGCACTTTTGAGGCAGACATAAACAAACAGAAAAAGTATAACTTGCAGATGCTGAAAAGTTCTAACTCCCTGCATACTTCTTATTAAGAGCGAAGTCAACCATTAAACCAGATAAATGACAATAATCTGTGTGCTGATACTCAAACAATGATCACTCTGTACACGTTTAACTGATCTACACCAACTTGCAGCGAAATAAATCATTTTATCTTTTGCTTCTAGGTTATATTTTTGTTATTACTATAATTATTAGAGAGGGCACACCTTATGCATAGTTACAAGGACATAACCAGACACAATAATCTCACAGCTGCAAATGACAAAAAATACCTGCTATTAAAAACTCAGACGTGACATAAAATTAAAGGAAAAGGTACATGGTATTATTTGAAATAACTTGAATCATTTGTGCCACATGCACAAATGTGTGCAGCTTATGTCTCTTCAAGGTCACTCATGTTGTTGTTTCTGCTCTAAATGAAGTGAACCTGAATGCAAAACAAGCATATCTGAGTATTGAGAGACCGCAGATCTGTGTGGGTTAATCCCACACAAGCATCTGAAGAGTTTACAGAGTTCTCTGATTGTCTTGTTGATGCTAGAGTTCAGAAGAGAATGATTGGAAGGCAGCAGTAACCCAGATAACCATTCATTACAACCAAGGTGTGCAGAAGGTCATCTCTGAATGCAGAAAAGAACAGGAAAATTAGACAATAGTAGACTGGGAAAATATTGCCTGATCTGATGAGTCTGATGATTTTTAATTTCTGCTGTCAGAATTTGGTATAAACAACATTAAACCATAGGTCCATCTGGCTTTGTATAGCATCAGTTCAGGCTGTGGGTGGGAATATGTTCTTGGCACACTTTGGGCCCTTTAGTGCCAAATGAGGATTATTTAAATGCCACAGCCTACCTGGGTTTTGTTGCAGACCATGTTCATCCCATAATTACCACAGTGTATCCATCTTCAGATCTTGCAGCAGTATAATGCGCCAGCTCAAATCGTCGCAAAGCTGATTCGTGAACATGACAATGAGTTCACTGGACTCAAATGGCCTCGATGTTCACCAGATCTCAATCAAACGTTGATCCTTTGGGATGCAATAGAACACGATATGCAGACATCTGAGGAATGTTTTCAGATCCTTTTGAAAGATTAAGGTAGTTCTGGCTACTAAACTTGCCAACTGATACAAGCAGGCGGCACTTGTGGGCAAAAAAGTGCAGTCTACTTGTCTGTAGATCTTTTTTTTTTTTTTTCTATCAATTTGAAACAAAAGTAATAAGATGACTCTAAGGTACTTGGATAGCTTTCCAAAGTGAGAAGATGCTACAGTAAAGAGAATTTAAGTGCTGTTATCATGCTGACAACTGAGTATATTACTGCACACAGCAGGCAAACTGGGGTTTTTATGTGGTGTGCTTGAATTCATGTGGATAGAGGCTTTTGTTCCACCAAATGACAGAGATGTGTCTTGTTTAACAGTCTGAATCCAAATGGAAACGCTCACAATAACTCTGTGCCAACAAGGAAATTCAAAGCAATCACAATAGAGCATGAAAAAAGTAAAGGGGGAGGTTGAAAAGCCTGAAACATTAACTTTGAATGTTTCATTAGGAAAGTAAAGTGCTTCGGGTATCCTGGCATGATCTTCGATGCGTTTCTAATTCAAAAGCAAAAATGCATTCACACACACAAAAAGCGAATCTGTTCTTTGCTTCTAAAGCAGAAAAAGAAATCCAATCAAATCATAGTTTGAATAGCTCAGTAATCTGGTCATGGATTACTGAGATATTCAATCTGTATGTTTAATCTGTGTTCCAGATAAATCCTATAGCATTTGACATTTCGATGAAATGTCAGAACTGTAAGACTGTAAGGGTTGGAGCTTTCTTTGCCACTAGAAATCCTAAACTCTTTCATCAAGGTGCTAAAAACATTGCTCTGAGATCTTGGGTCATATTGACATGATAGCACCACACAGTTGATTCACATCTATGATGTAAATCTCCTGTCCCACCACATCCCAGAGGTACCCTACAGGACTTACATGGTGGCTCTGGAGGCTAGTTAAATACAGTGAACTCACTGACAGTTTGAGATTATTTTGAGATCTTGTTGGAAGCAGTTATAACAAGATGAATACGCTGTGGTTATAAAGGAATGGACATGGAGAAGTAGGCTGTGGCGTTTAAATAATGCCAAATTTGTACTAAGGGGCCCAAACTGTAGCAAGAAAAGAACTTCCACTCCATTACAGCATCACTAGCAGCATAATCTGCAGCATCTTTGAAAAAAGACGGGATAGATTCATGCTTTCATGTTTTTTTTACACCAAATTCTGACCCTTACCGTCCAAATGTTGCAGTCGTAATCACGACTCATCATACTAGAAGTGGTTACAGTCTTTTACTTTCCAATTTTGGTGACCCCATGCAAACTGTAGCCTTAGTTTCTCTTTCTTATTACTTATCTGAGAGGAGTGGCACCCAGTCTGGTCCTCTGCCGCTGTAGCCCAAGCAGCCAAAGGTTCAAGGTGTTGCGCCTTCAGAGATGCTCTTCTGTATATCTTGATTGTAACAAGTGGTTATCTAAGTTACTATTGGTTTCCTTTCAGCTTCTGTCTGGACATTTTCTTTTGCCTTCTAGCATCACGAGGGCTTCTTTCCTCAGAGAACTGCAGCTGACTAGATATTGTCTCTTTTGTTTTGGACCATTCTCTGTAAACCTTAGAGACAGTTTTGTAGAAAAACAAAGATCCCAGGAGATCAGCAGTTCCTACATTGACCAGCCCATCTGGGACCAGCAATCACACCACGTTCAAAATCAGATTAAACCAGGTTGAACTTCAGCAGATTATCTAGACCATTTCTACTTAAATCAGTGCATTGAGTTGCTCACATGTAATTGGCTGATAGACATTTGTGTTAACAACCACTTAAACAGAGTACATAATAAAGTGGCCAGAAAGTGTATGTGCTAGCAGTATTTTGTGTGATATTCGTGTGTTATTGGTAACATTTGTAAACATATGTTTTTCATATATGTTTTTTTCTCCCCCCTTTTTAAAAAAGAAATAACACAATACTCAGGACATTAATATCTTACTGGACAGTGTGGTACTGAATTAACCACGTCTGTTTATTGATGATGCTTTTCCACTGTGCACAAACCATGTTTTTAAAACACTCAATGCTGACTCTGCTTACTTACAGTACTACAAGAACAAATTCTGGAGCATAAAAAGAGGGGCAAGGGCAAGATTTCATAGCAAGGTACATAAATATGAGTGAGTTTACATGCAGAAAGAGATCCGATGTTGCTTTTCTTTTCTTTTCTTTTTTTTTTTTTTGCTACTTTTGCTTAAAGGCTGGTGCTGATAGGAGCGGGGTACGGGGGACAAGGCAGAAGAAACAGTTTTACAGTACAGTACTTGGTTTTCATCACATCACCAAAAAGGGAGAGAAGCAGGCAAATGGTTGCAGTGTTGAGAAAGAGAGACCTACACATAAAGGGTTTATTTAGTACGTGTACAAGTGGAGTTATCGAGACACTGAACCTGCAGCACAGTGTCAGAACTGAAGCCCTGTAACTACTCTTTCATCTAGACGAGTCACGAAGATAAGAGAAGTGAAATGTGGTCACTCAGGCTGAGATTAAAGGTCACAGAGTCCCACGATAATGACGGAGAGGGAATTTTACCAATGCATAAGAGACGAAAGGGTCTGTAAGACAGTGGGAGCATCAGGTGGCCAGCCACAAATGTACATATTTCTGTGCCTTTTAAGTTAAAATGTCTATTTTTTTCTTTTTTTTCCTTACATCACACTATAGTATACATATTGTACAATACCCAATAACCCACCACTGCTGGAGACAATAGAGAGGTGACATGGGTCCTTACACTAACATTCAATACTTAATAAACACTGGAAGGGACTCACGCTCAAAGACACGCATACATACATACATACACACACACACACACACGTCCGAACAAATGGAAAGACAGAGGTATAAATGTTAATGCTTCACAACACTATTGAATGATATACAAGGAACTTCATCTTTAAAAAAAAACATGTTTTTTTCAGCTATATTACAAATCAAGGTTCTTCAAAGCTGTTAAAAACACTGAGAAATAAAATGTACTAACCAGTGGCATTGGTTGCTTGGTAGGATAGTCCTTACTTGTGTGTGGGTGCGTGTTTGGGAAATACATAAGGATGGAGAGAGGGGAAAAAAAGTAGCTGTGTGGTAAGAAAGATAAGTTTGAAGTGGCAAAGGACTCAGTGGTCTTTATAAAGAAAAAAAATAAGGAAAAATAAAAAAGTGCCAAGGTAAAGTGATTTCAAGTAATGTGTGCTCTATACACAGGAGAGGGAGGGAGGAGAGTTGGGGAGTCCCGTGTCTCCAACGTGTCCACTACTGGCTCTTCCTGTGTTCAGTCAGGCTCGTCGATGCCTCAGCGGAAGCTTCTCCACGGGCAGCTTTGGAGAGGAAGTCCACCCACTTGGCCTGAAGTTCTTCATCTTGGGCACTTAAGAGCAAAGTTTGCTGAGTGTTGCTGAGCCGGATTATGTGTTTGACCTCCGTTTTCTCAGCAGCTGCAGAAGGTGCTGGGCTCACCTCAAACCCAGGGAGAGGTACTGGCCGCGACCCCTTTGAGTCCTGCAAAAAAATCGTAAAAAATGAATATAAAACATGTCAGTCAGAGAAAAATTGTATTTCAAAGTTGGTTTCTCTTGGGCAAGCCTTCCTTTGAGGTAAGCGAACCATACTAGAAATAATGAAAATGACAGCTTGTCTCTTCAGCTGTAAAATTTTCCAACAGGCATGTACAGTAAACCCAGCCCTCCTCTCTCCCTTCCCCCTTTTTCTTTCTGTATAATCAGGAAATGCTCATCCAACTCCTATTAATCCTAATCTTTGGAATGGCCGCTTTCTGCGGTCAGATTGGGATATTAGTCTTGGAAATGAAACCCTGGAAGGCTTTAACAGGCTGACTCCTTCTCTGCCATTATGAATGACAAAAAAATAACATTTTACAGCAAATCCTTAAACTTAAAAAAAAAAATTTAACATCTGAACTGAATTCTCTCAGTTAATTATTTTTAAACAATATATAAATATATGGACATGGATGATGTGTACAGAGATAGAATGCTTGGGTAATCTTTTTCAAAGCAGTCATGTACACCACTTGTTTTACACATCTCATTGGGATGTTATAAGGAGATTTATTGCTCCACCCACAGCCAAGATTTCAAGGAACTGCAGCAACTCTGAGAGCTGAGAGACTTCATCTGCTCAGCGCCAACTAACACCCACTTGCACATCTGACAGCAGTTATACCTGAGGTCAGATTCAGGATAACCAAATCCCCTGGCCCAAATCTACACAGCACAGACAGTGACAGGGACAGCCTGGCACATGCAGGATTGGACAGATTTGACTTGCACACAGTCAGTGATATATCCTGGTGCTACACTCTGCAGATGTCCCGCTCCAATCCGAGGAAGGAGACAGG
Organism: Copadichromis virginalis; assembly: GCF_057382275.1. Lineage (NCBI taxonomy): Eukaryota > Metazoa > Chordata > Actinopteri > Cichliformes > Cichlidae > Copadichromis > Copadichromis virginalis. The sequence continues at coordinate 21,384,260 of NC_140637.1, read as the reverse complement.
ATATATAGCCAGATGGGCGTAGCAGGAGGATTAGCAGATATATAGGACGTGACTAAAGCACTCAGGTTATGTGTCTATGTAGATGAACTTTTGCAATTTACTGTCCTCTATTTATACGATGCCTATCTATGAAAAATGTGCAAAATTATTTCTAACGAGGGGAAAAAGAAAAGTTAATCAAATATTTTTTTATAATTCAAAGCATGTTGAATGTATCCAACTCCTACCTGTCCGCTGCTTTGTAAGTACAGCACCAGTGGCTCAGCCTTGGTCACAGCAACCCACATTTTCATCCAGCTCTTCCCTTTCTCCTGTACTTGGAGGTGGCCACACAACAGGCAGTTCTCTGCCGTTAGAGAAACCTGTCTCTGAAACACACACGAGACCAATCATCAAGGACTTCCTCATTTTACTACTGAGCTAATTATTGAACTAAACAGAAAAAGATGCGCTTTAAAAAACACGTGTAAAAGACGTATTTATTATATTTTGGACACTTAATCTGATGAGGAATGACAGTGCAGTTCTTCTACTGTTCATCCTTATGTAACAGCAATGTAGGACACAGTGAGATTTGTACAGGGACAGGTGTTAAAGCTTCTGCTGCCCCTTGTCTAACCTTTGTACAGCCTACAGCTCCCTCATGTGGTGACTAATCTCACTACAGATGATTCCCCACTGGGATCCTTCAACAGAGACACGAGAGGGAATGAACCTGAATCACAATACTGTTTCACAGTTTCGTCATCGCTATAAGTGGTTAATGTCCTGTCAGCTTTAAGGTGCAAATACTCCATCCGACTGTACATCTATCCACAGACGGACAGTGGGACAGGGATACAGACACCTGAAGCCGCCAGACTGCGGAGTCAGCAGAGACGACAGATTCGCCTTAAGCCGAGATCTCATTATCATATTAGTCATCAAAAAGGGATTAGCTGATCTTTCAGTGTGAATGTCTTTGCACATGTACGTGTGCAACGTGTGTAGCGGTGTGTGCATACAGCACAGTAACTTAAAGACAACAGTACAGGAGTAAAAAGGCACTGCAGCGCTTTCTACTCTTTGTTGCCAGCAGCACAGTGTGGCTCCTGCCAACACTGAGCAATAACCTATTGGCATGAGCAAATGCAGCAAAAAAACTATTATTCATTATGTGTGTGTCTGTATTTTTTTGTTCTAACCTCAGGTGCAGTTTTTCTTCTGTGTTCACCAGTACCAAGGTTCTCTATGCTGAGGCTGGCTTCGAAACATTCAGGACACACTCGGCTCGTTTTGTTGTCCATCTTTGAACACTTTGCACAGATGGCCTGCAGAAGGACAGAGAGCGAACAGCAGACAGTTATTTGTCTAAAATTTCCACTTGTTCCACCACTTTTCTCTCCATCCCACCAAAAACAACGCCCAAATTTGTCTCGTTCCATCTGTGCTCACCGCTCCGCAGGACTTGCAGTGATGTTTGCGCTTGGTGAAATTGAAGCTCTCGCTGCAGCCTTTACATGTCTGCTTCTCCTTCTCCTTTTTCTTGGAACTCTTCTGGAAAAAAAAGGATTGTGTGTAAAGGCCTTCAGCCTGCTCAGTTTCAGCACAGGCGAAGCAAAAGGAATGTCTGACAGCTTGTCCTGCTACATCCCGTGTTTGTTTGGCTTTCTGTCTCCCTTTTCTCCCTTCTATTAACAAAGATAGGGGGCATACACCCACTCAGACACACGAAAATATCCACACAGATTGTTGTTATAGATACTACATATGTGGGATGAGGAGTAAAATAAATCTCTCCCTGTTTGTATAGATAACAGAAAAACTTTTGATTTTTGAGATTAGCATCATCACATTTGCTCAGCCTAACTGTAATGTATGCTTTAGCATAACAAAAAACACTTTGAAAAACAAACACAGCTAACGAGACTATTGTTATATCTAGCAGCATTTCTTTAAGGACATTCTTCGACTAATTTTCCCTTTTAGTAAACATGAATTTACTAAAGCTCAGAGACGCTTGTTGCCTTTTTGGAAATGTAGTTTTACTCTAAAAACTACAAAAAAACATTGTTCACTGGAACTAGTGTTTGACTTTGTTTGACTCATCCTCTTGGAGTCTGCCCAAAGTCAGTCTCACTCCCTTTTGCATTCACTAGACAACCATCGACAATGTCCTGAATAAGAGGCAACTACTTTTCTCTCTCTCTGGCTTCTTACAGGAATGAGCTATGCAGCACACTCAGGAGCTCATAGAGGGATCAGGACTGTGTTACTTTTCTGTAAGAGCATCTTACCCTTTCTTGTAGTCTTTCGCCATCAGAGTCGATGGATGTGTTCGACCAGAAACCCTGAGGAGGAGGACATGCACAGTGAGCAACAGTAGTTTAACCTTGCAGTCAGCCATCTCTACCACTAGGTGTCAGTCTGGACCTTCTGAATCTGGTCCTCTGGCTCGTGTCACTACATTTGGCTTGGGTCCAGCTAAGGCCAACTCAAAGTGGGTCAAAGCACATCTATGATAGTTTTGTATATACTTTGAGTTGGGCTTTCCCTATTAGGTCATGAGAGATCTCTGTGAGAGGAGACTTGCAGACTCTACACGCGGAAATGGCGAGAGCTGTATGTACCCGAACATGACAGGAAGGTTAAGTGAGCGTATTGTCTGTATGATACTACCACATCCATAGAAGGAGAGCTATTCAGGCAGACAAAGGCCAGACTATGACAAGCTTGTTTGGTGTACCACTAGTCTCCCATGATTCATTGCCAAGGATGACCGACTGACTGATCAATGAAGTGCCTGATGAAGGCGGAGTGAGACTGACCGGTGACTCCGGCACGTGGTCGTCTTCCCGGGAGAAGGAGCTGTTGAAGGCTTTGAACGTCTTGCTGTTTTGTTTGTGTCGTTCAATCGTGGCCTGGATAACCTGAGAGTCAGAAGAGATTTACAGGAAAGAGGAGGAATAATTATGAGTTGAAAGAGGGAAGGAGGAAAGCCGTCTTTCTTTCTCCTGCCTAACTGAAGAACAAAGAAAGCATGTGTGGTATGCTGACTACCCTGACTGTGCTTCAAACAAGTGACAGCGGCAATGACATCAGAGCTTAAAAAGTATCACGGTCCTAATGCTGGAGTCTCAAGATAACTAGTTGGCTAGTAGTGTGCGAAAACCTTTGCTTCTTTTTGCTTTCCACTGTCTGTAAACTTTTGGAGTGGTACCAAAGCCCCTCCTTAATCTTCACATACTGAAAAAAAACCCTCTGCAGTTTCTCCAGTTGCCCATTCCCTGTTACAGCCTGCAAGATGTATTAATCAGCTTTACTCTGCTGTAATAGGCTAAATGAGCAATAATGAGGGGCTTTATTAGAGAACATAATTCCCAAACACTGCATGAGTTTGTAGAGGAAATCTCTTCTAATTCTTCTTTAATAAAACACAACGACCAAAGGCACAGACCAAAAATGCTGCAGGTACATGAGAGGCACAGACAGTTTCATATGCATGCAAGTGTTCTACTTCAAGTGGGTGAAATTTACCTGAATCCAGTCTTCCTTCTCCTCAGCCGTCCTGTAAAGTTAAAGCAAAATATGATTCGATGATTTCACCCGACTAGAAAATTCAGGCCATCACAATGACTGAATAAATATTCCCAAATAAGCGCAATTCATTGTGCACACAGAGCCCCAAAGAGTGGAAACATGAGAAAATAACAAGTAAATAGGGCATTAAATAATAATAAGCTAAGTTCCCAAAAGAGTTTTGTTCACTGGCTAATTTAAATACTTGTAAAGAAAAATACAAATAATTTTAGTTACAGTTACATTAAGGCTAATGATAAGTTAGCAGTCAGAGTTAGCTGGCCACAAGCTAACCAGCTAAGTCTGTTGTTTTTCTTCAAAATCAAAGAAAAGTGTTAAAGGTAAATGCTGGTATGTAAGCCTAACCCACTGATAGGGTTAGATAAGTGACTAAAACAGTATGCAAATGATCCCAGCAGAGAAAGATGTGTATTTAACATGTATATGTCTCAAAAGTCTAGTTTAGCCTATAAAAAGATCAGTTATCAAAAGGCAAGGTAACTGCAAGCTAGTTTCTGGTTATCCAATTGCAATACAATCCCTGCAAGGTTTTCAGAAACAAACCTCTGGGGACAGTGGCGTGCTTATGTTGTGGCTTTTTTGCTACATATGGATGATAATAAAAACCTTTTTGGGCCATAAAAACCATTTTGATCAGGATGACTATTAATCAAATAGGAGAAGAAATCATACATCGATAAAAGTGCACTTTGAAGTCGGACAAGAACTGCTGCAGACAGAGTGGATGACATTATTGGTTTAAGCAATTCTGCTTAAGTGAAATTATGACTGAGTAACAACAAAATCACAGTGTACCATTCTGAAATGGACAACTGCGATGGGATTACATTTGATCCATTTTGCGGTTGATGGTTGTAACATTCTTGTTTAACATTTGATCCGTTCCAGACTTTTTTGTATTTATTAACAATTTAAATCCCAATAGAGGAGAAAATGGTGCCTAGGCTAAAAACACTGGATTTTTCCTTTAACATCAGCAGCTATTGATTTTGATTGGTTGAAAGATTATATTTTTGAGACTTGTTACTCATGTAAGTAATAATAACACAGTTTTGCATTCTAAAACCATATGAAGTGCTTTATTTACAGAATAACATCTTCATTTTTGTTTAATATTATGTGGCTCTGAGGCTGTTTCGCATATATTTACCTGGCTTGCAGCTCCAGCGAACGTCGCTTACCGATGATGGCAAACGTGTGAGGAAGGTTCTGCTTCACATTCTCCTGCACCTGGGGTCAAAAAGCAGAAGAATGCCACTTGCAGTTGGTGCAACAAGTGAACAGTCACGGGAGAAAAAAACAAAAGCTAGAGAATAGGCTGAAAAGCAACATTATACCTCCATGCCAGCAATGTCAATCCTCTCTCTGACACTGAACTTCTGCCCCATAAGTCGGAGTTTAGGCACACAGTATAGCACCATATTGTTGAACTAGATCAGAGACAGAAATAATGAAGTTGATGAAGAGGACAGATCAAATAAAAATCTTCCTTTATTTGATATTTGTCAAACTTAACAGGGATCTCACCAAATAGAGGTATCGGTCTTGCGCTGTCCCGTTTTTGGCTGACATCTTCTTGATATGTCCTTCTTTTATGAGCTCATTGGCTGGGTTAACTATGTCCTCCTCTCCTCCAAGCCTCTCATAAACCTCCAACAGTTTGTGCATCTTTTCCTAAAAACACAGAGCAACAGGAGGAAGCAGAAAAGCTGAGAAGATACTCGACAGCGAGAGGATAGATGGAGCTCAGCACAAACATTTAAAGGGTAATATATTGTTATCACATACAGTTCTTACTCATTCTTTTTCAGCAAGGTGGAAAGTATATATTACAATTCTTTATTGATTCACAGATGCATGTGTCTGCTTGAGCTGTTTAAAGAACATGAAAGACATCACGACAAGACAGAGGAAAAATACGAGGAGGTTGGGTGTTAAAAAAGTCAGTCAGACTTCCGCGAGCTATGAACAAGAAGGCAGGAAACAGCAGCTTCCTGTCTGTACCAATGCAATGCTGCTGACTGACTGTACCACATCAGCTACTCTCTTATTGGGCAACACATTATCTAGTTCCTAATCAGCCAAGTGGTAGAGTACTGGAAAGAGTTGATGCATAGAAGAGAAGATAGCAAAAACATAAAAATAAAAGAATGACTCAGAGCATCGAGCAAAGCCTTACCATTTTCCTGATTGCTGCATTGGAGTGGTTAGCTGCGGTAGAAATGAGCTCCAGTGCTTCTGTAATACACATACGTGAGTAACAAGAATTAATAAAAACAAATCATCTTATTAATATGCTAAGACTATCAGAGAAACTGATATAAATCTCTAACAAACACAATTGCGCGGCTGTTCCAGTACTACCACCTTAAAAAAAACACATACTCTTAACATTAACCACACAGTGTGTTCTAGGCTGGCTTCCAGCCAGTCAAGAGTCTAGTACTAATGCCTGCGAGTACCTGAGTCAGCCATCTTAATCATAACCTACATAAACAGAAGAGACACACAGGCGGGGGAAATGAGGCCAAAACAACTGTGATAAATTGCTGTTCAGCTGGAGAGGATGAGAGAAACCTTTCCACAGACTCCAAACAACGCCGTGTGGTGACGTTAGGGATTAGGTAAATGGATACAGGGATGTAGGAGGACATGAGATAATGTAATATATGTAATCGGTTTCTGCCAGGCTGTAGTTGAAACAGCATGAGGAGCACTCTGACCTTTGTGAAGTATTGTGGTATCATACTAACATCTATGCAGAGACGTAGGAGGCCTATGTCCTACCTTTAGCTTCATAACACATTCATTTAACTAGTTATTCTAATGATTGTCATCATATAAGATCTGGTTATTTTGTACAAGGACTTTTTTTTGCTATACATGTATACCGATCATCTCAGAAGACCATCAAACACTTAAAGTGTACAAATCATCACAGTGTTGATAAATTATAGCAAAAAGCCCCCTCCATAGTTTTATCCTAATCTAACCCTACATATGTAACGCAATAGTGTTCAATATGACGGAAATTAAGTGCAACACTTCGTAATTCTAAAACTGTGATAACACTAAGATATTCATTCTGCGCCATAAGTGGGTTTTAGCTGCGCAGAGTAAAACTAGAAAAACACAGAGGGATGTCTTCAGAGCGCCCGTGGTCTCAAACAGCTTGTTTTCACATTTACCACAAGGTGAAGTGAATTTTGGCTCCTTTTGATCAGTCGAGTGGTTTTGCAGTTTGTGCAGTCGACAGTCGAGGGAAAAGAAGACATTTGCTGTGAAAACAGATACTGGCCAGTTCCTCTCACCTTCCCTCCTGTCCTTGTACAGTTATGGAGTCGAATAACTCCCAAGTGTTCACTGCTGTATGAACTGGACAGGACATATTTTTGCTTTATCTGCACTTTTTTTGTTTAATCTGCTCATGTTCTTTTCGTTTTTTTCCCTAGTGACCTTTAATGATTTCATGGGCTTTAGCTGAATGGTACTTTCTTGTGTTATTTATTTATTCTTCTGTTCTGAATCCATATTTCTGAGTAAAGTTAAACTGTGTCTGCCTTGAGCTGAATACTCATCAATGGGTGGCGTATTTCATACAACAAGCGCATCTTTAAAATGTGTTTTACATGAAGCTTTAGATTACTGAGGAAAGCAAAGACACAGCTGGGTGGATTTCTCTGTGACCTGGAGTTTATCAGTCGTGAAGCGTAAACGTGCGAGTCAGCAGCAATAATAATGGTTTGCATTTATACAGCGCTTTTCGAGACCCTCAAAGCACTTTACAATTCCACTATTCATTCACTCTCACATTCACACACTGATGGAGGCAGCTACAGTTGTAGCCACAGCTGCCCTGGAGCAGACTGACAGAAGTGAGGCTGCCAGGGACACAACGACCAAGACAGACAGAGCAGGGGATCGAACCGGTAACCTTCCGGTTACATGATGAGCTTCCCAACCCCCTGAACCCCGGCAACTCACTTTCAGCATCTTTTCTGTCGAGAGCATCATCGGGCAACTTCTTCAGGTAGTCTTTGAGCAAGAGCTCATAGCGAGGAATCCTTTGGACTGGCTCTAACATGTGGTGCTGCAACGTCAGATTCCCACACACATCCTGTTTCTGTTGGTTGAAACAAAAAAACAAAACTTTAACTGATTAATTCAGAAAGAAGACTTGTTAAATTTTGGCTAAAACTCCCAAAATTCCTGACAAAACTATATAAAACCCAAATAATCTTTAGATATGTGTGATTGGATGTTCTTTTCCAATACATGCTGTTGAAAAAATGTAAAAACAGAAAAAAAAGGAGCAGAGAGAAACCTGTATATTCTGAACGACACTCTTAAATTGTGACGATCGCTGCGTCCAGGTGTTGACCAAGTCCATGGCCCGGTCAAAATTCTTCACATACTCTCCATACATCTTCATGAATGGAGCCAGTTTCTGGAGGATGTCTCCGATGCGTGGTTTGTTTTCCCTAAAGCAAGAACATGCAAACAAACGGATGATTCCAAAACAAATTTCCACGCCAAGGTTTATATCAAAAGATTGTTGCAGTGTTTTAATTAAATGCAGATTAGTTACTTCTTCATGCAAATGTATAGACAGCTCTACAGATGCAAATACATCAAGTTGCAGCTTTGAGGGAAAATTCCCAAAGCCTATTGGGAAAAAGATCACACAGTTTCCTACTAAAGCAGGGAGGAGGTAATTAAAGGGTTGCTTTAGCAGATTCATTTCACAGATCCATGTTAGAACCAAGAGAGGCTGCACAAGCATAAATACTATAATACTGGGGGCAATTACATCACTCATAAAGAGACACAAACAAAGGCTCATAACTAATGAGAGTAATCTCAAGAATTTTATTGGGGCATTACAGAAATTAATCCTCCTTATGAATTTTCTTCCTAAGGTGCACTTTTCTGACTTGATGTCCTTTGTTTTGTTTGTTTTTTTTCAAGTTTATTTCAGCCAATAAATTTTAATGAGTTAATGTGAGGGGAGCCATTATGTGACAGGTCTCCAGAGGAGTCATTATCTACCAAGGGTGGCTGATGTTGGCATAATATCACAGACTGGAAGCAGATTTCCTGCTTATTGTGGGAAAAAAGGAGAAAAAAAATACCCTCAACCTGTAAGTCTTTATGAGACGCATAAATACACACAAGCTAAAATCAGACACCGCTGAAAACCTGACAATAATGACCCCCAACGGCTCATCTCTTCACACCGATACTTAAGGAAAGCCACCGAAATGCCGAGTGTTTAGTCCTCACCATTCATCAGTAATCCGTGTCTTGAGCTCAGGGAGCAGGAACTTATCGTGAAAGCAGTAGATAGAAGAGATGTTGGAGAAGATCCCAGTAATGACGTCCTGAGGGATTCCAGCCTCGGTGAGCTTTGTGCAAAATACCTGCAGAGAAGATATTTGTATATAAAAACTCACGCTAAGAACACAACTCGACTCAGCTCGGCTCTGTTTAAGTAACAGGTATGTAAGCTCAGGCAGAAAAATGTCCGTGTTGTCATATGTATATCTAAGTGTGAATGACATCAAGCTAAGATTACTTTTCTGCAGATCTGCTAAAAACCAGATAAACTACACTATATAATCTAAACTTTACTGATGCTTTTTCACGCCTGGAGCACCAACTCGCTGAAGATGATTTAGTAGGCCAAGGTAAACGGCTATTAATGCGGTGGGTTTGTGGGTATTTAAATGTTTAGTATGTAGAAGGAAGGAAGGAAGAAGAAGAAATAAGGAACAAAAGGTCTAATGAATGATGTCATAGAATGCATGATGAGGAATGTAGTATTCAAAGGTTGGGGAGGTTGACTGTTGGTTGTACATAGACACGCGCTGTAAACTTCCAGGTTTGAGAAGTGAAGTTGATGTGGGAGTGCCAGCAGGCAACTGCATGCAAAATCTCAGGATATCTATATTGCGCTTATTCTCTTGTGTGTTTTTAAACTTTGTGGAAATGTGACACTCAATGACTGACGAATCAATAATTGACTATCAATACTGTTGGCTTAAAAATGTTTCTGTCCAATTAAGCACTATTACAGATCGACTGATTTCACTGGGGGAGCATCAGCGACAGATTCTTTATGTGCAGGTTCAGCTTAATAATCGAGCACATCATTCGCCATGACGCTTGTAATAAAGTCCAAATCACTGCATCCAGTTTTGCTTCCTTGACAATCGCAGTAACCGGTATGCACTGATGTATCCACGGAAACAAGTTTCATGTGAAAGTTGTAAGACAAAAACAGGAAGTTAACCATAAAAGCGTTCTGCCTTCAGTAACAAATAAACCATAGCTGCTCTGTGATAGGGCAGAGATCGTCAACTCTACCACATGAGCTCAACAAAGAGGAAGGCGACTTAACCACTGGCAGTGAGCACTCGTCATAGATGCGACACCACGCTGCAGGTAGAGAAAAAACTGCAGATACACAAAGAAGCCAAGAGTGTGAGGTCTAACTGGGTGATAAAAATTAAGAGCCGCAATGACTGGTTTGCGACTGAACATCAGCCAAGTATTTTGTGTTCCTGAGGTCCTTTCACTTCATTATTTTAAGTTACGTTAATATAGAACATCTCTGGGTTTTAGATTGGCCAGTGCAAACTGGCACAAAGGCTTATTTTATAGAGGAGATTGTCCAATAGATTAATCTAGAAAATAACCTTGTAAAATTAGAAGCTGGGCAGAAGTCAAGTAAGTAAGTAAGATCACTGAGTTCACATCTTTTTTTTTTTTTAACAGCGCGATTTATCAAAAGTCTCTTCTGAAGTTCTAAATGTTTTCTCTGAAAGAACACAAACTATATTCACTGGTAGATACAAAATATGATTTTTTTAAACGACCAAGGGTAGACAGCTATATCAAAAAATAGCTGTCTAGTCATAAATAGAGCCAAGGGTCAGGAAACACACGCTCTGTTCACAGAATCTAGACAGAAATATAGATCACTGCGTGGTTTGCAACACACGACAACCTACGTGCCTCCTTTAACAAACACACACACGATGCACACTCAGGCTTGCGGTGACGAAGCACTCTTTATGTTGGACATTCATAAATATAGTCCACATGCACACAAACAGAGGTGCATTACATCTTACAAGATAGCACTTAGAGCGCTCTAAGTAATCAAGCCAGCAGAGGGTTGGTGTATAGTGGATCTCAATCCCAGCATTAATCCAGATTAGCTGTAATCTCAATCGCTAGCAACACTAGCACTACTAGGCAACAGAAAATTGAACCGGATACAAGAAAAACCTCGCACAAAGCCAGTAACAGATAAAGAGACACATACGAAAGGAAAGCATTACCTGGTCGAGGAGATTGAGTCGTTTCACGTAGGCCTCTTCAGTTTGGAGAAGCTCTTTGGCAATATTCAGGAGTTTCTGAGCTTCTGAGCACTGAGGGGAAACAGAAAAGCAGCAAAAGATTACATCTAAGGCAAAAGAAGACAAACATACACGCCAACTCCACCATATTTGAGAAGTTTTCAGACAGTAGTCAGAGGTGAAAGAAAGCTGACACCTTGTGCTTTAAGTTATAAATAATAATGTGACAAAAACATACGTTCAAAGATCATTATCTATATTGATCTTTGCAATATAATGTGATATAATTCACCACAGCCACCCAACAGGTTACACTGCACAGCTACTGCCAGAGAAGCATTTTTATTCAGTGTTAAAGTAACCACTGTTACTACTTCCTACCTGAATAACCTTTATGTTACACTTTCTGTAAACACTAAACAACATTCGTAATATATAGTTGTATTTATTTATTCATTCTTACCCTTTTTTACCCCGCAGTTATTCACTGTGCTTTTTGTATGAAACCACTAACATGGGATAGCTGCTCTCTTTTTAGCACACAAACACGTGCATCGGCTTTATAACCAAACTGTGTGGCAGAGAGAGACCAATTATTGAGTTCCTTAAAATTCAAATATCTGTGTTACTTCTTCATTTAAAGTTTAACCTCACGTGAGTGTGACACTAGGATTCCATTTTCACATCCATGTGGTAAAGGGAGAAACATCCTTTGTGCTCACCTTTAGTATCAATTCGCGACATGTACATACACGATTATTTTGTCACATCACTGCCGCTTACGTCCCAACGTTCAAAACACTACTAGGCGATACGGAAACTCAAACCCCGTGTTTGTCTCACCATGTGTCACCCCTGTGATGACCGGTGAGGGTGTAACCCACCTCACACCCAGTTCCTGCTGGAGCTGTTGCAGCACCCCTACAGCCTTTGAAGCATCAACAGATAGAGCTCATGGCTGGCTTGATGAGAAGTAGCAGCAATGCTTGTAGGAAAAACAGAAGTGTCTGAAGGGGATCTTGGACTTATGTAAAAGCCCAAAATATTTATGCTTGTGGCTGAGGCAACTATCAGCAGCGTCTGCAGCAGATTACTGTAAACTGACATTCAGAATGTGTTATTTTAGTCACTGGTTTAGTTCAACAGCAGTAAATTATGAGATGTGCTAATAGCTGCTGCGGTGAAATTGAAGAGCCCGGTTTCCTCTCTCTTTCGCTTTGACTTGATGAGATGAAATGACATAAAAACACTGCAGTAGTTCATCCTTGTATCACTGGTTCAACACACACTGAGGTCACAAAACACTTAGCCTATTGCGACAATGCGGGTTTTGCAATAGCTGTCTTCAAATTAAAACAAGCAGCATCACATTCATTTAAGCCGAACCCAAACCTGACCTTAACCAAGTCTTGATGTAAAAATTATAGAATTTGTGCTATGGGGAGTCGTTTTTTGCCTCCCAGATTGTGACTGTGCAAAAAAACCTGAAACCTTGACCCTGCAGTAAAGGGATCTTAAAGCTTTGTTCTCGCTGATGGATGAAAATACTCCTACTCATAAAGCAGGAAGGAATACTGAATCGGTTAGTATAAAAATGATGTTGCACATGTGGTATGTCCTTCACAGTCACCATCAGAGCAGCTCCATCCTTCCAGCTGAGCTCCAGAGACATGGAGAATCAATACCAGTGTGCACTGAAGTTGTTTTGATGACCTAAGATCTCACTAAGATAATTCAGCTTGGGTTTTTCCATTAATATGTCACTCCTCTGTACTCTTACCCTGGCACAGATGGCAGGGGAAAACTCACCAGAGATTATGCTTTGTAAGGAAATCTAACAATGCCAAATATTACTATGTGAACAAAAGTGAAACTCAGTTTTCATTGTGTGCAAAGAAGAGGGCACACAAAGTCAGCAGAACTTGTTTTCAGTCACTCTTGCACCTCACATCACTAAAAAAAACCACATCCTCTGTCAAAAGGTTGTCATTATAGAGCCATCAGCATGTCAGCTGTGCTGTTAAGACACATTCATGTAGACACAGAAAGGCTAACAACCACACATGCACACACATAGATCAACACACCCTTCCTCTGCACAGCGATGCTGGGATCAGGAAGCGCTGAAGAGCACAGATACCTTTTCCCCAAAAGGCTGCGGGTGTGGGCAGATAGTTCATGTTTTACAGTACTGACAACAGCTGAGGGGAACAACTACTGCTGACATTCATGAGTGCAATGCCACATAAATCTACTGTCTTAAAACACTCCTATCGGTTCCTAATGTCTAACATTTCTGGACTTAGCCCGAGTAGGAGTCATTGGACAGCTTCGTCTGTCATCACCTTCACGATCACTTCTTCTTTTCCAATATTAGTATATTTCATGTCTGTGATACTGTTGTACTATGATACTTTCACAAGCTGCTGGATAGAACAGGAAGCACTGACCACACATTTAGACCACAAGGAAGGGTATGAGAACTATCTGAGGTACCTGTGTTGTTTACAATCGATACTGTACTGGGACACAAGTGAAGAAGAGGAGAAAGCTGAAATTTTAGATCAACTGTAGGAACACTCTGTCTGTGCAGTCTTTGATCTGGCAATCAAAACATGCTTTTGTTACTGCTCTTGGGCAGCTATTCAGCTTTTTTTTAAATATGTAACACAAGAGTCCCTTTTAGCTACAGCTCAAGTCATTTGTGACTGGCAAACTGAGGCTGTAATAGCATCTAACGTTTCATGCAGAAGTATTCTTTGAAAGTGTTCACCGAGGCTCAGATAATTATAGACACACGCTACTTTTTTCCATTACACGAACGGCAGGCTGAGATGAAGCTTTTAAACTCGTGGGACGTGTGCTTCGATTTCAACAAGCTATCAGAATTCCTCAAAATTACCACACATCACCTGAACTGAACGGTGGAGGCTGTAGCGAGCCGGTGTCTGTATTCAGACTTAAAGTTACGGTCTTTGGTACGTGTGTTTATGACCTGCTGATGGTGAGCGAGGGAGGTACTCACTTTCTGCGCCTCCGAGTGTGTATCTGTGAGATACCCGATCTGTGTGTCTGTCAGAGAGTGTATCTCCCCACTGCTCCCCTCATCTAAGTCACTGTCCTCATCCTGCGTTGAGTCTCGCTTGTTGTCCAGTGTAACGCAGCAGGACACACTCTCTGTCTCAGTGACGCTGTCGTAATTATCCTCCTCGTCAATGACATCCTCATTAGGGAACACCTCCCCTTCCACGGTGCACGACGGGCTGTCAATGCCACTGTCCCGGTTGGGAATCTTCCCGTTCTGCTCTGAGGAGTCCGGATTGTCCAGAAGTTTGTGGGATGAACCTTCATCCCGCCCCACGTCATTGAGGCAGCCATCGTTCTGTGTGATGTCATTCACTGCACAGCTATCCATCACAGGATCACCGGTGCCGTCGATGCGCATGGAAGCCAGACGCGAGAGATCAGTCTCGTCGTCAGTCCGTTCAAAGTTGCCAAGCGCAGGTTTATCCACAGGGAAGGAGTCTCCTGCAACCTTTGCCGTGGTGTCCTGGCTGCAGGAAGTGATATCTGGTGCACTGTCCATTCTCAGACACAGCTGCAGCTGTGAGCGTGGAAGCACCCCAAGGATGGGGACCCTGGAAAAATAAAAACAAAGAAAAACTTAGTATCACATCACCTTTACAGATGTGTATTACATCAAGGATCAATACTTGGGGCTGCACAGCAAAACTTTAATTTCTTGTTTCCTTGTATCTACGTCTCACTGAAAAACCAGCCCACATCTTAAACTGCTACAAAAAAAAAAAAAAAGGCTAACCTGAAACTTCTTTTAGAAGACAAACGATAAATCTGCCAAACTAACCGGTCTCAGTCTAAAGCCAACAGTCTACATTTCTCAGCTTACCTTGAATTTTCAAACCTCTCAATCAGCAGCCCAACTTTCTGTGCCTCTCTCTGCGGCTGTGCTCCCTGGCCAGGAGGGGTTAGCGTAGGCTTTGGTTTAGGTGGAAGAGGGGGTGCTGGCAGAGGCCTGGAGGGTGCCGGTGGGATCCTCTTAGGTTTCTTGTCTTGCCCAAGGGCGAGCAGGTGCGCAGGTTTAGGGGGCACTACAGATGCGCGAGTCCAGACAAAACAAGAAAAGCAGAGCAAAAGAGAAGCATGAGGCTCCAGACAAGAACAAAAGCAATCAGGTAACAGGAATAAATCCAAGGGAGAAAACCTCCATAGCTGTGTCGCTGGTTCACTTAGTAAAAACTTGAGATAAAACACAGAAAATACAAAAAAAAAAAGTCAGAAGAGACAGAAACGTAGCAGCGCAGTGGGGCAGGACGAAATCAACTCTGAGCGTCAGCGATCTGCAACTTCCTTATTTCTGAACAGGATGCTGAGAGCATGTGCGTAAGCCATTGTGGCTCAAGAAAGATGAGAAAAGAAGAAGGAAAAAAAAGCAAGTGCAAAAATGACAGTGCTCTCTTAAAAATATATGCTACACTTAATAAACACTTACATTATAGGCCAACTTTACTGACATATCTGAATTTTTTTTCATACATTTCATTTTAGGAAGCATTTTTGTCAGAAACCAGGAAATGTGCTGATATGTTACAGTTGTTAATTTCAGCACTTCCTCCATCTGTGTGGGCCACTGCTGATTAGAAAGGAGCAGACTTTTCTTTATGCAGTAGTAACAGTGCATGTGTTTATGTGCGGTGAGCTGTCTCCTGAGGATGATAACATATAAAGATGTTTCAGTTTCATCAGTTCATCAGAAAGGCAACAACTTTACTTTATATACTTCTTTTTCAGCCAATATTGAGTATGTTAAATAAAAGTAAGGAGTAAGCATTTTATGTATGAGTGGGAAACAGAGGATACAGCATCACCAACAAACAGTTGGACAACCAGTTAAACTGTAAATTAATGAATGTTTGCAAATTAAATTTTTAATTAATAGTTTAACTGATCCATTATTTTAAACCATTATTATTAATGTTGTTCACTGTAGCTGCAAAAAAACTCACAACGTTTGTAAAGAGCAATCCAATAAAAAAGGGCGAAAAAAGAAAAAAGGGAAAGTGCTACTTGCTTCTGCCATATAATTCATCAGTTAAGTGATTCAGCATGTTCTGCACCACCAAAGCTTTTAGGCCAGAGAGATCTACGTCCAGTTTTAGATTCTTCTCTGCTCAAAAACTGACAGAATTACGACTTCCCTTTCAATTCAATTCTCCCTCCCGTTGGATTAGCTCGGAGATGTCAGTGAGGAAGTTCATCCTGTCAGGTGGGAAGTACTGTATGCATTCAAATAGAGTACCAGAAACTGTAATTGTGCCCAAGTAGCTCATAAGTCAGGCGAATGACAGTCAAAGCACAGTACGACTAGTTCTATTTGCTAAACCTCTTTAATATCGCTTGCATTTTTAAAAAAACAAAACATGTATTATATTTACACTTTTATGTGCAGACAAGTACATGGAATAATATGTTTTGACTCTTCATCAGCTAACTGATATTTGATTTCAAACAGCTTTAAAGCAAGAATATGAAATGTAAACAGGTTTGAAACTCCTAGCCAGCAAATCTGGTGCTAACCCATGAACCTCTGAGCTGTGTGTGACTGTTTTCAGCACTGCAGTCCAAGTTCAGCCATTTTCAGCCAATGATCTTTACCACCAGTATCAATTCATGAAAAAATGAGAGGATCTTGAAATATCAAAGCTATTCTAAAGGGCGGCTGTGGCGCTTTATAAAACCTTGTTTTTTCCTTGATCAGAAATCTTTCCTGATAAAAATGCTAATCAAATGATCAATTTTAAATGATCAGCAAGAATTTCTCTTGCCAAAACTTTGAATAGTTCAGAGCATTTTTAAAATTGGGGACAGGTCTGTGGTGTGTCCTAGTATGTTTCCCAGCGACTCCCTAAACACAACACATGTTCATATTTAGCATTCTTCAAATGGTGCCCGATCACAAACACTTGGGAGACACTGCCCTGCTTTACAGCAGCAGCAGCAGCTCTTGCAGAGGTGACCTACTGAGCACAGTGAGTGGCAGAGTGAGGTCAGGCAGCTGACGCGTCCCATGTTATAGAAAAGTGTTTTGTCAGAGCAGAATAAATCACGGCTCGATAGCAGGGGTCCAACCTTGCAGCACCTTTCAATTATAATGACAGCACCGATGTCAAAACTGGCCTTCAAGGGGCTGTGGTGTGTCACTGGATTTTTACCTTGAGGTTTCTGAGCGGTTAGTGTTCTGGGCGAGGTGGGGGGCTGAGGCCGCGGTTTGATTGGAGGCTTGTCGTGACATGGTCTGGGGGTCGGACCTTTCTTTATGAGCCTTGGAGAACACAGGTAGTCCACTGATCCACACTGGTACTGCAGAGGGGAGGCAGGGAGATCTATATATAGAGGAAAAGAAGAAAGACAATCTTAGGTATTGATCAATATAATAACACACATCTAAACACAAGGAATAATCCTGCGACAGCGATGCAGTGGTGCGTGGTGACTACTGCGGGTGAATGACCTTGCGCTTGGTGTGCTCCACGGCGTCGCCCTCGGACAGATAGCATTGGGGCCAAAAGAAACTCTGCAGCATCAATCCTAATACAAGGCCTAAGGCAGCAGAGAGCTGCAGAGCCTGCAAATTGGTTTCTCTTCACACTCTCAGACCTGTAACTGACTGGATAAATCTAATTTTCTGTAGATGCTGACTGGACATACATTGTGCACTTTTTAAAGCAGCTAAGTGACTTCCAAGACCCTCAATGTTATCAGTTTTTGTTTATCTCAACAAAGTCAATCAAATCAAAAATGGAAGGATTTCATCTAAAGTTTTATATTTAAAAAAAAAAGTCACAAATATTTCTAAAATAGCTGGGCCCTGTGCGTGTTTAGCACTATGGTTACTTCAGCTGCAGGTTTTTGTGCAACAGTGCATTTTTAAGCCACAAGAGCAATGTATTTGGGTGCCACATCGACATGGTTTGAGTTCTGTGGTGCTCTGTGTGGCTTTAGCTATATAGGCATGTATTTTTACATTTACATATAGTTAACTGTTAACTGTCAGGTCGCTTTTGGCCTTTTGTTAGATGTGAAGAGCAAAATGTTTCCTTTACACTTTCACAAATCCATCGGGATCATCAATTTGCCTTTAAAACTTCAAAATGCAAAATACACGATGCAAAAAATCTTTAAAGGACGAGGTGGTAATGTTATCACACATACACACATATTTCCATTACATTTTGACAAAGATATGCTATGAATGCCAACTCTTTGAAGTCCAGTCAAGAGAGAAGAAACAGAGTGTTTGCACTGCTATTGTTTGCGAGCGTGCATTTGTCTGTACCATATGCACTCTACGAGGTTTCATTTGAACATACCACAACAGCCTTTTTTGCGCCGTTATTATCGGAAGGGGGACAAAAAGTGCAGCCCCAGAGTAGATTATGATAATAGCTATGCATACTACAGCCACACAGCTCTGTTCCTTCAGGCTCATGGATTCGATCAAGTCACACCAACTTTTGCTCGACTGGATTACAGCCTAAAATTGCACCGAGCCCCCACAAGAGCCTTGGCACATCTAATTTGGTGTTTTTCAGCTGCGCTTCAGGCAGTGGAAGGAAAAAAATTCTGTCAGTAATGAGTCCTGTTATGCTGTCTGCCTCATGTGGCACACTGCAGGTGTTCCCACCATCTTTGCACCAGTGGAATAAGAGCAGGGCAGGGGGAACAAAGCAAACAGCTCCCTCAGCTCCGTACAATAGATGGAGAACACGTTTTCCACACTGAGGACTGCGGATCAGTGCCTACAGTAGGTAGATTTTGAATTTAGTTAGACTATCTTTGCATCCGGTCCCTGGCAAAAGAAAAACTGCAGGCCCTTCACAGTGGTTTCACCTAATGCCATCTCTAAATCAGAGATGACTTGCGGGCTGAGTCAGAGGAAAAGTCCTTCAGCCAAATAACTGCCTGATGAAGAACACTTTGACCCAAGACTGGCTGTGGTCTTTGCTGGGAAAAATAAACAACAGTGCAAGACAGAGGCATAAGGGCCGGTGCCTATGGAAACTCAGTGTAGCTATGGTTACCTGAGAGCCAAACCTGGCCCTCATGTCAAACTGCTTAACACCGAAAGAAACTTGACAACACAGCAGAGCGAGTAAGGAGCTGACACTCACGTTTTTTTTCCTTAATTAAAATCTCACAAACCTCGCATGAGTACACAGGAAAATATGTAAGCAAATTCATTCAGTCTAATTATATCACACAACGGTGTTCAAGCCATTACTAAAACAAATACTTAGAATATAAAAGAACACACAAACAGCCAAGAGTGCCATAAATACATTACCTTGCGTCCTATCTTTCCGTGTCAGATATCCAAAGTCCAAAGAGCAACTGAATGTAAAAGTCATCCACACAGCAGTGTTTAAACCAAAATAAATCCTGCCCTCCCAGTTTTCCGGAGTGCCGTGTGTGTGTGTGTGCGCGCACGCAACTGAGACTACTCTTTGTGGCCAACAAACACAGACATACACACCCTAACCAGCCCTTTAAAAGCCCAAACCTGCATTATACCAAAACACGCACAGTCACCTGTCCTTTCCCAGTGGTGTTAGAGGACCTGCACCTGTTTGCTCACCTGACAAACCTGATACTAACAGCTCCTCCCGGGGCCAAAATGACATGATTATGTGTCACTGTGGAATCCCGGAATCTCAGCATATAATCTTACAGTTTGCCCACAACACAGGAAACTTTGCCCACAGCGCACAACTCGAAAGACAAGGGTTAGAGTTAGATAATCAACAAAATCGCCTTTTTGAGGCAGTCACCTAATTGATTTGGACTCAAGAGACAATATTAATAATGTATCTATCTAATTTAGTGAGAACTTTGTAAAAACACAAAGGAGAATAATGAGCTCATTAATTTCCTTTGCTCCCCACACAGTAACTGAAGAACAAATGAACAGCACGATTAGAAAGAAATTATATGAGAACATTATTACTGCTACACCCTGAAGGCTGTGCGTTAACATGGCAACCTCTCCCAGCAAAACCAACAATTAGTCACTGTAAATCTTACCTGTTCTTTCATGGTTGTGATGTAATGCAATCTCAGCTTAGGAC
The DNA here is from genome assembly GCF_057382275.1 of Copadichromis virginalis. Classification (NCBI taxonomy): domain Eukaryota; kingdom Metazoa; phylum Chordata; class Actinopteri; order Cichliformes; family Cichlidae; genus Copadichromis; species Copadichromis virginalis. The sequence continues at coordinate 21,364,174 of NC_140637.1, read as the reverse complement.
TGTGAGGACTTTGAGTTGTAACTTCAAAATACTGCTTCACAGTATACACCTACACAAAGTTAATGGTTGCCGTGTACCTTATACACAGAAATATTCGGATACCTTTAGGTACGTATACTGACACTTTGATTTTAATCAGCAGGAAGCATGTAAGCGTGATAAACGTCCGGGATTGTGATGCTATCATGAGAGAAAAACCTAAGGAATGTATTTCTTGTATTAGCACGTCACAGCAATGTGTATCAGTCTTTGTTTGATTGCTTTTGCCTTTTGTGTAGTTAGATTGTCTCTGTTGTATGACAATTAATCAAATTATGAGTCTTAAGGTGTGTTTACAACGTTAAGTAAACAAGGTCAAGAATCAATGCAAGCTTTCAATATTTGCTTTTAATGCTCAATGCTGCAGACATATTTCTTTTCAATACCGAATAACATGGATACAAATCTGGTGACTGTTAAGTTACATACAGGAGATGTAGGTTGACCGTAGCACATGAAACAAATTCAAATGGAGACCGTAACATTGTATTCTCAGGTGGATGATGAAATGAACATAATGTATAAGAAAGTAACAGAAAATTGGGATTTAAAATAAATTAATAAAAAAAACATAGATGTTAATCATCGCTGTACATGCGACATTTCTAGTTTTTGTCACAATTTTCAGTTTAACTACCACCTTACAAGCAGTCGGGGGGTGTTTGCAGATAAGCTGGGATCTTCTGTGTAAACTACAGCCACTGTGACAATATGCTAGCAACTAAAACAATCAGGAGGATTGTAGCAGCCTCTTTGTGACCTTTTTTTACCTAGCAACTGCTAGCAAACTCCAGCAACCACTCAGCAAATTGTCTGTGGACAAACATTTTTATCCAACATCCAGTGGTTGCCACGGGGTAGCCGACAGGTCATTAGGCCTGTACGGCTGAAGCCTTAAACTTCCAAACTTTCTCTAAGTTCTAATTTTCAGACTTAAAAAGATAAAATAAAATTACATATCTAATCAGACTAGGCCACATCAGTAGAATGAGTTAGTATGCAAAGTGAGAAACAGTGGGGCAAAGATGGTTTAGCTGAGGGACACTACATTTTGCTATTTGCTTTGTTATCAACAACTGATGATGCGATGCTCTGAGCATTTTAAAAGTTGCATGGCAGCAAAATTTAATGATTTTGAGTTGGACTTGTACCTTTCAAGCTGTGTCTCTGTCTCCCTAGTTGGGTGTGAGCACAAACCGTAGTATAATGTGCTAGATGTGCTCATTTTCACCAGGGATACTGAGATTAGTACAGAAGCTTGTTTCCACCACTGAAAACAAAAAACAGAGCAAAACATTTTCTTTACTCTCCATAAATCAAACCTTCGAGATAGACATCTCAAATTTTCACCGTGCTAATTCAAAGTTCCGAGAAAATAACTCAGAACTCTCTCCTCTCTCCATTTTCCCCAAACCCCAAGACACCCAGGTTCAAAATATACACAAACACGCACAAGGAAAATGCACAGACGTAGCTACCCTGTCAATCACCTTCAGCCCCGAGGCGACCCCCACAGAGTCATTTATTACCCATCATCCCAGAGATGGATCGCTCACAGTCAGCAGAGTCTCCCCACTCAGACAGCTACTCAATCAGCTCTCCTGTCCACAAAGCAACCCTGGGTAAGGAAGAGCTGACAGCGCCACTCTGATAACTTCAACCAACCACCCGCCCAGTTCCCCACCAAGACGTGGCAAGACATCCAGTTTGGGTGGTGTACCTCATTATTTCCTATGTCACCATCACATTTCTTAGCTTTTCTGCCTTCATTATACCCACTCTCTTCCTTTCCTTCTGTCTGTGTCTGTATAACTTTCTTTCACTGTCTCATTCAGAATAATACTGGTTTTATTTCCACCGTGTTACCCTGAACGACTCAGCCAGAGAGCAGCAAGCTCTCATTAAACGACTCTTAGATTTATAATGAACTTTGAGCCACAGAGCCACTTAAATTCTTGGCTTGGACAGGAACACATTGTCTTGTAGAAAAATAGCAAGGCTAAGAAAACAAAGGAATTTTGCTTTGTCTCATTTCTCCCTCTGCCATACCAATATGTGCTATGACCTTGATCTACTTTTCAGAAATCAACTTAATCATTAAAAAAAAAAGAAACAAAGATAGATAGAAATGTATAGATGAAGACAGAATTTAAATACATGTTGCAGCTGGGACACAGAGGGACTGAAATAAAGAAGGTGACATGTTCAAAAAAGAAAATTAAAGCTATAAATAACTATAAAAAAAGTATTTACTTTTCTAGATATAAGAAACTGGTTGAAACGACACTATAAAAGGATAAAAACCCAAATGTACAAACCAGGAAATTAAAAAAAAAAGCAGAGAGAGAAAATACTGGTGTGAGTATAACAGCAGCTGCCCTGGGATCGACAGTAGGGCAGATCTCAGTCTCTGACAATCACACAGTAACGAGGGCCCAATTCTATTTTCACCACAGGCTTTATTAACCCACACACATCTCCACATGCACGCAGTCATACACACACAAAAGTACACAAGGATCAACAGCTATCCAATCATATACAGCAGCATCTGGCTACAGCTTAAAAATCTATATTCATCTTCTCCTCATCATGCTCTGTAATGAGAAACAATCACATTTTCTTTGTCAACCCATCAGTTTTTTTAACCTACTGTAGAAAATATTTATTGTTTAACAATTAGCGGCACCCCAAGTTTCACTGGTATGGCATTAGGCACTGAGCTGAATTAGGTCAGTGGGCATAGCAGGCACAATGGCATGTCTCCCACACTAAGTGGGAAGATTTCAGCAGCTCCCACAGATTGTGATTTTCTGGGATGAGAAGACAGAGAGGCTGAGAGGTTAGAAAAAGGTTCAGCAGGCAACGGATTGCTAGAAGGTGTTAAAGTCATAGCCTCATAATCTAAGAGTAAAACTCACAAAGCAGTAATGAATTGGTTCCTATATTGTGCTTTTCTAGTTGACCACTCAAGGCACTTTCATACAATACATCTTCTTTGCCCGAGTGCTATCTTTCTAAGATTCACACTCCAATGAATGAGGTCCAGTGTCTACCCGAAGGACAAGTTGGCATGCAGAGTAGAATGGCCAGGGATTGAACCACTAACCCCTAGCTAGTAGATGACCTGGGTCACCCTCATCCTGGGTGAGCAAGCCTCACTTCCACTATGAACATAGCCACTGGACTTGATTTGATGTCTTGAGAGACAATTTGATGTCTCTTAAACCAAAGCAGGGGGAAATATATATCTATATAGATATCTATATCTATATATATTAGGGCTGCCACGATTTGTCGACTAGTCACGATTACGTCGACTATCAAAATCGTCGACGACTGATTTAATAGTCGACGCGTCGTTTGAAACTTTGTACGATCACAAAAGACGCAGGAATAAGTGGCAGGATTTAAGAGTGTAATAACGGACTGAAACAGAAGATGGCAGCATTGCATGTACAAGGATGTCAGCTACCGTTAAACCCCGAAGAAGAAGAAGAAGAAGAAGCAGCTGTGTCCCAGAATTCATAGCGCGGCCCAGCGCAGTTTCCAACAATGGCGGCAGCTAGTTAGTTTTAATGTTACTCTTATTATTCTTTCTGGGTCACAAAATAAACGTTTAACATATTTTCAGGCGAGAATGTAGCTGTGTAAACCTCAAATATCTGCTCAGTTTATCAGGACACCACATATTTTCAAAAGCGCTCCGACGTTTTCGGAGACATCTGTTACCCACTAGCTCGTTAGCGAGCCGGGGGCTAGGCTCACTAGCGCCGTGAGAACACCGGACTCCCCGCAAATCGTTTTCAAACCCACCGCCGTCTTTCGCTACTCAGGTTAAATATATATGAGTCACTTAGATAACTTAAAATGTTATTGTTTGGCTTTTTTTTTTTTTTAGTATTTTATTTGTTCCTGAGTAAATCAGTTTGTCTGAGATTAAAGTTATAGTTTTTACACAGCTGAATAAACGTCAAGCAGACAGCTGATTATCAGAAGTGTGAGATGCTCCAGAATATACTCCAGTGTCCTGTTATATTTTAGATAGCAAGGAGTTTATTAAACTTCACCGAAACAATCTGCAAATTTCATTAAAATTTAATAAACTATCATCTTGTCTTTATTTTTAGTTAGCACAGACCTTAAACACTTAAAGCTGTAAGCTAATGATAGTTATATAAGAGCAGATGCTGCTGGTGCAATAAGCTGTAGTTTTACGTCTAATGGATGATGATCTGATTAGTCGACTAATCGCAAAAATAATCGGTGACTAGTCGACTATCAAAATAATCGTTTGTGGCAGCCCTAATATATATCTATATATATCTATATACCGGTAGATATATATAGATATAGATTAGTGCTGTCAAAATTATCGCGTTAATTGTTAAGATCAACGCGAAATGTTTAATGCATTAAAAAAATTTAACGCTGATTTTGTTTTTTTTATTAATTTCCTGTAATCTAAGACCTTTAAATTCATGAGCACCTCTGGAGGAGGGGGCAACAGTGTGCTATGCTGGCGTTTGGCCTGACAGAAATGATTAGAAGAAGAAGAAGAAGAAGTGACACCATGCTACTATCTAGCTAACACTAGCTAACACACGCAAGCATGGACGAGGGCGGACTTTTGGGTGGAAAGTTTCTCTTTAAGAAGTTGCCTGATGGCTTGTTGGACAAAACGAGAGTAAGATGCACAATTTGCAACGCTGAATTCAAGTACCACAGAAGCAGTTCATCACTGGCGTATCACCTGAGAGCAAAACACCCAACTGAATCCACCTCTACGGGACCTCGCCAGTCTACGCTTCAGGAGTATGGTGCTTGTGGACGAATAACAAAAAATGTGAGAGAAAAGGTAACCAATTCCTTGGTTGTTTGGATAGCTAAAAACTGCCGACCAGTTAGCATAGTAGAAGATGATGGACTGAGAGAAGTCATTCGTGCTGCATCAGGAGATGAGTGTTGCCCTCGAGAGGAACCATTGTGTCGAGACTGCACACTTTGTATGGGGACCAGAGGGCTCAGCAGTCCAGCAAGCTTGTGCAAGTAAGGAATGTCGCTCTCACCGGAGACCACTGGACTTCGGTGAACAACGATAATTACTTAAAATATAAAGAATAAAAAAATGTAATTGGAGCCAGGCTATTAATACAGTAATTGAGATTAATCGCAATTAATAACAGAAAATTGTGAGATTAGTTAGTTAATTTTTTTTAATCTATTGACAGCACTAATATATATATATATATATATATATATATATATATATATATATATATATATATATATAGATATATATATAGATATATATAAATAGAGAGAGAGAGAGAGAGAGAGATATGCCTCTCATCATGCTTTTTAAAAAAACAAAAAAAACAAACTAAAACCTGAAACTGGCAATTGAGACCCTAAACGAATCAGTGCAGTGTTCACCATTATAACACATCAACTATGAAGTACATATATTTCCTTCAGGACTTCTATGCTATCTGATGATCTTGTTTTTGCCACCAGTAGAGTTGCCCCCTGCTGGGCATTAGAAGGAGTGCAGATTATTTGCACTTGGTTTCACTTTTCAAATATGGAGGGTAAATCCTTTATTTATACATTCTGTGCAGCATGCACAGAGCACTCAGAGATGTAAATATACTAAGAAAACAGGCCCATCTGTTTCCAGTTCCTGTAATTATACACTGTCACCAAGTGGAAAAAGCTAAACATAAACAAAGACTGAAGACTTAATATCGAAGTGGCATCCCAAACTAAATCAATCGTGCTTCCGTGTACCCTGAGAAATAAAAGAAGAGGCAACTGCTATCCCAACAGTTGCCTTTATTATGGCTAATAATATCGCAAGATGGTCACAGTAAACTACTTGTGCTTTTAGTAGATGCACAGTTTTAATAAAGTGTTAATTTCTTTTTCAATTGGAAGGTGTTCTGTCGTCTACAGTTGCAAGCAGAAAGAAAGTAAAACACGAGCCAGAGCTCCAGTAGTCATATTATTATGTATAAACATGTGCCTGAGTCTAACAGCATCCTTCATTTCCTGTTGTGTCCTTGAGAGCCAGTCTGAAGAAATGCTGAGGGTGAGATATGACACACTGACCTTTTTTGAACCGTGTGACTCAAGGCCAGTACAATCAGCAGTCATCTGTACCGATACGTGATAGTCACTGGAGAGCACTCAGACTTTACAGTAAGTAGCACAATGATGTGAGGACGTGACAAAGGGATGGTTAAAATTTTTCATCAAACATGTGATTTGACAGGACGGTTGCACGCCGGCCTCTCCATTTCACAGCTACTCCATGCTACGGCAAACACTCTACACAGACTTTTATGAGGCAGGGTGCAGAGAAACAAGCCTCTGTCTGACTGGATGCAGTGTGCTACTGTAGCCCAGAGCATTGCTGCAAAGAAAACAGCTACAGATTGGCAATTAGGGCAACGCACACACAGGAGAACAAGGGGGTTTACAAACCTGCCTGTGGAGATGACTGCCTAACTGTCCCAGAAACTACTGGAGCCTCACTGAAACCTACTGTAGCAGCTCTCAATGGGGGCTTTCACTGTGAAAAACAAAAACCAGGCTGGACTGTCTTCACAACAGTACAAGCAAGGTTTCACAGGAAAGCCCATCTTTTCCTCCCAGTTTAAGTATATTCGACGCATATTTACTGGTAGAGAAAATTTCAAGAGAAAAGAAAAATACTATTTCCAGTGCCGTGGGGGATGGGTAAGTCTTTACACATAGGTCTGCTCCTTGAGTCACCAGCACCTACAGTCGGAGAAAGCATTTTCAAATTCAATGATTCCCTATTTTACTAAGGCCACACTGTCTCGAGTATTGCTCATGTTAATCTTCTGGATCAAAGCTCGATCGCCCCTCATTCTGATTAAAGGTCTCTGAAGCATCAAATCATTGATTATTTGACCAGACATTGATACGTGGGATTAACCAATCATTGTGTTGGACAGGACCAGTCACAAACTGCTTCAACGGCTGACAGCACGATCGTTGAAATGATTGACTGCACGTCAATAAATGTTGAGCACAGCGTCACTTGCAGCAAGGAAAAGTATCCACCGTTTGCATTCACACCAACAAATGTGCAAACGTACACGTCAAAACATGCAGGCTGTTCTGCCCAGTCACTTAACTTTATAGAAACCCATCTGCAGTACGCACCACAAAATTAGTCTAACACTTAACTCATGTCAACACTGTTACCATTAAACTCTGATCTGCTAAGGTTTTACAGCAGGCTGCAAAGCTTTCCACTGCAGCCACAGAAACACCATCAGGGCCAACCAAAAACACAGCCGACCAAAACGTTGCCTTTCCCAAATAAAATGCAACACTCACACCTCACATTTCCACAGAATTACACCTTTGGAAAAGCCAGGCCCAACAAAACAACAGAAGGAAGTGGCGCATGCAGAGCTGGTTTACCGAAACCAGCTTTTCCAGCACGTATCATATTATGCACGTGTGTGATGGAAAAAACAAGTAAAAGCAGGAAATTAGAGTGAACAGGGGTCCACTATTTTTGTGTACCTAAATGCGTCCGTTATTCCCCATTGGCTATTTTAACTACTGAACAAACCACGGATGATGTGATTAAGCAAACACTGTCTGAAGGTATTTAGCCAGCCATCACCTCAAGGCACTTTAAATTTTAAGGTTGACCCAAAATAAAATACAGAGAAAACTACAACCATCAAACAACCCACTTTGGAGAAGCACTTGGTGATAGTGGGAAGGAAAAACTCTCTTCTAACAGGAAAAAACCTCAGGTAGCAGTCGGATGGGGGTGATGGGGAGAAGACAAGACAAAACACACTGTTGCCAGAGATTAATAATAACTAATGATTAGATGCCAAGTGGTGTAAAAACATTCTGGTAATTCTGTAAATTTATTTCATCTGGTTCGCAACATTGTGCCAAAATGTAACCATCGTTCCTTTCAAATCTTTCCAACACATGTATTTACATTTTACACACTGGGCCACAATCATATTACTGCTTTTTTGCCCCCTGTTACAGCCTCTGTTGTCAAAGTGATGCTGCACTAGTGGGTGAGGTGGAAGGGTGGCCACAACACCACCCTGCATCTGTTCCAGGCAGGATGGATGTCAGCATGCGGAGAGGAGTGTCTATCAGGCTGCTGACACATGAAGAGTCCCAGAGCGGGACATCCTTGCCCAGTACAGGTCAACCTGTTACCCATTCTGATTCATTCCTGGTTGGTCTAAGGGCTGGGTTGATGAAAAAGAAAGGATGCGGGCGTGGAGCTGGGTGTAAGCCTTATCCCCTCCCTGTGTGCTGTTCTTCTGTGCACACTGGACTCTTCCCAACATACACACACAGAGACAGAAAGGTCACCGCACATTCAACCCTGACACATCTTCTTTGACGTAAGAATCATTTTCAAAATGTCACTTGGCTCCTGAAAGGCAGCGTCAGCAACGGGATCTCTGGAGCAAGAAGGATCCGAGGCAAGCAGCTCCTGTCAGTCTGCCCGAACCTCGAACACAGTGCCTCACACTAGCTGGCTGCAATTTCTTACTCACTCAAATGTGAAAACTGAGAATACTTTTAAATGCCAATGAGAAAGAAGCCTAAATTAACATTTTTTGTGTGAGAAACCTTGCATGGAAATTTTAAAAAAATGAAAACAAGCTGAAGTTTGTCAAGGGCAGAAAAAGCTAAGACATGGGAGCGAGAAGCCAAGACACGCCAAGAGCCACAAGCAAACGAGTTCACACAGAAATGACTGTACAGGGAGAGGCCTGTTATAGAAACCAGGTGTACACTAGACAGACCAATAAAGGCTCCTGTTTCCTCTGTAATGGCTCCAGAATTTTTAACTTACAGCACAGCACTACAGTGCTCTGATCCGCATTCATTTACCCACACAGGAGACAGGAGGACCATTAGGACCAGCTTCTTGTACACTGAGCTGCTTAAACCCAAACAGAGATGCTGGCCTGCCGCTGCATGCGCACACTTTTCAAAGCTCTTGTAAATCGTTTACCAAGATTTTTGCTATAATCCAACTGACCCTCTGAGCCTATATTGATTTACAGATAACAGACTGTCTCCTTTGGCAATACAATCTGCAGTCCTTACAGTCTGCGTCGTGCTTAACATGCAAGTCATGAGCACACAAGACATCAAAGGATCGCTTCATGACCTTTATGTATACAAAATGCAAATCCAATTAAGGCTACAGCAAATGATTTTATAAGCTTAAATGTACTCATTATTTCCTGATTAACCCATTAACTCTTTAGCCTATAAAATCTCTCTACAACATCAAAAATCAACTTAGTTATTGTTCAGCTTCATTACTCAAATATAATCTCTGTAGACATTTCCACCATCAGCTTCCACTTGTTATATGTTCTCTTTAACATTAAGTATCTCTGTGCTGACAGGAAACAACAAACTACAATCCATAAGAGCTCCACACACTTGAAATGATCTACCCCTGATAGCTGTCATATTGTATATCCCATGACGGCTGGATAAATCAGAGCCTTTGTTAAATCTGTATAGAAAGAGCTGCAGAGAATCACCACTGCGCGCAGCAGGTAGCTCTAGCCCACCTTTCATCCGTCACGTCTGCTAAATGCTTTAGTTTTTCTGTCATGGGGTGTCTGAGGAGTGAGGCAAGGAATCATCGAAGACAGCCCAATTAGCGGGCTGCTGTTTCTGCAGCTTCCTGTGATTGACTGGCCAACATCAAAGATTAACCAGAGATGTATAAAACAACCCTTTTAAATAAAAAACAATGTTGATCTAAATTTTTAATATAAGATCAAAATAATCATTTCCACATTTCACTCACTTTATCTGGTGAGAAACATGAGTCAAGCCAAATGACATACAAAAATGGAAGATCAAAAAGAAAAGCTCACTGTCTTGAAAATTACCATTTATGGTAGCTCCCACACTTACTGCAACCATGAGTGCACAGGTACTGACTCTGCATTTTATGAGGAGACATTAACAACCCCCTCCGAAGTTAATATGGCAAGAAGGGATTCACCAAATCCCATAAAAATATTTTAAAAAGCTGTCTGCTAACAAACATCTATGCAAGCAAATGTGTATGTGTACCTTACATACACTCACACTATGCCTTGCAGGAGAAAATCATTAAATATCTCGTTACTGGCCTCTGGAAGCCATCTCATCCTTTCCACAGCAGTAGGAGACAACTACAAAGACAATTTAACACTGAAGCCTTTTGAGCTTTTTGAAATACCAGCAGGCCACAGTTAGAGGCAAGTGGCCTTTTCTCCTGAAGGAGGTCAGAGTAAAAGATGCAAATATTTCTCATAATTGAGTTTAACTAGGTTAGAATGTTGCTTGTTAATGTGTGCTTGTATGCAGTTTCTTTCTCTTCCTTCCTGTGTGATGCCAATGTCTTGTACAAAAACAACACACGCGCTTCAGTAGAGACAAGAGAGCGCCTAACACTTTCCGAGTGACTGCCCCGACCAAATGGAGAAGTAAAACACAAACGCACACAGGCATATGCACGCGAAGGAGCAAGGACACACATGATACTAGAAAGTAAAACGCTTGTGTCTCCTTACTTCCAACCTTAAGAATGTAAACAAACTTTTAAACTCAAAGTGAAATATCACACAGGAACTGAGCTTTATTTAGATGCCTTCATGACACTGACAGCAGTACACTGATCCACCCTTATCTGATCGCTTGAAGCTGATTCATATAATTATACATTACCAACACAGGAAATACCATCACCATCTAGACCCTAGGTGCCCCAGAATAAGAGGAAGTTGTGGGTATAATTACTAGGGTGATGAAGTACATTAATTAGGCTGACTGTTGAGCATGGCATTTGTGTGTGTGTGTGTGTGTGTGTTTTTCTGTTTGCGTGTGGTCTGGTCAGTGTCACCACAAGTTCTCCAGCATCTCTGACCAATATAAGGCGCTTCCTTCCTCTTGATTTGACCAATAAATGGAGGAAAAACCACAAGTATGATGCTGGATTTCCCAGCTCTGGGATAAATAAGGCAGGGCCTCATCTTTATCAGTTTACATCGACATGACACAGATTACATAATCAAATTTGCTTCACATTAGCTTCACTCCGGGACAGGGAAGAATTTCCAACAGGTGTACAGATGCAGAGATACAGAGATCAAATCTAATGACTTCCACAGAATGGCTGCCCTCACAGTTACAGACCCACCCCTGTATTAAATACTTGTGGACACTGTGGGCTGAAAACCTTTCCTTTGGCTTATTTCTAGAAGTAAACCTAACCAGACACAGGAAAATGGGTGAAACATGACTCACGACTTTTTCCACTGCCCAGGGGTTCTGAAATTTTGCCTTTCACACAAGGACACACTGTGTGTGTCTTTGTGCGTTGGCCTTGAGCAGTTTCTACATGTCAGCCTAACCATAAATATCAGCTTATGGTGCTCACAGCTCCTGTACGCAACCTGTATGTTTTTATTGCGTCAATGTCACAGAGGAGCAGATTTGGCTAGTTTTTACCTTTGACCAATCCTCAAGCAAATAAAAGAGGTATGCGTTGGTTTTAGTAAAGCATCGGCAGCTTTTGCAGTGAGACTGTGTTACTTTGAAAGCGCAGAGAATGACATAGAGACATTAACCTGGAAAGAAAATATAGCTGCTTTCACACATGAAGTTTGGATAACTTTCAGAGAATCAGGTCAGGATAGTTTTTAGTTTTTCTGAAATGTAGCACACAGCAGAAAATAGCACACTACAGGCCTATTTACACAACACTCAGTTTGGTTTAAACCCAGTCACACAGGCCAGTACAGAAGCCACCTGGCAACGACCGGTTGCTAGGTAAAAATAACTGGTTACAAGTGTTTTTAAATGGTTGCCAAGTGTGCCAAGCAAATCAGCATATTTGTAGAAACAGCGGGCAACCGTGGTAATCTGCTAGTGACCAAAGCAATTGCAAAGCGCTCCTCACTACAGCACCATATACCTCTTTGAGCCTAATTTCACCTAGCGATCGCCAACAACCTCCACCAACTCTAGACCTCTGTGACTGGGGTCTAAACCCAACCAAGTCAAAGTCTCCATCCCCATCTCCGACAACTTTCAGAGCCTTTCAGTTTCTTGTTTCTCTACTGACAGCAACATGAATTACAGGGAGTGAACCCTCATCCTTTGATCATTTCCTCACTTGTCTGCTCATTTTAGAAGTTCAAGCGTAAAACTAAAAGAATTCTAAATATACTTCTATAAATATGTACTGTTAAAATTGGCTTTCATTGCTATTTTGCCAACCTAATATGCAAAATTACCCACTTCAGGATTCCAGTACCTACCAAAGCTGAGATTCTACTTGTCTTACTTACACTTGAATACATCTAATCACCATGATTGCATTGATGAATGAAAAGCCTGTTTTTTGGACTAATACCACCACCAATCTAAGCGGATCAGACCACTCTGACACCACTCAAGCCTGTGGTGAGCCAGGAAATGTAAGCAGCTGTGCAACACTGTACTACAATACATACATGCCAGGCAGACTACATGGCTGCTTGGCTCAGCATCATCCCATTGATCTGGGTCAAGGGGTCGTTGATTAGACTGAGTGCGGCAGTCTCTAGGCAATGCCACAATGTCTGCCACACACTCAGCCTCAGCTCACACAGCTGCTACCAGTCGTCATAGAAACACTCAGACTCCCCTTTCCACAAGACACCTCCCCAGTAAGCTTAATTATATAGTTGCGCAAAAAAAGAAAGAAACTGAATACAAACAGAAACATATCAGTGGAAAATAACAGACATCATACACAAGGCGCTGTCTGGGCAATCTGTTAAGCTTTAATCATCTGGGAAATTATTGTCATGATGCCATGTAATGACATCACTGAGCTAGTAGTGGTCATCACTGTGTCACTTCATCCACTCCTTCAGCGAGCTTGTATTAACTGGAACTTGCCAAATTTTCAGCTGAAAAGTCATTTCAGTGAAAGTGATTAAAAAGGACAGTAATATGAAGTTGGCAGTGTTTGTCGCTCATTACATTATTCACCTCATATCACTTGTTTGAGAAGCCGGGGGGCTCATCTCTCACTCCTAATTACCCACTGCAGTTTGGATGAAAGAGAAAACCAAACAAACTCGAACTGAAAAACACACATATACTGCCTTGCTCTCTGAAAAAGCACTGCAGGGTATCCAAGAAGCAAGGCAGCAGAAATTCGCTCCCAATGTACGTACTCAATAAAACATGCAGTCTTGCATGTATATTTCAGAGGGCAGCGAGAATTAGCCCACATTCATCAGACAGCTAGAAGCCCATGCACCCAAACATAACCCAGACTGAGTTTTGGTTGGGAGGAAAACACATTAATTTTGTGAAGCAGCAGCAGCAGCAGAGGCAGCACCTGCTACACATACAAACTAAAACAAAAATGTAAACTAAATGCTGAACAAGTGAGCTCATGAATTAATGTTTGCTCCCACAAAGATATACACATGACGAAGCGACATCAGTAACTCACCGGCTAAACTCAGTTTGCCATCTACCTCCGATGTTTGCTCAGTTTTCGCTCTCTGTCTGAAATCTCTGTCGCTCCTGCTGTGTGACAAACATATGAACAGTAAAAAGCAGAGTCCGATCTGCAGCAGAGAGAAGTCTGGATGTTTTCACGGCGCTCTCAGGGAGACGGTGTGAACGTGCTGCTGCTACTACTCCTGCTCCCTCATCGACTCTCTCCAACCACCACGCTGCCTCTCTTACTCATCCCTCTCTCTCCTCCTCTACTTCCCTCCCTGCTCCTCCTCCTATTTCTCCTCCTCCTCCCTCCACAGACTACAAACGCAGAGAGTGTCAGTGGACCCCCCCCTCCCACCCACCCAAAAAAAAAAAAAAAAGGAAAGAGATGCGTTCCTCCTGTCCTACGCTCTCCCCGTCCTGATCCCCACACCATTCACAGCAGTGGGCTAAACAATGCCTCCGCCGCCACCGATCTGAAAGGAAGCCAGGAGCACTTCTCAACACGCAATAATACCTCCCTAACTGTCACCATGGAAACTAATGACGGCCCGGGTTGGTTAGGAGGAGGAGGGCTGGAGGAAGGGGGGGAAAAACGGGGAGATGGAGAGGGAGGGGAGAGTTAAGTGAGAGTGGGTAGAGTGGAGGAGGGAGAGAGAAAAAGAAGCAGCCGAATGAAAGATGGGGGAAGTGTGTGTAAGTATTAGTGGGTGTGCCTGTAGTAGTTCAATGAGTGTGTGAAGATATAAGTGAGCTCAAGTGAAGGGAAGGTGAAGGGAGGATATTCTTCAGATATTTGCTGGAAACACGAAGGGGTGTGGCAACAAACACATTTTTTTTGCTAATGACATTAGAAAATGATCACAAAACACTCATAAAAATGTTCTTTTAATTGCTTGATTTATCCTGCAAAGAGCCCAAATGCAGAGTTATTGAAATTTTAATGATATTAAACACAGAAAGGTAGAAAATATTTAGATTTGTGCATTTCTATTCTTGTTTAAATTACTCAAACTGTTGCTCGAACTGTTCTACAATGTTTTTTCCCATGTAAATATTTTGGATTTTCACTCACATCTGACAACCTCAAATTATCCATTATATAAATACTGTTATGAACTGACACCTTCAGCACTATTGCAAAAAAAACAAACCCCAAAACAAACATCATCTGTATTTCTGATCATTTGTATCTCTCGGGGAGCTGCTTTAACCACAAGTCTCCGGGGAGTACATCCGTGTCCCTGCGTGACTTCCCCCCACAGACATGTGGATCACAAAAGCTGCCAGGATGACGCGCCCAAGCTGCTCGAACCCTCTTCATATGCACATATAATTACAACCACCCCCTTCCTCCGTGTCTCTCCGTGTTCCCCCTCTACACACTCAATAGTTGACATCAGCCTGAAAGACGGGGTGACATTGCCCGACACCGGCTGTGAACCCACAGACAAATGCCACCGATAACCATGGAAACACTGTTGGAAAACCCTCGATTTAAAACGATAACAGGGCTTTAGAGCAGAGTGTGACGAGAAGAGCGGAAGAGATGGTGAATGTGAAAAGGGGGATGGGTGTCTGAGTTTGATTTAAATTCAGAAAACGAAGGGTTTTACAAACTGGAGGAGAGTGGCTCAGAGTGGGTTAAAATAGGTCCCGATTGATCCTCTTGTATTCATGGTGAACGGGCAGTAAATGCATACTCCTTTGCAAACCGACTCACCTCTAGCAGCTTATTCTAGGCCACCTCTAGCTGAACTGGGTGAAATTCTCAGCATAGTGAATTATGCATCACGCTGGACGCTGGAAGAGGTAATGCTCTCCGTGGCATTAACATCCGCTGCTCAACCCAGCAGACCTGACGAGGTGAAATCTTTTCACAGGAGGGAAAGAGCAGACGGGGAATCAGTGCTGCAGCCACCCTGCAGGGCAATCCGAAAAGGGGAAAAACCCATTTCAAATTAGAATAGAGCCTTGCCTTTGTGGGTTATCTAATGAGGCATGGTGCTCATGCCCCCTCTTTACACCAAAGACAGGAATGTGAGCTGTGTGTTAGGGAGGAATGTTGAACCTCTCGCCATCTTGCTGCGATTTTCTCATTAATCGAAGGCTGAATTCACAGCTCAGACCAGAAGCTGCTTTTAAAAAAGGAGCAAAGAGACGACTGATTTTCATTTTATAGGCTGGAATAACCTCATTTAGATAGAGATGAATTCCCTTGCATAGGATAGTGATACAGCAAGCTGGCACAGCTTTTCTTCCCTTCTGTCACCCTTTATTACATTCACTAATTACAACAACAATCTTTTTCCATCTGTCCACAAAGAGGAACCTTTGTGTGATTATTTAGTCTCTGTCACACATTAAAAACCACTGGAATATTGACAACTAGCGCTAGTCTAAATCTTCTTCGCTCTACTGACCTAAACATAGCATCTGCCACACACATCTGTCCAACAGGATGACCAATAGCCTAACACACACTCCACTCCATCAGTGTCTTACTGGAAAATATCACTCAACTGAGTATATTCAAAGGAACATAAGGATGTTTTTTGTGATTTAATAGGAAAAACATGAAGACCAGCGAGGGAGACGAGCCCTACAAATCACATGTATGTTTTTCTTCTGGGCTGTAAGAAAATGTAAATGGGAATTAAGTTGTATACAGTAAATGCAGAGTATTTTTTCCTCATTAATTTAGTATTGATGTGATTGGGGTTTTTTTTCAGTTATTTTACATAATTAAAATAATTTCCAGTGACGCATCTGGTAGGCATTTATTTTGTAGTTGTTTAATGTCAGACAAGGCGGTATTCCTATATCCATGCACCTCAAGGAATAGAGGAATTGTCACAAGGAAGATAGCTTGCCATGATTTAAAAAGATAGACAAGAAAAGATCTCCTATTAAGGAACACTGAAACATACTGGACTGAAAAATTGTAGGTAAACTGTAAAATAACAGTTTAACGCTGCCAAATCTAGCTACCAATGCTATCGTCTGTGGACATACAGAAATTTGAGTATGTTGTGTACACTCCTGCAGTTCCCCACCTGCTGATTTCTACAAGACATCCACAAGAATGCAGTCAACAATAAGCAAAACAAAGTATCAAAGCTGTTTGACGGCCTGCCAAAGTTCTGTCAACGTACTTTCAAAGGACTGCGCTGAATTTAGTCTGCAAAAAACACACACTGATTTTCCCCATTCTTTCTAGCACTGACGACAACGCGCACACTGAGGACTTGGCCCAGTTAGAGTCAGAGAGGACTCGGTACACCAATCTACATATATAAATCAGCATATTTTAAATAGTTCAGATCAATCAGTGAGCTGTTGCCATCATGGCACACTTGATTGCACCCTGCAGATGGTAGCAGGAGGGAGGACACTGTAGTGTTGTCATGGAGGCAATTCACGTTCCACAGCATGTTGACCCGACTCCAGGATTTTTCCAAACAGTCCTCACATAGAAAAACAACACAAGCACATATGTATATGAATAAATCTACCCCTCACCACTAGCAAACTATTAAAAAACACACACACAGGTGTGAGAGTTTGAGCTGAGAAAATTGAAATCTTTCACATTCTCACGTCCCTGAAGGTCCTGCAGTGCCAGGAAGACACAACAACTAGAGAAATCTCAGCAGAAGATAGAGGTTGAGGAAGGACACAGCGTTAGTCTTCCGCTGTTACTGATACACATTCACCTTGATGCGGTAAGCCTCCGGATCAGCTTTCTCAAAGGGGAACTGCACTCACAAAGATTCAATAGAAGGATCAATTAGAGCTTTCAGATTCTAGTTATGAGTACAGACAGTTGAGCTCATGTGTCAGATTTTGTTGGTATACGTCACTTAGCCTTGTTCAAAAGCTACTTGAATGGGCATTTCCAAATATCTGTTAGATCAAATACTGACCCTGAAATTCACCTTGGCCTTAAGTCCTTAAACATCCTCAAGCAGCAACAAAAAAAAATCAAAGAGATGTTTTAAATTACTCTAACAAGCGCAATGTCATCCCTCCTCTCTTAGGAGTCAAAGGCTCTCTTTAAAGAAGAGCTCATTAATATTTCACCCAGAGGAGAATCTTTTAATTCATTATTAATATTTAAACTTATCTCCAGGAGTGGAGAGGTCTTATCTGAATTACAAAGAGGCTGGAGCCCAGCATAATCCATGTATCTATGTTAACCCCCCACCACCACAGACAGAAAGACGATGCACTAGAACAGCTGTTACATTCTATTAAGACTGCAGCAGATGGAGGTGGGGAGCTCTAGAAAGTATTTTTCTACGCTGGTCCCATGATGTCTGAGGGTGCCTGGCCTTAGGGCATGTTAGCAGTTGTGGGTGCACAGCAAAGAACGAAGAAAAAGAAAAAGGCGAATAGTTAAGATACTACATTCCCAAAATGAATGAAAATAGAAAAAAAAACCTGTAGGGAATGTTTATGCTAAACTGGAAATGAAGTCTAAAACAAAAAAGTAGAGAAATAAATCTATGATTTAGCACCAGCTTTTATTAAACAATATTGTTGCACTTAAAATGTTTTGTTGTAACAGGTTATGTAATAATACAAAATATATTAATAAAAATTAAGGCAGACCAATATAGGATTGTTAAGACTAATGTCGATATTAGGTGATATTTGGTGACTCCAGTATATCAGTCGATACTCAGGAAACATGAGCCAATTTCCCTAATATTCATTCTGTTTTATTATTTAATTACTTATTTACAATTATCCAACTGTTCTCACCAAATTGCTGAGTCTCCTCTGGTGGACAAACTACGCAACATCAACACTCAGCATGGCTGAAGGGTGTTTCTCCTTTATTTGCTTTACCTTTTTCATTTTCATTCCTTGGTCATTATAAATGTTATTTCTGATGGGACTTCATTGTGTAGTGGTTTATACATTTGCCTGACCCCAAGAGCTGCATCAGGAAGGACATCTTGCATAAAAAACTGCCAAATCAAATATGCAGAGGTAACTGCTGTGTGATAATATCAGCTGGTATTATCGACAAATCCATCAGGTTTTAATACAGATAATACTGCAAGAAGATAGAGATTCACCAACTGTTTGATGACATTTTAAAATCTGTATCATGGCAACATTGGATTAACGGGATTTGTCACTTTATTAGTGCCTATATTTACATAAGTATATAACACAGGGTTGTGTGTTGGGCCTGTGATGAAGACATCATTATGTTGCTGTAAGTGCAAACAAAGCCTCCCAACAATTGTCAATGCATCTAAAAATAAACATCTGAAAAATGTCTTTAAAAAAACCCCTACATTTTAAAAACAAGAAAGGAGAGATGCTTTAAAGCTTACCGGTAATCAACTTCAACAAACATTCATAACATTCTGGCCATGTAAGATCAATAAACAGTGCTGAAAGACGTGTGATTTGTTTCCAAATACCACGGCAGTTACTTCCATTGTGCAACAATGCAGTTCGTTGTTCAGGGTGCATGTCCTTGATTATGGTCTTAAAAGGTGTGATGAAAGCGTACAGCCCTGTGATGGTTTGTAACTATTAAAAGGTGTGATTGTGTGCATGTGTGTATATTAGGATGCAGTGCACACGCAAGTTTCTATCCACCCATGATGGGTTTGGTCATCTGACGAGCTGCAGGCTCATCTCTCCCTACAGCGCCCAGATGGCCTGTGATTATGCACGGCTCAGTAGAGATTACAGTGCAGCAGAGATAGAAAGAGAAACAGAAAGAGTCAAAATAAATAGTTCAAATAAGGAAAAAAGTTGGCACAAAATGAAATGAAAACATGAGGTATGTGAGGTCAGACAACTAGAGGGAGGATGATGATGTGGTGCAACTAGCTTCACCAGCACAACAAACATGCAGAGCAACGTCACAAACAACCTTGTTGCCAGGCATAAAACTGCAAAAATATGAGCTCCATTTTCAAGATCTGCATTATGTGTGTGCGTGTATGTATTTATGTCAAATGAGAAAGTCTCTAGCATGCATTAAGACAAGGGCATTTGTCACCAGTAGCTGTATGACATGATGGATTGTGCACGTGCAAGTAAAGCACAGCCAAAAGGGCGATGTGAAAAATGATCCATGCTTCACTGAACCAACACCATTTAACTCTTGATGTGTTTATCGTTACAGTCTCACCTGGAAGATAATATGTCAAATCTGCTCATCAGTTCTGTCATTTAGAATCTTACAGTTCAACTGCCTCTTTGCATGTTTGTGACCCAAAATATGAAGCAGTTATTTACGTGAGAACCAAATATCTGGAGATTGCTAACTTTAATACTACGATCACCAACAGGAGCGAGTGACCTGCAGAATGCAAAGCATCTGCAAATTCTGGTTGTGAATGAGTCAACATATTTATACCTCAGCTATCTCAAACACTGAAACTGAGAGTAGCACTCACTCAGTCACATTTCTTCTACTGGATTAGAGACAAGAATGATGCAATCCTTCTCTGAGTGTCATTCAGAGAACCGAGCCCACAAGCTACTTATTGTAATAGGGTTGAAGCTTGTTGTGGTTATGAGAGCTTTCCCAATAAGTGTATTGCTGGCACAGTCTCCCAGCTGGCAAACAGATTAGCCGAAGATGATGCGCGTCTAGCTGTTTCGCTTTTTTTTTCACCGGCTGAACGCAAGAAGACATATCAGCGGGGTCACGCTGCAGAAGACCAGCATGTGTGTGGCGCTCCTAGCTTAATGAGACTCATCATTCACTGTTGAACAGCAGCACCGTGGTAGACGACAGTTTAACAATCCAGAGTACACACAACTCATATTTCAAGGGTCCTTTTGGAAGAAATTAATTACAACAACTTTGCTTCGGGCACCTAAAGCAGCCTACAGAGAACACGCTTTTCAGGGAATCAGTTGACAGGCACGCTTGCTTGCAGATGTGCGCACACATGCAGACATGCATACGCAAAAACACAGATGCTGAGCAGCCTGAGGCGGCTTGTTGTTTTATTGCATTTTGACCTTTCAGGATCGCTGTAAATCTAGTGAAGAGCTTGTTAGTGAATTAGGGATGCAACACCCCCCCCCAAAAAAGTCCCCAAAACAAAACGAAAAGAAATGGCAAAACCTGAAATAACTGTTTGACAAAGATTATCCACAGCAGGCCACAGGAACAGGAACCATCTGTGTGGATGTGGCTCTCATCTCCTCATTAGGTGCAGGGTGTTATGACTGTCCTGTGATGAGAGCTGAGGCTGGGTGAGGCATGCTGGGAGAGGGCAGTACAGTTAAGTGCTCGTAAACTCATCAGTTCAAATCCCCGGGTGATGTTTTCAAAACAAAGGCAGGGCCTAGGTGATGCATCCTACCGCAAGGATGTGAAAATTCAGAACTACTGTCGAAAAATGCAAGTCATTTCGAACTGCAGCCATTAAAGCGGCAAGGCGGAGCACGGATATTGCTCCAATATCACAGTGATATCTTGTTTCACAAAGTCATTACAGAAGCAAAGCACTACAGCAAGATAAATGGCCGACGGGCAGGGCAGACTACGATAGAAGAAAGGAGAGGAGACAGCCGAGAATCAGCCGGCTGTTGCCAGGGTGACCTTCAGTGCGAAGCACCTCGAGGTCACCCAGAACGAGAGCAGCTCCGTCACTAGAGCTTCAGATCTGTGTAGAACCCGCAGACAGCGTAGACAGCACTGCTTTTATATTCATGACCTGAATCTCCAAATATTAGACATATATTTATTTTTAGCATATGTTCCCTAAGACTGTAAGTATTAGAAATGAGAACAAATACAATATGGTGTGGCCCAGTAGATTCCAGCCCATCTGGCTTATGATCATTTTCCATAGCGACTTGGCAGGCAGGTTGTTTTAAATACCTTGAAGATCTTACAACAGTACTTAGCCTGTCTCGGTATTCAGTCTTTTCTTATAAGACTGACTGACTCAGTGATGATTACATATGTGCTCTGTCACAGCCACATGATCTGCTGTAGGTCTTCCTGTTTGTCTTGTCACTGAAGGGAAGTCTTCATAACTCTGCTGAGGTATTTAGGGTTATAGCCATGATGCAGAATGAATCCAGAAAGACAGGACCTGCTTTTTGCTCTTTTTTCTCCCCACAGAATAATTTTTTTTTCTCTTAAAAATACATTTAAGAAATAAAATTATCACATAACAAGCAAAAATTCAGACATTATGAAAAAAAATTCGTTGTTTATTTGTTTAAATCTAGGCTGTAGAGTATGGTTAGGAAATGCTCTCTTCTTAATCAGCTCTGGAGGTCGCCAGGAGTAACTTAACAGTGCCACCTAGTGGTACCACAGCAGTTGTGCACTCAGTGTGGCAACAATACAACGTCAAATTTGCGACATTTTAAAATTCGATCTTAAAAAAGAAGTTACGAAGAAAAAGCAGCTTTTCCTGCTTAGTTTCATTTCTTTGGTGATATTTCGAGTGACAGGAGGGCTTTGAAGGCAGCCGGGTTTCGCTGGGGCAGACACGTCTGCAGTCATAACAAATCATCACACAAAGCTGTTTGAGTGAAAGCAGCATCTCTTCTCCTAACAGACAGAAACACTGTCATAACAGCTGGGGTCACGACCCTTAAAATGCATACATCCAATACAGAAAGGCTCCAGACAGTACAGTACTTTCACACTTGGTATCGCCTTATACTGGACTAAATAAGAGCCCTGTTCAAACAGCCGTGGCATCCAAAAAGGAGCTACTCTGTGACAGTCTAAGACTGGTAGTGCGGAAGACAGTTGAAGAGAACAGAGGCAGAAAAAGTTGACTTTTTTTCTGCTGACTGACAGGCCTTGAGGCTGTGTGTGTGTCTGCAGTGTTAAAAAGAAGGTGTTAGAATAAAAAAAATTTTAAACAAGTCAAATAAGCGTCTGCTCTTAGTTGCAGAATCTTGAGCTCGTTCTAAAGGACCAAAAATACACAGGCTTAAAGGAAGGAAAAGGAAAGGGAGAGAGACAATGGTTAATAACAACAGAAGGGCAGAGCAGAGGGGGGTGTAGGGTGGGAGGGCACCCAGGGGAGAGAGCATGGAGAATTGAACACAGGCTGTCTTTGTTGGCTGCAATCAGCAAGACTTAGGAAGACATTTACAACATGGTTTATGGCGACGTCAGGTGAATGAGTGTGTGTGTGTGTGTGTGTGTGTGTGGGGGGGGGGGGTTAGAAGGAGGGTGGGAATTGTTGAGGAATTAAATTAGCTGAAAGATCAAGGACTGCCGGGTTTCCAAAAGATATACAACTTATTTGCTTTGCTAACCATTCTCTAAGGCACGTCTGTATTTTAGATTGATTTCCAACCTTCAAGTGAGCCACTGGTGTCATTTCACTGGGGTGCAGATTTCAACATCTGGAGCTTTGAGATGGGAAACGTATACACGTGGAGCCCACGCTGATGGTCATTAACCAGTGCACAAACACAAAGAGTTATGGCTCAAGGACAAGCAGCAACCCTGTAGTAGAAGAAATAACCAAACTCACATGTCCTTGTTTGGTTATTGATTGGCTTATTTTTGCTTCTCAGCAGCAGCGTCCTTGAAAGCACTACCACAGAGAGTTTTTATAACAGTCCCTGCTCATAACGAAAAAGGGCCAAATAAAGTAATACAATCCTGGGAGGAAATAACAGGATTCAGTGAGTTTCTGGAAAATCCTTATACAATAGAGAGAGAGAAAAAAATCACTAGTGCATCCCTAAACTGGACTGGACATTTTAAATAAGGTTTAACATAATCCCGAAAGCTGGTCGTATTCAATATTTTGTATTGTTATTTTGTTTAAGGAGGGAAAAAATACCTAAACATTTAAATTATCCAATTTAGATGATCTCAAACCTTCCCTTCAAGGTCATCTTTCCATGCACCTCTAGACCTTTTCCACTGTTTTTAGATTTCTTGCATGAGTTTGAGTTTGGACTGAATCTTTTTTAATAATATTGAAAAGAACAAATGGTGGGAAATGCATTTCACAAACTCATAGATGCTCTTCTGCATCTTTACTGTCTTGCCTTTCTATCAGATCAAATCAGTCTCGCCATTTTCCTCTGACCTGTGGCATCAACAAGGCATCTTTGCCCAGAGAATTGCTGCTCCCTGTTTATTTTCTCTTGTTTGGACTGTACTCTGTGCGTCAAAAACCCCAGCAGGTCAGCAGCCCCTGAAGTACTCAGACCAGCTTGTCTGGCACTGCCAACCACGTCATATTCAAAGTCACCGAGATCTTCTCCACCCTGGCTCTCAGCTGAACTTCAGCAGGTCGTGGTCATACCTACATCCATACTGAGTTGTAACCACGTGGCTCAAAATTTGCATAAACAAGCAATTGCACAGGTGTACCTAATAAAGTGGAAAGTATATCCCTAGTTGGCTAATTATAGCAGACCAGTACATACTGGCTGGGCTTTGGAAAGAACCAGAAGCAGCCAACTGCTCCAAACAGGTTCTGAATTTATATGTTCAGGCCGGAATCGTATATTTTAGCAAACATTGCTTGAAGAGGGCTGTTTTCAGTTGTTAGATTGGTAGACAACAGAATATTGGCTATATCCATTTTACACCTTCGACTGAACAATTGTATCCGAATGCTGATGCTCACCATCTAACCTAGAGGTAAACTCCACCTGGCTCTCTTTCTCTCCCTCCCTGCTCCTTTTTCTCCCCGCCTCTCTCCTCTCTAGATACCCTGCCTCGCCCCAGTGTGTACAGGAAGCCA
Source organism: Copadichromis virginalis (assembly GCF_057382275.1). Lineage (NCBI taxonomy): Eukaryota > Metazoa > Chordata > Actinopteri > Cichliformes > Cichlidae > Copadichromis > Copadichromis virginalis. The sequence goes on along the minus strand of NC_140637.1, from coordinate 21,339,860 downwards.
CAGTTTCATAGAGGTTGCTCTTCTGATGATCAGAGGAGGAAAAACACAATGCCTTCAGTGTGCTAAAAAGGAGCTCCACTCATAAAATGTACACACACACATACCACACACACCACACACACAAAGGGAAAGAAATATAATGGAACATGCTTTTACTATTAAGCCTTTTTTTTTCTTTCCATATGACTTTCCCAGGAAAATCCCCCTCATCAGGGTAGGTCCAATCCAGACAGACAGCAGACGGGAGAACAGACAAAGATACAGATAGACACAAAAGGCTTTGGAGGAATGGACCTCCATTCCTTCTATTCCTGTGACTGAGACAGACATTTTGGGTGAGTCAGCCTACTGTTCTAGGATCATATCTCAAAGCAAAATTGCTGATTTCAGATAATTTTTTTTCTTCCACTTTGAGAGCGAGCGCAGAGTTAAACTCAATAAATCCCGCACAGACACACACATACACACTCTCAGAAGTTTTTCAGACATGCATCTGGCTTGCATACAGTTTGACACATCAAGATTAGCAGCATGAGATTAATTTAGTCTCTCAGAATCTAACATGGCACTTGTTTATCAAGTGACACCAAGTTATTCTACTCATTTATAGAAGGCCTCAACAGTTGGTACCATTTAGGAAAACTAGGTCACTTCCGCCTTCTGTGTGTGTGTGTCAGCCAGACTTTAAGCCAAGAGACCTCCAGTATAAACAGTTTGTGCAGGAAGAACTGCTACTCTGATCAGAAACATCCTAATACCAAACAGAATTTTGACTCAATACTCCGACTATACTCACTATCAAAGTGCAGCTCGCTCTCACTAATCTCTAAACACTCTCTGGAAGCAGTGTGATCCCATAGTGCAACATCTGTTAATTATTCTACTTTCACCGGTAAAGTAGGTGGATACAATAATGCAAACACAAACAAAATTATCTCATAAGTAATAGTAATTAGTAATAGTACTATTAGTACTAGTTATAGAACTATTACCTCTCTGTTAAAGAGGGAAGATTTTTAAGCCATTTTCAGACCTTTACATTAACGTTCCTGAGAAATTCATTCTTACCTTTAAAAATGACAGAATGAGCCTGAGAATGAGTATGTGTCAGATTTTTGCCATAAAATGGAGAAAACATTATGCAGAGTTGCAAATTCCACCTGCTTTTAGCCTCTTTGTCTCTCGCTGCCCAAACAAATCATTTCAAATCAAAGGAAGCCTCAAAGCCCATCCTTTATGAAAAACACAAGCTTTCTCAAAACAGACTACAAAATCAATTCTGAACATCAGCGCATTTTAGCGTCAACAAAGCAAAAGAGGCGTGAATAATTCTCATGTAAGCTACGTTTCACCTCATTTACTTTTCTTAATAGCTGGGCATCTATCACAAACCAAAAGGTTGCAAAAGCAGAATCGGTGACAGGTTAGATTAATAAAATTCAGTAATAATGAGTTGAAATTGGGATTGACATTTAGAAATCATATTAAACACCAATCAATCACTTAATCAATTAGAGTAGAAAAGTGCCATAAGAACCAGTCCATTTACTATTTATAGACACTGAATTTCATTAAACACCTACAACATCATACACTGAGATCCACATATAAAGGGAATTTGCAAAACTATGCACTTACCACCATAATAGCAGCATCTTTCATTAGCCAACTTCATTATTATAATAACATATTTATAAATCACTAACAGGTTTGGTCGGGATCTAACAGACACTTTTTCCACATGTCAGACAGGTGAGCTGTCACGCACAGTTACATTATACAAGGTGCAGTTTGAACATTTGTTACACAGCAGCTGCACCCCTGAGTGTCTTTTGTGTCACTGCTCGTTACAGCTTTCTCTTACATAACCAGGTTTTTGGGGTTTGTTTGTTTTTTTGCTGTTTTCTTTTAGGTAGGTATTACTGTCAGTTTTTAACTAAACTGATAATCCAGTAAACACAACAAATTCAAAACTGCAAAGATATAACAATAAATAAAACTGGGACAGCTGTGGATTTTTTTTTTTTATTTACTAATGATTTCTCGTGTATCTGTAACTATGCTTATTCACGTAACAACAGTTCCATGATTCAAAACGCACCTTTCAAAGCAACCAGCCCGGAAATGACGGGAGAACCTGTTAAGCAGGAGCTTCAATAGAAGTAGAAAGTCTGTTCACTGTAACTAGTAACTATGAACCATACCAAAGCAAACCAGTTTCTTATCCCACGCAGTTCTGTTTAGATTCAATCAGGTTGTGTTGTGAAGTCACGATACTTTTGTAAAAGTGTTTCATGGGCTCTTGCTTAGTCACGCTTACCAAAGTCACACAAGCAAACCAGCTAAACTATCTTATCAGGTGTAAAGCTACACTTTCACACCATTTAGCAGTGCACAAAAAGCTGTTACTTATTCTGAGTGGACAGATGGTTTAATACAGAAGTGTATCTCTATGTGTGACTGGGAAAAAAAAACACCATGTGCAGATGCAACTTTAAATGGGTAATCCTTCATGTGATGTAGTGTAGGAAAAAAAGGCTTTCCAAAAAAAAGTGCCCGATTTAAAAAAAAAAAGGGGGGTCAATGGATTCTGAAGGCTCTTTTCTACTGACACACAAATGCAAAACTTGAGTGTCGTTTAAGCTGAAGTCTTTGCAACAGCGGGACCCACACATGACCACCATTAGAGAAATCAATGTGACACTCAGGCAGGCCGGGAAAGAGCCCGAAGCTTCTGCATGGCCCTGAAACTGAGTCATGCTGCCTTCCCCACATGCACACACACATACACACAGATAAGAGACATGGAGGAGTAGAGAGATGTAGAGGATGTGCTTGAGATTGGTTCCTACGGGAATACTATGAGTTTGTCTTTGGTTAGTATTAATCAGCAAGTTGTTGCCTTCATTATAAACAACCCCGTGTACACTGATAGTAGCTGCTGACTCCATCCAAATTCGTAAGACCCTGTCACATCTTTCGCAGATACATGTGTTAGAAACTGACAGTATGTTCGGATTTAGCTCCTCACTGTTCCTGCTGTGTTTGTGAGCTGTTATACCGTGAGCAATATAGATTAAGTATAAATAACCTTAAAGTTTGCATCCTTGTAAAGTAGCTATAATCAATTCTTGGATCAAATGACAACTTGTATGAGGCGTTTACATCCGTCTCTCGTTCTGTAACTGACTTATGGCACTGATTAATGGCCATGTCTCTCTTTTTGCAGAAAATGATGTTGTCACAGTGATCCTGACCTTCAAATTGTCCTCTGCTCTCTGTTTGAAGAGGCAGATGACCACCAACCACTGACCCCCAAAAGAAAGGGGAAACCCTACTTTAGTTTGTGTTAGATGGGTCCAAGAGGGGGACCTGGGATCAGGCCAACATATTATGATTTATGCATTTTCCCTATTAGAAATTTGTTTTAATCATATTCACCTATCAGTTTATGTTTTATTTCAAGTGAACATTTGTGGTCAAATGTAATGAAATTCCCTTGATGTTCGAAACAGTAGCACAGATGGGAGGTCACAGTGACCACCAAACTCTAACCGTCTCATTACTGAGGCCAAATTTGCCAAATTTGCCAAATTTGGAGGAATAGGCTCAATGTGCACCTGGAAAAGAACAAGACACAAAGACAGACAGCAGGAAAACACGAAGGCTACAGATGCAGATGTCATCAGCGCGTAAGGCGACATACAACCCAACTCAGACAGCACTTGTAAAAGTAGAAGAGATGTACAGCAAGTGGAAAATGTAAATATTGATATTTAATTCATGCCTGGAAAGTGAAACTCCTTCCTTGGAGATCAACAGCTAGTTCTAAAAAACCCTCTTGCTGTTTACATTCAATATATGATCACTAAAAAAATGCTGCTTTAGCTTAATTTTGAGGTTTTAGGCTCAATCTCACAATAACTTATGGCCATTCCCCCTTTTTCTTGCTGGGCAGATATAAATCGCACCATCGTTCACCATAACTCCTCTGCTGTTTGTTTATCTAACATGGAGGGGAAATGTTTACATTAGCCCAGACGAGCCCAATAGCTTTTGTTAATAACAAATAACCTAAACAGCCAGATGGAGCATCCAGCTGCCCTACGTGAACCACTATTGTCCTCCATCTGTGAGGGACACGTCCTCCCATTTTTCAACCAGACACGGTGCAAAGGGAGTGTAAGACGGAGACTGAAGTCTGTCAGAAAGGTTTATGGAGTTGGAAACAATCTGAGGACTGAGGTAGACCTCAAACTGAGAGGCACACTATCTATCCAACCGCAGTTTATTTGTGATGTGGTTTATTTTAATAGATTCTCCAACGATTTGATGCAAGCAGCTTCCAACCCGTTTGACCCTCCCATCATATAAACACAAAAATAAGCATTAGAGAGTGCACAGGCCGGTTGGGGTTCCCATGTGGAAGGAATATATTTTGGGGAAGTAGGGAGGGGGGAGGTATTTCATCTGATGGTAGCTGCGATGAGCAATAGAGCTGTGTGTGTTTTGATGGGGGCTGTTTAAGGCGGCCACAAAGTGGAAGAGCGGGGCAGAGATTGATCTGGGACAGTGTGGGAGAGAAAGAGGGAACTGCAAAATAAATAAATAAATAAATAGGGAGCAAGGCCTTGGGAGTGAATGTGTGTGGGAGAGAAACGATACACTGCTGGACTGCCGGAAAAAAGAAAGTCAGCCAGAAGGACAGCAGATCGATTCCTCCCCTGAGTCTCACAGCAAACACGCTCTTTTTTTTTCTGTCTGCATAGCTCACCTCTGCTGCAGCTCCATATCGTCCCATCAGCACTTCATCTCTATCATTCTTTCTCTCATATGCCCTCCCCCATACTCTTCTTTGTCTGCATGCTAGCGCTTCATTCCCAGGCCTCTGTGAAAGATCTTGAGATTTGCACGAACTTTGGCAGTAAACTTTTTGGGGTTGTTTGATAGGAATATGAAGTCTAATGCCCCAGATCTGTCATCTCCAGGCCATGCAAAGCAAAATGCATGACACAGGAACAATGATCTGGACACGGTGTGTGATGAACAAAAGAAAGAAAGAAAAGAAAAACAAATCCCCCCCCCCTCCTCCTCCTTCTTCTGATCGTGGTGAAATAGAAATGCAGGAAAGATTCTCAAAGGATCTCAGCATCAAAACATGGCTGCCCACACTGCAAAGAGGAAACCACACACTGTCACTCCCCTTAGGCCAAGATGTCCCTCTATCATCCAGCCACATAGCTGCACAGACAGACACACTTGCAACACTTTCAGATAGCAAACACTTCCCCCCTCCTCTTAAATCACATTCCTGGAAGAAAGTGTGTAGCTCTTATGGCCAAACACACACACACTACTGCAGGATAATAAATAAGTCCTCTTCTTATGATCATTATTAGAACGCGGTGTTTGATTTCCGGTCACTCATTACTAAACATACGTGTGTGGGATATTTATGAGAGAGGGGCGCGTCAGACAGGGGCAGCAGTGAGGTCACAGCTCCCTCACTCAAGGTTTGGCACTGGTTCGCTACTATTCCTGCCCTGTCAGCTCCAGTCTCCCATACAACAGAAATACCTCTTTTCAGTTATGCGGATAAAGTCGACAAACGAGCAAACAAGCTCTGAGTTTTGTTGTGGGGCTGATGCGGGCCTGCAGCTGCCCTGTTGACAGCTGGCAAAAGCATTCTGGTATTCAAACCCTGTGCGCAATACCAGCCGTAGCCATTTGGAAACAACTCTTGAAAACCGCAGAGGGTTAATAAAGACACAGAGAGGGAGGCTCGCAGTTATTCGTTTTACTCACCGGTAGCTGAAACTCCTTGCATTTTGCACAAACTTCTTCTCGCCTCTTTCTGTTAAAATCTTCTTTTTCTCGGAGCAACTGGCAGCAACAGCAGCAGCCGTGGATCCAGCGTACTGTGGGCTAAACTCGGAGGAGCGCCTGCACTTCAGAGCTTCACTTTTCCTGTTCGCCGACTAAAATAAAAATAAAAAAATACACACAGACCCACTATGGTGACTTCATGGTTTCTTAACAGACGCGAGAGACGTTATCCGAATCAGTTTTGCGCAGAACAAGAGGTTTATATTCCTCCACATAGTCCTTTCTCCTCCCTCTGACAGACAGAAGTCTCTCCTCTGTGCCGCTGGAAGAAAAGAAAATGCGCGTTCCCGCCGGTGCGAGGCGCGAGCACTACAACCCCATTCATTGAGTGCAGTGAAAGCTAAGCACTGGAGGAAAAAAAAAAAGATAATTTGATCTTTTTACAAACTAATCAAGCTTTTTGTTTTTTCTTTTTCTTCTTTTTGGCTCACTGTTTTATCATTTTTCTTTCTTTTTTTGTCCGTTTTTAAAAGTAGACCCTCTATCCTTGTGCATTTCACATGCCCTGGGACAGAGGCATGAGTTGTCACATGAAGCCATGAAAAGGATGAGGCCTATTTCAGTAGATGGTTCTGCTCTGAAATCCCCACATCTGCCTATTAGCTAGGAAATAGTTCCTGGAACATGAATACTAACTGGCACAGCATTTCCATGTCACTGAGCAGGCTTTCTGCTCATCTTTTAATTGGTTCAGTTGGTTTTTCTGTCTCATCAAACATCTGCTGACTCGGTGAATGCTTGTTGAAGGAAACAAGGAACCGAAGCAGAAAACAAATCATGGATCTGCAGAAGTTAAGCTCTCATATTATAAGGATATTATAAGCATGCCCTAACTCTAAACCTCCACATGATACAGTCGATGAGGAAAGGTCACCGGGGGTGTCTGCAGTCTGCAGTAGTGAAATATAACTAAGAACATTTACTCATGAAGCACATATGTAGCTTGACTACTTTTTTCCTTCAACACCTCTTACTCTTGTACTTGTACTGAATGTCTAAACGTTTCAGACGAGCCAAAAGATAAACACGTCTAATATGTAAGTAATGAAGCGAGAAAATAAGGGTAACATTTACTCATATCACATCCATGAGATTTATCTTAACTCCCTGGATACCGCCCAACCCCTGTAGGCTGAAAAAATGAAACTGCACGAGCTAGTAATGTATTAATATTGTGGGATTATAGTAGTATGGACTCATTTTGTGCTTAACACATACACTTTTAGCGCATCAGTGTTGCTTCTCAGTGATCATTTTGATTAATTTTTTTATTTTTCCCTAATTTTCAGGATCCTGTAGCGAATAACTTTCCAGAGCCCTCGCTCTGTGTTTCTGTGCAGCCTCCCACCCACGTATTTGAAACTTGTGTCTGTTCAGCTACGCACCATTAACCCCTTTTAAGGCCACTGTTGGTGCTTCACACTTGTCACGAGCCTCAGATCCACATAGACAACAGCAGGGCTTCTAATGATAACACCTCTTTGTCTGGCTGCTTGCCAGGCAGAAGGCTGCTTCATTGACCTGTGCTCCTCTCTAATAAGCAGTGAATACACATTATATTTCATTCCTCTCTTCCCACATGTATATGACCTCTGTGACGACACTATTGAGTCACACATTTTCCACTTTTCGGCTTTCCACTTTAAAGACACAAGAGCAGCAAAATATTCTTCTTTTACTGTAACTTTGTACGTTTTCTTTGCTTTAGAGAAAAGTTCTGAACATGTCAGTGCAGAGTCTAAAAGGCCAAGTGTTTTGTGGATGACTGGATTTGTGTTTTTAAATAGATCGGGGGCCCAGTGCCCCCTGGGTGCATGGGGTTGCCTGTCTTTCGGCCTGTCTGTCTGTCTTTCTAGGGCATGCTGGTCCATAGAAAATAGAGCACCAAACAGTCCTCTGGGATACATCCTGTGCTCTGCTTCCCCGGGGCTCCTCCACTCAAAACCACAGAGCAGAGTGAAACAACTGCATTCAGAGAGAGGGAGGAAAGAGGAAAATGAGAGACTGGGGGAAGTGAGAGACAGAGGAGGATGTGAAAAATGGCAATTAGGATGAAGAGAGGAAGAAAAGCAGAGTGGCAGATGAGCAGCCAAGCAGAAAGCTTGGTGCGAAAGTCAGCATAGATAAGTGTGACACGAGCTCCACAGAGCTTTTTACACTCATCTGAAAGTGCCGTGGTATAAATGTCCCAATCACATGATAATCACACTCCAGAATTGGGTGCCAGTCGTCATTTGTTCACTCTTTTTCAGGTGCAAATTAAAGCCTGGTATCGATTGAATCAACACTTCATTGTTTGACACAGGCGAAGCTGCATTTTTTGAGACCACACCAGCAGCTGCGTGGAGATACTACAGACAGATCTATGAGTCACAATAGGGAGGACGCTCACACCCTGCATCCAGTGTCAGGACTCAGGAATTTTTGAATTCATCGTGAAGATGAGCTCACACTCCACAGGTCATAAATTGCTTAAGATTCTCGCTGGTGTTATTTCTCCTCCGGTGGGGTTGTTTAGAAATGTGTTAACGTGTGTGTTTGAATCCACGCGAGGCGTGTGCAGTGTTGATGATTGCCGTTGCTCTTTCAGACCAGCTGATCACAGCTCTCTGCTCCTTCAGGCTCCACATGGATTCATCACATGACAGCCCCGGAGCACACTCATAAAGGAGACTCTTTGTAAGTGCAAAGAAGCGCGCCCTCTCCCCCTTAAGGCCTGCAGCTCTCACAGTTACTGGAAGAGTTACAGTTACTCGGTCAGCTCACAAAGACGTCAACAGTTGTAGCATGGGGACCCCAGGTGGTGAATATAGATAGTGCATCAACTGAGTAGTGAAAACAGCTGCTCTGCTGCATGAATCCTTCTTCATCCTGGGTATAATCGCAGCAGCTGAGTATTAATAGAACAAGACTGATGCCATGTAGTGACCCATATTTCCTCAGGCAGTGGGGGGGGGGGGGGGGGGGGGATAATGGAAGACTGGCACCAACAAAAGCTCCACTGTTACTGGAGTGATGTCATTGCTGACTTCTCCCGACTGGCTATCATTAATTCTCTGATGCTGAAAAATCTGCAGGACATGAATGGTAAATGATAGCACTTGGTTTAAGTGTACTGATTCACATCACTGTCTTTTAGTGACACAACTAAGCATTAATAATAACTTATTTCAGGTTTATTATATATAAACCTGAAATCAGTATATATTATATATAGGACTGACAATGGGACAAAGCTGTAGGGTGGACTGATCAGTGATGCTTTACTTTTATTTTGACTCAATGTAAATGATTACATTTCCTAAGTATTGCATGCAAATACAAATTCTAGGTGTGTCTACTTTGAGGATTTATATTTTATGCCTCTTTATATTTCCAGTGCACTTATTCACAGGCAGAACTTCAGTGCTTCACGCTCCTCAAAGGAAGAAGAAGACTAAGTAATTGCTATATCACATAGTCATTTATTGTAATTTGCATACCAAAACCTACACATTAATGCATAGCAGCCCCCCATAAATAATAGCAAAACACTGATATAGTAAGTAAGTGCTATAAATTTACTGTTAAAAATGCTCACATTACTTTTAATACATTTACCAAAAAGGTAAATGGGTCTGCATACTTTAGTTCTGATAAAAGCAGTGGTGGAAAGGACAAGAGTAAGAGTATCTCTGCTTCTGCTGTCTTAATTTTCAAACGGTGTAGGGCACAAGGCAAACATGCTACTGCTAAATTGCCAGCGTTTTTTTTGGTAAACTGTATCCAACGTGTCAAGATGATATTCCACAATTTCGTAAGGCGAAATAAGCTCGTAACTCTTTCTAGACCTTTTATTTGGATTAAATATTAAATGTCTATCAGAGACTTTAAATGAACTACTTTCATCAGAAAGTAGGAATGTTTTGGAAGCAATCTGAGAAATGCCCACATAGCTCTAAAGGAGGAGAATGAACAATGACAGGAGTGTGAGAATAGCTCTAGAGAGAATCGGATGTTTTTCTAAAATGATAAATAAAAATAAATATTTGAATATTCTAAAAGGAAGAAATACAGAATTAACCAAACCAGAAGAAAAACAAAATAAAGAGAGGGAGCCTTGACTTAATATTGACAATAAACTTGATCTGGGTGGACAGAAAAGATGGTTTTAAAGTACCTAAGAGCATCTGAGCTTTCAAAGTATAGAATTTTAGCCCTCTTATTCAGAGGGTCAATCTTGTGCTTTTTCACTTCTTCGTTTGGAGTAATCTGCACATTCAGAGTGCTTATAGATGAAGTTTAAAACATTCATACAACATTTTGACCTCTAAAGTGAATGGATCAATAACAGTTAGTCCATCTATTTATTTGGTTTCATTTGCATAAATAAAAATCTCATTTTTTTCCCCTTTATTGTCATTAATGTGTGTTTAAATGGCATAAAATAACATTCATACTTTCCTCTTGTAAATCAACACCAAGAAAATAACAGCAGTTTTAATTGAGCAGAGAGCCGGCCTCCAGAGCCTCGACAGGAAATGCTGGGTGTACCAAAGGTCAAAAAAGAAACTGGGACCAATCAGTGCTTGGGCATATCTCCAGGAGGGAGGGACAGTGGAGGGGGAGAAAGAAACGGGAAATGGAGGGGGCAGAGGAGGGAGGGGCAAGGTTTAAGAGAACAGACAGGGTAGGGATGGGGAGGAGGGGGGGTTTTGGTGGAGGTGTTTTTGTGCATTGTGTGAAATGTGATCAGGTTCCTGGAGCCGCTTGGACAGCTGGGAAGTTCCCCCTTCCCCTGGCTTCCAACTGGGAACGCTATGAGGAGACTCCAGGGCTGCAGACCACATACTTCAATGGTTAACCCTTTCATCCGCTTCAGCTGTGGAGCAGCTATAAATAACAACACTGAAACACGCTGGAACTTAAGTCACATTTATTGATTTTAGCCAGTATGACTACCCTTACACAGACATACCATCTCCACTAGAAAACAAACAAAACACTTTCATAGGATTAGTTCAGCAGTAATACATCAGACTTAACTGGTCCCCGCCCCAAGCCCTAATTTTTTATTTTCTCTCTTTTAAAAACACCCCGACAAAAGTTTTAACATGTTTGTTTTCAACTCTGTGTAAAGGTCCCATGACTGAGAAACATGCATATGACGTTTAGCTGTAATCAATATGCCACTAATCATAATGCACATTATTGATAAGAATACAGTACTGCATGACAGTTCAAATAAATACAGGTGAAGTCGTTATTTCATATAAAGATATCAAACTCTCATTATGGATCAATACTGAAACACAATATGACAATATAAAGTTTGCACAGCTATTTTTTGTAGTATCACAATGCTATCGCTTCCAGCAAACAGAAAACTTTCTCTTTTTAATGTAAAACAGTATCTGAATTGCACTTTTTTTTGTTAGCTTCTTATCCATATTGGTAACTTTAACGCCTCAACAAACAAGCATTGGCTATAATGGCACTATTCAAGCTTGTTGATGCTAATCTTGTTTTCTGTTTCCTGAAAACACCATGCTCAAAGATGATGTAAAAAAAGATTCAAGAATAAAAAAAACCAAAACAAAACAAACAAAAAGTCAAATTAGACAAAAGTAAAGATAAAATGCGCTCTCTGCACATTTTTAACAATACTATTGATATCACATTACCTTCACCAAACAAAGCTAGAGATACATAGATGTTTCCAATAGTACACTGATCTACCCCAACACATTAAAGATGCTTGGAGCACTTTGTTCAATAACAGGAGGCCAAAGGGATCTCTTTTGGTTCCCAATGTTTGATAAAATAAAATAAAATAAAAAACTTTTCTCAATACCCCTGAATTTCTCGAGGGGATCACTGACCTGCAGAATTCAATACAACTTGAGTTTTATTGAGCTAATTTCAAAACTATCACCTCACTCATGCAGAAAAGGGGGAAAAATTCCCTTTGCGCTTATTGCTGCTCACAGTCATTTTGAACCCAAAGTCCTCACCTATATATAAAAAACAGAAACATAAAACACTAGTCTAAGATTCTCCCTTGAAACAATGAAAGGCACTACTGGTCAGAAACGAAGAACTAAAACGAACCGAAAAACAAAACCCCGGCTCTCGCACGGCAGCGAGAGCCATGGCCCAAACTGCACATTTCTTAGTTTTTTTTCTTCTTCTTTCCGATTCTTTTTCTCATTTTCAACCTAAACGGTGTACCAAGATTTGGCACAATAAACAAAGAGAGAATGAAACAATTCCAATTTGGAATTTTAATTGTCGCAGTTGCAAAGAATTCTGAAAGCCAGCGATCCCGTTTCAGTGGAACGCCCTCGGTAAGAAGCTAGGAAAAGCACATATCGTCGTCACGCAAATTTTTCCCAAGACACAACTTACCTATTTGAGTCAGAGCGTTGTCAAGTTTCATAGCGTAATTTTTGAACTATTCCTAGGAATAATAAATACATGAAAAAACCCCAGAATTTGATCACCCTGGATTTTTGTAGAGAACATGGCAGTAGAACAAACATATGAAAAATAAAAGCAACAGCATAACACGATGTAACAAAAGGATTTTAAAATGATTATTTGATGGATAAATTCTTGAGGACAGAGTCATCATAGTACATTTGTGGTTTGTGGAGCCTTACTGTAGTGCGTATTGTTTAAATTCAAATATTTGAGGAGGACTTACAATACTACAGTCCTCCAACCTATATTGGATAACTCAACAAACCATTGTACTACCATGCTTTCCTATAGGTTAATAATAGCATGTTATAATCCTATAAAATGAAAGTGCACAGATTAACAAAACGATAAACTAAAAATAAGAGATAAAACCAAACAAAAACAGCTTGTTGATTAAGAAACGACCACATCTCCCTTGGCTTCTCAATAGAGGATTCGGAGGGATTGGCCAATTACAAGCCAAGAAGTTCACTGTACTTGCGAGGCAAAAATGGCTTCCAGCAGAGGCATCCACAATTTGGACCAAGTGTGATCCTAATGTGCATAACATAACAGAATTTTAAAATGAAAAGGGGAGGACAATTGATTCAAATTAAAAACCTGTGCTTAACGTTTGTACTTAGGTTTTTGCCGTTTTATTTTTCTTCAAGTCCAAATAGCCTAGAGTAGCGCTAACTCGTTTCGCCCAACTCAATCAGCAGCGAGAATGGACCTTGTGTTGGTACTTCGTCGTCCGTGCAGAATTACTGAAATTACTGCAAAAGTGGAGAAACAAACAAATAATGAGCATCATTAGCACTTGGTTTTGGTCATTTGAGAGCGACTGTTTACAAGGTCACAGCAGCGGAGTCCACGCAGACAAAGTAAGATGGCGGCTGTTGGTTAGTCAAAGCAACAGAAAGCGATATTAGGAACTTTAAGCCGGCCAGTATGGACATTTCGTTTCTGGTGTGAAAGCGCATTCACTGCAAATCATCCCGCAGGTGCGGTTAGGAAGCCAGTGACTCACGAGTACCATGAACTTTCATTCATAGGACAGAGCTGAAGCCACATCTCACCACCAAAGGAGATGGGTCTTTCTCATTAGCCATGCAAGTAAATGAAAAATGGGTTATGCTTTTGACATGCAGGCTTACTTTTAAATCAGAAACAAGATGCATCATGAGAAGTAAAACTTAGAGGTGATGTGGGAGGAGCCTGCAGGCAGAGGTAGGAGGAGCTTTGCCGTTTTATTTTAGGTGGCATATTGCAATGACACCAAAAAAGCCAGACATTGATTTCAAACTAGATCGAACCAAGCGGGGATTAGTCTATCTAAGGAGAGGGGATTCTAGTCACAATCACATCCTGCAATCATCTACTGCTCAGTAAATCCACATAACCTATACAAGGGATACGGTTGGGAGCTTAACTAATTTGAATCAATGTCCTCTGGTTGAGCGAGCAACCAATCTCAAGGTTTTTTTTCCTCCAAATATCAGCGGGAGTTTATCCCTCAGAAAAAGAATAAAGAAAAAAAATATATCACGGGGTGTTTTTCGCTATGCCAGCCTATTCTCATGTCTCTAAGTATCATGGTAGGATCTTCCAATTCCTTAAATTATAAACTTTCCCAAGGAGATAAGCATGCGTAACGAAAAGCACCCCTGGATTAGATTCCCCATCCAGCCACACATCTGGCTTTCTTCACCAGCACGTTTAGCTTTCTTATCTCCTCTCTCAGGAGCTGGTTTACAACACGATTAGTTCTCCCTCCTCTACTCCCTAAACCTTTTTTCTCAGCGCAAACTGATGGAAACAGAATATACCGCACTTGTAAGTTGACTGAACTTCAAACATAGGAGTGACTGACCTCTAAGGAGGCTGCGCTTTTTTTCTTTTTTCAGAAAGTGTACAATAGCCTCGTCTCCATGCTGTGTGCTGCGGCTTACGGATGCGCACTCAAGCAGGGTTGACTGCGGACATAATTCCCTGTGTTGAGAGGAATAAATGCCCATTGTATATGCATTTAAGAGGAAGGAATACTGTAGTAGAAACCTGCAAGATTATAACCTGAACATGATCCTATTAAGAATATAGAGAATTTTATATATAGCTTATTAGTAGTAGAAAATGCTATTTTTTTAAAACAAATCTTGCAGGATTTCCTCACATCAACCCTGCTTTTAGCATCATAAAACTAATGTGTCTATGATCCACAAGCGGTACATGGATTTTATTAAACACAAGCCCCACTTAAATTTTGCCTATTTGCGTAATACTAGCTTGCAAGGGGTTAAAGCTATTGTCAATACTAAAACAGTACGTTGCTTTGTCCTCACACACCAAGCAACCCAAGAAAACAAACAAGAGAGGCCCTTCATTTCAATGGTTAAAAACCTTGTATACAAATGAAGGCCCTTCATCGCAACACTGAGATATAAACACAGGCAAAATTCGGAAAACACATCGTATGCGAGGACGTTACCTGACAAAAATATTCCTCATTCTAGTTAAAGGGTGAGTGGTGATGCTGGGGGAGCAAGCTGCTGACAATCTACAAGAGAGAAGGTCGTAGTAGCGACCGAGCAACGAGACACAGATTAGAGACATTAGGAGAGGACTTTTTTTTCCCCAGCCACATAACCACATAGAAATTATTTGACAGCTCTCAGCAATCTCGCAAACAGCGGGGGGCAGGGGATGGGGGGGGGGGGGGAGTGAGAAGGAAAAGCATTAGCTCAGCTGAGACGCAAGGACAGGGCTTTACATCAACAAATAGATAAAAATATCAAGCGTTTGGGGTCGACAGGCACTTTTGTCGAGCGGTCGGTTGGATTTGTTTGCAGATTTATTGTCCGGATGTGTGAACAGTTTCGATTTGTGCTCTTCAAGGATTTATTCTATAGAGTTTTTCTTTTTAAATCCTCTCTGATTAAAACTATATTGTATCTCTTTTCACAGTGAGCATTATATCCATTTGAACAGAAGCAGGAACCTGAGGCACCTATGCTGAAGTGCACTTAATTTAGATGTGTCGATTTGTCAAACCTTCTTTCTCGTAATATGGCTCTGAATGAATCCTTTGCAACATAATGGGTCACAGGGATTAGACAGCCCTCTTGTATCACACCAATTAACTCCTCTTTTCTATTAAAATTAAAAAAACAATGTAGAGCCCTGTAGTACAGAGTTTTGTCTGGTACCACACACCTAACAACAGAAAAACAGTTAAAAAGCTCTCAAGCATTTTCAGCTGCAAAGCCATGCGATTCTATTGACCCTATAGTATTGGTGTGCTAGCGTCACAGCTTTAAAATTAACCTGAAATAAACAGCTGTGGTCACAAGTGCTCCTTTTCCGCCCAAACAACTTCATTGACCCACTTATGATTTTTTTTTTTTGTATTTCTGTGTAAAATCATATTATGCTCCCCTAGCAAAAAAGCAGAGGGAGCTTGCATATTCTAGTTCCTTTTTCTGGTTGTAAACATTAGAAAGTGGGCTGCCGGGCACGGTTCGGTCCTGGGGGGACCAGGACGGAGAGGCAGAGGAAAGAAGGGGCCGTTTTATTTATTCGGAAAGGAGCACCAATGCCGACAGACAAGCCAAAGAACAGAGGATGTCAAGTTTAGTTGTTAGAGCATCAGAGTGACATCATCTTTACACGTCTCCACCTCAGCAATGTGTTAATGTGACCAGGAAAGCCACTCCGGGGGGCCAGAACAAACAAGCACAGAAGCTGCCAGCTTTTACATCATACGTACAGCACTATGACAGCGGAAAGAATAGACAACCCATAATATCCACAAACCCCCCAATATAACCAGGGCCTTATAACCCACATGCCATATATGTCTACTACAGTCCAAACGTCTAGTGCACACTGTACATACACTGCATTCCCCTAAGCGTTTATAGTAGCACACACGAGCAGCTGGTTAGTAACACATCAGCCCCTAGAGGAGCGCAGGCTGGCCATGGAGCTAAGCGAGCAAGTGGGGCTCTTTAACACGAAGGCAGGGAGGGTTTCGGCCCGTGAGCCCCCTCCCCTCTGTACACAGCAGTCCCATGCGGACGTTTCTGCCGCCTCAGTCGCAGTAGATCTTGTACTTCTCGCTGCAGAAGACCACGGGGCCTCCCAGGATGCCGCTGGGCACAGAACTGCTGTGCTCTGGTCGGCCCGAGACAGAGCAGGTGAGACTCTGACTTACATGCGGGTTGTTGGTGGTGGTGGTGGTGGCGGCGGCGCTGGCGGTGGCGGCGGCCTTGCTGCGTGCTTTAGCACGGCCTGCGTTGCCTCCCCGACGGGTCTGCTCGTGATCAAACTCCAGATCTTCCAGGCGCTGCGTCAGGGCGAGCTTCTGCTGGATAGCCATTCGCAGCAGAGAGTTAAGGGTTTTCTTCTCGTCCTCTGCTGCGGCCAGCTGTCTCTGCATCTCATCCAGCTGGGTAACATACTCATCACAACTGCAGGAGAAACACAGGCAGAAAAAAAAAAAAATGTCAGATTTGTTCACCGACTAAGAGGGTTTCCTGTGACATATCACAAGAGGGCATTTTTGTGATATTACTTAACATGAACCTCATGCCGCACCTCAGATTTGATTCACTGACAGAAACACTCAGACACACATTCAAACCCACACATCATAAACTTCCTGCTAGTGTAATAAATTAGCCACCAGCAGGTGGAGCCCATGAGCCACAACATGAAGGCCTGCAAGACTGCCCAAGCTTCTGAAATATTAACCTAAGACTTCACCAGCCATTTTGGTCCTCTTCAACAAAGTCCCCCCAACGAACACATTTTCAGCTCCACTTAAAACATTCTGCAGCTAATTTGCCAGATATAGTAACAAACTCTCACCGCACTTCCCGTCATTTCATAAACTGAAAATTAAACCCATACTTTTTATTTGTATAGCTGCTGCTGCTAGAGGGTATGATTTACATTCATGAACAGGTGAGACATCTGAGAGCAGCTTGCAGCGCCTTGGGATAATATGAATGTATGCACAGTGGCAGTTGAAGACAGATTACATACATAAGGGATGAAATCATTAGCCTACAGGTCAAAGGGAAGATTATTTCTGCATCACCTGAGAAAAAGGCAGGAGGGGAGCGACAGAGGAGAAAAATTAAGACGGGGAAGAGAAGAATGTGGTTTATTGCTCTGAGGTGTAGCTGTTCACACCTGATCTCCAATTTTCCAGTTTGAATGAGACAGCATAACGTCTATGCCTCCCTTGCATCTCCCATCTGTGTGTGAAATAGCACAAGATATGAAGTCTGTCTACTAACGCTCGTCATCACCGGGTGCTGCACTGCGGCATTATCACCTGTCTCCCGCTGTCCTTGCACACGTGTTAGTGTGTGAGTGTCTAAAGCTGGACAAGTATAAAAAGTGGGACACCTGACAGGATTTCAAGGTGGGGGGTCCATATCGCCACTCCCCATCTGCTGCTGTCGTGCTCCTGTTTCCTTTATCCCCTCTCCTGGGTCTTATCATTGCCTTTCAAGCCTCATCACTTCCTTGCTACAGTCTCTCTCTATCTGCCCGAATCAGTCACTTTCTCTCTCATCTTGCTCATCCCTGTTTTCTGTGCTGCTGACAAAGCAAATCGAGTGACATTCTTCAGTAATGACTGACAAACCTATTGGGAGGGAAGGGCTGAATACGTTAGTGAGCAGCACTTAATTGCCCAACCGTACAGCACCAAAGTTCAGACACAATTTAACTGTTGGGCAGCCTCACCTAACTCACTTTCATTTATTTGAAATTAATTATTATTTATTTTTTGTTAACACCCTAGCCTGAAGCTATAGTCTGCAAACTCTTTTCTCTACGAGCCGTAACTGTCATTACCGATCTGTTCTGTTTTAGTCAGTGTTTAGCAACTGAACTGCTGCTGCAGAAGCGATAAATAAATAACATAAAATAAAAAAATTCCATAAAAATAATGCAAAGCAAGCAAATAATCTTTCAGTAGGTGAAGAATTTATCAGCTTTTTCTTTAAAAAAAAACAACAACAAAAAAACCCAAAAACGTCTTGAAGGGAGCATCTGCAAACAGGAAGCGCAGATGTTTTTGCTGCGTGTGGTGCTGCACGTGGTGGTGGGCCATGTGAACCCTGGCCTTGCCAGACCACCAAACAAATATAAACCATGGCCCCCTCCTCTTGTGTATGCAGCTTGATTCCCTCTGGGACACACACCCAGACAATAGGGATCAGTGCTACCTCATTAAACCCAGTATGAGATTTGGGAACAACCCGGGAGCAAGAAGCGAGCTGGTGCACCTTCAGACAGTTCAGTCACTCTTGCATAGGGGTGGGGGGCATTTTTCCCGGGAAAAAAAGAGGAGTCTATTCTAAGCAGTGGGTGGATACAATAGGAGTCTTTTTGCCCTGGTGATCGGGAGTTCTAGCACAATAGCCGAAGGGGGCCAGGAGGCGACGGCTGGCCTTTTGAGCATTAGGAATCACAATATTCACACTCTGACAAACAAGCGCATTATCTACATCTCGCTGTAATGATTTACAGTAGCTGCTGACATTTAAAGGCTGTGACTACTAAAACATTCATAACCAATAATTTCCCAATAGGACACAAACACACACATTCAAAACGTGGTCAGCTGTGGTCTCGTCTAGAGCTTGATTGGTCATGGTGGTATGGATCACTCACACACACACACACACACACACACACACACACACACACACACACACACACACACACGAGGAGGTACTTCTTTAACAAAACAAAGAAAGTTAAAAGGGAAAACAACTAACATAGAACCAACACCAGAATAGCCAGATAACTGAAGGTGTACATTTTACAAGAAAACGTGATTTGTGTAAATGTTCGGACAGTTAATCAGCGAGAGCAGAAGGCACAAGCATGTCGAGGCTTGTCTTAGGAATGTCGGAGGCAGAAGCTTACTGTTAACATGACACCAGATACTGCAGCCAGAGAGGCACACATACAGGAGGGGACAGTGAAGCCCATATACACGCGTGATAAACATTCCTGTGTTGCTTTTGTGAAATAAACTAAATAGAATTACTCCATCCTATTTGCCATTTCTGTTAAAACAAATATTGTTTTGTTAAATTGGTTTTAAAAACAAAAATGTTAATAATAAGTCTGGTGTGTCTTTTAGTCCTATGAGTATATTATGTGCCAATTCCCTGAACAATAAGACCATAAAAAGCCCCACATATTCTTTCACTTCCACTTCATCTCTCTTCCCCTTTTGTCAAAGACTATACATCATTTGAATCCACGAGTACACATCTCAGAAATCCTCCTTTGCAGACTTTGTGTGAGCAGTGATTATCTTGAAAAGTGGAAGAAAAAAAAAACTATCAAACTAGACTCCTGTAGTGGGTTGTAACTAAAGGCCTGGTCCTTCCTCTCTTTCTTTTCCACATGACAAGAGAACCGGGTGTTTGGCTGTGAGGAAGGATGGAGGGGGAACAGGGGATACAAAGAGGGGGGGAGTGTGGGAAACTTCATTCCGGCGAGTCCCCCTGCCTCTCAAAAGAGTCCCCTGACCTAACTCTGTGTCATATAAGACACAATTTACATACCAATACATGAGTCCCATAAACAGTGAATGTAAATCATACATAGTGGTGTGGTGCTGGAGCAGAAAGCCCAACAACATAGTCGGTGGAGCTGCTCTGGGCATACGGAGGAATAAAAACACATGGACTGAAACAGGAAGTAAACAGGAAGCTGTGATGTGCTCAAAAACATCTTAACCCTCTCCGGCAAAACAAACTCAAAGAAAAAAAACATGCAAATATGATCTTACACTTCAGCTGCTCTCCTCTGACACATGACACAACTATATAATACATCCTGCAGCAATTTAGCTCTGCAGTATATACAAAAAAGCCTGTGGCGACACGCCTATATTTGCAGCCGGATGAGTTTTAGAACTGTTACTAATTGATTGGGCACTGCAGGTATATGGAATTACTTCAGCTACTGCACTTCAGCGATCTGTATTGAATTTCTGCATGGGTAAGACGAGGGGTGCTGAGCTGCCCACACACACTCCCTGCAGCAATTATACTCTTCATTGTAAAAACTCGCCTCTCCCTACCCTTCTCTTTCCCCTCTGCACAGCTTGAACTTTGCTGTGGAATGTAATACAGCTTTAAATGAAGGACAGACTGCCTCAGCATCTCTGCAGTGCTTTCTGGAATATAGCTAATATTTACAGGAAGAGCGGGCATCATTGTTTTAAATGAAATTAGCTATCAAAAAAGCACATCAAAGCACAAAAATATTGTTCACACATGCACATGTGCACACCCAAAAATAAACAAGCAAGCAGCTCATGAGTCCTTAGTGTACTACGTGTTGAGGGGTGAATGTGTAATTCATCCCAATCTGAGGAGGGATTATGCGCAGAACCTTTGACCGGCTTCTCTTTGGAATCAGAAAAGATTAACATGCGTGTTGACCCATCTGACAGACACACACACCAAGTCACCGGTCACAAACAATGGTTATCCACATTAGGCACCTTCTGTTATTTATAGTCTGAATCTGTACAAATAGAAGGGATTTCTGGCTATGAATGAACAACACAATAGTGTACTTAAATATGTCATGTTTCAATATTAAAAATAAAGCCAACATATGGTAAACATGGATTACGTTATGACCATAATCTTATCTTCATGCTACCTGGTTATATTGTGTATGACCTTTGTGTGCTGCATGTGCGGCATTAATAAGAATGACACGTGTCTGTGTTACAGCTGTAGCATAGCAGCACAGTATGGAATTCATGCCACGACTTGCTACTGTCACAACCTCCTCTGGAGATATCAAATAAGTAAAGAATTTACCAGGTTACAATGTTATGTCAGATAAAGACTTTTGTGCTTTTGATGGCAGGATGTAGATAAAACATATTTTCTTGACCATCATGCAGGTGCTGGCACGATTCTTACCGTGTGGCAAACATAGCCCGGAGAGAGGAAAAGGTGGCAGCGTCCTCTTTCAAAGCTTTGAGCTCATTCCTTAGTTTCATCATGGTCTCGGTCACCATTGCCTTTTCATTCTCATACTTGCTCTTCAGGTTGGCCAGAGCCACTTCAGCTGTCTGTGAGTTGGCAGAAAGAACAAAAGGGTCAAAGCACCTGGAAGAAGTTGGGGTATGCTTGCTAATTCTTTTATTATGGCGCATGATTTCAGCTGCTAATGTTCATTTTAAAAACCCTAGCTGTGCGGTTTATGAGTTATTTTCACATCTGTGTTCTAATGCACACTGTGTAGCCACATGCATACTTCAAATGGCTACCAAACAACTGCATACACACTCCGCCTCTGGGTTATGGTTCTTTTTGCTTTGTAAAGCTGTTCTCTGAATCTAACCACACAAATACTCGAGGCAGCTGTCACCATACAGCCGCTCTCTCAACCAGTGTTTGTTATAGATCTAGACTGTAAAGAATTTGCTTCAGCAGCTGAACACACCCAAAATAATTCCCCCTACCTCTATTTCTAACTTTTGTGGACAATGACAAATGTTTGTATTGAGAGTACTTTGTTTACAGACGCTCAAACAGATCAACCTACCTGCTTGTTGGCCTTGAGGACAGTGCGCAGGGTGGCAATCTGTTCCCTCTTGGTGCTGAGCAGGGATTTCAGTTTGAGGATCTCCTCCATGCAGGCTTCCTTGTCCTTGTCGGCCACAGTGCCCAGCTCCAGAGAAGCAACCCTCTGGCGTGACAGCTCGGTGGTGCGGTCCACTGCCAGCTGCAGGTGCTTAATCTGGTCTCTGATGATGGCAACCAGATTGTAGATGTTCATGGGCTCGCGTCGGTGGTCAGACACAGGAGAAGGCAGGGAAGAGATCGGGGAAGGTGCTCCATCGCTCAGGTCGGTCTTACTGGGCTCAGGGAAGAGGCCCTTGGTGAGCAGGATGGGAGAGCGGCGGCCGCGGCCTTCCGGGCTGCTACGACCACCCTTACCCTCTTTGTAGAAGTCGAGCATAACGCGGTTGGGGGTTTCGTTGTTGCACATGCAGACATGGTTGTAGAGGGTGGCCAGTTCTTCACTGAAGGTGACCAGCTCATCCTGTGCCACACTCAGACTACCCTGAGACTCGCCTGCCACGTCACTCAACTGAGAACACACCAAAAAAAACCCCAAAAAACCCTGCATTATTTCACTACAAAAAAATGAAAAAGCTTTTTTAAAAATAAGGCATATATAAAAACATCAAAAATAAACATGTCTAGAGAAACACCTCACCTTGCGCAGCTCTTTCTCAAGCTTGGCTTTCTCTTCTCTCTCTGCATGGCTGGTCTTCTCCAGAGTTGTCAGGTTCTCTTTAAGTGTTGTCACATCGGTTGCCAGACGAGTGCGCTCCTCTTCGTAACGTGACTGACAGGCCTGGTATTCTGCTTTCAGGGTCTTCAGTTCCTCCTTCAGCTCTCCTGCCTCTGACACCGCAACCTAGAGAAGCAAGATCACATGCGAGTGTAAATGAAACCCAAATGCACGACATTTTTCGGACTTGACCCTATTTCGTTTTCCTGCAGGTTTCAAATTTAATTTGACATTTTGCGCTGCCTACAACGACCACGTGCCATTTACCTTGTACTTGCACTCCAGGATCTCAGGTCCGTTGATGTCAACCTCATAATAGTCTACATCTTCGTGGCTATCGCGTTCTTTCTCATTATCCAAAGCAGACTGGCGCTCCTTGCTGGCTTGGAGCTTGCGGATGGCATTGAGGTTCTCTGTGAGGCGGTTGACCTTCTCCTGATGCTCTGACAGAGCACCGTTCGCCTGCTCTAGCTGTTTCTGGGAGTCCTGCAGAGTGGACATCAGGTTGACCTTCTCACGCTCCATCTGTGTAGAAATGCAGAGACACAATTAGCAAAAGGACCTCGCCCTGTAACACATGCACTTTTGCAGTTTTTGTTAACTTGCTAATCTGATGAAGGACTCATGTCTTTAAATCCTGTTATATATCTGGATTGTCTATCATGTATGTATGAGAGGAATATCGCTCGCTAGGTCTGACATCAGAATCAGGATGACCTTGACAGTCTGCTGGACAGCCTGGGTGTGTCATCTTACACAAAGACGCACACAAAGTTGTGCTTTTGCAAGCACTGAGCTATTTCGGAATCTGCTCTGTAAATAATATTAAAGTATCATGCTCATCTGCATGCATAATTTATTATTTCACAATAGCTCGTGAAGATTCATTTCTAGAAGTGACTGCATGCTTTACCAGATCGGCTTGTTGTGCTCAAGAGCACTCCTTTATTTACATCAGTGGTCACATTAAAAACTTTTATGAGACACCAATGCTTGAAATAGTGTTTATGGGCAGTCAGCATAGCAGTGGCCATCCTTATCCTGCAGAATCTGTCGTAAATGCTGAATTGCCAAGGACTAATAAGTTAACTTCCAATGAGTGGACGTTTGGGATTTATCTCTAAAGGAATAAGAATAGTATGAGTTAAGACACAGGAGCAGCAGAGTTTGACTAAATGAGAAGGAATGTTTTTTGTTTCCTCTGCTCTGATTGCTGCCAGGAATCTGTGGAGTGATGTGTCAGAAGGTCTTAGTGGGCTGAATAATATGTTGTTGGGTCATATCAAACATGGGATTTTGTCACAGTCTGACAGTCTGTCTATTACAATAAACAGCACTGTGGTGGCTTCAAGTTCCCACATTAATCCAGCAACCATATTTATGTTTGATGAAGGGAGAAAAAAAAAAGACTTAGGCATCAAATCTATCCACTATCCACAGGTTGCTAGTATTTTCTGGTAACCATGGTGCCCAATCAGTTGTGGCCTTGGACTCATGGAGTGATGATCAAGCAGATGGCAGGTCCTCCGGTGCCACCACCCGCCGCCTTGGGGTCACACGGAGCAGGATATGTGTGCGCGTCTCCCTGGATTAACTTTGCTGTAAGGAGATTTAGATCCCTGCAGCAGACTGGGGCACGATACAACGCTCCGCTGTAAGATCACCTTCCGTTCAACCAAATATACACTGAGATTTCAGGTCAGCTACACCCAGTTAACACTGAAGGAGTCCATCCCCACAGCCCTCCAATAAATTCTAGTGTAAATGTGACAATTTTTAACTTGTAACTTGTAAAAATGTAAAACCATTTAAAGATGTTTATGAGTGTTTGGGAATTAATTGCATTTTATACAGACATATTCAACTTTTGCTATTTTGCCAACAAACATAAATAGAGTGAACAAAATAGGATTATTTGTAAAAAAAAAACAAACAAAAACAAAACAACCCAATCAAACTGAATTTCAAAAGTTGAACATTATAACTTCCAGTATTGCTGAACTATCAGATTACTTTGATCTAAGTGATGCTAATAAACTGGCAACTGTGAACAGTCATAGTTCAAAGTCTAAAAAACCACTTACATGAGCCACTAAACAGGAATTGCATGTCTTTCGTTCTAGCGTTTCCTGGTAATAATTCAGTGTGTAACAGCATAAAAATGATTCACACCCAATAAGAGAAATAAGCTGAGAAAGCATTGCTATGAAAACAGACCACCGTATATTGTATCGTGAGCAGAAAACACAAGCTCTCATGCAAAAACACAAACCTGCATCAGCTGCTGTTTGAGCTTCTGGATCTCTGAGATGTTAAGTTCGCTGAGCAGGTCATCAACAAGGCTGGGAACAGGACGGAAAAGCTCTTCTTTCTTAGGCATGGGGATCCGGTTGTCGTCAGTGATGGCATTGGCCAGTTTGATGAAGCCATTCTCATATCCGTGGAGAGCCTCGTCGTTGTTAGGTTCAGTTGCAGCATCGTCGCTGAACTTGAGACCATCCAGAGAAATGCTGAGAGGACTGAAGAAACAATGTGGAAACTGTATGTTATTAAGAGCTTCTCTTGTGAAGTGTATGAGAACCTGGTTTCTGTTCCATTTACCTGTTGTACAGAGTGTCACCAATGTTCATGTAGTGGGAAAGCTCTTTCCGCAGGGACGCCTTCAGCTCACGCTCCGTCTTGATGGTCTCCAGAGCCTCACTCAGTTGACGTTCAGCAATCTCCTTTAGACGGATGGCATCCTCTAGCTGGCTGTTAAGGAACTGAGTGTCCTCCTCTAGGCGACGGATCTCATGCTTCAAACCCTCAAACTCCACCTGGGAGGACAGGAAACCACTATCACGAGTTTCAGAATCACAGAATGCATATTAGCAGCTCCAATTAAAATGAGCCATTAAGCTGTAAAATTGCTCAAGATAATGTTAGGTAAGAACACATCCATCTGATTCTCCTTTTAATTTAGATTTTAAAGGGAATTTGATTTGGGAATCCTTTTCATTCCCTAAACAGCAGTAATATCTGTATAATTCATGCCATGTCTAATGAATATATAACACTATCCAAGGGGTTAAGAAGAGGATCAAGAGCTCAGGCATAAACAGCATCATCAAGTGGAAATATCCATGCTGTAAATATAGCTGCGCTTTATGTAAAAAGAGGATTTTTTTTAGCTTTCATGGCATTTGAATAAACCCAGGAAGTGTTTTGTACCATGATAGACTCTCTGATATAGCTGCTGAGTCTTTCAAATGCTCCCACAGCAAGACATTATGGGAAAACAAGAAGAAGCTGAGGATGATTTTAATATCACACTTAAATCTGAATGTTAAAGCGCAAAGTTTTTGAGCTTGTATGTAAGAGGGCTACTAAAATCCAGCATACAGTTAATGTATGTTGACAAAGTAGGTGGTATGCCTGAAGCCACCAGTGTAATTAAGGCTAATCTTTTAAAGCATCTGCAATATAATGGAAAAATATTTTTAGTTCATTTAAATATGCCAAAGAGTGAGCTTCATGATAGCAGTGAAGGCACATTTAGTTTATTTTTGCTCTCATACCCATCCCTTTTCATTTTGCTAATATAATTCCACCTGTAACACAATTTAAATGATACATGCTTGTGACATGAACAGCTGCAGTGTTGCTCTCTTCTCACCTGACTTTGCTTGAGCATGGAGACCTGCTTCTGCAGTGAGATGTTCTCTTCCTCCAGTTCGGTGTAATCCTGCAGCAGACGAGACTCCCTGAACTTGTACTCCTTGATGTCATCGCGCAGCTGATTCCTCTGGAGCTCCACCATCTGGCTGCTCTGTAAAGCCAGAGGAGATAGGCAGAGAGAGAAGAAGAAGAGCTGTCAATGACCACTATTTCAATCTTCTTGGGCCAAGTGTGAGAGATGCCAAGTGACTGGATATTGTTGCTTTAGTTTAACCTTTTGTGTCACGTGGGCTCTTTAACACTTTAAGAGCGCCCATCTGGTCAAACTAAGTGTGTGTGTGTGTGTGTGTGTGTGTGTGTGTGTGTGTGTGTGTGTGTGTGTGTGTGTGTGCGCGCGTCTCTTTGTGTTCGAGAGGGAGGTGCCAGGTGTCTATCTGGGCAGCGGGCCACAAGTGTGCTTGCCTGCCAGTTCTGATGGCACCAAAGAGACTGAAGCCTACTTATCTCTCCTGGTGACAGCCTTTCAGTGGATAGAAAGCTCTGTAGTGGTCTAATTTTCTAAAGAGGAGTCTCATTAGGGTTGATTCCCTGTACGGAACTACAGAAGGACCATTTCCAGAACAAGAAATGGCAATGGTTATCTACATTTCATTGCAAAATTGTCTGATATACTGATATATGCTAAGTTGTGTCCCAGTAAAGCAAAATGCTGGTACAAAAGAAAAAAGAATAAACATGCAAAGAGTCATTATGTCAATAGTGTGATTGCTTAGCAATTATTGCATGATAGCATGATGTTTTCCAAATGCAGTTTGAGCCCTCTTTCTGTGTAGAAAAGGCACCATTAATTATATAAAGGGTTAGAGAGGTAAACGGCATGTCCTTCCCCCACGCCAACAAACTAAAAGCCATAAGGATCCGGTCAGCCCTGCTGAGCCACCCATGTCCTTACTAGCTTGTCTAATGCTTTTTTATTATTGCTGCTGATTCATTCCAAAGCACAAGTAACCTGGACTTAGGTGAGAAACATCACAGTTCTCAGGTGAAGTAAGTGGACACTCGCTAACAGCTGTTGGGCGCTGTGCCTTTTCAACTAAGTGAGCATGTATGCAAGTACTGGGTGGCAAAGGTTCAATCCACACACACCTGAACAGGAGAAGAATCTGCGTATATTTACATTTGTTTCTCAGAAAGACAAGAATAGCAGCCTCTACGTTTTGGATTTGCATGTGTGTTTGCGTGCTGGTATATATGTAATGCGTGTCCTTCCCTTGGCAGCGATAACCTAACAACAGAGGGACAATTAGCCTCCCAATCCCTAGCCAGGTGGCCCCTTCCTCTCATGCAGTCGTCATGTGTCCAAATCACAATCCTTGCTCTCAGATCCTTTCAGGATAAAAGGAGTCACTCCTGGGAGGTTTTCTATTTGCAGAATTTCTCATATCGGCATCATGTCAAAACTGAATTCACATCAGTGAGATTTGTAATGGAAGCAGAGTGAGGTAATAACACCTTTTAGTCCAATATGCACAGAAACCTTCAGAGAGAAATGACCTACAGGAGTCACACATCACTCATAACTGAGTACAATATCTTTATTACATAATGAAACTGTTTTAAAAGTAAACAATAATTCATCCTTCTAAAAAAAAAAAAAAAAAAAAACCTATCTCAATATTATGTCTCAGGAGACTATTTCTTGTGACTCTTTTTGGAAATAGAATTTACTTGCTTACTAAAAAAAAAATAACAAAGAAGTTACTAAATCCCCAATGATGACGAGTACACACACCCTGTCCTCTGTCTCTGTAATAATTAATCACTTTTTGCAGACCTGGGCTAAAGCTGACGTTCGAAGGTGCATTAAAATTCAACAGGGTTTTGGGCATGTCTAATGAGTGTGGGTGTTTGCTGTGCAAAAGCCCTGATGTCGGTGCATTGCTAAATAATGCATGAGCTCTGTCCTACCACTAAGCTTCTGCAGAGTGGTTCTGACTTCTGAACGAGAGCTAAATTAAAGCAAAAATAAAAAGAGCTTTGGAGAAATTCAAAATAATATTAGATTAAAAGATTCGAGTGTTTCATTAAGGCTCAGACGAGCTGTGTCAGCTGGCTTTCAGGTCACTTTCTTGTCAGGGTTATGTGCCTCAGCTGGAGGGTCAGTGCTGTTTGGTCCAAATGAATACAAGCTGCCGCTGAACCTGATTAAGATCCCACTCCATTCTGATTTAAATGCATGGCAGGGTCTTAACCTTTCACCTTGCTTCTACATCCTCTGCTACACTGAGCCCCCCAAAGACTGAGAACAGGGCAACAGCCTGGCTGTGTGACAGAAAATGTAAGTAAAGGCTGTGGTGGCCACATGTGTTCCTGCTACAAAGAACAAATAACATTTAACTGGGAGAGAGAAATGAGGCTCCCCGGGGGATGTTTTTGATAATTCACAATAATGTGGGTGTGTGTGGCTGTGAGGTGCGACATTGTGAAGGCAATTTGTGGTGCCGCCAAAGGAGAGCGGTGACAAGGCGCCGCGATCACAGGCTTAAGTGTGGTTTGTAACTGTTGTCACTACAGGTGACGTCTGGACAGCTGCCTTAAACAACAGCCGCGTACGCCCCCCCAAACACACACACACACAGAGACAAATGTGCCACTTTATGCAAAGTGGGTGGCAGCAAAAACACCAGGTTGTTCAGCCACGCTGCATCATTATAGCAAAGGCACGATATATTAGATATTTAAAACAGAGATGGGGTAGTGTGTGCATGTGCACAGACTACACACAGCAGAGTTGTGAACATTCAAGGTCATACAGTCAGGAGCGAGAGAGAGAGACACAGAGACGTAGAGCATCTTCCAGCTAGACAGTCTAAACTCTCTCCATTTCAAATCTCGAGCTTTCTTGTCACCAGTAAACTGCTTTTGACAGCATAGAAAGGCTGAGCCCACTTAAATCTCCCAGAGCTCGGAGCAATTTCCAAATGTGTTTTAGCCACTCTAACCTCTATTTATATGAGAAATGGTTCCATCAGCCAGTAAGCCACAGACGCAAAGTTTCCAGATTAACACAAGTGTAGATTAGGAATGTTTTAATGCTTTGTTAAAGGCCCTGCTGTGTTCTTAATAACACCAGAGAATCCAGCTTGCATTTCTGAAAAACAAAATCCATTTTTACTAGTCTCTTACCCGGGGTTTGCTTCCCTGAAAGCGTTGCCTAGACTCCCAGATGTCACAGAGCTGTATTATTTATATTACAGCACAAGCAGGCCTACTATGAATATATTTTTATCCTCTTTCTGCTCCTTCTCTTAACACACTCACTCCACTGACCTCAATTTCACTCTATATCCTCACTTTGCACATATTCATTTTTTCCCCCACAAACATACACAAAGTGCAGAGAAGCTCCCAGATGACCTGAAGCAAAGTGCACATCAGCTTAATAATATTTTATTTTTTTTACCCCCTTTCTCAGCTTCTTTTTCTGACACCACTGATCTGCATTTTGCACTAAAACTGCTGCTTTCATTTTCCAACCCTCACCTCTGCTCTTGCATCCCAGAATGCTGTAAGAGGCAGTGTGATAAACTTTAGCCCTATCATATCTTTCTATCAGATAAAACCAAGATCGGACAAGTTCAGTGATTATAAAAAGAAAATAATAAAAACTTTAAATGCCCTGCAGTCTCTAAAGTAACTCAAGGTCACGTCAGCTCATGTTTAGTCTAACTAAACTTGCAGCCAAAGCCATCTCTTAAGAAGAGACGAAGAATAAATCACAGATGAACTCAACCCCCCCAGTATAACTTCAAACACAGCAAAGGAAAAATAAAGCCTAAGGGCATCCTACTGCTGTCGACACCAAGAATGTGGGTGAAAGTAAAACTGCTTTTATCCTCCTTCCTGCTGCAACCAATTGTCATTCTCTTCATCTTACCCAGACTCCACTAGGGAGCAAAAACACAGCCAAGGTCACACTTTTCACTCAGACTGTGAAAAGCTAAAATGTGAATGGAACCTGGTGAATGAGTGGCTGGTGGTACTTAGCACAATGCGACACTGTGGAAAAGCCCACAGGGTGTACAGTGAAATAGTGTTTTTGAGGTCATTTGGATGAGAGTGCAGAAGAGTGAACAAATGTGTTTACACCCATTAGTTTAAGTGAACGTGTAGGCCAATGGGTTTGTTGTTGATTTATTAACATCCATTAATCTACCATGAAAACCCTGATTGGTGCTTGGAATTAAACCTTAAACGAAGAATGCATGTTCAAAGCTTTATGCCATAACTTGACTAAAAAAAATTCAGGCAAATTTATCTGCCATTTTTTGTCATAATCTTACTTGCCAACAAAATGTGAAGGTACCCAGATGCATCAGATGCTCCCTCAGAAAGCCTGAGTCTAGAAGAGAAGCAGCTAGCTAAAGTGATAATGTTGTTTCTCTAATTAACCCACATAATATCTGGAGGGTTTGACTAGGATGTAGATCACTTGTGACAGCAGTAGTAACCATGGCTTGTGTAAAAAGATCAAGGTCAATCTGGCTTGTATCTGTCTTTGGTGTCTTCACAGCTCTTCTACTACTGATTATTTTCTGAGAACTCATTTTTTAAACCTTTTCCTAGCATATAGCCTCCCTGTCTTGTCAGTACAGCAGGACAAGAGTCGATCTGTCTTGGCATTAATGTAAGAAGAAAAAATAGGGCAGTCAACACCAACACCGCAGAGCCCTCTTTGAGTCCTATTCCATTAACCTCATGTCAGATGATAATGGCGAACAAAGAGCATCCCCTCTTGGATCGCTATACCACTCAACTCTGATCTTACAATAATCAACGTAAAACTGCAGCACAGCTGTAACATCCTGCATCAAAGGCTCCGTTCTACTATTGCACCACTGAAAAGCATGCGTTTTATTTTCTATTTGTTTTAGCAGAGATCTTCAACCGGCTGTTCAATCTCATCTCATCAGTGCAGACACTTCCCTTTTCTTAATTCCCCACTACTCGGTCAGGTGTTTAATCCAGATAGTTAAACAGCACTTAAATTAAGGGGTGGGAGGTAGGCCGATGCTTGATGTCATTTACTGTGCCAATGAAGTGGAAAAACCAGTCATGTTTAACGTTTGAATGGCTTCCACATTATGGTAACAGATAAAACAGCACAACACCCAACTTATGAGTGAGAGAGAGATGGTTCAAGCATGTGAAATATCAAAGGACAACAATAGACCTGAAGTGAAAGCACAAGCAAGTGTGTCAACACAACATCCTGACTCATGCAAAAGAAACTGTGTACTATAAGCAATCACTGAAAGCACAATTATGCTGTGCTGGAAACACTCTACAAGACAAAAGAGCGAATAGAGTGAATTACACTGGTAACATTTTCACCCTTTTTTCTTCATCTTTGCTTGATAATTTCCTGAAAGGCATGCAACGGAGGTTCCCATTCTGTGAGGCATCGTCGGAGGCACATTCCTCTCATGACACGAGATTGAATTTAATGAAGTCATGCCTATTAGAGTGCGCCTCCCCACAATGGTACTGGCTCTTTGTGTGGATATAATCCTGTAGACTGCAGTGTAGCACTGAAATGTGTCTTATCAGTGCTTTGGGCTAACATTTGAGTCTTTGGCACGGAAGAGTGCCTGGTAGGCTTAAATGTGTGGCATGTAAACGGGCTGAAAACCAGCAACTAAAATGGCTATAAATGAACTGTTCTACAGAGAGGCAAAATCCATTTATAATGAGTGATGCTTCCACATTCATGTACTGTGATGCTTTTCTTATAGTTGAAATTGTGATTCTCATGCATTTTGTAATTCTTTAAGTGATCTTAATTCCACTCCAAATAAAACAGCTCTTCAGAGGAACCTTGTAGAATTGCAGGACTAAAAAAATAAAAGAAAATACATAAACTTCACTTTAAAACAAACACAAAGGCCTACAACCCAACTGTCAGCTGCATTCCATGAAAAAAAGAAAGAAAAATTGAGTCATTCAGTCACACTCCTTTCTCAATTTGATTAGCCATGCAGTCTGGGAAAAGCAGGACAGTCCTCAATTTTCCTTGGATTTAGTCCCATTAAGCGTCTCTCGTTCTCTAACGGATTTTAGGCCCCCTTGTCTTTCTCTCATACCATTCTTATCATCTCCAAGGGCTCTCCTCCTCCTCTCCCAGCCTACGCTTTGGGGCTAATTTGAAATCCAAGAGACAAAGGCCTCTTTCAGTCATGTCAGTCCACTCACAATGCCAGCCTCAGTGCCCAGGCTGCCTCTATTTGCCTGCCAGACACACTCCTAGCACCCACCAACGTACAGTTGGAAGGGCATCATTATCTCCCATACATGGTGTGATTTACACTCTAGACCCTTTTATCCAACCAATTAGAACTGTCCGGGGCCCATTGCTATGCAACAGAGTGTTTATAAAGGGAATGGCACCTGCAGAAAGGCCAAGGAGACCACCAGTGCAACACCAGTTACAGCTGTACATGCGACATGCAGCAAAGGCTGTATTTGCTTTTCTCTCAAAGATTCAACTAAAGATTTAAGAGGCATGTTATCAGTAATTATGTTTAAGCTGGAAACTGATGAATGAATGGAAGCTGGTGCAAGGTTTTATAAAGGGGAACTCCTCCTCTGTTACAAAAACATTTCTAGTGGGGCACATCTGTCTTCAATAACGTTCGAATTATACCAGTGTAGATGCAGAGCTGAGCAGCAGCTGACCTAATTATAGTGGAATTTAGAGCTTTCTGGAACTTAAGTCGTTGTGCGGGACATGCCATTTTTAAGTCTTTCACTAATCTGAGGAAGAAACACTGCTGACATCTGTGTCAAGCAGATGTCTACCAAAGTCTTGGGACTCAGGAGGGGAGTCCTTCACCCTCCCAATTACCAACTTGACCTGCAAAACAGCAGACTCAGCTAAATCTGCTGTGCACAAACACAACAAGATTAGGTGCCATTAGCTATCAGAACAGACAGAAACAAAACCAGACACCCTTAATATCACACTGCAGAATATAGGCCTATTGTTGAGTGTTGAACAGCGCTGGAGTGGAGATATATGTATGGAACGGGTATAGCAACACTAATCTTTCATACATCTATCGATCCACCTCCTGAATCCTATCCCAAGGTGTCATTTGGGTGAGTGGGATAGAACCAGCGATAGAGCTAACACTGATCTTTTAACTTTCAAAATGAAAAGTATTTTTGGAACCAATGCACTCCGAATAAATTAGAGTGTGCAGAAAGTGCTCTCTGACATGTGAAGCACCCAACCTAGAGCTGTGAGTGCAAATAAATTCCCCTTTCAAATCAGCATGCAATTAGCATTAGCATTACTCCGCTTCTTTCTTTGACACGAAGCCAAACTCTTCAAACAACTTGTGACTTAAGATTCCCTCTTTAGTATTCCTGCCTTGATTTGCCCGTCAAGGGAGCGAGGAGCTCGAATGGTGAAAGCTTCCCCCTGCCTTCCTGCCAGCCTCTGTTACTGTTTTTTTACTTTTATGTCTCCCGTCTTTGTGTCAAAAGTCCTTCCCTAAAGCGCAGCATGATTTAAATATATAGTCCACTCTTGTAATTTTAACCTCCTCACCAACTGAGTCACACAACATTGGACATACATGACCATTGGCAAATAACATGAGCTACATACACTATGTGCTGTGCAATTGTCTCTTCTAATGAGGGCAAATTAGCAGTGAGTATATGTAAATTGAAACAGTAAAAGTGGGAGACATTGTCCAAATTGGGACACATACAAAGGTTTCCAGAATTATATGTATGATAAAGTACAGGAATGTCCAAAGAGTGTGCTCAGTTTTGAGAAACAACTTCCTTGTGCTTCTGGTTATCAGAAAAGGGCTTGTCTAAGGTGGGGTTTTTATAACGAGTGATGTTTCTAATGAGTTAAGGCAGCAGTCCAAATAACTATGCTGTGTTACAAAATCCTTTTGTAACACAGCATATTTCCCATGGTCTCAGTATTTTCCTGTAAAAAAACAACTCCACCCTGGACTGCATTAGGTGCAAAGGACAACACATTAGGCTTAAAGGCAAGGTGTTTCTAGTCATTAGAGAACGTTTAATCTTGTCTTGGCATGTCAAAAAGCAGACTCTGCAATTACACCCTGCATAACAGAGGATTGGACAGCAATGTCAATCAAATAAAGGTACTGTAGGTGTACATCACAAGTCTCAACAACCAACTGAAACTAATGCAAAAATGAAAAGCACAATGATTACTCTGGAGAAAAATAATACCAGGATAGGGATAAATAAGAATATCTGTTTGTTTTCTGCAGCTTTTGCAGAAAGATAAAATGCATCAGGTGATAAATGATCAACAGACACCCTCAATGTTCTAAATAGCTGTTCTAAAAAGCAGGTTAGAGCAATACTGTTTCTGCAAGTTACTGCAATACTGAAGTGACGATTAGGGACATCTGATCAAACAACAAATCAATTTCAAAATTATTTAGAAAATAGAAACAGAACAGTGGTGGGATTTTGGTTCTCCCTTTACCTCTCTCAAATCTTGACTGATGGCATTAAGGCGTTCGTTCTCAGACTGGGTGTTGGTGAGGATGTTGCGTGTCTGCCGGAGCTCGTTCTGCAGTTCCAGGACTCTCTGCTCATAGTAGGCTTCCTTACAGGCCGACTCCTGGATCAGAGACTCTTCTCGGCTCTCTCCATCTGCCGCCACCTTCCTGTGGTTGGAGTAGGCTTGTCCAAAGGCCTGGAGATACAGTGAAAGAGGAGAGAGTTGCTGGTTTAAACTATAGTGTCATGGGGTTGTTAAGAATATTTAGAGATTTGTGTATGAAGCATCACTTGCCATTTTCATTTTCATCTATCAGGTTTGTGACTGACATAAGTTTATTTGTGATTCAACCTCTCCAGAGCGACAATGATCTCTTCTACTGTGGTTTAGCTGAGGCTCAAAAACCTCCCCAAAAATACTGCAGTTGCTCTGTAGAGATAATCAGTCAGGCTCCATCTGGGCTGCGTGATCCTGTCTTCCCCCCATTTCCTCCCCCTCTCTCCTCTGTTAGCTGCAGGATATTGGCCTGCATGTACTCTGCAGTGACTCCACAGATGGAAAAACCAAACAGGAAAAGTAGAGCAAATGCACTAGTGTCTGGGTGATCACGAGATCCTGTATTCTAATGCTCTTAATACCTTAGGAGATCATAACAGAGTAAAGAAAGGTCAACAGATATTATTTGATTTTGCAGACTGCATGAAAGGGATGAACTTATGAAGATTAAACAACTATGGAGAACTTACGAGCTAAAGCCTCTACATTCTATCAGAGGCAGTCTGCTTAAAGGTTGTGAATAGCAGTTTGTGCAATATGAAACAGACTGCTTCATTAATATAAGTGCTATATTGTCCCTAATTTGCTATAACCTCCAAGGCAGAAGCCACAAACACATAGTGACACGGCGACCTTTACTGCAGCTGAATCTAGGTTAGGCTACACTTTCACTTCTCAAAATAATCACCTCATGATTACAGATTTCATTTTCAATCCTGTACCCGCTGGTGATCGGATGGGCATTCTGATTCTCATCTTGCCTCACAGCTCGAGTGTAGGCGGTAATCTGAAATCACCTGAGGCACTGAATCTGACCTTGTTTGCAGCTGCAGCGCACTCTCTCCTCTCTCTGACTGCCTATACTGCACGTGACTAGCTGCTGCAGGATTTTCTCTGTGTGACTGTGTATCGTATTAATCCTAGTAATTCCTTTAGATAGAGGCAAATCAGGAAATTTGTATTAGTCAAACTGACCTACTTCCAGGATTTAAGAGGTATATGTGACTGAAAAACTAGTTTAATGGGTTACAGTGGAGCATGACATCATTGCTTTAGCAGTTTAGCTAGCATAGCTTTTACATTTCAGGAAAGATGATGACTGAAGCACAACTTGGCAAGAAATAATTGACAGTGTTTCATTTAGAAGCATCTCTGTTACTGGCTAACAAATGTAAATATCCTAATTTTCCCTACATTTCACTACAATCCCACCGATATTGTAGGAGTCGCCGCAATTCCTGTGAACTGTGCAGGGACAGATTACGGTCGCCATAGTGTAAGCTCATTGGTTTGATTGATTGATTGATTGATTGGTAATTTATTTCAACATGTGAACAATATACAAGTACATTTAGAAAAGTCCTTCAGCAAGATGAGTTAGTAGGGAAAAAACATAACCCACACATTGACTGACTATTTGCATTTAGCCTAGAAGTGCTCTGAACAGAAAATGCACTGTGAGAACAAGAAAAATACTACTCTGACTGAACCACATATAACCAGTGTTCATAGTTGTTCGCCTTTTATTTGCAGCTCTAGATAAAAGTATCACTTAAATACGTGTCTGCATAACTCCCCCATCTGCCACCTTTCTCCAAATCAAATCATCAATCAGCAGGAGGCTGTATTTTATTAGAAAGTTATTAGAAAAGACAGGATTAACCCAATCAGTAATCAGGAGAATCCCATCATTATAATCTTGATGCATAGGTTTTATTGAATAAGACTCCAATCAATCTAATCTACGAGGCCTGCCCTTCAAACACGCAGAGCCCCTAGTCAAAAACCCAGTGACCCAAGGCCTTTAATCTCCGCTCCCCAAGCGTGGGTTTAGGCTACTTTAAAGGAGGGCAAATTGGGGCTGCACGTGACCAAGCCTATTATCTCACAGTGAGCTGCCCACACAGTTTATAATTCATCTTTAGCTTGCCATATGTTGCAGTTTTATTAACACTGGACATGCGAATGTGGATTATTAATCTCTTAAAAGCTAATCAAAGACAGGTCTTTATTAGTGAGCTGTGTGGACTGGATTTCCTCACAGATGACTACAGCTAAAGGAAGAGCTAATAATTCAAAAGATTTATCCCACCACAAAACCCAGATGACAGCATACATTATGGGCTGGTCATACCCTAGGCTGGCTTTTAGAGATCTTAGTACATCATAGTGCATGATCACTGTTGATGATAAAGCTTCATGTGATTGAGGAACTGACAAAATTAGTCCAGTCACATCTGATTTTTGGTTTTTCCCCCCTCAGATGACAGTGTTGTCTGATTACTTCCTCTTACATTTCTCTCACCCTAACAGGATCTAACAACCCAAGTCATAAGATTAATGAAGACAGATGCGTGGGCACATGAAGAAGGCAGACTACTGAAGAAGGAAGCAAGCTGCCATGTTTCTAGTCTTAGACAAAGCTTATATCAAATTACTGGTTTCTCTGAGATGTTTGCATTTATGGGTTAAACTAAAACAGTCATCTGCAAACTTATCTTTCTCCAAAACAAATGTTGCTATGGCAGATTGTCCTCTGATAAAAAAGTCTTAGGTTTAACAAAGGCTGTTTAAACATGTTTGAACATGGCGAGATCACTGCCTTGTCCTCCAATCTGACCAAGGATGCAGCCTTTAGTGACAATGATTAGAAGCTGAGACAAATCAAGACTCAAAGATCAAATCACACCTCTCTGCTTTTTGATCTCTGCTCAGGATTCGCTAAACACTTGCTTCTGAACATGACAGCTACTTAGTAATCTTCAACGCCTTATGTGGTAAAGGAAGAATATAGGTTACATAGTTCATTCTGGTTTTCTCAGCCAGAATCCCGCTGCATGGGCTTCTCTAATCCAGTGAGTCAAGAGCACAAGGGAGATGGGCTTTGGGTCTCCATCAGGTAACAAACAGATCGATACAGCCGGTCTCAGAGGCCCTGTGGAGCAGAAGTACACATCTAAAATTCTATTTTCAGTTCCCTTCCCACTGGCGAAGAAAACAGTTTCTGTGGCATCAAGTAAGAACAACGTGATCTACAAAGATACAGTTACTGGAGACCCTCTGGAAAGGAGATTAAGAACAATAGGCTCCAAAGCACAGGGATGGATTTGCAAGGGCAGGAAGTCTTTTTGAAGACTTAGTAACAAAACCCAATTAGAAAACCAAGGACGGATTTGGGTTTGACACTTGTATCTCTGGTCCAGCTCAAAACATCTCATTGTTAAGGTTTTACTTTAGCCTCCTGGGGTCTTGCATTCTGGGAAAGCAAAGCCCACTGCAGGAAGAAAGGCAGACAAAATAGAGATGGGATAAAACTAAGAAGACTCAAACAGCTCATTTTATTTTCCAGCCACAATGAAACACCTTCCATTGTGCAATTGCATTTAACCGAATGAGAAATCCAACTCAACCTTTGCTCTAACTGAAGTTTCAGAAAACATTTAACAATAGTATTTTCTAGCCGTTGATGAACAATCTCAAAATCTTGCTAAATTGTGCCCGATTAGGCACAACAAAGCAGCTCCAGACAATGAGACTTCTTGTTTCTTTAGCTGTATTTTGGGGCTTTGGGGGCCAGTGGAAAACATTAAACAATATCACACTGTGTCATCTGGATCAGTTTAGTTACTCATTCTGTGCTGGAGTTGACCCTAGATACCAAAGCAGTGTTTCAGCAACACTGAAGGCTAGTCACTGTTAGCATTGTCATTGCAAGCGAATGCAGAGGAAGAGAGGAGAGGCAGGAGAAGAAAAAAAAAAATACACCAAATGGATTCTCTGGCCTCGTGAATCACAGCTCACGTGGAGTTGCAGTTTATAACGACAAACAGGCATGCTCCCCCCCCACCTTCCTGTCCGTCTCTCCATCTCCATTCACAGGCCACTGCACAGCGAGAGACTCGAAAAAGATAGATAGCTTCAAGGTGTGTGGAGATTCTATATTTAGCTGTCGGCTCTCAGCCGTTCATGCGATGGAGCATTGTGTTAAAGTCAAGAGACCTACTGGCGAAACAAAGTGTCTCTGCAACACGTACTGTTTGCGTGACCTAGCAGGCCGATACACTACTCTACATTTCACCTATTTGTGTGGGACATAATAGCTCTGTGTTATTTCTGCAACCGCATGTACAGTAAGGTACTGAAAGCAATGCAAATCATGTCAGGCAGTAGTGCATGCTTTTGTTCTTTTGTAAGCATTCACTAAATTTACAGAGTACATTTTTGCTAATCAGTGAACATTACACCAAAACCAGTGAAAGCTGCTATAATGAATGACAGAGTAGCTAATTATTTACTTCAGACTTTACTCTTCAGTGGGAGTCGGAGGGAAATGAAAAGACAAATTCACTTTCATCTTTTGACAAAAATCCACGGAGGTTATGATTAACTCTGCACTACTTTCTTGCAGTGGGAAGAGTTAATCTCCTTCCTGCTATCCTGACAGTTCTTCCCCCCCAAATCAGCTCTCTCTCTGTAAATTTGAACGTTGAAAAAACCAATTTTCTACAACCAAATAAGCAATAATGTAACAGGAGGTCTTGAATATGTAGTTGGCATTTTCATGTTGAACAGTTATATGTATGCAAAGCATTAAAAGTGCCAAGCAGAAGGAGCAGGAGGAGGGGAAAAAAAAACAGTGAGAGAAACGCAAACGAGGGAGGCAGAGATATTTGCTGTTGCCTGGCACAGAGCCACATTGATTTGCTGCATAGCACAGAGCTGTTGGGCTATTATTCACACACAGGTCTGGACAATTTCACAGCCTCAACACACATACGCACGCATCTCATTTCCAATTTTGCCAGTGCTCCTTGCAGCCAGCCATAACGCACCACCTGATACTCAAGCCATGTTGAAGCATGTTCTCCCAACTGAGATAGAGGTTGAACAGGCGAACGCTCCAGGCCTTATAGGAAATCTACCGAAACAGCAGACGGCTCATGTTTTCAAAGGACAGAGGCAATGCACTGTATGCTAATGGGAAAGGAAAATTCCAGAGAGATCATCAGACAGCAGAGGTCAAAGAAACACACCTGCATGTGACTTGATGAAATGCAAATTGTCATGAAAAGTGAAATGATTTCGCCTCAAGAAGAGAAGCAGCATGTTCTACCGTCATGGGACTAGAAGGGCGTGCACCTCTTAAAAGCAACCACAAAGCTGTGCCAGATTGTGGATCTATTGTGTTGCAGGGTAGGAGAGAGAGGGGGAAAAAAGAGAACGCCAAAGGGGATGGAGCCACTGGGAGTAGGTAGACACATGCAATTAAAGCACAAACACACAGGCCTCTGTGTAAGAGAAATGTACTAATCAGACTCATGAGGCCCTTTACACAGCTGACTGATCAAGTCATCCTCATTGATAAAGAAATATCAGAATAGCATAACTGGGCAGCAGGGGCTTAGTTATACTAAGTAGCTACAGAAATTCTACCAGCTTATTTTATGTTATAATGACTAATTGCTTGTTAGAGCTTTCATCATATCCGGCTGGGGAAAACTACATTTCATGTTTTATTCTGCCTTCACATTGGCTACCAATCCGAAGGAAGCATTAGAGATTCTGTGTGAAGTCAGTCTTCATCTTCAAACACGTTAATTTATATTCCTCAAACGTCTACGAAGACTGGACTTCCCATAAAATACCTTCTTTATGAAGTGAAACACCTGCAAAAAAAGAGCAAAACCAGGTTTGCGTTGCCATTACGCTGTCTGTGTTAGCCTGAAGGCTCAACACTATAGGTGTTACTGCCTGGTTCCTGTGTTATTACAGAGTAAAAATAGTCATTATGCCCTCGGCAGCAAGCTAAAGAACCTCCATCAAAGTGCAGCTTACTTTAGCTCTCAGTCAGTATACTAAAAAAAGAGTACACATAATACAAACAGGTACTAACTGATGAGAAATGAGAATTTTCATGGCGGTCATTTAGAGAAATGGAGTTGGATCTTTCCTGAAATGTCTAACGTGTAGGTCACTAGTTTTGTTTTGTACTCCACAATGAAAAATTTTCTGCTCCGTCTTGTGTGATACGATGTGTTAAGTGCAAGATTTAAACTCTGCTTTTGTCTTTACCATTTATTCTTAGCAGTCAATTAAAAACAAGAAGGCATTGTATGTTGGCTCTATTGTCTACCAACTAAATCTACTGCAGACTGGAAGATAAAGAAAAAGCCTCAAGGGAGAGCAGAGACTCAATAGGCTCTTATAGATACACTGCACCACCATATTAGCGCCTGAGCTGGATTCTGGATTTTTGTTTTTTTATCCCTGTTCATATCACTGCAATGCCCTATACGAGCACCAGCTCTCAGCATTCACAGCACTGATCATTTGCAATGCAAAGCCAACATTATCTGTGCCTGCTGGTTCCCTTTACTCCCCGATACTCATTCTTGATGAGATCTCCCTCGTCCACGTGCCCACACCCCAGAGGGGAGAGCTGTTGTTATGGTTACTATGCCAATTACAGTGACAGAGTGAGAGGCAGGTCAGTAAAGGCAACGCGAGGGGTGCCACTGACACAGATGGCTGTTTTAGAGCTCAGCCCGGCACAGCTTGCTCTCCTCCCTCTGGCAACAGTCGACACGCATGCCTCTCCAGTTTTGTCTGCGCAAAGAACATCCTGGTCTGATGTTGATTCGAATCAACCCTACAGATGTGTGCTAAATTTGCAATAATGATATTTCTGACAGTACTTAAAAAAAAAAGTAAAAAAAAAAAGCTTTATGGATGCTAGTTTCTTACAGGCAGCAGCATTTGTGAGCATAAATAAATGAAGCGCATTTATATCCTTCTCTTCCAGTAAGGTACTGTCACAGATGACAAATGACTCAATTCCAAGTCTTCATCAACAGTAAGCAATGAACACTCAATCAGTCCGAGTCTTCTTTTGGGGGCTCTGAGACATTGGTCCCTGTGGAACCTCACATATGATTTCCAAAAATGAACAGCCTCTTGATACCAATGTTCAGGGACAAGGGGAGCAGCTGGGGCTGCAGCTGAGGCCACGCACACAAACACAGATATACGCATGAATTTGTGAACTCAGACACCCGAATCTGAGCATGCTGTCTGCAAGGATCCAAGGTCAGGCTTAGAGAAACAAGGGGGAGGGTGAAGAAAATGTCAAATCTACTCGTTTGTGCATTTGCTGTCGAAAAAGCTTTACCATTACCAATAACCATTTATTAAAGTAATGCTATATGAAACAATGTGTTGTCCTATCTCACCTTCTCATATCTCTCCACTGGCCATCCCAAACCCAGAGGACTGTCTCTTGGGGGATTCTGGCCCTGCTCCTGGCCAGACAGAAACTAATGACCTCCCTTCCCCAGTTGCAGTAATTAAATCCTTTAAATGATTGTGAGTGCACGGATTCTCTCTACCAGTGAGGCCAAACCTTGAGTGAGAGCGTAAAGTCTTCTTTTTGAGGTCATATCAGTTTGAAAAGAATAAAGTGCGTCTCAGTATGCTAACACTGAGCATATAAAAGATCATATCTGTGAGCAAATGAAGACTAGATTACATACAATGCCTTGTTTTTTTACAGTGACAAGAATGCCTTCTTTTATTTTCCCCCCATACACAGCAAACCTTAGTTCTTCAACACTTAAACCTCTCTGACAAAGAGAATTCAAATAAAACTGAAAACCAGATAAGACAAAGCCCCTGAACGTTGAACAAATGCTGGAAAAAAAGAGCCTACAATTCTATCATAAGATACTGCAATAAACCATGTTTTATACAAAAATAACAGCCAATTAGTCCCAGCGCTTTTAACTCATTAAGCTAGCTGATAGAGAAACTCCTATTCCAACTAAAAGAGTGAACTGTTCCCTCAGGAAGCCCGTGCATTTCCCTCTCATGTCTTCAATCCCCATTTCTCAAGACTGCAGGACTGCTGAGAGACTGGCACATATCCAATTAAAAACCCACCTCTCTTTCATCTCTCCAAACCCAAGCTCTAATGTTGTCATTATCGTACAGCCAGCCCCCTGCCCCACTACACAGCTCCGTCTTCTTATTTCCCCTACCTTCTTCTATCCACTCCCTCCCCTGGCCAACTACGCCTGAGGGTTTCAAAGTGTGGGCACCAGGAGACTTGGGTATGGCACACTGGAACAGGAGGACCAGACCCACTAGCCTATTTACTACTGGGGGAATGAAGGAAGGGAGGAAGTTGACGGAAGTGATTATGGCGTGTGGGGAGAATGCAGACATGCTGCTGTTTCCTGGTGCTAAAGTTAAAAGGACGCCCAGGGTGAAGGGACGACCCTTTGAAATTGGGTTTGCTAATGTTTGAATAGATGGCCTAATAAAAAGCAAAGATGCTTTTCACAATCTGCCCTCTGGTTTACTTAATTTAAGTGAGATAGGAAGCACTACGCTGCCAGTCAGGGAATAACTGAGATGAGCAGACAATGCAGAATTTCTGAGGAACCAGAGAGGCGTGACAGTACCCATGCAAACAAAGATCTCTATCTGTCTAGATCTCATCCCTGATCTCGTCTTCGGCTGCTTCAAAATAGTGTGTCCTGGGACAATCTGCAGACAAGGAGCTGTAAACAAACTCCTCTTAAGCGGGAGGATATGGGTGGGGCATACCCTACAGATG
Organism: Copadichromis virginalis; assembly: GCF_057382275.1. Lineage (NCBI taxonomy): Eukaryota > Metazoa > Chordata > Actinopteri > Cichliformes > Cichlidae > Copadichromis > Copadichromis virginalis. Next base: position 21,296,064 of record NC_140637.1, on the reverse strand, counting down.
TGTATGCAAGAAGGTGAATATCTTGGAGTGAGATTGGGGTATAAAGCCCCCCCATCTACTTGTAGCTATTCCAAGTTTGCTCCTGCTCTTCATTCAGGTTACTAAGCAAGAAGTGTGCACAACCACCTTTATGTCAACATCTTTTTTGTTAAGGAGTCCTTAAAAGGACATCAGCGATTTCAAATCTCATCTTGTTTGCTGTATTTGAATGAGGTTATAATTGCTGCTGTAAATGTGAAAATTTGGCCTTGGCCCGATAAAAGTTAAATGCTTCCAGTACGAGTGGAATTGTAAATTACTGTTAAAAAACACCGCTTTTGATCTACAGAAGCAAATAAAGATCGCCAACTCAAAAGGCTATTAAATTTCAATTCCTCTCTATGTTGCTGTGGTAATACCCTGATCCTGCTGAGAGGAAATGCTCCATAATGAGCACTGATGTTAACACACCAGTACAGGCATATTTCTCTTGATAAAGAAGACAAAAAGCAAATAAAACAATTCTTTAACATTTTAATTTTTTTTCTTGTCAGACAGGTGTGGCAGAAGTGACCTGAATTGTCCACTTCCTCTCATACACTAAGAGGTATCCGCTCTGATGGACAGCCATATTTCATATGCTTCCTATCCACTATAAAAAGACTCCTCGCAAGTAAACAGGATGTGGAGCTGGGGGGGCACGGGGGTGAGTTATGACTTCATTTCAATAGAAGGAAGAAGAGATTGGATAAAGGAAAGCTTCGCTTGTGCCTTATGATTTACAGCAAACCTGCACCCAAGATTTATTATCAAAACACAAAGCCATAAACAAGCTTTGGAAAGCGTTAACGTGTTTCATATGAGGGTGCCAATCGTGTCGACTGGAACCTTTAACAGAGTAGATAAGATTTGAGGGCAATCTGATCCACGAGTCAATCTATGGGCCCGTTTATAGGAATGACACAGGCAAGGTTTGTAATATAAAATCAAATCTTTGCACTACCCACATTCTGATTCATCTGTTTATATAAAACAGCATAACCTCGGTATAAATAAATATGACATTAGTCATACCTTTAAAAGCATGTTCAACAATTGATAGCTCTAAAGCTAACTAATATATCTTTCAGAAGGACTCTGTCTTGAATTTTAACAGTTTAAACAGCAAGGTTTTACTGACAGGAAACGTTATCCTTAAAACCATATTTATGAAAACCAAACAAACGAGTGCATTAACTGCTAACTGGGGTGGTTTTCTTTTATTTAGCTGCTGAAAATGTAAATGCGATCCGAGAGACACAATGAAGCTATAGAGCACAGACAAGAAGGCATGTAGGAGTGAAGGAATAAGCATCTATTGTGTTTCTTGTGCACATACACACAGACATCTAGCTTAGTCACGTGTATGCACACAGTGCTCTTTGTTGACAATTGGAATTGTTTAAAGTCAGTATGTAGTTCAGGAGACGGAAAACTGGAGACCTTTTGCCTGAGTGAACTATGTTGTATTGTCAGATGCATACAGTCACAATGACCTCATCTTCTGCATTTAGCCTGGGCTCCTGCCTGATCTGCACAGAAGAGCTCTCCAAAAATCCACATTTGAAAATATATACTTTTAGTTTCATCATAAGCATGACTATGATTATGATTATGATGAATTGCATATTAAGGTTTAAGTATGGCAAATATAGAGAAATGTTAACTTTACTGTTTTAAACTATTCTCAGGTTAAACTATTTATTCTATTTTAGATTACTTTATAACTTCAACATGTTTACTGTAGCCAAAAAAACAGAAAGTCAAAGTGAGGAACTTCAGCCGTGTAAACAGTCAAACTGCTAACACATACGCATGTTTTCTACATCAGCCCTTGCCTGATCAGGGCTTTTGAAATCCTCAATTTGCTGCATTTAAGCACACAGCACAAACAGACCTTTCTTTAAACGTCCAGGCCAAAAACATTCTAAACAGTTTACTCACTGAGGCCGAGAACAGCCATCCACTGCTGCTGTAAATGTGGCCTGTGTGCGAACTGTGGACGGCAGCTGATTGTATTTTGTTCAGAAGAGTTAGGGCCAAAAGCTTTTAAAATCATTCGTGATTAGAGGATCATTTTATCTAAAACTAGGGGAAATTATTCTTTTATTATATTGGCGATATAATATGGCTATCTTCCTGCAAAGCAGAAAGTAACATTAGTATACATTAGTGGGCCTTTCTTGTCTTGAAACATAAAAGATATAGTGGAAATTCCTTTGTAAATTTATTGTGTAGGTGGTGGTTACAATACTTTGCACTCCTTTAGAAAAACTGAGACTCAGGGAACAGATTGCCAGGCTCGACGGCACCCAGAGCACAGACTGCTCAGCTTGGCAGCCATTAGAGTAGGCTTATGGACCAGACGCAGCTGATGAACTACACAAAGGAGAACAGGGCAGCTCCCCAAGAAGACCTGACAGCCTCTGCGAAGCATTAACCCAAAAAGCACCTACCTGTGCCCGACAGTGGAAGCTGCTGAGTTTTGTTGGTCCTGGCAGACTCCCAGACTGCCGTAAGCCCTGCGCATAGCGGCTGGGATTCATCCTCTTATGCCCAGAGGGAAGGGGATTTGGGACTTTATTTAGTGCCATTTAGAAAAGATTACCCCTTAACTGCAGTCTTGCCATTGGGCAAAAGAAATTATGGCTAAAAGGGCAGATCAGAAACCCCCAAACAGTACTGAAAGGCCACATATTAGGTCCAAAATAACACAGATTGAAAGCCCATTGAAAATATTCAAGCTTAGAGAGTGAGAAACAAAAGGAATGGTTGGAGGAAATGTGTGAAGAGAAAAAAAGAAAGATTCTAAAAGTGAGAGACAAGCAGCTGGTGATGAAACATAGCCTGCATTGGCACTACAAATGAGAGCGACTTTATTTACGACTCTTCATACAAGGCACCAGATGGATCTGTGTCCACCTCGTATTTTCTACTGACGTCCAATCCGTATCCAACCCATTTAACAACACGGGGCTTAGAGTCACACCACATAGCTTTGTCTAGGAACATTGGTATATATTCTTTAGTGGTTTTGCCATTTCAAAAGGGACAAAACTGACCGATCCTTTCAAATGTAACTACAATGGGACGCCTCTCTCTATCGCTCCTTTGTCATACGCTGTGTCCTGCTGCCATTTAACCGTCTCTCTTCATCTGTGAAACTCAAGACCAGTTAACCCCAGTGAGCTGAAACACACAAAAGGGCAAACAGCCGAGCACAGAGAACCCGGGTTCGACCGACCTTGACAAAATTCAGTTTTCTGATTGTGTGGTTGAATTCCAATGCTGCTGGTATACTAGGAGGATAGGAACAGGGCGTCTGTGCAATTGAATGACGAAATGAGATCAAACTGATCTGTTCACCCTCACAATCAGCTGTTTTCCCCCTTTTTTTGTACAATAACTTTAGTGACTCCATGAAAAATTTGACCTTCATACTATTAAAATTTTTCCATGCAAGGGGCCTCGGAGCATATGAGGGTGGGTTCAGTATTTTTGAGCCCTAAATTTCTACAAATAATTCAGGGCTGAAAAACACATTAAAACTGCAAGCAGATCAGTTTTACACCTGAAAATGTATATACATTTATAAAGTGCAAAAAAGCCAGAAGGGCATACAAAACCTCTCTAGTTCTCCACACATTCACAAACTGTACAAAGGAAGCTGTACATTACTCAGACTGGAGGTGTGACATATGATGTAATCTGTGAGTAGCTTAAAATAAGTATATGAACAACAGTAGAGTCAGTCATCTTGTGCTTTTACACTGCTCCAGTTGGTATACTATCATTAACTACTTCACCTTGTGACTGAACCTGTGCAATAAGTGATAACTTGGTCAAAGTCCACACTCATATCTTTATTAGTAGCCAGGCTGCTTGTTAGATACAAATCAGCTGTTGACTGGTTTAGATACAACATACTGTGTCCCCCCCCAAAAAAAATTAGAAGAAAAGTAGCATAACCAAAAAGAAATGTATGAAAAAGATAAAGTCTGAGCAATATGATAGTCAAGGTCTCCCAGAGGCAGCACAGGGCATTGGGCCAACTGACTCACATTCATTATAATGCACCAGAAGATGAATCACTGCATCAGGCAGGATCATTTTGTAGCTGGAGTGCAGTGAGAAAACAGGAAAGCAGATGAGCTAAGAGTCCCAGGTGTACACATGATATACTCGCCAATAAACATAGAAATGATGCAGAAAACATCAGGAAGATTGTATTAATAAAATTAACCAATGCATGCCGGCTTCTAGTCCTTGTCCTGTGTACTATTCTAGCTAGCTCCAAGCTTATCTCTCAGCAGTCATCCACAAACGTACGCAAAAAGCAGAACCTGCTGAGGAATCGGCACGGCTGTTCAAATTAAGGCAAAGAGCTGGGCAGTTACTAAGCAACAGCAGTGCACGGGATTCCTCCATCTTCCTGCCTCAAGAGGAGTGTGTGTGTGTGTGTGTGTGTGTGTGTGTGTGTGTGTGTGTGTGTGTGTGTGTGTGTGTGTGTGCTGTTGAGGGGTTCAGGACTGGCTGTGTGACAGGGGAAATTTGCCTACACTCATGATGATTTCTCACTGCATTTTTTTGTCCTTGAGAAGGCAACGCAGTGTTATGAAGGCATTTCAGTTGCTAAGAATAAATCTCAATTGTTTTCTTTTGTATTCAGGTTGTGCTTGCCAACAAGCAAAAGGAGGTTTGGGGTAACTGAACAGAATCCTGTGTTAAGCAACCGTCTAAATATGCCAGACAATCCGAGTCGGAGAAAAGAGACTAACAATCCAAACATTGCCGCCTTTAGTGCAAATAGCAGCTGTGCACCAAAGAGAACGTGGCATTTATACCTGACCAAAGATGTGTGCTTTGGTCCCGGTTGTTGGAAAACCACACTGGTCCGTCTGACCTAAAAGAAAGTTCTATCAACGAGAGCGACAAAAGCAACTGAATCATATGATATTTTTCCTACAAGACAATATCCTGAATTATAACGTTGTCCTTAAAGTGGAGACTGACATAAACTTTTCATTTTACCCCATATCTTGTGCTTGTTACCCACTACCTAGTGTAGAATGGGCTTGTATTTCTCCTGTGATAGCATCTCTTCTGCCCTTCATATCCAGACACTAGGTTGGGAGTTGGGTATCATCTTTCAAAGGTTAACATCTGATCAGCGATCTGCAACCAGCATAACTCGACACTGTGGCAGTTTTCATCGCATCTCATTTACTGCCCATATAGATGAATGTTTGTGCTCCATTTTGAAAGAGAAAGAAGACCAACGATAATGTACAAGCCCAACCGATGCCTTTCTTTCCAACAGGCATAGCAGAAAAAAGTAAGAAAAATGTTTCTACTTATTTTTAAATCACTTCTAGTTTGTTGCCATGGCTACTCTTTTAATCCATTTTCTTCTATTCAGCGCTTTTAGCTGTCAGTCCATTCTGACAAAGTGATCCTCTCTTGGCAAAAAAAAAAAAAAATGCATGGGAAAATCCAAGCAGCAGTTGCTGAGACAGCCCAAAGACCTCCTCCTCTCTATTTTAACAACCACAAGAGAGTGGGCCACAGGAAGACAGGCAGAAACAAGAGGGAGAAGCAGAGAGCTGGAAAACATCTCTGCATGTGTCTCCAAATGCAAAGGAAGCAATGAGCAGAGATCTGGCAAGGCACTAAAGGGTTTATCACGAAGGACACTCTCACACATTTTAGTTGTTTTGCTTAGTGGAGGGGGACACAAGAAGAATCCATATTAAAGGAGGATGTGAGCAACTATGAATAAGCCCGCCTCAGTGCCGGAAACTTTTTTTTTTTACCATGAGTGGGCAGAGAAAGAAGAATGAGAGGTACACAGCAGCTGGAGGGACTTTTGCGCCAAACTGCTCTGAAGTCATACTTCTCTCCATCTAAAATCACAACGCAGTGACAAACTGCTACTCCAGCGAAGAAAAATGGACACGCTGTGATATGACGTTAGGGAATAAGTAGGACCACTGTTCAGAAAAACAGTCACACCCTTTATCTGACTCTCAAGACCAGCTTGAACCATTGCACTCAACATTCTTTCCATTCCCCCAAAGGGTCACAACTCATCTGGCTTCCTCTGAAATTTGTTCATCCCTCTGTTAAGCGGGAAGGTTCAAAATTCAAACGTACTCCCGCCTTTTCCCTGCTTAACAAGATATTCTTGTTTGCAGGACTCGCCTGACTACACAGAAAACTTTAACAAGCAATCTGTGGATCTCAGTGTTATTTCTAAAACAATGCACTGCTTTTATGTCTGGTACTTAACACAACTCAACAAGTATTGCTGAACTAAAAATCTTAATTGTACACTTGGGAAATCTGCTCGTGATAAGCACTGATTAGATAAACGTATGTGGAAACACACTGGACTTATTCTAGCTTTGAGCCAGACATGAATGTCTTGAAGAAGGGGCCTAAGAGCTGCAGCATAAATAAATAAAAGTGGCAGTCAAATGGGGAATACCCTGTGCTGTGTATGGAGGGGGTGGGGAACAGAAAGCATCCCTTCCTCTGCTTACAGTTTTGACCTTGTAGGAAGAGGCAGATGCCTGGCCTAATGACACATTAAATCACCGTAAGCCCCTATATTGAATATTATAGTGGCGAGTTTGCACATCCAATGAAAATGACAATGTGCTCTTAATATGTACTCTTGAATAGAATTTTTTATAGTTTTAGAGTTTATGTTAGGGGCCTATTAATCCTGGATGACATTCTAATCTTTACATATTCTGTGATTTTATTTCATTTGTTTTAATACACTTCCTACCTCTTTTAGCTGATCGAGCTCCTGTCGGACGGCCTCGTACTCAATCTCCAGGTCTTCGTACTGCTGCTTGAGCTGCTGCTTCTCTTCCAGTACCGCCAGCCCGTATTCTGCCGCCTGGATCTTCTCATTCGTGGTCTCACTCAGCTCCCGGGAGAGACGCCCGATCTCGGCTCGCAACCACTCCGGGCCGGCCTCCATCAACAGCACAGCGTCGGGGTATCCCTGCTCTTCCACGGACATGATCGCCACCGGTGAAGATCAACCAAGCTGATCTGCGACAGGATGATGTCAGGGCGTCTTCAAGCGGTGTAACCTTGAAGAAGGAGCGGTTGCTCAAATTCTTCTGTATTTAAATTGCATGATTGTTACGTTTGCGTTTCTTGTTGCCGGTCTTGTTTCTTTGGTCATGTAGATGACTCCGTTCAGTTATCTTCGTCAGCGGAGTCCGCTGTTACTGCTTACAGACGCTCCATCGTTGCGCTCCTGTGTTTTCTTCTCCGTTCTCCCGGCTTGTCGGAGCGACAGTGCGGGGAGCAGGAATACCAATTGCAAAGGCGAGAGAAAGTGTATGCAAATCCGGTTCTTACTTTCAAAATAAAGCACTGGCGAAGAAAAATAACTTCCCTACCATGTGTGATAGCTGATTTGTTTTGCCTTGTGTGCGTAATAAAAAAAGAAGAAAGGACAGACATATTTTTAGAGTGTATAAAACATATAGAAAATGATTGATGCTGTCACATAATATGCGCGTTTTTGTGCTTTATTTTGAAGATCATATTTCTTCTCTTCCGCTAGTTTGTCACGCTTGTTCAAAACAGCTGAATGGTCCGTTTGGTTTAATGAGATGCACCTACGCTATCAGCTGGGAAAACGCCCACCCGCTCCTACTGCCTGTCGGGAAATCTAGTACTTGTAGAAGGTGAAGCCAGCAAACTGCCCTGGCAATCCCACAAAAGAACTCGTTTCCCATAATGCCTTTTAGTTTGCTTATGTGGAGCACGGAAATCTTCATCCAAACCGTTTGTTGTCATAGAAATACAACAAACAGGCGGGCTAACTGCTGACCTGTAGCGGCGGACACATGTATATCTGCTGCCATCTGTAGGAAAAACTGAGTATTCGAATAAACGGTATAGGATGCTGACTCTTTTGGCAAAGCTACGGAAGAGGAAAAAGTGGGCACATCCCTTTTTTTTTCTTTTCCAGAATTTTTTTTTTCTTAGAATTCTGGAAAGAAAAAACGTGGCTCTTATTCTCTTCCATACAAAGAACGTGCCATGTACACTAAAACAAAACTAGCTATTTTACTACTTGCTTCATAAATGTAACTTTTTCCATTGATGTTTGACAGTTTGATCTTTGTTTTGTCTGTCCGTGAAAAATATCTATTGCCACTGAGCAAAGTGCATCCCTAGAGCAAATTTGCATAAAACAAAAGGCTTTGTACAGTAGGAGGGTTTAACTCCTATGACCTGATACAGACTTAAGAGCAGAAAAAACCCTCAGAAGTTAGTATAGTTAAAGTTCATGAAAATGCAACTGGAAAAAGACAGGATGTATGGCATTTTTGGAAGTGTTACCAGGAAAAGGTTTTTGCTCTCTAACATGGCAGCATTGCTTAGGTTTGCACAGATGCTTCAGAGAAAGCCAGAAGACTTCTGAAAGAAGTCCTCCTTTCAGAAAGAAGAGATCTTGATGCCCAGCCCCACATTTGCTGAAAACCAAACACACCATACCAGCAGAAATACCTCATACTAACTGTCAGCACAGTAGTGGAGTGGTGATGATTTGGTCTTGTTTTTCAGCCACGGGACCCAGACACCTTGCAGTCATTGACTATGCTGTCAAATGTGAGGCCATGTGTTTGACAGCTAAAGCTTATCTGAAAGCGGGTCGTGCTACAGGACAATGTACGAGCACAGAAGCAAATCTACAACACAAGGGCGGAAAACATTTTAAAAAATCAATGTGTTGCAATGACCCAGTCAAAGTGCAGACCTCAACATGATTAAAATGTTGTGGCAGCACCTCAACAGAGCTGCTCATAAATGAATACCTGCACCTCCATGAACCAAAGCAATGTTATTAAGAAGAGTAGGTCAAAATTCCTTTGCAAAGATGTGAGATGATATGGTGATAAGGTGATAAGGTCATGTATAAAATGTTTAGTTGATGTTATTGCTGCTGAAGGTGACCCACAAGTTATTTAATTGTGCGGTAGTCTTGGTTTTTCACAGGACTGCACAGAGTTCTGCAACAACCTTTTTTTTCCCCACATGATTGTATATATGATGGAAAATAAGGAAAAGCATAATAACGTCTCTTTATGTGAATGTATTAATGTTAGTTATCACCTTAAATACACAGAGGCACTGTACATAAATACATTATCTATGTTTTCTCAAAAAACTATGTGAATACAAGAAAACTGCATGTAATGGAGGATTTTATGGTAAGTTATTTCATTTTTACTGTGACTGTTTCTTCCATCCCCAGTATTCTTCTTCACCTATAAACCAGATTTGTAAGCTTATTGTAAATCCAGTCTTTAATGCTTGTGGCAGAGCTGGTTTCTGACTGAAGTGCACTCTGTTAAATTAACTTTTTCAGAATTGACTGAAAAGGACCTGTTATGTTTATGGTTGGAGATAAGAGTGTGTAGATTAAATCTAAGCATCACATGCTTGTTTGAAGGGATCACAAGACATGTCTTGTGTCGTGCAGTCACTTGTTTTGTCACTTGTGACCAGAAACAGTGATTTCATTAAGTTGGAACAGTATCATTGCTAGATTTAAAAAACAAAACAAAAAAGCAACCTGACTGATAATATTTTACTCCTGGAGGTGAAAAGTTCAATACATTTATGTGACAGCTTCTAATATTTTTCTTTACACTTGACTGTATTACTGGGATTATGCATTGATAATCAAACTCACCCGGATTTCGCCTTATTGACATTTGATGTCATGAATTTGAAACACCTTTCTCCTTTTTCCACTGTCACATGCTCAAGACCGCACAGGTGGATTTGGTGTATTGGAGTAACAGAAAATTTAAAAATGCATTTTTAGATGTTATTTAAAATATTACTCATTACTCGTATTGTTTATTTACTCACATAAACACAAAGAAAATAGTAAAAAGTAATATAAAACCTTGTGAAAATAGAGTGTTTATGCACACTGATGCAGCCATTTGAATGACAGTGGTGCATTAATATATGCTGAAAATTTTAAAACCCACTTCACACAATAAACAATTTTAGTTTAGATATAATCAAGTCAATAATGTTTTAGTCACATTTGACTGTGATATGAACAGCAGCATTTTACATTAAATTGAGATTGTTGCCTTTGCAGTCTCTTGAAAAGCTCCACACAATAAACTGATCTCTCCTCTCTAACCTGAAGCTAACCAGCTTTAGCAAGATAAGCCAATAAGATTTTACCAACTTGCTATGCCACTATGATCCTACTATTTGTCACAGCAGAGTTTGGAAGCTTAAGTGTACTGATATTAGAAATCTCTTTATGTCTGTTCACATCTAAAAATGTTCTTATAGTTAATAAAATGCATAGTCTACATAGTGCAATCCAGTTTGGTCAGGTGTTACGAGAATATTATGTGTGTACTAAAAAGCAAAATTTGCATTAGATCATTAGAAGGCAATGCAAATGTGGCTAGTGTTCTGTTGAGGAGTAGAGGCTCTCTTTTATACCCGTTCCTGATAAGATTAGTAGTCTAATCTGGGAGGAGTCAAGAATATCCTTACATTCAGGCTAAGGATCTTGTACACGTAACTAGTTGGGACACAATCTCTGCTTCTTTTCAAAACATATCACATATTTATTTATTCCCGGTCTGGTGGGATAGATAGATTCTCACAAAGGAGCACACAGGATCGAGGGGAACTTGTATTGCCCCCACAGGAGATAATCTGCGACGAATCAAATAAAGTAAGGCCACAGGATTGACTTTACGCAGAGCCGGGGATGGAAAGATGCCAGTCAGAGCTGTTGAGGTTGATGTCAGAAATGGTGGCACTAGCAGCTGTGAATGTTCGTGAGTCAACTGCTGAAGGTAAATAACTGATTTAATATTTTTCTTTTTATTTACTTAGTTTTCATTGTTCGATTGATTGAAGCTGTTTGACATTTGGTTCTTCTGCATGCTGGTTTTAAGGGGTAAGAATAAATTCTGTAATATGATGAGGTAAAAGGGGGAGAAAAAGCTAACAATGGCTGATGGTAAATCCTTTGAAACTGTTTAATATGCTTTACATTTGACTGCAAGTGACTTATGATGTTGATCTTTGACTGTTGCTGAAAACAGTTCTCTGTAACATGTTACATCTAAAAATATTTTGTTCTCTCAGTATCAGTCATACATGATTATGAGTTTTGACATCCAGTTATTTATGAGATACATTTTTCTAGAATCCATGATCAAGGCTCTGCTATGACCGTCAGCCTAAGTGACTGTTCATATGGCATCCCATGCAAAGACAAGAGGTGGATTTCTGATGGAATACAGTAAGTATAGTACAAATGCTGCAAACCCTTCAGTTTAATAACTAAAATGTTATTAACTGATGAGCTACAGTTGTATTTTTACTTCACCAATAAAGCCACATCAAAGTCATGCCAGAACAGTAGCTATTTTTACTGCAACGCGCTGATAACTTGCAATGCCAAACAAGGATTAAACACTTATAAGTGAGCACTGATGATCTTAACTATTTAGGTGTTACAGTACAGCCTACATTTGACAATCTCTGTGCTGTGCAACAGTTGTGTATTTGAGACTTCTTAAAGGATTTTGACACTATCGCTAATCAAATCTCTAATCAAATAACTCTGATTTACATTTAGAGAACAGATTTAAGCAAAGGAAGCTTAAAAGAAATGAATGTGTGATATTATATATTTTTTATTATTTTCCCTTTTATTTTTCTATAATAACTGCAGTCAGAGCCCCCAGATCAAAGTACACAATGGTAGGAGAAGCCATACGTTATGTTGTCCCTGGGCATATGCAGTGCTCAATCGGTTGTGGAGGTCAAGCCTGCAAGTATGACAATCCAAGTTATTGGAGTGATGACCAACAGGCCATTAGGGGCCTCTACTCATCCTGGTAGGCAATCTTTGTGCTTCAGTAGTTAATTTACCAGAATTCTCTGTTTGAGTTTGATGTTTTCAATTTGAATGTCTCTTTGAAGTCCTGTTAGGTAAACTGAGAAAGGTGGCTGCTATGTAACATACACTCCACTGTTGTTGTAGGATTACTGATCACCTTCTTGCCATGTCCAGACCTTCAACAGAAATCATTGAGAAGTATAACATTATTGATCAGTTCAGAAGGTATATGAAACTTTGCGGTCAGCAGTTTTCAACGTCTATCTGAGAATGCTCAGATAAAATAAGACTAATGAAGTGTTCTCTATCTCTGTGTGTGTGTGTGTGTATGTGAAGGAATGGTATTAAAACAGTGATCAACTTGCAGATCCCTGGTGAACATGCTAGCTGTGGCAATCCACTGGAGCTACAGAGTGGGTTTTCATACCTCCCTGAGGTCTTCATGGAAAATAACAGTAAGTGCTTTATGAAATTCCTGATTCAGCAGTGTAGAGTTCAGTAAATTTAACCAAAAACATTTTGCAATTTCAGTTTATTTCTATAATTTTGGTTGGAGTGACTATGGCGTGGCCAGCCTCAGCACTGTGCTGGACATGGTGAAGGTCATGGCCTTTGCGCTGCAAGAGGGAAAAATAGCGATCCACTGTCACGCTGGTCTCGGCAGAACAGGTAGCTTTGCGTGTAGTTTCCTATAAAATCTGTTTGAAATGGTAAAATCTTTCATCTGCACACTACACAGAGGTAACAAAATGTCTTTTCTGACCCTCCAGGTGTTCTGATAGCATGTTTTTTGGCCTATGCTACTAGAATGACAGCCAACCAGGCTATTTTATATGTACGTGCCAAACGCCCTAATTCCATCCAAACCCGAGGTCAGCTGCGTTGTGTCAGACAATTTGTTCAATTCCTTAACCCCTTAAGGAGTGTGTTTTCCTGTGCTGAGCCTCGATCCAATCCAGTTACTCTGTCCCAGTACCTGAACCGTCAGAGACATATGCTGCATGGCTATGAGAGGAAGGAGTTGAGGCACCTGCCAAAGATTGTTAAGTTAGTGTCTAGGCTGCTGCTGGACATTGCAGAGAATCGACAGGTGATTGAGGAAGATATTCTGGAGGCCCCTGATATCCATGACATTGAAATGTGTCTCAGCATTATCGAGAAGATGGATATTGATATAAAGGAACCCCGCTTACCAGGTTCACCCACTTTACCAAGACATTTTAACGAGCCCCCCATCTTCTACCATCGTAAAAGTCTGAGCTACAGTGAGTCCGACTTGAGACGGTTGGGGTCAGAGCTGAACCTTCTCACGCATCCTCTGACCTCCCTGTCACAGAGCAATATTGAAATGTTCATTTGCCTAGCTGAGTTCCCCGCTTCCCAGTCTCATGGTTGTAGTAGCAACACATCCGATACCTCCCACAACTCAACAGGCTCACTTTGGTGCGTTAAGAATGAGGAAAACCAAAAAGATGGAGCCATTCTGCTGAAGAAAGTGAAGAGGAAAACAATCCAACGTAGCGAGTCAGTAGGAAACAATGAACCTACCAAAAAGGGTAGCATATTGTCCAGATGGAAGGCTGAGCAGAGGGAAGAGCTAGGAATGAATGGGGTGAAATCTCAAGGTAAAGAGGAACAATCAGAGGTGCCATTTATCACCCTGCAGTCAGAGTTGTCCCTGGATTCCAGGAGATTGCTTGTGGCACAAGCTCTGGCAGTGGACCTTTTTGTCGATGGGCATGAGGAACACAACAGAAAAGTTTTGACTTGGCAGGTATTTAACTCACATTAGTATTAGAGTGGTGATAGCAGAAAAAGAAAGCATGCATGTAGCTTAGTTCCACAATGCTTTGTCTGTATGCAGTTCACAGCCACACCTGCATGGAGTGTTGTTCAAAGCCACTCCCAAAGCATTTTTGTCTTTGCCATGTATAGTTTTTTCCTGTGTGACAAAATAGTAATAATAATGATAGAATAACAGAAACCCACTCAATCTTGAAATGGATTAATACAGAAACACGTGTATTCACGTATGCAGGCAGAGCTAAATCAAGGAGGTGCATGGGAAAGGCTGTGCATGGAGCGAGATCCCTTCATCCTCACTGGACTCATGTGGGCGTGGCTAGAGCAGCTTAAAGAGCCAGTCATCTCTATTCAGGATGCCAAAGCCCTGAACCCCGACGAGACGGATGCTCAAACGATCCTAAACACACTCGATCAGGTCAGTGTGTGCAGTTTAAGATTTAATACAAAAGCAGTATCACATTAAATTGCTCCAAAGTGTTTAGTGTAATCCTCTTTGTCATCTTCTCTTAGGCCCCTAAAGAAACATTAACATGCATATTGGATTGCATGGCTCACATGCTGAAAATACCAGAGGAGATTGAAAATACATTCCTGAATCGTACTATCAAGGCTTTCACCTGGGTAACAAAAACCAACACACTGAATCACTTGTGATCAATTGAATAATTCAGTTCATGTACGGCTTCTAGTTTGTTCTGACAACTCAAGAATCACGTTTGTGTTTTAACAGGTGGATATTAATTCAGAGGACAGCAGCAAAGTGTACGAGTCCATGATCAGAGTCTTAAGGTGTATTCTTGAGGACATGAGATCTGCAGTAGAAGCAGATGAGACGCCCACGTCTCCCTTCCCTGTAACATAATATATAGCCACTAATCTATGTTTGGTGCACTGACACTGTGGAAAGACAAGGATGCTTTTGTGCCTTGTGTCAAAGTTGTTTAATGTGTAATATAAACATTTATATGTTAACCTGCCTCAGTAGATTCCAAATAACATAGTGAAAAACAGCTGATGAGAATACTGTATTCTTTAAGTATGCTGGGCCGTAAGCCTGGTCACATTCAACACATACCTCAGCTCTAAAAGCGTAGCGCTCAAACACAAATCTTACACTTATACAGACTTCTCACAACACAATACTACTGATGCCTTTCTCATAAGTACCACAGGGATCCTTAACTGTATTACTTTCATTTATATTATAAGCATAGTGCTACCAAAGAAAATGCATATAACAAAAAAAGAAATGTTGATCCCTCTAGTGAGTGGTGCAAACTAAATGCAGGCACTTTTGTGAGGCTGTGATGCTCAGGCATTGAAGGAATAAGCTTTTAGGACATCTTTTCCATCATTCCCTTCAACCGATGCCACAATGCTGGAGTAGTCACAGGCGACGTGAGTAAACCCTCTGGAACAGAGTATGGTGTAAATATTATGTGATACTCAGGTCATAATGTCAAAGACATGCTTGTTTTCAGTAATTATTGATGATAAAATGGCATGGATAGTGTTGATACAGAAGGGATACTAAAAGACCACAGCTTACAGTACCTGGACATTGTGTGAGAGCCTCCCAGTAAGTGGTATCGGCTCTCCAGTGTCAACCCATAGTCTCTGTCATTTTTCCAGGTTAGCACTCGTAAGGAAAGGTCCTTGGATGCTGTTACAACACGAAAACTGTCCTGCAACATGAAAACAACATAAACCGATCATTTACAGGCACTAATATTGTGAACTTTTCACAAAAATGGTATTATGTAAATCAAGAATTTCAGCAGCTAATGGGAATGTCTCTGAATTCCAAATGAGGAAACAGCCTACCACACATATGGAAGAGATTGGCAGAGTATGTTCTTTAAAGCTAGCAAGCATGACTCCTTTCAGTGAGTAAACCCATAGTTGTTCACCAGCTGCCAGCACTATGCAGTTGCTATCCTTGGCTGCTAGGAGGATGTTTGAGGACAAGGCATTCAGTGTCAAGGGGAAAGACTCGACCTGCTGGACTAAAATGTAAAGGAGACTCAGATTACACTTGTACAAGGCAAATATTTAAGAAAATATAAGAAAGTCTAGGCTTAACATGTGGATCTAAAATTACAGCAATAAGACTGGTACATCATTTTTTCCAGTTGAAAAACCGCCTTTAAAACAGATCTGTGGGTGCGCTGCTTTCTGGTATTTCAAAGTTGCAGTGAGTGCTGTACTTGGCATGTCGGGCTTTTTTGTCCCTGAAACATCACTCACCAATATTGTGTTCAGAAACAAACGTAGATACACAGTTTTCTTTAACACTTTATTCTAATTTACTTATCTTATATATGTGTTGAAATCATGGAATTTTTATTATTCGAGGAAGTAAGCAAAACTCAAAACGACAAATACATCAAACTGCATATGTTCAAGTACCTGCGGTGGCTGTAAAGAGTTTTCCTTTTTGTGTTTTAAAGTCTGACTTTTACTAGTTAGTGTGCACATATCTGAGTCCTCACCTATGATCTCGGATTTGTACTTAGTCTTTTTCATGATGATATCAAAGATGGTTATATCATTTTTGTGTTCGAGGTCGTTGTGGTGAAGGACAGCCAGTCTGGCAGGCTGGGTGGGTATGAAGACAGCAGCCCGGCACCCAATGACTGGCACAGACTGGCAAAGGGGCTCTTCATCCTCCGACGGAGAGGTCAAACTCTCAGTGTAAAACACCTAGCAGAAAAAAAAACAAAACACAAAATGCAGAACTCTATATCTATAAATGCTTTTGACTACTCCAACTGTGCAACATATATTTTCTACATGAGTCACTTATACAGAGGTAATGTGGTAAAATAATCAGCGTACAGCAGAGCCGCTGAAGACAATATAAACAAATACCTTTGGAAAAAAATCGTTATTCTCCGTAGTTCCAGCTGTGATCCATTTCTTGTCAGGTGAAGCGAGGAGTATGTTGACACTAAAGGTGTCATACACTATAATACTGGACTTTTTAGTCAACGAAGGACCTGCTAGTGTACACACAGATCCCTGACCAGTTCCAACCTGGAAGGCAATATAATAAATCTTACTTTAAAATGATTGTATTTCATTTTCTAATAAGAAACTTAGAAATGCTGTGGTTACTTACGGTTAGAAACCAATCATTGTCTATGTTGTACTGTAGCAGTGTACAGTGTGATGAGGAAGTAGAAAAGGAGGCCAACTCCTGGCCAGTTTGGCCTTGCCAGGTCTTAATCAGGCCCTGAGAATCTGCTGTGATCACAACTTCATGCTGTTCATCACTTAAAATCTTCATCAGAGGACTCTGTACAGGACTACACCACAGGGGCTCACCCTGAGAAAAAAAAGGGTGCAACTGTGTGTTACTGCCTAAGTGACAAACATTTCTCCCAGAAGACTTTCAAACAATACAGGAGAACCGTCGGAGAGATTTTGGCTCAGCAATAAAGATATATACTGTTACAGAACAGTACAGCACGTGTAGTATTTCTGCGTTAACTTTGTGGCACTGAAGATCTAAAAAACAAACAAAAAAACCTCATGACTTATTAGAAATGTATCCTCCAAGCTTCAGTACGGACAGAAAAGACCAGGATTTGACACATAATGTTCAGATTTGATATGTTTCCTGTCAGAAATTCAATTTAAGTCAGAAGTTTAAAGCAAAGGCGATATTTATCTAGCTGAATGCACAATTTATGTTAAGCAGATAAAAATAAGACACTACTTTGCAATGGTGCAGATACTTCTAGCACTGACGTTTTGGATGTTCCATGCTCGGACCGTCCCATCAGAAGAAGCACTGCAGACTGTGGCGTTGTGGCTCCAGAAATCTGGAAGCTGGCTTGAAATTGCCTTTAGGTAAACAAACCCCACAACCTGGCCTGATGGAAAGGAAAACAGACCACAGACAAAGAAAATAGACATAAAGAACGGCATGCAAGCCTGAATTGTCACATTTTTGTTTTGCTATTTTTTTTAACTTATTTTAATTTTGGTTTTATTTTTAGTTTGAGTTAAGTTAGTTTCTACAGATCAGTTGCTAATTTGCGTTTCGCAGTTTAATTTTTTTTTAAAATAAACAAAGTTAGAGTATTTTTGTCTTTAGGGGTAGATTTAATAATAAGCTCATAACGGGTTTTACGTCACAAATGTGTGATTAACTGTCGACTTCTTTGTGCCTATTTTGTTGACAAATAAAGATAATTATAAACTGTATGTTTTAATAACATTCTCACAATCTGCAGAGTTGTGTATATTCTGTCACTCCATGGTGGCAAGTATGTTGTTACGTTTACTTTTTTTTAATGCAGCAGTATGCCGGGGCAGCGGGGTGAAAGCAGCTGTGCCAGCAAACTGATCCAGATGACCAGGAAGGCTGGTCATCTTCTGGGGGTGGAACTTGAGCCTGTGGCGGAGGTGTCTGAGAGGAAAATCCTCAGCATCATCCGCGGGCTCGCTGCTCTGATGCAGGACTGAGCGCTACAAGGGAGCTTTTCCAGCTGTGGTGGTTACTGGATTATCTGTAATTACTTCTTACCCCATCCATTAATGACACTTTCTCCCTTTTACACCAAGGTTCTCATATATGAGATACTGCACTGTATAATCTTTATAGTTGTACTCCAACTGTAAGAGTTTGATCCTTTCCAGGCTGAGATTGGTAAGTTTGAAGTGATTGACAATCCTGGCTGTCACTATACTCAGAGTTTGTTTCTATTTTTATTGCATTGAGCATGTAAAAGGCACGGACATTTTCCTCAGCAGTCAAGATTAATACAAGATTATTTTACGTTTATTTATTTCCTTTTCAGCTTAATTTCATTTTTCAGTGTTTAAAGTTGATTCCTGATATTTATTCATTTACTCCACTTTCTTTCTTTTTTTAAAAAAAATTGTTGTTAGCTAAAATATTTTACCCTCCTTCTTTTAGTTTAGTTCTAGTTAACTATACTAACAATGATGTAAAGGAGACTCCAGTGACGCGCACACACATACAGACCACACCTGTGTGCCCCCTGAGGCTTTTGCAGGTATAGCCTCCTGTGCGACCTTTCGTCATGTTCTTCTCCAAGTGGGATCGTCGCAGGAAGTATCTCTTCCAGGAGTGATTCGCCTGTTCACTCCCCAAGACTGCGAGGTTACAGAAACCCCAGCGCTGCAGACACATCCTCCTGAGGAGAGCACACAGTCCAATGTTTACATGCGCGTTATCACGATTTCCACGCCCATCGACTTTTAATATCACGCTTTATGTTATAAAACTGGCAAACAAATCACCTCCATAACCAAGGAGTCTCTGCAGCTTCATGCCAATCCTGAAATACAGATTTGCAATCAGACACAAGTCACAATTTTTGTTATTTTGGCGCTACTTCCGCATGGTGGACACTCCTTACCTTACACACACTTGAAACATTAATTAAATCTTCCTGGGTAAGAAATGTAAAAATTTGAATCAGGCAGTCATCGATTAGCTGCGGTTCACAGGAGTCCATGGTGGCATCGATACGGCGTTAAACAGATATTCCCGCAGAGACTGCCTTTATTTTTTCTCCTCAGTAAGTTACAGAGAAAGTGCGACAGCAAACGGGTAAGCTACGGAAGGAATCCAGGGACAAGGAGGGAGAGTTCGCTTTAACCCGCAGTGTCCTCGCTGCACCACCAGATGTCGCCATCATCAAAGACAGGCGATCCACAGAGTCTGGGACGGAGACGCACAACAGGTTGCGCGCACCAGACGCATTGTGCGTGGACAAGAGACCGGCGAATTCTACTTTTGGGTTTAAAAAAAACAACATAAATCCACATACAAAATTCAATAAAGGCGTAATTTAACCGGGGGTTGTCAAAAAGAGTTGAGAGAGTGGGCTACTCTTCAATCAGATTCTCTAATCGGTTTAAAAATCTGATCTTGGCTTTAATCAGGATCGTTAAATATTCTTCTTTTTACTTTGCTCCTCTTCTTTTTGGAAAGTGTGACATAAACATAGTTAAATGCAGTGATCCAAAAATGTTAACCTGGGCAAAATAAAAGTAGAAGGCTTTAAAATGAGTTAACGCGTTGAGTTATTAATATCGCCCTTTAGGTAAACCCTAATCAGCCAAGGTGAATGAAGAAGAGAGGAGTGTGCAGGCTTGAAAGCGTGTGTGTGTGTGAGTGTTTCTGTTGAGATTCAGCCCTGGCGGGATTCTTCAGCAGGGCCCCATGGCTCCTATGAACACGCCCCAGATAGATGAAGCAGATAAATATCCAAGACCTGCGGGTAGTAGAGGAACTGTGAGACAGAGATAATCGCACTTGCTCACCCCAAGAGTTACCTGTGACACCCTCGCAATGACAAGAGGGCCCGGCGATAGGGGCCACGTAATGGGATTTTTGGATGATACCCTAGTCGGTGATTTATAAAAGTACCGAAACATCTGCTGCTCTTTTTTATGCTTTTCGTGACTTTGGACTTCCTCTGGAGTTACCTGAGTCGTGATCGACCGGAGCGTAAGGGAACCGAGTGATTAATCAGCTCCACGAATCGTTGCATGAAACTGAGAGCTGGGCCGAAATGAGTCGGAGAACACGACGCTGGATTTTAAGAGTTTTACTTTGCCTGGGAATTGTTTACTTGAAAATCGGGTGAGCAGCGTTCATTTGAGTTCTCATCAGTTGCCGTAAGTCAGTCACAACACAAAAGACTTTAAAAGCTGAGGACTGGCGGATTTTTAAATGCTGTCGGTCCTTCAGAAACCACTCCTGAGCCCCGTATTTCCTCAAAAGCAGGTAGAAGCACGCAGTTGAATAAATAAAGCCAGCGAGGAGCGTGGACTTACATGGCAGTTGCTCTTATAAGTGAATCACGCTTTCTTTATTATGCCTTAATGATCATAAAACGCATACATTCATAATAGTTCAAATGATATGAAACTGTAGGCTACTGTAGGTAAGTTTCAGAAATACTCTTGCGGTGCACCTGAGCTCGCACATATGATAGAATCTATTGTAAAGAAAAACAAACAATTATGTTGATTCCATCTCCTCTTGATTTGGAATTACATAGTAAAAGCATATTTAATCCACACGGACGTGTTAAATGCTTGGAGTATTACACCAATTTATAACACCAAACAGGAACTCGGGGTGCATCTGTTTTTAGACTGTTATGTAAAATAAAATTAAGCTAACAAAGCTAAGAAGCTGATGGCTGCTTTCTCAGTCATATCCATCTTCCGTTTACAGTGGTTTCTCATCGGTGGTGGCCCTAGGTGCGAGTATAATCTGTAACAAGATCCCGGGTTTGGCCCCAAGACAACGGATTATCTGCCAGAGTCGCCCCGATGCCATTATCGTCATCGGAGAGGGAGCCCAAATGGGCATCAACGAGTGTCAGTTTCAGTTCAAAAACGGGCGCTGGAACTGCTCTGCGCTTGGAGAAAGGACTGTCTTCGGAAAAGAGTTGAAAGTGGGTATGTTGCTGTCTGTTAACGTTTGCTTAGCCTTCTCTCTGAAACTTTAGTTTTCCTCCCAACAGCAAACACAGTGTATTAACCACCTTTGCGCATTGTGCGTAAAACAGCCTTTGTATTTGGCTCTTTTTATGATTTACCTCCAAAAATTGACATGCATCACATATGTGTGTGTGTGTTCACTGTCACCAGTCAAGCACCTGCACATCATAAATATGAAAAATCATCTGTTTTTCATTAATACATTGTTGGATTTATACTATCAGGAGTCATTCACATCTGGGTTAGTCTTGCGCCCCACGTTTCAATGAGTAGGGCTCTCCGAGGTATCTGAGTCCAGCATGGTAACAAAACTCTTGCCACTGTTGGCAGCTTTTCTTTTCAGCCCCTAGAGTCTCTAGAGGCACATTTCCACTGGTCTTTATCCTTCTAGTGATGGGTGGCTCTCACTGTAAGGATGTCGGTCTTACCACGGGTATAAGTTACAGTGAGGAATAGCCAAGAGGAAAGCAAGACATGAAAGTACTAAATAAGAGAAACAAATAAATCCAAATCGAGTTCCTGCAGCTGGAATAAAGTTTCCTGTAAAGAGGGATGAACTCCCTCCAGGGGATGCTCAATTATCTTTGAAGTTTTGTGGCTTGTTTGCTAAAATGGATTAAAGATTATTAGATAGTGGAAAGGAAAGTGTTTGCTCAAGACTAAAGGCATTTTATCTTATGATGCCTTTATGGCTACAGGTAGTGGAAGGCTTAGAACAACAGAGGTGGCTTTGTCAAACTTTTTACCTAGCATTAAAAAACATGAAATATGTTTTTGTTCCATCCCCAGCTAAAGATAATAAAATTTAAAAATCACAAATAGCCCTATGCACAATGGTTAGTAGCTTGGGCCAGCTGTTGGAGGCTGCTGCTTTGGAAAGAAAAGTTTATCTCTTCATGCTTCTAAAATGAAAACAATGCACTTGACAGTCTGTCCCCTTTTGAATGAGCGCTTTTAGCCAATCCAGAGTTTTGGTCTGTGTGTCCAAAAGAGGAGTTTAACTCTATTGCTTGGACAGCCGTACCAAATAGATTGGTTTCACTGATCAGATTTAGCTTAGAAGATGAATGGTTGTAAATGAAAACCATTGTTGATCCCTGGGCTGAGTGGAGCTGTGTAGCTTGCTATTGTTCTGGAAGCAACAATTGGAAATGAATGAGCAGGGTGACTGACACAATGTTGACGCAACGTGCACTAGATTTGAGACAGTTTAGACCTCGGCTATGTTTGCACTTGAACTTTGTAGTTGCACTAGTCTGAGATGAGGAACATACAAAGAGACTGCATAGTGAGAGGCTGAAGTGTGAGTAAACTGGCACTCCTAGTTCAACACGTACAGGTTTTTGATTTTTTTTCTACTTTCTTTTAAAGATCTTCCTTCTGTCATTACAAGGTTATGAAGTATTCATACCATCTCTTGTGGTAAACCCATGCACTCAGAAGTGGAGGGGAAAAATTAACAACGGTGCACCCAGAACTGACTACCCCGACACACCTTTTTTTTTGGCTCTGAGCCCATCAAGTCTATAAAAACGTCCAAATAATTGATGCCTCAATATGAGTTTTTTTTTTTCAATGGCAAGGGCTCACATCCAAGTTGTTTATCAAAAACACGGCAGCTTTACGTAGTGAACTTGGTGGCTGGAGGAAGCATAAAGAAGGTATGATGTTTGTTATGAGCAAATAGTAACAAGAAGAGTTTATTTACACATAGATATGATGGATGATACACTTAGGGGTTTCCTGTTTGCATTATAATGAATCATAGATCTGAAACTAAAACATCATACTTGCTGATTTTGTTTGAGAATGCTAACATACATATTGGGAACATTTCAACATTGAATTGCTTTGTTTACATTACACTTGAGGTTTCAAATAAGACATTTAAAAGCGATATTAGACTGTCTCTCAGCTCGTTCGACTTGGGAGCTTTGCTTCAGGTTCTGTCTTTTGACTCCTGTCTGAGCCGTTTCAGATTAACCTTTAGTTATTTGTCGATATTTTCGCGTGTGTAAATGATTTGTCAGCTGGGCCTGGAACTAGATAACGGCAGAATGAAGATTCTGATGTGACTGCCTTATGAGTTTACACAGAATGTGACAGCTTCTAAGTGGATCAATAGCCCTTCCTTGCCGACAACTCTCTTATTCATACGGCTTTGTTGACGGTACGCCTGCAGACATTTTGGTTCACGGGCACGACAGTTTCCGGGTCAGGTTTCGAAACACTGTAGCCCTTGAGCGATATGTTAGTAAGACTGTAATGTAAGCACACATATTGTTAATAATTGACCTCTTTTTCCTATTTAAATAACCTCTTACATTCTGTGGTATTTCTTTTATAGTAAAGGAGAAACACTATAATCTTCCCCTCTTAATTAAATCTAAATGTGTGCCTACATTTTATTATTACACATCATTATCATAGTATTCATCACCTTTTTTTCCCCGCTCCCCTAGGCAGTAGAGAGGCTGCATTCACCTACGCCATCATCGCAGCAGGGGTGGCCCATGCAATCACAGCCGCCTGTACACAGGGTAACCTGAGTGACTGTAGCTGTGACAAGGAGAAGCAGGGTTTCTACAGTAAAGACCAAGGATGGAAGTGGGGAGGCTGCTCAGCAGATATCAGCTACGGCTTAGGCTTCTCCAAAGTATTTATTGACGCACGGGAGGTCAAACAGAATGCAAGGACACTCATGAACCTCCATAATAACGAGGTGGGACGCAAGGTAGGTAATTAGCAAGAGGACTTTGAAAAAGTCCTGCTCCGATCTCCACATCCTTTTTTCCATACTTAAATATAATGGTGAATTCATCTTAAGTAGTCTAAAGCTGGTAATGCTTTGATAGGAGTGAGTCAAAGCACTGAGCAGTGGGACCAAGCTTAAACAAGGAGTGGAATAAAAGATTGCTTTTAGCTGTCTAAGTGGCAGGGTTTGATTACAGCCCAGATCTCTGAACTGAAAACAGATTGACACAGTACAAAAAGGCATTAGCCCAGTCCCCCTCATGTTTTGCACCACTGGGACAGTATACAGTTACCTTTATGACAATCCCCACCCACAATTTCTCTGTTCGCACAAACACACATCAGGTGCAATGTGCATGCACATGCAGCTCGGGGCTGTTTACAGTTTAGCGATTGGGGCTGCTTGTCATTGGGTAATATTTGCTTCTATGGAGGCGTACTTTCTAATGCACAGGTTAAATTCACTGCTTACGTCAATTCTCAGAGTTTATTATATTTTTATTCACAATAAAATGCAAAAACAACCCCAAGCAAACAAATTAAGCAAAACATAAATGATCACAACATGAAAACATAATAGAAGCCAACAATATTATATTGAAAACTAGATTTTAGACAGTTTTTGTTAGAGTTAGTTTTAATTAGATGTTAATTTTAATCTTTTTTCTGTGCCTGTGTTTTTGTGTGGATGGTTGCATAACGCTGCAGAATGACAAAGAGACTCCAGTAGGTCTAGAAGTTGGAAACTGAGTGGAATAATGTGTCCAACAGCTAAGGCTTTGCCCAAGTTAACCCATATCCTCTCTCCCTCTCTGACTCTGCCAAAAGAGCCTGATTCCCACAACCGACACATTGAACGCAGAGGCTGAAAAGCCTCCTAACACAATAGTACCAAGCAGATAATTTTCTGCACCCATTTCAGGGCGGTGAATTCAGATTGGCTTTTCTGGACAGCTAAACTGCCTCCCAACGAAAAGGACTACTCGTGGATTCAAACTTTGAGCCGTCTCACTTATTTCCTATTCTTTCTGCAAATAAATAGACTCTCTGTTTTCCTTTACTTATGCTAATCAAAAGCAGTGACACTGAGCAGGAGCAGCGTTCACAGCTCCCTGGTCGAAGACGTCCACACAATGGCTGTCACAAGTGTTGGTCACAGGACAAGTGATGGATTAGGGAGTGAAGCCAATGTTTTTATGAAGTGGTTTGCTCAGGGAAAACTTGTTCTTTTTGGTCCTTGTTCACACGTCTGTATTTGGGTTTTTACTCCTTACAGTTTACTTGTCAAGAACACAGACACGTAAATTTCTCACGAATGGCTTTAGGAGACTGTATCGCATACCAAACACCTAGCATTTCAGAAAAAAACGGAAACTGCAATTGACCTTGTTGCTAAAGAAAACTGTAGTTTAGTCAATGGCACTTCTTATTGTCATCAGTTGAGGCTTTAGTCGTAATCCCAGTCACTCGGCGCCTTGTTGAGTCGCTCTTGACATTTGTGTGGTGTGTGTGGTAACTACACACACAGAGCCTGAAATCTGATACATTATTTTGGCTTCTGTGTATATGGTACCACACTGTTATGTGGTGGGGCTGTATTTAATCCCTAGCCGTACTGTATTTGTCAGTCACATTGTTTAATAAGCTGCACGTTTTTCGCTGAAGTTGAAGTATGGATTGAAACAGTTTTATGTAAGGATATGCAAGCATACACAGCAAATCCAGCATGTCCAAATTAACACTGTCGGATTTGATTTCAACACTATTAAAGTGTCTATATGGGTCCACACCAGAGAGTGTTAATTTAACTTTTTGGAGAGTTGGTACGTTAACTCTGATTTAGTGTTAAACACCAAATCTGTCTGGAGTTGATAATTTAACACTTGGTGTTAAGAGTTTATATATTAACTCTCAAAGAGTATTTTAGTTTAACTACGTAAGAGTTATCTTCTAATTCATTCTAAAAAGCGGGAATTTTACTGTTCTGAACTTCTAGAAATTTCTTTTGGAAATAAACATTTACTAAAAAGATGCAATGGTTTTTGAAAAACATTTATTCTGAACTGTGCACCACAATTTCAAAACATTTTCTGAAAGATGTAACAGTGTACATGTTCTCACTTTCATTAGAATGTTGTTTATCAAAAGGTCTGATATGGTAAATGCAAATAACAGCATTCTCATCACTTATTTCTTCAATACAATATGCATGTCCTTCATTCATCCCTTTGTGGAACTTCAATGCACTTCTGCTCTCCCCCATATTCCATCTTCACAAGCATATCCTGTGCGGAGATTGAATAAAAATTAGTTGACACTAATTAATGGCACAAATAATCCAGTAAACAATTGCAGCACAGTAAAAAAAAAAAAAAAAAAAAAAAAGGAATCCTCTTTGAGCCATTACTTGTGTAAAGTATTTTCCCAAAAGACAAAGACACAGGCAACAGGTAATACTGAACTAAATGTAAAACCTCAACCTTTTTAATTTTTACCTAAACCGTGTGCACAAAACTCTGGAGGGATCTATGCTAACGTAGAACCCAGTCAGGACGTCAGCTACTGCTGTTCGCTCTTTTTTTTTTTTATGGGCGATCATTTTCAGGCTTCAAGTAGCACCATTATACCAACATTTCACATTCTAGACATTGTTTTAGGTGTATTTGACCAAAGGTTTGACTGAAAATTCACATGCAAGCTTTTTTCAAGGCTGTGGTATTTGCCCGCAAACAATACCTTTCAGCTAGCTAAAACAGAATATTATGCTATCAGCGAGCAACATGGCTAATGCCTTTCACACAGCTTTGTCTCAACTCCAAAGAGCCACAGAAGTAAAAGCTAATAATAATAATTGAAACAATCTTTGAAAAAATGACTTACCAAGCATGGCAAACAACTCAAATATGTAGAGCAAAATGTTCTGAAACGGCTTCACTTCAGCTTCGATTGGAGCCGTGCTGGGGGCGGAGTCTGTGAATTTACTCTATTGGTGTCATAGCCCCTGTAGGAGTTCAGAGTTAAGAGGTCAAGAGTTAATGTTTCCATTGTAACACCTCCAGATTTGACAGAGAAACACTCATTTTTAACACTCGATTTTAACTACTATCATTTTACACCTCAGAGTTACATTAAAAGAATGTGACTCTGCTTAGAGTAAAATTAACTCTACTTTTGCAAGAAGACTATTAACACCAAAACATTTAACACTTTTGAATTTGCTGTGTAGTTTCAATTTTAATTACACACAAATTCTGATTGATTTTAATATGACCAGTGAAGTCATCATTATAGTACAGGAACTGATTGTAAAATAGTCATCACTGGAGTGTGTTTACTACCTTACTAAGCTGCTTTTCTGTGTCTAGGTGCTGGAGAAGAACATGCGACTGGAATGCAAGTGTCATGGTGTCTCGGGCTCCTGCACAACCAAAACCTGCTGGACTACACTTCCCAAGTTCCGCGAGCTCGGCTACATTCTTAAGGAGAAATATGCCCACGCCGTACACGTGGAACCAGTCAAAGCCAGCCGCAACAAGCGCCCTAAATTCCTCAAGATCAAGAAGCCGTACTCTTACCGAAAGCCCACGGATACAGAGCTGGTGTACATAGACAAGTCTCCTAACTACTGTGAGGCGGACCCCGTCACGGGGAGCCTGGGGACACAGGGAAGGGTGTGTAACAAGACAATGATGCAACACATCAGCGGCTGCGACTTGATGTGCTGCGGTCGGGGATACAACACACACCAGTACTCCCGGGTCTGGCAGTGCAACTGCAAGTTCCTGTGGTGCTGCTATGTGAAATGCAACACATGCAGCGAGAGGACAGAGGTGTACACATGCAAATGAGAATATTTATTGGATGGTGTGTGTGTGAGTCTGTGCGTGCGTGTGTGAGATGTATGCATGTGAGCGGTCTTGTTTTTTGTGTTTTAACGGACAACCTTTACAAGAAAAAAAGAGGCTGCTTTTACAGTCTTTACACACATCATGAGGAACTACTGTACTGCATATACAGTAAGCTAAAAATGAGGCACCATGATTCTTTTGCACAAAAGCTCTTCACCCCTCTTCTTGGACTGCTCGTTGGGATGTAGTGGCAAAGCATTGTGACAACCACTGTTAAAGGGGAAAAAAAATGTAGCCCGACATATGCGAGTGGGTGACCACAAAGGGAGTCTCTAAAATTAAATGTCAAGACTTTAAGCTACATGGACGTGTACCGACATGCTGACTGCTTGGACTTTGCCAATGCAGATAAATTATGGTGGGCGTTATGCCAGGCAGCACACACTGCCGTCGTTCCAATGCCACCTGTGCACAGATGAAATTAAGCAGCAATTTGGAATATTTAACATACTTGTATTTAGAGAATGAAAAGTAATTAATATTAATTTATTCTATAAAGAACTACTGATTTTGTCCGATATGGACACAAAAAACAAAAACTAAATGTCATGAGTTTATTAAAGAAATCCAACCTTGTTCATGGTTAAGACACTGGAATTGAATCTGTCTGGAATAATCTGTATTGCTGTAGACTAATGTTGTTCCAGATGAAAATGCTGTAGGCTGCTCAAATTGACCTTCTGACCTTCTCATGAGTTCGTCTTCCCTCTGTTTGCTGCTAGTCTAGAAACGTGAGGTAGAAGGCTGCACTTGTATGATGTACTGACCGTCTTCAGCGGCACCTCCACCTCACTTCAAGCTGATTTTGCTTAACTGGAATCATTGATCAAAAACAAACAAACAAACAAAAACCACAGGCACACTTTCCATGTTTGGTAAGCATTGGTTAATAGAGTATATTTTGTAAAAGCCTATTTTTATATGAATGTTTTATTTATATATTTTGCATATTCAAGGTCGCATTCTGACCCCGACGTCTGTTTTAATACCCCCGTGAAAAAAAGAAGCTGATATATGTAAGTTGGCCCCTGTTGTCGCTGCCATAGTTGTATATTGTAAGAGATAGAGACTGTTTATAAGTGTTCAAATGTCTGTGTTTACTGCATTTCATGACTACTACTGATGGAATACAGGAAAAGAATAACACTTACAAGACACGAGTTCCCTTATTTCTTGTTCACACATCGGTTTTTTATCGATTATGCCATAAAGAAATGTTCTGAAATAGCTTTATGTGGATAAAACACACTTGAACAGTTGTGATATGTCTCAGAATGAATCAGCATGTCTTAGTGAATTTATCAGTAACTGTAAATTAAAGAAAAGGAAGCCTAGCTGTCATATTGTTGCCATAAAAAGTGATGCAGTGAAGCCGTTGAACATTTATGGCTCTAATTACTTTAATTGCTCATAAAAAAAAGAATCCCTTAACTGGTAGTGCTTTTACTTCATCCAGATAAACATAACAGTTTGACATAATTATCACAAAATAAATATGTTTGTTAATATCACGCAGTTACCATGGCGATAAATCAAGGATTAGCACAATGTGTGCGATGCTCAGCAGAAACAGAGATGTTCTTTGAGAGGGGAAAGTTATTCAGGCTCAATTGAGGGCCCATCTCGCACACTGGGAAGGAGCTGAATGTGCCTCAGAAGAAAAGTGTTTGTCCGCTAATGGTAGGGTACAGGGGTAATTGATGAGACTGCTTGGGCGGACTGTCACAGTGATGACTTGCTCAGTCGGGGGAGTGGGAGCTGTCAGGTGATAGATGACTCGCACATCTGCTTCATTCACTTCTGGACCACCAGTTGCTACAACAACTCCAGCGCTGCAGAGAAAATGCAGGGTAGTCTCCAAGAGAGGCCGGCCAGCGTGTCAGGGAAATGTTAACGATGCAAAAGCCCACAGTCGTTCCAGATTCCACTCTTATTGGCCTGGAAGTGGAGTGAGGAGGTGGCCCCGAAGGTGTTGATGGAAAACCTGCTCCCAGTACCCTCCAAGGACTGACTGACAAAATTTTCAGCGGTGCTGTAAATTAGAGACTGTCCAAATGGGCATGTTCTCTGTGAAAAAACTTTTTTTTCTTTCCCCTACCTCCTTTGTGAAAAAAAAAAAACGGAGACACATGAGAATTCAGGTTTAATTTACAGTAGATTAGCCATATCATGTGTCATAGCCAGTGATAATCTACCTAGAATAAAGGGAAAAGGGCGTGAAGGGATAATAACAGGGGCTTGTCTCTGTCTGACAAAGGCTTTCAGCTTTCATAATATTGATACAAAAGACTCACGCATAAGAAAAGGCAGCTGCTCAGAAGGCTCTGGTTAAAACTAAACTAGGGGTTTTGTGTGCAAGACGCACATCCCACTATCTCAGGAACAAAACAGTTGCGTCTCCGAGACCTTTTTATACGCGTCCCCCATTTACTTTCACTTGGAGCGATCGAACATGAATGACAGGGGCAAAAATCCCAGCTTTGTGTGGATACTTTGAATGTGGCGCTCTAAAGTTACAAGGTGCCCTTTGGTTCTGCTAATGCGGATTTTGAAGATTTACACCGTGAAGCCTTTGATGCTATTATTTACATCAAAACACGCCTTTTTAAAAACAAACAGTGTAGTTTAGCTACTGTTCCAGGTAATCCACCTGCAGTGTTTTCCAGTCAGGTGCAAAACCCCACCACACAGAGGCCACAGTCACTTCAGACTCGTTGAGTCACAAGAACAAAATACCACCTTCTTTGATAAGTCAGACACCCTGCAGGATCACTGAATTGCTAATTATACTCTTAGCCGTGTTTCTCCATAAACAGGACCGGGCCCATGCCAAGATATTCAGAGGTGTAATATCCATGTTGCTCTGAAGTGGGGTAGTGTTACCCTTTGGAGTTTTGTTTATAAACACGCACACATAGACACACAAACACACACGCTCACCCATCACCTGCGGGAGCTGGAAATTGGTGGTAGCTGCAGATTTATGGTTAGTAGTCTGGCTCACTCCCTTTGTTATTGCTGGCGGTCTGCCACAGCTTCCCTATCTGCTCCCATGACCCGATAGATCAGGGCAGCACGGCACTGAGCTCCAGCCAGCAATTAGCGTCAAAGCCAGCAACGAGCCTTTAAAATATATCTAAGCAAGACCCATCCTGCTCTATGTTTTATCATTAGATCAAGCTTGACTACAGCAGTGATCAGATTTATGGCTAAAATTTAAATCTGTTTGATGATACAGAAATGTGTTGAAACTGGCGCTTGAATTGAGGATTTTGCTCCAATTCGCATAATGAACCCAAACCCACAGCTTACAAAGTGATTAGATTGTCTGTATGTCTTCGTGTCTGTAGCAGGTTACGCACTAAACAAAGAAGATGCATGACTAGTGAAAATATACCACCAATGAATAAGGAAATTATTCAATTTCACAGATAAAGAGCGGTTCAATCAAGGCTTTCATTAACTCGCGGCTCAGAGAGTCAATTCTGTTTCAACAGTTTCCAACATTTCACTCAAACAAGTGGACGGCACTAAAGACAATAATTTGAAGGTGGAGGAGGAGGTGGGGAAAGAAAATGCGCTTCCCAGTTTTTCTCTCCCCTCTGCTCTCTCTGACCATAAATCTTCTGACACATGATTATGTCAGTCATACTTTTGTTTTTCCTCTGGTTGAGACATGCACAAGCACCTGAGCGCTGCACACTAAATTGCAGAGCACAAGGTTGTCTTTATGTGATTCCAGAGATACTGCATGGTTGCCGAGCTCACTCGTGCACTCTCTTAACTCTGTTTGAGACTCTGAGATGGAAGCTCGAGATAGCCGACAATCCACTCCCCACAAGAGAGATCCTGGCCCTCGCAGGGTCTATCTGACTTCCCATGGTCTATCTGATTGTACAAGTAAACACAGTGTTCAAATAGCTTCAGGGTATTGTCGGTGGCATTAAGGTAAGAATACAGGCTGGTTAAGCTCTCCTGGGGGATTTTGAGACACCCATTTACAATGATATGAATGAACATACCAGCCCGCTTAACCTGCCCTTCAAAGCTTTTGAAATATTTAATCATGGAACAGAAGTGCATCTGAGACGCGGGGTAATAAGAATTTTGAGGGAGTATGTCAAAAGCTGTCTTTGAAGGTGTGTAATGGTGTGTCTCCAAATGATCTGAGAACCCCATATGATACTTTTCCCCTGGTTTTGGAGTGGTTTGGAACAGGGCTATAGAGGACCCTCATGCCTGCCCCCCCCAACAGAAGACATCACCTGAGCTGAGCTTACAGTAATCCTCCCACGTCTCAAGCATCCTGACCTGGGTTGTTTTGAACAAAAACACCAAACTCACTACAACCCCGTAAGACTCAGAGACGCTTAGGAAATATCACGGATCATCATCCAGCGTCATGACAGTCAGCCAGTCTGGTAGCACCTGACAGCCTTTCTTTGCCCTTCCAAAGAGAAGACGCTATCTCCTCACTTTGACTGAATTCTCTCTTCTTGGTTTCACAGTGCAGCTCACCTGTAGTCACATCTGAGGAAACATTTGTCCTTAAAAGTGCTCGCCTCGGCTTTTAAATCAATTTGTAACGGAGCGAGGCAATCATTTAATTAGATCCTGACATTTCAATTCAAAATTTCTGTCACAAGAAAAGAAAGGTGTGCAAACAAGCTGCTGGGACGTAAACATCCTGCGTGTACTTTAGCAATGGTGTCATAGCTTCCAAGCTCCTCTCTCTTGGCTGAGTTCAGAGAGAGTTGCAATGAATTCTCTCCTCTAGCATATTGCAACCTGTCCAGACACGCTCCTAAATGTATCATTGCAGAAAGCCATGAAACAATTTGAGCTGATGCTGCCAGTTTAAATAACTAAACCGTGTGGTCAGAGCTATTATATCATTAATCTTCTCCCTCTCTCCACTCATGCTTTGCCAAGAAATGGAAACTCCCTCACCTTCAACCCAAAAGAGGTAAAGAGATACCTGAAAGTACTTCTTTTGATATGTATCCCTCAATGCTGGTGACAAAAGTGTTTTGAAGTCAGTGCCACAGACCCTTTCAATCATGTTATCTTTATTTCATTACCCGCCGCTGGATTGACATGCATGCTCCAGAGAAGTCTTTGAAAGGTATTTTTCAACATTGCTCCAACCTTTCGAGTCCCACCTCTGTGTCTACAGGACCCTAGCTGGCCATAGCATGTGGTTAACTGTGCACACAGTGCCATGAACTGTAATAACCACTTGTATGAGAGTTTTATGTCTGTGTGGCTCCCTGTAAATAATAGCCAGTGTTGGCTGTAAACAAGGTAAAGGCCTGATGTCTGACAGGTGGTATCTCAGGTCAGTTTGTTCATTCATCACATTTTCCATTACAATGCCGGGACATTCATGATTACAGTCCAAATCCAAAATTTTCATTGAAAAACGGGGGTAATGTGAACCAAATGACCCCAGAGTTGTGGAGGTTTCTCAGTGACAGTGGTGGATGATCCTACAGTTCAGCGCAGGGTTAGAGGTTTGTCTGCAGGGCAGGGATGGATGCTCCGAGGTCAGCTTCAGTGATGGTAATGAGATAAAGAATAGAACAAAAGGGACAGGGGATAAAGAGAGCAACGAAGGGGAGCGAATCTCACTTTCACCCTCCTTTAATGACTTTAAAGAGGCTTTATACCTGCAGTGCATTGATTTATGGTTATTGTAATGTTATATTAGGTCTTGTTGTTGTTGCAGTACTGAGGTCAAGCAGTACAAATGGCATTTCTTGGATGCTTCATTCATTAGCGAGTGTCTCCTCCTGGCCTAGTTAAATCCCGAATGAAAGCCTGATGGACAGTGAGTCATGATACTGTGCTAGACAATGACACCCTGAAGGGTTCTTGGCAGGAAGTCTTTAGACTTTTTGCTCTTTTGCAGGCAAAGAAACGACCTTGTCATGCACTGACATTGATATTAGTAGGACATGCAGAGATAGAACTGCTCTGTGTAGAGTCTCCTCCTTTTTTTAAAATCTCCTACAGTTGCCACAAGGGGAAGAATAAAAGCAGGATCTGGACTATGATCTGATGTCACTTGTGACTCCTGAAGAGGGAACAAAAGCATTGTCAGCTGGCACAGATGCCGCAGCGATCAGTTCCATCATAAATCACTGCTTTTCAAAAGGCTAGGTGTCTGGTGACAAAGTGAGACGTCTGAACAAAGCGGTGGAAGTAGTCCTTCATGGTGCTTGAGATGATGTTTTCTCTCCAGATCCAGAGCAGACTCTGAGAATCAGGATGCATTTGGAAAAATGTTGTTATTTAAAAATGATGTGAAATGCAGGCTGATCTTAGGAGGTGCTGAAAAAGAAAAGTGCACAAGTTTTCTTTGATCATTTTGAAAATTCAAGATGAGAGTCAACAGAAAAAATGTTAATTGGTGTCATATGATGTTTACATGTACAACAACAACACAAAAACTTAACCTATTATACAGGGTCAAAATTACTTTATTTGTAATATTTGTATCTTATTATTATTATTTAAAATTTCTTGCTTTTTAAACTGAAGAGTTAAAACTGCCATGAAGTAATGGCTAAATGCCAAAATGGACCACAATAACAGATTTTATTAGGCACTTGGGGGCAGCAAAAACAAGCAGTAAACACTGACAACACCACTTTTTTAGATGGCAAACTAACTAGCAGCTGCTTCAAAGCCCCTCCCATATTATGGACCTTATTGGAGCAGTAAGCTGATGAATTTAAATGTAATAGTCACCAGACATTTATTTATTTTTTATTTATTCATTTTGCTTCAACAGTTTAATTTAGTGATATAAAGCTATTCTATGCAGTATGACACAAAACCTTAAGGCTCTATTTTGTAAAACTAAAACAATGATCTGAAAAAGAGATTCACAGGGATGTCATAGAGCAAAGAAATCAGGTACAACCTGCATAGATCGCCAGTCTACTGCAGGATCACAATTAAGGACAGACAACTATTCACCAGTTCAGCAATCACCATTAAAAAGCATGTCTTTGGACTGTGAGAGAACACGTGCAGGCCTAAAAAGAGAACATGCAAACTCCAGAGAGAAAGGCCTAGGACCTTAAACCCAGGACCAGTGCTGCTAACCACAGCAAAACTGTCCCACTGATAACATTAAAGTGATTATGAAAGGATATCACTGTAATGCAGTGGCTCTGAGTTCAGACCTGCTGGTTGGCCAGGATCTTTCTGTGTGGAATTTGTATATTCCCTCCGTGCCTGCTCCAGCCTGCATGTTGGTTAGATGCTTAATTAATGTGAGAGTTGTGTTT
This sequence comes from Copadichromis virginalis, assembly GCF_057382275.1. Lineage (NCBI taxonomy): Eukaryota > Metazoa > Chordata > Actinopteri > Cichliformes > Cichlidae > Copadichromis > Copadichromis virginalis. The sequence goes on along the minus strand of NC_140637.1, from coordinate 21,260,857 downwards.
GTCTGTGTTTCTGTGTTGGCCCAGTGATTGGCTGGCAACCTGTCTAGTGTGTACTCCACCAGTGGCTCAGTGGCATCTGCAATAGAGTCCTCACTGGTGGCATGGGCTACATAGGATAATATGATGTCAACCCACTGTGCTGCAGCAGTAAAGCTGAATGCTGCTAGTTGTAAATTTATGATCAGCCACTGGGACAGTGAGGTCCAGACAGGTCCGAACAGCAAATAAAATGTTTCTCAGTTGTGCTGCGAAGCATAAAAACTATTAAAGGCAATGTACAGACAACCCGGGGGAACAAACAAGCTAAAACAGCTACACGTAAGGCAGAGAAGAGCAGCTCTTGATGGAGTTATACATAAAAATTGCAGAAGCTATTTTGATAGTCTTAACGTTAGAGGATAATATGTCTCATATCATATATCTGAACAAGCTGTTCTAAGTTGTAATGTATGTAATAAAAGCACATTTTTTGTCCATTTAAGTTATTAAATTACCATTATTTAAGTAAGAGGAGATGTTTTTTATGAGCTCCACGGCCAGGACATGTTCTTTGACCCAGTAGATGAAACCAACCTAATCTCATCAAGTTAGGTTCCATTTTCCCAAGAAGAAATAAAAAGCAAAAGATAAGGATGTGTCAGGTTTGTCAGTGCACAAATGACAGGTTTATCTTCAAGAGAGGCAGACAAACATTACCTCAGAGCTGCCTCTTCCAGTGCTGCTGCAGACTTGCTGCACACCCGCAAAGACAGCGTCAGTTCACCGAGTCTGTTCTGATCTGTCCCGGGGGGAAATTCCTTTCTAGTACTGTCCCCCTCTGAAGCAGACTGTAGTTGTCACTCTTGGGTCATAGGATGATATATTTGTGTGCTTCAATGATGGAAAAATACCACTATTGTGAACTCATGCATGAACAGTAAGTCTGAAAGACATGCAGGATTTAGATGGGGACTAGACAAGGTGTTTTAGATATAGAAAACAAAGTGCTTAGGTTAAACTGCTTGCTGGATTATTAGTTAATTCCTGGATCAACTGTTTAGCTTTAAGGCTCTATACAGGAGAAGCGTTTGGGAAGGTGAGTGATATTTGAGGTCAACGTATTTCAACCACCAAAAGAAGTGGCAACAAACATGAACCGGTGACTGAAAGTGAAATAAACCTTTGCTAAAGATTGCAGGTTAGATGTATGTGCAGTGTAAGAAAAGACTACGTCCCTCTTTTCACAAGCTGCCTCAAAGCCAGTCATGCAGGTTTTCTGTAATTAGATGAAAAATGGCTTTGGTCCCTCAGGGGTTTTGGCCACATTTGAGAGACAGAAGAGGTGTCTTTGCGTGCTTTTGTGTGTGTGTGTGTGCGTGCGTGCGTGCGTGCGTGCGTGCGTGCGTGTGTGTGCGTGCGTGTGTGTGAAACGCTGGAGAAACGCTGGAGAAATGCTGATGTACAGAAGAAGCACTGACGGTTAGTACGAGCATATAGAGGCAGGTGGCAAATGAAAAGAAAACAGAACATAAAGTATCTCAATGCTCCGCCATGTTCGATTCTTCCACAGCACACTTCCTTATTTGATGTTTTGATATGTTTTGATTTGGTGTTACAGAGCACCATCATCATCATCATCATCATCTCCTGTAGGTGTTCTCTACTCACCCAACCCCTCAGTGACCCGTGGTGATCTATGGATGGAGTCTCGTGCGGTCTGTCTGTATGTGAACCAAAATCGTCAGCATGGATGCCAGTATAGCTCACTGGGTTGAGCATATGACCTACTGCAGACGCCTGGGTTTCAGCACACTTTCAGCACACGTGTTTCCTTCACATCACTCCCCCTGATTTCTGTCTCTTTAACATCAGCTCCACAGTCCTTTCAATCAAAGTCCTTCCAGTTAAATGAATCTGAAAAAGAAGTCTAAAGCACTGTACAGGTCTCACGAGGCTTTAACCTGACCTAGATTTAAACGTGTCTGCCAGCATTTCTTTGATATAAAATACACGACAGACAATAAACTTTGTAAATCAACATCTATCAAATCTATATGTCATCACCATGGAGCAGTGACACTGTTACAGTCTGTTTAAGACTGTGTAGAACTCCAAACGCCACTGGCATCGAGCATCCCCGGTTTATTCTCCAAGACTACAGCGATTTGTGTTAAATTGTGTGAGATTCCTGCCTAAATCCTGGTGATCAATCAAAACATTTCCAAAACAAGCCTTGGGTAACAAATGCAGGAAAAACCCTGCGGAGGAGGAGCTGAAGATGGCTTAGTTGAGTGTAAACCCCCCCCCCCCCCCCCCATCCTGGGTGAGTTTATGATTAATCTAAGTTGTATCAACAGAATCAATATTTTTGCTCTGCACAAGAAACAAGCTTTGAAACTCACAATATCTGCTAACTAGGCTAATCTTCAGCCCGAGCAGATGTTGTCTGCAGTTTGATAGATTTGGGTGAGAGTAGAAACTGTCTGGAGCTCTGAAGCCTGCCAGATGGTTCTGTATCAACACCTCTTTTATCACCTGATGAGAGTCATCCTGCCAACTATGACAGTAATTCCATTTAAGAGGGCCACACTGACAGCACTATCATCACATCATGGATGAGTGGCATTGACTGAGTGCACATATTTACATTTGACACGTGTTTTCTGAGAGTAGTCCTGGTTAGCGAGCGCTGTCGGCCAATGTTTGGGCTTCCTGAATTTATGCATTCAACAAAAAATACGAAAAAAAAAGATGAGCACATTCTGTCAGAGTTCTGTGCCAACCTGCATAACTATTTGCACATGGAAACCGTGTTTCATGTGTAGGAGAACACCACTAAATGGGCTGCCTTGATGTAAGGTCAATCCTCCTACATTAACACCCAGGAACACAGCGATTAAACATCAAACTCCTGATTCCTACTACTGGTAGGAGAAGAAAATACCCAGTCAACACCACCACCTGATAACTTTCAGCCTTAGGTAAACAGACTGTCTAATGGTAAGAAGAACTAGTGTTGTTTTACACTTGTCAGATTATACAAACACATATGACATGTGTCTCGCGCTATAATCAACTAATCAAGTGGCCACAGTGAACTATACAGCAATGTGCTTTAAATAGCCTCGGTGGCTTAGGTATGTCGACATGTGTTGAGTTTTATGGGAAGACCGGCACACTAGGATTTGGCAGCTACTTATACTCACAGGTTCCAATTAAGACGTGATAAACGCTTTTGTATATTTATCACTGTTCAGCTGTGTCTCACTCACAAAAACAGCAGCGTTATACAGAAATGCTTTCCTTTCCTTTGCTTTTTTTTTTTTTTTTTTTTTTTTTACATACCTGTGTTTGATGTGCAAGTCAAAACGGCACCTCACGTTAACCGATTCCTGCCTGTTCTTGTGTGCTGGAACATCTTGATGCATCAAATTTAATCCTAATGTAGATTAAGGACATGAATAAACAGTGCAGGCAAGAGCGTCAAACAGATTAAGAGTTTTAAAAGAGCATTACAACAAATTATACTGCTTTGATGTCTTTGCAGAGTCAAAATGAAAAGTCCTATGCTTTGTCCAAAGCGCAGTGCTGTTTTGCATTGCCGTGCTAAATGTATTCTTATTCATGATCGTGGATCCACAATAACCGGGAACCATCAGTTTAAACCAGGTAAGGTGATATTTTTCTAATTTGCAATCAATCTTTAATGGCATCAGATACAGTTATACTATTTTTGGCTCCTGGTTGTCTTCACTGACTGACATTATTTTAGGGAATGCTAAAAACAAATCCCTCTTCACATTTTCTTTTCACTGCAACATGCCACAGCAGAGTCCACAACTGTATGACGATTGCACCTTGAAGAGGAAAAATGCCTTTTGAAATAACAAACACTTGAAGCCAGCTCATTACTTGGGTGACATTGTTTCTTCCAAGGCAAGCCTCAACTTTTCATCATTATACCACTCTCCTATTGCTCACCAAAAGAAAATTTATTATCCTTGCTCAAATCCACTTAGGACAATATACATTCCATAGTTGGTTGGCTATGAGAGCCAAGCAGTTTGAGATGAATGCCTTGCACCAGCTGAGGAGATGTCAGGTTTGAAGCCACGCCTCCAGTGATTTTGACCACAAATAGATAAATGTGGGGTAATTAGTGCAGGCATTCAAGAACATGACAGTTATTCCAGAGAATCTGCTGAGGTGCGCTAGCAGCCCTGGGACTCTGCAGCTAGTAGGCGCAGCAGTGCTTTGAGCTAAATTCTAATGTCAGACTCCCAAGGCCTGATTTAGCAACTTATTGCACCAGTGCAAACTGGGTTTTATTGTTAAAAAAATGTTGGTATTTACAAAGAGAGCACAGTGACAAGAGTATGTGTAAGTGGAGCTTGCAGGTTTTTGGGACTGACCTTGTTGCATACATATTTCTAGCATGTTCTCCTTCAAGGCATAAATTATAAGGAAGGAATACTTATATCAAGCACACAAACTGATTTACTAATGTTTGCAAGATGAAATTTACTCCTAATTGCTCTGACATTTAACACTGTACATTAAACTCACCCTGTTTACTCACAATGTGGGCTGCCACTCTATTGAATCATTAGTTATTATTAATCTCAGGCTTTCTTCCACAGTGTGTCTTTGTCCTGTCTTCCCCCCATCACCCCAACCGGTCCTGAGACTGGTTCTGCTGGAGTTTTTCACTCCAATTGTAACCAAAGTGCTTACTCAAAGGGGGTTCATATGATTGTTGGGGTTGTCTCTGTTTTCTTTGCATTATTGTAGAGTCTTTACCTCACAAAATAAAACGCCTTGAGGCAGCTGTTGTTGTGACTGAATTAAAGTGAACTGAACAAAAAAGGATGTCTTATTTTTTGCACTTGATATTGAAATGAACTGACGGCGCCTGTGTTTAAAGAACAAGACAGCTTTTGTGAACCATCTGTAAAACTAACCCCACCTGTGAGGCCCGCACATCAGAATATTGTATTACATGCTGGTCTCCATTTTTTTGGCTTAATTTTGCTTTCTTTTATAATGTTGAGATGATCAAATAGACAGTTAAATAATATCTATAGAGAGACAATTATATAATGCAATGTGATATATTGTCTTTAATTCTTAGATACTGTTGTTTCTGAATCAATCTTCACAAGTGCTAATCCATTTTTTAGCTTCTGCTTGTCCAAAGCTGGGTAAGGGTTTGGGTGAAATTCTGTCACTTGTTCACGGTTCTCAGAGCAAAGAAAAGAACTAATGAAGGGAGGTTCTTGTCACGACCTAAAAGTACTCATTAGGATCTTCTTCTTCTTTTGGCTCCCCACTTTAGGGGTCACCACAGTGGGTCATTTTCATCCACTCTTATGAAAATGATCCTGTCACATCACTCTTCTGCACATCTTCCTTCACTACATTAATGAACCTTGTCAGAGGTCTTTTTCTTTTCCTTGAGCCTGGCAGCTTTATCTTCAACATCCTTTCTCTGCACTTATCAAATCAGCCAAGCTTTTCCCTTTACAAATCATACTACTTACATTTAGAGTTATTACATTCACCTCTACACTCCTAACTTTGTCTTCAGCCAACAGCAGCACAGTTTCCACCCAATCCCTGACAGATCAAGTACATAAATATCTCTCTTTATGATCTCCATGTTTAATTTAATGATGGTTTTGCCTCAGATGCCATTTCTGATGCAGCCTTCCTCATTTACCTGGGCTTTGCATAGGAAGAGAATATTTGTTTTTTATTGACAATCTGTTTTACTTCACCCGATGGGCTCAGTCTGGCTCATATATACACAAGGGTATGGCATTAGTGACACTTGACTGTCACTTTCAACATTTCCTCTTTTGAATGTAAAGGGGCATTCTTACCCCCACCACAGTCTAAATCTATTCCAGTAGTTTTTAATGCCCAAACCTAACCAGGAAGTGAAAGCAAAAGTAAGAAAAGAGCAAGAATAGGAACTGTAATTGGTCTTTTTTTTAAGCCAAAAAGACATTTGATTTAGTCTATCACCACCTTAACAACATCCTAACACAGACTTTTTAAGAAGTATGCAATTTTCCCTCCAGCAGTAAAATCAGAATTTAGTGGAAATTATGTCAGAATGTTATTTGGATAAACAAAGGTTTATTAATATTCATTAGATATAGTTTAAATGAATTCAGTGCATGGTGGCTGTCTTAAAATAATTACCTTTTTAAGGTGAATCCAATTGTAAAAACAACTGACTCCCATATGGACTTAAAAGGATATATTGTTCAGTATCTGCAGCATTCAGCAGTGCAAATTTTAACCAACATCTTTAATTTTATTTGATAGGTATTAATTAAAGTTCTTGACAGATTCACAAACTAATTGTTTTCATCGTGGTAAGAGAGAAAATAGGGTGTCAGCAAACTCATTAGTACTCATTCTCTCGTGACCAGCTATTGTTTTGGATTTCCCGGCAATCAGTCCTGTAGCTGATCAAAATATGTGAGTCAGCACAGAAGCGGTAGGATGATTAAGAAACCAGCATTACCCCTAAAGAAGAATCCATTTTTTAAATTTTGGAAACATTGAAAGTGTTGCCTTCATGTCACTGACGTGCTGATGTTGCCATTTCTGCTTTGAAGTCTGTGTAATTTGCATATTAATTCAATTACTTTCAGAAACATGTTGGGTGGGGAAAGAACACAACTGGGAGTAGACTGGCTGTGGACACTTGCCTCAGGAGCTCTAGGCTTCAAATGTGCATAGAAGTAGAGAAGAAAGAAACACAGTTGCCTTGGCTTACACATGCGTATTCCATGTTAACTTCATTTGCTGACTTGGACATTTTTAATATGACTTTAGTGTAAAATGCACCAAATCCAGTTCCTTCAAACCAAAAAGATTTGAATTCTCATCATGCATTTTTCAGTTCATTTTGAGTCATCAGCTCTTGTGGGAACAAGTCTGAAGATAACCCATTCAGGAAGCCCATATTAGAGTCAATGAGGCAGATGAGAACAAAAACACAGAAAACATAGCCCTGCAGGTAAAAATACTCATGGAAAGAGGAAGCTTGAAAGTGGCTGAATAACTTCTTTGCAAAAGAGGCAAAAGAACTTGTAGCTAAATGTTTGCAGAAAAAAGCAGAAAAGGGAACATAAGGATCATTTACATTTTTATATTATATCAGGTGGGCACACAGCTCAACCGTCAGCTTTCAATGATGATAGAGATACATTATGTCATTCAGGAAAAACAGAACTTCCTGTGTAAGGAGTGATATATTTGTTTGGGGTGGAATAATCTTTTTCCCATCATGAATGAAATGAAAAGAGAGGATTACAGTATCATAAATTCCTAAACAAAATATTTTCTGGTCTTGAAACTGCAAAGCTTCACTACAACTGACAGGCAGCAGATAGTCACAGTTGCACATTTAAATTTGGATTCTCTGGAACCTTTTGGGGCCACCCAGATCTGTGCATTTCAACAAACAAATCTCATCAAGGTAGATAAGCACCTAGCCAAAGTAAATAAGACGGCGTCATCAGTCTTTTTCCTTTGCTCTTTTTTTTTTCTTTTCAGATGCAAAACATCTCACGGAAATGAGGTAAAACTCAGTCACGGGCTCAGAAAACCTTTTACGCGTACTGAGCCAACGACTAATTCTGTACAGAGGGAGCTATTTGGTCATTATTGCATCAGTCATAATAGCAGTGGTGGAACCACTGCAACCGTAAGTTTTATATCTGAAGTCAAGTTTGAATCATTACTTACACTGTGTTGCCGCTATTAGTGACATAGGCCAGCCCAATGTAAGTAATGACCTTCAGTATACTTTTTTTCCTATGTGGCAAATTTCTGTAACCAAAACAGTTAAAGTTTTTAAGTCACTGATTCTTACTATTTGGTTATGCAGGCTTGGCTTCCATGCAGAAGTTGCACATATAATTAATTTGTTTTATGCAACCACCAACTCATTTAAATAATCTTGAATGGTTTGTCTTTTTTCTATTTCTATATCTACATTGATATATTTATATTTATATTGATATAAGGTGGTTGCTCCATCTATCGATCCATCCATGCATTCATTCTCTTCCGCTTATCCTCATCAGGGTCGTGGCTGGATCCTATCCCAGCTAACATGCCACAGTGGGGTACACCCTGGACAGGTTTCCAGCCTGATGGAGGGCTCACACAGAGAGACAGACAACCATATGCTCTCATATTCACACCTATGGGCAGTTTTGAATCACCAATTAACCTAGCCCCACTAACTGCATGGTAGCTGCAGAGAACCCATGCAAACAGGGGGATAACACGGAAACTCCACACAAAAAAGGCCCCAGACAGATGGTGGAGTCAAACTCAGGACCTTTAAAGTCGCAGATACTGGACACCCATCCTGACACAACCCTGAAGGAGATTTGTTTCCATTTGGAATCAAACCAGCAACCTTTCCCTTGTCAAGTGAATATGTTAACCACTACAGAAGTACAACTGCAACGAAAAAAGGGTTCCCAAAAAAGTCCTGTAGTATTTACATAATGTAATTTTAGTTTAGTGAGTAGCCTCCTAATTAACCACTGGCTGTGTAGGTTGGCCGGAGGGGCTGACCAGACACACTTGTAAACAAGTGTAAACAACTTGTTTACAAGAAAAAAAAACTTACAAATTACTGTGTTTTATCTATGAATAGAAAACACTAAAATCTACAAGTGATGCAGAAAGTTGCAGCATGTCCCAGACCATTTGTTTCTTCTAATATCATTTTATCTAATCTCATCTAATGCACATATATCAGCTACATAAAAAGAGAGAAGTTCTAGATGTAACCTTATAACCTGCAGAGGCAGTTACTCTGGTATCCTGCAGGGGGTCCTAAACAGTAAGTCAGCTTCTCCAGGTCTAAACTGCTGCTGCTTCTGCTGCAGTCATTGTTCTTCCTAAGGTGACCCTGGTTTGATCAAAACTGAAGGTCCATAACTGGACATCTGAAACGTGATAGTACCGGCTATCTTATTCTAGTATCTACTGTTACCCAATGCAACTGGACAAACACTCCAGTACATTTCATCACTTGAAGATGTGAAGTGATTGCCAAGTACTTTGCAGCCTCTCTGACCAGCACTAATACTGAGCTTTGTCAACAACCTTTAATGCAGTGCACCTACTCATTATAAAATTCAATAATGCAACTTAATCATGCCAAATAATTTAACATGAGTATGTTTTTAATAAAACAGTGTGCATTTGCACAACCCAATAACATGTCCATTTGAGTCTGAGTACAATCAGCTGTTTGACTCTGAGTAGATATGCATCTATAGACTCTGGCTACAGTGGAGGGCTTCATTTCCAGTGAATTGTTGGCTCAGAGCTGCCCTCTGTGTGCATACCTGCGTTTCTACATGAGTCTCTGCTTGTGTGTGTCGTTCCTTTGTGTTTTTGTTGCTTGCAACTTGCCTGCACCAGAACGTTCGGATCACAGAGCTTGAAATATGTACATTCGGTGCCAGGATCCTTTGTATTACAGCACATTGCGCTGTTATATGCAAACGTGTCATGCAAATAGACGCATTTGCTGCAAACGGAAATCAGCTTTTCCCTCTCTGCGATCTATGAAACCAGCTGTCACTTTCAATCTCCTAGTACTCTTATTACTGCTCAATAGAAACTCTCTTGGAAGCTATAGAAATTTCCAGAGTAGTCACATGATGTCTACCTTTTTTATAGTTATAGTGATGATTAAGGAATGCCTCTTGCTCATCTCTGATCAACTAAAGTGCATAAAAAAGAGGAGACTTCTCTTTTAAATCAGGCAGAAAGGAATGCACATTTACACTCACACGCCTTGGGGCTCATCCTGCACCAAACATGTTTTTTGGAGTGCAGAAGGAAGACTAATGGGGGTTCCTTTATCTGTTCAGCTGTTACGGCACACTGTCCAAGATCTATCTTAAAATTTAATTTCTATTTTAGCTATGCATGAAATGTGACAAGAAAAGGGTATACCGAGTTAAATGTGTAACAAGTACTCTTTCCACATATGTAAAAATGCAGAACATATTGTTACAATGATTTAGATTTTGCTTAGCAATTGCTATCATATTTATGTCATAAATTACCTTATAGTTAGTTTGCATTGATGAAAATCTATAGCTGACTCTTATCAGGCTCTAATGAACCTCCTCTTTAATTTAAATGTCAAAAGAAATCATGCCGTTTCTGTTGTGTGTTTGTGTATGGGTGCACATGCACACATGCAAGCAAGTGGAGGCATGAGTGTGTCTAAAGAACATTCACGAGGTTTTCAAACATGTCTTCCTGCTCTGATTGATTTTTTTCATTGACCAAGAAGATGCCAAACAAATGATATTGGAGACACTTTAAGCAGCCTTTTCTGGTGCACTCAGCTCTAACTAAAACATTCGCACTTCAAAAGATCAGCTTGCAAAAGCCGTTCACGAGACAGAGAAGACGTGCACTGTCACAGCTTTAATGAGCTTTCACACCTTAAGCTCCAGGACAAAGAAAAAAAAAATAAATGAAAGACTAATGAAACTAAGGTTTTCAAATGGGAAATTCCCTCTCTCGTTAAGTGCTGATTCATCAGCTGGCTAAATTATCCCAAAACAGAGGGATTTCACAATATTGCACACATAATCAATTAAAATGCTGTCTTTATGGGCATATTTCAAATATCGACAATAACAGGGATACACCTTAATGTGCTGTGTGTTTTCTTGTGTTCTTAAAGTCGGATCAATGATACTACCTCTAAACGAGCCGAAGCCTTGATGACAAAGGGTGAAAAGCTTCTCCAGCTTAGCCTCAACCTTAATAGTGGCACTGTGGGGACACCTAACATAGAATTAAATGCAATTATGAAAAAATGTTTCCAACCCAAGAGGTGCCTGTGAGAGAGGAAACCATAGAAGCTGCATTCATTTCACACAGCCCCAGGTGCCGAGAGGATACGGTAGTCCTTTTCATATTGGCAGCTGTTTGATCAGACTAACAGCGCTCCTTAGCCATACCATAGCTTCAGGTCGGATCTAAACTCCTCATCAAATTCAAAGGAGACACCGCGTCTCCAATACACTCCGGGCTCTTTCCATAAACACCGCTGAATTATTCCTTTGAGCACCCCTTTTTTGATAGTGACGTCCACCTTCCTTTCACGAGGCTGAAGAAATGTTAACTACCTACCAACTACAAATTTCACAGCAGTAGATGCGTAACGATATTGGACAATGTCTCCATATCTTCCAGCAAGGGTGTGAAATTGTACTGTGAGGGCATCTGATAGCTTTGTAGATCAGCTGCGACTGATAGCGTTCTCTGTGGATTGTGGGAAATAAACAGGGAAAGTAGAGGGCAGCGAAAGAAAGAGAGAGAAAGAGTTCATCACAGACACTGGCAGTGAAAGGAGATGTAGCTTGCCTGCCTCTGTGTTGTGTGTTGATCATGGTTATCGGACCCATGCTAGATGACTGATAACTAAGGTGTGGTGTTGTGTAATGTGTGTGTGTCTGTGTATGCCTGTGTGATCTGAATGACTGCACAACAAAGAGTCTGAATGGATTTAGTCAAAGCTCAAACGCTGATGCAGCTGCATTCCTGGAGCTTTATGATGTGAAACACCAAAGGAAAGGAAACAATGATCACATTCATAAGATGTCATTTTCTTCCACTTTTATCTGAGGAATTTCTTTAGTTTTTTGCCCCCCTTTTTTTCATAACGTAATGTGTTCACCTTTTCCAAACTGGGGCCCTGTTAGGAGGTTTTGTTTGAAAACCTGACCCCAGTCTCACTAGTAATGTACAGTATGGCTACTTTGCAATAACAACCATCCACACATCCACGACTCAAATTCCAAAAACGTTAGAACACTGTGTAAAGTGTAAATAAATACAGAATGCAATGATTTGCTCATATTTTATACATAATAGAAACATAGAAGAAGTATAACATTTTTCAAATGAGTAAATGTACCCTTTTGGGAAAAAGTAAGGCAATTTTGAATTTGATAGCAGCAACACAGCTCAGAAAAGTTGGGATGGGCCCATATTAGTCCAACAAAAGTGCAGCATCCTCTCTACTTTTAACTGATTGTACACATCTGGAAACTGAGTCTGGGGTCTTCTTTGTCATATTTTTGTTTCATGATGTGCCAAATGCTTTGAACTGGTGAAAAGTCTGGACTACGGGCAGGACAGTTCAGCGCCCAGACTCTACTACAAAGCCATGCTGTTGTAATAGATGCAGTTTAGCACTGTCTTGTTGAAATATGCAAGTTCTTCTCTAAATAATCAAGTCATCTGTAAAGCTTATGTTTTGTTTATAGTTTATACAACTTCTTAATTATTTGGCGAATGGGGTTGTGGTTAGTTGCACTGAAAACAGTGTTGTATTTTCTCTTTATGGATTAGAGTGTGAGAGGCTTAGAACGAGTTGAGTAAGTCAGTAAATTAATCTAAACTCACCATTACTTTAGTTTTTTCAGAATAACATTTTCCATAAAGTCATTTAACAGTGCTTCAAATTAGATGTGTCTGCCTTGAACCTATAATTTAAAATATGTAGTTTGGGCTATAGATTTGTGACATATCAACTACTGTATGGCTGTCAGTCTTGTCAAAGATTAAAGTTAAGACTAAGTTTGTGTAGGAGAATTTTAATTTATTAATTGAATGCTCCAGAATTACACATGCTTTTATGTTTATGAGTTTGTTTCCATAAACCTACCCAGTGCAGAGAAATTAAGAAACAAAATCCTCTGTGAATTTGATGTTACCTTTGCCTTGTGTCCAACTCGTATGTTGGAAGTTACAAAGGAAAGAGCAGAAAGCCACTAAAAGTTGTTCTGTGGTACTGGTCATCCCAAACACTACCAGACAGTTGTACTGAAACAACATCTCCCACTTCTAACTGCAACACCACACCATTGGATGCATTGTCCTCAGGATCGGTGGTTGTGGTTTGATGGTCCCCAATGAAAACCATGGCATCAGAATTTTTGACAAGTCTCATCCTCATATTTTTCTCATAGTGCGCTATATGACCAGTAAATCTAAAGTAGTAGACTCCTCTTACTGGTGCAGTGAAATAACCTAAAAAAGAGAGAGAAAAAAGTCACAACTAATTGTGGTGAAACTAATGAAACCAATAATTAAATAGAAGCCTAATCTGCCTACCTGTGTTTGGGTTGTAGTGGTTTCCAGTGTTGGTAAAGACATTTCTGAAGATGAGTGTTGCAAATTCAGAGCCATATTCAATGTTACCTTCACCAGATTCCAGGAGGGAGGCAGAAAAAGCCACCTTCACTACTGTGGCAAGAAAACAAAATAAGTAAATAAATAAATAAATAAAGTAAACTCAGAATCATTAATGATCATCCACTAATTATTCATCTACTTCTTGTACACTTATCAGGAAAACAGAAAAGTATTTATCTCTGTTAATATTTTGAAGCTCTTGCGCTGTGGTATTTCCCCGTGAAATCACAAGACACACATGAATAACCAATCAGTCAAATCATTCCATACATCCCAAACCGAAGCTTTACCTTCCCGCTGTTTCTCCAGCATTTCCACACGAAGTTCACTGACTGTCAGCGTCTGCCTGATAGCTGCAAGCTCTCTAGCTTGAGCTAACATGATGAAAAGGGAGATAAATGAAATGGAAGTATATTGTGAAGGTTTACAAGTCAGAGAATAAACACCAAAAACCCTGACCCTTTACCTTCCTGCTGTTTCTCCACCTCCTCCACGTGAAGTTCACAGACTGTCAGTGTTTCCTGGATAGCGCCGAGATCCTGCCGAGCTATTGCAAGCTCTCTAGCTTGTGCTAGCATGATAGAAAACACGATAGGAGAAGTTGAAGCAAGTTGTAACAGTTTATGAGTAAGTAAAAATGAACACAACAATACAATATTTAGGGCCGGGGGCATTTAGTTACCATCATTCTTTATCTGCAGTTCTTCAACCAGGATCTCAGCTGCAGTCATCCTGGCCTCCATGACTATAACAAAAGTGCATGTAAGCTTAGTTGCATCTATTTTTAATGAAGTGATTCCCTCATCACTGTACCTGTATTTTCTTTCTGTAAGGCCTCCACCAGGCTATCCAGAACTGTCACTCTGTCTTTCAAGTATCTAAGCTCTACACTTTGCTCCACCACCAAGTCTCTCAGAGCCAACAGCTCAACCCAGATGTCAGTCTGAAGCACCTGATCGTCTTCACTTCCCTCAATGCTGGGCCTCTGTGTGCCAGCCAAATCTGTCTCATCACCAGAATCATTGTTACTGCTGTTTATTTGGGCCCTGCAAAGATGGCAAAGCAGGAGAACCATAAATGAAGGCATGAAAGTCCTCATCTTCATTCACGAAATGCCCTGTTTGCTGTGTGTGCCTGGGTCATTTATGGGTGATTTCAAGGCCAAATGTGTCAGGTGGATGGAGATTTGCCAAATGTGTGAGAAAGATCACAGCTACTGTAGTGTGGCAGGTATGGGATAGACAGGTGTGTGACTCAGACTTTTAAACACATATCACTGAGTGGATGTTGCAATGGAGAGCTTTGAATAGATAGAAGTTTGCTAATAGGTATGCCCAGCTCTCTAAATGACTTAAAATTATTTTTACTAATAAAAAAAAAAACTATATAAATACTTAGATTTCAAAAAACTGAACTGTTGCACAGAGTCAGAGTTAAATTCCTTGTTTCACAAGCTTGGCCAAATAAAGATGATATTGATGCTGATAGCCTCAGAAATTTTCTAGGAATCCTCGAGCAACTGTTGGTGTCAGAGTGCTGTCACAAATGAATTAAATAAATTACAAAGGAATACTATGCTCTGGACAGATGAATCAAAGGTTATCAAACTTTTTTGAGATTAAATACAAAATTTTTCAAGAAAAAACACCATGTAATGTGCATGTAATAATGTATACATGTAGTTCACCATTATCCATGACCTACTTTCAGTGGCAAACACTGATATCAGTGTCCAGTCTGTGCAAGAGAACGGAGTACATCTAACTCAATTCTGTCAATAACACCGCTTGATGTAAACACGGTGATCATTTCCAGAGGCTCTTTTTCTCTGACAGGTGTCGTTGTTTCCCAGAAGGGATCTGGAATTATCCTCAAGTCCTTTAGCGCAAACGGGCGTCCACACAGGTCTTTTGACTACCCGCAAGTTATTGTAACGAGCTAGGGAAATTTCCCACTGCAACAGGACCATTATGTGGGCGTGTTGCTTGTGAGTCATAAGCGTGTGCATCAGTGACAAGTTAGACAATTAGAGAGAAATAACAACAAATCAATCTGTCGTTAAAAAAAATATTTCTTGAAGCGAATAAAGTGGTGTGAATGACATGATTTATGCTGATTGCTGCTTGTGTTTATGAATAAGAATATTGAGCAGCTGTCAGTCAGAACTCCTCACTGCCACGTACAACTGTATTCACACCAGATAAACACGCAGTCATCAATCTTTCTAAGAAAACACTCAGATGGTGGGAAAGAAAACACAGATGAGTAATAATGTTGTCCTTAGTACAGCAAAAAAATACCGGATAGTTTCGCTTTTTACTGTTCATACAATTTTTCTATCTGCTTTTCTCTGTAAAAATCAAAGACCTGTCATGAAAAAATCTTTGCTGTAGGGGTAAACACAAACAAATGTGCATATCCCACAGAAGTTTTAAAGAAGAGGGCCTTTTTTTGGAAAGAGAACATAGAGTTTTCTACCTGTGTGCCGCAGGGGGCAGAGATAAAGACAGTAATAGTTAGACTGTGGTCACACTGGTATGCAGACAGTCATGAAAGCAGCAGTACCTGTTGCATCTTGCAAGTTCATTTGCTCAATATTGTGAAATTGGGGAGACCCTTTCTTATCACAACTCTAGGTGTGTGTGAATTAGTTGCAAATTATTTTAATTACAGATTATCGACTGATATACAGTTGTTTACTTGTTACTGATCAGTATCATCTTATCGTCAATTAATTGTATATGACTGTAAAATGTCACTGTTTTGTGAAACCTTGTAACACTTTAACAAATGTTTAAATAATAAACAAACTATACAGTTTTTTTTGTTTTTTGCTTCATTTTGCTAAAAAATCTATTTTTTTAACTGCACTGTAGTAAACCAGCCTACACAACATATCTTATCTTTTGCCCCATATCTGTAAATACACAGCTGGTTGGTTCACAGCCTACAGCCATGCTAATGCTAACGGCTCTGTGGGACTGCAGTGATATGAGCTAAAGGCTAAAAAAAATGTTAGCATGTTACAAAGGACAATTCAAAGATAATCATCAAAGTTTAGTGTGTTAACCATATTACCATCTGCTAAACAGCACCCACTGGACACTCTATTAGGTACACCTTAGTAGTGTCAGGTTGGATCCACTTTTACGTCCAGAAAGGCCTAAAAAAACATTGCTGAGAGATTTTGGTCATGTTTCCATAATGAGAATAAGGGGCCCAAAGTGGGCCGAGACAATTTCCCCTAAACTATAACATCACCAGCAGCACCAGTCTGATTCATTGACACAATGCAGGATGGTTCCATGCTTTCATGTTGTTTATGGCAGATTTTGGTCTCTTTTTCAGACCATTTTTTGTAAAGCCTAGAGTCAGTGCATTTAAATACCTAAATGCACTGAGTTTCTGCAGTGTGACTGGTTAGCATATAGTTCTGTTATTACCTTTTTACAAAGTCTTAAAAGTATAGAAGCTAAATCATTTAAGTTAGCTATAATGTGGAAAATTATTAAAGTTGGAAATCACACACACACAAATCACTCACACACACAAGACCAGTTTGATATAAAAATGTGATAGTAATGTACCAAATATGCATGCCACATCACATTCAGTGATAACTGTTTGTGGTACAGACACGCACACAGACAGTGTTGCAGGTAAGTGTTCGCTTATTTACGGCAAAAGTGTTTTTCGCTTAGGTGCTTCCCCAGCTTTTCAGCTGCTTTGTCTCCAGCTCCGCTCTCCCTTGGGTCCCAGTGTCTTACAATCAAATGTGGGAAGGTTTGATTGTTATATTGTTCCCAGCCTAGCCTCCCTGGCACTCCTCTCCAAACTCACTGCACCACCTATTCTGCAGACTACACCCTGCCACACTGTCATTTTATCGAGGTGGACAAAGAAATTTTTGAAAACAATATAAAAAGTAAGTTAATCAAACCTGCATGAGGGTTACAGATGATAATAACAAATATTTGCAAGGTATTTGGATTAAATAAACCTTTAATAAAAAATTTATACCGGTGTAAGCTTACTTCAGTGAGTCAATACAAGACACTCATAAAGAGAAAAACATGGTTTGTAGTGTCAGAAGTCCCACATGCCAAAGATATCTGGCATTACAGTCTGTCAGAATGGCAGTTAACAAGGCAGCGCATCACTTGTGACTTCTATCCCATTGGTTGCTCTCCCAGAGACTGTTGCCAAGGTACTGACCTGTGATTTAGACTCTAGTAAATCTTTCCACCCTCTGAGGTCAGGCTGTTCCTGCAGCAATGACTCTTCCTTTCTTCTGTATCTGCCCTTCAGGCCCAATCTCATATCCAGGTCTCTTCCTTCTGGTCTGCTCAGAGTCTGGAGACAAAGCTCTGTTAGACTTTTCAGGGCATGCATTGTGATTAATTCTATTCCCATAAATGAAAAATAGATAGTGAAATATCTAAGTGTGATAGATGACAGCTTGGTTGAACTATCAGGCGCCTCAAAGTGACAGGCACCCTTGCATACCTTCCTTCATTTTCCTCTCAGGCAAATTCCTCTTCCTCTGTCTCTTCTTCAAGATTTCCCAACTCTTCTCTTGTGTGTGTGTGTGTGTGTGTGTGTGTGTGTGTGTGTGTGTGTGTGTGTGTGTGTGTGTGTGTGTTTTAAATATGTTTTCCTTTAACAAAAATCAAGCATAATCTCTTGCTCTGAAGTTTTCTACTATTATTTTTTTTCTGACTTTTAAGTTTAACCAGATAATCCTGCTATGCTCAGCCTGTGTCAATGCATTCACCCACAGGTCAAATCCTTTAAAAGATTCTTCTTTTGTCTCTTAATATGATCCAGATTTTCTGTAAATGGTTAGTTATGATACCCTGCATAATTGCTGTAATAGAGATGCTGACAAATCATGCAACCTATAATCATACATCTTTCAGTGTTACAGGTAATCACTTAGCAAGCTGACCAATCCCTCTAGTCCCTCTTCTGTCCAAGCCAAGCAGAGAGGA
Organism: Copadichromis virginalis; assembly: GCF_057382275.1. NCBI lineage: Eukaryota > Metazoa > Chordata > Actinopteri > Cichliformes > Cichlidae > Copadichromis > Copadichromis virginalis. The sequence goes on along the minus strand of NC_140637.1, from coordinate 21,242,615 downwards.
TGTGTTTGTGCACCCTGCTACTGTAAGAAGTGGACTTGACTGCAGGTACTTAGCCTCAGCTTAATCTAATGATGCATACTTCCCCCTGTTTACGGCAGCCGGCGAAGAGGGAGCACTAGCCTATGCTTGTCTGCTGCTGAGAATGCCCATTAATGCTCTTTTCCCCCTCAGGTGATGACCACCTGAGCTATCAAAGACAAACGTGTCTGTAACACCACCCCCCTTCCCTCCACCCTCATCATGCTCCATCTTCACCCCTCCTTGCTGTGACCGCCGCCCAGACACATAATGTACAGTCAAAACGGTTTTCCCCTGTGAAAGAGCATTCAGAATCTGTGCAACATCATCATCGTCACCATTATCACCAGTGTAATAGTGATCTTTTCAACTATTATTTATCCTCTGCAGCTACACAGCAGTCAAACTGGTACATAAAATATGTTCAGTACAATCCAGCACAGCAGCACCTTAGAAAGGAAGATATCATCTCACCTGTTCACTCACTCACACAGCATCCAGCCAAGCAGATAATTTAGGTTGCATTTTCTGAGTTTTTAGATGTTGGTGATTTCTGCTGCCCTTTTAATTGAACTGAGGATGTAATTATGTTTGCAAAACTGAAAAATATTCTTAATTTGTTTTTGTTTGAACTTTTTTATTGAATCTTTTATGCAGCTGTCCATCCTGGTACCTTCATCTGTTTGTTAAACCTTTTCTCTTTTCACTCATTAAATGGATTCTGGAGCAGATTTCTGCACTGAAATCATTACAGGTTTGTATTATTGGAGCGCAGATATAAAACAGATTATGTTTTATGTAGAGATGGCACGATACCACTTTTTTATGTCCGATACCGATACCGATATCATAAATTTGGATATCTGCCGATACCGATATGAATCCGATATAGTGTTTTTTAATCAACAAAACTGTTTTTTAAATATCTTGCTGCATTTTGTATAAGTTCATACTCAAGTTTAAAACAACAACAACACTAAAGCTATTCTGTTATACCTGTATGCAAAAAAAAATATTTCATAGTTCAGCAATACTGATCAATCTAATAAACTTAAACCTACACCATCCTCCCTATTCTGGTATTTTAAAGAGTACTTAACGGAAATATTAAGCAACCTAACTAATAGGGTTCCAACTCCCAGCAACAACAAAAATAAATAAATAAAAAATAGGGAACCACCCCTCACGCTCCACCTCATGATGCTTAATCGACGTAATCAACCTTAATTTGATGCAGTGTGGAAAAAAAAAATGCACAGAAATCAATTGTTTTTCAAGAAATATTAAATAGATTCAACATCTTTCTTCAACAGAATTGCAGACTGCACAGATGGTACCTTCCCAAAGGAAAAAGTACTATAGCTTACTAGGGTATATATATTAGACTTAATAGTTACTATATACAGTAATTGACTTCTATTCATTTTGCATCAAATTAAAACTTTGGGTGTCAGATAATTATTTATTAAAAGCTCGACATTTTAAATGAGAGTAAGAAAGAAAAGTATGTCTTTGTGCCCCCTTTTCCCTGTTAATGCCCTATTGGCCCCCCTGGCTAAACTTTGCTAGATCCGCCCCTGTACAGTTACAGCCGTCAGCTACATAGAAAAAGATCCTGGTGTAGAAAGTAATATTAAATAAATTCTAACAACAGCTTATCAAGCTTAAACGTGCTGCTGTTGTTCAGCCGCTGGTTTCCTCTTTCTGGTGCAAAGTGGGCCAAAAGCAAACAAGAGAGATGGACTCGCAACAGAAAAGCCGATCAGCTGATCGTTAAGCAGTTTCATGATTGAAGTAGCAACAAGAAGAGGCAGTCATTTGTTAAGCTTAATGCAGGAATGCTTTACAAACATTCAGAGATGGACTTACACACTTGCTTTACTTCTCTCGGGGATAACTTTGTCGGAGATGAAATGCCAGGTTGCTAGCGAAGCTCCAAATGCTATCCAGACCACCGACAGGTCCTGCATGCCACAGCCGCTCTATCACGTGATGCATACTGCTCCGACGTGCTAACGTTCTGAGGTGAGTTACGGGTGTTGCAAGTTTTGTGAGGTGCTTTCGTGATATTTAATGGATCGGATTACATTTTTAATTTTTCTCCGATATCCGATCCAGTAATTTAGGTCAGTATCGGACCGATACCGATACGTAATATCGGATCGGTCCATCTCTAGTTTTATGATTATTAAAGTAGATGTCGGGGACAAAGCTGGCAGAGAGAGAAAAATAACATGGTACAAAGGTCCCTTGACAGAGAGCCAGATGGTGTACTTCACTGTTGGCAAGCAAACCTCACGCACCTGTGCCATTAAAACAGGTACTCAAAAACAAACGTTCAAAACTGACCCACTTTGGGTCAACTCACTGTTATATTTATTGATTGTTGGAGTATGATGTGCAAATCTCCACAGAAATCATACTTTTATCAATAGAAAGTCTGTAAAACAGTAAAACAGTCCAAAAGATAAAGACAAAAACAAATATAAAATCAAGTGAAAACACCATCAAAGAACCAATATAAGTTAACCAAGTATTGATTTGATGCTACACCGATCAGCCATAACAATAAAGCCACTTTCCTAAATTTGTGTGGCTCCAAAACAGCACCAATCTGTTGAGGCATAAACATGAAGCCTCTTTGAGGTGGGAGCCAATTATTTAGCTCTTGTGGATTGTAGAACATACTCGGATTCATTGTTTCAATTCTTGACCTCATTTTCATCTATCTATCTATCTATCTATCTATCTATCTATCTATCTATCTATCTATCTATCTATCTATCTATCTATCTAGGGTTAGGTTAGGTTAGGTTATATAGGTTTTATATATATATTTAGAAAAGTGGTAACAAAATGATTAATATTATTCACTTCACCTGTCTACTGTTTTAATGTTGAGGCTGATTAGTGTACATTGACATAACTGCTCAGGTGTTTGTTATGATTTAGTACAGCCTAAGGGAAAAGCACTGCCCATTCAGTTTCCTAATCTACACAATATTATTAATAATCTTTTCAACACAGTATTATGAAGATATGTGCAGTCATGTGAAAAAGATTTTAAAAAAATACAGCACTCTACACAGTCCTGTGAAAAGTACACTGTATGATTCACCAGCTTCATTAATGACTATCAGTCTATCTCACACGTCATTGAGGAGGAATTTTGGTCCACTCGTCTTTACAACGTTGCTTAATTTCATTCAGGTTTGCAGACATTCATGTTTGCACAGCTCTCTTAAGGTCCTGTGACATGATTTCATTCAGGCTGAGGTCTGGATTTGGACTGGGCATTTGCAGCTAGCACCTCGATTATTTTCTTTTTCATCCATTTTTGACGTAGATTTGCTGCTGTGCCTGAGATCATTGTCCTGTCTGTAGCAGTCTGACAGATGGCCTCACATATGATTTGGTATGGAGAAGAATTCATGGTTGACTCATTAACCACAAGGTGGCCAGGTCCTATAGCTGGAGCATATTCCCAAATCTTAACCCCTCAACCACTATGCTTTACAGTTGGTTTGAGGTGTTATGCTGACATGCATTGGTTTTTTTTTCACCAAGTTAGCAAACCTAACTTGTGTCTGAGCTTTGCAACATCTGGCTTTAGGGAGGCTTTCCTAGGATATTTGATTTGATTGCTCCAGACCAGCAAACTGCCAAAACCTCTGCTTTTGTAGAGGTGCTCACACTTGTTGATGATTAATAATTTAAGTGCATTTCATTAGCACCTGATTGCTACTTATCCTTTAAATCCTAATGGTATCAGTAAAGGTGTAAAGGGACTGAACACTTTCTTTTTCCCATGATGAAAGACATTTGATGCATGTTAAAAAATATTCTTAAAATAAAGAAATATTAAATATATATTTATATATACATATAATGTATATCCTTTACCTTCCTTTTTCGAAGTGGATATTTGGCAGATATGTTACAAAGCACATCTGGGATCACTGAGCCTACATGTGTCTCTATTAGAGTGACTTTCACCGCTATATTGGTCACTTCCAGAACTGCCCATTCCCATAACTCTCTTACAGTCCATCTTGCTTTGTCTAGAATATTTCACAACTTCCTGTCAGTATCACTAAACCCATAATAGATGTGTATATCTTCCCCTGTCTGGGATGCGTGATTCACTGTCCCTGAAACCCAGCACCACCTAATCTTGAACGGCAGATAAAGCTAATTAGGGGAAAGAGACATCAATCAGTGCTCCAGGCCTTGTTATGTAGGCTACTGCACATACCAAGAGTGGCATCTCAGTCAATGGGTGTGTTTAAAAGCTTGAGTCAGTCATACACACATAGCTATTATTATGAGTTATGTCTAGAGGATGGCCCAGAACTTGAAGATTATGAATGCTGGGTTGAATGTTTCCTTTATGTTTTTCAAACTAGCCAGATATAATAATTTTTGCCAAGTAAGTGGACTAAAATTAGAGCAAGAATTACATAAATTACTTTTCTGTTGTAATGACCTTTGACAGTATAACTCATGTGGGAGAACAGTAATCTGGCGAGGGGCTCTGTTTGGATGCGCAGCATGCATTAATACAGCTGTCAGTGAGAAACACACGCCCTTTCCGACGATTACAGCAGGTCCAGGAGGTTCACTGAACTCTGAGCAGTGACAGATTGTAGCTTGGGGGGAAGAGGAGGGTTTTTTTTAATATACTAAAAGTGATTAAAATGTATTCACAATTAATGACCTTCAGTTTTTCTTTACAACTTGTTGTGCAACTGTTGCTTTAGAGCCAACATTAGAGAATGTAGCATTTGTTTCATCCTGTAGGTGGGAGTGTAACACTTTCTATTTTATAAACTGCAGCAGCTGTAATGTGCAGAGTCTGCAAGACCTCACATGTTAAAATGAAAAGACTACTACGTTTTTTATTAAACACTACATGCCGATTACATTTATGAGCCATAAACCTGTATGTTGATCAACCTGTGTGTAATGATGGATGCTTATCCTAAGTTCTCGCAACTATTTAGACGAATATGAAAGCAGGTATTGGTATTTTCTGTGTCAGGCAGTGTATATTTTAAAAGGTTAGCTGGGGAATAATGTTTATAATATACAATGTGCTAGATATTATTGGATGCATAATAACAGCAGTTTGACAGGTGAAAAGAAATTATTTTAAAAAGCATCTCAGTGAATTAGACAAATGAGCATCTGCTTTTTGAATTGATAAAAATAGTTTTTATGTGAAATTATCAATTTTATTTAATGTTACTGGAATTGCTGTGTACAAAATAACAAGACTTTTTCTGTCTCAGTTAAAAATGCAAACAACACTCACCTTTGCAAATACAAATAGACCAGTACTCACCAAACCATGGTTTTTAAATATTTTACTAAAATACTTTGTTGTTTATGGGTTTAGCATAAAAAATATGATACATCCATCCATAATATGTCTGAGAGGTACAGAGATATAAAAATGTAACATACAATGTAGGATTAAATATATTTTGCATATGCATCAAAGACAGAACAAAAGCAGCAGTACACAGTAAAAGAAATGGGACAGCTGTTCACAAATCATTTTTATCAATGCTATAAACCTACAAATTGCCATTAAACGCAATGATATCAGCCGAAAGTGGATATATAAAAAGTGGCAGAAGCTTGGTCATTGTCTATGATTTTGCAGAAAGCGTCATTTTTGTGATATTTAAATATTTCATATCCCCAAATGTGTTGTTTCTGACTAAGACTTTGAATATTTTTTGAAAAGATGTAATTTTTAAGTGGCACAAAGTAGAAAGCTTCTTTCCATAATTTCTATAGCCATGCTTTAATAATAACTTCTGCTGGACATTAGTGACAGTGGTATTGTTAAACAGCGCTAAAGATGAGTCCTAAGGAATTGCTTAAAGGTCCATATTGGCCACAGCACAATTCCAGCTGTTAAAGTAAGTTGCCTGTGATGAAGACGTATATCCTTGCATGGAAGGTGGTAAATGTCCCTTGTCTCCATAGCTTCATCTCTACGTTGATTAGGAAATCCCTGGGACCCTGAACTTGGCGGTTTAAGAACACGGCACCCGTGTAGGCATTCAGCTTCCTTGTGCTGAAGTAGTTTTCCTCATTTCCGCTTGTGATACTGACAATGATGTTGTCTCCGGAATAGACAGGAGAGGGTCCGATGCGGAAGATCTGAGCAGGGATGATGATGTTGGATTGGAAGCTGAGGTAGTAGTAGGTGATTCTTAGAGGAGAGTTTTGACACTCCAGGTAGTTAGGACAGCTGATTCGCTCACAGCGCCTATGAGGGAGAAAGAAAGGAAACCTTTTTTTATACAGCAGCTTTATCACCTTCCAATAGCAAGACACTTCAAAATGACTTTAAGACACATTGTTTTAAATGCACACTGGCTCTGCTTTGCCAATGTAGCTCCATATCTGAATTTGTGACAGGTAAAAAAAAAAAAAAAACTACATTAATTATTCTATATTTATTCTGTACTTTGTGTTGTGCATTTGTTCATTCAAACAAGTCATTTTGACTTACAGGACACCCTGTGTTTAAGGTATAATTCTTCTAATTGGTTATCCTTCACACACAGAAGGTTTAAACAAAAGACAGGCTGGGCTTCAAACGCTCACAACCAGACCTGTGCACCTGAACTGATCAAAGTAGGGATATGCCATCCAAGTGACATCATACACAGCCTAGAGTAGAAAAAACTGAACAGAAAAAATTGAAAATTATAATGATGACCTTCTGACTGAGAGGGGTTATTTGTGCTGAGCTGATTTTTCAACAGTTGAAGTGATCCTTCCTAAAATTATGCAACTGCCTATGACCTCCCCTCCCACCCGGCCCACCCAAAAAAACCATAGACACTGTAAATTTTTACAAAGACCAAATGAATAGAATTCTTTAAGGCATGTTTTGACTTACGTGTCAGACACTTTTCGGTAGTTTGCCGAACAGCTAAAAGAAAGGCAGCGGTACCCTCCTTGAATGTTGTAGCAGGTCTCAGCTAAGGAGCAGTTATTGGCCCCTGTGGCACACTCATCGATATCTAAAACAGACAGTTTATGCACAAGAGCTGGTTTAGTCACAGACTTGGTTAGTCACAGGGTAATGGAGGGAAAAAAATGTCCTTGTGGGGAAAAAAGACTATTCAAGCAAAAAATCGAATTAGTTTGACAAGATTTTTAGGCCAATAAAGTTTTACAGGCTGTGTAATTACTGCACCAACCAACAATTATATTTATCTGAGCAGAACCATTAGTGTATGCTATGTAAGTGGGTGCTGAGCCATTTTTAAAGTCAGTTTCAGGGCGAAGCTCGATGGGGCACACTTGCTCTGAGGCGGCTGCAGTACAGTGAGCGCATGCATGTTGTGGAGAGCTATTCACCTCTGCAAGATCGTCCATTTGGAGACATGGTATACCCATAGTCAGGGCAAGCACACTTGTAACTGCCTGGAATATTCACACACTTATAGGTGCACAGATGGCCAATGCTTTGGGAGCATTCATCAATGTCTGCATGACAAGGAGAATAAATCATGTCAAATTGATATATAAACTTGTCTAAACAAACGTTTTGTATAAACACGGTGCTTGCAATGTGTAATAGAGCATACTGCACCTTCACAGGTGTGGCCATCCTCCTTAAGGTAGTAGCCTTGTCTGCAGTAGCACTGGTAGGAACCATAGACGTTGGCACACTCCTGACTGCATAGGTTGGCCAGACACTCATTCACATCTGGGGATTAGAGGTTAGAGCTCATTACTGTCACAACTGACTTGATCAAAGCAGTTTCAATGTTTTTATCCCAACATATAAACAAGATGTTGTTATGAAGCCAATTATGGTTTTAATGGTTCCAGCTTGAAGGCATGGCATGATACACAGTACAATACACTAATGCAGCTAACCAGCACATGTTGTGCTGTGCCCAGCTTTCACATCAGCTCAGCCTTACAGCCTGTCTATCAATGCATACAAGCATGGTGTCTCAATAAATACACAAGAACACATATTTTTATGCACAAATGCACAAAAATCTACAGTGACATGTGTCAGCATGCACAGACTGATGCAAACACACCCGTACAGGCAGACATTAACACATACACACCTTCACAGTTCTTGCCATCACCAGATAAGCGGAAACCAGAGGTACAAGAGCACTCATAGGAGCCTGGGGTGTTCTCACAGGTCTGGGCACACAGACGGCCTCGGTAGCTCCAACACTCGTTTATATCTGAAAGAAAGAGGCAGCATCATCATCATACTTAGGTGAGTGCACTTTGTGTTTGTGAGTTTGCATCCATGTGTGCAAGTGCGTGCACGCAACCAGGCATGTGCAGTTTTGTTGTCCTGCACAAATACATACGTGCCTGTGTGTGCTTGCGTGCATGTTAACGAGAGTGCGATGTGAGGGGACCATCTGTCTGCTGATAGTCTAAACACACGAGCAGAGTCCATTATTATGAGAGTCACAACACAGTGAGTCCCGAACAGAGGGAGCAGTGGCAGGATAAGCCGGGGTGGGACAAAGTCCTCTGCTGCAGGAGACGTGATGGGTAGCTCAGCGGCAGAGGCCAACAGCAGAGGCTGGGAAACAGCAGCAGCTCTTCCACAACAGAATAATAAATAGGGGGAGAAGAAGAGGCAGCCAAACCAGAGGGATTGCTGTACAGTGGCACAAGGAAAAACAGGAACTTTTTCTTCAGATTACATATGTAATGTCCTTCATACCTACACACATCCTTCTGAATGAATCATACTGATAGCCTGTTCGGCATTCACAACGATACGAGCCAGGTAAATTGTGGCACAACTGGCCTTCTCCACATCGATGTACGTTGCTCTGACATTCATCCACATCTAAAAAAGGCATCATTTATAAACCAAAAAAAGGAAAAAAGGCAGAAATTATATTCATGAATAGCATTTGTTTAAACAAGACACGCATACAAGACATGTTGATTTTGACCTTAAGTCTGCACATGTAGGGTTGTTTGTTTACGATGCGTTTCAATACGAATCTTACCAACACATCTGGACCCATCAGGACTAGCATGATAGCCACGGCTACATGTTATCTTTCTGTTGCAAATGTAGGATCCCATTGTGTTGATGCAGTTAAATCCTGGACTGCACGGCTGGGTCAAAGCACCACACTCGTCAACGTCTGGCATTGCGGACACCACAGGGGGGAGGAAGATACGTTTTAAGAAAGGCAGGAGAAGAGGAAAGCCCCAAAGGCACAAAGACAAGGGTCCTGAGACCAGAGTGCAGCTTTTTAGCCACACTGTACAGCTGTGATATCAAAGCAACCACACATCACACAGTTGCATTCCTCTGGATAACTTTGTTGTTGTTTTGTGTGTGTGTATGTGTGTGCGTGTGTGTGTCAGAAATTTTCTCCATTTTCTCATTTCTCAGAGCATTTCTTTCACGCTCCTTTTATAGCGGCGTCTTCTGCCTCGACATGCCTCAGTTCCTGCCCCTGGGGGCTAATTCCACAGCATCAGTTTGTACTGGAGGAGGACATAGGATTGGCTTTTATCCACCCTTTGCAGCCCCTAACAGCAACTTCTCTGATCTCATGTCTGTGTGGCATTTAACCCCTCTGTCACTGCAGACCTGCTGATTCACCTGCATGACAAACAACCGTGCATCTTCCCGCACTATGATTCACCTGTGGGGGAATTTCTGTTGGTGCATCTGCCCGGATTCACTCATTTGTTTGGAAACAAGATAAGAAATCTCTTTAAAAGGAAAAAAAAGAAAAAACAAACGATGAAAAAATTGTTATGGTTTGCCAATTTTAATGACTTCTCTCTGTGTGTCTCTTTTTCCTTGGCATCCTTTGTTTAGTTTTACCCGTTTAAGTTCTCTACATATTTATGGCTCACGTCTTCTGATTATCTTTTGTCAGTCTGTGTTGCCAGCATTCCCTGGCTGGTCTTTACCCCATGTTCCTGTGTTTTGGATTTAGTTTCCTTGCATCCTTGTTGTCAGTATTTGGATTTGTCTTTCTGAATTTTTGGACCATCTTCTGTTTGAGCAACTCCCCGATTTTAACCCAAGTTTTGTTCATTTAGTTTTATTTTGTTCATATGTTTATTCATCTTATTAGTAGTAGAACTCAATCAAAATAAAAAAAAATATATATATATATATAAGCAGAATATTGAGGAAAAAGGTCTTTACAACTAGTCTGAGGCAGAGGATCTTGTTTTGAAACAAATGGAAAAAATAAAGCAAAATAAAAACATATCCAAAGACAAATATGTGATTAAAATCTGCAGCAATATTGATCATTTTGGAGTTGGACAAAACATAAGAGAAAAAGGTGAAACTGATGATATGTGTCTCTGTACATGTAGGAATGTTGTATGAAATTATATCTTTTGCTCACTTTTTGTAATAAATAAAAAATTTTCTATTACACCTGTAACCGAGAAAACACAGTGAACAAAGCGCTGCAGGTCTAGCAAGGACATTTTTTGGTTTCTCTTACCTACACACCTGCCCTGCATGTTGTGGCTAAAGCCCACAGGACATCGAGTTTTGGGGTTGCATCTGAAAGAGCCCTCTGTATTCACACACTCAAAGCCATCTCCACAGTTATGGGTTCTCTGCGCACACTCATTGATGTCTGTGGGAGAAGAGAGGGTTTAATGGAGAGAAGATGTAATAGCACATTTTACCACTGGATGGCACTCTGGTTAAACAGCAGATCGAGTGTTTGACTTTTGCTGCTGTTCATTTATCATAAAGCACTCTAAGTCAAGGCTAAAAGAAGTAATTACAACTTAGAAATCATATGTATACTAAAAAGCTGTCATGGACAAAAGACCTTTCAGGTCCTGATTAGCACATCTAGTCAAACCAACACAAGTCTCCTGTGCATTGCATGAGTGAACACCGCGTTATATTCCCCGAGAGTCTCACAACACCTGTCTACTCAAAGATTTACCTGCTGAAAATCAGCTTTTCACATCTGCTGCCACGGTGTGAAGCAAAGCTGGAGGGAAATCATACTCTCAAAATATTTAAAAAAAAGAAAATACTGATGTGTTTGTGTATGTCTGTGCATGAAAACGTTCACAGTAGTCTTGTGTTTTCAAGTAGGTGTGCAGTATTTCACCACTGCAAATGTTGTACAGAGGCCTAAACTAGTTCTGGCAGCCCTGCAGACACAGGGTAGGTCTCTAAACAGCAGATAGTGATTGAGCATCTCGCTCCTGACACAAACCTGGCAGACTCAGCAAGAAGCTGAGTGAGCCTGACACCAACAGAAAGACAGAGAAAAAGCAGGAAGCAGGATAAATGTGTGAGAGACTGGTAGTGATTTCCCCTCGCAGTGAAGTCAGAGGGATCAAGGAACCTTGAAAGGTCAAAGACTCCGCATGCTGCTGCGAGAGACGATTTAACCAGTCAGTTTTCTCAGTGTTTCACTTAAAAATTAAAAACAATACTACTAAATACTGCAGAGTTAGGTAATGCAGCCATGTTCAGAGGTCACATTTTAAAAAAGTTATTTTGACAAATTCTTGTTAATGTTTTCTAGTTTTATTCTCCCCATCCTGCTCTGGGTGCTGAAAATGAGAAATGTAATTTTTGCAGTGGAACGCTGGGTTAGCTGTGGGCTACATATGTTTTTAATCTCCTAATATTAAAATAATTTGCACTACAGAAAATCATGCTACATTTGCTGCTAGCTGTCTCTGTTTGCAGCTACAAATGCGCAATCGAGTGCTTTGTATTTGATAATGGGAAAAGTCTTTATTTGCTCATCACGAACCAAGATTTTCAAAATCAACGGCAAGACAGCGAGCACTAATGCAAGATTGCACAATTAATTTTCTGGTCTTAACTGAGTCATTCACTTCCCAGATGAGGGAAGAAAGCATTTGTTTCTTTTTGAAGGCTGAATGTGCTTCATTTGTGTGAGGAGGCTAAATGAGTGTTTCATTATAGCATTCGTGGTAAGACATTAAGTTGGAATAAGTAGCACGGCATAAAGACGTTTTTGCATTATCTTACCTAGGGTGAAACAGCCACATTCTTGGCACATTGTGTGACAAATTAAAAGAAAGAAAAGGTCTGTGTGCTTTTGACAGACTATCATTAATTTTGCTGGTCTGATTGCTCCCAACCCGCTTTGGATAATGTTGTTACTTCAGAGCCAATGATCTGTTTGGAGGCTTACTTTCTTCTTAAATGCTCGTTTTGCCCGACTGAAGATCCTTTACATTCACAAGGAATACGGATTAGCTGACTGTCCTTGCTCGAAATCCATCTGCAGTTTCAAATGCTACTAATACTGATCTTAGAGGCCCTTCTTCCTGAACACTGCTGGTGCTTTATGAAGGAGACCACTGCACAGGCCCAATTTATGGTGCATGGAAATAATGAGACGCATAGGGAGGTTTACTATTTCATACCAAAGTTGGGCACCACCCACCCTTGAGCCTGGAAGCTCTTCATACAGTTAGCAGCAAGAAATACTATAGAAAAAGGTAGATTCTTCATGTTTTGTTGTTTTGGGGTTTTTTTGTTATTCAAGCTTACTGTGTGCTTAAAATGTCATAATTACAGGGTGATTTTAAGGTGAAGGGCGAATACTCATAAGGCTTATAAACACTGGAACAGTGCAGTTTCATTACATTGTAATAACACAGTAGTTCACATACTCCCTTGCTGCCATTTACAATATATTCACTGTGGATGTAAGTAAATACATTGATGCTGGTTAATGCTGATAAGGTGTAGTGTACCTTCACAAATGTCATTGTTGATCTGGTATCCAGGCGGACAGGTGATCAGTCTCTGACAGACATAACTCCCTGCAGTATTCATGCAGTGCTCATTCAGCTGGCAGGCATGTGGAGACAAACACTCATTTGTGTCTGGATTTTGAAAAGAAAAGAATCAGGACAAATGTGAGAGTGTGAAGAAAGAGAATAAACAATGAGAAGATGCACAGATTTAGAGAAACCAGACAAGATGTGGGGAGAAAAAAAAAATGTCTTTGTCTGGTATCTGACAATCAGCAGTTTGACGCAGACTAAAGAGACAGGTCAGACCCTCCTCCAAGAGAAAGATCAGGAGTAAGACCACTGGGTATAAAATCCACACAATGAGAAATTTGTTGCCACAGTGAGCTGCTGTCACAGTTTGCTGCTGCCAAGTAGAGAACAGACCAATGGTTATAGCTTAAAGACAGATCCCGAGGGAAAGAGCTTACACACATAGCGCAGTAGCTGATCAGACTCAGGATAAAAAGGATAAAAAGTCCATTCTGAATGTAAATAAGAGGTATGGTATGCAGCTGCTAAGCTATATTCTGATAATGCATGGATAGTTGGGATAATCCCTTTGGAAAATCAAAACTTCTCCACTTATGTTTTCTTTTTCTTTTCCAGTTGGTGGCTAAAAGTGAAAGGGATTAAGGGCTGTATCTCCTCTGCAAATCTAGAGGTGCTGATGAGCGGAAGAGACAAAACAGTGGCAGACAGTCTTGCCAAGAAACTTCTCAAATGGAACCAAATGTCTGCGAGCTCAAGAAGAAGACTTAAATGAGTGCTGCAAATGCGAGCCGCTTTCACTTCTTCAAAGGTTTTCTGCATTATTTCAACATTTTACTTCCTTACCTTCACACGAGCGTCCGTCAGCTCTCAAAGAGAATCCTGGCGAGCAGGAGCATCGGGGCTGTCCGCCCACTGGAGTGCACTGTTGCTCACAGATGTTGTTTCCTGAAAATAATGCCGTGTAGTCAGGTCAAATGAAATGCACTGCATTATCATTACACACAGCACTACTTCAGCAGAAACAGTGGAGCGCTTGTGTTGGAGGGGGGGAAACACTCTGTTTACTGTAATGCCGTTTGCTTATTTTCTTCCAGGTTTCCAGGTTGATTGCTGACCTGGTCATATTCAATTTCATACTATTGGCTCACAGTGTGGTGGACCTCCACCCTGGTGTCATGGAAACCAAACAAGAGCAACAAAATGTGACATGGCACTCATTATGATATGAAGAATGAATTACTAACACCAAAATGCCACTTGTGTTTGACATTTGCAGCACAATCACATGTGATGGAAAGGGAGAGTTATATTCAGCGGCATTAAGGTGGATGTTCCGGTCTCCAGATGAATGAGTGTGCTCACTATGAGCCGCCAGATCTGCAGCTCTCTCTCTCTCCATTTATCAAGCACTGCATTTCTAACCTTCACAGGGGTCGAGTAGGACTGACGACGGAAGTGGAGAGGTGGGTTCCACTGCTGCTCTGTCAACCTCCTGCAGTCTGTTCTCCTCATCCACCGCCTCTGCACAAACATGAGTAATGTCAAGACAAAAGCGAGGAATTACTCTGTAATCACAAATTCCACCTTTCCATCTACAAAGGTCTTCGAGACTTAGATGTTGTGGAATACCGGCGTTTTAGGATGATATGAGGCTAGTGGCTACGGATGAAAGTTGTAATAGCAATATAGGTGAGACAGGAAAAAACACTGCCTGCAGACAAACATTTGGTTTTATCAGTGAGGCCCATTGCTCACTGTAATTTGCTGAGAGCTCTAGCATTAGTATCCTGTTGAGACAGGCTTCTGTTGGTAAAAGCTAGTGTTGATTAAAGGCCGGTACGTTGCACAGTCTTATCTAAAAATACTCCTGAACTGTGAATCTGAGCAGATCTTCACTTTTGTCTTGAAAAAAACAAACATTTCAAACAGCGTGGAAAAACTTTCGCTAAATCCCGTTTGACGACAGCAGAGATGTGACTAATTGGCCATTGCTGTCAGTCAGGAAAGGGATGTTGTATGAATAGAATAATTATTATTAGGCACTATCAGGCCTTGCAGACAGGAAGGAACTCAATAGGCCAGGAAAATAATACACAGTGAATGTGTAGATAAATGGGCTCTCTCTGGGATGCATGCAGACTGTAAATCATTGCTTTAAAAAAAACAAATGGCAGAGAGAGCCTTTTCCCCATGTGTTGCTATCGCTAGAAAGGTCTTGTGGTATTTAGTGTGACAGAAAAAGATTGGTGATCTTTACTTACCTTGCACGCAAGAGAAGGCGTCCTCTTGCAACACATACCCGGGGTTACACTCACACCGGAAGGAGCCTATTGTGTTAACACAGATGTGGTGGCAGATGTTGCCCTCATATATGAGGCACTCATCCATATCCTCCACCTCAACAGGACTCTCCACCGCATTCTCCCCATTCTGGTCTTGACCAATGGAGAAGGCCTCTCTACGATACGGGCTGTCCGATACTACAGCACAAGGAGAGAACAGCTGTTACTCTCACAAGTCATGGCATATCATCAAGGACAAAACCTGTTAATTACCTGCAATATTTACATGGAACATAGTAGTAAGGGGGATTTATTTTATTAGTTTATTTTTGCAGGGCTGACTGCACAGGACAAAAGTGTGACCGCTGGGGCAGCTGTCGTGTGGTGGAGTGAATGAGGACGCAAGTCGCAGACAGCGGCGGAGGTGCGAGCGAGTTTTATTTACAGTGAACAATAACTAAGGTGAGGGCAGAACAGAACATAAACCTAAACTGGGAAAAACTAATAAACAAACCTGGAAACATAAGGTCAGCGGGAGATACACAGAGATGACACAAAGAACGCAGGGCAGAGAGGGGAGGCGAAAAGCTGACTAACACGGCGCAACACAGACAAACCAACAAGGATCACAGACTGACACCCACTATATATACACACACACAAGGCAATCAGGTAATGGCACACAGGAGGGGAGCACAGCTGATCCTAATTCACAAGACGACAGGAAGACACAAGCTGACACAGTGATAACAGACACAGACCTTCAAAGTAAAACAGGAAATTCACAAAGACAAACTCAGGGACACGAACAGAGCACAGGAGGGAGAACAATAAAGCGCTAAACACAAGAACCAAACCCAAAGCACTAATACAAAATAAGAATTAACACAAAACACAAGATGAATCCAAAATGAAACACAAAACGCTGGGTCAACGACCCAGGACCATGACCAACAGTCACATATGACACCGTTCGCATCCCAAACAAGTTCATCGGTGGGCTATTATGAAAATCAATCCAGTGCAAGATGAATAAAATCCACCAAAACACGTGCTGTATTTCTAATTATGCTGAAGATTTAGCCATGCAATGGACTGAACGTCTGTCAACCTATAGCAGCCAAAGAAAATCAGTGTATGGTAACTTCCAATAACAGTGTTTTACTAGAATAGAAATGAATACAGTGCAAGCAGGTACACACTAAATCTCTTATAATTATATTACATTTGGTTATTATATGTTTCTTTCAGCCGGTTTCTTTCTCAATATTGAAGAAATACCATGTTGATAAAAAAGATTGATAAAATAAAATGACCTGGTTTGTTTTTAAAACTGGTGCCAGGCACTGCCGGATTCCCATTAATACTCCTGCTTTCAACCTGCAGCATGCCTTTCACAATGTGAATTCATGCATGTCAATATTTGTTCAGAATACCTTTTTTTGGTGGTGGAGTAAAGTTCAAAGGAGGCCTTTCTCTGATAGTGTGCCGGCCATCTTGATTCACAGTCCTCCCCTCCTCCCCCTCGCAGCAGGTTAGAAAGATGTGTCTGCAGTGAAAATCCAGGAAGTGGTGGGCTTCGCAGCGATGCCCCTCACTGCGAAACTGCAGCCCAAGGGAGCAGCAAGTGCAGCACTCCTGCAATTCACACAAACAGCCTTTGAACGTGAAGTTGGGGTTTATGTAAGTTTTGAAAGTAGCATGGAAACAAGTCTAAAACCCACTTTGTGAAAAACAAAACATACTGTGGTCCATCCCATATTCATGATTTGTTCTCCCGGCAATGTGGGTCTAATGATGGCAGTTTTAATATTTCAACTGGTAGGTCAGCTGCATTGCCAAACAGGGAAATTACATTTTTTTATTAATCTAATTTTTTTTTTTTTACAGAGTATGGTCCCTGAGGATAATGTTTTGTGCTTTTAATGAGACCCTGACATCTCCTCTAGTAGCTCTGCAAATTGTTTTTTTAGTCAAATGTTTGAAATGGGACTCATTTCCAGAAACTTGGTGGGCATGCTTGCTGCCTATATAATTAATCTTACATATTTTCCCTTGACTCTTCATAGTAGCTCTAAATTATAGTAAAATATATCGAGATTTGTGCTGTACTTTGTGGATTTGTTTTGCAGAGACCTGATTAATGGTTTCCAGAGGATAAAGACACTCATTGGCCATTTCTTTAGGTTAATTTGTTCAACTGCTCATTAACACAAACATATAATTAGCCAATCACATGGCAGCAAGTGGACATGAAGTTCAAACTGAGCACCAGAATGATGTAGAAGGTGATTTAAGTGATTTTGGATGTGGTATTAGCACTGACAGGCTGGTCTGATTATTTCAGAAACTGCTGATCTGCTGGGAATTTCCCACACAACTATTTCTAGGGTTTACAGAAACTGGTCTGAAAAAGAGAAAATATCCAGTGAGCAGCAGTTATCTGAACAAAAAATGCATTGCTGATGCCAGAGGTCAGATGAGAGCAGCCTGCTTCAAGGTGTAGGAAGGGAATAGTAACTCAACCACTTGTTACAACCAAGTATTGCAGAAGAACATCTCTGAACATACAGCAAAATTAAAATCACACTGGGTGTTACTCCTGTCAGCTTAGAACAGGAAACTGAGCCTACAGTTCACACGGACTCAATGGACAATAGAAGATTGGAAAAATATTGCCCAGCCTGATGAGTCACAGTTTCTCCTGCGTTATTCAGATGTTGTGTCAGAATTTTGTGTAAAAATCACGAAATGATGGATCCATCCTGCCTTGCATCAACAGTTCACGCCAGGGGTGGTGAAATGGTGTGGGCAATGTTTTCACACTTCACACCATCTGAACATAGTTTAAACACCACCGTGTACCAGAGTAATGTTGCAGATGACTGTCTACTCATCTTCTAACGTCTGCATCCAGCAGAGTAACACACCATGTCAGAAAGCTCAAGTCATCTCAAACTGCTTTCTTGAACATGACAATGAGCTCACTACAATCAAATTGGTTTCCATAGCGATCACATCTCAATCCAATAAAGCACCTTAAGGATGTGATGGAGCAGCAGATTGGCATCATAGATATGCAGTGGACAAATCTGAAGCGACTGTGTGATCCTGCCATGACAACATAGACTAAATATCTTCAGCAAGTTCTTCAATTTATGCCACAAAGGATTAGGGTGGTTTTGACAGCAAAAAGGGGGTCTGACCTGTTACTGGCAGGATGTGAGTAGTGAGTGTATACTTGTAATGTTGGCAGTCACCTGAATGTTCCTGACTATTCCTCTGTTGCTACTGTTGCTATTTATGGGCTAGTTTCAGAGAACTGGTCCTAAAATTAATGCTAATCCTAAAATTTCATACACAGATTTATGTTCCCCTCCAGATAAATATCCCTTAACCTTTCCTCTTGTGCCATCATCAAGTCAGATAGTTTTCTCACACCGTGAAAATGAATTAGATTCCCTTAGCCTCAGATGTATTTGTGTTAAATACTCATTTCTAAATTCTTTGAAGACTTTTATTATTGTAAGCATATTAACAGACTCCTGTTAGCATTTAGCCAAGAGTACTGCTGTGCAAGAAATTCACAGAGCCACAAGCTTTTCATCTTGTTGGATTGATCTTTAGTAGTTACAAGTCTGAATTTGGGGCAGCTCTCCCCTTGTGTGTGGGCTCTTACTCGTTTTCCCTCTAGCTCTCAGCAAGATTACTGCTGCAAGTGCCCGGGACTATGGGGAAACATAAAACTGAAGTAATGATTGCTGTGATGTAGCGTGCTTGTAGATGGAATAATATTACTAAAACTACAGGGGTTCCTCAAAAAGGTGGTGAAAGCCAATATTTAACACCTGTACAGTGCCAGTAATGGCCTCACGCTGCTCATGTGCCTCTGAACAGATGGGCTGATTTCCTTCAACAGGTCAGGTAGCAAATGAGTTACTTTGGGCATCTGGACATATAATGGTTACGCAGTCATCGCGAATGGACCTCACTGATTGCCTCAATGTCTCTCCTGCCCTGCTGCTTTTCTGACATCTTTAATTATGACGCCATGTTCACACAGTTTCATAGAATCAAAATCTGACATGTCCAATAGCCTAGGGCTGCTGTGAAGATAATAAAGTTTGCAAGACTGTGGGAATCTGGGGTTGTATCAGGCCCTAAATTAGTGTCTAGATTAAATAGGATCATTAAATAAAAAGGATTTGGCACAACACCAATAAATCTCAGAGGACATCTACAATAAAATAAAATACTGGCAAATGCCGTGCTGAACTGTGTTTGCCAGGTTACCTGGTCACATATACTTGCCTTGTAATAATCAATCCCACATTTATTGCTGGCATCTTCTCTGCACATATTTCCTGCTCTGGCTGCATTCACTCCAGCCAAGCACCGACTTTCTCTCAGGGAACCGAGGCAACACTGTTGTTGGGCAGTCCTGACAGAGAAAAGCACACATGAGAAATGACTGCAGAAATGTCTGGACTGCAACTGTGGCCTTCCAGCGGCAACAATTCTTCCAGAGAGTGTTACCACAGAGCTGACAGGACTGTGTTTCCAGGTTTCTGTGAATTCTATTAGATGGAGAAACTGAAATGAAAATCTTAATATTTAGCTCTGAGAATCATTCAGCAACACCAAAGAAAAGTGAGCTAAAATGTGATTAATCATGCAAGAAAACACCTCGTTGTAACGAAATGTGAAAATTACTTTGTCATTATGTCTTTTGTGGCCTTTAATGAGGTGAGAAATATATTCTTCTGATATGTTCAGTGAAGTAGATCGGTGTTACGTAATAATGCCCTTACAAGCACATCGAGTGGATATCTTTTGCGGGTGGTTCCATGTTGTTACAGTGACCATTAGCCGAAGCCCATTTCGCCCCTGTCTCACAGCAGGTTTTCAGCTGCTCCTTGGCAGACACTGTAATAAAACACAAACACCAAGATACAGATTTATCCTACTCAGTGTGCCAGGGTTTCAAGCCACATAAAATAATGTTGACATCATGCATATCGCTGGATTCTAATTGTGCATCATTTTTATCTAAGAATCCCGTCAGCGAGATGCTGTAAAAATGTGGTTATTGATATCTGAAATACAATCAAATCTCATCTCCTGCGGGACAGAGTTTGCTGGATTCGGTGACTGCACGCTGAGAATAGCAATTACAGTGTGTGTGTGTGTGTGTGTGTGTGTGTGTGTGTGTGTGTGTGTGTGTGTGTGTGTGTGTGTGTGTGTGTGTGTGTGCATTTCTTTTCTTTTCAGACTCCTTGACTCTGCTCTCACTTTAAATGGCAACAAAAAGTAGGAAACCCCAGACTCTATAAAATTAGCTTCAGAGTAAAACTGTTCTTTTTTTTTGTAAAATCCAGGTTGATGACTGCTGGATCAGAATAAAGGGATAATATATTAGCACTTCATTTTAAGCTGAGAGCAGACAGAGCAAAAACACATGATTCGGTTTACAGAGGAAAAAAAGAGCTTATATGTGTTTCCTGAATAACAGGGAAGCGCATTCCTGTGCTGATTTGTGGCCCCTGCACTACTGTACAAGACAAACCTCTTTGCATTTATGTCTTCTCAGCTTGTCACACCTTGCAAGATTATAAATATCATAAAATTTACACCTAGCAATGGCTATGTTTTCCTTTTTTACTCATCCAATTAACCCTAATTTTGCAAATAACATGTTCTTATCCAATTTACGTTCAAATTGAGACAAAAAAAAAATGCTGCTACCCACTCTATTCAATACTTGACGATATATTTAAGTCAAAGCAACTTGTGTTAACATTTCATCGGTGGTGATGAAAGTTAGCCTTCGTCTTCTGTGCGAGATTAAGTAGTAATCCATTCTGTGTTTTGGAGACAATTCAGTTAAGTCTGAAACAAAGCAGAGGATACTAGAGCATGGTAAAAATGATTTATTTTATTTTTAAAGATTTTTTTAAAAACCCCTCTCAGAGAGCTCTAATTGGTTTCTTGCAGTATGGTCGTTTGGAAAATCAGCCATAAGTAAGGGCAGGGATCATAGAGAGGAAAGACCAAGCAAAAGTCTTTTCTAAAGAGATGATGCTCTGAAGAGAAATCAAGCATGCCTGAAGCCACTTTAGCTTTTTAACTTCCATGTTCACTTATTTTCATTGAACTATTTCTCTCTGACCTACCTGTGTAATAAGGCCCAAGCAATTACTCATAGCGGAGTGAGTGAATGCTGCAGTCTGCATAATTTAAGGGTTTAAAAATGAGGAAATCTAAACCTTGAAAGGCATGATGCCTCTTTGATACACAACTACAGTATCTGTATGTACGCCGTGCAGGTAAACAAGTCCTTTTGAACCTTTCTGGAAGTATATTAAAAGACAGAGAACGACAGGGAACGTAATTATTCACCCTCTCCTTATGCCTCCTATTCATTTTCTCCAAGTGGAATCACTCCACTTGTAACAAACAAGCATAAATTCCACATGTCAAATCAAAATGCAGGATGTATACATACAGCTCATCATCATGTTTCAAAAGGATTTTGCGTCTGTAGGAGATTATGTTTCATGAAAATAGCTACTGGGGGCAAAAACAATGATAAACTATATCAGCCAAACATGTATCTAGTCAAACCAAGTCTCTTCCTTTCTCTCTGACAGTCCTTATAATTAAGCCTGTGTAGAAACATTTTCCATTCAGCTGTGCAATAATTAACTAAGCTAATTATTGTGCTTCCACGACAGCGATTCAAGATGCACTTGAAAGGTGGCTTAGCGTCATTTCTCTGTTCTAGGCTTGTCATTAAATCTGTCCATTAAAGTAACATTAACACCAGATGCTTCACTTTTGTCTGAATCCAGAACTGGTGACATCACACCCTCTGAAAATATGAAGCTACAATAACAACCAAAATGGGCAACTCTCAACATGTCTGGAGGTGTCATAAAGCAGTGCGCTGCCACTAATCAAGGCTCGCGTGTCTCTTCTTTTGTGCACTTGGACAGGTGGGCTGAAGAGATCAGGACCAGCACTGAGGAAAAACAGCGCATGCCAAAGGTCGCCGACATGCAAACTCATGAGGCTGAACATGCCAGATGATTTAGGCTGAAAGCTTAAAAGCATGAGGAGATGTGTGTGTGTGTGCGTAGGTTGGGGTTAAGCACCCGAGGAGGTGACACAATGTTCTTCCCCACTTCTACACGAGTACTTGCAGAGATATCGTGTCTTTTGAAACACACAGTTGCTATCCAAGAACAGCTGGCCGTGACATAACAGGGATGACTCGCATGCTATGATTTCATTTCCAAAACAGACATTTCAGGTTTCAATTATTTGCAACTTTGGCCTTAATTTCCCCCGAGACTGTGAGCCAATAATCGTGGGATTATTGGCTCACAGACTTGTAGTCATGGAAGCCCTGAAGGGTTGTCACATTGTTTGATAGTTTTGCACAGTAAACCCCAATCCAATTACACCTCCTTGTGGTAAAATAATCTGAGTGAAACATTAATACACACTTTCCAGGGTTGCCACTATTTGCTGCATTGAATTACTTTGAATTATAGCTTCCTAATGTTTCCCAGTGTTAACACCCATCATCACAGCCCACACATTTTTGTGTATTTTGAGTTATAAACAACATCTGCATCAGTGTACATTCCTCAGCACACCTCTATCAAATTATTTTCCACCGTCTTGTAATTTGAACCTACTTTCCCCTCCCTCATGGAGCCTTATGGATTCCAAGTTATGTTCACAAGCCATAACACAGGAAATTTAGCCATGTTTTGCCTGAGGAAATCTTTGGACCTGACACATAGAAATAACAGCAGGGAATAATTCATACCTAATTTGTGCTTTTCAATTTTTAAAAGTCCCATTAGAAGTAATTCTGTTTCTGCATTAAAGTATAAATGAAATATTTTGTGTAAAAGAATGTATGGACTGGAGGTGAAATAGTCAATTACTTCTTGGATTACATGTATTTGTTCATATGCGTATATGTTTATGACAGAACTGCAAATGGGTGCAAGACACAAACCTGTTATTTTTCTACAATTTATCACCAATCTCCCTTTACTTATGCTGTGGGTGAGTTTTATGAGTGGTTTCCAGCATCTGGAATTTTTTTAAAAATATATTTATAATCATGGGTGACATGAGGCTCAGGCGGTTTTTTAGTAAGCGAATGATGCGTATGGGAGACAAGCCAAAATTAAATGAACTGAAAGATACTTAGATTAATTATCTTCTTCAAACTGATCTTTACAGAAGTTGGAATGAACTCTCACGTAGCCAATTCTGGATTTCACCCGCCTTTTATCCTAAGGAAAATTATACATTTCCCTTCCCCATGCCCACATGCAAGATGTTGTGACAGTTTTGTTGGCAAAAACAAGCACTACTCCACGTTATTTCACTTCACCTCTTATATTTCTTCGTCCTTTACTCTTGTGCCTTATCCACAGTTCCCGTTTTGTTTTGTTTTGTGGTTTGTGTTTGGTACAGCAGGAACGAAAGTTAGTGAGAGTAAATTAGTGCAGAGGTGCGCTTCAGATGGAGTGATTACTGGGAAGATTACTGGGAAACCAGCATCCTCGTGAGAGATGGGTAATCACATGGACTCATGAGGGAGAAGCAGCAGCGCCTGGCAATCAAGCCATAACAGTAGGCTCATTCATCAGATGGGTATTATGCTGCACACAGGTACAACCCCCAAGAAATCCTAAACCAGGTTAGCCCCGCATTTAAACAGTCTAAACAATTCCACCCTCCTTCTGAGCACATTCTGGATCTGTCTGGGAAGGAAAAAAGGCAAATGAGCAGGAGTTATTGACTGAAGAAAAGCACAAACACATTTGTCTTGGGCCGCAGCAAAGGCAACTCATTTATGTTTTGTGAAAAATGTCCGTGTTCTTGTTATTTATGTTTTCTCTTTTGCTGTCTAAATAACTTTGGCATCTTCAGATAATTGCACTGATAAAAAGGCATTAGTCAGGACTCTTATCAGCTGGGATTTTTCCTGCTTGTGCTTGAAGTGTCACCAAACTGGACGTCTTCCTTTAGTCCAGTCCAGTGAACTCTCACTTCATTCCATCATGCAAACTGAGTAGCCAGACCAGTTAGTTCGAGCTCCTTATTGCTGGTGAAATACTATGCCCACTTAGACTTTCAGCTGTGTTGCATTATGTTTATCTTCTGTCTGTAGTGTCTTAAAAATTTCAATGTAAGGATAGACGACTCACATCCTGGACACCAGACTACCTATGGATACAAATAAAGTAACCTCTCTGTACATGAGCTTTACAGTTAGTTCTTGAAGTGCGCTCCAACAGAAAAACCACATAGATGCATTCTGCATATATTGTGCATACCTGTAGGGGCCAGGCGCTGAAAGGAAAAATTGGTTCTGACAGGTCTCAACAATAAATCATAGAGTTGGAAAGTAGCTTAACTACACACCTTTCAATGGCAGTTTGCTGGACAAAACACCAGGAATAAGTAAGATTTTTTAAAAGCTTCTCCCCTTTTAGGCATTTATAATTTAGTTCACCCACCTCATATAGGAGATCTATAATATAGTGAACCCACCAGTGCCTTAAAGCCATAAAGCGTGTAAAAAGTAGGTTTTCCTGAAATGAAATTCTTCACTAAACTCAAAGCAATATAAATTTGGATTATTAAATTGTAATTATTTTTTTGATTTATTGCATATATGTAAACTAACTTCACATATTCCTAGTGCTGTGTAACTTGCCTTTGACAAACTTCATCGTCTGCTTTCTATCCAGTACTCTGACCAGCAGTATATGCACCGAAGGGGAACTGATCTGTTAGAGAATATGCTAATAAACACATGAAGGATTTAAGCAAGTGGTGTGGTCTCACTGGAGCAAAGCAGGGAAAATATGAGACACAGACTTATTCGAAGCATTATGATGTAATCATTTTTTGTTTAAAGCAGTGCCTGGCTTACTCTTTGTTGCTGTTTAGAAACCTCTAGAGAAATAAAAATAGCATTTTCTTAATGTGAATGTATGAAAATGAATATATACTAGATATAGTAATTTTCCCTTCTGAGTAAGGTAGATAAATGATATCTTGGGAGAACAATCTTTCCACGAACAATTGTTTTTCCTGGATCCCTGCCAGATAAAATAGAGTGATTATAAATTCCTCCTGAAAAGAGAGAGGATGTGAGAGAAGGAAATGGAGATTTCCTTTGAAAGAGTACATCAGTACATCATCACGGTGTGATTTATTTTGAAGCAGGCCTTGAATGCATCAAAAACATTTCATGTTTCAGATTTGTTTTAAATTCAATACCTTCAATGAAAATTCACACAAGTAGGGATGCTTTGATTTATCAGGTTAAGGTTAGGATTACTTAAAACTGTGCGTTATATGTTAACTTACTTTCTGTGTAGGCCTCAGCATCTCGAGTCTGATAGCTGCTGAGTGTTTGAGGTTGTCTTTGATGCTCCTCGCCTTCCTCTCTCATCCTGACTGGAGCTCTTCTAGTGGGACTGAATTGAACTGTAGGGTATAACTGTCGTTCCTCTTTACCAATCAGCTGCCTGTGCTCCACTGCCTTTTCATGTCCTTTGTTGGAGACAGAACGGGGGTCGCCATGACTTTGTCTGTTGTGGCCAAAGGGCCGGCTGTTGGTACGCGCAGTGCGTGCTGTGTCTCTTAGAGTATCCTGGCCCGCTCTGTTTCTGTGACTGCCATGTTTCATGGGTCTTTCTCCAGTTTCCTGTTGTGGCCTGTGGTGCCCGGTGGTCACTATCTGTGTGGCAGTAGTTGCCTTTGGTGATGATGTTTTGTTTTCACCTCCTGTGGTAGTTGGATCCATATTATGAGTAACCTCATCCTCTGTGCTCCTTTGTGTGTTTGGGCTTTCTTCTTGTAGCCTGTGTCTCCTTTCATCATGAGAGCTGAGGCTAGTGGAGCTTGACTCTGGGTAAGCTGGTGGTAATGTAGTAGATTCCAGTGGTTGGGCCAGATTTTGGATAGTGGAAGATGTTGGCTCTGCCAGAGTATAGTCATAATCCTCTGTGCCAAAACTGGGTGGGTCCTGCTTGTACAGCGGTAGAGTGTTTTCCCTCACCAGCTTGGAAAATGGTTCTGCAAGACTCGTTTGTTGGCTGTTGCGATTGCCTCGAAAGTCTCTCAAAGGATTGTTGTTCTCTGTAGTTGTTACCGACATGGGCTTATTAACACTGCGGTGGTCACAGCCAGGGATGGGTGAGCACATTAACCTTCCACCTTCATCTGGACAGTGGCAAACTTGGCAATGATCTATCTGAAAGGAGTGCCCCGCTTTATACTTCTTGTTGCCATGGGCACAGCCAATACGACCACACTGCAGACATCCATCTGCAGGTTGTAAAATGTCAATGCAGTTGGGGGAAATTTCAGGGCATGGAATGAAATGACAGCTTATCTTCCCTCCTCCCTGAGGACAGGAGCACTCGGTACTTCCGAAATCCACAAAGTAAGATTTCCCCTCTGGGACTTTCCCATCCCTGAAGCCTGCTTTCACACAGTCATAGTACTGGTAGCCCTCACAGGTGCAGCCGTTTTGTATACATTTAGGACAGCAAGCACCTTTTTCTAAAACATTTTCGATGCAGCTCTGGAGAACAGGACAGTCCACGCCTGTGCAGTCTCTCTGGCTTAGACAGACGTCCACGTACAAAATCATCGAACATAGAAACAATGTTGCTCTTTGCATGTTCATTTTCGATTTTTTTTTTTGTATTCACTTCTTCAAAATAAGCCTCCAAATGACAAGGATGTTTGCATTCTTTAGCCTGTAAAAGTAAACAGTGATTATTGATATAAATTTCACAGCTATTATCAGAAGCATATTTTTCACTTAATGACCTGTCTGTTTTCATTTGACAACATGCCAGATGTACATATTTTCCATGCTTAATGTTTTGGCACCAGGGAGGGTGAAAGCTGTGGTTTATATTTTGATTGCACATGGAAATTTGGCAAACGGTGATGTTGAGGGAAATATAAACAATAATACGCCAGCTACATTTCTCAGTGCTTGAAAAAAAAATGTTGTTCAATAACAAAAACACCTTTCATACAATACAATAGTTCAGTATTCAAAAATCTGTCATCTGAGTGTCTGAATGCATGTAGTATATTCTTAAAAGTCCTGTCTGCATCCCTAGATTATGGTGGATATGTTGACCGAGTCACTTGCTGATATCTTTCCATAATAATTGTTTTCAGCAAACTGTGCTCTTGCTGCTGCCTACACTGAATTAATATTTTAAGTACATCAGACACGTTGATCTATACAAAGAATTATACAGGAGCTATAAATGTTTTTCATTAAAGATCTGGAGCCTTTTCTTTGTATACAATACAGTGCAGAGACAGAGTGGCAAGATGCAGTCAGAGTGTGTCAAGCCTGATCCTGTGAGAAAAGTGATGTGACTTCAGATCAGAGAGCATACTGAAAACCAGGTGGTTTCTATTTTACTTTTCCTGTTTTTCCTCTCTGCTTGCTCTAGTGCCAAGCGCAAAACACTTATGTGACATTTCCTACTAAACAGTATGATTTTAAAATTAGAGAATAGCCCAAAACTGTTCTGCATGACAAACTTGTCTTAAGCGATTTCCTGCTGAAATGTTTCTAACTTAAACAGAGTTCTTCCTGAAGCTTATTCTGGCTGTAGCTCAGGTGGCAGAGCAGGTCAGCTACTAATCAGAAGGTTGGTGGTTCGATCCCAGGCTGCCTCCGGGCTGCATGCCAAAAATCCTTGGGCAAGATACTAACCCCATGTTTGCCTACTGGTGGTGGTCAGAGGGCCTGGTGGCGCCTGTGTCTGGCAGCCTCACCTCTGTCAGTGCGCCCCAGGGCAGCTGTGGCTACAATGTAGCTTGCCATTGCCAGTGTGTGAATGGGTGAATGACTGAATGTAGTGTGAAGCGCTTTGGGGTCCTTTGGGACTAGAAAAGCGCTATACAAATGCAGGCCATTTATCACGTTTGCACCAGCAACATTGTGGAGCAGATCCCCACCCAGTGAAGAGCTGCTGTAGAGGGTACGTAAGAGTGTATGCTCAAAGGTGACTTTTTCTTAAGGATAAACACCTGACTTGGGTTCGATGCTATCTAAACATAAATCTTGTTGTAAGTTTGTTTTCATGTAACGTTGAGTAACTATTCAAAAAATATGAAATGCATCTACGCCAAGGTAATAAAATGAAGTCTAGATGTAATCACAATGGATTCCAGGTCAATAATGTGACATCTGTTGCCATGTCTTCTTTTCATAATTCAGGCACAGGCAGAACAACAAAGTGCTTTGCAGCTCCATTTAAAGAATCAATGATGTCTTTGTGCTCCTGCTGCAAAATCATTTTACCAGATCTTACAGCCTCTAACCAGCACTCTGTTGTGGTGCTTTAGCAGTGTTGAACTCAGCCCTAAAAGTACTAAAGCTTCTGCCTGTTTGTCTATAAAACCCATAGTAAGTGAAATGGTAAGTTAAACATGGAAAGGACCACTGATAAGGAAATCATAATGTTGAAAAATAGTCTGTGGGCCGGTGTGTTCGGCTCAGGTTCGGTTCGGCTCAGAAAATGTCCTGCAAAGCATTTCAATCTGTGTGTTTTGCCAACGCAGTAGCCAAAAGTTGACCTTTACCCTTGTGCCCACCGAGACACGCGAGCGTGCACGCAAAAACTTGTAAAAACCGCTTTTGCCCTCTGCGCAGAAGCAAACGCGCTGACTTGTCATAATTTAAACGTTTCCCTGATGGTTGATAAAACAGAGTGTCACACCTATTAAAGCAAAGCACAAACTTCCAAATCATTTACAATCATTTGTGATGAGCAACACCCCGCCTTAGAGGTGCCTTGACTGAACGTCTCAGTCACAGAGCCGCACATAAAGATTACATAACCGATGCTTTAATTCATTCATCAAATTATCCGGTCAGAACAAGAAACGGCAGTCCAAAACACTTAAACTAATATTAGCTGTAATTAGACTGTGCAATACACAGTTTAATTTAAGCGTCTGTTCATATGCTCACGTCATGTTTCATGAGATCTAAGTGAAAATCAAAAGAAACTCATGTTTGCAAGTACTTTTTCAGTTTTATTTCTAAAAGTGCTTACCTCGCGTTCCAGGATCTTGCAGCGCTGGTGTGCTTCTGAGCAACAGTTGTGCGTAAAGTTCGGGCTCACTCTTTGGATGGGAGCGCCTCCGCTCTCTTTTTTGGGGAAGGGCGGGACAGACTGCTATAGAATTATTTCCACCTTTTCCCAGCTTTTTCAGCTTCCTTTTGAGCATAATGATTCAGCCAAAGTACAAGAAATGACAACACTAAAATGTGCTTTGCGAGGAAAAAAATTAAGGAAGTTGAGGTTGTGTAAGCCTGTTTGGAAATGCAATCCAATGACGACAATGAAAAAACAGTGCCGAGTATGATGTGGTCTTATATGAATATAAGGACGATTTAAACATCACGTTTGTTCTTTGTTTTGTAGGTATTGCACAATTCACCTTGAAATCCTGTACCTTAGCAGCCAGATTAACACATTTACTCACAAGTAAAGCTCATACCAGCATTATAGACATCACATGTTGTCTGTGATCTTTTTCAATGGGGTTTTAGAGAAAGCTGTAAGTGTATTACAGCTTAAATTTTTCAGACGGGATAAAAAAGGACTCCTCTGTGTATTCTATCTTTTCTACGTTTTCGCTGTTGTTGTTTTTTCCAGTTTAAACTTAAGGAATCACAGAGTCACTTTAGGAATAAAAACAAACAAAAGCTGCCTGGTTTGGTGAATAGACTGATCAGCCAAGCGGATGGGCAAGTGGCCACTTTGTTTCAGGGCCCTCCCTTGACTAATCAATGACATGGATGAGACAGTTGCCCTATTATTAGTATTCTCTGCTTATTATAATCAAATGCAGGTACATTTGCACAAGTCACACTCTTGTGTGACCTCCCAGGTTCTTATATGTATGTCCTGCTCAAATGAAATCTTTATGTCTCATCTAGTACACAGTTCAGAATAACTACTCTGCTTTACGTCTTTGTGACTTCTTTACAGTGCATGGATCACAGAATCCAAGGAAACAGCGCATCCAAGTCCTTGACAGCCCATTTAAACGTAGTTGCACAACTTAGATTAGTGCATGAGTCAGCTACAATTTTTTTTTCATGGGTCAGTGATATGATCTCATCCAGAACGCCTGGTAAGCAACTTGTGTTATACCCCAGCAGGAGAAACATGTATGACGTCCACTGGACTCAAGTTCATCCTTGAACTGACCCACACATAAGATAATTAAAAATCAGAACAAATGGTTGGGGAGCTATTCTGCAGAGAGACTGTTGTCACTGTCATGGTCCTGGGCCATGTGGGCCCAGTATTCTTAGTTTCTTGTATTTTTGTATTTCGTTCCTTATTTAGGCCATGTTTCCTAAGTTGTCCTGTTGTGGTGTTCCTTATTTGACTTCCCCTTGTGACTTTTATCCCCTGTGTGCCCCTCTATGTATCTGTGAGCCCTCATCTCCCCTCCTTGTTTCATTCCATGTTTCCCCAGCCCACTATGCCCATGCTCTCTCTCTCCTCCTGTTTGCACCTGTGTACTTCCTGTTTTACTTTGACAGTCTCCCGTCAGTGTTGTTTACTCCTGCCATGTCTTGTTATGTTTATCTGTGTCAGCTGTGTTCCCATGTGTGGCCACTTCCCCTGATCATCCCTCTTGTGTATTTAGTCTCTGTGTTTCATGTAGTCTGTGTCGCGTCGTCTGTGTTACCACCCCCTGTGTTCCGTATCTCCAGCCATAGCTTTTCCTTAGTTTATGTCCAGTTTAGGTTTCTGTTTGAACTATTACTCTTATGCTGCCCTCACTCTGTTTTGTTCCTTTCATCAGCCAGAATAAAAGGCTCGCTTTTGTTTAACTCCACTCCTGCATCCTCACTTGTGTTCGCTCCTGGGTCCACCACACACATTTCCGCACGGTCTGCCTCTGCAGACCGTGACAGTCACGCCTTTTCAGAGCATTGCCCTGCTATGCGTTGCCATTGTGTAGCTGTTAAAACATAGCTACACAATGGCCATCAGCTCCTGACCTTTAGACTGAGTGGCAGGCAAGTAAAATTTCCATCAAAAGTATTAATGATTTGCAGGAGCCTTTCTTCCACAGACAAATGACAAAGCTGATATAAAACAGATTTCCTGTTTGCACCTGCAGTAATATGCATGTTAAAATGCACTTTACTTACACTTTTGGTAATTACCACAACAATTTCAACAACCATATATGCTGGTTTCAGTTCTAAATTGTACTAAAACCAACACATTGTACCAGATTCAACATACTATACAATTAAAATGAGGCCTGTAATTAACAATGTTTTAACAGAAATGAAATCCTAAATGCCTCAGGCTTTGCAGATTTCAGAACATTGGAGGATCTCAGACTCCACAGAGATGTTTTCATGTTACAAGCAGGGACCAAACGATCTTTTCCCCCACAGTAGTTGACCCCACTGACTCTTCTGGGTCTTGAAACTCTCAGTGCAGTAATAGCTCTCAGCCGGTGAGATAATGTCATCTGACACGCACTGATTTAGGAGAGCTAATTGCACCCCACACTGTTGTAATTTCTTATTCATGCATGTTTGAATGGTGACTTATGGCCAATGATAATTGCCCAAGCCCAATAACTGCACCTCTGCTTTGTATTATCCTACCAAATGGACAATTTTTCTTTATTATGCAAGAAATATTGAATTAAAGTTTCATACAGAGTGTTTATTTATTTTTTTATCGAGAGCAGTGACGTCTTTCTATCCTCAGTTCATTTGATGGTGACAGTGCTACGCATTAATGCAGTTGGAGTTAATGTTATCTTTCCATTTGGTGATACATTGTCTTCTGCTTTTGTTTAAATAGGAGTGTTGGATAGTATTTGTTGTGACCCTTGCTAAGTAACAAGCAATATGAAATGGTGTCAGCTGATGGATTGCATATATTTTAATAGTAATTAAACAAAATGTCACTATAATCATCGTAACACGTAATGTGATTAAAACACTGAGCAATACAGTTCGTCAGCCCGAATCCTATCAATAAGTACATGCAAACAGAATATTCCAGATAAATCTTCTAACAATACCGGTCACCAGAAACAAACCCTAACATCTGGCTAATGAACTGTAAATGTTGTAAAACCTCTTAATGAAAATGTCCCTCTTGTGCATTCCAATATGTTTCTTGTCATTGCTCTGCTGCAGGTCCACTGGATAAAGTGAAGAGAGGAAGTCTTTAAAGTAACCAGCAACGACAGGGCACTAAAGCTCTGCAGGGGGCTACACCATTGGAAATTAGGACCCAAGTATAATGCGGTGAAAGTAGCTCCCCACATGTGTCTGCTAAAGACTTTCCAGGCTGCTGTAAAGAGCCATGTCTGCTGATAGAGGGTGCAGCCCCATAGCACAACTGGCTTTAGTTAAACTACAGCAAAATGTTGGATTCTACTTGGTTTGTTAATTAAATATCTAACAGTCTGTAGTGGGTCATTAAATATTAAATGTCACTTAAATAGAATCACTTCTGCAAAATTACAATGCCCACGATCATTAATGTGCAGAGCTGCAAACCCAAGCCCACTGAGCTCAGACTGCTGGCCATGCTAAGGAAATGGCAAGGGAATTTAAAGCATGCTGTAGATTGTGTAAGTGGATTTAATACTTGCAGCACAGCTCTTTAGCCCTCCCTGTTCTGCCTGTTTTACTTTATGTAGACCATGTTAATCTGTAAGTAAAAAGGTGTTTTACTTCTCAAGGGAAATGTCGATATTTAAAGATTTTTTCTTCTGTTATAATTCATAAAAACATCACCTAATGTAGCGTTGCACAGAGTAAAAAAAAACCCCAAAAAACAAACCCTGTGGACATCTATACTCTTATCACAGAGTGGTACCATGGTAATCATTTGTACCACTCCCATCTCCCTGTCCCTTTTTACATTTCTTGGAACACCCAAGAAAGTTCCCCGAGGCAAAGGCTTATTTCACCGGATAGTAACACCTTTTATTATGCCTACCTACAGCAGCTTTTACTGCGCCTCACACCTAGGGGACCTTTAAGGTTTTTGCTTCCAAAGCTATTTGAAGAAGTGACCCCTCCAAAGCCTATTACATTTCTGGTGAAAGGAGAACCACCATTTGAGAAGATTGCCAATAAGTAAGAGCTTAAGTAATCGCTATGGCCTTCTGCACCCACTTGTTTAGACCAAGCCAAGCATGGTGGCCAAGAAAGGTTCCTGATTTAAAACCAGGAAGGATGTGACTGCTGATGCATACCAGATGAGGAGACAATACATAAGATTGCCAAGTTCTGCAGGTATTTGTGATGCAGGAAGATGTTTAATGCACAACATATGAGTGCTGCAACATAATTTTGGACTCACAGTGTAGGTGAAAAGCTTTGAATGACCATTACCTAATTTTTAAGTGGTTTCCCATTACAACACATTGGAAAGTGAAATGGTAACCCTTAAAAAATAATGGTTAGTTAAATCTTCTGCATAAATATTCCCATCTATTTGAGAATTTATTTGAGAAGAAATCACATAAAAATCTATCTATTACCAAGAAACTACTCATATTGAGTACAAACACATTTGCCTTGGAATGAGCTCAGTCCTCCGCTTTGTGTTTTGTAGTCTTTAGCCTCCTCCTGCACTCACAGAGCGTGACATTCAGGTATTGTTTTCCATGTTCACAGACATTACATCATTCACTCCTAACATCAATTATATGTGAGCTGCCCATGGACAGGGTACAAAGATGAAACTAAATGTGCTACTGGAGCTTTCACAGTGCAGCCTTGTCAAAGTAAATGAAAGCTTTATTTTCTTCTCGGGTTTCATTCTCAACTGGTATTACTGCACTAAAGAAAGATGTGTGACTTTATTTCAACCCCAAAACAGCTTGAAAAAGTCAAAACGAGTTGAAACAGCCATCACTTTAGTTCACGCTCCTTGTATAGAGTGAACATACGCTGCATCTATCATATATTTTGAATGCAACTTCATTGGTGATATTAAAATCTGCTGTAACACAGCGCCAGACAGTGATGGACCTTTTTTTGTTAATGCTGTCTGACGAAAACAATATGTCACCTTTGGCACAAAGCAGCATTATGTAAAACATATCAAAACATAGTGCATCTGCTAATCAAATCGTGTCTATGTGTCTAGAAGATGAACAATTCAGGAGGAGCATTGCTGTATTAACTTCAAAGGAGACGGGAGGACGGATCAGAAATAATGCTGCTGCCAGTTGAATAATTAACAGTCTGTTAACAATTTATGTTTTATCTCAGGACCAATTTTTAATGCCAGAAATGATCTCACACACAAGGGGAAATAAGATTTGAGATTTTTAGAGCATTGCCTTTGATTTTTTCACGCATTAATCTTTCAAACACATCACCATTCAGCTCATTTTTATTCATATGGCTTCAAATCATTGTTCATTTGATAAATGCTGCAGTCTTTCAAGGGAATTTAAAATGAACTTTTTATGTTACTGTTATCTATGCCTGATGACAAACAGGTAGCTGTCAGTGACACCTAGGGGTAAAAAGTTGAGCATTGCATGTTCATGATTAATACTCGAGGCCCAAACAAGCAAATATTGGTAGATTTTCTTTAAATACATCAATAAAATAAATGTAATAAGCAGATGTGAATGATTTCTGCACTGATGTGTGAATCATAGACTATGGGTTTAAAAACCTGTCATAAAGTACAAATTTTCTTTATAACAGTTACTTATGGCAGCTAGCCTCTAAATCATATGCAATTTATAGTCAGTCAGATGTTTTGACAGAGCTGAAATCCAACCATCTATTGATTTATCAGCTGGATGGATGTTTTTCAGGATCACAGTTGGGTTGGTGTATTTATTTTTGTAACTTATAGTTATTTGAATAACTAGAAGTTACAAAAATTAACAAAAATTAACAGTTCATTTCAATTACAGTCCTCTTAAACTCCAAGGGTTTTTCGGAGTTCCTGCTCTCAGATAACATGCCCAAAATGAATAGAGTATTTTTAGTAGTTTTGAGGTACACGGCTACATAAGCTATAGACAATCCCAGTCTCATTGAAGATTATGCATCACTGTCTCCTTTTGCTTGGTGTAATGCTAAATTTGGCGAAATTTAGAAAGACTAAAAATAAAGACATTTCCTGTTTATTTACTTTAGTTAATGACTGGGAAGGGCCTTTGAGTGCAGTTAAGTTACTGCTATGCTCAAGAAACTATTATGTTCAAGATTTGATCTTTCTGATCTCTTGTGATATTGTGCACTGTTGTCCTGGAATCAGTCATCATAAGATATAAGGTATACTGTGGTTATAAAGGGATAGGTATTGTCAACAACAGCACTCTATGGTGTTGCTCAAACTATGCTCAGCTGAATTTACTTGAAATGATTTCAGTTCAGGTTTAGTTCTATTCTGTTCAGTTCTGTAATGGAGATTTGTTTGTGGTCTATATCATTTGACTTATAAGTCCTGATTTACTAAATAGACGACATCCTGGGATTTCCATTGATATGTCCTGTCCTCTTTTAACTCCAAAGAGGAAGGAAATAACAAAAAACGTTCAATGGGAAGATTCATTTTTTCCTCAATTTTCAGAAGAAAAAAAAATTATATATATATATATCAACAAAAGTCATGTCAAGGCATTTTATATATTCTGCTAAGGGGCCAAAAGTGTGCCAAGAAAATATTTCTCACACCATTACACCACCACCATTCTGAATCCCTGATTTTAATTTCAATTACATTGTATTTATACAGCGCGACGGACCCCTTTCAGCAAGCACTTGGCGACAGTGGGAAGGAAAAATTCCCTTTTAACAGGAAGAAACCTCAGAAAAAATCCCGCTCAGGGAGGGGCAGTCATCTGCTACAACCAAGTTGGGTGCAATGGCAGAGAGATGGGTCAAAATCAAACTGTGGAAGAGAGCCAGAGATTACAAATAACTCTGGCTGATATACAGCAGGATGAATCCATGCTTTTATGCTGTATATGCCAAATGCTGACCATAGCATCCAGACAATCTCTGTTGTTCAGCTTCGGTGAGTCTGTGCAAATTGTAGCATCGGGTTTTCTGATCATAGCTGACAGGAATGGAACCAGTATGGCTTTTGTTGTAGCTCACCTGCTTTAAGGATGAGATGTCCCTATGCATAAAGCTACTTTTGGCTGCTGCCTTAATTACAAGGGGTCACCACAGTTAGTAGCTCTCCATGTTTGATTTGTCAGATTTTTATGCTGGATGCCTTTCTCCTCCTTCCCCAACCCCTTCAGGATCTCCTCTCAGGAGTTTTCACTTGTTAGGTAAATGTATAATGAGATGTTCTTCTGCAAACCAAGTGATTATTTGAGTTACTGTTGCCGTCTTATCAGCTTGAAGCAGTCTGGTCATTGATGCTCCCCAGATATTTTCTATATATATATTTTTTGACTATTCTGTGTAAACCTCAGACATTGGTTGTGAGGGAAAATACTTAGACCAGTCCATCTGGCACCAACAACCACTTTCAAAGTCACATAAACAACGTTTCTTCCCTGTCCTGATGCTTCATCAGGTTGCTTAACTTCACCGACCTGCTGCCATGTGATTGGCTGATTAGATATTTGCATCAACGTGTAGATGAACAGCTGTCCCCAATATATCCTAGTATATTAAACTTGTCATTTGAATTATATTGAATTGACAGTATACCTTTAAGAACGAATTCACCCACTCTCCCCCTCCCTCCTTTGTTATGACGTTTCCTCACTCCCGGCATGCTCACTGGAAGTCCAATTATTGCTAATGGCGGGTATTGTACGAAACATGCGTATTTTAAGCTATCGTCTGCTGACTGTGAAAGAGTAAATTTCATATAAATAGTTGCTTTGTGTCTCGAAGAACCTTGGAATATAAAAAAGGCTGAGGAGTCGAATAGAGCACCGAGGAGGACTTAGTAGTTCTTATCGTCATGCGGCAGCTCTCCGTTAACAACTGATACGAACTGAAACTGTGAGGAAGGCAGCGTGTGTTTGATTGAGAAATAGCTTCAGTGTTGGCAATGCTAGCTCACCTAACCGCCTGTCTCAGAGCCATAAGTCCAAAACTACTGCGGAAATAGCCAACTTAATGAGACGGAGGAAGTTTAGCTAGGACGGAAACTTAGCGTTCATTCATTCGACCGTTGGTAAATCACTTGTGAATCGGAAATGAAAGCGCTGACATTATTACTGTTGGTGTTGCTATTATTATTAACCGCTTATCAGGTTAAGTGTTCCTCCAAGCTCAATATTCCCAAAGTGTTGCTTCCGCTTGCCAGAAGTACAAGAATTAACTTCACACTGGAAACAACTGAAGGCTGCTACAGATGGTGAGTAGAAAAACTGGAAACTCGTAGCCGAAGGGGGTGTCGAGGTGTGTGGTGCATATGAGGCCACATGGCAATCTCTACTGTATGCACTGTGTGTACATTTGAGGCCATAATGAGGACCACAAAGAGGCTAAACTTTTTAGGTTTAACATGGCTTTCCAGTGTCATTTGTTAGTTTTTGAGTTAATCTTTTAATCCAAATTAAAGCTAATATAAGTTAACTGCTATATATAATCTTAGTTTCTCTTGATGTCAAAAGGTGACAGTGTTGTTGACTAAGGAGTTCATAGTGGGTGGTCCTGGTGGTTTACTAAGCTACATTGCAATTGTTTCTGATATATTACCCAAGTACATGAACAAAAAAAATAAATAAAATGTTAAAGCTTTGTAAAAGTATAATTTACAGTAGAGCAAAGCAGAATTTTATAACAACAGTACGTTATAAAATAACCAGGGAGTGTATACGACTTATCGCTGTCCTTGTTCTTCAGGTCCTCCACCAGACCAGAGGTCGCAAGCATCCAGGCTGTGGATGAGGACCACATCAGGGGTTGCTCCCGGAAAGCTGTTCTCCAGGCTCTTTCAACACAGCCGTCCCGACTGACCAGTATTATCCTAGCTGAAGATGTTGGTAAGAACAGCAGTAGCCTTAAATCAACTGCCATTGGAAATTGATGCAGATAGTCAGATTGTCAACCAGGCCGTCAGATTAAAGAATGTATTGTGTTATGGTTTAATAACTCTCCACACTGTTGCATAAAGATGTAGAGAAATGTTCATGATCATGCAGCTTCCATCAGGGGAAAAAAATTGCATGCTGTATAATTACAGTGTGCAATCCAGCTTAAAAAAGATGCTATTAAGTAGAAATGACAGCTTAAGGTGGAAATGAAGTACAACACTTGAGAGATATAGTCATGACAGGTGCAATGGCTGCAATTTTGCTTGTAATATTTAAATATTTTTGAAAACACCAGAAGTCTGAGGTGTATGTAGTCACTTTATTAGACCAGTGCAAGAACAAGCATGTGTCTCAAAAGACTGTTTTGGAAAATGGAGAACTAAGTGAGAGAAATGGGAACGTAATTAACCTCAGCGGCTCTGTTTTTAATTTGCAGTATGATGAAGACGTTCGTCTGATTCTCTTACTCTATTCCTGATCCAAGCAGACACATCTCCTTTCTAAGCCTGTCTGCAAAGAAGTATTTGTGCACTCTGCAGACACCACTGTGAATTTCTCTGAAAAAACCTGGTAGATCAGCAGTTTCAGAAATACTCAGACAAGTCCATCTGGCAAAAACAACCATGCCACATTCAAAGTCACTTAAATCACCTTTCTTCCTCATTCTGATGCTCTGTTTGAATTTCAAACTGAGCACTAGATTGGGAAAATCAGCTATGTCAGAATAATAGGACTGAGTAATGACTGCAAAGTTATGTTGCCCCATGTTTAAAAATGGGCTTCACAGTTCCCCGTAGTTTAATTCAAATTAGATAACAGAACTCAAACAGCCTAGAAATTCTTGATATTTACAATGTGGTGGCATGTTGTCTAGGTTTTTTTTGTATTGACAGAGGGTTCTTTATCTCACTTTTTATGGGCTTACAACCGCACATTTTTGCGGTTTAATTTTTACAACTTCATTCTTATCAATGCCCCCCCTGGATCTCTTATTGTCTCTTTAGGGTTAGATCATTACTTTATAATCTATCCAAATAATATCTAATGGTTAGCTTCATACAAATCATTGTTGCACAACACATTTTCTCCATCCTTCCTTCTTTGCAGTTGTGAAATAAGCTGTCATCTGTTGCCTGAGACCCTGTGTCATTGCTGTGACATGGTTACCCTGCCACATACATCTGAAATGTTTCAAACAAAATAAATAAATCTATTTTTTCACAATAACTGAGCAGTTTTAGGTTTCTAAAAGCCTAATTTAATATAGCCTTTTCGCTCACTCTTTCATGCCCACTAACCAAAAAAGCCACAACATTTGACTTGACTGATAACTCTGCATACTACAAGGAATAAAGGAAGCTTTAGAGCTGCTGCTCTCCACTCTCATTTCCATACAGTCGCGATAAAATGTTTTAGTGAGGAAGTAGATTTCAAGCTTTGCATGTCAAATCAAATCTTGAAATGCATTTGATTCAATTTGGAGAAAACATCCCTACGTACTTAATAGTCTTGCCTTCTGTTTGCAGTTACAGGACAGGTGCTGCGTTGCGATGCTATTGTCGACATCATCAGTGAAATCCAGATAGTGTCCACCACCAGAGAGCTACATCTTGAGGATTCACCACTGGCACTCAGGATTCATGCACTGGACTCTGAAGGTGACATTAAAATGGCTTCTTATTGGAGAGTGCTATTCTAATTTTAGCCTATTGGTGTTATTGGTAAGGTAAATAGTTCCTCATATTGTATTATCACTCAGTTCTTAAGCTGTAAGGAGTCCACAGTGTTTATGTTGTGCTCTGAGTGTTCAGAGTAATGAGTGAGCTGGCTCAAGGTAGTGTTTTCTTTCCCCTTCAGGCTGCTGCTGTGAGGTGGCTTTTTGTTCTGTTCGACTGGTTCCATTTAGGCCTGGCACACTTAGTTTAATGAGCTGTAGCTACAGCCTGATTCTTTCTGATGGTGGCTCGAGGGTCTAGTGTTATGGGTGTTATGCAGTTTTTGTTTTTTACATTTATTTATTTTTGAAGTATACACCATCTAAGGAATCTAAAGGGTCTGTATGCATCTTGTAATGAGGTTCATTTTTGGTTTTCTTTCACCTATTTCACCTGCTTATTAAAGACAGACAATTGATTAGTAGTAGTTTGGAGACAATGATAGCGAGGCTAAGGCTAAGACTGCTTGGACCGTGTTCAAGGGAGGGATCAGTTTTAAGTTTTATTTAAATAGATAGAGGATATATTGAAAAAAGGATGTTATACATGGCGATGCCAGGCAAAAGGAAAAGACATGGACCACAAAGATTATTCATGGATGCAGAGGAGGAGGGAATGCAGAGGGTTGGTGTCAAAGGAGAGGGTGCTAGGGACAGGGTGAGATGTAGGCAGATGATCAACTGTGGCAACCCCTAAAGGCAACAGCTAAAAGAAGAAGGAAAAAAATTAGATACAGCCACTAATGACTTTGGCCTTAAACCACAAGTTAGAATTTCATTGCAGATAATTCTCACCAAGTCTCACACAGCCATGTTTTATTTGGTGACTTAAATAAATATTTTGCTTTATTTCAGGAAACACCTTCAGCACCCTTGCAGGTCTAGTGTTTGACTGGACCTTAGTGAAAGATGTGAATGGATTCTCTGACTCTTACAATTCATTACGGTAGGTTTGCGTGTGTTATTACTTTAAGGCTGTCTTGAACTACGTGATTTATTGATGGTAAACTAAAAATAAAAAAAAGTTATCTAGCAAACTGACTGCTAGTGTAATCATAAACAGCTTATTGAACAATCCTGTTGGATTTCCCTGTGCGGTATTTTAATTTTATATTTTTACGTCCCGTAAAAACCCATTTATCTCGAGGTTAAATATAATACAGAAGGATCGCAGCTTACGGTGTAGCCTCATATGTAAACTATAGCAGCTATGGATAGAGGGGTATTGAAGAAGTACGTATGTTCTGCTGTTTAATAGTTGTTTGATAGTAAAGATTAAACACTTCTTATGGTATTAATCTCTTGATTTGGTGTTGGTGGTCCATTCTGCGCTGTGCCAAAAATGTAACTACACTGACTTGAGTAATGTATTTCTGATTTCTTTTCTGTGTTCAAGGGTACTTAAATTCTCAGAGTCCACATACACCCCTCCTGGATACATATCTGAAATGGAACGTGTTGGGAAACAGGGTGATATTATTTTAGTATCAGGCCTGAAAACGGGACATGCAAAGTTGAAGGCAAAAATACAAGAACCTCTTTATAAGGTAAGATGGTGCAAAGGACATTTTATTTGCTGTTGTCACCAGTAGAGAGTAGAAATATTTCCCTTTTATTGTTATAATGATATTGTTTGTTTATTTATTTATGTATTTATTATTGGACGGTAAAAAGAAGTCAGAGTTCTGGTAAAATTTGGCCCATTTTGAGTAATAACTTAGTTTGGAGACGAAGACATCTAAAAATAGCAAAATATTACATAGCAGCAGTACTTTA
This sequence comes from Copadichromis virginalis, assembly GCF_057382275.1. NCBI lineage: Eukaryota > Metazoa > Chordata > Actinopteri > Cichliformes > Cichlidae > Copadichromis > Copadichromis virginalis. The sequence continues at coordinate 21,200,888 of NC_140637.1, read as the reverse complement.
GGATGTCAAGGCTGCTGTGACAGTTAAATTGTGCTTCTGTCTTGTCAACATTTTTTTTTTTTTTTTTTAATTTTTTTTTTTTTTTGGTTGGTTGGTTGGTTGGTTTTTTTGTTAAGATGGCATTTTGTTTTCATCTGATGCACTTGTATTCTGAATAAATGTCCAATTAAGTCCATATGTAACAAAGGAAAGTTATTTTTGGTAGTATAGAAAATCTGCGAAAATGGCTGTTGGGCACTTGTAGTTTGAATTCATATCAGCATTTATAAAACTGCAGTCCGTTTGATCTGGTTTGAAAAGGCGGGAAGCTGAAGCTGTGTTGTGTTGTGTAACCATGGTATCCATGCCACAGGATGTGGGTGCTGCAGAGGTAAGGCTGCTGATCTTAGAGAACATCCTGCTGAGCCCCGCACACGATATCTACTTGCTGGCCGGAACTTCGATCAGATACAGAGTCTTGAAGATAAGACAGGGAACGATAACAGGTCTGACTCTGTTTAATGAGGAGTGAAGTTCTTCATTCAATGTTTACTTAACTTGATGTACATTTCCTGAAGCTGTATGCAAAGACATTCAGTAGTACTACATGAGTTTGCATGAGTGTTGCTAATATATGAAGTGAAAATGTAGTCGAGTCATTGATGTCACAGATGAGAGGAGCAGCTCTGCATGGTACATAAATGCCAACCTTTCAGCTAATTTCTCTTTGTTTGTCTAGAGCTCTCTATGCCTTGTGATCAGTATGAGCTGCACCTTCAGAACAGTGTTGTTGGTACTAATGGAAACCCAGATGTTGCTGTGGCCAGTCTGGATCCAAGAACCTCCACTGTTACAGCAGTTCAGCTGGGACACATCAATGTGGTGCTGGATCATAAGAGTATCCTTCTGACCTATTGCACCTCTATTGAGCAGTTACTGTTCTGGTCTAGTGCTGTGCAAAAGTCTTGAGCACCTTTCATTTGTTGATATTTTACTAGGAAAATCGTTTATGAACGGAATGATTAAACATGTACAAACATAAATGGAAATGCAGTATATAAAACAAAAATAAAGTTGGTATAATTCTAGTGAGCTTGAAGATCAATATTTAGTATGATCAACTCTATTCTTCAACCCAGCCTGAATCTCTTTGGCAAGTGTTCTTGTAATTTAAGTAGTTAAATCAATAATAGTTCTCCAAAGGACATCCAAAGCTCTTCTTTGGATGTTGGATTACTTTTCTTTTGTATTCTGTAAAGATGATCCCACTCTGCTTCAATAATGTTGAAGTCTAAGCTCTGAGGAGGCCAATCCATGACTAATAGTGTTCCATTGTGTGCTATTTCTGTTTCAGTATGCTTTTACTGCATTGGCAGTGTGTTTGTGATCATTGTCAAGTTGAAAAATAAAGCCACTGCCTATCGCACACTTTCCAGATGGTGGATCAAAATCTGATGGCACTTTTCTGTGTTCATTTGTCCATCAAATTTGACAGGATCTCAAACATCACTGGCTGAAATGTAGGCACCACACCTGTTACAGTGGATTTTGGAGTATGTGTTGTTTTTGGAATTTTTCATATATTAAACTGAACAAATGCCATCAAATTGGTAGCAAAGTGCACACAGATGTATTATAAAATTGGTTTCTTTGCTAAACTGTCTGTGTAGACACAACATTGCTTCATCCATTGAGTTGGGTTCCTTTTTTATCCTTGAATTGATGTTAAGGGACTTCACAAAAATTTCCAAAGAAAAGATCTTCAGGAAGCCTGGAGAACTATTGCTCAAGATCACTTGAAAAACAGTTACAAGAAAGTCTGACTCTTTTGAAGCATAATATAAAGAACTGAGTGGTACCTCAAGACTTTTGCATAGTACTGTTTAATCTAATGTTTACTACAACATGTGTATTCTGTTATTTGTCAATTAACTGAAATGATTCAGTTTTTGTTTTGTTTTTTCTTTATTAAGAGGAGTCTATCATTTAAATTTTCCTTAACAGTATCTTCTCAGGCCTTCGGATGCAAGGAGTGTCTCGCCTACCCAATAGCACCCTATATGTTGTTGAACCAGGCTATTTAGGTCTGTTTCTTTTTCTTCACTGAAAGTCTAATTTAAAAAAAAGTTGTGTGTGTTTTAGATTAAGTTGACCAATATTTTGTCTGCAATTTGTTTAGGTTTTAAAATTCACCCAGGAGATAGTTGGATTCTTGAAACTGGAAGAGTGTATGATATCCACATTGAAGTATTTGACAAATCTAGCAACAAAATTTACCTATCTGATGTAAGTGCTTCCATTAAATCATTTGCAGTGTACTAGTTGCAGATAAAAATCAATATATAGGCAGTGTTTTATAAATCTGTGTGTGGTTTATTTTTTTTATTTTGCAGAATGTCCATATTGACACTACTTTCCCTTTGGAGTATTTTGAAATCCTGGAGTCTTCTTTGAATGGATCATATCACCATGTCAGAGCACTCAAGGAAGGCCTGACACTTATTGATGCAACCTTAAAAGCTGTCGTGGATAAAGTAAGTTTAGATGCAGCTTTGACCCTGGATTTATTATTATTGCTACAACCTACTGACACGTTCTTCCGCTTCAGTCGAGAGGGCTCGATCATTTCCTGTGCTATCTGTTCTCTTTCAGAGTGGAAATGTCCATCCTCTCGCCAACCCAGTCCACAATGAACAGGATGTGGAAATCTATAACCCCATAGTTCTTAGTCCCAGTATTCTCACATTTCCATGGCAGCCCAAAGTTGGAGCTTATCAGTACACAATAAAGGTAATCATTCCTTATTTAAGTGACTTCTGTTATGGGGCAGGCAATTTAAACTTAACATCCTGTATAAATTGCTTTAGCATTTGCATTCCTTCATATTCTGTGAAACACCATAGATCAAGCTTTGTTACCACTAAGTCTAACTGTCAGATCCAAAAATTTGATGTCATTTTTATTTAAAAAAAAAAAGGGAAAAAAAGACCTGTTCTTTGGTGCTTTTCAGGCAACAGGAGGTAGTGGAAATTTCAGCTGGACTTCCTCAAATGCAGCTGTTGCCACAGTGACTGTGAAAGGGGTGATGACCACAGTTAGTGACATAGGCGTCAGTGTAATTTATGCTCATGATCTACGTAACCCACTACACTTTGGCCAAATGAAGGTAAGTAAACACAACACCGATTTTAAATGAGATATTTATATCTCATTGTATGAGATGTCATTGATTCTTCCAACTTTAACCTCATAGGACCTGGCGTCCACATATGTGGACATCACATTTTGGGTTGTCTAGAGCACAATACTAAATGGACTCGTTTTAAATTTGATAGAACAGTGGTAATGTATTGTCCTTGTAAGTGTATATCAGGTAAAAAGAAAATTCTTTGTTTTTACATTCATTAGGTCCCAATCAGCCCAAATAGCAAAGAGAAAATAAAAATGCATGCCATGAAAGAGTTTGGGTCTTAGGAGGTTAAGGGCAAAAGTACATTAATCACTTTTCAGTAACACTCTTCACCGTGTCTTGGATCATGCTTTCTTCCAGGTGTATGTTGTTGAGCCTGTAGCAATGGACTTTGCTCCTTGCCCAGTAGAAGCCAGGTTGGGCCTCATACTGGATCTGCCTCTCAGGATTTTTGGTCTGCTTGAAGAGGGGGAAAAAGAGCGGGTCATGTTAAGTGACTGTTCCCATTTTGACCTGGTGGTTGAACAGGAGAACTATGGCATCTTTGAAATACTAGACGGTGAGTCCTGTTTGTCTGTCCGCCTCGACTGGACTGTGAAGATGCAGTAAATTAAAAAAAAAAGAAGATGCAAAAATGTAAGCAGTATGAGCTGGTTTAATAGTAATGCATAGTGTGGTTTTATTTCACTGTCCTTTTTAGATAGACGATTGGTAATGGCTACCAAACAAATGAGGCTCATTCTGTCGAGTGAGGGATTGATTATTATGTTTAGTGTCAATCCAATGTGGGCCCCACATTGCCTGCTTTTTTTGGGGGGGTGGACTACTGGTGGGTCTACTGGTGGCGCCCATTGTTGATTTCAAGTAGAAACAAACACTAGAATGAGAAGAAAACATTTTAGATTTCATCACAGTATTTATTATATTCTACATCTTTCCAAAAATCTTTAGTTTTCCGTTATGGAATTGTTTTACTTACAATTAAACGAATGTATAATTAAACCTTGTAGAGTGTGAGTTTTGTTTTTTTGTTTTTTTAATACATTGTCATATCAGATTATCATGTACTATGACTTTCTCCAACCCCATTTTTCCTGATTCACAGGGAGGCTAACTGCAGGCCAGGACCACTGCAGTGGAGTGAGAGCCAAAGCTTTGGCTCCTGGGTATACCGTGCTTAGTGTCAGCTACACTCACGGCAATGTTCATCTCAGTGCCAAGATCACCATTGCTGCCTATCTTCCTCTCAGAGTGAGTCTAAAGGTCATGTCCTTTTCAGGACTTGGCTCATCACGATGGATGAGGCATTTGTACATAATATCTTTTTCTTAAGGCTTCCAGGATTCATGTCCAATTACTGATTTCATTTTTGGGACATTTTTAGTTATGTTCTTTTTTTTTTGTGTGAGTGCGTGTATGTCTGAGATACACTGAAATACACAAATACTTATATATCTCAGTGTTTTCTACTGAATTGGATTCTGTTTGTGGCATTTTGGGTTGTGCAAGCAAACAAAGACACACCCATCTTCCTTTAATAAATGATACCATACATAAAGTGTGGCTGAGCTGCTATTTCAGTTGCTAAGTACCTTGTAGTAAATAAATAAATAATATATTAAGCTGGACTTTGAGGTGAAAGAAGAAAAGAAAATTGCAGTAAACTGCCAATAAGCATGGATCTTATAAGAAAACAGATTCACTGAAGCACATTCATGCAGATTAGTGAATGCAGACTAACCCTACAGAAATGCAACGATTGGCGAGTATTATATTTTACTTCTCATTGGTTTTCGTTGGGAATTTTAGTATTTCGTTATACACAGGGGACACAGGTGTTTGTGGTTTTTTGTTTGTTTTTTGTTGTTTGTTTTTTAAATACACAAACACTGTAAGACAAAGGAATAAAACTGACAGCTATTGCAGTACAGTGACTGGATGCAACAGTTTGACATGTCACATCTTCTCTGCTAAAATATTTAGTCATTTTTGTGAACAACATACATACTGTCGTTTTTTGTGCACATTACAATCGAGCTGTCAGTAGCATACGGCGTTGTTTAATGCCTCACATGGCACTGATTTGTGTTTTTCAAAATACTGCAGACGTGTTTGTGGAGTTTCTTCGCTTGTTTTGCCCTAGCAGCTAAAGTTTGACCCAGTTTTATTTCTCTGCTGTGTAATGCCTTGTATTAACATTTCCATAGCCAAGTTCTTCTTAACAGTTGAATGTTATTCTGGCAGGCGATTGACCCTGTATCTGTTGCTGTGGTGACACTGGGATCATCAAAAGACATGCTGTTTGAGGGTGGGCCGCGGCCTTGGGTCTTAGAGCCCTCAAAGTTTTTCTGCAACTTGAGTGCTGAAGATGAGGCCAGCCTGAGTCTTACCCTGATTAGTCCCTTGTCTCACAACTATAATCAGCGTTTGGTCAGGGCAACCTGCAGAGCCCTGGGAGAGCAGGTAGGACCTTAAGTGTAATTGTATATCTTGTATTTACCATTCCCAACGCTAACTAAAATATTGTGTGTTTCTAAAATGAATATCGTGGTTTGAAGTCATAGCTAAAATCATAAATCGTATTCGTTTTATTGCCATTGCGATTAGCATAACTCAAGGGTGTCCTTAATAAATTACTTTGATTTTTTTTACAACCATTGTAAAAGTACAGCTGTTTATCTTTCAACTGAATTTAAATGTTATTTCCAGGTTCTGGAGGTGATGGTGGGGAACAAAGCCAGTGTGACCAATCCTTATCCCGCTGTAGAGCCAGCAGTCGTCAAGTTCGTTTGTGCTCCTCCATCCCGCCTTACTCTGGTGCCCGTGTATACGAGCCCACAGCTAGACCTGACCTGTCCGCTGCTGCAGCAGAATAAACAAGTGGTATGCATGTGGTCACTGTTTAATAGACTCCTTTGCTGTGTTTAGATGTGTAGATTGATTTTTATACTGCTACTTCTTTCATTTAATTTTTTATCCATTGATTTTCAACACCAGCTGAAGAAATGTCAAGTTTATGATTTATTTATTTCTTTTAATATGATCTTCTGAAATTTGATTTGTATGAAGGGGCACTGGAAAATAGCTAATTATATTTGTTAACAAAAAGAAGTCCAAGATCTTGGTGTTTTGTTTTTGTGTAATGGAATTAAACTGTTTGAAAAGAACATTCATCATATAAACAATGATCTTCTAGGTGCCTGTTTCAAATTACCGCAACCCTGTTTTGGATTTGGCTGCTTTTGATCATCAAGGGAGGAAGTTTGACAACTTTAGCTCTCTGAGCATGCTGTGGGAATCCACAAAGGTATCGCTGGCCAGTATTGAACCTACTATGCCAATGAAGCTTCAGTTGCTCAGGGAGGGCAACAAACAGATGAAACTTCACGGTAAAAGATCATATCATTTTATATCATTTGAACTTTAAATTTATGAAAGAAAAACAGGAGAAAAATTTAATCTCAGGGCATTTGAATGGAATGGTCAGTTATCAGTTTAAGTATCTCCAGGAATAGATTGTTTTTGTTTTTATCTACGATATTATTCATAAGTTACAAAATGAAAAATGCATTGATTTCATGTATTTACTTTTTACTTCTTTTTATGATCTGTGATAGGACGGCAGGAAGTTCTTGTCCACCAGCAAACAGGCATTGCTGCCATCACAGCAACAGCTCTCGGTTACCAGGTTTCACACCTGGCTGCAGCCAAAGTCCCCAGTCCAGTAAGTCAAAATAGTTGCTCCGCTAGCAAGTCATGCAAAACAGCTTCTCGCTTCCTCTTAAAAAGTAGAAGTGGTTAACTAAAGTATTATTCAAGATATATGGATTGTTTTTGTAATAAGGTCTCTTTTGCAAAAGAGATTCATCTCAGTGAGTTTACGTTTTGTTTTGTAAACGCTTTTCTAGTGAACAGGACTTCATCAGCTGAGTTGTTTTGTTTTTTTTAAACAGCCATGTTGTCCTGTTAAATACATCTGTAACTCAGTTTCTGTACAGGAGAGGAAAAATCTATTTTTGCATATAATGAATGTGTGGAAAGCTTTAATTTTGTTGTTGTATATTTACATCATACATTTAATAGCCTCAGTCATCATACTTGAACTTGTCTTCCCCTTCTTCTGCCTCTGTCCTCCTAAGTATGACCCCATGACTCCTGTCTCAGCCACACTGGAGCTTCTGCTGGTTGAAGATGTGAAGATTTCTCCTGACATAGTGACCATATACAACCACCCGGATGTGCGAGTAAGTTATGGGATTACTGTTCCAGTGGACAGACACATCAGTACATTTACTTTTTACCCCCCTAAGTCTGGACATCAACACTCTCACTGACTTCTCATGGCTTGTTTTACCAAAATGTATATTTAATGTTTATTATGAGGGATGTGATTTGATCTTTTCACCATTTCACCTCAGCAGGGCAGAAATGTGATTTACTCCCTCAGGTAACTGCTGAATTATTCAGATGGTGCTTATCACCACACGTAGTTGTAATGTGTACCCTTTGCCCCGTTTACTCAGTAAGCATTCCCCTCTTAATCATGTGTGACATGGGAGCAGGGTTAAGTAGGTGTAGGGGGTTAAATAACTGTTGGTGACCTGTGTTAGAGGATTTTAAAGAGGTGGTTATCTGTCCCCTTTTATGTAACATGCAAGGCCAGTTGCCTGTCAGAAAAACAACTGTGAACACAGATGGTCTTCTGAATCATTTTTGTGATTCATTTTCACTGCAGACTGCTCACTCCAGTTTTGTTTTGTTTTGTAGGTGAATCTGGCTCTGCGAGAGGGTTCAGGGCACTTCTTTGTCAATACCAGCATTAAAGGGATGGTGAATGTGGTATTCCAGGAGGCTCAGGGCACCGCTCAGGTAAGAAGGAACATCTTAACTGTGTCTATCTATAGTAGACTGCACACGTTACGAAATGTAGAATTTCAAAAAAGTGTATTGAAATAATTGTAATTGTTTCATTTGCTGTTTGCCCAGGTCTCTCCCATCCTTCCAGGCATGGTTAAGGTGATGGTTCATGACCTTTGCCTGGCTTTTCCCGCACCCGCCAAAGCAACTGTACATGTTTCTGACATCTTGGAGGTTTATGTAAGAGTGGTTGACAAGGTCAGTGTCCTGCCTCAGCCCTTCATCCTGGAGGGGTCTAAGCACTACTTGACTATAAAAATCTCTCAGTATCACACATCCCTGCAATGCTTCAGTGACTTATAAGCACTAAATATGGTTATTGTCTTTGAGCACTTCCCTTTCAAATTCCACTGAAAGTCAGCTTGTCTTTAACACTCATCATTAGGTTTACCCTTCCTGTGAACCAGAATTATTTTGCTGCTAATGGATGCTTTTCATCTCTTACAGGTGGAGATTGGCAAATCTGTGAGAGCTTATGTCAGAGTCTTGGATGATAATAGGAAGCCATTCCCTGCCAGCTATTTCCAATTCATGAATCTTAAACTCAAGACAGCTTCTGCAATAGTCTCTCTGAAGTAAGTAGTAGAAAATGTGTTTTACCTTTAGAGTGAAAGGGGATCTAAGGCTTTATTTTTTTGTTTCTGAATGTCTCCTCTGCAGACCATTAGTGGAGTCCACAGAAAGCGATACTGCTGTTTTCTTGGTGAAAGGTGTTGCCATCGGTCAGACCACTGTATCAGCTGTTGTTGTGGATAAAAATGGGAGAAAAATTGCTTCAGCACCCCAGCAAATAGAGGTATAATTTTGTGGAGTTTTTTTGTAGTCTATTTTGGGTCTTCTATTAGCGGCACATTTTATACAGGGGGAAAAAACATTTTTTTCTTCTTATTATTGTAGGTGTTTCCACCTTTCAAGCTAATCCCAAGGAAGATGACCCTGTTAGTTGGAGCAATGATGCAGGTACGTCTAATACGTCATTTGCTTCATTTCACACTCTAATTAGAAAATATTTAATGTGTACTGTTACAGTAGAAGATGGTGGTCAACTGTGTGTGCAATAACTGAGCCAAACACTCAGTTGAGAGAGAATGAAAGGAAAAGGAAAAAAAACTGTCAGAGCAGGTATCCCTGATGTGCTCATCTGTGGCACATAGCTTTGACTGTGAGTGTACCCCCCCTCTCATGCAGTAGACAGGACAATCAGTCAGAAGAAAGTTGGGTTAAAAGAAGAGGGAACAGAACTACAATGACTTTTTTCATGTGGATGGGCTGTGGGGGTTACACAAAGTCCCAGTGTATCAAAATTAGGATTATTTCAAACCATGAATCAAGACGATCGTCTTCAGTAGATTAGTAAGAAGAAATTAAAAAAATAGACTTGGATATGAGCACAATAGGTCTACGTTACACTGGCAGCACACATGAGTTAATTCAGTTTAGTTAAGAGCCCTAGAAAAAATCAACTTTTAGCTATTCCCTGATTCACAATGGGTACCTCCATGTTTTTTGTGTTTCTTCCCAGGACCAGGTTTTTTGCTTGCTGGGAAATGTGTAAACCACTACACTGTGGAGAAATTAGTCAAGATTACTCTTTAAATTTAAATTACTCCTTCTTTTTTCAATCCTGCTTGTTTACAGATCACATCTGAAGGTGGTCCTCAGCCTCAGTCCAATATCCTGTTCTCCATTTCTAATGAGGAAGTAGCTTCTGTTAATCCCATGGGCCATGTCAGAGGTATTGCTGTTGGAAATGTTTCTGTTACTGGACTGGTCCAAGCTGTTGACGCAGAAACCGGGAAGCTAGTTGTTGTGTCACAGGTAAATGTATATCTGTGGTTTTAAAAGTGTAATGCTTGGGTGGGTTTTGCACATAAGACAGACGAAACTATTTTGTTTCCTCAGGATCAAGTAGAAGTCGAAGTTGTGGTTTTGACTGCCATTCGAATCAGAGCACCTATTACAAGAATGGAGACGGGAGCACAGGTGTGAACGTTTTATACTTGAATCAGTACAACGGACTCAAAATCGATTCTTTGCTGTTTAGAGTCCAAATAGCAATTTTAGACTCAAAATTGAAACCAATAACTGAACAGCGCAATTTTATTTTTTTGTATTTCTAAATCTTCTTTCCTTTTCTAGATGCCTGTATATGTGATGGGTTTGACCAACAGTCAAACACCCTTCTCATTTGGCAGTGTGCTACCTGGTTTTACCTTCCACTGGTCCACTACTAAGAGAGACATCCTGGATGTCCAGCCAAGACACATTGAGGTACCCAGCATTGAGGATTTTCATTCTTGTATTTGATATCATAAGCAGCTTCTATTTTTGTCTCTCATTTCCCATTGATCGTTTTTATTAGATTTACTTCAGACCTGGTGTCCATCCATTTCACTATGGTTTTTAAAACTAGCGTCTGCTTTGTCTCTGCTTTTCCCCTGCTTCCTCATCACTGTTGCCTTTTTATTTGATTTGCTGCTTCTATTTTTGCCATGCTCATAATGGTCCTTGTCTTATCTAGGCTAATGTGGAGCTTCAGTCAGAGCACAACTTTGGCATGAGGGTGACTGGAAGAACGAGAGGGCGGACAGGGCTGAAGGTGGTACTCAGAGTTTCTGACCACACGGCTCAGCAGCTTGTGAACAACCTGCAGGAGCTCAGTGACGAGATCCAGATTCAGGTACAGCACCATGGCTATAGCTCACTTTTTATAGACATCTGTAAACAATGGGAAGGGAAACACAAAGTACCATAAATACATCCTATTCAGATATTTTATAAATACCCCTTTTATGGAGTGCTTTGCATATCTTGACTGTGTCCCCTGCTGCTTCTCCATAATGGGGAAAGCTGGCATTTAAGGCAGCAGAGCATTGAAATTGCTGAGTTTTAATAAAAATCTGAAGCTGTTAACTTTGAAGTGATAACACTGCAGATTATTGGGAGCGCAGTGCATCCAACTTCAAATTGTATTAAACTATGACATGTCACTAGTGCAGAAACATCAAAGAATGATTAAGGCTCTCGCATAATTGGAGTTTCAACATTTTGCTTTGATCAAGGTCTATGACAAGCTGCACATGCTTAATCCCAAAGTAGAGGCTGGGGAGTTACTGATGGCTCCGAACTCGGCTCTGAAACTCCAGACTAACAGGTGAGTAGGAATCACCTGCACAGTGGGGTGTTTTTTTTTCTTTCTGTTCCATATACAGGTGAAAAACAGCTCTTCAGTATTTTATAGCATGTAATAAAAATATGTATACTGTTTGAATGAATGATGTGATTTTGTTTTTTCTTGTCCAATAGGGATGGTTTGGGTGCTCTCTCCTATCGAATGTTAGATGGTCCCGACCAGGTTGTTATTGCTCAAGTAGACGATAAGGGCTTCCTCTTCTCTGGCTCTCTCACTGGTATCTCTTCTTTGCTGGTTACCTCACAAGAGACCTTTGGTGTCAATCAAACTCTCATCCTTGCTGTGAAGGTCAGTTTAAGAGCTACAATGTGAAAATTGTTTGAGATTCATGGTTTAAACATGATATCATGTGGATATTGACTATAAAACACATCTTCTGACCTCCTGCCAAAAACTATGCGCGGTCTGACTGCTGAAACCTTGATTAAACAAATTAAGCAGCTTAAAAAGCACAACAATATAAAGATCTAATGCTTTTGGCTCAAACATAACACAAGTAAACACAGTTTCTAAATGACAGTGTTATTTGTAAGGGTAAAAAACAAATTCCATACCTATATGGCCCAGTGTGAAAGTGATTGCCCCTAAACCTAATAACTGATCAGGCCAGCAACAACTGCAATCAAGCATTTGCAATATCTGGCAAATCTCGCCCCAAGACAGCTGGGATAGGCTCCAGCCCCACCACACCCTGAAAAGGATAAGCAGCACAGGATGGGATTTTGGCAGAATTGCTGTAATTCAGCTGCATTGGTGGGTTTTCGTACATGAACTGCCCTTTTAAGGTAATGCTACAGCATCTCAATCAGATTCCGGTCAAAACTTTGACTAGGCCACTCCAAAGTCTTCATTTAGTTTTTCTTAAGTGATTCAGAACCCAAGAGCCCTTCAGCTTGACGTCACTGACACATGGTTGGACATTATCCTTCAGGATGTTTTGGTAGACAGCAGAATTCATGGTTCCATTTACCACAGCAAGTCTTGCAGGGCGTGAAGCAGCACTAAACCCCCAGACCGTCACAGTACCACCACCATATTTTACTGTTTGTATGATATTCCTTTTCTAAAACGCTGTTACTTTTACGCCAGATGTAATGGGACGCAGACTTTCCAAAAAGTTTAGTCATCAGTCCACAAAATATTCTCCCAAAAGTCTTGGGGATCATCAAGATGTTTTTTGGTAAATGTAAGGCGAACCTTCATGTTCTTTGGTCAGCAGTGGTTTTCTCATTGAACTCTTCCATGGATGCCATTTTTGCCCAGTCTCTTTCTTCTTGTTATAACATGAACTCATGAACCTTAAATGAGACATGTGAAGCCTGCAGTTCTTTAATACTGTTCTGGCGTCTTTTATGACCTCCTGGATGAGTCGTTCCTGCACTCTTGGAGTAATTTTGGTTGCTCGGCCACACCTGGGAAGCTTCATCGCTGTTCAAAGTTTTCTCCATTTGTGTGTAATGACTCTCACTGTGTTTTACTGGAGTCCCAAAGCCATAGAAATGGCTTTGTAACACTTTCCAGACAGAGATGACAGTGACTTTTAATTCTCAGGTGTTTTGTTAGGTCGTCGCACGATGTGTTGCTTTTTGAGGTCTTTTAACCTGCTTCACTTTATCAGACAGATTCTATTTAAGTGATCTCTCTTGTTCTGTCAGTAATCAGGCCTGAGTGTGTTTGGTGAAACTGAAGCTTTCCAAAAAATCTGTTTAATCACACTTGATTCATGATTTAACAAGAGGGGCAATTACTGTTTCACACAGGATGCGGTAGGTTTGGATAACCTTTCTCTCGTAATCAGAGAAATCATCATTTAAAAACTGAATATTGTGTTTACTTTTGTTATGTTTGTGTAATAATAAAATTTAAAACATAAGTGACAAAATGCATAGCACTAGGAGTGATAGACATTTAATAATCTGGTATTTTTGTGTGGTATGGCTTGTATTTAAAAAAAACAAAAAGACAACTTTCTTTTCGCCTTTTATTTTTCTTATTTAAAATCCTAGCTTTTTGTTTTCATTAGAACTCAGTAAGAATACAGGAGAGGGTTTCTATTGCCAGTTTTCTTTATTGAATCTTTCTAAAAATATATTATCAGTAGTAACTGCCTGTCGTATGTCGGACTGAGCCTTTCTCCTTTTTCTTCTCTGCCCACTGAGAATTGGCCCGTACTGGAATCGTTATAGCCACTCTGTAACTATTAGCAACAGCACAGGCCTTTGAAGTGACAGCTGACATCTCGCTGCAGTTACTGATTGCGACACTAATGTTATTCTTCAGGTGGTGCCTGTGTCCTATTTGCGCTTCAGTACCAGTCCGGTGCTCCACACAAACACCAAAGAGAACCTGAAGGCTTTCCCCCTGGGAACTGTACTCACCTTTACTGTCCACTTTCATGCCAGCACTGGAGAAGCACTACACAGCTCCAACTCCCACCTTACATTTACCACAAACAGGTGAGAGACTAAGCAACCTATAGGTTCATTAGCAATTCTCATTAAGCTTCAGGCTGTATGATTCTCAGATCGAAGCATGACAAAGAAAAAGAGGAAGATTTATTTTTCTGTTAGTGTAATACCCCAAGCTTGAAAAGCTATTATCCTTCTGTTCTGGGCCCTATTTATAGAGGGGAAAAAAGCAAGGCCTCACTTTGAGTACTCCTTTTGTGCATCTTCGCCCAGCCTCACATGAGCTAATGTCTACAATTGTTTCAAATACAGCAAACCAAGTCATGTCAACCCACAGCCTTCCTAGCCATTATCAACTGTATTTCAGGTAGCAGGTTATCCATCAGTGTTCTCTATTTAGATTCTTAAGTGTAGCTGGGTAATTATGTCATTGGCATCGGTGAGCCACTGTCAATATGTGACAAAACACCAGCTACTGGTAGACAGAACAGTCAGCCGAGACTGCAAGACCAGACTGACCAACCTGTGCACTGCCTGGATTGATTACAAGAAGGCCTATGACTCAATGCCCCACAGCTGGATACTGGAATGCCTAGAATTGTACAAGATCAATGGGACCCTAAGAGCCTTCATCAGGAACTCAATGGGGATGTGGCGTACAACACTAGAGGCCAACTCCAAGCCCATAGCACAAGTCACCATCAAGTGCGGGATCTACCAAGGAGATGCTCTGTCCCCACTGCTGTTCTGCATAGGCCTGAACCCCCTCAGTGAGATCATTAACAAGGCTGGCTACGGATACCGACTACGGAACGGAGCAGTTGTCAGCCACCTCCTGTACATGGATGACATCAAGCTGTATGCCAAGAGTGAACGAGACATCGATTCACTGATCCACACTACCAGGTTATACAGCAATGACATTGGAATGTCGTTCGGACTGGAGAAGTGTAGTCGGATGGTAACAAAGAGAGGGAAGGTAGTCAGAACTGAGGGGATTGAACTACCAGAAGGCAACATTGCAGACATAGAGGACAGTTACAAGTACCTGGGGATCCCGCAGGCGAATGGGAACCATGAAGAGGCCGCTAGAAAAGCTGCAACCACCAAGTACCTGCAGAGGGTCAGGCAAGTCCTGAGGAGTCAGCTGAATGGTAAGAACAAGATCCGCGCCATCAACACGTACGCCCTGCCCGTGATCAGGTACCCTGCTGGGGTAATAGGCTGGCCAAAGGAGGAGATAGAAGCTACTGACATAAAGACAAGAAAGCTCCTTACCATGCATGGAGGGTTTCACCCCAAGTCCAGCACCCTGAGGCTGTACGCTAAGCGGAAGGAAGGGGGCCGGGGACTGGTGAGTGTCAGCACCACAGTCCAGGATGAGACAACGAACATCCAAGAATACATTGGGAAGATGGCCCCAACTGACCGAGTGCTCAGTGAATACCTCAGGCAGCAGAAACCCAAGAAAGAGGAGGGAGACGAGGAACCATCATGGAAGGACAGGCCCCTGCACGGTATGTACCACCGGCAGATAGAGGAGGTGGCTGATATCCAGAAATCCTACCAGTGGCTGGACAAAGCTAGACTGAAAGACAGCACAGAGGCACTAATCATGGCAGCACAAGAACAAGCTCTGAGCACAAGATCCATAGAGGCTGGGGTCTATCACACCAGGCAAGACCCCAGGTGCAGGCTGTGTAAAGATGCCCCAGAGACAATCCAGCACATAACAGCAGGGTGCAAGATGCTAGCAGGCAAGGCATACATGGAACGCCATAACCAAGTGGCCGGCATAGTGTACAGGAACATCTGTGCCGAGTATAACCTGGAAGTCCCGAGGTCAAAATGGGAGATGCCCCCAAGGGTGGTGGAGAATGACCGAGCTAAGATCCTGTGGGACTTCCAGATACAGACGGACAAAATGGTGGTGGCTAAAAAACCGGACATAGTGGTGGTAGACAAACAGAAGAAGACGGCCGTAGTGATCGATGTAGCGGTTCCGAATGACAGCAATATCAGGAAGAAGGAACACGAGAAGCTGGAGAAATACCAAGGGCTCAGAGAAGAGCTCGAGAGGATGTGGAGGGTGAAGGTAACGGTGGTCCCCGTGGTAATCGGAGCACTAGGTGCGGTGACTCCCAAGCTAGGCGAGTGGCTCCAGCAGATCCCGGGAACAACATCGGAGATCTCTGTCCAGAAGAGCGCAGTCCTGGGAACAGCTAAGATACTGCGCAGGACCCTCAAGCTCCCAGGCCTCTGGTACAGGACTATATATATATATATATATATATATATATATATATATATATATATATATATATATATATATATATATATATATATATATATATATATATATATATATATATATATATATATATATATATATATATATATAATTAGTATAATTTATGTCTATGTATTTACTAGTACATATGGTATCATTTGGCCTGTTCATGCTGTCGGCCATGAAATGAAAATGTGATGCTTTTATAAGGTGTTGTAGGTGCATAAATGCAATAAATGGGCCATTGCATCCCGTTGCTAGGTGGTAGGAACATGATGGTTTAATATATCCTATATAATTCAGCTTTTGTGTATATAAATGAGATGTTACTGCTGTGAAAACAACAGGATGCTTTCATAAGGTTTTGTAGGCGCATAAAGGAAGAAAAAGAGGTCATTGTAGCTCGTTGCTAAATGGTTGCCAGGCAACCTGATGGCGTCACATATCATGCATAACTGAAGTTTTGTGGAAATGAGATGTTGTTGTGATGAAATTAAAAAAAAATATATATTATACAACTCCTGATTGTGTAGTAGGAATTGAAAAAGAGGCAAACACATGAACAGAGAATTTGTGTATTATAATAAGATATAATATTTGACCTGGAGTTTTTTGTCTTTCATTTCACACATGACTCATCTGTGTGACCAAAAAATATTGGCCACTCAGGTGATTTGAGGCAAGACTTGCATAGTGCTCTGGGTCAGCACTGTCTGCTGGTCTAAGATTGGACAAACCATGAACAGTGTGCTGGAGATGTGGTCCGCTCACAACTTGGAAAACTATGGTCTTATTGTGAAAGGACACTTTTAAAGGTCACTTAGAGTCCACGCCTCAGCAGCATAGAGTTACTTTGACTGCAGGTGAAGGAACAACAGCTTATTAGCCAATGTTGGTCATAATGTTTGGCTCATCGCCGTATATCTTTAATACTAACATTATTTTTGTTTTATTCTTCTGCACGATACTACTCTACTACTCCTCTTGACTCATACTGTTGTACATTCATTTTCTGTACAATCCAACCAGAGCAGTTGAGGTCACAACATCATCTAGTGATAGCCTGTATGAGGAGTAATTTGATTAATTTAGAGAGGTATTCCTTTAACCCCAGTTTCAGAACGACTTGTTTCCACCTGACTGAGCGAGGTAAATGTGTGTGTTGAACAGAGCAGTGTTGCACTTTTTCCAATGAGGGACTCCCACGCCTGGCAATACAATAAATTGATTCTATTATGGTTTTCTCCAGGTGCTGACAGATGATTTTAGTGGGAAAGTATCACATTTTTGATTGTTGGCCTGTGATAAAATTCCCCTAAGAGCTTCTTTTACTGATGTCTAAGGCTGGAGCTGTTTTGGCCAACCTTTTTTCTAACTCGCTTGATTTGAAACACCCTGAAAAATTAGGACTTTCACAGAAACGTGTACAAATGATAATCATAATTAAATCTGTTCCTATGTTCTTTTCTTTAGAGATGATCTTGTGCAGGTTGGGGTTGGGCCTGGTAATCACACCCTCACAGTGAGAACAGTTAATGTAGGACTCACACTCCTTGCAGTTTGGGACAGCGAAAACATGGGTGTGGCAGACTATGTTCCAATTCCAGTGGGACATGCTATTCATATGGATGATGCCAAAAAACTGATGGTGGGAGATGTGGTCTGCTTCCACATCCAGTTAACCAATCCCAGTGGTAAGAGATTTACACGTTAAAATGTCACAAATGCTGTCGTAAAATAATAAAAAGCACAACAAAACATTGTGAAAGTTAATAAAATGTCTGTTAAATTTGGCACAATTTTACAGTCTAGATAAGTATTTCTTATGTTTTCTGATTGCTTTTCATTGACTTTCCATAAGGACAAAGTACTTTTTATTAGGGGTGGGTTTTTATAATCGATTTATCGATTAAAATCGATTCTGACTTGGATAACGTGAAATCGATTCATTAAAATCCTGAATCGATTTTTTTAATATAAATTTATTTTGCCCGAAATGACAGAATCTCAGGTGAAATCTCACAAAATTTCAACAACCACCAAACATCTAAGACAGTAAATGCGAGCAGGAACACGGATTCTGCACAAAGACTTAAACACACAGCGCGACCCGCAGATCAGAATCAGTGAGATGTGACTTTCTCACCCGACGGCACGGACACGGTCGGGGCTGAAAGCCGACAGCTCGCTGACTCTGATGTGTCGGCGGATCCGCGCTTTGTGTTTACGCCCTTTTTGCGCCGATTCTAAAGCTGTTAGTTTTATCTCTCTCCAAACAATAAAAATAAAACTGACTGAACCAGCAGCAAAAGAAGATCCAAACTACGCTTCACATAAACATCGTCATGAATTCCCTCTGACTTTTACTGTTTTGCTTCCACCACGATAAAATCACACTTCATGCACAGCTCTCTCTCTCTCTCTTTCTCTCTGTACTGTTTTCTTCGTTATTCGCTTGTTTGTTACGCACAAGTCTACCGTTGTTTACAGCGCTGTCGGCCGCTGTTTTTTTTATTTCGTTTACATACTTCTGAAAATCAAACCTAATTTCTGCCGTTCAATACTGAACAAATTTAAACTTTTTAAAATTATACAAAATGCCAAACGCTCAGCCGTGTCTCTAATAAAACCGCTGTAACGTCAGAGGTAACGTTCATATGTTCATTAATGGTTTTCTTTCGTTTTTGATGTACTGCAGAGTATTTTTATAAAATCCCAGGCCAGGAAAATCTTCATGTTTTTCTGTGTTTTATCCTCAGCTACTTTGACACGAAGGCATCTGTGTGATGATTTGATAAAATCTTGCGTGTGTCAACTTCCTTTTTATAGATACAAAAATATGTCAATTTACTGATCTGAATTATAATATTTCTGACTGTCAAAATTTCCCATATTCAAATCGAATTGAATCGAATTGTGGATCGAATCGATTTGGGACCTTGTGAATCAGAATCGAATCGATTCTAGAAATCAGTGACGATACCCAGCCCTACTTTTTATGTCACAAAAATAACTAAAGGAGTACCAATTTACGTGAATTTAAGTGTACTGTACATATTTTAAAAGCACAATATTATCTTTGCCTTCTCTGTAGGTGCTCATGGCACTTGGAGCTCCACTGCAGATGGTGTTCTTCAGGTGGACCCTAAAACTGGAGCTGCTGTAGCTAGAGACTCTGGGACAGCTACTGTGTACTATGAGATACCTGGTATTTTGAAAACATACAGAGAGGTATGTTACTTATAGTGCAGCTTGGTATGTGGTTTAGCCATGGCTTTAATGAATGTGCACTAATAAACAGAATTCTAATTATGCATGCAGTACCATTTTGATCTTTCTCTGCTCTTTATACATTTGTTCCTCTACTAGTGCAGAATATTGCAGGAATCCTCTAGACATGTATCATAACAAAAATTAAAAACAAGTGGATTGCATATCCATCATCACTTCCACAACACTTAATTTATGCATAATGTGTGCGCATGAAATGCTGTTGTTAGGATTCTTGTACACGGTGCGTGGAAAGGATTAATTGGCTCTCTGGATGTTGCTGTTCTTTAAATCATGCTCCTTCCCCCTGAATGTGACCACAATTTTTAATGAATATTTGCTTTTAGAGCAGTTAAAATGTTTTTATGCTGGCTATCTATCTTAAACAGAAAAGAGCTCACATGCATTTTAAAAGGAACTGAATTAAGATGTTGTTGTTTTTTTTTTTATCAGTGTGAGAAAGTCTTTGAAACAAGTGGGTGGAATGTTATATTCAGCACTCAGCTGTGTTTTAATTAGTTTGCTTCCCCGACGGTTTGATTTGATTGATGTAAACTGTTACTAGTGAATGCAAATTTCAGTGTGATTATTCCATGTACACACTTATATCTTCCTTGGATTTTCCTTTAGCTGTTGTGTCTTTCTCTATGCCTCTGTAGGTAGTAGTGGAAACTCCTACACGGACAGCAGCTATGGCACAGGCTACACCAGTCAGGAATGGCAAGGAGACAAAGGTTCTCCTGACAACCAAAGAAAGAGGAACCAACCTCATTGGTATTGAACTCATATTTAGTTTTTTGTTTTTGTTTAAATGTTTATTTGTGTGTTTTAGAAGAAATGTTATAGGAATTTATTACTTTCACACAGCCATGCTAGCTCTTTCACCCAATAATCACGTTATAGTGCAGATATGGAAGCTGTGTAAATCATCTCTATATGAGAAACCATTTTAGCAGACATCCCAAATATCAAAACTTTCTGTTATTGTTGTTTTTGGATTTTTTTTCCCCCCTTATATAAATGTAAAGATTCATGAAGTCTTATTTTTATTTTTTTTAATAACAAATTTCTTGTTCTATTGTGTCCTAAACTACAGGAACCTGTTCCTCTAACCAGATTGAAGCTATTTCACAGCTGCAGCCAGAAACATCTGTAAACTGCCATCTCAGCTTTACCAGCGACATTGTCGATTTCTCTGCTAATGACGTCTTTAAAACGCACGTCACCTTTGACCCCAGCATTGGTAAGAGAGCCCCCCCCCCCCTTAAATTAAAAGATACTTTTAAAACATAACCTCCCTCCCCACTACATAGGTTATTATTTTTTATTTTTTATGTGTATGGTGTGCAAAGGGGGTAGGAAAGTACTGTTTACAAGGGCATAATCAATACCTGCATTGCCCATACAACGAATTTAGCAGGGGCTATAAAAGTTGTCCGGGTGATGTATTGAACCGAGCAGACGCCCTGTTGCCTGAAATCACTGGTCTAATTGTGTTTGGGATTTTGGGACTTCTCCCTAGTTGCTGGCTTATGTACAATGGGATCCACAGTGTGTTCATGAGGTTGTAACCATTCAGCTGAATTTTAAAGGGTTTCTAATAGAACTATGTGATTGTGAAGTGATACTTTCTCAGATATTCAGAGTTTAAAGGGGAAAAATACATATTTCTTGTATGTACCTGGCATCTTTTTTGTAACCAAAGTTATATCAGGGCTCACATGCATGGTGGTATTCATGATCAGGTCTTGTACCAAATGTACACATTAGTAATTTATCTCTAACCATCACCTTTACTTGTGTCCAATGCCTCAGGCTTCTACACATGCTCCATGACCTTGCAGCCCATCACTGACCAGCAGACCCGCGTGCTCAGCGTATCCATGACCAACCTGCTGGTGAAGGCAGGCCTGGAGGGCAGTACTTTCTCTGGGGTACAAGTCAGTGCCAGACTGCCAATTGAGCCAGGCCTGTACTCAGACCAGACTGAGCTGCTGCTCTCAAACTTACACCCATCAGCTGAACTCACAGTCTATGGCCCTACTGCAGCCCTGTCCAATGTGGAGGTACAATATGTTTTTAAAGCTAAATAATGCTATTCTAATTTAATTCTCCGTGTTTTAGTGAACTTAAGATATGATGTTTAGAAGCATGCATCACTTTGTGGTATCTTTAGGTGGCGTCTACTTCTCCCAACATTGTTGTCCAAGAGAAGGAGGTACACCATAACTTCCCCAGTTTCTCAAAGTACACCGTCAGTGCTGTGGACCCCCATTTAGCAGTTTCTGCTTCCATTTCTATAAGCAGCACTTCCTCCGACCAGAATCTCGTCATCCCAGTCACTTTGATTCACGTAGCTGATCCCAATGCTGCAATTCAAGGTCAGATATTAACAGTGCAAATGAGAATCCACAGAACCTAAAGCCAAACTTGTCGTTTTACTTTAAGTGTATTTTATGTGTAATGTTGCAGGAAATGTAGCTGGGTTGTTTCACAATGTATTATTATAAATGTGAAGCTACTCATAGTTCATCGTAAATGATTCACATTGTTTAATCTTATATTTTCAATACATATCATCATTTTGTTCAATGACAGAAAATGCACATCTCAATGTACAGTGCTTAACAGTTTGTTGTTGTTTTTTTACCCTTCAATTGAACAGAAAATAGAAATGTGGCCATAATGTAAAAAAAACCTTCTGTATTGAGGTAATTAGCTGTTTAAATGGGTTACTGCTAAGTAATCAATGCCAGCCACGTAACCAGCCCTGCCATCTGTGGGAAATGAGGACACTGACATGGCATATTTTTAGTAACCATCTTTCCATTCAGGTATCAGACATAACCAGTGTTGTAACAACATCATTATCCTTTCTGCCGTAGCTAATATGTTGAGTGTGTTGTGTGATTTCAGCATTTCAAATGGGCTTGTTATCTCAAACGCCTCTCTCTCTCTCTCTCTCTCAGCAGCTGCTTCTCCAGTTGGTTATATGGAGGGGGGCCACTCCTTCCACAGCTTCATAAACTCCTACCAGATGATGTTCTGCACCCTGTTCGCTCTGCTGGCTGGTACAGCTATCCTCATAATCGGTGGGTTGCCTTATTCTTGTTGGAATTACTAAGCCTTACATAATTGGAGGACCTGTTAGATCACATTTTAAAGAACTGCACTCTAGTTTGTTTTCTGTCATCAAAGTAATATTTTTATGTACCTGGAGTGTACCAAAATCGTACTTTTCGACAGCTGTTCACAGACCAAACCATAAGTATTTGGACAGTTACTTTTTTAGGGAGTGGGAATCGATTTCTGTGCACATTCTCATGCACAAAAATACTACAAAATATGCATTTTAGTAGGTTTAAAAATTGCTGTTTGAATTGTAACCCATGTAAAAGACATCACAGGTACAAGTGCCAATTAAAATGTCATTGAGTATTTTGTGGAAAACTTTTGCACTCCTCGACTGTCTCAACTTACACTTTAATGCGTTTCTTTAGATCCACCCTCAGCTCCAGCTTGTTGTGGGGGTAACCCTGCTTGGAGTCAGCTCTTCATTTAGGTTGAGGCACATTGGAATGTTTTAATATTTACTGATGAATCAAAGCTATTCCAAGTGCTCAGCCTAGAAAGCTCTTAGGATGTTTCATCATTCAGCGATCCCAAAAGTACAGCCGAAGCAACCAATTAGTTTTGATTTGACTCAATCACTGCACACAGAATGCTCCTGTGCACCTCTACAGTCCTGTTGCCTCTGTCAGCCTTGAAATCAATAAGGCAACCATAACGGATGCACCACCTTCTCTGACAGATGAGGTGTCATGCTTTGAGTTTATCCCCCTTTTTTTTCTTTTCCCCTTTTCTTCTACACTACAGTCTATCATTTTGAGGCAGGATCATTTTACCAACTAGGCTTTTCTATTTGTGAAGCTCGCCATCAGTTTGAGGGTATGGTCATGAATTTGTACTATGACCACTGACAGGGAAACGGGTCATGATTACGTAGGTGTAGTCCAGTCTCTAAAATGATATGTCCTTCCTGTGGAAGTCGCATCAATTCTCAAATATCAATCAACTTCGAGCCACAAGGGAGTCTTCTGTGAATGAGACAGAACCACAGCCCAAAGAACATTAACTAGGAAAATGTCCAAATACTTTTGAATAACCGTTTGTGCCCTGAGGGGTGCATCTCACATGAAACCCTTTCAATACTGACGTCTTAAACAAAATTAAAGTTGAGACTTTGCATCTTTTTAATGCGGTACTTCTTTGTCAAAATTAATTATGCTAAAAGCACAGAGCCTGAAGGAAAGTTACAGTACTCATTATCCAGACTGTGTACAAGCAAGGTTTTTCCACTGTTACTGGAACATCCATTAAAGCTATTAACATGTTTTGTATTTTAAAATTTTAACTCCTTCAAACACAAGCTGATGCATCAGTGTATTGCAGTGGTACAAGTTCTTTCACAGTGAAGTACTTCTTTAACTTGACAGTCAGTTATCAGTGGTGGTCATAATTTAAAGCACCTAAAGTTGTAATACTATGTTTTGTGGCTAAGAGTTTTTATATAGGAAGGTCAACAAACACTCATGTTTTTAAATGTATCCCCCCCGGGCAGTCCTCCACTCGGTGTTCACGCCAAGGGAACGAACTTATCATCCTGCTTTCATCCAGAGGACACCGTCGTCACCAGTCTCAGGTAGGGCAATGTCACTGTGACTTTACCCAAACAGCGATTTGTAAATAGATGAGAACATACATTCATGAGAATATACAGCTTGATCAAAAAGCTGACTGTGCCTAAAAAGCAGAAAGATATCGGATTTTAATTTGGCTACTGTCCCCTTCAAAGTAGCCCCCTTATGCAGCTTTACACAGCTCCCCACATTATCTGAAGTTGGCATCTTAGTGTGGACTATTGTTTGGGCTCTGGGTGATAGCTCTCTCTCTCTCTCTCTCTCTCTCCCCCCCCCCAAAAACATGGACACCGGAGGTCCATTTAAAATTGGCAATGATGGTATTTCTAACAATATATGAGGAAAAAATAATTTTCCAATGAACTGCTGTCACTGATGAGATGCGTCTTAATTTGTACTGTGAAATTATTGAAATGAGGTGCCATTGGCAGCAGCAGTGCTATAGTGCAATAGTAGTAACTCAGAATAAGTGAAATATAAGCATAAAAGTAGCCTAGGTAGTGTTTTCCCTGGAAATTTGTTAGTATAAGACAACTAAACATGTTAGATTAACAACAGCTAAAGTGATTTTACAGTGTAACTCTTCCAGAAGTGCACAATATGTTCCAACTTGAGTCAAAGCTTTTTAACCAGTTGAGTAATTGATTACTTTTCAGTTGGACATGATCAGCTGTTAGTATTTCCCTCCCCCTTAGCCTGGTTGTACTGATGTCACCTCAACATGTTATAAAGATCATTTGGATGTGAACCTAAAGCATAAATTATTTATCATTCTACAGACTCATTTGTCTTGAAGGAAGCTGGAGTGTTGATATAAGATGTATGTGTTAGCGTGTCAAATTATGCTGGTTAAATGACATTTAAACTATGTAGTGTTTTCTAGATTGCTTTTATTTACTAATAACTTCTAACAGACTTCTTCCACTTGTGGTTTGTGTCACACAGAGTGGTTGTGCCATTTGGCTCTTGATGCCTTGTTTACACTCTTTATTTAACATTTCTCTCTTCAGGTTTAGACTCACCATTATCAAATTCTTTCAACCGCACGTTACCCGGAACCAGCCTGAACAGCAGCCCCAGGTACCGGCTCTATTCCCCAGACTACAAGTCCTGATGAAGCCGGCTGCTTAGTCTCTCCTCCTTAAAATGAAAACACCCCAGGCCATTAAAGTGTAGAGAATGTGCCTCTGTCCCTCAGGATGAATGCTGTGGGGAGGTGACAGCAAAATCTCAGTATCTTTGTTTTGAAATGTTGGTACAGATGCATAAATGAAACAATTTCTACCGTGGAAGATCAGTTAAAAGGCGATGCAAGATTATTATAGGGCTGTTTTCCAGTTTTCTTGTGTGTTTGCTTATGTGTGTGGAAGTAAATATAAATTATATGTGTGTGCACAATTCTACATATCCTGTATGTATTTTTGTGGTTTGCCATGAAAATAGCTTTTTATACAAAACCACTTCATTGACTGACACCCAGTGAGGAGCGCACTTAAAAACTTTTAGTTTATGCTCATAATTCTTTTTCTTTTTGTTTGCTTGGCTACTAAATTGAAGTGTAAAATGCAGTAACTCAGGATAAACCACATTCTCTTATAAGACAGAAATCAACTGTTAGTTTGAAAATATTTATTTTTTACGAGCAGATGTTGTTCTCTGTAATGTTGTAGTGTATACATTTTGAGGAAAAGTGCCGTCCACTGAATCCATCCACAAAGATAATGAACCCTTTAAATGTGCATATTACTGACCGTGAAAAGGTTGGACTACTTCTGTTTTAGGGCATTTTGGGGGGAGTTTGATTTTTCCCATTTTTCAGTATTACTGATTTTCGAGCCACAATGCATCCAGCTTCTGTCTGAGTCATTAATGTGAAACGGCAACGAAATGTGAACTGTCATTTAGTTTTTATCCCAGTGTTGCTTGATTGCAAAAAGCACTCAAATGTGACCAGGTCTCATTTCTGAAAATGTAATGCTTCTGTTTATTCCTACAGCCCATTTATCCTGAACAAGATTACTGTAGCATTGTTGAATTGCTTGAACATTTGATGTGTGATTTTTGTTTTAAATGCCATATTTTTGTATGTGAAGAAAAAAAAAATTAACGACCAGGAATTGTATTTATGCTAGCCATCTGGGTTTGTTTTTTTTTTTTTTCCAGATCCATGCCTTACTGTCACATCTGACCTGCATTTAGCACATGATGCAGTTATGAATTTGTGTGAATATACTCTCCTCTTTGCTGATTAAAGTTTTTACTTTTTCTGTTCACTGTTGTCAGAATTATTCATTAAAAACCTTTTGTGAATTTCTCTTCTTTCCACATGCTGTCAGTTTAGTATAATTGTGGCAGATGCAAAGACTTACAGAAAGCATTGTCTTCTTTGAATAATTCAAAATGCAGAAAACTAGAAACATCGATTCTGTCACTCACATTTGGCAATTTTGCAACTCGCTGTGGATTTCTGCATCGGTGTTTCATTAATGTGCTCATTAATACATTTTGTTTTCCTCTTTGTTGCTTTTTGATGACATGACGTTCTTATCCTTTTCAGTGTTGTTGAAGTTGCATATTTTTAACTTCTCAGTAAATTGTAAACTACTTGAACACGATTAGTTTTGCAAAACATCAATAGCAGTAGAAGGAAAGAAAGGAGGACGATTTTTGCATTAGCAACGGTTGACTTCCCACGTATCCAAAGGCCAGCACGCTCTATACACGCATTCGCCTTATTTCACACAAACAGACGGGGGGGTGAGGTGGGGCGTCTTTCTCCTGGGCTCCCTCAGGACATGTAAAGGTCTGTGGCCACTGATCAAATATCTCCCATCTGTCTGTAACACTGCTCTGGGCTGCCGTGGTGGGACTCGGTCACCTGGCTTATTTGTATGCCCTCAGCAGCCGCCTGCATGTCAGCAAATGCAAACCCAAATAGGTGAGCAGAGCAGACCGTGCACCACAGGATCGTTTGTAAAGCAGCAGAACATCAGTCGTGGCACACATGCACTACAATCCAAAAAGTAGCTCTTAGGGGTTTTCACTTTGTCGACATGTGCACTTTTTAGTAATTTACGACTTCATCTTATTTAGGACTGCAGCTAACGAGCCTGACAGCAGTTTTGATTAAATGCCTTGTGTAAGTAAATGCCTTGTAAATAAAAAAATGGTAAAATCATGATGATGTATAATAAGGAAAGGCACACAATTCTTACATTTAAGAACTGAAGGCACATTTCTGACATTGTGGATTATTGGACAGGGGGCTGAAGGATGACATGCAAAGGGATGGAGAGACAGAGGAGGATGCTAGGGATAGGGTGAGATGGAAGCAGATGATCTTCTGTGGTGACCCCTAAAGGAAGCAACAGAAAGAAGAAGAAAAGATTATTTTTCTGATGCTCTGTTAATTAAATCATTTCAGCTCCAGTGTTGTTGTTAGGCTAGTCCCAGGGCTCAGTGGAAACCATATTGTGAGACATAAACCCTCACCAATGTAAACTGCTGCACAAGAAGAAGAATCCTGAGTGGGACTTATTCAGCTCCAGCTATAGTCTTTGCATTATTTCCCCCACGCTCCTTATTTCTCAAAGGGGGTGTTAGACAGACAAAGCCTCAACTCATGCCTGAGAGCTGTTTATGAGAAAGCTCAGGAACACCAGCTGCTGTGGCCACAACGGGGGCTCGTGGGTATGCTTAAGATGTTGGCTGCCTTAGAAAAAGGAAACATTTAACCGGTGTGTTGTGTAAGCAAACCCACCAACCTTTGACTGCCTTGCCACTTCAATAACTGCTTTCAGGAGGCACTGGTAGCAGTTGTTATTTTGCTGTCTGCTTCAGTTAAAATTCATTGAGATTCAAAAGCGGCAGTGAACGTCTCTTAAATTACTCCCATCAACAGGTAGTTGCATGTGGCTGTACAGTATATTTATGGCTTATTAAGGCAGTCTTCCGTGGATAAATGACACTCAATTTATTTTCGCCATTAAGGGACACAGGTTGTGGAAAAACTGCCTATCAGGCTGTTGTGTCTCGGGTGAAGCAAAACCGCCACTGTTCCAGATGTGTCACTGTGCTGGAGGTGGAGAGGATCAATGATGTGGTACTGAATGAGAACTGACAAGAATGATAAGGCAGCTCCCACATGTTTTCAAGACTGTGTGTGAAGATCTCTTTTAAAAGGGACGTCAGAGGCTGATGGACCTCATGACAGTATTGGTAGTTAATAGTCTTTTTTTTTTTCCATATCTGTATAATGGATGTAAATACATTGCCGATGCATTTCCTAAGCAACACTGCGGCAGTATGACGAGAGAAGTGCTGAAGTTCAATTTTCAGGATTCATATAAAATCACTCAGGCTAATCAACTCGCTCTGTATTATTACTGTTTTGAACTATTGCAGAAGCACCATTCAGAAAACTCCCCATTTGGTTCATGCATTTATGATTTTAATTATATATTTCGTGCAATATGAGATCAGTGAGTAAATCGCTCTAACACCTACTACGCTTCCTCTCGTGTGCCATTTCAGATCCATCACACAAATGCACATCTATATGAGGTGGTTGTCGGCTCAGTAGAGACTATTTTGTATTCTCTTGGAGGGAAAAAGGAAATGTTTTCCACTCTGCTGGTGAGATTATTGGGGTCTTTCTTTCATCGCAGCTGGTAAATGTTTTGTAGGGCTGAACCTAGAGGCTTCGGGTTGGGTTTGTTTAGGGGCAAATATACTGTATGAGCGATTTCAGAAAATAAATCTCACTGGCTGCCACCCACATTGGCAACGCCGTATAACTGGTCAGCCAGAGGAAGAAAGGAGCCAGCCCAAGAGCATAATACTGACAGACAGTGCGTATGTGGTTGCTGGCATTTGCTTATCCACAAAACAGGAGTTCCAGTACACTCAACTTGGAGTTGAAGGTATGGCTAATTGAGCTGTGTGGTTTGATAGTGTAATTGTGGACAAAGTTTAAAGGAATCAAATTTTTATGTTTGGGATTTTTGTGGGATTCTTTTTATCCCCACTTTCTGCCTTTAAAACACAGGGTCACTTGAAGAGCAGCTTCATCATTGCTGGATGGGCTTCAGTGACTTGCTAAAAGGCAATTTAATTTGTCTAAAAGACACTGGCTTGAGGGGACCTGTAAATGGATAGTAAAATGGCAGTTTTGGTGAGATACATTTTTACCTGAAGGCATTATGTGCCATCACAGAGAAATGCTTCAGAAGTAAGAAATAAAGCAAGGCATTGCGCAGCGCTGACATGTGACATTAGCCTGCGACATTCAGCTGTTAATAGCTGTATACGGTATATCCTTCTGGGTGGCATTTCAAGGCTCGTGCTGCTCTCCTTGGCCTCCTGCCATGTGGATAAGGAAGCCACAGGGAAAAACCTAATGTACTCCATCTGTACTGCATGTCCTTAAACTGCTTCCCACTGCTCCTGGTTTGAATGAATTTGCTGATGCTCTGTCTCCACATTAAAACAAGTTATCTCAGATGATCCAAGTGCAGCCGTCAGGTGGTGCAGCATAAAGGTAAAGCCCTCAGTTTCTTGGATGACGCACTCTCCATTTGCACTGTAACTGTATCCACGAACGCAGCATCTCAACTGGAGCTTTGAAAAATTGATCAAAAGAAAATGAGAGAAGGGAGTTATGAGAGAGTTGGAGCAGCAGAGTTTCTGACAACTAAAGTGTGAGTGTGCATGTTGCTTTGATTCTTTTTCTCTTAAAAAAAAAAATCCAGCAATGGGGGAATGGTTACAAGAGCAAACTGCCATCTTCCTCTCAGTTCCTATACACACGTGTTTGTAAAACCACATCCTGCAGAGTACCCATTGTGCTCAATTCCAACTCCCATTTTATTCTTGGACTCTTCTACAGTAGCTTTGCATACTGTTGATTTGCAGTTGAAAGTCATTTTTATTCATCTTCTTGCAGGGCATCAGTTTATTATCTGTGTGCATCAAGTTGATCTACCCTTTCCTCGTGCCTTAACCCAACTTTCTTCTGAGCCCTGAGACACCATATTAACAATATCCACATGTACTAACACCACAAGGAGCCAACAGTAGGAAAAAAACACTCCGAGGTAGGCTAGAGCCCAAGCTTTTGGTTCCTGGGGATAGCTTCCAGATATCTGCCCTCATTATTTGAAACTTTGATCATGCTTAATATGAGCATCTGCCATTAGAGCAGTATATATAGGACAGGAATCAGTTCTTAGACATCGACATCTAAAAGTCTGTGCTTTAAAAGCAGGATGTGACGAACAAATGAGGTGAAACTTAAGCATCGACCTCTGTCATCAGAGTCGGGTGCTGCAGTTTGCTCTTGGCCTTCTCTGGGACACCTCGTGTTTAATATACAGCCCCCTGTCCCAAATGCACAGAACACATCAGTCATTTCTGTTTCAAAAACTAATGTATGCTGCTGCTAACGCGATCATTTCATTAGAGGGGAATATAGCCTGCTGGAGAAAATGGCAATACACAAACAGCATAGTAAACAACTCTGCAGGGAAGACGCAGCAGCACTCTGTGTCTACCAGACTGTGTTACAGCGCAAAACACAGTCGCAACAAAGTTCTGCCTAATCAAAAATTGATCAAAATGCGTGCGGCTCTTTGCAATATGAATCCTTGTCGGAGAGAACAGACGATGCGTGTGTTGTCTGCCTGCCTGGAGAAGAGAAGAGGACGTGCACAGGAAATAGATCCGCTGAAATGGAAAAGGGTGGGAAAAATTAAGCTCCTGACAAACTCAACAGTCATTTACCCCCCTGCATTAGGCCAAAAGTAATTACAGCTGCCTGCGAGCGGTAGATTCATAAAACTTGAAAACCCCGCCCACTCCGTCAGCCAAGCGTCTGTTTACGAAAAGTCACGGGAACGGCATGGAGCGAGAGGGACCTAATAGAAAATGTCATACCGCGTTGCCAACAGGGGAATGAGCACACTTTAGAGAGCCAGCCGGGATCCTCACGGTGAAGTCTGTCACATGCGGGTGAATGATATGTTGAAGCCTGCTTGACATTCCCAGCCTTGATATGTGAGTAGTTTCTAGTTTCGTGGCAGTGGGACTTGGAAACGCGTGTAGCCGGGAGTATTTCTGATTCGGATTATTATCACCCTCATCGTTTTTTTGTTTGTTAAAAAAAACAAAACAAAACAATGACAAGGCGTAAAAGGCGCAACGCACTGAATTGTTGCGCCTAAACCCGAGCCTGGACTATAGAGGACCATCTCCCCGGCTTCTGCGCTACGACAGGGAACGCAGGAGAAAAACGGCAGTTGGAGCGACATGGAAAGCCCAACGGAGAACCCTACTAGGGCTGCGGAATATTTGAAGGAGCTTAATAAAATAATCGAGACGCAGCAGGAGTTGCTGGAGAGGCAGAGGGGGAGGATAGAGGAACTGGAGCAGCAAGTGTCCGACTTATGCTCGGAGAACGCCTGTCTGAAGGAGCAGTACCAGCGGCACCTGGCAACCTGCAGGCTGCTGCAGGGCAGCAACAGCCTCTCCACGCTGGGAGCCATAAAGGAGCACGCCACGCAGGAAAAGTAAGTCACAACGGCATCTTATGTTGTTTCTGTCAAAGTTAAATTAATGCCGTAGAGCTGCGTTTGCTCATTTAGTCTTTAAAAAAGTTCTAAATGTGAGTGAAGTAATTAATGCTAAACGAGAGCCAAAGTGCGCGGAGCCACATTCATGGCACACAGTTACACGGAGCTGCTGCTTTGGGAATCAACGGTCTCCTTTTATTAACGTTGCTGATGGGTTGGTGACCATACTAGCCATCATCGTTATGTGTCTGTTGGTCAAATAAACAGCAGATAAATCTTAAAAATTGCACAGCAATTGTCAGTTACACACTCAGAGGTCTGCAGATCTAGTGCAGATAACATGCTGTACACAAACATGATCATGGTTCTGTGCACTTGAGAAAACCCCCTTTTCTGGTTCTTTTGGATTAAAAATTAGAGTTTTAAACTTGCAGAATATCGTTTGAACTCATTTAAAAGATCACTTGAAGGAGGGTTTCATGTGCGTAGACAAACACGTATCCTCCAAATATCCTTGATATGAGAAACCAGTAGTTGCAGTCTTTGGGAAACATCACACATATGCTACTTTGGATGAATCTGTTATGCAATAATAGTTTAGGACAGACCCAAAGGGTTAAGCCCCAGGCAGAGCAGAGGAGGTAGGATAGTTGTGGGGCATTTGTATTAGCAGTCTGTCTTACCCTCCCTGTACCATTTCTGTGTTGAATTTCACTCCCTGTTGGCTGTATCTCCAAAATGCTTGCAGACGTTTAACTCAGTTTTGACGCTCTGCAGGATCATGTGATTGTGCTTGACCTTCATCTCCAGGGGCATGTTAGTGTCATGAAGATCACTGGCAGCAAATCAATACTGATGACTCATGGACTGTATGTCTTTGCCAGCTGATAAAGCCAGACTCATGAGATTGGGACATTGTAACACTGACCTTTAGTGAGCCCCATCTATAAATCTCACGTGGGTATTCTAGCTGATTTCGCTGGGGAAAAGCCTGTCACCATCTCATTCTGTACTGTCAGTGTCTGAACACTATTTGAGTCCAGTTGTGGTAGACTGGCACAAAGGTTACAGAGGAGCCCCTGATTAACCCAGTGAACTTGATAAAATATGGCAGCTGTTAATAATGTAAAGTGGGGTTTATGGAGGATGCAGGATTAAAAATGCCACTTAAGTGCAGTGAGTAATTTAAGGAATGCAGATGCCTTAAGCAAGACTAATTCTAAGATCTGCAAAGGTCATTTTAGCAAAGAGAAGATGGGATTTAAATAGCATATGCTTGGAAATTAAACTGTCTAGTCATGCTTCCCCCCGTGTTACAAGGTCAGGGACAGTGGTAACAGTCGGCAAGAAAAATAGGCCCATATATTTCTACTGAGTAACTTGTTTCTCTGAGGAATTCCCACTTTGGGAGTGTTCTCCTGTTTCGCCATATCTGTGCATAAGGAGTGAGCAGCTTTCGTAAGGCTAGGAGATGTGCTGATACCACTTGGTGCTTTGGTATTACCCATGCCAAGAGACAGCAGTCCTTGTCTGTAGGTTAGATGAGCCACAGTTATGGTATGTATACACGCATATTGTTTTTGTTTTTTTTGTTTTTAAATTGATCAAAGATCTACCAAAAGGTATCTACTTTTTCAAAAATTTACCTGCAAAATATTAAGATTGCGGTCAGCCTTACCTGTACTTTGTTTATAGAAAATTAGGATGTTGACATGCTTGTTAACACAAAGTATTTAGATGGCTTTTAGTTTAGCACATTAATCCTAGCCATGCAAAACTAACATCTAATTTGTAATGGGTTGGTTTTTTGTTTTTTTTGTTTTTTTTTGTATATGTCACCAATTATTGTACTAATATTCCCATCTTTTGACACATCTAAGAAGCTCATTTTCCATCAAAAATCCTTCTGGGCTGCTCAGCAGAGAGCTCTCATTTTGCTACTTGTATCTGCAGTTTCCTTTTCTATTTTTACCACCCAGCGCTTGTCATTGAGTCACAACAAATACTGGCCGATGAAAGGCAGCTGTAAGACTTGTATGATTACCCCCATTCTAGGCACACAACATTTCCACTCGTTTCTTTCTTCAGGAGGAGCTACCTCCTATCTCAGAAACATGCATGCTGATGCCCCCTGTGATCACAATGAGCTTTTAAAACACTTCAGTGCAAATCAAACATCACATGCCCGAATATCAAAATTATCTGCAAACAGCAGATGATAATGTTGTTTAAACACACGCACGTCAGACCTTTTGGCTCTTTGTCCTGAAAATCATCCTTCGGATGAGGCAAAGCATGCCCCCGCCCCACCCCCATGTCAACGCAGTCTTTTGTCCTTTTTTTTCTTTTTTACATTATGCCGGGAATGTAGACAAAGCTTTCTTTGCTGTGTCAGGCATGTCCTCTTTCCTCTTACTGTGGTAGTTGTCATTCCGGTTACGTAATGAGGAAGTGACTAGCATTAAAAGTACAGTAAAAAGGAAAGCGAATACCTTACCAGAAAAACAAGTAATTCCCAAAACTAGGCCAGTTGTCTGTGTGAAAAGTCTCCTCTTGAGGAATAGATTGACCCTCTGATATTCTCCTTTATTTCTTGGAAATAAAGGAGAATATTAAGCATGAACTAACTAGAGCACCAACTCATGACTATATACTGGATATAAACTCCAAGAGATGCTTATTTTAACTTAGAATAACAGTCTGCCTGGTTTTTGTTTGAAGATGTCAAAAATCTGACTACATCTAAGTCTCACTAATTAATACCTTTTTTAAAAAATTGCTTTTATTTAACCAAAAGCAACGTTTTTAAACATTTCTCTATAGTAATTTAATATGACTGTCTGATCACCTTTTTTTTTTGTCACGAAGACAACGAGTGGTTTCGTTGAGTTTTGTCTTTCTCAGGAAGGCAAAGCCTGAAATTCAATGGTAGAGATAAACTTTTTTTTTTTTTAAGATTATGATCACTACCTTTGTAAAACTCCACCCAGCCCCATGTGCATCATTGTTTTTACTTTTTTAAAATTGATTGCGAAGCATTACAGGCAACAACATGTTTTTGTCATGCACTGGTAAATGTCGACAGTTTGTCTCTGTACGTTTCAGACTAACTGGAAGAAAATGTCACTATAGGTGTTATGTATTAGACAGTTATTCAAATGAATGGATACTTGAAAAACTGGCACTTCATTTGCCTATTTAAGCATAAAATGTCATGCAACTTCCATCACAGAAAAATCGTGTTGATTTAAGTACTTGGGGAATGGAATTTATATGATTAGAGCTGCATGAAGTCAGTTTCTTAAAAATATTTAATAGTAATTTTCTGTGAGTCCAAAATATTAATCTGAACACTTACAGCCAACACTGTAAAAACCTAGCAATGGTTTTATTCATGGAGTGAACCAGAGATTTCCAGAATCCCCTCTGTGTAAAATGTTGACTTTAATATATTAGATTTGTTGTTATTTGTTCTTAAACAAGTGTAGTTAACACATATTTAACCAGATAAGGGCTCAATTGCATATTTTAAATGCAAAATTTCAGAAAACTGGATGTAATTAGTTGACTGGGATTTATAATGTTGTCTTTTCCCCAATTTACATGTGGTGTGATTCACCATGCTGTGGAAAGATGTTGGATATAGATATATGTTCCTGTGAGACTAGAAAAGTAACTGCTGAGCTCATGCTGTGTGTTAAACTTTTTATTAGGAAGGGGGGAAAAAGCATGGTGGGGGGAAAAAGCATGGTGGGGGTTGGGGGCATGGTCACGTGATGCATTATGCCATTGTTTTGCTCATTTCTTTTCTTGAGATTAAAGCCATTACCTCTAACTCTTCCTGCTAAATGTACCAATATGTAGGGATGGGTATCGTTTAGGTTTTATCCGATACCGGTGCCAAATCGGTACTTTTGATACGGTGCAGGTGCTTAAACAGTGCTCGAATCGGTGCTTAAAGAATGGAGAACACAAACTTTGTCCAAAAACCTCTTTTGTTTTTATTTTTAGCAGTCTCTTTTTTTTCTGCAAAATGATAAGCACCATCCAGCCCCACGCACGGGGCGATCCGCGCTAACTCGCTAATGGAGATTTACCACACCCGCAGTAGATGTGCTTGAAGCACTTGTTGCAGGCTGCTGAGTTTGCATCTTTTGCTGTGAAGTACAGTCAGACTTTTGACCGCTTCGCCTTGGGCATTTTTAATCTGTAGCTCTGCTCTAAGAGAACGTACGTACCTGGGCCCACCTACTATCCTTGGAAAGGTTAAATTATTGGCTAGAATCCAAAGTGTATGACATCTCAGGAAAAAAACAAAACACCGAAATAAAGCACCGAAATGTGCGCTGGTTACTACCATTTATGTCAGAACCATTATGGCACCGGATACCCATCCCTACCAATATGTAGCGGATTTAGTGTTACTTCATTTTGCTCTCATTACAGGTCAAAATATAGTTTTTAGTTCCTGATTGTCTGCTGCAGCCAGCATGCCTTTTTCTTGTTAGATAGTGATCTTGAATAGAGTCTGTGATGTTTGTTCATACTGTATATGGGAAGCGCTGAGCTATGCTGGCAGGTTCAATTGTTGCTGGCTGAAGATGACATCTGTAAGTCACTTCAAGAGGGCCATGAAGAAAGAAACAAAAACACAACCACTGTAAAACAGCTGTGGGACTACAAGTCAAAGAAAAGGGGAAAAAGTCTACTGAATGACACATTACCTTGCTTACTGGTGTCTCTGGTTGGCTATAAACAGACGGGTTTTCCCTCTGTGTTGTTTTTACATTTTTTTCTCTTTGTCCTCTTTTGGACACAACACAGAGAGAGCAGGAAATATGATGTGAAACTGATAGTGGAACCTGTGGTGAAGAGTCAACCTATTTATCAGTGAACTCTACAGAAAAGGTTCTTGTAACATTGTCAGTCAGGTTCTCAGGATGGACAGCCACTGCCAAGGTATATATATAAAAAAAATCTTCCCAGTTTGCACAGACCCTGTTATTTTATAAACTTGTCCACCTGGGTGACTACATAGTGGCTTAGAAAGACTAACAGAATAGGAATTATTCCCAGTCAGTGTCGGTGTGTGGCATTCAGGTGAGAGTTAACAGTCACATACATATTATGTTACTTCTGGCTCTATGGTTGCCTGCCTTGTCAGCCCTTTAGTTCAACAGTATTTATGCTGACCATATAGTTTCTTTCCTAATGGAGTTTGTTTTTAACAGCCCTCTATAGTTTCTTGTATTCCTTGTACTCACAGTGGAATTAAGTTACACGTATTTCAAGACAGCGTTGCAAGTTTTCGCTGCACGCATTAATGATAAGTGGTTACATGTGCAGTTATGTTGAGACTGTGGCAGCTTTTCGGCCACGTGTCCCAGGTCAGTCTCAGAAGCGATTAAAACAATTACAGCCACAAATTAAACCTTTAATGAAACCTTTTCAGTGTTTGCGAAAAAATGTTTTTCCATGCGTGATGCAGTAGAAGCTGCTGTTTTAATCAGAGTGGATCCACTGTGATCCGAATAGGTCCTCTGGGGTTTGGGGGTAGAATGCTGTTTGCGATTACTTTCATTTCTTATCTCTGAGCTGGTGGATGCGTCTGCCAGGCCACATTTAGCATTCAGACTTTGTCCCAGGCCCAGATAGCCAACCGAGTGTAAACAAAATTTGTGATGCTGATGTGATTGCTGGTGTGATAACTTCAACTGTAGATGACAAACAGCTGATATGTCATTTCTGAAACTCTTCTTCTTTTTTTTTTTCACTCAGCCTTTGAGTTTTTAGTTTTCCAAAGTGTATTAAAGAGATATTTGAATGTAGATGTTTTGGTTATTCTATGTTTGGAAATCTGATGTAATTATGCACTGAAACAACAGTGGAAAATTCCGAGTCATGTTAGAGATTTGAGTTCAGCGACTGTGGGAGAAGACTTTGTTAATAAATTTTATTTATTTTTTAATTCCAGGCAGTCTTTGAAAATGAAGAGCATAAAGAAGCATATGTGCTCTTGAGTGATCAATTATTAATCAATAACACAAGAAATTATTTCAAACACCAGTGCTCGAACAAGACTTCTGAATGCTGGTGAATGAGCAGCAAAGCTCTTGAGTTGCTGATGATGTGCAGTGCTAGGCTTGGTTACTTGCCAAGACACAGACTGCATAGTTTCTGTAGGGCTGTGAGAACAAGAAGAACATTTTTAGGCAGGCAGTGCATTTTCAGTATATGTTTTATAGATTCATTTACTGTCATTTCATATATTCAGCAGCTGGTAAACTGTGCTTTGGAGCAAATGTTTGACAGTTAAAGCAGTTGGATATTTCATTTTCTTTTTAAAATGCATTTGAGATTTGGCTTTTCTTTAATAAATGTTCAACAACAAAATCTGAACCATTCCTATCTTGTAAAAAATGGAGTCCCAGACAGTTTGACTAACCAGAGTCACTATTTTATGACTCCTCTTGGTTGCACTTATCAAACACGGTAACGTGAGCATAAGAAACAATGAATGAGAGAGGTAAATGACTCAAGTGACACATTTATTGAACTTAAATAATAATAATAATCCACAAAACACCATAATACAGCAATAAGTGAACAATTCTTCCTTTTTCTCTTTTTCCGTTCTCTTTTCTGTTTAGATCAGGGCTGCCCAATCCCAGTCCTCGGGATTGGGACTGTAGGATAGTAGCTCCCGGGAGCTACTATCCTGCAGCTTTTAGATGCATCCCTACTCCAACACAGCTGAATCAAATGGTTTGATTACCTCTTCAGCATGCCATCATGTTTGGCAAAGGCCTGATAACAAGCCATTCATTTGATTCGGGTGTGTGGGAACAAGGATGCATCTAAAAGCTGCAGGACGGTAGCTCTCGAGGACCGGGATTGGGCACCCCTGGTTTAGATAGACAAATTGTTTTGTGCGTTGTGTTGTGATACCGCTACATATCTTTGTGGTAAGCTATTGTGAGTTGCTCCGTGAGATTCATACCTAAATAAGGAACTTGCATTTCAATTTCTAAAGCTTTGGTTTTTTTATTATTTAATTTATCTCATTATATTGCAGATCTAGTGCTTGGAACCAAGCCTGTTAGTACTCATAGGAATTAGAATAGAATAGAATTCAACTTTATTGTCATTGCACATGCACAGGTACAGGGCAACGAAATGCAGTTTGCATCCATCCAGAAGTGCTTTAGTGATATAGATATATTACAATATATATTAGCAATAATATAGATATGTGAGTATATTACAGAAATGGGTCTATTATGGTATGTTATAATGTACACGGTATGAAGTATGTTGTGAATATTCTATAACTATAAGTATGTACAGGCTGTAGTGAGTACAAGCTATGTACAGGATATGAACAGGATATAAATATGAAAAACTATACAGAATATGAAATAAATAACTTTACAGAATCTGAGATATACAGCTATACAGAAATGGGAACTATGCAAGTTGTAAACAGTTGTAGGATTAAAGATTATCGAATGTACAGAATGATTATTTACACAGAGCTATACAGTAGTGCAGTTAAGATAAGTGAGGGTGTAGATAGTTTCTACAGAGGCTATATAAAGTGCTAGTGGTTGTGAGTGGTGGTTCAGTCCATGTTATTATTGTGTTTGAGGGTACAGTTGTCCATTGTGGGTGTGTGTATGTTCAGTCCATGAGTTTAACGTGGGTCAGATGTCAGGAGGCAGAGTTCAGGAGTCTGACAGCTGTGGGGAAGAAGCTGTTCCGGTACCTGGTGGTCTTAGTCCGGAGGCTCCTGTGGCGCCTCCCAGAGGGCAGGAGGGTGAAGAGTCCATGTGATGGGTGACTGGGGTCTTTGATGATTTTCCCAGCCCTTTTCAGACACCGCTTCCTGTAGATGTCTTTTATGGCAGGAAGTGGTGCTCCGGCGATGCGCTGGGCAGTTTTCACGACCCTCTGCAACGCCTTCCGGTCCGAGGCAGAGCAGTTCCCGTACCAGACTGTTATACAGTTGGTCAGGATGCTCTCGATGGTGCAGCGATAGAAGTTCACCAGGATGTCTGAGGACAGGTGGTTCTTCCTCAGAGTCCTCAAGAAGAAGAGGCGCTGGTGAGCCTTCTTGACCAGCTTGGAGCAGTTGGTCGTCCAGGTGAGATGTGTCGTCAATTGAATCAATAGATACTCAAGTACTTGATAAATGTCCTTTCAGGTAGCTGATTTTGGTCAGTACTGTTGTTCACTGTCATCTGTGGTTTTGTATTGCTTTCTGTGTGGGTTACAGATGTTATGTCTTGGCTTCTTTGCTGTAATTTGCTGCCTAAGAACAACTTAGTTGCCCTTCCTAAGCCCCCTCTGTTGAGCTTGTCGACTGGAAATTGGCAGGTTCATAAATAGTTCACCCCATGCCACTGTAACGGCTTTAGCATGTGTTTTGGGACCACATGGCTGGAAAGAATAGCATAATGGAGAAAGCTGCTTCTTGTGGCTGGTGGTGTCCACTCATTTACCCGGTGATCTGCTGAACAATCAGTGTGCCAAACCAAATTTACGAGCACATGGGCTCCCATTCTCCAGCAAAGCCCCCTCTAATGAAATGCCCCTACTAGATTAATGTCTACACAGGGATGATTTGCATCCAGACCCACCTATAAATTTCAGGCAATGGCCAAAGAGAATTTGAAACTTGCACTCAAAATCAACTGCAGGCTGCCTTTAGGTGTAATAGACTGTCCCTCCTCAGTGTGACTGCAGTCTTGCTGGAAGGAAGCCAGGCACTGCTGACCTCTGGTTCCCCCAATCAGGCCTATCACGACACTGTTACAGTTGTTTTGTGTCCTTTGTTCTTGCTAGTTGTCTCATAAGATAGGATAATTATGGCCATAATGAACACTGTTACCTCATGGGGTTACAAGTAAAGCCTTCACCAAAAAACCGTTTATGTTTAAATCACCAAACTCAGCTGGATTTAACTTGCAAGTAAAGTCTTGATATCAATTCCTGTGGGATTTGAGAGTAATGATGTCAGTGGACTAAATAAGGATAGTATGGCGCCATTTGACATGCGTTTCAGAAACCACAATGATTGGATTGTGACTGAGCGTCAATTCAGTGAATGAAATGAGTGAAAACAAGGATGCCTGAAAGTCAAGTTGTGGGGCTTGTTTGCATTGCGCTTAAATGATTTATGATCGGGAACTTCAGGGATAAACCAATAGATCTGACTAAGGTGTGTTGATGGACATCGAAGCTTAAGTAAACACGTATGGTTAAAGTGTTAGTCATATAAACCTAACTTCTCATGTGTTTTTCTCTTTTTTTGGGGGGGGGTGTCTTTTTAATAATTTAATCTAACTCGCTGCTGATGGTAGTGTATGAGTAGTGAGGTATATCAATTGTCTCACCTTGCTCTGAGTAGGAAAGAAAGAACACATGCTGTTTTCTCAAAGCGCCGAACAGCTTTTGCAGATACAGTATTGTTTGGCCTATTCTTGCTGTTGGCCGTGAAATGAAAATGATACAGTGCTGTTTTTACGGTGTTGTAGGTGCCGAAATGCAAAAATATATGGGTCATTTTAGCCAATTGCTAGGCAGTTGCTAGGCAACGTGATGACGTTATAATATATCATGTGCAATTCAAGTTTTGTGGCAATAAATGAGATGTTGTTGTGATGAAATAAAAAAGAACAGTGTGCTTGCCTGAGGTGTTATAAAACCTAAAAACGGGTTATTTTAACATGTTGCTGTGTGATTGCATGACATCATAATATCTGATACCTATGAGAACCTTCAGGGGCCCAAGATGTACTTATTGGCCAGGTTTGGTTGCTCAGCCCCTGATGCTGTAGTAGGATTTGGCAGACAAAGGAAGAAACTCACAATTAGATATTGTGCGTATTATAGTACCATACTGCATATGATGTAATGGAGCACTGAGCTCACGATTCACAAGTAGCACATTACAATGACAAGATTTTTTTCTGTGTTCTCATAGTTGGTTATTTTCAGAAAAAAGCAAACAAAAAACTGTTCATGGAGACAAACTCAGCTTTTTGCTAGAAAGTTACAATATTATGTTTACTCAAAATGTACTAAATGAGTCTCATCTTTTTCATTTTTGTCAGTTTTGTGTTAAAGAAGATTTATGGATGATAAAATGTTCTCTTCTCTGTTTATTCCCTGATGTTTTTGCTTTCTTTATTATTGCAAACTGTGATCAGCACTGAAACAGCACACTTGTAGCGGCCACAAGGCCAAAGTATAGTTGCCTGTTCATTCTTTATTTCTTCACAGTTGAACCAATTATCTGCCTCACAGCTGTCAAAACCAGCTGATGCAGCAGCTGAATCGAAGGCAATTTGTAGCATAGTACCTGTGGAGAGCTGTTTGAAATGCTGCCACTAGTTTTCTGCCAAGTGGGAGTGCGGTGTGTGTGTGTGTGCGTGTGTGTGTGTGCGTGAAAAGCTGACAAGGTGGAGGCTGAGTCAACAGTTAAACACAGATGAGGAGCTACTGCTTACACACACTCTTCTTAGTCACCATGGATAGATGTCAACACAGGCCTTGTTACAGCTGGCTGGGCTGAATTTTCTGTTGCGAGTACTTAACTGGTTTGTGTATTTAAGTTTGCTGATGGTTACTTGCTGGTTTAACAGGTTCAATTGCTTCCACTCAGGTGTTGGCTTGCGGTATGTGCATTTCAGATGCTTGTAGATGGAGTGCACTTCTTCTCTTGTTCTTTATAACCTCAGACTTTGCAAGAGACTCTGAGGGCTCACCCAAATCCGAGCAATATGTTCAGGAATGCAGCATGAGTAAGAGTGAGATCCCCCTGTATCCAGCTCACTTTGTTAGGTCAGGTGTTTAAGACCACTTGGATTCAAAGTGGGAGGAAAAAACCAGTGCGCCTTTTTAACATGCTCAAGAGCTTTAAATGTCTGGAAACAAAAGTCTAATATTATTTAGATGCTATTGTAATCTCGCTGATTGTGTTTATGTTTGAAACACGACCATCCAAAAAGTTGAGAGGCTGTTTATATACGAAGAAACACAAAATTAAATTTTAATTTATAAACCATTTAAAGCCTACGGCTCAGTTTCCCAGACATGAATTATACCTAGTTGTAGATCATAAACTTTTCTTTGAATGTTTTTTTTTTAAAAATTTTAAATTTACTGGTTAGATTTGGTCTGGGACTGCAGTTAATCCATGTCTGGTAAACATGCTGATTATGTTATTTTGAACATTGCATAGAGAGCTATTTTGAATCTGATGCCAGCAATCAGGGACAACATTGTTAGTTTAATTAAAGTATTTACATGATTAGTTATAAAAAGAGACTCCCTGAGGGATCGTCTTCTGCGAAAAAGTGAAATATTGTTGGTTCAAAGTGTTTGACAATATAGTACTAAAGTCAGATTGCAAAGAATTTGGGAATTCCCTTTAAAGAGGCAGAGAATCCACATCTCTGGATGAAATGGACAAAGAACTAATATTGAATGGCCCTGCTATTTGGGCCCTTAGGTATGACTTTATTAAAAATAGACATTTTCCTGTTGTGGAAATGTGTTGCTGCATCCAGAAATAATGTAGTTTAAAATTTTACCATGCGAAGAAACATAAACTATGTCCGCTTACTCCTCTGGACCAGAGCTCAACTGTCCCGTGGTCTTGCAAAACAAAATTTGGACACTTTGTCCACAAAGCTAAGGAGCACAGGGAACATCCAGCAGAGTGTCTGAAATGGGGACATCACTGAGCTTTTTCTTTCTTAAGCAGAGTTTTTTGTCATGCCATATGTAGTTTTTTCTCATACACAGTATAAAAGATGGACATAGCTACTAATGTCACCTGTTGGTATTTGAAGTCCCATTTTGAGCATTTCCAGCGCAGCCAAAAAAAAAGAATGTGAAAAGCAGGTGTTTTTTTTTTTTTTTTTTTTTTTTTTTTTTTAAACTGCATGCTCATTGGCTAACGACTAACGATTCTTAAAGTCATTAGGAAAGCGTTTATAGCAGCGGTCTCCAACCTTCTTTGCACCACGGACCGGTTTATGCCCGACAATATTTTCACGGACCGGCCTTTATAGTGTCGCGGATAAATGCAACAAAATAAAACCAGTACCGGTACCGAAAAAAAGATTTAATCATAACACACATGAAAAGACCCAGGAAAACAGAGTTAACGATAAAAACGATAACACTAAAAACCCTGAAAACCATACATTTCACAGCCGAGCCTCAACTCTCGCGGCCCGGTACCAAACGACTCACGGACCGGTACCGGTCCGTGGCCCGGGGGTTGGGGACCGCCGGTTTATAGAGTCAGAAAACTGCTCTCCTATTTACTACTTCTGATGTTTTACAGATATTTAACAACTAACCAGGTGGGATTAACTTGTCCATTTTGGCTGTCTGACAATCATGGTAACTATGTAGGAATAAGGCCCCGGTCTCATAGGGCTAGAAAATGATCTGCGACCATCTGACAACCTCCTGTCATAAAGTAAAAGTGAATATTCCACAGCTGGTTGCAATTGGTTGCTAGAGGTTGATGGCAGTTGCTCAGAAAATGATTTGCGAAGTCTTAGTTAACACAGGTCTACAGACGGGTCAGTGATGTCCACAACCACTAGGGGAATAAACTTTAATTTCTCAAACCAGTTTACAAACCACTTCCTTGTGATTGCTTTTGTTCGCTAGCTAATCGCCGCGGTCATAGTTTTAATGGAGGCGACAGACTTGTCTGTGAAAGTGCATCACCTTCTGTACAACCAGTTTCACTCAGCAACATTATTGTACATGAAATGGACAACTTGCATATCTGTGAGGCCTTATTGATTCTTGACCAACATTCAAGGAAGACTGCTTAAATTAGCAAGGTGATGTCAAACCATATGCTGCACATATTTCAAGAGTAATGCTGCTTGGAAAAGAAAAACTACCTGAAAGAACCCATTGAAAATCTTTTTGCTCATTGTGAAAACAAAAAAAATTACAAAGAGTGTCTTGAACCTTTTGGGCAGCTAAAAAAAACAGTCTTAAGCACAGATG
The DNA here is from genome assembly GCF_057382275.1 of Copadichromis virginalis. Taxonomy (NCBI): domain Eukaryota; kingdom Metazoa; phylum Chordata; class Actinopteri; order Cichliformes; family Cichlidae; genus Copadichromis; species Copadichromis virginalis. The sequence continues at coordinate 21,156,329 of NC_140637.1, read as the reverse complement.
GGAAAACTCTGACTGGTACTCCAGTGTAGATGATGAGAACTTAAAGTGGGCAAAAGAAGAATGGGGCTTTGTGCAGTTTTCTTGTACAAGTGTGTATGTGTGTACGAATGTGTGTTTGTGAAGAATTGCCACTTTCCTTTTATGCAGGAGCTGACAGCCTGTGGGGGTCATGCACCAGTAACTCCTCAGAGATACATAATTTGACAGCACCATGAGAAACAAACCACTACAGAGAGGACTCATTAGATCTGCTTAGCAAGACACATTTGTGCTTTTAATTAGCTGCTGATTAATACAGATCATTTAGGTCTCAGTAATATGGACACAAGAAGTGTGTATTGCACTGAGGAGCCTAAGACTTGATGAATGGCCTTAATTTATGTACTTGACTGGGGGGAAAAATGGGAAGTAGTAATAAAGACACACAAACAAGCATCTTACCAGAGAAGCAAGTGTAAAATCTACATCAAACATTAAAATGATGCATCTTGACTGCAGTGTTCTTTGAAAAGGAAACATCTTATAAAATATTGACAATAAATGTGAAAAGGTACACAAGAGCGTCTAGCTTTGGTGTTCCTCCTCTGAGGGACCTGTCAGCGTGAGTGAGCTGTTATAGCCGACCGCAGGTTCAAGTCATTGATCATTTGATGGCATTGTTCTGAATGGAGGCAAGAGCCACGAAATTGCAACAAGGCCTGTTCTGCTTTCAGTAGAAAGTTTTGAAAATTGAGTGCAACTCTGGATTTGATTTATTATTTTTCATCACGGCTTGAAGGAGTTTGATCGCAGAAGCTTAAAGCATTTCATAACTGCCACGCTTGTTGCTGAATTCCACAGTATATTATTCAGTAAAGCCACTAACTGTTTAGGTAACTTTGGAAATAACTTTGGTCTATCCAGTTCAGTCAAGGACTGCGACGTTCATAATGGCATTCCTGCTGTTAGCCTTGTCAAGTGCGAGGTGAAGAGGTCAGAGGTGAAGATGGGTCTGTGTGTCCTGATTGTATTTATTTATTTATTTTAAATGTTGAGGCCGATAGAACACAAAGTACAGTAAGAGAATTGCAGTAGAAATATGTGGTACAGCACTGTTTGCATGCAGTATTAAATATGGTCTCCAGTGCAGTAGTCTTATTTGCAATGTCATCAATCAAATGCCTTAAAAAAATAAATAATAATAACTACAGTAGCTTCTGATATTTTCTAAATAAGTGGAAGGAAATGGGTGCACATGTTTTTCTTTATTGCCCAGTGCTATTTTTTTTTTATTTTTTTTTGCCACATTAAAAGTGATGAAGTGCTAGAAGCTATTTCTTCGAGGCCTAACCCTACTGAATATTTTACAGTGAAAAACAAATAATGGGTTTCTAATTACATTGGGACAGGCCTTTCCTGAAAGAGGTGAGGAAAGTAAAACAGCTTTAGGAAAATGTGCCCAAGCTTTAATAATACATGGTAACGTATCTGAAAGCGAAGAAAATGTTTTACCTACAATAAGCCATACACAGTGTAAAAACAGGAATTTGTTGGAAGCAAGGTGTGTTTGTCTGTGTGTTGCACAGTAGATGATGTTCCAGTTTATTTGATGCTAAGCAGGGAGATATGATTAAATGAGCAGACTAATGCATTTCTGCAGCCGTGTCCAGTTGCACTTACTCTTGCAGAAACGCAGATTGATAAACTCTGAGTCAGCGTTCTTTGCACTCGCTCTGCCCTCCCTGATCATTTCCTCTCTCACAACAGGAAACAGACTGTCCTCACAGCAACAGACTCTGTATCTGATCCAAAGGAGAAAAAAAAGGGCTTAAATATGTACCGTACACATGCAGTGAGGTAAAGGGCAAGTGGAAGCCACTGAGATGGCAGTAAATGTAATACTGGTTGTGGGGTGGAAATCTTAATTCTACCACTTGAGATTTCACTTCTCTGCAGGCCGCTATTGGAGAAACCACCCTCACAGCTTGAGGAGGCCTTCCTGTGGAATGATACTTCCAATGGGATTTGGCATTTCATGCATTATTTAAAAGGCTTTGGGAATGCACCTGAAAGTGCCTGGTGTTTCAGCGCAATGCAGAAGAAAAACAGCTCAACTTGGATTCTTGCTTTCATTCATGTATTTGTCATCATTAAGATGATAGTTTCCACTTAAATAAGGCAATAAAAAGTGGATTTCATTTTTATTTCCATTACCACCCAAATTAGCTTTGAGAACCTGAGTGAATTAATAATCCATTAATATTCTTTTCTCATATAACCCTACATTCTGAAGGCGCTTTTTCTCAACTCGCTGTTTTCCGTAGCCATTTCGGAAATCTAATTTGGCTCAAATCTAGTTGGTACAATTCCTGATTGAGTTCTAATGACTCAGTCAAAGAGGCAGGTCCTGCAAATCGCAGTAAAGCAGCCATCAGAGTTTTTACATTTCATTGTACATTGCTGAAAATATCAGCAGCAGCAGCATGTCCTCAGTTTGATTCCTAGCCAGCAGGATGTGTACTTCATGCTTTCTTTCTCACCTTCTTTCTGCCTGTCTCTGCTGTGACTAATTAAGGCAAAAGAATGTCTTTAAATGGATGCACCTGTCACTTACAGCCTTAAAATGGCTTTAATTGGTGCTTCTATCATGTCACTGTAACCGTTACAGAACTTTATGGTGAGTTTCTGCTTACTGTTTAGGTAACTTGATCATTTTGAATCGTTCTAACAGCTCGTATGTGTTTTTTCAGCTGTTGCAGGCAATTCTAAAACCCACTGAGCACTGACTGCTGGGGATGGTGAGCATCGGTTAAAGAGGGAAATATTTCCTTAAGGGATCAATAGAGATGCACGCACTGGATTTTTAGACATGAAATTCACCAAGTGATCAGAAACATGACTCTGTGAATGCTAATTTTAGTTGCTCTGTAACAGCTGGATTTGTAAATGAGCAGCTGCTTCTTGTCAGTTTCCCATATTAAATTAAGAATTGTATGAGCACTTGCATTTGCAGCCTTTTTGCCAGTGCCCTTCCATAGCCAACAAGTTAGTGACTCAGGGGCAGAAAGTCAGGCTCCATATGAATACAAATGACTGATGATACATGGAGCTGTATAAGATGCAGCAGACTGTCCATTTGTCTTCTGTACAAGGGTGACAGTTTTGCAGGAAAGACCATAAAAATGAATGCCTCACCACACAAGTCAGGATTTCTGCAAATGTAGTAACAGTAATAGTAGTAGTACTAGTAGTAGTAGAAGTCATATTCAATCTGTAGGCTGGAGGAGCTGTCCAGGGTACTGACCACTTCTTGTGTGCTGTGGCCGCCTCTGAGGATGGTGGGTTAGAAAGTGGGAAGTTGTTTAAAAGATGGAAATATCATTTAGTCAAAGATTTGTGAAGCATGGTTTTTGTCTGATCATTTTTTTCACTGATGCATTGTATACACAGCAATCAATTTCTCCAGTAATTGTATCTGGACTGGAGAATGTGTGTCAATGAATCTCATCCCACCATTGCATTATATTGACTCCGCTGTATTCTTACCTCAGCCTATTTCCACAGTCCAAATGGGATTTGCGTTAATGAAAATGCAGACGGTATCAGGTTTCTTCTGTGCTTTATGGAAATAATTAAGATTTTTGGATGCCGTTGCTGAAAAATTGCTGACAGTCTTAAGGAGATGTTTAGGTGAGCTATAGATATTTGAAATGAGAGGAATGGTACATGGCCAACACCCAGGCAAGCAAACAAGTAAAATGACTTGGAATGATGAGGAGGACAACAATCACCAATGAAGAACTATGCAGAGAATCATCAACAATAAGGATGAACAGCACAACCCTTCTAAGAAAAGCCTTTGTATGTACAGTACCAGTAACTATACCGTCTATTCACAAATGAATCCCTCATTGTTTGGTTTGGTTAACAGTAGAGACTACATTTTATTTCTGTAGTGTGAATAGCACTGTACTTGCTTTTAAAATGCTATTTACTAAAGGCAATTTCTAAAAGAACCTATGAAATGGCAGGGTCAAAGGTTCATAGGTATGACCGACCAAGCTTGCAGCTAGAACTGCAATCAAGCATTTGGAACAACTGGCAATAAGTCTTTCACATCACTGTGGAAGGATATCGGCCCACACTCTTCTTTGTGTGGTTGTTTATGGTCCATTAGTCCATCGACTTTGAGTAGACCAATCCAAAACCTTTTTTCTTTTTCTTCATGGTCAATCAGATGTGAACTTGCTGGTGTGTTTGGGACATTGTCATAACACAAGTAAGCCTGAGCTTTTGGACATGACATGCTCGTTGGAGATTCTCCAAGATTTTCTGCTAGAGAGGAAAATCCATGGTTCCAGGAGACCATCACCACCATGTTCCATTGTTGGTATGATGTTCATTTTATGCTGTTAGTTTTACTTCAAATGAAACCTTCCAAGTCCTCATGAAGATGTTTTTTTTTTTTTTTTTTGGGAAATCTGAGACAAGACTTTGTGGGGTTTTTTTTGTTTGTTTATTTGTTTTCTGCCAGATATGTCATTCTGGTCCTGTCTCTTTCTTATTGTTGAATCATGAACACTGAACTTAACTTAGGCAAGTGAGGGCTCCAGTTCTATTGTGGCCTCATGGATGAGTCGTTCATGTGCTCTTGTAGAGATTTTGGTAGGCCAGCCGCTCATGGGAAGGCTCTCATGAGAGATCCACTATGCTTTCACTATAGTGTCTGTGAAGGTTCTCAGTCATCCAGGTCATCGTAGGCAAAGGAGCTTGCAAAGAAAAGCGTCTGGACTTCTTTAAGTTGCTTGAAGACGTTTCACCTCTCATCCGAGAAGCTTCTTCAGTTCTAAGGTCAAATATTTAAACCCAGTGGGAGTATCCCCCCCAAAGAGGGACAAAAGGACCCCCTGATGATCCTCTAATCACATGAGCCAAGGTGTGAAAGCGGGTGTGGGTCCCAATCAGCCAGGGTTTTGGGTGAGCTCATTGTGAAACCTGACCCCACCTTATCATGCGATTTCCTGAGGTCAGATGGCCCAGGATGTGAGTGGGCGTTAAGGCGTCTGGGGAGGGAACTCAAAACTGGATTATAGATGGCAGGCAGTTGGTGTCGTAAACCCCCGCCTCTGTTCAAAGATGGTCGCTCACAGTGGACATAGATGACTATTTTCACTATAGTATGTGGTTGTACCACATACTTTTTAACATGTGGGCCACCCTTGCTTATGCTGTTTTCGGTCAGTCAGCCAGCCACAGAGAAGTTCTAACATATAAAGAGCCTTACAAGCAATGGAAAGTGTCCACTGTAGCCACGATGTGTGCTTTTCATCCCCTTTTTTCCCTTTTTGATCCATATTCCCTTAAATGAATCAACATGTGACTACTGCATTTTGTATTTAATTGGATTATTTATTTGTGTATTTTACAGCACTGTGGCTGTTACAACCAGAATAGTTGTAGTTTCACATTTCTTGTCCACGAGTCGTCTATTCTATTACACAGGCCATCATGAAAGTTTCATGCCTATCTAAACACCAAAGTATAAAAAGGTTGGGGTTTTTTTTTTTTGTCTTCAAGGACAAGATACTGGATTCAGTAGACACATTTTTGACACATTCAGTGGAATATTTTGTAAATGTCACACCAAAGTTGTATCTAGAATATAAATTGTGTCCACTTCTCAGGAGACCAGATTGATCTGTTTAAAAGTGTAGCACCTGTCAGTGTCAGATAGCTGCACTTTACTGCAATAATGCAGTTGCTGAATCAAAGCCTGGTGGTTAGTGAGCCATTTTATGTAACTTCACTTGTCTTTTGCTGTCCTACTGAAGCACTGCAGCATCCCTGTTTCTACCTGTTTAACAAAAACCATTAAAACCGTGTGTCTCATTTGTTTTTCAGATCTGAATGTGACGCCTCCAGAATGGTCAGGTATGTCCACCTGCTTTTAAAAATCTGTTATTATTGTTTTTATCTGTTTAGGTTGATGCATCTGCCTGATACTTATCTAATTTAAAGAAAAGCTTGTGCCTTTTGGGGAAATCGTCTTATTGCTCCAGAAAATACTTTGGTGAAGACACTGTCCTACATAAGTCTTTCAGTTTGAGTGAGGAAAATGAATAACCAAGGATCATGAGGCTAGCCAGGGTAAGTGAGGAACTGAGGTAGGGCTGTTATTGGTGTTTCTTGATATTGCAGTGTGGAGGAAGTAATGAGATTTTTATGTCCAGTCCAAGGTCACACTCTTCTGTTGATAGTTGCTGGCTGTGTGAACTTCGATAGCTGGAGATTTATAGGTTTGTTTCTCCTGACAGAGTTAAGTTGTGGGTTGATTTAAAACTGTAATGTGAGTCCATCATTTGCTGTGAACAAAGCTGAGGGAATATGGCTTGCATGCAGAGTAGATGGGCTTCTCTTGCTGGTAAACACACTCCTTATCTGCAGTTTCTCTCTTTAGGGATGTCTCGCTATGGGATCCAAACAGTCTCTCCCCCTGCCTCTGTAGTGCGGTGTATCAAGAACCTAACAGAGTCTAGAAAAGTTGAAAAATTGTGGCAGAGCCTGTCCCGTGTTTTTGATACCAATTTTCCAGGCTGTGTCTGTTCTTTCCTTATACTCTCTGCTGTCTGCACTCCCAGGCTGCTTCTCTTCTGCTCTAAATGTCCCATTACAAATCTGAAGTAAATTCAGAGGGCCACAGCCTGAAGATGTGTGCCAGTCTTTGTCTTTGTACAGTCCCAGGATATGTGTACTTCAGTATGTGCTTGCAAAGCAGAGACGTGTGTGTGTGTGTATATGAGGTTTGTTTCACACTCGGTGTGTAAATCATCCCAGAAAATGGGTTATATGAAACTTTTATGTGTTCTGTATGAATTTGGATAAATCAAAGCGTTTATCCTTAATTTTCTATTTTGGACTTCTTCTTTTTTTTTTTTTTTTTTTTTTTTTTACTATTACCAAATATTAATTTCACTTAAAACATCTGAATTGAGTTTTTAGCTGCAAGACTTTCTTTGGACATTATCAGGGTTATTGTCTTCTTCCTGTGTCTGAAACGGATGTGAACAGATTTTTTGGTTATCATAATTTGATTTTTTTCATATACCTCAGCCCTGTAAAAGCAAAGAAGCAAAGCAGTAGAAATGGAGGACAAGGCTTGAGAGCCAAATAATCCCATCTCACCAAATTGGTGTTTTGATGTAGTTGGAAAAGTCTCAAATGGCAGCAGCCTTCTGCTTGCAATTCTTGCTTGTGAATTTGGCCACAAGTCCCAGAATCTTCCGTTCGTTAAGTGTCCCAAAACTGTTAATATGCTTATGTGTAAAATGTGGTTCGAAATTCAAGCATTAAGCATCTCTGCCAGCACAGTTTGGATCTTGCAGCTTTGCTGGGAGCTGCACACAAACTTGATACTAACTTATAATACTTGTGACTGAATTCTTGCTGCTGCTCACTTTTTAGCAATAAAATTTATGGTAGTCTGTGTAAATCAGTGAAAAGCTTCATGACCTCTCACCCCACATTGCAGGACTAAATCTACATTACATTTTAGAAATGGATTGGTATGTGTGCTGAGAGAATAATAAAATACTTTTTAAGCCTATGAATAAATCCATCAGCAAACAGTTTAAGATTCAAGCATTGATTTAATTGAATGAATAATTAGAGCAAAGTGCTGAAATGCTTTTAGGGAAGGTTGATATGTATAAAATAGTCCAATTGGTTAAAGAGGGTAACTAAATCTAAAAAGAACAATTTACCAATACAAAAACGAAGAAACTTATATTTGATTTTAAAATGAATACACACAATCATATAACACAAAAAGCCTTTTTAGCTGTGTTTCTATGTCTGCAGACTCCTCCCACATGATCAGGAATTGAGCAAGCAAATGTGACACAAAATTATACCTTAGGCACCTGACGGTTCTTATCTATATCACGTAGTATGATGTCAACGTGCTGCCTAGCAACCACTTAGCAGTACGCTAAAAATACCTCTATTTAACATGTACGCTTCCTCTATAGGACCTTATGAAAGCATCATATCATTTTTACCCCTCAGCCGTAAAAGGCTGATGTGGTATTATAATCACCCAGCGGGGCAGGCAGGCGGTGTATTCAAGTTTTTGAGTACAGCGATTTTAGATTTTATACCATAGGTGCATCTATTAAAAATTTCAGAGGTGTTCGAAACAACTGAGTCTCGCTGTTTGAATGTTGACCTCAAGGTCAAAAGTCAGCTTTTCTGAAAATCACCTGGGATTTTCAAATTTATACTATAGGCGCACGTACTTCGAGGCTGAGGGGTAACACCAGTGGTTACTTGTATTTGTATGTCAGGAAAATAACATCTAATCTATATCCACAAAACTTAAGTCTTTAATTATATATTATGATGCCATCAGGTTGCCTGGAAATCCCCTAGCAATGGCCAAATAAGACTTAGTTTTTTGCGTTTATGCGCCTACACACATGAACTCATCCCATCATTTTAATTCATGGCAGTATCATCTCATTTATATCAACAAAAGTGGAATTATGTTACAATATCGTCGCATTGCCTAGCAACCACATTGCAACGGGATAATATGGCCCATTTTATTTTTTTCTGTTCCTGCTCTTATGGTGCTTTTATGAGGTTTTGTATCATTTTAAATTCAGTATAATAACAACTAATTTATATCCACAAAATCTAAATTAAGCATGATGTGTTATGACGCCACCAGGTAGCTTGGCAGCCACCTAGCAACATGCTAACAAGACCTTGTCTTAGCATTTATGCACAAAACACCTTTTGTGTTAGGTTAAACAAGCGTGCTAGTATTTTTAAAAGGAAAAAAGAAAAAAAAAGTAACATTTATTGGTTTGAGCGTAATTCATTATCTCTTTGACTTTTGATTAATTATTTTGAGTTTTGGAAATACAAATTAGGTACTCAGTTAGATGCTTTATTTCACAATTTATGTATTCAAACTGTCCACAATCTAAAATACTGTATAGGTCAGATGTATTAACAAATTCAAGTAAAGGCAATCAAGATGCTCATAGCAGTGGTGCAATTGAGATATAAAATGAGAAATTCTAAAGATAAGATCTACAGAACGGATTTTAAATGATGATTTTTAACATTAAACATAAAAATTTTAAATTACATTTGAAACAATAAAATCTTTGTATATAAAATGTATAAATAAAATCTTTTTTAAGCCTATTTGCGATTCCATACTAAGTTTCACTATGCACATCTTCTGTGTCTTATAAAAAACTTTTTTCATGCTACTGCTTCTAATGTTGTTCCCATGATATGGATATACTATCTCAGTGCAAATATTCTTAGCAACCAACCAGCAGCCAGATTCAAATTGCTGTGACAGCTACCATAAATTTCTCCGTCACTCACTCGATTCATCTTGGCCTTGAGTTTCCTTTTGTATCGCAGCTTAAAGCTGTTTACTGTAAAATCGCTACAACTGCCAAAACAGCACTCTGCTGACAACACACAGCAGACTTACAGTCACTTACATCTCTCACCCTGTTAATATGCCACACCATGACACAAGTGAGTCGGGTTGTTTAAAATTTTCTGTGTTACATGGCTTGGTAGGTTTCATTATCATTTATAATGGAAAAGCCACCGAACTTGGTTCAGGCGCTATAAATAAATAAGCCATGCTCCCGGAAGATTGCTTTGCACTGGTTTGATAGAAGTTTGAGTGAGCGTGTGGGGAGAGATTGGCCCAGTCGGCGATGGGGGATTATTCTTATACACACTCCATGGCTAATGAGAGAGGAGTAGCAACATGGCGGTGTTTAATTGGTCTGCTGTTGTGTAATCAGAATGGATGGTTTCATTCAGATGTGATTACACCCGGGCTCAGATAGGAAGGCAGGCGCTCATCAGCCTCAGTGACCTGCTTTTATTGGATTGTTCTTCAGTGAATGTTTAATGATAAGGTGTTCTCCCACTCCACATTTTGTACAGCACTCATTCATAAGCCCGACGAGCACATGGCCAAAGCCTAGAGCTGAGGAGTAGTCGGGCACTTAATCACGCCAACTGCATTGGGAATGCAGGATGAAAATGCTCTTGTCTTATTTATACCTGTTTACTTGGGCTCGGTGAGATTGTGTTTTGTGATGGATGGCAGTTGTTATAGTTGTCTGGGAGTGTCTGAGAACAAAGAGCAAGTTCCAATTTCATATTGTTTCATATGCTGTATCCATGACCGTGGCCCTTTTGAGCACTCCACATTCTGTCTTTTTTTTTTTTTTTTTTTTGTATTGAACATGTTTGGCTTCACGCACACGAAGGCCAGCTTGTCAGCAAGCTGCAGTAATAGTGGGTGACTGGAGGTATTCTGGAAAGCCTTAGCGAGGGCTGCAGCTTTGATTTCCCCGTAGTCCTCCGCAGAGAGTTGGGGAAACAGAGAGGAGGGGATTATACAGCTCAGTCATTATTGTAGGAATGACAATGAAGAGAATAAAGCTTTGCTGGGCTGTTGTTTGGGGGGCGTCAGAACCCCTTTTTAGAGTGCATCTCAAAATAATACCATAGGCAAAGCCCTTCCAATTAATTCAAACATTAAGTCAGAGTAATTTGTTATTGTAACAGGATTGTGGGAAGATTTATGACGTTCAGTGATATACTATAAGAATTAACATACAACATTAAAGAGGAGCAAAGAGACTGCACTCTTGCAACTTCTATTGCTCATGAGGCTTTTCCTAAAATAGGCTTGGAACTGCAGATTTCTCTCTGAAGAGAGGGCATCTCTCTAGATCCGCACAATGCGTGGGGTGAACTGTACTTAATTCACTCACAAATCTATCCTACAAAGAGCCGGGCTGTCCTCCAATGCACTGTCAGGCAGCTGAACTGATACTTGTCTACAAGCACGAGACGTGACAGTGACAGGCCTGTGTCGCAGAACTGCTCCAGTGCAGTCTTGAACCCTTGGCCGGTGTACTCCTCAGGGATCACACAAACCTATCTCGTGTTGCCAATTTTGATGGGTAGGACACAGAGCCTGCTGTTTGCACGAGTCCTTCCCGATTAAGAAAACTGCATTTCAGATCTTAACAAGGAATTTCCTGAAACAATCCCCTACAGACACGGGAGTGTGCAGTGTGTGGTGACAGAATCCGAAGATGCAAATTAAAGTCACATGACGTGTCACTCTCATGGGAAAGACCTGACATTTATTTATGGTCTGAAGCAAAGTCTGAGCCTTGACTCTGTGGGACTTTCTGAAAAACTAATGGAGGACGGGAAGAAAATTTCAGACTAATCCAAGGTTCACAACTCTCAACTGAGCCAGAGCAGAGACATTAGCATTTTTGAAATTAATAATTCATTGTGCCGAAACAGCAGCAAATGGCAGCAGCCATGACACAATTAGCCACTGCTATGTCTCAGGGCCTCGGTGCAAGATTTTTCATCTCGACACTGAGTTAAACAATGAACAATAATAGCGTTTTTCTTCTGAAGTAAGATGCGGCTGTATGTTTTCGATGACGACTTCATTCTCTGGCAGAGATGGGTGGGTTGACTATAACCCACAGCTTGAGAAATGTGCTTTGCCCATGATAGACATGCAATCCAATGGGGGGCTGGCTCAGTGAAAACCTTAACAGATGAGAGAGAAATATCTCTGTGGAAGTGATCTCCTGTGGAAGAAGATGAGAAATGCCTGAATAATCAGTAGTAGAGGAAGAAACTATTTTAACTTTACAGACAAAGCACAAGCCGTGAAGTTGCATATACTCAACAAAGGAGCTTAACTTATGTGAACTCCCAATTATGTAAATAGGATAACTTGAGAATGAGGCGACATAGGAGTTACAAATTGGTACCGTTGGTGTATTTACTAAAGATCTCAGTGATCTCGACTTCAAGGTCAGAGGTCAAGTTTTCTGAAAATCTTGTGAATGCGATGCGATAACTTGAGAACATACTATTTTGAAATTGATACCATAGGTTTGTTTTAGGAGGCTAAGGGATTGCATTTATTTTCTTTGACGCAGTCAGATTGAGGTCTTTTTTTCACCCCAAGTTTTCACACGCATTACATTTTACTGTTACCTACTGGCATTTTACCCATATTTGTTTCAGAGAAATGTAATTATCTGGCAGTACAGACACCATTTTGTTATGTTATCAGTGTGCAGCACTTACTTTGCACCACTGTTCACAAAATCAAATGAGAAACAGGTTTGGAGTAATATTAATAAAAAAAAAAAAAAAAGAGCATGAAGTTATGCATACCTGGATGTATTTCTTGTACATGAAGAGTTCAAACATTTATATATCTTATTGAGGACATCTAATTGACATAATGCTTTCCCTGGCCTCATACCTTAACCCTAACCATCAAAATGAATGCCTAAACCTAAGCATAATCTAATTGTAACCCTGATACTAAGATGACATTTTGAGCCTCTAAAATGTCTTCAAACTCGTGGGGACGGGGATTTTGTCCCCATAAGTGACTGTTGGTCCCCACAAGTATAGTGTCATGCCAATTTTCTGTCCTCACAAAGAGTCTAAACATGGGCGTGCACGCACGCACGCACGCACGCACGCACGCACGCACGCACGCACACACAAACAGACTCACACAGCCGTCATTTCATTTTAAAAATGTTTCTGTCATATCTGTCCTTGCAGGTACCACATTTCTGTTTTTTCTTGTTTGTTTTTTGTAACACAGTGTGTCCTTTTGTAGGAGACATACATCTCTACCAGTTGAAGTCACAGAGAATCCCGGGAGGTTGGTTTCTGAAGGTTGCAGAAGAGTCACCCCCTGCCGCAAGTGGAAGTCTGCTTCCTTTGGGTACAGTGAGATGTTAATTTTAACAGTTACTTCACATTCAGTTTGTCTCATAAGCACTGCAGCAAAACAATATTTTCCTTGTCTTCCGCTTGTTAATGTCTAAAACTCTTCACTGGTGATATTGATCGCCCTGCTAATTAGCCTCTCTATGTCGGAAGTATTGGCCGTGACAGCTTGACAGCTGCAAACTTTGCCGCGTCCTAATGTTCGAGGCTTTGCAGCTGCTTTCATCAGCTTTTTATGACACAGCAGTTTGATTGCTGCAGTGCCTTTTTTTCTGATCTGCACATTAAAGTCTTCTAACCAAATGCACTGTAGGAGGAAATCATTAAGTATAGCCTTCACGAAATATGACCCTTCATTGCTGCGTACCCATTAGCTGTGCTGAGCTTGGACCTTGACAATCTCTCAACAATGAGGAGGGAGCAGAGCACAAAGTCGCATCGACGGGACAGACTTGGGGGTGGTCTTTAAAAGGCATGAGTTTCATAAGAGACACCTCCCTGTGCTGTATGCTTCATCATCAAAAAGCAACGTGCCCTAATCCACAGCCCAATTTTAGCTCGCGTGCAACCCAAAAATAAATCCTACTGCATAGTGGGAACATGCTCTATTTTTAAAGAGCAGTGTTCAGAGGTTTCTGATGAGTAGTAACATCTGTGGGTTGTTTTTAGACTTCTGTAACACTGCAGAAAGGAGGCTTTGCTATTTCTTGCTGATTAATATCTCATTCACTCATGCTCCATCTATTTGTCTCAATATGATTGTTATACAGTAAGTAATTTTCAGGCGTAAAGTTAATGGGTTAAATGGATCATGACTGCAAACAAGATGATGGCTGTGCTTTGAGGTTTAATATTTTCCTCTTCAGCTCAGCAGCACTGCTTGCGTCCGTCAGCGTTTACTTATCTCACAGTTAGAATGGGATAATTATTAAATGATGGTAAAAGAGAACGAGCCCCCTTCCTGATTGTTTTGGCTTTGCTGATTGATTTCAAATGGTCTTGCTTTAATGCTGCGTCCCAGATGTAATTATTAATGTGCGCAAGTTAATTATTATTGATCTTTCCTTTTAGTTAGAGAGCTCACAATTACCAACAGCAAAAGCAGAAAAATGGATCAGTTTGGTCAACATGATAGAGTTGTGTCTCACACACACACAGACACACACACAGTCATGTTTGCATATCTTTGTGGGGACATCTAATTGACATAGTGCTTACGCTAGCCACTACACCTAAGCCTAACCATAAAAACTGAATGACTAACCCTAACCCTTAGCCTAAACTTAACCATAACCTAGTTGTAACCCTAACACCAAAACCACATTTTGAGTCTCAAAAAATGTCCCCATAAGTGCTGTTGGTCCCCACAAGTGTTTTGGTCCCCACAAAGATATATAAACATAGTACACACACACACACACACACACACACACACTCATTTACACACTTGCACCGGTGCTTGCACACTCACAGGAAATGGTAAGTGACAGGGTGGACTGGAAGTTTGCAAATCAGATCACTGCATGCCCCAAAATGTAAGCAAACATTTGTTATAAAGGCCTTGGTCACAGCTGTCTTTTGTCATGCTTGACTTGTTTTGGAGGGTATTATTTCCTTTAGAAAGAGAGGAAACTCGCTGCATATGGTGTTTCAAAGGTCCTGTGCCAGATTTGAACCCAGGATGTTGCACTGTACACCACAGTGACTAGAAAACAATATTTTTTTTTCACATCATGTCTGAAAATAAATGTTGGGTTATCCTTCCTTCTCGAGGGACGCTGGGTGTTTGAGGCTCTCATCGACTGGGTGACTCTTTTTTTTTTTTTTTTTGGAAGTACCGTATGTTTTTGTGGCACTAACAAAATGGAGAAGGTGAAATATTAATTACTATGGCATTTGTGGCCTGCTGTGCTATGCCCTGCAGATTATTTCATATTGTTTTAGTAATTCTAGACTTTGGAAACTAAGTTAAAAGACTTATTAGGGATTAATGGAACAAGTTTGGTGTCAAAGCTGTGTCATTCACAGAGCTCAGCTTGCTCCTCATCCTCCAGAGTTAGGGCAGTCTCTGGGGGCGGCCAATTACATTCAGAGCATGTAGAGTGTCTGCTATACTGCAACAGCATAAACACACTCCAGGCACTGACTTTAATTGTTGCTTCTGCTGTATACTTTTCTTTACTTCTCTTTACTTGTTTGCTCTGCTTTATTTACTATGTACTTGTTCTTTCTCTGTTCTCTTCTACATCAAAGCATTTACATGATCAAATACCATTTCATCACCATTAGAGCAAGGCAATCCATTAGCTTAGATGTGAAAAACACTTTTTCATGCATAAACATGTCTGTTTGAGTCAATAATGGACATCTGATTATTATGTTTTTTTTCACTAAATCTGGTGATATTATGAGACTGTACAGATCAGACCAGACCAGTGCAACAACAATAAGCCTAGAAAAAGTTCACTTTCATACCGCCAGTGTGGAAAAGTAATCTCCTTCAAATGTTTGGAGCACAAAAAACTGGTCCCAGCAGGTTTTGTCAGTGCATGATTTGTTTTCTTTAATGTAGACAACAGAATGGAAATATTGTCGATTTTTCTCATTCAGAAACTGTCAAAACATCCAGAAACTACAGAGAATCACAGGCAGTAAGAGATATCACTTACAGTCTGCCCCATACATTTTGGAAAAATGACACAAATGTTGTTCAATCTTGACTACTTGATTTAAAATCTATGGTGGTAGTGTACAATGAAGTGCAGACTTTTAGCTTTAATCCAAGGGGTATAGTAAAGTTATCGCATTAATTCTTTAGGAATTAAAAACATTTTTATGCATAGCCCCTCAAAAGTAATTAAACATACTAAGATGAATATAAGGATCTAAGTCCTTTGCCACAGATGAGTCCTGAAATCTAGAATCCATGGACATCATCAAATCCTGTTTTTCCCCCAGCTTTCCTGGCCCTTTACTGCAGCTGCCTTCAGTTGCTTCTTGTTTGTGCGTCATTCTGCATTCAGTTTTGTATTTAATAACTGAAAAACAAATATGTTTAGCTGAGATCAGTTAATTGAGTTTCTAAGTTATTGGAAGGACATCGTGTGAGCTCCTGAGGCAGGTAGTTCCAAAGCTGAGGGTCCCTGATGGCAAAAGCAAAGTCGCCTTTAGATTTAAGCCTTGATATTTGGAACTGCCAGGAGGACCCCATCTAGAGGTTGAATTCGCTCATACAGGGTCAACATTGTTCCTGTGTATCTAAGGGGCCAGACTCAAACTTGCTTTAAAAGTGAAAATTTTAAAATGATATCTGAAACGTACTGGTAGCCAGTCGAGAGGAACCAGCATTTTGGTGATGGGATTCTGCCCGCTTAAACCAGTAAGAAAAACTGTGAACATTTTGCTACTCTTGGTGGTGGTCTTTAGCACCTTGGACAGGAAAATGTGTCAGCATAAGCTCCAAGCATTCACACGTAAATCACCCAGCTGAAACACTGAAATGTTACTGGTGTGATGATGGCAATGTAATAGCATATGTGAACCACAACAAAGAAGATGGATTGCCTGACTTCTATCAGGACGCACACATCATTTTCCTCAAGATATATAATTCTTTTTCCATTCTTGACTTGCTTTAAAGTGCAGTAAATCAGGAGCTAGCGACAAATCAGAGTCTGTAGACCAAAGTGGAACAGAGAGAAGAGGAAACATAACTACATTTAAAAAAAAAACAAAAAAAAAAAAAAAAACAACGTTATTTTAAAGGGGTGAATTCACAAAAAGAAAATGGATGACTTCCATATTAATTATAAATTATACTGTTTTGTTATCTACAAAATGTTTTTACTTCTACATATAGAAGTGAAAGTACTGTACTTACACTTGATAACAGGCTTTAATAACCTAAGAACTGAAACTATAAAGAGATTAGGTTAAAGTTTCCCAGCAACCATGGTAAAAAAAATGACATTTGGTTTATCGGAGCGATCGTGGCTCAAAAGTTGGGAGTTCGCCTTGTAATTGGAAGGTTGCCGGTTCGAGCCTCGGCTTGGACAGTCTCTGTCGTTGTGTCCTTGAGCAAGACACTTCACCCGTTGCCTACTGGTGGTGGTCAGAGGGCCCGGTGGCGCCAGTGTCCGGCAGCCTCGCCTCTGTCAGTGCGCCCCAGGGTGGCTGTGGCTACAATGTAGCTTGCATCACCAGTGTGTGAATTTTACCTGTACGGCATCCCGCTGAGTGTATCGCTTGCTCCTAGCTCTGGAATGACCTGCTAGAGGAAATTAAGTCGAGTCAGTCTTTCTTTGAGTCTTAAAACACATTTTTATGACAATGCTTTCCCTTTGAGTTTTTCACTTGCTTTGAATAGTCTACTTCCTCAGTACATTACTCAGTACAACTTATTGGAATTGATGTTGGCTTTATTTAAAATGGCCAATAAATGAAATGTAAAAAAAAACAAAAAAAAATGTTGACAACACACAAATAAAACAACCAGCTGATCCGAGCACAATCGGGCAGAGAATAATAGAGTAATCTGTGACTTGTTGTTGTATTATAAGAAAGAAAGAACACATAAATAACTGTTCACTTTTTATTTTGTGTGACTGAAGGAAAAAAGTATTTGCCAGTATATCAGATTTTTACATCACCAAATATCTGTGTCCACATTGGTCTTAAACGTCAGTGGAGCTCTAGTTTGTTTTTATTTTGTTCAGTCTTGGTTTTATTGTATTGCTCCTGTGTAGCATCTCGCAACATGATTTTTAAGTGCTGCTTTAAATAACTAGTTGTTATTATTAGTGAGCGATATACTGAAACTCAAAATACAGCCAAATATTTAGCTTTCAGTCTCATCATTTGCCATCTCCGCCTCTGTAACGATTTCTCCCACTTCTGTCTCTTCTGTGGCTCTGGTTTCATTTGTAAAGACTAGTGGCTGTTTCATTTCTACTCCTCTCCCATGACTGTTGAGCGTAGAGTGGGAGAGGTGAAAACAGGAAGTGTGTTTATGTCAGACTAAGAAAGCGAAACTGGAGCATACAGCCAGTCCAATAGGGATGCAGGATCTCAGCTTATTGTGAGAAAGGATCATTGCTCTATACGGTTTACTGAGGGAAAAGAATCCAAATTCATCTGCAGGCATGTGATGGAAACTTGAAATAAAATGGTACAAAAGCAGCATATTATATTTTATAATATAGGAATATAGACAACCACATGAAATGAAGGGTAAAAAAACACATTTTCTTCCTCAGTATCTGTAAATTACATGAACAGAAAGCATGTTTTAACTGATTTTGGGTGCTGCATGTATTCATTGCCTGCAGCTGCCTTCTAGTTCAGTCCCGTCCAGATTTAAGACTTCTTCTGCACCCATCAAGCTCAGCCCAAGGCTGAATGAATGCTTTTAACTACCCAAGATGCTTTCCCTCTCTTCCCTCTCACGCTTTCCTCACTTCACGCCTCTCTTTTAATCCCCCCCCCCCCTTTTTTTTCTCCAGATATTCTCTTTGTTCTTTCACTCAATCAAATATAAATAAATAAATAAATAAATATCATCTGCTGGTCTGTAATCTTTCACCTCCTTTGACTCTGTGGTACGTATCTGTGTCTCCCTTTTTCTCTCATCAATTAAAACAACCCATCTGACTTGATTAATAGCTAAGGGGCAGAAGTAAAAGTGGGATGGTGAAGTGTAACTCTTTCTGAAGTGTTTACACCCCTCTCTTAAGGCTCCAGTAGGTTGTAAACTTGCTGTTACTGGACTGGTCCATTTATTTGAATTTGATGTTTGTATTATCTGGCATTTGACTTTTAGAAAACACCTAAACTTGGATCTCCACTAGTACATATTTAATTCCGGGGTTTTATGTTTTTAATTATAATTATAAAGTTAAATGGCTATTTCATAACAGGACCTGTGATTACGTTCACTGCAGAGCTCATTGATTCCTGCAAATTGGCCTTTCTTCCTGGGATCGCAGACCCCCACCCTAACCTTCTGCTGATGCAGCCAATGTCTTATTTGCTGATGGCTGGAGGCAGAAAGGCAGCCCGGGAGACTGTGATCTAGCTGCAGGGGTGAATATAGTGCAAAGCGACACATACACAGAAAAATGACAATATGTAGGTTCATGAACCCTGCATCATGACTGTTATTGCAGGTATTTCATTGCAGCATTCCCCTTCTGTAAGGCCTTGACAGTATCCGTGGTCATTTGGAAAGGAGTTTAACGATGCACTAAACATTTATTGTATGTGGCTGCAAACAGTCCCGGATAAATGAATGAGCAGTTGTGTCCAAGAGTTAGTGCTGGTTTTTAAAAAGAAAAGGAAGAAAAAAAAAGAAAAGAGCAATTAAAGTGCCTTCCGCCCTCCATAAAATTCAGACTGTTATTTAATGCTTTCTTTTTTGGTTCTTTTTCTTTACTGCCGTCAATATTGAAAAGGTTTGATTCCACCAGATGGGAAATTACATCTGTGCAATGATTTAATAGGCCTGTGAAATAGAAGGCCCACTACCTTAATGTGTCTGAACTCTTGAGAAAACTCTTTGAAGTTCCCAGCTTCTGTTTCGTCATCACATTCTCTTAAGAGTTAATTACAGGCTCCACGCTGCGCTCTGAAGCTGCATAGCTGGGAACACACAGTTTTGATTTAGAAGTAAACGCAGGCCATTTGGTTCGTAATAAGTTGCTTTGACTCTAAGTAGCAGAGCAGAATTTGATGCTTTTTGTTGTGCCATGTGCCTTTCACTTGACTCAGTTTTGCAGTTAATGCTTTTGGGCAAGATGCACGCATGTGTGGTTGATCTGCGTATGTGTGCTGTCACTTTCACATGCAGACAGCCATGCCGCACATAAACAGTTTTCAAAGATTGCGATGCTGTGCTATAAAGCCTGGCAAGCTGTCAGTTGTGATGTTATGGCTATGTTTTCACTCTAACTCATTCATAATGGGGAGCATTTATGATTTTTCTTATTTTCTGTCATATATATGGTTACATTCACCTAACAGTGAAAGATTGTACATTTAGTCCCAGGAGGACAGACAGAAAAGAAAATCTGTCAAATCAAACATTCAAATCTATCTACTGTGGTGACTCCATGTGGAGCATCTGAAAGTAGATTGTAGACAATGACACTTCAGTTCAATTAAAAACTGTCCAAAGAATTATGCAGATCTGGAAAGACTGTGGCGAACCATCACCTTCGAGGAAGAAATGGGTTGGGAAAAAACTTGTATAATCATGATTGGCATTTTCTCAAATATTTGGTAAAATCAAATCACAAAAAATCCACAGTAGAACTCACTGCCATGTTTAATAGTGAAAGTGAGGATATTTCCATGCATACAATGTAAAGAGACCTTAGGGTATTGGGACTAAAGAGCTGAAGTAATCCACTCATCAGTGATCATAGAGATTGGACTCAGGAGTAGAGGAAAAAGGTCACGTGGTCTAATGAGTCCTGTTCTAGAGTGATGGGTGCAGCAGACAAAGTGATGCGCCCATCATACCTGGCGCCTGCCGTGAAAGCCTGTGGGGCCGCTATTATGATCTGGGGTTTCTTCAGTTCAGTAACATTATGTGTCAAAAAATTAGGTCAGCTGACTACCTGAATATACTGAATGACCAGGTTTTTCCATCAGTGGAGTTTTCTTTTTCCATGCCACAGGCATATTGCAAGATGACATTCCCATGATTCATCAGGCTCAAATTGTGAAAGAGTGGTTCAGGGAACATGAGATATGATTTCAAATGTGGAACGAAAACCACAGGATCCGGACCTTAACCCTAGTGAGAATCTGTAGGATGTGCAGGAGAGGATTTTTTTGTTGTGGGCCGTAGTTTGCCTGGCAGTGTGTATTGTGGGTTTTTGTTTTGTTTTCTTTTTCTTTTTCTTCTTTTGCTTTTCTTTTTTTTAATTTATTGACAATTGCCCATAACGTGTGGACTTAACTCTGTTTAAAAATGGTGGATGCTCATATTAGACGTTAACAAAACTTTGAGTAGTGGTGAGCACTATAGTCTCACTCTCTCACTGTTGTCTTTTACTTGTGGCGTATAGCATGTGTGGGGGGAAAAGGTGTCTTAACACCTTATAAATAAGGTTTATTTTAAATATTATCACACAAAGCTTCTCTTGTAGAGTTCCCCATCAAGAATTACAGATGATTTATACATATCACCCGCACAGCAATAAAACTTGCCTTATACTGTGTAGATGCTTATACTGCTCTGTGACTAAAACAGCTCTGACACTGGGGGGGGAATTAGAAAAGGACGTCTGGGGGTGCCCTGTGGTGTTTAGGTGGGCGCTAAGTTAGTAACAGCTAACAGCATCTTAAAGGTCACAAATGTTGTTCATTTCACCTTTCAGTGGTTTTAATGTTGCAGCAAATTCAATTCAATAATCTATACAGGACTGCTAAAAGTTGTATAAAAAGACCCCAGAAAACTTGTAAGTTCTTTTTGTTTGTTCTTTTTGTTGTTGTTTTAAAATTAAACTCATTTTCAATCAGTTAAATTATATAAAATAGCTGACTGAAAATTTGAGAGTTTTGAGAAAGAAATAACATTTAAAGTAATTCATTCATTGTTGATTATTTTCTGCCTATTCCTTGGAAACTGAGCGTGTTTCTTTTATTTGGGAAGATGCTGAGCATTTTTGAAATGGTTCATGGAAATGGTAAATGTGACATGTATTTCATTTCATTTCATAAGAATTTTAAGGGTTAAATTGATTACAAAACAAAATCAGTTCTAAACATGTTACATTATTAAGTATCTGTTGGCATAGTAGCTTTTTAAAAAGATATTGCCTAACATTTTGTGTTTGTTGTGCAGTTTCTATTTGGTCTGTTTCCAAGGGTAAGACCTGCCATTGGATGCACTATTACCTTGACAGTCATAATAACCACGCTGCAATTAAAAATTAAGACATTATTAAAATGAGCACACATTCTGCTTACAGTCGTAGCCTTAAAACCTTCAATCTTGAATCATTTATCAGCCAGAAAACCTAATAATAGTTTAATAATTTGCCATGGCGTGATTTGCGATATGACATACTGCTCTTGTTTAAAAAAATAAATAAAATAAAAATAATTTTGTGTTTTCAGCAGATGAGAAAATAATTTTGAAAGTACAACATGTGTCTGCACAGGAAAGTGGTTTAATTAGAATAAAATGTATTTGTGTGCTCCCCTTCAGAAAGGCAGGAGTTTGCAATTCTTCATGCATGACTGAAATCCGATGTGTCTGTTATAAATGCATCCCGTCAGCAGTAATGAAAAGTCACCCAGATGTGTGGCGACAGGGCACAGGTGTTACATTTCAAGACAAAATCATGTGTGACACAAGTATGATTTGGAGAGCCTTTAGGTGATACATGTGCAAGCACTGCACCTCCAGCTAGAAGAAAAAACATGTCAGAGCATCCTTTTTTCCTCAACCAGTGCTTTTCTTTCACTGTATTACCCACTGCCACTTTCCGTGTTAAATTAGATATAGTGAGAGATTAGTGCTACTGTGCGACTGCCTCAAAGAGCTTATCCTTTCATTAGTTCCGTGCAACATTAATATCAGGCAAAAGAGACTGGGAGTGTTTCAGATTAGGGCTGGGAATCGTCACTGATTTCTAGAATCGATTCGATTCCGATTCACAAGGTCCCGAATCGATTCGATCCACGATTCGATTCGATTTTGAATCAGTCCAAAATATTATTATATGAACCATAATATATATAAAATTATGATAATTCACCTTGTATATGTACTGTCAAAAGAACCCTCTAAGCCTTGTGAATGAATTACATAAATTTCAAAATTAAGAACAGATACTAAAGCAGTTAAATAATGTAATTTTTAATTAACATTAGTATATATATTTTTCATACATACATTTCAAGTGGATCAGGGATCCAGTGCAAATAGAACACATCTTTTGTAAACATCAGTAAAACCTCAGAGAAATAGTTTTGCTGTTAGTGTCTCACACAGCTTTTCTGAAATCCACTATTGTGTTTTGGAGACACACAGTATAACACAGCATGTACAAGTGAACTGACAGAAACTGACCGATCAGAAAATGAAAAACTGCCTTTTAAAATACTTCAAAAAATGAAAACATATTGAACAGTATTGTAAAACCTCTGTGAAACTAATGCAATTTAGCCTTATTTATAACTACCCTCTCACTTCTTTGAGACTGTAAGGTTTTTCTGCAAGAAGAGAAGCTGGTCTACATGTTGTGGAGTCAGGCAGCTCCTTTGTGCGGTAACAATGTCACCAGCAGTTGAAAACACTCGTTCAGAAGGAACACTGGTCCCAGGTATGGAAAGATACTGCTTTGCTTGTAGAGCCAAGAGAGGATACTCCCTTTCATGGTCCCTCCACCAGATCAAAGGATCCTCAGAAAGTGCAACAGGCTCAACGTCCCTGTATCGATTCACTTCTTCCTTTGCCTTCTGAGTTGGTGTTTTCTGTGGTGCTGTGGTTTTTGTTGAGTAGGCTGGCCCAAGGAGAAAAATTAATGCAGAGTCCTTTGACCTCTTAATTGGAGGGGCATAATCCACTTCATCAACACCACCAAGAGAGATGTCAGGGACAGTTTCCTCAGATGTGTCACCATCAGACTGTCGCTGTAGAAAAATGAAAACTTAATTAATAAAGAAATTACTATTTATATTCTAACTCGAGTAGTGCAAAAAAACCAATAATTTTTTGTTTTTGTTTCTGTAACTCACAATAGCTGTGTCCACGTTCTCCAAACCTGCTGCTTCCAACACCAACTGAGAGAATGTGTTGTTACAGGTCTCTTTGGACAAGAATGGCAGGGCCTTAAAGCGAGGATCTAATGCTGATGCAATGTAGAGCTTGTCCTTTAGGGCCACATATCTTGAAAAGAGATTTTGCACATTTAACTCAGTTTATTATGTTGGATATACATGTGCATGGTTACATACACTCATGCAAGATCAGAAACATTAATATACGACTTTGTTTCCATAATTTATATATAAACATCTATAGATAGATAGATATAAAATCAAAAGGCCTATTACTAGACAAGAGGGCTTAACTAACATTTTTATAATATATAGATTTTTTCACTATAATAAGAATTTTCATGTAATACATGCATCCATACAGTTACACTCATTCATGGCATATACACACAATTCATAAACATACCTTGACTTCAAGTTGTCGTATACAGCAGTCTTGAGGTCTTTAATCAGTGAGGAGTCATGAGAGACACTGATCATCTTCTCCAGCAGCTGTGCATGCAGAGGTGCAATGATGGAAAGGGTCGGGGACTTTTCTTCAGACATAACCAGTGTGGCTGCTTTCAGCGGCTTCAAAGCTTTCACTATATCTTCTCCATCAGTTATGTCAGCCTCTGTAAGACTACAGAGATTACTGTCACTTCTCCTCACTTCAGGTGAGAGTAGAGCTGCAGAGATTGCTGGTTGTTGCTCTAGGAAGCGTTCCAGCATCTCCAATGTGCTGTTCCATCTGGTCACCCCATCAGTCACCAGCTTATGGGCAGGTAGATTCAGTATCTTTTGCTTCTCTTTAAGCTTGCGACTTGCAACAGTGCTGCGATGAAAAAAGGATGCTATGCGTCTCACTCGGCCAAGCAGCTGAGCAACAGCTGCTAAATTGAGTGTGTGGGCAAAACAACCAATGTGCAACCAGCCCGTTATTTCTACAGCTCGCACCATATTTGCAGCATTGTCAGTTACGATGACTGGATTTTTGTTTGTAAGCTCCCATTCTTCGATTGCTTTGAACATAATTTCAGATAAATTAGCTGCTGTGTGGCTTGCTTCGGTGGTTCTTGTCTGTAAGACATGAGACACGAGTCTCCACTCCTGGTCGATATGGTGTGAGGTGATAGTCAGGTAGTTATCTGTTGCTCTGGATGTCCAGCTGTCACAGGTTATAGCGACTCTCTCTGCTGACTTGAGTGAGGCTGTAACATCGTGTTTCACTTTTTCATACATGTTTGGGATTACCACTTCACTCAAATGTTTGCGTGATGGTAAAACATAGCGTGGTTCTAGCGTATTAATGAGGTTTTGGAAGCCATCATTTTCAACAACGCTGTACGGACGTATATCTTTACATATGAAAGTTGCCACAGACTGGGTTATTTTTTGGGCACGTGGAGAAGTGGATGCCAACTTCATTGCAAATGCCTTTTCGAGTGAGCGTTGCTTGGTGTCGGCCGTTTTTGCTAGCGGGATATCTGGATGATGCCTCGTTAAATGATTTCTGAGATTTGTGGTATTTCCACAGTGCTTTACCTCCATTTTGCACATCTTACATACGGCTTTGCTTTTGTCCGGCTCTTCACTGTCTTCACAGTTCTTAAATCCAAAGTGTTGCCAGACATCTGCCTTTAGGCTCGGTGGCACATTCCCGGGAGTAGCCATGATGGTTCATGCGTCCAGGTCACTTAACTCTCGCGTGACTTCCTCATGTTAACCGCTTGCAAGTTTCATACGCGGCAAACTACATATGTATAAAAAAAAATCGATTTCCGGATTTAATGAATCGATATCGTTTTATTCCAGTTAGAATCGATTTTAATCGATGAATCGATTTTTTTAAACCCACCCCTATTTCAGATCTATCTCTCAGTTTGATACAAGGCATTTGCAATTCCAAAGCCCCACATCAGCGCCCGGATCGAGCTGGGGGAAGAGCTCACAGGGATGAGGTGAAGGAGCAAGGAGTAGCTTATCCAGGAAATAAAACTGAAACATTTGTTCTCTTCTGCTTTTTCAGCTCTGCCACTCAAGAGCAGGGATTTGTCTGTGCATGTGAAACAAGATATTAAAGTATTGCTGCTGCTGGATGAATGATCTGTTTGTGTGGGGGTGAAATTTCCTGCAAGCGAGGAGATGAATGACAAACTGTACATTACAATTATGACGATAATACATACTGTATCGCTCTGTTTTTAACCTTAGTTAAAATTTGCATGTATCTGGATTGTTTTCTTTCCTACTTGTTTTTACTATGCGAGTCAAGCAGTGCTGTAATTGGTGGAAATTGAGGCTTGAGCAAGAAAAGTGGATTTAGATCTCGCAATTTGTGACCTTACAGTAAGACAAACTTCTAATTAAACAGGATTTTTATCACCAAATGCAGTAATTGCATACTGTGTACTGTACTGTATACAAACATGGAACCATGCAGTACATATTATCAAAAGTAAGTGAGCTTTACAGAAAAAAGTAATAGCATTATGCTACTTTTCATATTAACGTTTTTAAATGAAAAGAAGACTCAGATGAACGCTTCAGTTATACTGTGGAGGCTATTTCGCTGCAGTGGTTTGGATCTACCTGTTCCTTAGAGAAAAGGATCAGTGCTAATAATTACAAAGTCATGGTCTCCTCCAGGAGGACAATGCTCCATCTGAGTATGAACATGATGTAAATCATATGCTGCGGCCTTCACAGTCAACAGACTTTAACCGAGCTGATACCTGTTCTGTCTGTACACACAGACATAGTCCAACAGTTTATTTTTCCTTTCGTTTGTGTGATAAGCTTATAACTATGGATGTTCCTGGCAACTAATAACAGAAAATCTAAGAAAATATTAAATGCATGGAAGTTAAACATTGGCCAAAGAAATATTTTTTTGGTTGGTTGATGATGCTGCAAATGCACACATTAATTTCCAATTTGGCTAATCTTATCAGTGCTAGCAGTTAGAGCAGGGCGATATGGCCAAAAATATTTATCACGATATATATTTGAAAATTTGCGATAACGATATAACCGACGATATAATTGATGCGAGACAAAATACAACTCCACAACATTACTAGCGCAAAAAGACAACCTTCCATTTATTTTCACTTAAACAAGAAGCTGGTTTTTATGTACATTAAAGCTTTATAAAAATTTAACAGTGCAAATGCAAATTCCTTGCTGAAAGTTTAACCAAAAGGCATTTCCAGTAGAAATGGGCTGACATATCCTGAGCATAACCATGTATAATATCCACTGAAGTTAAAAAGAGGTGCTTTGCAACATTAAACTGCAGTGTGCAGTACGTATTTTTCGGACCATAAGGTGCACGGGATTATAAGGCACATTAAGCGAAACAAAGCAGTCAGATAAATCAAACTTTATTAAACTCATTCTTCTTGCTTCCTCCACTTCTGTACCATTGATTCATTAATGTTGAATTCTCTGGCAGCTGCTCTATTCCCATGTTGCTGCAGTATATTAATGACTAACCTCGTATTGTGGATGGATTATCTCAGTTGTTCTCCTGACTGAAGTTTGGTCCGTTTACAGCATCCTGCCATGCGATTGCATTTGTTTCTAACCATGAGGAACCTTCACGTTAACTTTTATAAGTGGAAAAGTGTTAGTGTTCGTCCTCCAGCTTCACTGTTTATGTTATGCTAACATAGCTGTGTCGCTAGCGATCACGTAGCACATCATTATATACCAGCTAGCCCAACTTCAGTAACCCTACAAACATCACTGCTGTTTAGTTTCCTGTCTTCATTTATGTTGGAAGTGATAGCAGAGCTGTACGTTTGATTTTTTTCAGAAATCTCTCAGTCAGAACATGCTATATCATGCTTAGGTAACTAGCGAAACTAGCGAGCTAACTTCCGCTAGCTTCCTGCTAACTTCTAACTCCATTAAATGTAATACATTTTGTTTTCATGGATGCCTGGAAGTTAAACTTCATAGTTACACCTGGTAAAGCAGCAATGCTGATCGTTTTATTAAAGATGAAAGAATTTAGACAGTTTTTAACGCTCAGTGATGCTGCAGTGTTCGTTTGACATGAAGTATACGGAGTTTAGGACCCAGATTACTCCCAGATTTAAGAGCATCTTAGTCCGACAAATATGACAATAACGACGGCCGCTTGCATGTTCTGCAAAGAAATGTGCTTTGTCGTGTATCTGACGGACAAACACCAAACCAGTTCCACATCACTGAAGTTGCACCATTTTTACAAACCAATTCTGGTTCATTTGTTTCACTCAACAATCGGCCATGTGCTATGAAAACAAAGGCACTGCGCATGCACGTTTTACTCATATTCTATCGCGATATTTCATTTTCCTATCATTGCCTAACATTATACCGGTATTACCGTGAACGGTATAATATGGCCCAGCCCTACTAGCAGTGGTAGCTTAGGTTTCCTCCATTCTAGTGTCTATAACTCAGTGTAGAAAGTGGTCAGCTGCTTGGTTATATTACATTATTTGTTTTCTGATGCGGCTAAAGTAGAGCGCAGCCACGCTGGTTCCTTCTTGCTCATTTACAACTTCTATTCACAGAGAGAACGAACAACAGCAGGGCACAGTTGTTTGTTCATGGGTGGTGACCGGTCATGCCATATGCTTTTTGAACTGGCAACTTTAATTGCACATTAATAAATAAAAAAACAAACATGTTTAACTGACTTATATTTTTGGCATCAACTCATTTGTCTGGTCACCTCTCCAAAATTTGATTATAAAACATAAAGAAATTCAGCCCCAAAGTTGTTAAATTTGTGCTTATTTATAGTGAGCACCTAGAACAGTATAAAAAAAAAAAAAGTGTATAGCAATATAGTTTCCCTTTCATATGATGTTTAAATATGTCAGTTTAATTTGTAGGATTTTTACATTAATTCACTGGTAATTGTGCCATAAATGATCTCTCTACGTCTTCCTTTGCATGCTGTATCAGTTATATATACCAAGTGCTGTAGCAGTATTACTGACATCGGCTTATGGAGGAGTCTAAACTTGTGATGAGCCTCAGCTGAGGCCCAAGGGGTCAAGTAATGTCTTTGTCTATACTTCATAGTTAGAGGCAGAGAGACAGCTCTTTGTTTGGCCTGCAATGAAAAGCTTGTCTGTCTTTTGCTTCTGATGTTCTTAGGCTTGAGGCCAAGTCAGTGACAGAAGGAGCCTTTGCACAGCACTGTGCCCTCTGCCAGCGAACTACAGAGAGGATGTGCTGTGTTGTTGCATGGAAAAACACAGGCAAACTAACCCTCTCACCTCTTTTCCCCAGAGCATTGTGCAGAGGTCCCCATCTAAAGGGGATTGGTCAGTTTTCCTAGCTTTTGAGACTGTAGTTGTTGTGATTAGGAAAATGTTTTTATGGAACAAAAAAGCGCTGGGTGTATTTTTTTTGTAAGTATTATTACTGAAAGCTGAAAACAAAACTGAAATGACTGAAGCGTCAAGTTTTGTGATGTTTTTCACTTTAATGATACCTTTTTGTTGGAAAGTACATAAACGGTACATAATCTTTGTTCATGGGTTTGCTTTGATACATTGTTAGCCTTCTTTCTTAAAGGGAGATTGCTTAAAAACCACATGCATTTGATTAATGTATCCAAATTAAGCAACACTGTAGCATCTGGTGCAACACTAAACCCCCATGAGTGACAGCATCAGTAAGCTTATTGATCACATCCTGTCACATCTTATTGCAGAAGATGTAGTGCACTGCCACCGTGTGGTCTGTCACTGTAAGTGCTGTGCTTAATGTCTTCTCTTTTGCTCTCTTCTTGCTCTTCATCACTCAGCTTGTCTTGATTTGAAGTGGGCTGAAATCTCATGAGAGGAGACGGCTCATTTTAGGACAAAATATGGCTTCCTGCTGGCACAGTCGGTTCCACCAGTGCTTTTTACAGATTGTGCAGACACATGCGTAGCACTGCATTTTGAGTGTGCAGTTTTGATGAAATAGGAGGCACCTAGTCACCCGAAGAAGAGAAGAAAATAGATTGCACTTCACTGGAAATGTGTTGATGCATTGTTTTATACATAGTTTATTTTTTTAGACATTAAACCAAGCAGAACTTGCTTTATGGAGAGGACTTGTTATCTGTCAGTCTCTGTTATGTTTGTACATCAACTTTAAAGTTGAGCTGAGAAACAGTTTTTGGACAATGGCAGTATTGTACAGCAGTAGACATTTTTAGTGTAAGATGAAGCTTAATGATTATTATCAGTGATGAAGTGTACACAGTGGTGATTGTGATTATTTGTCTAAACTGTTGAACTATTAAACAACAGGAGGGAAAAAAGTCAATCACAATTAGTACAAGAGGTTTAATCTTCAAATTGTCGGTACAGTTTAAAAAAAATCAATCAATATGTGCTGTTAAGAATGTGGCTCTAATGATTTTTAGGTCTGTGCATAAACGGTGCTGATTAATTTTCCGTCAATTAAATTATTTTCAGCTTTCATGCAAGAACATGAGGCACACTCAGTCAGCTCCTTTTGATTTGTTTTTTTTCCTTTGCTGTTTATGATCCACTAAGACAGTCCTGTGACCATCTCTATTTCCATCTTCACTTGCCTTCGTAACATTTAGCGAATGTGTCTGGCGCCCCCCTTTAAGAAGACAGACCTGTATAAAAGCCTGTGTGTTCATATAAAATACGTAAACAGACAAGATATTGGTGTTCTTTGCGTCTGGTTTTGTGTGCATGCCCTCTGCATAATATCCCGCGTACCGTCTACGGCTGGAAATTCAACATGGTACATAAAGGTCGCACAGAAGCATATCTTAATGTGTGCAAAGGTACACCTGGCAATAAAATAAGATTGCAACTGAAATATCAACCTCAGCACTTGTAATTCAGTCTCGTTGTGAAGGCCTGAAAACCTCTCCTTTGTGCTGAATATGGTAACCATGAATTTAATGTTATTTGTCAGGTTTAAAGAACATCTTTCTCGCCACTGTGCTCCTCGGTCTGTATGTGCCCTGACTACTAAATCTCTGCTCTTGGTTTGCTGTTTAACAGAATGGAACTTACCATCGTTCCCATCAACCTCCAACCACCAAGTATCTTTTTGTCATCCATGCCCACAAACACCTACACTGACTATGTTTATATGCCAGTTTGGTTAAAAAATTAATAAATGCACATTTTACATTACAGCCCTGTATTTAGAGTTAGAAATGGAAATAAAGTTATACATTTTAAAAATACAACAAAAAAAGGCCCCGAACAGTTGAGCACCTGGAATCTTCCAGCCAGTCTTTGTCAGGTAGATGAGCAACATCCCCTCAATCTAAGAAAAAATACACAATCAATCCAATGTTGAATTTAACATCAGATGTGTTCAAAAGTGCAACAATAAAAACGACTAGTGTGTGAGTTAGATGGTACAATATTCAATACATTTAGCAAAATGTTAAGTAGAACTAATATCAATGCTAACATCAGAGCCCTGGATGAGAACCGGAAGCATGTGCTGAGGTTATTAAAATGAATGCTCTTATTACTTATACACTCAACTGGTTGCCATCGCTGTCAATGTTGGGAAGTGACAAGATGTATACAGCAAAACTGTGGTATAGCCATTATACCAGGGGTGGGCAATTCCAGGCCCTGAGGGCCGGTGTCCTGCAGGTTTTAGATCTCACCTTGGGTCAACACACCTGAATCACATGATTAGTTCGTTACCAGGCATCTGGAGAACTGCAGGAGCTAATTTAGCCATTTAAATCAGCTGTGTTGGTTCAAGGACACATCTAAAACCTGCAGGGACACCGGCCCTCGAGGCCTGGAGTTGCCCACCCCTGCATTATACTAAGGCTTGTCTCCTTTGGTACATGTAAATTTAAATCTTAAATTTTAAATCTCACATTGCAAGCCATGACCCAGGAACATTTGACACTCTTGTCATTCGTTGTTTGGGAGTCTTGTTTTCCGTATAGAGGTATGAACTGATCAATGACTGTGACTGTGTTAACTGACTGTGATTAACATTACTTGATTTCCATGCATATACTCATAAATCACAAATTCAAGACATTATGCCAGAAATTGAGAAATCTGCACTTTTCTTAATAATTACAGCATACACAGCTTGTGTGACTGCAATTTAGATAATGGACGTGCTGTACATCTTTAACCACTGCACATGCTCATTAACAAACATAGTGGTTGCACTAATTTGACACTGGATTGAAGTGAGGTTAAATTTGATGATGAAACACATTCTTCTTGGACTTTGAACCACAAGCCTTGGGTTTCTGTCTATATTCTACCGTGTGTGTGTGTGTGGTGCCTTGTAAAGTCCCTATGAGAGTTGTTCTTCATACACATTATCCTCCCTGCCTACAGTCTCGCTTTGGATGCTGTTGAGGGTGTCAAGTCAACAACACTAACATCTATTTCCTAAGGGCATGGTACATTGTAGCTATAATAAGACACACTGTACATCATGTGCATCTTGTGGTTGTTTTGATGCATTTTTGCAACCAAAACTTCAGTTTTCTCCATAATATAACTGTATTTCTGCTTGTTAGTTCACACTTCCTGTCTGGTTTTGGAATTACTTGCACATGATGCAATATCTGTGCAAGCCATGTTGTTTCTAATACCCAACTTGGTGTGTCAGAGATTGCAAAGTTATGAACTGCAGTAATATGATTTGTAACTTATTTACCTTTATTTCTAGACGATTATTTGCCATATATCCATGAACTGATCTCCTTAGTTCTTTCATAGTTTTTAAAATATTTTTTTATGCAGGCATAATTAACTAGAGCCATGCTGCATCTTTACCTGCTTGCGCCACTCCTCATTAGACTGTGTGTTTTGAAAGACACTACAGAGAAAAGTGCATTGATTCCAGTGGAGAGAAAGATGCCGAGGGAGGGAACAGGGGTTGGGTATGTGAGAAGAAGAGAAATGGTAAAAGAGAGAGGGAGTGAAAACAAAATGGGAGGGAGGGGAGAGAGAGAGAGAAGGCATGATAATGAGCCCTACCTCTGACACATCCTCCTGTTTCTATGGAGACCAAGGAGCCAATCATACAGCCCTGCTGAGGACTGTACTACTGAGAGCAGATAAGAGGGTGGAGAGAGGTGTACGCAGAGGCTCCTCTCTGTTTATGAGAGCCAATAAAATCCCAGTAGCTCTCCAGGAGGTAGTGCCTTCTTGCTTTCCTTTAAATGTGGAAGTCACCCCTGGCATTGATATCAGTAAAGAATTAGTAATCACAGAGAAGAAGAAGAAGAAAAAGAGGAAGAGAGGCTTATCACGAGACATCTCCTTTAGAGCTCTACAAGACCCCACCCCACACCTCCTCTTCCACCATCAGCCCCACCCCCCTTAGCCCCCCACCAGCTGCCAGCCTCTTGGATGCTCCTTGTTACATCACACGCACTGCCCTCTGGCAGCTCGTGTTTGTGACTGGGAGGGAGAGGGAGTGTGAATGTGAGTGAGCCCGTGTGCGCACGCTGTCCCACTGTCGAGTCCCGTTGACCAGCATACAGGATGGACAAACCAAGTGTTTGGCGCGCCGTGGTGAGCAGCACAGACCCCAGGAGAACAAGAGACCCCGGGTCCCATTCAAGCAGACCGGGCTCCGCCATGGGTTACCGGCTCTACGACATGTGAGTAACATGTTTTGTGCGAATGCAGACAGGACAGCCAGACAGGCGGGCTCGCCTGCCTGGGCGGCACTGATGCAGCTCCCATTCATAGAGACAGCAGTTGAGTGGGTGGCGGTGGAATACAGGGTGTCTACCTCTCTGGTGTCCATGCTGAGTCACCTATGGCATCCGGACCTTGCTTCGTCCTCTTGTGTTCCCTTCCTGAGCCTTCATCGTAAACAACGTCTCTCCTGGGGAGGGGTGGCGAGGTGGACCATACGTTTGTTTGAATGACATTCTCAGTTTTCAGCAAGATGAGTTAATACCATGTGTCTCCATGTAAATTGATAAAACCTATGTGTTGTTTGGTATTTTGAGTCTGCCATTATAACAGTAAGCACAACAGAGTCATGTGAATAATGGTTTTAGAGCCTCTGGTGGCTGGGAAACATGACTCATTTCTGGATGATGCTGTGACAGCTCGTACTGGGCACATGAGTTCCTCACAGCTTCTGCTGTATATTTGAGGGTGTCAGTGTGTTCGTGTGTGTGTGTGTGTGTGTGTGTGTGTGTGTGTGTGTGTAAAATGCGGCTGGGTCTAAGCTGTTATTTTTGGGATGGCGATGAGTCCTACGGTCTGTGTGGAAAGCTTGCATTTCTGCTTCAGTAAATTATGTGTGAATTCTCCTGTAATGAAAGAGAGACAAAATCCTCTTATGTGTTTTTGAAGCTAAATAATAGTATTATTGTTGTTGTTGCGCTCCACATTTTTTTTTACATGTGCTCTTCTGCTGTCTAGCACATAAACACATCAGCTGAATAAGCATTTCGCTGCCTTATTTCTCTGCAGAGGGACCTTCAGGTTTGTTTTCCCTCTTAAAGCGTGTCTTTGCTGCATCACTGTAGACCCTCTGATTTCCTTACAACCCTTTGAGTGTAACCATGTACTGGAACTTCACACATGTACTTACTAACTGATGCATAACGGTGAGCTGTATTACGCTGTCATGTCAGGATTTAATACCATACGTGGGTATCTGTCATCTTAATGAATATGAGACCTTCATGGGTCTCCACTGAGTCTTTCACAGGCAATCTGGCACTGCCATTTAGTAGATTTAATCTCTGCCTTGTTTCTGTTCAGCCTGTATTAGTAAATATGGACACTCCTCAGATTTTAAAGTTTCTTTCATAATTACAATTTTGTAATTTTATGCTTAACTTTGAATTGCATTTCTGGTTTTTGTTGTTGCATATTAAGCAGTTGTGTTCAGAGATGGTCGCTTATTTCTTTCATCCTCATTCCCTCTCAGCTCTAATCCAAGTAAAATCTTTAACCAAAGACTGTCACATGACCTGGGTGAGGAGCTGACAGCAGGAAAGTGAAAGTGTTGTGCAAATTGTGGTTATTGTTGTCTGGAGACTGAGAAGATGTACTGCTGACTGACACTAATGCTTGTGACTTTTGTGTCTGTCAAACAAACTGAGGATCACAATGTCTGTTCAATACTCCTTTAATGAGGAGCTGGAGTTGGACAAGCATGTTGTGTTGTAAATGTCATTTCATCGTATTTGGCAGCCGCCCACCTCACTCTGGAATTCCGATGCTGTCCCTGCAGCAGTGGAATGCCAAAAGGATGATGATGTCCTGGGTTTCACCAAAGACTTTCCTGCCCTAAAGGGATGCAGAGGTTGTCTTGAGCTGAATACACCATCATACACAAAGTGTAATTTGTTCAGTTGAGTACAGTGGAACAAGCATGCATTGGTTTTGGCTCCTGTATATATACTATTCTTGCAAGGAAAGCTTAAAGAAGAAGAATTCAGGCATTTTCAGAAGGTATTTTATGCAAAACATTTACTCTACATCATGTTCACACTGACACGAGTTGTTTTGAGGGACATAAATCAGTAGTCACTTTGCACCAGAAATGCTGAGCAGCCACATTATTCAGTACTTATTGATTTAGCGTGTGCACAAAAAGAGTTGTTGCTTTTTAATAATAGACTATTTTTGGTTTTCTAAATCATAAAAAATGCATGTGTTGGAGTCGAGATGCGTGAAAAATCAATTGAGCTGGTATCACTATTGTCCGTAACATTCGCATCCACAAGGTGTGATCTTTGTGCATGGATTATTTTTTGGGATTCAGAATCACTTTCTTATATATTCTGCAGTGCACCGAATATACAACATTTCATGGACAAAGCAGGTAATAAGCATCAACTGGCTTTATCTTTCGTTGAGATGAGCCATGCATTCTTGGAGGGCATTTGTGGAGTGAATTAATTTTTAACAGGATTGCCAATCCCTGTTACTAGATGTTCTAAATGCATTGCCCCCTGATCAAGTGACGCCAATGCTGATGAAAAAGAGAATGCGTCACCAAGGGGGTAAGGCAGTGACGCCACATTCCTCCACTTTGCGTGCTCTCTCAGTCTGCAGACCCAGCACACTTTGCTGTCAGAGGCTCAAGCTCAAAGACAACTGCCAGCACTGCTCTGAATATGCCTTTGCTGTAGACAGGAACTGTGAGATGCATGGAGCTATTGCATAAGACAACAACTGCATGTAATGCATTGCCAGCACAAGGCACGACGAGCATGCTGTCAGTTCACATGGCATCAGCTGATGGGGCATAATGCTTAAAAGCAGGAAGTGAGTCACTTGTTAAAGCACATGCTCTTTGTATGTACAAACCTGTCTTCATGAAAGCCCTTTGTTCTTTTATTTGTCTGTCTAGTGTCCCTCATGGCAATTCTTAATTTACTCAAGGACTTAAATATATAATGTGTTTGTCGATCAATTGCGTTCTCATCAGTCCTTAATTTTTGACTGATGGCAGGATATTTACACCTTATAGTTCCCCCTCTTACCTCATCAGCATTGTTTTTGGCAGAAAACTAAACAGAATATATGAAAACAAATGCCATGCTTTTTTTTTTTTTTTTTTTTGAAGGTGCAGGTGCATAGTATACTTCAACATCCAGTCAGAAATGTACCAGCAGTACAGTAGCATTTTGGTTTTTGCCGAAATGGCACAAACTTGGCTGTGCTCAATCAGCTCAAAGGCTGTCATTTGCACACTAAAACGTCAGCAGCTGGACATCTGTCGACTGACACTGAGATAGTGGCTGAGTTTGCAGCTGGAGCTGTGTCAGCCATGTGTGAGGATGATCAAACCAGTGGGAGCTGTGGGGCTCTCGGGGGCACATCTCAGTGAGTTGAAGTTTCCTCAGGGGAGTAGCTAGTGCTGATGCATTTGTGGTTTGAAACAGCCCATAATAAGCCTCTGCCTTTGCCAATGGCACCGTCAGAAGCCTCAGCACAGAGGAGAGTTGGGTGCTTTAGAAAAGGATGCATCTCCAGAACATTTTGTTCCTTTAGCGAAAATAAAAATGGATATGCGGATGTGTTTGTCTGCAACAATGTTACATAATAACAACCAAACCAAGCGATCACTGACTACTGTTGTCTTTTCATTTTGATTGAGACTTTCATGGTTTTCTGTTCATAATTGGGAAAGGTGTAACTGTCACACTTAAAGCCTTTTCTGCACAGTGCCTACCAAGTGGCTCATGCTGCCTTACATTGTTTCATACAAGACATGCTAATCCTATCAGGGATATTAAACATTTCAAAGCAGTGTACCTGCATTCACAAATCCTGGACAAGTGCATATACTATAGCAGTTCTGTTACTAGCCCAAAGGTTATAACACAGCTTCAGGACGGCTGAGAGAGACTAAAAGCTGTGAGATCCTCCTCCAGAAGCCACAAAGTATTTCCCCCACTTTGTTTTTATTTTTCTTCTTTTTGTCTGTGCTTTGCTTTATGACTGTGTCTGGATTTTTCTGCTTCAATGCAAAACAAAAACTGGAGGAGTGAATTTACAGTCAGTATGGCTCATCCTCTGTTTCTCTTTCATTCTCTTTCGCCTCTGCTTCTGTCCTTTTTTTCACCATCCAACTAATGCTCTGCATGGCTGCTTTCAGGCTGACAGCTGACAGCTGAGCAGCTGTACTGTACAATCTGTGTGATACAGGAGCTTGTGCACATGCAAACTGCTGTAACTTTAGTGTAAGATTAGCTGCCCTGTAGTATAAGCTGTCATGCTAGTTGGACACTTTAACTTCTGTGTCTCCATTTTGCTTGTAATGAAATTAACATGCTGGGCTCAGGACGTCAGCATCCCAAACAGATGAGGAAGAAAAGCTGCATGGCACACTCTTAAATTTTATGCTGCTATTTATAATAAATACATTTGTAGTGATTTAAAAATGGATCCTTTTGTGAAGCCTATTGAAGTTGGCCACTGGAGATCTAAGTGATGCCCTGCTTATGTGATGTGGTATGAATTAGGAAGAAATAACTTCCATGGTGTTTTATTTGTTTATGTTTTCTTGAGTGAATCGGCAAACTTGTCGGACTCCTCGTTGCTCCGATTACATCAGCTTTTGTGGCTTCGATGCCTTTAAAATATGAAAGTTACCCAAATTTGCCACCAGGGGGTGAACTTTTCTAACATATTCATTCAGACAGACTGTCCTTCACACAGAAATAAATCAAAAGCTCAGGATCAACTGTGCACTTAATGAAATGATGGGTATAATTATGTCATCATAATGCGTGCTTGTGTAGCTTTTTCCTGATGTTATAAGGCCTGGCATGGTTTTGGTAAAGGCCATCATCCTACCAGGTTCCTACTAGCAAAGGCAACCACCATCTTTCCCCATATTTTCCCCTCATCATGGAGTCTTTAAGCAACCTTATCAGTGATTGACTGTGGCAGTCATGGGGGAGAAGTGGGGTCCTGTGGCTGTAGTGCTCAGTATCATCATTTATCACTACACTAGTTTAATTCAGCAGCACAGTGGAGACAAAACCTGTCACAAGGCCGTTCAAATGAGGGCATGTATTCAGACTGATGGTTGAACAGGTATTTTATAGCCTTTTTGATCTCAGAGAGTGTGGGCTGTATTGATCCACCTGCAGTGCTCTGAGGATTTCAGTCATGAAAGATTTGGAATATTTATATATTTTTTATTTTATTTTACATGCACTATACGGACAAAAGTGTTGGCACACAGAATTTAATCTTTGAATTCAGGTGATTTCAGCCCTATTGCCACAGGTGTATAAAATCAAACACCTAGCCATGCAATTTGGCTTTATATTTGTGAAGTTCGTTCTAAACAGCTGACTAAATTTGACCATGGTACTGTAATAGGATCCCATTATTGCAATACGTCAGTTCATGAATTTCTTCCCTCTTAGATATTCCATGATCAGCTGTAAGTGGAAAGTCTTTAGCAACCACAGCAACTTGGTCATGAAGTTGCAAAAAATGTAAAGTTACAGACCGCGGTCGCCAACTCTCTGCTGACTCGATAACGGCAGAGCTCCAAGCTCCCTCTGCCATTAACATCACCACAGAAATTGTCCCTGGGCCTTCATGTAACAGGCGTCCAAGCTCAAGCAGCTGAAGCCTTGTGACGTAAAGCATTCAATAGTCAATGCAAAGCACACCGCCGCTGCACTCTGGAGCAGTGGAAACGTGTTCTGTGGAGTGATGATCTTGCAGTCTGATGGGTCAGTCTGAGTTTTGGCAAATATCAGAAGAATGTTACTTGCCTGACTGTTTTGTGGCAACTGTACAGTTTGGTGGAGGAAGGAGAACACTATGGGGTTGTTTTTCTGGGTTTGGGGTGTGTCGCTTACTTCCAGTAAAGGGAAGTCTTAATACTTCCATTCATCAAGAAATCTTTTGACAATTCTGTGTTTGTAGCTTTGTGGTTACTATATGTGGTTAAGACACTTTTCTGTTTCAGCTTTACTTTGTGCAATGGGACACCGTTAAGTCCATAAAGGCATGTTTGAATGAGTTTGATTTGCAAGAACTTGACTGGTCTGCACAGACCCCTTACCTATACCCCACTGAACATCTTTAGGATAAACCAGAACTGAGATTGCAAGCCAAGCCCACTCAGCCAACATTGGTATCTGACCTCACAAATGGTCTTCTGGGTGAATGAGCAAAAAATCCCCTAAAACCACACTCTAAAATCTTTTAAAAGGCCTTTCCAGAAGTATGGAAGCTGTTACAGCTGCAAAGTGGGGGAACTATTCTGTATTAATGCCAAGGATTTAGGCTATGTCCACACGTACACGGGTATTTTTGAAAACTGAGATTTTCCGTTTCCGTTTTAAAAAATAATCCCGTCCACACGTAAACGCAGAAATTAAGGAAAACGCTGCCAGGAACATGCCAAAGTCGTATGTGGGGAGGGACAGTAACTGTGTGTGTATATGTAAGCATTTAAACACTGTAGAGAGTACAATTACCAGTAACAGTATTGTAGAAATTAATTTCACCAAAACAATAATGTGGCGCACAGTGTGACGTCAAAAAAGGCGCACACCTTTGACGCTGCGTTTTTCTCGTCCACACGTAAATGCAAAAACGGAGTTTTCGAAAATATCCACCCTGGCAAGCGTTTTTAGAAATCTCCGTTTTCAGTGACCGAAAACGCCGTTTACGTGTGGACGGAAGGTGCAAACACATAGAAAATCTGCGTTTTCAAAAATTACGTAAAATTGTGTGGACGTAGCCTTAGAAAGAGAAGTTGGAAAAGCTTGTACTGTAGATGGCTCAGCATATTGGTCCACATGTGTGATCCGTGGTGTATGGACTTGTTCTCATCTGGTGCTCTTCCACTCTACTTGAGTAATGAAAGTGCTTTTATACAATGTTTCTCTTTCAGCCACTGACAAACACATTCATACAAGCACTTTCTTCTACATCAAGTGCTTTCAATCTAACATTCACACTCTAAATGCATCAAGCGGAATCCCAAGGATTCTTTGGCATGCAGACTGGAGCAGCCAGAGATTGAACCACCAACCTTCCAATTACCATATGACCTGCCCTAGCTCCTGAGCTATCGCCAGCAATTTTTGGCTGTGTTTGACTTACATTATTTATTTATTTTTTGTAACTTGGGGCGATGCAGTTGATTACTGCTCTTGACTCTGACCTGCGCAAAAATGCACTTGACATTGTTTTACAGGGTAAAAACTTAAAGTAAAAGCCTTTATAGTGAAAAGCACCCATTTTGACCACAGTTAACAGAACAGTTCTCTGCTCTCACATTTTTGCTCCCCACACATGTGGACGTGCCTAAGCTTACAATTTTGAACAATCGTCAATCTGCTCATGAAATTACAGCCTGTTGCACTTGTATACGCACTTACTCAAGTCTTTGTCCTAAAAAAACCCAAATAATAGTCTGTCATGTGCTCTTGAATCAGAGCCGCTAAGCTATTATGCCATCTATATTGTTGTAAGAGTCATACTTCTTTGCCTTGACAGACTGTAATATGTTCTGCTAACAATGCAGTGAGGTTTTTACATACACTAACCACTGGTGTGAAAAAGAAAGGGACAACTAAAAGGGCTTTCATCACCATTTCCAAATGGTGAGAAGAACAGAAGTTAAGTGCAGATACATGCTTTTTACCTACAGCTTAATTGTCGTCTTCATCTCTAGGTATCGTCTTTAAATGTCACATGACATGTAACCACTAAAATTCAGAGTGCAGTAATGTACACAGGAGGGTAAGCGCACTTCTACACTTACAGCTTTCGCTGAAGTAAATTGACAGGAAGAGCACAGATTTGCTGATTTTTCTGTGAGATGTGTGTAAATCAGGAGGCCTCAGTTGTGACAAAAGCCTGATGAATGGTGCTTAGGTTCATTAATTCCTCAGTCTCCCTTCTGTTCACATGGGCTCCCACTAAAGCCTTTGTCCTGCTCTGGTCTTTCTATATCTTGGCTTGGGAAAGCGGACATGAAGCCCATATTGTGTGAAAGGAGTCATGTGGTGATTGACTCCTCAGCCCAAACAGATCTAACTATAGTAATTAGTATATTAATATGTAAATATGAACATTACTCCACGTGTTTGTTTGTCTGTAATTGCATACGTGAGTTTAATTGTTTGTGTAAATATGTGGCATTTTGAGTGTTTGTGTGTTTGGACATAAACAATGGCTGAATATTGATGAGAGGCCCTTCCACGCCCGTTTCCCATGACTGCTGGGACTGGGTGGCACTGCAGCGTGGCACTGCATCTCAGGCAGAGAAAGAACAGCTCTGTGCTTCTCTTCAAATGCAAAACCCCCTTTAGACAGAAAGGAGAGCAACGTTTTAAGCCTTATAGCTCTACTAGGACCTGCAGCACATATGAGCACAGTTTTAATACAGACACAAACTTATCTATGAGGGTTTAATATGCCGGCCTTATTTATGCACCTGAAATCCATTCTTCCTTTATTACATTCTTTCTGAATAGGTCTGTCATATCTTACTTAGAGTGTATGAATCATTTTATTGACTATAATCTCACATTTGTTCCAGCAATCTAGGCACACTTATGGTTTTTATGATGATTCTATGACCTTGAAGAGTCTAAAAAAAGAGTCTAAAAAATATTTCTTTATGCTGACAAAAATCGGAGAAACCTCGAAGCTCATATTTATTTTAACAAAGCATGCATATAAACTCATGTGGTCATACAACATTGCCGCAGTCCCTCCTCGCTGAAAAGCCGACCAATCACTGGCTGCTCTGCGAAACTTCCATTTGAAGCTTCAGTAGTACGGTAGTGTTGCCCAGCAACCAGAATCGGCACATTTCTGGGAGGTCCTGTGTGGATGGCAGCGGCTGTAACAGGGAGAGAGAGACAGAGAGAGGATGAGGAGCAGGAGACAGAGATAGGAGGACAGCAATGGTTTGGGGTTTAGCTGGAAGGAGGAGAACAGGAGCAGTAGATGGCATTACTGAATCCATGTTGGCAGTGAGAGAAAAGATCTGGTCTCTTGCCTCATAGGAAAGTTTGTTCCTGCAGCGGGAGGAGACAGAAGAGGATTCCTGTTGAGTATGTGCTGTTCAAACACAGATGAGTGAGTTTTGGAATTCCTCTACCTATCTGCGTTCCTACACATTCCACTACCTGTGCCTGCTGGAGCGACGCAGAGCATTAGATACAGGCATGATGTCTCTGAGGATCCAAGGCTGACGCACTGTGTGAAGGGACCAGCACAGAGGACACACGGTTGACCTGGATAAGAGTTAAAACGAAGCAGAAGCAGCTAATATAGAGATTATTTTTGGGAGGTGGAACCCAAGCGTTAATACTTGGTCCAAATCAGTCCCAGAGGGTTCCTCGTAGGCCTGGCTTTCTGGGTTTGGCGATGACTGAGACAGGTCCAGAAGTGATGTGGTTGTTCTGGGCGGGTTAAAACCACTCAGGCTGCCATCCAGTGGCAGTGGCGAAGCTGGAGCTCCAGAGGAGAACAGATTTATCGTCCATGCCTGGGATTCACTGGTTGCTCCTCTGCTTGTGCCATGGTGCCTTTTAATGTTGTTCGATTCCACAGCTGTTCAACCGTTTGACTGTTTGACGTGAGGATGTGGAAGTTCAAAGCTTTTTGCCTGGATTACTGGCATGTGCTGTGTTTGCACCCACACAACAACTTTTATAAAAGGTATGTTTTGAAGCTGCTCACGTTTGGCTTAATCATTTCTTGAAGTTGAAAGTGCTACGTGTTTTGAACAGCTCGCTCGCAGCTTGTTGATGTTGCTACCTGTGCTGAAGTACTCCCAACATCAAGCAGTTCAATTTGTTAAAACCAACCCTCGAATTACTTCATAAAGAACATCTGATTAATAGAAAAACTTTAGTGCTCAGCTCTGCTTGCTGACATAGTGGTTCTCATGTTGAAAGTCATAATTCAAGGGAGAGTGAGCTGGTTTAACCATTATCCATTTCTTCCAGCAAACGAGGTTACAGCTGTTATTGAAATGCTTGGTTAAGTAACTGTCTTGTCAGTGTCTGTTTAGTCAGTGTCAGTGTCTCGCGGCTATCACTGAATCTATTCGTCTCCGTCCCACTGGGGCCTCTTCTTGTTCACCTTTCACCTACAGCACAATCGATGCATGATTGATGAGGTTAGCGTTTTAGCTTATATTAAATTTGGCTGTGTTCTTTCGTCTTTCACCTCAAAATGCCAAACTTCACCTAAGACTTGATTTAAGTGTCCTTGATGACATTTAAATTCATAAATCCCAGCAGTGAATCTAAGCTTGCAAGTTGCTCAGTCTTGACAATCATGTTTTAATTTCTGTTAAATTGAACATATCACACAAGTTTTAAGACTCATGTTTCAAAGCTTCCACTTCTGTTTAAAGGTATATACTCATCTTAATTTATGCCCACCTCTTCTCTCTGCCACTCTGCTGAAATCATAAAAAAATTGTGTTTTGTAATATCTGATATCCCACATATCCTTAAAGTTTAGACACCCATTTTTTTTAAATAGAAAATCACCATTATCTCTTTAGGTAGAATAGAAAAATAGAAATGGATATATTTCCCATAATGATAAAGATGCTGTAAGGGGTGGTCTATTATTTGTTTGATGTCCAGTCATGAAGTATTTCAAGCAGCAGTTTTAGGCTCAGACACTAGTTCCCAAAATGATTACTTTCCCTTTTAAACAATATAATTTAGGCGCAAGGTTTTAGAGCTGCACAGAAAAAGACTGCAATGTTTTTTTGTTTTTGTTTGTTTTTTTGCACCATTATCCCCCTGCTACACCAGAGAGATCTAACCACGTATGTGTGCAGAGGTTTCCTTTATGCACATCCCATCGTGCTGTTTGATGTCTCAAACAGAAGCAAGCTGCAGTGTGATGACGCTGATCAAGGACCTGTGAAAATCAGATGCACCTGCCTTCTGTTGAATCTCTGTATGTATATAAACACGCAGTTTTTCTTTGGCATTAGTACTCTGAAGGCTAGGACACAGTATGTCCATGATTCATTAATAATAACTGTGAATGTAGGCCTCAGGGAATCCCCCAGATTTAGGTGCATCTTCATCATTTATGCATTCTATAATAATCGATTTTTTATTTTTTATTTTTTTTATTTTTTTTTTTTAGCCGATATTTCGTAGTGCTTTATTTAGTGCAAACTCTTGTATCAACAGCTGTTCTTACT
Organism: Copadichromis virginalis; assembly: GCF_057382275.1. Lineage (NCBI taxonomy): Eukaryota > Metazoa > Chordata > Actinopteri > Cichliformes > Cichlidae > Copadichromis > Copadichromis virginalis. The sequence goes on along the minus strand of NC_140637.1, from coordinate 21,112,046 downwards.
TTTATGACTCAGTGGTTTGTTTGGAATTATTTAGGACACTCGTGTGTGTGTTTTTTTTCTTTCCAAAAACTGCAAACAACTCATTATGTGTCTAATCCCACAGAGTTACTGGAATATGCTGGTCACTGGGTGTAACTCATTACATTGCACTGGCTTCAGTGTAGCAGCCTGTGTTGTTAAAGCAATGTCAGTGTAGTAACTCAAAACAGCCTCTCCCAGCTGCTGAACTGGGGTTCACCCTCCCTCCAGCGTGGCCTTCCCATTGAGCGCAGTGTGATTGTTGGATGCTTGCCGAAGTATTACCATGTAGACAGGCACAAAAAGCTCTCGTGCTCTATCTCTTCATCTACTTCTCTTTCTCTTGCTCACATTCTCCTTCTGTCTCTCTCTCTCATTAAAAGGCATGTCCACATAAACAAGTAACCATGAAACACATGACATAGGCCCAGCCCATCACCACTGGGGAGCATGCATCATGGGAGCAGCAGATATGTGAAAGATTACATTGGACTGAAGAAAAAGTAACAAAAAGCAGAGAGGGGTGTCTGCAGAGAGAGGGAGAGGCAGAGAGAGAGGACTGGTGCGCGGTTTATTGTGGGTGGAGAGCTTTTGTTAAAAAGAGGGATGATTTTCTTCTGCTATACATGCTGGGCCTTTACCTTACTTGGTCATCAGGCAGCTTGCAAGAGCAGCAACTCTGAGCCTTACACAAACTAGGACGAGGAGAACCTTGAAAAGGCACACACAAAGTAACTTTAGCAGCGAAAGAATGAACTTCTCTGTGGGTTTTCTATGGAAAGTGAAGGATGTGGGGTGTAATTTGTGGTTGAGGAAGGAGTGAGCACAGACTGTTCTTCTTCTGGCTCATTTAAGGGGAGTTGCTGTAGTTGTTGTGTTTTTTTTTTTGTTTGTTTTTTTTTACTTTTTTTTTTAAACTTCCTCTTGGTGCCATGTACATTTTTTTCGGGCATGTCTGATGCCTCTGGTGATGTCACTGCCGTCTGGAATGCCATGTGGAAGTACTGCATATCCAGCCGAACTATAAGGTAGGAGACCATCTGGCATTGACCACTGCGGATGGCAGGGGCCTCCGAAAAGTGATGGTTGTCTTTCCGACTGACCACAGCAGTCTGTGCAGATATTTCTGACTAATCCAATAACATTCCTGTCTATATGCTCGGTGGTTTCCTTTCTAGAACTATGGAAATGTACTATCACAAAGCAGAAGAGAGCAGACTGGAAGCAGTCAAGACTTTTCAAGGTCTTACTTGACAGTTTACCTTATCAGGGACATGCCTTTAATAATAAAGACTTAAGAAGAATCTGTCGTTCTTTTATTTCTATCTCCTTTAAGTCCTTTCCCTTATCTTTGCCTTGCCATAGGACTACAACAGAAATGTCCTCTGACACATCACTTTGGGAATGAACATAAAAACCAACATTCAGGAAAGATCTTCTTTTCCACCTTACATTATTCAGTCTATAGTGATTGGATTTTAATACTAAGTGACCTTTTCATTGTGTCTTTTTATTAATATTCAACTGGCAAACTGGTTATAAAGCTTGCAAGTATTCTTAGGTGTTCATATGACCTCAGTCAAACAGGCCTTTTTATAATAGTTTTGATTTGTGTCTCTTAAAATGAATTTCAAATGCTCCTGACCGACTGGCAAAACAAAGTTTCCAGTCATTATCCGTACAGGAATTTTGGGAAGTTTTGATTTTTAGTTATCTTTTACATCAGGGAGAAGTCTGATCAGTCCCAAATTCATTCAGTGGCCCCGGATATACACCACCAATCATAAAGGACTGTTGTGAAGAATACGGAAAAAGGAGGCTTGCAGCAGATGAAATACCCCCCACATAGCCCTGATCCTAACGTCACCGAGTCTACCTGCGATATATGACGGTGCATGAATAATCAGGCCATTTCACAATGGCAAGTCTCCATGACAGTCATAGCATGTTCAAACTTGAAAACTTGGAACCTAAAATGTGGGCGCTTGTCCACAAAATGCGATCTAAGAATATCAGTTGTTAATTTATATTTAAACATGTATCTAATTTTGAACTTCTGAAGATTTAAATCTTGAGTATGCGACCTTAGGTTCTGTTTGTGCTGCTAAGCACTCAAGAAGAGGTTTTTTTTTTTTTTTTTTAAAAAGACAATTTGCTGTTTGTGACCTAATCTACATGATAGAGGTTGGATTTCAAAGTCACACTGATGCAGAAATTGTATTGTCTGCAAGTTGTCATGTCTGATGGATCTCTTTGCACAAGTATCATGCATGGATTATATTCATTTGCACATAAACAGCTGTGTGTGCCACAGACGAGCAGTCGCTCTTATTAGACTATTTTCAAGGCTGCTTGAAATGTTTCTCAAGGTCACATGCATTCTTGGCGCATTGTAGTTCAGTGTCTGTGCAGTAGAATCCTTGTGGAGTAAGACGTGTAGTGATTATTTATTTACCATTTATTTAAATAAACATTAACCTTATACACTAAAGATTCATTATAAAATGTGACAAACTTCCGTGCATATTTGTAAAGATATTTATTAGCTGGCCATGTGTGTAATTCTTTAGACAGAACCTACCCCAAATAAGTTCTTACTCCTTAAATTATGAATATAACCAAGAAAAATTGAACAGCACAGGTAGGTGGATCTTTCGCGAATGGGTTATTGATAACCATTTGCTTTGCTCAGGCGATGCATGCATGTCTGATTACATCATGACTCTTTTAGCTGTGACACTGTAGACACCAGGGAGCATTTGATCTCGCTGTTTCTATGTCAAAGTGTGTGACGACGGGAGCATTATTTATTTAATGTCTGTGGATCTGGAGCTTGTCAGTGATGCCTCCTCAATCCACAGTGGATTTTCACGGGACAGAGTACTGAAAGGAAACTCTGCGGAGTGTATTCTGACTGAACTGTGATGCTAACCTGCAGCGCTTCGTGATAGGTAAAGAGGACCTTAATACTTGGAACGTGAGGTTAACTAGGTGTTTCAGACATGAGCCTAGTGTTAGCTGGCAGTCGGGAAACGAGAGCAGACACTGACCTCTCTGTTGGTTTCCTACTTTGGCATACTGACTATAGGACAAGTTGGGTCTATTTGGGGGGGGGTTGTAATGGAAAAGCAGCAACCTGCCAGCACGAGCTTGCAGTTCCACTGCGGTGAGGGTAGGGAAAAAAGAAAAAGAAAAAACCCTCCCGGGTGGAAAAGCTTAGACGTGTCTAGGATAGAAGCCGTATTCTGCTCAAAAATGTCACAATGATGAAGACGTGAACAGGCTGTTATTGTTAATAAGAGGTTCTCTAGTTGCAGTTAGTCTAATGGCTTCCACATTTGGTGTTCAGTGTATTAAAGTGAGAGTAACATTTCTTTTATAATGGTTGATATTGGTCCTGATGACTTACATCTATGGCATTTGCTGATCTGAGTGGCCCATCTTTTAACGTTCTGAAATATTAAGAAGTAGTGCGATGAAGAGTTGACACGACTGTGAAACATTTTTTCCGGTTTATTTCTTCTATTAAAAACTTTATTTTTCCCCTGAAGCTTGACAAAATGCTTGTATCTACTAGAAAACTGGTTCCGACTGCTCTTCTTTGTATGGTTGACCAAAAAAGACCTTCATTCATTACTTTGTTCAGTTTCGTTTCAGTATTGATGTCTAAAGGTGCCTTTTTCCGATCAGTGCTTAAGTTGGAGTCAGTATCCACATACTGCTGAATAATTTAGAATCATGTCTTTACCGGAGGGACATCATATTGTGTGAAAAGTTTTATTCCCTTCATTATTTCTGAAATTCATATAATCATTTGTAAGAGTTTGGTCACCCCGCTGTGTTGAGTAGATGTTTGATCATGACAGTAATAGATGGGTATATGTGCTATAGGCTCTCACTGTCTTTTCACCTTCTATTGCTGCAGGGCTGCAACATTATGGGAGAATATATTCGGGAACATTGCCTGTGCTGCAGTATCTACACTGCTCATGTTAAGCCGTGCAGCTTTTGAAATGCTAATAAGCAAGTATGTTTACTCTAATGCTTAAGAAAGCTTCCCTCTGGAGACACATTTCACGTTCACAGTGTTTACTGGGGTGTCTGATGTGGAAAATGCACTAAACAGAAATGCACTGGGGAAAAAAAGTGCGATGTTTCTAGAATGTCTCCCAGTTTCCCTTTTTTTCCTGTACTTTATGTGTGTGATTAAAGGAGGGCCAAAATATGTGTTGCCTCTGTTCTGCTCTTTGTGATCAGTCGGGGACAGCGCGAGCTCCGAGAAGCACAGTCGCTGTCGCTTTCTGTGGCTTTTTTTTTTTTTGGCTGTTGTACTACTTTTGATGACATATTCCTTTGCATCTCTTCACAGCGCCTGCCTGGAGAATAATGAGCATGTGTGCTGTATTAACTTATGTAATGGCAAGCAAGAGGAGGGGTGAGTTTGGGGGGGCAGTGAAGGAGGAGGGGGAAGAGAAGAGTGATGAGCTCATGCTGCTGCACTGCAGCTCTTATAGACACACTCTGCATTTTGTGGTCTTTTTTTTTTTTTTTTTTTTTTTTTTTAGCCATGTGTTATTGCGCATGCACATATGCATTCGTGCAGGCTTATTTTGTGTGCATCGGGTCGACTGATTCACTTTCAAAAATAAAGCATATGTAGAATGAAAAAGAGCAGATCATAATTTTGTAATTAGAATTTAGCATTCTGCTGCAGGCTGCCATCCATGCTTTTTATAACTTTATTGAAATATTGCCACTTTTTTATTGATAACTGATGATGAGGGAGAGACAGGAAATGGGGAAGAAAGTAAGGACTGACATTCAGTAAGTGGTTCCGCCAGCTGGTGTTCGAACCTGCAAGTCGGTCCTCAGAAGATTAGTGGTATGCGCTCTCAGCTCGATCATGTGCCTGTGGTTTCATATTTTCATCGCTTAGCTCTGGCAGTGCTTTGCTATGAATGGGAATTGGCATGTGCACACTGTTCTTTACCTGCATCACCGTTGGTCCAGAGAGCTGAAGCTCAGCTGTGAACAAGCTGAGCCTCCTGAGCTCAGGCTGACTATTGGTGCTAATCCACAAACTCTTTTCAGCAACAAAGCAGACTTGCATTATCCAGAGTTAATGCCAGAAATGAGCAAGGTGGGGAAGGGTCAAAGGATGAGAGAGGAGGGGAGGGGGGGGTTAAAATGGCACGCCAGTGCATTTGCTCTATAAAACAGAGTGGTTCCTTTGGGGGCTTTTTAGCTCTTCAAGGTTTTCAATGTCATATTATAAGAATACAAATTAGATGTGACACATAACGCTCTCTGTATACTATGTGTTGTTTTCACCAATTAATATTTGATTATATACTTTATTAATCTTATTGCTTGTGTGTGAGCATGATTTGTCGAATTAGCACATGTCCCTGCACGAGAGTGAAATAAGCATGTTGTCATGAGGCTGGGACTGCGACTGGTAAATGGTCATTAAAGTTAAATGTTTATCTTGGTTGGGCTCATTGGTTTGGACTGTTTAAATGGAGGTTATTTTGTTTTCTTATTTCACACACATACACATATCTTCAGCATCTTTTAAAGGTATGGACAGTGGGGGGTTTTTTGGGTTTTTTTGGGGTTTTTTTGTTTGCTTTTTTTTTTTTTTCCTGTCAGCCTTAGCTGTTGCCTTGACAACTGGCCTCGGAGATCTGTGCACGTGCACGTAATTGTGATAAATCCTGATTTCAATCTATGAGAAACCATCCACAGAGACCTGTATCATTCAGTGCCCATCATAGTAGGAGTTGTACTATATATATATTTTGGTTTTAATTATTTTGCAACATGAAAGCGCATAGAAACAACTACGAGATGCACGTTGAAGCATTTATCTATAATACCTACCATAACACATTCTAATAATCAACACTGTTATTGCTCTGTAAAAGGAAAACCCTGAAAATGGACAGTTTGAAGCATTTAATACATACAATGATTTGCTTAGCAACTTGTTACGAAAACATTTTTGATCATTATCATTATCAATCTGCTTTTAAATTTAGTTTATTTTTGTTTTTTAAGCTGTCGGTGTTTTACAGTCACGCTAGAAATCATTCATTCTCAATAAACAAGGACCGGTCATGTCAAATAGATCAAACTTTTCTCCTCATGAAGACATGTACATGTCTGCCTGCAGCTTAAATAAGCTCCCTTGGGAGCTGAGTAATTTCCACTCCCTCGGTTTGTGTAGCCTTTGCTCTAAATTCTTTATATATACACTTTTTCCTCTTTTTGTAACATCCTTCCCTCTGCTGTTCTACTTTACATCAACTTTTTTCCTCCCCCGTCTTGATAAAGATGAGTGGGATGCTTTTAATCAGTCATATATCCCTAAGCACAGCATCATTCTATGTACAGTGGACTGTACACCAGCACCATCTGTTGGTAGAAAGACTTCAGGACAGAGAAAAGCCTCAAGGACTAAGAGAATCTCCTGCGACTACTTGATAGAGGTCTTATGTTAATCTCCCTCCCACTGTGTGGATAGTCCGTGGGTTTGGCTGCATTCTCTATGAAGAAAGTGAGAAACGGTCAGAGTTGCCTGCCTGTTAATGGGCGCAGAGTCATACTAGTCGGGCTTTCCGCTGCGAGTAAGTCAAGTGCAGAGAGCTAAGAAATTAAACAATGGGAGATATTACGAGTCATATAAATGAGTGGACCTGAATTCCACTGTGAGTCATCGCAGAAGGGAGAAAAGACAAATTAAGGCAGATGGGGGCTCTTGCTTTGTCTGGAGTCCCACAGCGGCTACTGTAGCCTTATAGCCTGTTTCTCTGGCTTTTCTCCCAGATTGCTGATACTGAGCTTTACTACCAAGGCTTACTTAACTGTTTCATATTATCTGGAAGATTAAAAATATAAAAATAACCTCTTTTTTGTTGATGAAATTGATTTCTGTCCTGATTTGATTTTCTTCTAAATAAAGAAAGCTGAGGTCATTTTTTTAAATTAATTAATTTATTTTTTGGCCCCTTTGCGTTTTTCCCCATTGACACACTTTAAGAAAAAAAAAGAGAAATCATATATATATATAATTTATTTATTTATATTTTTGATGGAAAAATGCAGGAAACCAAAGCACATGAACCATGGAGAAACGGAGCCTTATCCCTCAATGTGAGATGCTACAGTGTTTCTTATCCCATATAAGGAGGACACATGAAACATGTGACATAATCTGAAAAGAATTCTTATTTTTGCATCAGAATTGAAGGCACTCTTAGACGACCTGTTATCTAACTAGAAATGCTCTGGCTGTCTGAGGATGTGTTCTGGTTGAGAGCTCAGATTTACCCTTTGGCAACACCATGTGTCCTAAAGAGAAGAGGGCAAAAAGGAAAAAAAGAGAGAAAAAAAAATCAGTGACCTTGTAGAGCTGTAACACGCAGGCTCCACACATGCCCCCACTAATTTACAGACATCAACCCAGCAGCTGAATAAATGACCACAGACCATTGCAGAGGCATATTTGGATGGGAGAGTGAGAAGACAGCTGATGCTAGAGAGAGAGAGGGGCTGACTAAAGGAAGAAAGAAGGGCAGAGATTCAAAGAAACTGAGGCTGTGAGGGACAAAGCTAAGTGAAGCTGATGATTGAGGCAGGGGGGAGGGTGTGCAGTGTGCGGAGAGCCCCCTCTTTTCATTGACGTTTAGGAGAATGTGCTGATTAGTGGAAAGTACATCATTCAGATGGAGGTTCCTAGTCCCCCGTGTATGACTGGAGACTGGGAACAAAAACATGCAGCTTTCCAGTAACCACGGTCACCTTAACTTTCTCTAAAGCAGCAGTTTGTCATCAGAGCCTGGCTCTGGTTTGATACTGTATGGACCAGCCTGGAGACAGATGTGTGGAGGTAGGTGGGCTCTGGTCTGCAGGTGCGTGTGAGTGCGGTATATCTGGATGTGAAGTGCAGGTTCAAGCTGTTTACATATTGTCCAGCTGTCCAGCAGCGTGTCAGGCTGGTTTGCATGCACGATCAATCATGAATTACTAACAAATTTGTTTAAAAAATATTTAAACGATTGAAAATCTATTTGTGAGAATTGTTTGTTTGTTTGCTTTTGGGGGGGGGGGGGGGGTGTATCACGGACGATTGTTCTGTTAAAACAAGCTACTGGTATGTGCAGATATAATATCGGGCTGTATGAAACTGAACTGTAATACTTCATTTATGCAGACATTTAAGCTCTATATGTATGGAGATTATATGAAATAGAGCTGTAGCTGCTGCACTGTAGTTTGGCTGTACTCTAATGCGCTTTACTCTCTTCTTACTTGGTGTCTTATTTACAAAGTGCAAATTCAACCTCTTTAAGATTCGTGATACATTTAAAAAAAAAAAAAAAAAAAAAAAGGATTTGCCATCTGTTTGCCATCTTTCTGATTTCCACCTTTTTACCAGTGAAGACTTTTTCTCACCAGGCTGAGTCTCAGCACATTCCTGCTGATTGTCTCCTTCATAAGGCACATCCTGTTGATGTATTTTCAACCTATAGGCGGCTGCCGTTCTGTTTTTTTCCATGTGTTTGCGAGGGGCCTGTGTGCTTTGTCCACTCACACATCTTCTCGTTAGTCCGCTTAACAGAATGGATGCTTTGGTGAGGACATCATTAGAACCTATTAGATGCATTGACCGTGACACTGCGTGTCCCTCCTTCAGTCTTATACAAAACAGAGCTGCACTGTACTCCGTGTATGCAGACTTTGCATTTTCCCTACATCGCACGCAACTCAAACCTTCCTCTCAGTCTTCCCTCAGTCCATTTATGTCCCTGCCCTGTGTTTACATGCTTTCACATCACATGTATTGTTATCATTCTGTCCCCTCACAGGATGCCGCTGACTTATTGTATAGCAGATAAAATTCAAAATTCCCTTCTGGGACAATTAGGCATGGTACAGCTGCTATGAATCTCAATGGCTTTTTAGTACACAGAATTTCTTGGTGTTTCATCATCGAATGCACGCTAATTTCAAAAAATGGTGAACTGGCTTTTCTAAAAATGCTATTCATTATTCTTGTCCACATGGGAAACCATTAAAATATGAAAACAAAGCATTTCTTCTTCTTCCTTTTTTAACATGAAGCAGAAACGCATCATGTGGAAGAATTTACCTTATGTTGGCCAGATGTTTATGTACTTGAACAAAAGGTTTAGCCGACAACAATATGACCCGTCACACTCACAGTGGCCCTCCTGTGGAACTCAAAGCATTAAGACTGAGCTGTAAGTGCTCTGCTCCAAACACGTAAACAGATTATAGAAGTATCTCATCCTGTTATCATGGCTGGTTTGAGGATGTTATGTCCCTCCCTCTGGAATGGCTCCTCTCAGCTGTTACTGCAGGATTGTTGTAGTAGGCTGAACAGTTTACTCAAAGTTTAATCAGAATCAGAATCAGAATCAGAATACTTTATTGATCCCTGGGGGAAATTATTTTTTGTTACAGTGCTCCATTTTAAACCAACATTAAGACAAGACAGACAATACGCTAACTAAGAATAGTACAATACATACATACATACATACATACATACATACATACATAAGTCACTTATAAATAAATAGTTGGAAAAGAAACATGTGTAGTTGTAGCAGCAAACAGTGTGTTAAGTGGATGCGTTGTACAGGGAGATGGCCACAGGCAGGAATGATTTCCTGTGTCGTTCAGTGGTGCTTTTCGGTAATCTCAGTCTCTCACTGAACGAGCTCCTGTGACTGACCAACATGTCATGGAGTGGGTGGGAGGTGTTATCCAACATTGTCTTTATCTTGGACAGCATCCGCCTCTCCGACACCACCTTGAGGGAGTCCAGCTCCATCCCCACAACATTGCTGGCCTTACGGATCAGTTTATTAAGTCTGTTGGCATCTGCGACCCTCAGCCTGCTCCCCCAGCATGCAACAGCATAGAGGATCGCACTGGCCACCACAGACTCATAGAAAATCCTCAGCATTTTCTGGCAGATGTTGAAGGACCTCAGTCGCCTCAAAAAATAGAGACGACTCTGGCCCTTCCTGTAAAGTGCTGTGGTGTTTTTAGCCCAGTCCAGTTTATTGTCAATGTGTACTCCAAGGTATTTATAGTCCTCCACAATGTCAACACTGACCCCCTGGATTGAAACAGGGGTCAAGTGTTTCCTGGTCTTCCTGAAGTCCACGATCAGTTCCTTGGTCTTTGCCACGTTGAGCTGCAGATGATTCTGCTCACACCACGTGACAAAGGAGTCGACCACAGCCCGGTACTCTGTCTCATCATCCCTGCTGATGCATCCAACCACCGCAGAGTCATCAGAAAACTTCTGAAGATGGCAGGTCTCTGTGCAGTGGCTGAAGTCTGTGGTATAGAGGGTGAAGAGGAAGGGGGAGAGGACAGTCCCCTGTGGTGCCCCTGTGTTGCTAATCACCTTGTCAGACACACACTGTGGGAGACGTACATATTGTGGTCTTCCTGTCAGGTAATCAACAATCCAGGACACCAGAGAAGCATCCACCTGCATCGCTGCTAACTTATCACCCAGGAGGGTCGGCCTGATGGTGTTGAAAGCACTGGAAAAGTCAAAAAACATGACCCTCACAGTGCTCGCCGGCTGGTCCAGATGGGTGTAGACACGATTGAGCAGGTAGATGATGGCGTCCTCTGTTCCGAGACGAGGCTGATAAGCGAACTGAAGCGGATCCAGATGTGGTCTTACTATGGGTCGCAGCTGTTCCAGGATGAGCCTTTCCAGGGTCTTCATGATGTGGGAGGTCAGTGCCACGGGCCTGTAATCCTGGGGGCCACTGGGACGAGGCGTCTTTGGTACAGGGACGAGGCATGTGAGGGGGTTGACCTTATTTTACACAGTGGATTTGTTGAACAGCAGGAATGACAAAGTACACCGAAAGCTGACATTGACAGTTCCCTTCAGTATAATGAAAGCCGTCACAGTGTCTGCATTTCTGTGTAGTTACCTAAACTGTGCTCAAAGTTTCAACAAAGCACTTTATCCTTGAAGTCTACCAAATGAATCTGAATCAACAGTCACTCCAGTTACTGGAATTGTAGAAAATTATCAAATTTAATACACCAACATGACCTAACTTGTCATAAAAGCTTCTGTATGATGTGTTTTATTACCCTGAGTGTGACATAGACACGTGACTCCAGACCTGGAAATAAGTTTGTCAGTTTTACATGTGAAAAATTCTGTCTGCTTCTCTTTGCTGTAGCCTAAATATTCATTTTTTTCCCATATATTGGCCAAAGTTCTGCCAGGCCAGTATTTTTTATTATTATTATTATTTTTTTTTAATTTAAAAAAAAAAAGGGAAATGAACTCCACCAAAAGAGAAAACATTCTCCTCTGGACCATGTTGATTTTTATGTCAATCACAGATCCATGTGGGTGTGAGAATTACTTTCCACTGATACAGCCTCCTGCTTGTTATTGACCCTGGAGGCTATAAGGAAGTTCAGCTGATTAAAATTTGTCTGACAGAATTAGTCTGTTCTTTATTCAATAAAAAGAACACCAAACCAGCATGTCGAGACACTTCAGTCTTCTAGTTACACCCTTGAGTTCTCAAGGAAAAAAAGAAGGATTCCAAAAAGAACTTGAAATAGAGAAACATCCTTTCTGCCTTCTTATATTTCTACCCCCGTGTACAAACCTGTTTATCTTGGAAACATGCATCATGGAAAAAAGAATGACTCAAGGTTAAAAAAACAAAACAAAAACATCTGGTATCTTTATTTCTAATGCTGACGAGCTGACGTGTCTTGACATTATTGTCATATTTGATAAAAAGAGCCAACTCCATTAAACTTTAGCGTTTTGTCCTGTGGGCTCAGAAAACCAACCAGGGGCTTCTAATAAGTAATCGACGGGTTACAGATCGATGTATCCTGAAGCCTATAGAGACATATTTTGAGTCCATAAGACTGAAAGCTTTATGGACTAAAAATCCAGCCTCCAAGGACAGGTAGCAGACAAATTTACAATTTTGTTTTAAAATAAACCTTTTCCTTTAAAATGACGGGAATTTGTCTGTTCCAAGCATTGTGGTCATGCACGACACGGCTGGCTGTCTCTTCTGTATCTTACTCCTAAAGGACTGGTTGTTATTGACTTCCAATGTGAGTTCGTAGCTGTCAAATATGCTTTGATTGTGTGCAAATTAAATGGAACCCAAACACCATTAACCACTGTTAGTGTCAGGTAGTTTGTCACTGAGATGGCAAATTTAATCCATAGCTTGCGCCCATGTGTGACCTCCTTTTCTTGTAAAATGCTTTGGCACCATCTCAAGCGGAGGTTACAGGAGGCATTTAGAGAAATGAAACAATAAACACGGTGCTGCATAACTGCTCCTCTCAAAAAATCTCTATCGCTCTGTAAAAGCCGGGCCTCGTGTCCCAGCCAGACTGCCTGAATGGAGTATATGTAGAAGCATAAGATCTGCTGACATGCACCCACCGGGTCTTGTGGAAATGTGGTATGAATGGAACTTGCACATTCAGGATATCTTGTTCCACTGTGGAATATGTCAACATGAATCCATTTCTCAGCACTCTCGTGACCTGCACAAAAGGTTTTTACGTTTGTGAGGAAAAGGAACGTAGATCGAGGATGCGTTATCTCTGCGCTTTTGTTCTGTGATTGATTGCTTCCTGGTTGTCTGTGGCTCTGGGGGGGTGAAAAAAAGAATCATGGCCACTTAGTCATTTTTCAACTTTTATAACTTTTGAACCTTAGGCTCATTGTCAAGAGGGTTATGAAAACTTTGACATGTGTGTCTCTACGAATCTATAAAGAGGACAGGTGGGGATCATGAATTATTTCTTTTTTTTAATTCTGCTCCCATTGTTGAGGTGCTTTCAGCTGTGGCTTTTAATTAATATTTAAATACGACTGATTAAGTTTTCATTACGGCAGGGAAAAGCTCTCATAACATGTAAACCAATCTTGAGTTTTCTCATGTTAATTCTGTGGCTGATTTGGTGTTTCTGCTTAGATGTGCAAAGTTTTTGAAAAAAGGGGAAAAAGGAAAAAGTTAACAGTCAGGATTTCCTTTGACAGCTGGGATCCTGATACAGCAATCCTTTCAGTACTGCTCAAACCTCCTGCCTCTTAGAGACTAAAACGATCAATGCAAGACGTTTGCACTCAGTGAACTTGTACTAGCAAATACATTTAGATATTTTTCCCCAGGGCATTAACAAATATTTCTTGTTGTTTGATCTGTTTTTTTTTTTTGTTTTTTTTTTTTTTTATTGTTTTGCTTAATTTCTCTTGTCAGTGCTGTGGTTAGGTTGATTAGAATGGAGCTAAGCTTGAAAGTGCATTAATCTTTCGAGTAAGAGCTCCTCTGTGGCATGACTTGATTGAAGCTTATTCACAGTATTTGCACACTAGATACAGTGTAGATACTCTTAGCTGCCTTCATTTCCCCACATCTGTATTCAGTTCTCCGGTTTTCTTTTTTTCTCCTGAAATAACATTGGGTTTCTTGAATGATTCCTTCCCTGTCAGCCTAATGAGGGGCATTAAAATGAAATACATTTTACGCTTTCACTTCCAAGTGGAGCAGAATCTGAAAGGCGTAAAGAAGCAGACATGAGAGAAGCCGCCTTTACATGATGTGCCAATGCAAACAATGGCTTGTGCCAGTGTATATGGCCGAGTGGGAAGGAGCTCCTCAGGGCACCTCGAGGCTTAGTCGTAGTGTTTATGCTGTGGGCTTCGGGTGCCATGGAGGCGCAGTTTGCTTTGCTTTTGTGAAGGGCAGCAAAGCATGGCAAGAAACTGGAGTCTTGACTGGGGAGTTCAGGGCTGTTGGAAAACAAAGTGAGGCAAGCTCTGGTAAAGCTATTAGACAGCTGTGCGCGGAGAGGTGAATTTTTTGTGGAATGTAAGCAGTCTGAGTTTTATAGGAATGCAGAGATTTCAATCTGCATCTCCTCACTGTATCTGTATCTCTTCAATCTCAATCATCTTCTGCATAAAATAAGCAACTTATGTAGACGATTTTAAATAAACAGTTTTTCTTTATTGATGCTGAATCGTACATTTGAAAAGAGACTCTGATTCAAAACCTTCCATGCAATTAGCATGTGTCTTCACTAGACACTTAATTATACTACAATCACCTCTAAGCCACAACATCATTTCTTGCTTGACTGCTAATGAAATCTTGTGAGAGATTGGAATGATTGAGCAACACAACGTGTTCAAGATCATCAGCTATTTAATCAGATCTCTGTTGCTGTCGGCAATGAATGGAATCTGATTGAAACAGCAATTATTATCATTGTAAGCCTTGAAGTCAATTTACCCAGTTCAATGATGTGACTTAGCTCATGGCTCCAAAATGATTGCACTGAGAGATACACATGTATGCTCAAAAGTGCATGCACAAGTAGTTATTTTAGGAACACGTTTGGTTTATGTCAAATGATGGATTATATTATATATATATTTATCTATTTTAAAAAAAAAATCTAAGATAATATTGATAGATGGCTCCACAGAATCATTTCTGGAATCTGTGTAGCACCAGGACGTGATTTTGATAGTGTTTGGCAATAAATCAGGAGTCTGTTTGAAGACTGATTGGCCAGCATGGTGCTGTTAGAAAGATGGATGTTTTAGGAAGGTTGGAAACGATATTAGAAATATTTTCTGATATTTGTTGAAGATGTTTAGCCAATCAGTTAAGCCTAAGTTGCTTACACTGTACTGGGCAACTTTATACATTCTTAAAATGTGATTCAAAGAAAGGGAAAAAGCTTTGAATATATTTAAGTCTATATAAGATATAGGTTACATATATAAGACATCTTCGCTGTGGGGTCTTGCAGCATGCCACAAACTCATCTTTCCTGACCTGTAATGCATTTAAACCGCAGACTGTGTGACTTGAGACAGGTGGGGACTCTGCTGCTGCCTCAAATAGATTATTGCACAAACCCCTCCCCACCCAAAAAACCTGGTTCGTTACATCCCGGTGCCTTTGAATAACCCACCACCCTCCTGATATGCAGCTGTGACAAACATGTCTGACCCCAGTTGTCCTGAATGACATCATCAACCGCATATCTGCCCCCAGACCTAATGTGCATCTTTAAGGGAACATATAGTATCATATCTAACCAGTGGGTGGCGATGTCACTCTGAGAGCCCATTGTGGACTGGGTCCAATCATTGCAAAGCCTCTGTCGGGTCTGTTTTATTGTTCTGGTGGCAGTGCTGTGCTCCTGCAGTCATCACGACCGCCATGAGTATTTATACCCGCTGTGGCTTATGTCACATTTACAGTCATGGCTGCTCTGAGTACCACTCTGTTTTCCAGTTGACCTCAAGATTTCACGGTGTCACTAAAAAAACGCTGCACATCAATGCACTACAAAGAAACAGATAATGAGATGATATCAGCAGGGCATTCAATGGCCATTCTCCTGATGTGTATTCTTTCTCTTGTTCTTCAAAGCTTTGTCTCACTCGGAGTGTTTACCAGAGCGTGTCACCTCACATGGGTCTATTTTTAGCAGGGGAGAACTGTGCTGTAGTATGTGTCCCTGATGGGTGGAGCTAACGTTAAGAGCTTTGGAGAAATACAGTATCTGGTAATGGAGTGAGCTGAAAGGGGAAATATTGTTACTGGACAAAGGGGGCCTGCTTCTAATAATGGTTACAGCACAAAAGACACCACCTCTATTTATATTTTAACTGAGAGGGAGAGGGCATCTTCAAGCAGACAAGATTATTTTGAAGTGATGTGTTAGTGTAGTTCTTTTTTCTTTTCTTTTTTTGCGATTTTATTCTAGTGCAGACACAAAAAAGAGTACAAAAGCATGTGGCTGGTTTTATATAGTAAAGATTTGTTTTGGTTATCAGTGTCGTCTTGTGACCTGTGCCCGACTGCTGATCACAAGTTTCCTCCATTCATATTTCAAAGCTAGAGACTCCACCTGACCTGCATGTCTTTAAAATGTAAGAAGAAACCAGAGGACACCCACACAAACACAAAGAGACCAAAGAAAAACTCTAACCAAGAAGAAGTAAACCTTAGACCTTCTTTCCTTGTACGAGCAGGCCCAAAGTCATTAAATTGTTCTCAGCATGCTGGCACATTTGTAATTTAGATCAGTGCATTTTTGGAAAAAGCCACTGTTGAAATATTTCTTTTGAAACCACTATCATCTTTGCCCACATGTGATGCTATAGGCAGGAGCGTAGCATAAAACTGCATGCAGCACAAATGGATCCTAAACTTCTGGCTCATGCTTTAAAAATTACCTGTCTGCACTGCTTCATTTTTTACATATTTAAACTCGTGCATTCATTCAGTTGTTCGTGGATTAAGGCTAAGCAATCTGTTGGAGCATTTATTTGGCTGTGCATCGTGACCTCCTAGCTAACTGTTCCTCCCTGCATCCATCCTTAATGATAATCTAAGGTCAAGTGGTATGAATATTCTCATGTAAATAAACAAGGAAGTGAATATTTTTGAAAAATGTCCCACTAAAGCTTCGAAGAATAATGAAGCAAGCCTGCTTTTTCACCAGGATTTTGTTTACTCTTGCTACTGGTCAGCCTGTCGCCAGACAATTTTCAGTAAGAGTTCAAAAGAATCTCACAATGTACTTATAGTTAGAGGAAAGGATATGGTAAATTAAAAAGTCATCTCTCCCAAAACCTTCAGTTTTTGTTTGCATCTGGATGCATTACTGCAACAATATGCAAACAGGGAAAAAGAAAAGCCTCACAGACATCACTTGCCACTGATGATCTTTGATCATTCCCATAGGATCCCACAGGCAACACATCTGCTCCAGCTTTGCTGCCAGGATGTGATGAACAGATTCTGCATATCCTTTAATTACATCTATTTCAGCTCTATTTAAACATCTGCTGCCAGTCCCTCCTTATGCACAGAAATTCTTTGTTCCTGAGAATTTACAGAGGAATGATGTGTTTTTTGTTTTGTTTTTTGTTTTTTTTTTGCCCCCTATACAAAGTTCTCTGTGTTCACAAAACTATCCCAGGCCACTACATCTCATTTAGTATGCTGTTGTATCAAACTATGACATCAGCCTGTTCTAATTGTTTCCAGACCAGGCGAAGGCTGAGTTTTCATTTTATTTTCCGTTTCTTAGCGCAGGTCTCAGTCGCTCAGCATCCAGCAAAAGCAGATAATGAGTAACGATGCATGATGTCATGTAGACAGAGCACCGTCTGCCAAACTTGTGACCAAGTTTCCAGGAAGATATCACTTTCCCCCCCTGTCGTTTCTTTTGCTTTCTTTTCTTCTGCTCTGCCTTTTTTCATTCTCTTTGCAGTTGGAAAGTCCGTGTTTTTTCTTTGCCTGATACTCGGGTACTACATCTGTGGGAAGCATTTGATAAAGCTGTAGGTATGTTGACCGCTTGGGGCCTGTTGGGACTGGTCCCCTGTTTTCTGCAGTTAGCTCTCTTTTTACTCTGAGACAAGAAAGGGAAGGAAACAAAGGGAGGGTTTGGATTTGGAGGAGAGTGATAGAGTAGGAGCTGAAATGCAGAGAGACCATATGTATTGAGTTGGAGAAATACAGTTTTATGAGCGGAGAGTGGGCCTCTGCTTGGAATTCTCAATGACATCATTTTGGAGTAAAGCGTTGTGCAGCCAGGGCTCGGGAGATGGAGTGGGCCTTCACCAGACGGGACGACTAGACTGGGTTATAACACTAGAGGAGGAGAGAGACGTGGAGGCAGGCAGACAGGGAACATTACACAGGACAGCTAGGTTTGTGAAAACTTTTACAGCCCAGTTTTACCTGGAATACCTCTAATTAGATCATTTCAGCATAACCCTCCTTGATGCCTAAACTGACGTTACCCCTGTGCCCCATGATGAAACAGTCATAATATACTTGAGGTTGATACGCATCGTGCGCTCGCCTTCAAAATGAGACCACAATATTACTTCATATCGCAGTCAAAAACAAATAAACTCTAGTTAGCGGCTCCCTGTGGTCCACTGTGGGGGGAAGAGAAAACAAAGCATCTGCTGGGGCAAATATCTAAAATCATGCACATATTTCCAAACTAAATGCCTGCATCTGTGTTTGTGTCTTGGGTGAAGTGTGACAAAATGATTCAGTAATGAGGATGTCAGATTTATTACAGGGAGGTCTTAAATTGCTTTTGTTCCCATTTTTGTTTATGGTGTGTTTGTGTGATAGGTGAGTTCTGTAAGTTGAGTCAACTATCTTGCAGCTCCATAAGGCATTAGCAGCTGTAGCCGCCACAGTACGGGTCAAGGTCTCAAACTGAAATAGACCAGTTGGCCGGTTACTGTCTGTCTGCTTGCCTTTCTACACATACTCATTGTAACTGAGTCACACGTTGCAAGTAAGTCTCCCCTGCTGTGATCCATGACACATGTTGAGATACACTTGCTTTTTCTCCTTAAGTAACCCTTTCTTATGCTTTTGTCTCTCATTCTGCATCTTTCATTTGAAGCCTCAGATGAAAACAGTTCGGACAAGGTGATCATTTTAGGGGTTCGAGTCTGTAATTAGAAGAATTCAGGATCCCTCTCTTTTACAGACTGGTGTGGACGCCTCTGTGGATGATTGGTGTCCCTGTAAACTGGCTCCATGTGGGAGTCATTCTCCTCCGTTTCCTGTGCCTGTTGTCATTAGATAGAAAATACCTTTGGCTTGGGGGCAGTTTACTCCAACCCCCTTTTCTCAGAGGGGTGATTAGTCTCTGCCCTGTCTCAACAACACTGTGAAGTCCAGAGACAAGACACCATCACAGTTTGTGTGTTTGGGGCTTGGTGAGGTTTGCGCTGATGGTGCAGTACGAGGGGAATTTCATGCAGTGTGTAACACTATCCATGAAGAAGTGTTTGTTTCAAGGCGAGTGAAAATTGAAGACATAAAGATACACAGCTTCTATTGTGTATCTGTTGTGATTTTCTGCAGCGAAAGACACAGAATCTGTAGCCCTTTTCTTAGTGCACATCTTAACAGTCACTGCTCAGCCCTGAAAGGCTCTATTAATAGAGGCGCTCTCTTTTATTTGCAGTCGCTACCAAGTCAGTCCTTTTCCTTTTGTGTAAAAAGAGCTAACAAAAGATCCTGACATTCAAACACTCCAAACCCTGTTTCCTTCAACCACTCTCTTTTTTTTTTCTCCTCATACTTTATTGTTTACCCATTTCTCTCTGTTCCATCTCACTCCTATTTTTCTACTATACCTATATGCACTTAACTCAGCTGCCACTCTCTTACCCTCCCTCCTGGCTTTTTTTTTTTTTTTTAGTGCATTGGTTTATCTTTTATTCCCAGCTGTCACTCTCTGTCTCTCCTTTTCATGTCTTTACACTTTGATAGCGTGCCTGAAAAACATGACTTTCTTTTCCACGTCGCCTCCTCTCTGGTCATGTGTGTCCCTTTCTTGCATGATAAGTGTTTCATCTCCATCTCTCTCTCTTCCTGCCCAGCTACAAAGCCTCCACACTTTCACACCCCCTTCCCAGCACCCCGCCCTCTTCCATACCGCTCGGGCCCTGGCAGAAACTCACACTCCCCTGTCTCATAGCCTCCACCCCCCTTATACTCCTACCAGCCCCGCGCACTGACGACAGAGAGGAAGAAAGAGAAAAAGAAAGGGCTCCATTTGACTGTCAAAGATTGCAGACTGCCACTTAGTACTGACCATGCACGCCTACCATCTATAGGAAACTGCTATCACAAGGCAACGAAATGAAAACGTCTGTAAGTGGCAGAGATCTACAAGCTGTAGCAGATGGCAGTTTTGAGTTGTGTCTGTCTT
Organism: Copadichromis virginalis; assembly: GCF_057382275.1. Classification (NCBI taxonomy): domain Eukaryota; kingdom Metazoa; phylum Chordata; class Actinopteri; order Cichliformes; family Cichlidae; genus Copadichromis; species Copadichromis virginalis. The sequence continues at coordinate 21,092,183 of NC_140637.1, read as the reverse complement.
TTAGAGGAGCCTTTTAGGGAGCACTGGGGACTGGTGGGAGATCTGCTAATGTTTGGAGTACATCTTCTTACAAGTGCTGGCCAGCATGTGGTGTTTGCAGTGTAATTCAGAGAAGACCCAGTCACTGCTGGAGCTGGAGCTGAATAGCTGGTAAGAGTAATAGGAGAGTGTACACTGTGCTTGATTTAATGTGTGAGTGTGTGTGTTGTCATTGAATGAGGATACACCTGGCTGCTAACCCTCATAAGCCTGTGTTTAATAAACACTGGAGAGGAAGAGAGCTGCTATGAGTTTGAATCATTCACCGTGTTCCAGGACTCCATTTATGATTTCACACGATCCTCTTATAATGACGGCAGTAATGTAAAGCTTTGCACTTTAAATGACTGACTTTTAAAGTGTTGTCTGCATTTCCAGCTCTGACTCCATTCTAATTAAAAACAGATCATGCCCTCTCTGTGCGTCATTGTATGCCTGTGCTATCATAATATGTTTAGTCTTACTGTACAGAATCCATCTGAGTTGGATTGTTCCCCCTCCGCTCCGTTGAAGGGCATTCCTGTGGTGTGTCGTGGCCCTCCCACTTACTTGGCCACGGCTGTGTGCTCTTTCATAGCTCTGTCTTCAAGGGCAGGTGCTGAGCGTAGTGCTGGAGGACAGCTTAATGATTCATCACTGAAAGATAATGACAGTGGCTCAGTTGTTGTTGTTTTTGTTGTTGCTGAATCTTGACATGAGGGGGGAGGATGGATGATCAGACAGAACCAGGACTGTTAGTTACTGCGTGAGAGTAATATTGACTTTAGATTTCCTTAAGCAACAAGTCATTCAGTGGCATGTACAAACCATCAAATTACTCATCATACTGGCAGTGGCGTATGTTTCAGTTTGCTACTGTATACTTTTTTTTCATTATTGTGTGGACATTAAGTGGCACCTGATGAATGATTGCATACCTGTAATCAGCAAGCTTGATGCAAATAGAGAGGAACTTGAAGATTGTCCTCCACCAAGGCAATACCCAATTCAGCTTTAGTTATCAAAAGGCTCTGCCTCAGCTCTCTCCTTGGCAGAGAAATGAAAAGCTGCTTTTCCGGTATTAATAGGAATTTTACTGTTGCTAATTATCCTCAATTGGCTATGGTTGTAGTTTTCAAAACAAAGGAAAAATGTGCTTGCACTGCAAAAACTCAAAATCTTACCAAGTATATTTGTCTTATTTCTAGTCAAAATTATCTCATTACACTTAAAATAAGACACAATCAGCTACAGGGCAACATTTCAGTAAGCTAAAGGAACTTGTTTCAAGACAGTGAATCTTGAAACTAGAGAAAAACTAGAGATTTTTCATTTGTTCCACTGGCAGATTTTTTCACTTAATACAAGATATTTTAGCTTAAAATAAGTGAAAAAATCTGCCAGTGGAACAAGTGAAAAATCTCTAGTTTTTCTCTAGTTTCAAGATTCACTGTCTTGAAACAAGTTCCTTTAGCTTACTGAAATGTTGCCCTGTAGCTGATTGTGTCTTATTTTAAGTGTAATGAGATAATTTTGACTAGAAATAAGACAAATATACTTGGTAAGATTTTGAGTTTTTGCAGTGTGTTTTCTCGGGTATAGCTATTTAATACCCTTGGTTCTGATAACATTAGATGCCAAATGGCAGTCTGAAATATATAAAGACAGTCAGATCCTAAAACTCTCATTCTGAATGATACAACTTACAGTAGTTGACAGCCACGAGGCTTATGAGACTCCAGTTGACTATATACTGTCTGCTGCAAACTGTCAGGAGCATTACTGTCAGTCTGCTGGCCAGAGCAGCGTTCCAGCTCGTAGCTTTGTCCAACTGTAAATTCCCAACTTGCGTGTGTGTGTGTGTGTGTGTGTGTGTGTGTGTGTGTGTGTGTGTGTGTTTAGAGCAGCTAAAAAAGTAATTCATTAGTCCAATTATTGGTACTGAAATGACATATAGTGTTTTCTGGCAATTCGAGCTTTTAATGCTGGGCTTCATCATTATGCCTCTGTGTGGTCTGCGAGACCTTTTACCTGAAAAGTTTATTCCATCACATCTGTGTGCAGTGAGATCTGGTGTGTGCATCTGTATTTATGAGCTCTCTGAGTTGCTTTCAAAAGAGGGAAAAACATCTGCTTTTGTTGTGCTTGGAGCGCATGCTGTCACTGCATGTGGGGTGTGCGGTGCGGTATGGAAGCGCTGTTTCGTTTTATTAGAAGGGTCACTTCACAGCCTCTGTTCAGATACACACATAAAGAAATATATTTCTATAAATGGTAAGGTCCTACAAAGAAGCTACAGAAGAAAAGTAACTTTTTTTAAATCAGATTTGACCTTCCTCTGTAACTTTACAGGTACTGTAATTTAATATATAACAATGTCTAGATTGTTCCCCAGCAACAATGTTTTCAAACATACATGAGTCTTTTCTCTGCACATGCTAACACTTTAAGAAACTCCCCCATGAGCTTGCTTGGTTTCAATGAAATCTCACTACATTACTTACATGTTTTTAAAGTTGGAAAAATGGCAAAAGTGAGGCCTTGAATGCAATGCTAGTAGAAATATTTTTTCTATGTGTGTATCGCTTTAGTGTTTACAACTGAGTTATGTTTTAGAGTGGTAAACTTCTCTGTGACGTTGCTTGGAAGTTGCGCTAGTTACACACTGCAGCAGTCTCTTCCTTTCTAACTCCAGCCTGTACTTCATTAGCCTTCTGCTATTCCCAGAACTCCTGTAGATGTGACTCCTCTTTTCCGGGATGGAGGAATGTTTCTCCCTCAGGTCCGACTGATGGTACGGGTTGAGGCTTGGGCAGGGGCCTCGGCCTGTTTGTTCAGGATGTGTTTGGAGGAAAGAGAGATTGTCGATTCTCCCCCCACCACCCCTCCAAATCCCTGGATCCTGTGGCTGAAAATCACTGCCAGCCGTGCTGACATGCTTATCCATGCCTACATCAGAGCTCATGGAGGGGGGGCTCCTGGTGGATAAAGAGCCAGACGGAGGGACAGTCGGGGCTAATATTGTGAGATCATATTTCAAGGCTTGTACAGTCACTATCAGGAAGTGGTGTGGCATGACATCACTGCTTCCCCCACCACTCAACATTGGGTTCCACAATTCTCACATATTAAAGTCCAAAACATGTATAAAACATTCATTTCAAAGTCATTTGAAGCCACTTGTGTCCACCGAATAATTAATATCTGACTCTGTAATAGTTCTCCCGCTCTTTTTCCCTTTTCCACCAGCCATTTAAGCTTAAAATATCAGTGCAGATCTTAAAATGATGCACTCTCTTCTTATTCCCAGCTTTTTCCCTCCATCACTGGCAGCTGACCTCGCTCTGTAGAGTTTTCACTGACTGCACAGCAGTACTTATTCTCTCTCTCTTTCTTCCATTTGCTTTCACTCAAACACTCTTTGGATGCTAGGCTGGTAAAAAGCAGAGTAGTTATTAACAAAATGTAGTAAAGAAGCTGGCTCACAGGTCTCACCCGGGGAAAATTATTACAGTTAGAGTTTTAACTTTTGCCTTAATATGTTTTTAAATTAATATAATTATTATTTTTCTTTTTAGATGTGCACTGCTGTAATTATTAACGGTGGCATGCATTTTGTGTTTTCAATGATTTCAATTAAACTCAATTCATTTTACCATCTTATTAGCATAAATTGAAATTTATTTTGGTTCATAAATAATTACAGAAGCAATTAAGCAAAACAATGAAAAGGCAATTATTCCCAACAAATTGGTACAAAAGAAAAAAATATTTAAACTGCATTACATAATGATAGCAATACTTTAGTCATCCTAAGAGCTCTGTCAGGTTACCGTTAGCAGGTAAATACTGAGATTAACATTCTAACATTTTCACATTAACAGTGCTAAGCTTAAATAACATCTACGGGGTCTAATGAAGCAGATAAGACACGCAAAGTTGACCTGATAATGGTGCTAGATGAAAATTAGGAGGATCAGTAAAGTCATTAAACTCACTGTGTGTACAAAATGTCATTCCAAGCAACGCAAAAATTAAAATGAGTTGAGCCACCGACCCAAAAATGGACATTGGTGCTGGTTTGGCTAAAAATGTTTGTAGACTTTGATTACAAACCATCATTTTGGTATTAAAAGAAAAATGAAGCCAAATGAACTAACAAAGTCTATGTCAGAGAAATGTCACATTTGTTAAATGCCCACTCCTCCTGACTAATGTCCAAATCCCTTGTGTCATCACAACGTTAATTCTTCATTTATCTCAAATGAAGAAATAAAAAAACAATGACTGCCACCTGCAAGCACACAGTGACAGCACACACAGTGTAATTTTTAACTCCAGGGATGACAGCTTTGACAGATGGTTGGGAACTTTTATCCCAGCTGTGATTATGCAATGAAGTATGATCTTGAATGTGTTTTGCTAGGTACTAGCGTTGTTCCAGCTATGTAAAGGGCAAGTCTGGCTCTGTTGCTGTGCACTGGTCCATACTAAAACACTATGTGTATTTTCTACCCTGAGGGGAGTTGGTAAGCATTTACTTAGCTTGACGTTTCACTGTCTGACTGTGGGTTTGGCTGACCTTGAATGGCTCACCTCCACTCCCTCATAAGTTTACTGGCCATTTTACTAGATACATCTTGCTAATACTTGTTTGAAGCTCCTTTTGCCTTCAGAAATGCCTTAAATATTTGTGCCACAGATACAGCGAAGTGCTGGAGACACCCTCAGAGATTTTGGTCCTTATTGACGTGTTAACACCACACAGTTGCTGCAGAATTGTGAGCTGCAAAACCATGAAGTGGATCTCCTGTTCCACCACATCTCAAATGTGCTCTATTGGTTTAAGATTTAGTGACGATGGAGGCCATTTGAGTACAGTAAACTCATTGTTATGTTTAAGAAACCAGCTTGAGATGATTTGAGCTTTGTGACGTGACACATTAAGCAGCCATCAAAGATGGGTACACTGTGGTCATAAAGGGATGGGCGTGATCAGCCCATTAGTTTGGTAAGCTGTGGTGATTTAACAATGCTCAGTTAAGAAATATCCCCTGTGAAATACCAGTGTGAACCATTGATACAAGAAAGAATGGATCCATGCTTTCATGGTGTTAACACCCCTACCGTCTGAATGACCCTCAAACCAGGCACAATTTTTCCACCCATCTCTTTTCTACTTTTGGTGAGGTCATGCAAATTGTAACCTCAGTCTCCTGACAGGAGAGTTGGCTGACAAGAGTAATACCAGTGTGGTCATCTGGTGCTGTAGCCCATCTGCTTCAAGGTTTGTTGTCTAAGTTGTTCAGAGATGCTCTTCTACATAACTTGGTTGTAATAAGTAAAAATTTTAGTTACTTTCCCCCTCCTGTCAGCTTGAAGCAGTCTGACCCTTGCTGGATAGTTTTTCCTTTTCAGTTCTCTGTAAATCATAAAGATGGTTGAAAATCCCGGTAGATCAACATTTTATGAAATACTCAGACCAGCCTGTTCGGCACCAACAACCATCCCACGTTCAAAGTCACTTAAATCCCCTTTCTTCCTCATTGTGATAGTTTGAAATTCAAGAGGTTATCTTGGCAGTGTCTGCATGCCTAAACATATTAAGTTGCTTCTACATGATTGGCTGATTAGACATTTTTGAATGGGTGTAGTTATGAAAGTGTTCTATGAGTGTGTTCTTTCCACTTGCATCCAAATGCCATCTTAGTTTGTGGAATTAGGCTGAGTATTTTTGGGATTGTGCTTTTCCTAAAAATTATTAATGATGGTTTGGCAGCCAAGTGCAATCTGTTTTAATATTTCACTCTAAAATCTTTAGTTGAAAAGCAGTAGTGCTTTTTTGGAGGGGGGCGTTATTCTCCAAAGCATTTGTGTTGATCTGAAAACTAAGCTGCCTGAAGCCTTTGCAAACATCCATGACTCATATGTTAATCACTAATAATGACTTGCCTTAAGCCTTGCAAGTGTAGTTATTGCAATTTTGAAAACATTTTCAATTTCTGTTGCACTTTCTCTGTTAATCACAAATCTAGGGACATCAAAAGACATGCTGTGGGTTGTAAATCCAGTTCAAATTTCCTAAATGACAAGTATAAACTCAGCTGAGGCAGATATTACATCTGAGCCTTGCTGTCTTTTATTAACCATAAAATCCTCGTGCTGAGCGGGGTTACTCGGAAGTCACAAAAAGAGTTTACACTTATATTACAGTACATTTGCCATCTGAACTCCTGAACCAAATTCAGTTCCACTTTTTCGCTTGTGCTCTTTGCTGTGTTTGACAGGCTGTTGCCGAATGTTGATTTCAGGCAGTCCAATAAAGGAAGTAGATGTGTACGCTGCATGGGTGTGTCAAGTCACAGTTCAAACACATTAGGCTGACAGTGAACTGTGCATTAATCGTATCAGAGGAGAAGGGAAGAAATGTTAGTTGGTGTGATGATAGTTACAGAGCGGGTCGGCACCTCTGAAAGGCATTTCTGTTTTTTGACTGAGGGATCACTGAAGTTATATTTACTCACTCTTCTCCAAACTGGACTTTGTAACGAGAATTGGAACAGAGTGTCGTCGCTACTGCGAATATGATGTAATTCTCCTGGGCCACTGATTGGCCCCTGAGCTGACATAAACCTGGATTTCCTGGAGGATTCTGTGTACTCTGGACTTCATTTGACAGAAAGAATGGTGGACAAGATATGGAGGAAGAGTTGGCATTTTATTGAAAATAGACGGTCTCTTCGTAAGAGGCAGACCTCTAGTGTGGTAGAATGTAAGAGTGAGTGAGTAATCGCTTGTTTTTTGTTCCTTTCTCAGTATTTGTAAAGGAAGCAATTGCACAAGGACTGTGTTACTGCAAATGTATTTTATTTTAGGAGCGGTTATGTGTCTTTTGTGTCTCCTAAATGTGGTACAGCAAAAACTATGACACACTAGTAATTTCTTCTGCGAAATCTATTAGCATCAGACAGCTTTGAATTTAATTAAGTGTGGTTTATGCAGTATGTCAGGATCGCATGCCCCAGAAAAGGCTATATTCATTCACACCCATGCTATTGTGCAATACCATATTTCTAATACCATACTTAATTGTATATAATGGATATTTAACTTAAGCTACTCTTTGTTAAGGCATTTTGGGATTGAACTAACCTGATAATATTTAAATCCAGTACTGCCTCAGAGATTTTTCTTTCCTTCTACCGTCTCTAATCATCCATCCATCTCTTTCCTATGTTTGTAGTGTGGAAGGGGATGCACGGCCCAGTGATAGTGGCCCTTCCTTGGATGGGGGAGCCAGCTATGGCCAGGGTCCCGTGACCCACGGCTCAGCCATCAGCCCCGACCGATTTGACAGCCCACTTTACAGCCACGGGGTCCAGCCTGGGCCTCAGAGGCCCCGACGACCCAAGCTCCAGCACTCACAGTCCATCCTCCGTAAGCAGGCTGAGGAGGAGGCCATCAAGCGGTCCCGATCGCTCTCTGAGAGCTATGAGCTCTCTGCTGACCTCCAGGATAAACAGGTAAAAGACTGTTTTTGACAGAAATTCAAAGAGTCACATGATATCTGTTTTTAAAAAATCATATATTTTGAATCTTTTCTTGTCAGAAAGCTAGCTGTGTAAAGAACACTTTGTTAGCTTCTAACAGGACATCCACGATGATGACTTTATAGACCATCTGCAGCTAAGAAAACCAATTAAGTAACCCATGAGTCTTACAGTTAATTTATTTGTGTTTTTGTTAGGTGGAGATGCTAGAGCGCAAATATGGTGGACGATTCATAACTCGACATGCAGCTCGAACCATTCAGACAGCGTTCCGCCAGTATCAGATGAACAAGAACTTTGAACGTCTCAGGAGTTCTATGTCAGAGAACCGTATGTCCAGACGCATTGTACTTTCTAACATGAGGATGCAGCTCTCATTTGAGGGCCCCGAAAAAGTCCACAGCTCATACTTTGAGGGGAGGCAGGTGTCCATGACGGAGGACGGCACCCCGCTGTCCATGGTGCAGTCAGAATGCGGAGATATAGAGGTTCACCAGCAGGCCAACATGGCACACCCTCCACCTCAGGGTGACCTTACAGATGCCATCACAGAGCTGGAGGACGCCTTTTCAAGACAAGTCAAGTCTCTGGCTGAGTCGATAGATGATGCTCTGAACTGTCGCAGCCTTCAGGGGGATGAGGGTCCTGACCCAGAGGCTATCGGCTGCTCCGAGAGACAGGGGGATGTGCAGTATCAGGTGAAGTCCCACCATAGGGCAGCTGGACGGATGCGCGATGAAACGATGGCGTCTTATAGCGATGTTACTCTGTTCATCGATGAGGAGGACATGTCCCCTTCTATTGCCTTGTCCAGGTCAGGGGACCAGCCCTCCAGCACAGAATCAGACTTACGGTTGCGGTCAGTTAACTCCTCTCAAGAATACTGGCCTATTGACCCCAAAGATGAGGGTCGTGACACAGACACAAGCTGCCGCAGCACTCCTTCTCTAGAGTGCCAAGAGCAGCGTCTTAGAATGGACCATCTTCCTCTGTTGACCATAGAACCTCCTAGCGATAGCTCCGCAGAGCTCAGCGACCGGTCAGAGCGGAGCACTGTCAAACGGCCACCTGTGTATGAACCTCACGGCCACATTGTAACATCGTCCCAAGCAAGCCCCAAACACATTTCCCACGGGCCCCCACCACGAGCTCCCTCCCGTGACGACGACGCGCCTCTTCGCCACCGCCACAGACAGTTAGAAAGCCACTTGGCTATCAACGGCTCAGCTAACAGACAGAGCAAGTCAGAGTCCGATTTCTCAGATGGGGACAATGACAGCATCAATAGCACATCAAACTCAAATGACACCATTAACTGCAGCTCTGAGTCCTCATCAAGAGACAGCCTGCGAGAGCAGACCCTAAGTAAGCAGACCTACCACAAAGAGACTCGCAATAGCTGGGATTCGCCCATATTCAGCAATGATGTTATCCGGAAGCGACACTACCGCATCGGCCTGAATCTCTTCAACAAGTAGGTACTCTGCTCTGCTGGAGCACATGCTTGACCTGCGTTTATAGTGAAGGCTAAAAACGCATGTTGCTGCCATCACTGATGTTTCTTCTGAACTTCATAAATTTTGATCCTTTTATAGTTTTTTCTTGTTTGTTTTTTAAGTTAAAAAAATCATTAAAAAATTAATTTTATTAGGAATTAATAAAACTATTTTTAAAAGAAAAATGGAATAGAAAAAAATAATAAACCCACTCAACATAATGAAACTCATATTGAAAAGTACAAACTGTAATACCTCTATTTGTGTTTGACAAACAGCAGTTCTATTGTTTGCTTAGTAAGACTGATAAAACTAAATTGCACCATCACTGCTTTAATATTTCCAGAGATATATTTCTTTCTTAATGAAAGCCTTTCACTCATCTGTATTACTTAGATTTTATCTGACGTAACTACATGACAATAAGATGAGAGGTTTGAAGTGTGTGTGTGTTTTGTTTTTAGGCCTGTGTCAAAATTTTGGGTAATAACAGTAATATAGATGGATTTTCTAAGAACAAGATTAAGCAGCAGCATATTCTTCTTCCCAGTTTAAAAATGTGCCAGCATCTGTCCAGGAATTAAAAACAAACCATCTGGGGACATGTTGAATTTTTCAGGAAGCCAGAAAAGGGCATTCAGTATCTTACTGAGAGAGGATTCATCCCTGACACGCCAGTCGGAGTGGCTCACTTCCTGCTGCAGAGAAAGGGGCTAAGCAGGCAGATGATTGGAGAATTTCTTGGCAATCGACAGAAGCAGTTCAACAGAGATGTCTTGGAGTAAGTATCGCCACAGGAATGATCAAAAAAATGTTATTACTGACAGCAACATAATCCAAAGCATACTTAGTTTTGTTTTTTTTAAAAAGGAGTGTGGAACATATGAAAACAGTTAAGCAATTGCTCAGAGGATTTACTCAACGAAGATCCCACAGTCTATGAGAGTGACTTATGGCACCAATATGACAAGAATTCACTGACATATCCTCCATGATAGAATCTGGGCCAAACCATCCCTGTTGAGCTACCAGTGAATGAGGATGAGCACAAAAACTGTGGCAGTCTGTGTTTTGATGTATTTGCCTTTTTTCTCTTCATCCCTCTCCTCACGTACCAGCTGTGTGGTAGACGAAATGGACTTCCAGGGCATGGAGCTCGACGAAGCCCTGAGGAAATTTCAGAACCACATCCGCGTCCAGGGTGAAGCACAGAAGGTGGAGCGGCTCATTGAGGCTTTCAGGTTGGGGTTTTATGCCGTATAAAAAACTGCAATATAAACTTTTTTTTTTTATTTTTGAGAAAGTTTAGTGACCCAATCCTCCTACTGAAAATGGATTTATTTACTATGATCATTAAACCGAGCTGATTCTTAACGACCCCTGTGTATTTCATGTAGTCAAGTGCAGTAAAACATTAGCATTAGTGTTCATAATACTGAAAGCATTTTAATAAACATCATCGGTCTTCCTCACAGCTGTGTCATCTGCATAATTATTGGTTCATAAAGAGAACCCATTTACTTCTGTTTTCTTCAGGCAGTGTTGAAAACATTTCCTCACTCTGACTCGCTTGCATCGAGTTTAGAGTCTGAGTTTTGCTCTTCCTTAACATTACTTAATGCTCCCGTTTTCTATTTTTAGCCAGCGCTACTGCATCTGTAACCCAACAGTAGTGCGGCAGTTTAGGAACCCTGACACCATCTTCATCCTAGCTTTTGCAATCATCCTCCTCAACACCGACATGTACAGCCCCAACGTCAAGCCAGAGAGGAAGATGAAGCTGGAGGACTTTATCAAGAACTTAAGAGGTAACAGAAAACTGTTATTATGAAATACATGTGAAGGCATTATATATAGACCTTAACGGGGCAATAAGTGAAATTCAGCTTCAAAAATAAATTAAACCTTTCACTACAGAGGAGCAGAGTAGGTGACCATCCCTTACAATTTGAATCCTCTTTGCTTTATTAATATCTTCTCTCACTATCCTGACCTTTAAAAAGAAAAAAGAAAAAAAAATCCTTTTACTGTTGTTCTAATCCTTCAGGTGTATGTGTACGTTGACTTTCAGGTGTGGATGATGGAGAGGACATACCCCGGGAGACTCTGGTCGGCATATACGAGAGGATTCGTAAACGAGAGCTCAAAACCAACGAAGACCACGTCTCCCAGGTGCAGAAGGTTGAGAAGCTCATTGTGGGAAAGAAACCAGTAAGTTATGTGTTTTTTAATCTTTCTGTCAAGGTCACAAAAGTGTTAGTTGGATTTCTTATTTTTCATTTTTATTACAAGGCAAGACATCACAGACCAGGACATATCCTTTACCCTCTCCTACGTAGCTTATTTCAGAGAAGGAACGCTAAGATGTAGAAAAGTCTTCAGACACGCACTGGTGATTTCAACACACACAAGGCCTTTGTGAAATGTCGCACACTGCTGCAGTCTGATGAAAAATAGGCACATCCTGCCATTTTAACACAATATAATAGTTGCTATCCTTGAGCAGAGCAAAATCCATTTTTCTTTAACTGACTGGCATAAGTTGCATTGCTTTAATCCGTTGATTAGTTATTAGTCTGTTTATCTCTTTCCATACATACTGGATCAAAGTTATTATCAGATTTTGTTCTCCCATTACTCCATTCCCTTGTAGGCAGCTGGAGACAGCCTTTCTGCAGTATTCTGCAGGCAATACTGTTTCTGCCATGTGTGAAGGTTAAAGGTGTGATTAACTTACCCTCAGGGAGAGGCTTGTCTGGCATGGATGACTTTGTTTTAGTCGGTTTTCAGATGAATGGAGTCTGTTCTGCTCTGCCAGTAATAATTGAATGTATTGAAAAATGATTCCTTGTCACCATTTAGCTGCATAATTAAGGAGGACACGTAGTAAAACAGTTTAACATAAAAGGCATGCTGGAAATCCTCTCTATAATAATCAGGTCCACTAGTGCTGGCACAGGATCTGTATTCATTCCAGTATCGTTATTGATTCTTACAAATCTGAAGACAAAGAAAAATCGACAACTTTTGCACCAAACCAATAAGGTGCATGCATTTTCATAGGCATTATAATGGGAAAACTGTTAACAAGGGCAAATCCTTCTTAAGAAGGGAATATATATAATTATTTTTTTTAAGTTATAAGATGGATTAGTGAAAATAATCTCAATATACTAACTGCACCTAACATCGTCTCTGTCCTCTCTTTTTAGATTGGATCTCTCCACCATGGCCTGGGATGTGTAAGTAGATTATCTGTAAATCAGATGATCATTTATTATTCTTTGTTTCACTTTGCATCTCTGTCTCTTTAGTGATTCCTCAACATCATGCAGTTACTTTTTAAGTCAGCTTTCCAAGACTGGCAACGACTTTTCCCAGAGACATTACACTGGTTGGTGAGAGATGGACAGTTAGTGTTTTTACACTGGTGGCAGAATCAAAAGGCATAAATTTTGGGTGGCGCTAAGCCGCAGCGTTTACAAATTCTGTGCTCAGCAGGGTGTATATCACTGCGGTGTGCTTGTCACATCAATCCTTAAGGAATGAGCTATGCTAAGCTGACTTAGCACTAGTAGTGCATTCATTTGAGTGCCACGTATACTGGCTTTTTATATATGCAAGGCTACCTAAACTTTGAATGAACTCTTTTACAGTTTTCATCATTGCGCACAGTAACCTAGGTATTTAAAACAACAACAACAACAAAAAACCCAGAAGGTAGCCTGTCACCTGTTACTGTCAAGTTATTGAATACTCTCAAAGAGAACACCTATTGGATCAGTCTGCACAGTGTGCATTTGTACGACTGTTGGATTAATGGCTCATTACTCTTTCTTGGCATTTTTGTGGGACTTGCTACAGGAAAATAAATCACTAAACTTTGAATTCAAAAAGAAAATCCAGCAGCAGCATTCACTGTCGGACAATTTTCCCTGTGTCACGAAAAGGGTGGAGAATCCAAAACATCAGGTGGTTTTGTTATGCTAGCATGACTTCATTTGCATCCTTGCTACTGCCAACAAGAATGTGTGGGGGAGGGTTGGAGAAGACTTGAGCATGGTTGCTTAAAACATGCTCCACAGCTGTGTCACCTGTCAAACTGGTGCAAAAATCCAAAGAAGCTTTCATGTAAGAATCATTTTACAGGAAGAAATGTGAAATTCTAATCCTAAATGTCTTAAACGTGTAATTAAGGTAAGTAAAGTAAAATGTTATTTATATATCACCTTTTAAGACAAAGATTACAAAGCACTTCACAAAGAAATACCAAGACATTTAAAACAAAACAGACAAAAAGTCTTCGATATATAATTTTTACATATGCCTTTTTCCCCCAAAATAATGACATTTATAACAAACTAAAATGTTTTATTTCTACAGTGGCTTTTGAAAACAGAATTGGTTCACAATATTTTGCAGAATACTACCATAAATTTCCATTATGCCAAATTTATATTAGGAGAAGAAGAGTCACATTATTCATGAAAGGCAGTTCAGTTCAATTTAATACAGGTTTATTTGTATAGCCCCTAAATCACAACAGTTGCCTCAAGATGAACACTAAAGCTTTATGGGTCTATGGGTGTATATTTATGGTAAATGGCCTGTATTTATATAGCGCTTTACTAGTCCCTAAGGACCCCAAAGCGCTTTACATATCCAGTCATCCACCCATTCACACACCCATTCACACACACTGGTGACGGCAAGCTACATTGTAGCCACAGCTGCCCTGGGGCGCACTGACAGAGGCGAGGCTGCCGGACACTGGCGCCACCGGGCCCTCTGACCACCACCAGTAGGCAACGGGTGAAGTGTCTTGCCCAAGGACACAACGATCGAGACTGTCCAAGCTGGGCTCGAACCGGCAACCTTCCGATTACAAGGCGAACTCCTAACTCTTGAGCCACTTGAGCTATTCACGGTCACAGAGACTGTGATTTAACATAGTCACATACCAGTGCGAAAAAACTCAGTTTTTTAAATTTAATATGCATTTAATATTCCTGTTAAATCTTATGTAAGGATCTCTTATGTGTGCCATGTTTACTTAAGAGCATAATTATATGCTCAATAATAAGTGTTCGTCTTTTTTATTGTAAAATGTAAAAGGTTTTTTCGGAAAGGATACATCTGTGATTCCTTGCTCTTGGCTCCTTCAGGAGCCTCCTCTCTCCTTGTAAATTGGAGCGCTTTAGGAGTTTGAAGATCTTCCCTAATGGCAGAGGTTAACAATTTCTAGGTCACTGGAGGAAATAGGAAGTGAGGAGGCATAAGTTGGCATAATGAAAAGCGCCCAAGGGAGGAATAAATTAGTCATCTCTTGGCCATACCTTTTTCAAATTTGCAGATGGAGAATAACTTCTGTTCCTTGTTACGCAATGGACTGAGGCCATAATTACCTCTAAAGTGTTGTGCTGTTTTCCTCTGCCTTGTAGGTGTTATCGCTGCCGCACCGTAGACTGGTGTGTTACTGCCGTCTGTTTGAAGTGCCAGATCCAAACAAGCTCCAGAAGCTAGGCCTGCATCAGCGGGAGATCTTCCTGTTCAACGACCTCCTAGTGGTAAATATCGCCCTGTCCTCTCCCTTCTGCCTCCCCTCCCCTGTCCAAACCGTCCTTACAGGGTTATTTTTGTATAATTTCAGGTAACCAAGATTTTCCAAAAAAAGAAGAATTCAGTGACCTACAGCTTCAGACAGTCCTTTTCTCTATATGGGATGCAAGTCATGCTGTTTGAAAATCAGTGTAAGTTGCACTGAGAGTTTCCATTTATTATATTCCGTGCAGCATGCTAGCTGACAGTATTTACATCACACATTTTGACGTTGCACATTAACACAGGCAGCTGGAATGGGAAGTTGAACCAAATGGGCTGCGACGTTGTTTATACTCTCCAAAACTTCAGACAGAATTCACCCGATGGGTTTCGCCTCGGTTTTGATGAATGAACCTTTTGTAAATGACTCTCTCTCTTTCTCTCTCTCCGTTTCCCATTGCCCCAGATTATCCAAATGGAATCAGACTTACATCAGCGATACCAGGTGCAGACATCAAAGTGCTTATCAACTTTAATGCGCCCAACCCCCAGGACCGCAAGAAGTTTACAGATGACCTACGAGAGTCCATTGCTGAGGTCCAGGAAATGGAGAAATACAGAATAGAGTGTGAGCTGACCGTTTCCCCTCCCAACCCACCCACCCCCGTTACTCTGTCTGCTTCAGGCTGTGTAAAGTAGAAACAGAGCATGGGTCTCATTACTCAAATGCAGCAGATTTCAAGAGAGAATGTTTACAAAGTTCACAGGATGGTTACCAGAAGGGGCGGCAGATTATTGGGGACATTAAAGCGGTTTCCATTTTTACATACAAGAGCAGGATGTTAAAAATTAAGCATATCAATACTGCACACCTCATAAATTTCAGGCAGCAAAGGGTGGCTTAATACGTAACAGAAAAAAAATGCATTCCATGGCCAAAGTGAGATGTAAAACCGCTGCCACTTACCTCAGTCTTTCCTTGGCTTTTTTTTTTTTTTTTAAATATTACAGCTGAGCTGGAGAAGCAGAAAGGGGTAGTGAGGCCCAGCATGTCGCAGAGCTCTGGCCTGAAGAAGGAAGCAGGCAATGGGAACATGAACCGGGCCAGTCTGGATGATAGCTACGCCATGGGTGAGGGCCTGAAGAGGAGTGCCCTCAGCAGCTCCCTTAGAGATCTCTCTGAAGCAGGTATAGCCAAAACATCTTTGCTTTTACTAGCTGGGAGAAGTACACTCCTTCTGTCATCCACATCTTTATGATGATATCAAGGGGATAAAAATAGCAAAATGTTGTTTCACAGCACCATACCTTCTTCTTCCCTTTAAATCCATAATCTAACACCCCCTCCCTCCCCCCTCCCCCATGACTGGATGGTTTGGTCTGGACGGTGTTTCCTGTCAGTGTTGCGCCTCTTTTGTACTCAGCATACTTTGTTTTAGAGAGACCTCAACTTTCCACAGCTCAAAGACTGAAAACGGACCTGTTTAAGAAGAGGTTTAGCAATGCAGATTTTTTTCTTTTCACTGATTGATGAAACCGACAGGCAGGTGTCACCCCTGTTCATTTGGATGATTTATTATGAGCAGTTTTTTTCCCCCATTTGTGTTTTCATCATCACTTTATTTCCTGTTATTTAGCACTTTTGCATTTGTTTAATCCAAAGACATTCCTTACAATCTGTTCCGTTTTAATCAGCAATCATGTCTCATTTCCTCATCTGTATGTTTATAAACAACACCATTCTTAAGCAGCAACGAGATGAAGACTTAGTTTCTGTCTTGGTGTTAAGAATCACGTCATACCCATGAATATCAGTGTTTAACACAGCTGCTGTGTCTCTGAAGCAAGAATACATTTCATTCATTACAGATAACAGCTTTGTGAAGTTATCAGGTGATTAACTTGATAAGAAAATGAAATCCAGTCGGGGGTCTGCCTCACTTGTTGGTAATACGATATGCTTTGTTCTTATGATCACTACCTGAATGGGAAATGATAGATCAGACAGTGAAGGAGTCTGTAGCAGAAGTCCATCTGCCCTCCTGTCTCCTTTGTTTTTTCAGTGCAGGACGTGGCATGTTAGTGGGGTCACTTTGGTTAAGTGTTTTTTATTTTGTTTTGTTTTTTCCTTTCCTGCCATGTGACATTTCATGTGTATTTACTGTGTTCTGCCCATACACATCAGGTATTCTCCTGTTTATGTGTAATTATTGGTCATATATCATTGGCTGAGTGTGCCTAACGATGGCAAAAGTGCTCTGTCCACCTTCAGACCTTTATATGCCTGTACATTCCATGTGCAGCAACCACTGTATTGCTTTTGATGTCTCCTCTGCGACTGTCACCGAGACTGGCTTTCTTGCCGACACTGACCTGGATGAAAATCTGCATCTTGCGACAACATTAAAAATAAGTTGTCGAATTTCTCGGAGGAAAAATAAAAACCGATAAAAAAAATAATAAAATCTGGGAAAATTCTGGTGAAGCAACAGTCCTGCTTGAGGTTTTTAGAAATAGCGGCTGTGTTTTGGTAAAACTTGACTGTGGACTTTTTTCCTTGTTCTGTCAAGACTCGATGGTCATGGAGTCTGTATTTATTGAGATTTATGATAATACATTCAAACATCTTTAGGTATTGCTTGACTCAGCCTCCGTATTGCGATTTAAGAACAAAATAGCTGAAATTTGAACCTGAGTGAAGATGTGCCTTCCCCATAAAGAAAACCACAGTACCACCTGTCAACCACCACCTTCTCAGACCTGAATGCCCTCCCCCCTACCTGCCCATATTTGGATCTTACTCACAGTCACAATCCACTGCACTGCCCCCTATGGGACTGGTGGGCGGCCTAAACGTGTGTAGTCGATCCAGAAGTGCTGTCGATCTCTAATCTCTGGTATTGCATGTCTCGGGCAGGCAAGCGTGGGCGTCGCAGCAGTGCAGGATCACTAGACAGCAATGTGGAAGTAAGTTGGAAGCAGCTGGTATCCAAGCTATTCTCTATGTGATGATGTGCACTGTGAAACACTCAACTTTATTTTTGGTCTTACACCTTCTTTGCTTCATAGACTCAGTCCATTTGTTTGGATCATTTATTTTTCTTCCTGGGATGCCTTATAACCTGCTTGCCTCAGTTAGTGTGCATGCGTGGGTTGCCTGCCTCTGATCCTGCCCCTTTTTTTGGAAGCCAGAGAATTTCCCTGATTTGGTCATGTTATATGACCAATATACACTTTACCTTCAAACAAGCATGACTCTACTAATGCCTCCTCTGAACCCTCCCCTTGTCGCCTGTCTCTGTCTTTCATTCAATCACATCCAAGCGGTTTTCATTTGGTTCTTCTCTTTGGCAGGGTCGTAGCTCTGAAAGACACTAGGAAACTGTACACCCTCTCCAGCCTCTCTCCCTGTCTGGGTCTTTCTGTTTTTCTCTTATCCACAACCTCTCTTAAATGATGTAAGTTTCAGGGAGGAATGTAGCCTTCCTAGCCAGGGGTCTAGCAATGGGTTTCACATGGACTTAGATGTGGATGTGGATTTCATTCATTCATATTTCACTCATTTCATGTGTCCATTAGTTCATGTGTCCAGTTGTAGTCTTGGACGCTGTAAATTTCATTCTGCTTTCAAAGGCATCTTGTGGTCTTTCTCCAGTCTTAGATGAAGCATGTGCCAAAGGAAAAGCCTTTTTTTAGGAGAGTCACACCTGGATATCGAGTAATGTTGGACCCAAAACATGGGGAAAAGTGTCCAGGCGTGTTGAGAAGTCTGCACATGAGCGCCTAGTTCCTCCTGCCTTCTGTCTTCTAGATGAATGCTACTGTGTGGATGACGAGTTTGCCTGCCCCACCCTCTGCATGTGGAAACTATGCCTCATTTGATTATAACACGTTGCATGTGTGACTCTTAGAGGGGTTGGCACATTGACTACAGTGAAGAAGTTTTTTTTTCTTAACTTCCTTAATGTAATGATCTATATTTCTAACAGTATTTATTTAATTTCTCTTGTTGCAGATTTACTGTATGTCAAGGCAGTTAGTTCCCTTACAGCAAAACCTTTTTTTGGATTTAAGCTCCCTTCATCGTGAGGTCTTTTTCCCAAGCTAAAATTTTCCTAGTGTTGGTGCTGCCTCTCATGAAAACATTTTTGGTTTCTCATTTGCATGTCCTATAACATTTTGCTACTTGTTTATCTGAAAAAAAGAAAACTGTGAATTCATCCTGCTGGTGCCTTGTAGCTATAATTTAGTGTAGGTGTTCTGCAGTAGCGCAGTGTCTCACAGACGCACTGTTACCTTGTTTTTTTCCCTCCTGCAGGGGTCCATCATTAGCAGTCCACACACACGAAGGAGAGCCAACACGCCTCACGAGAGCGTGCCCCGCGGCCATCCATCCATCCCTAACTCAGCATCGACTTCCATCCTCGGGTCGCTCTTTGGCAGCAAGCGAGGGAAACCGCCGTCTCAGAGCCACCCTCCTTTCCCCCAACCTGGTCACCCCACTCTCATATCGCACAAGCCCCACCCGACCAACCTCCATCACACGGCGCAGGTGGTGCACGCAGTGCAGACCCAACACCACGGCCACCATCCCCAGTACTGCACGCAGAATCCCCCGCCTTACCACCACCACCACCACTACCACCCCCCACCTCACACGCAGTACCACCAGCACCCAGCCTACTCCTCACACGCACACCAACACGGCCATTCGCAGCACGGCCATTACAGCCAGCATTCCCACCACACCTCGCACTCGCAGCACTCTCACCACCACAGTCAGCAAGTGGGTTCGGCGCCTGGCGGACCCAAACCCAAACACAGTGGCATCAGCACCGTAGTGTGATGCTCCTAACTCAGAGAGGAGAAGCAAGGAGGGAACTTATTGAAGAAGGGACATTTGCTTACACCAAAGGGACTGACAGCATAACTCTATGGCCTGTCCACTGTGTTTCTGCTGCTGTGATGGAAACCAATCACATGCAGCCACCTTTTTTCACTTCCAGGTCCAATAAATATATGCAGGATGGATATTGGACTCAAATCTTCCACTAAGGGCCTTTACTAGCTTGCCTGATCAGGGACTTTGGTCCCATCGGGGTTTTGGGTGTACTGGGTATGGGTGGGGTTCTGCACAGGAAGATGCTCTTTGTTTTCCACAAACACCATCCGGCCGTGACAGCTGAGGAGAAAATAGGCTTTCTCACCAAGCTTCTCCCTGCTACTCCATTCCCTCAATAACCTGTCTTACCTTCACGTAACCACGGGGAAAAGATGGCCTGAGACGAAAACTCAGCTGACTGTTTTCTCTGTCGCAATGACATCACTTGTCGTGCTCAGCCTTTAGGAAGTCAGTTTTTCAAATCTTTGGTTTTGCGGATCCCAACATCATCTGAATGCTATTTGTTGTTGCCTCCTGTAGAGCTCATATGTAGTGAAAAACCTAGATGTAATCATTTCACACTAAATTAAATCAAAGGACAGGTGAAGAACTTGACTGAGTCAGTCATAGTAGTTCTAGTGCTGTATTTACTGTAGATGACAGCTATATGTGTTGTCTCCTAGCTCTCATAAATAAATGTGCCAATTATTACTGCATAATCTATTTAGTCAAGACTTCATGTACAGTATATTGTGTGTAAAGTAATTTGTAAGATTATACTTGCAATTATTATCAGCAAAAATGAACTTTATCAGTATTATACTGACTCTATGGTAACAGGATGTAGATCTGAAAGGAGTGAACTCCCATTTAGTCCGGCTGTTAATCTATTCTGGAAATTTTGCCTTTCCAAATGGATTAGAAAGAGTCTCTGGATGGCAGCTGTTGCATATGGGCCTCAAAATGCTGTGGAGTCACAGCTGAAGCTTCAAAGCAGACTCCACTTGTCAACTTTAGGAGCCGATAAAGTAGGTCGCTCGTTAGCTCTGCTTCCTTCCAATATTGTGGCTGCATAAGACGTAACGTAGTGAAGAATAACAGCGAAAAAGGCATTTCCAATGCTACGTGGCTCTGTTTCTGTTACAAAAGCAAAGTGCTGGACATGTTAAGTCTGTTGCCTTTAACATGTGCAACATCTGCCTCCTTGACTCTCAAAATCAGAAACATTTCTTAGCTCTTCTTTTTGCCTTGTTTAGAATATTTTTTTATTCACCAGGATTCGGTGAGTGAATAAAATCAGTTCTTACATAGTGAAGTATTTTTTCATCTTTTTTTCTATTATATGTGCAATATCTTTGTACTGATTTTGTACATTAAGAACAAGCAAGGTGTCCCTCCTATCTGTGCATTTTTCGTGTCGCGTCATTATTTATTTATTTTGGTTTTTTTGACCCCTGTCAAGAGTCTTTTCTCAGTAAATTAATGTCTGGCTGTCCTCACGGTCTCATTAGAGGTACAGACTTGGAGTTCAGTGGAATGTCAAGTAAGTGATAATTTTGCATGTAATGTTGTTGATGTGAGGCTATCCTCTGCACATTGTATAACAAGTCAGTGTTACCATAGCAAGTTAAGTGCAATCATGTTCAGAAAATGCAGACTTGTACTGAAAGTGGAGGTCTCTTATCTTGTCGTCAGGACAAGATTCAGGTGAAAAAAGAAAAATCTTTTTTTTTTTTTTTTTTCATTCAAAATAAGGAAAAATATATTAAAAAAATATATATATATATATAATACTTACACAGTTCACAGTGGAAAGAAGAATGTGTGTATATATTTTAATAAAAGGGAATATACTTCTCCTTGGGCTGAACAGAAATATTTTGCTGGATAAGCACATTTGAAAGAACACTTTCATTGTTTTCAGGAAATGCAGTTACAATATACAAAAATGCAAACTGAAGAAACAAACTGGGTATATGTAAAGAATAACTTTCTACATTCTACAAATAAAAGTCTATTCTAGTGTGTAAATTAGTGACAGTAAACTGTTTGTCCCGATATTCAGGTTGTAAATGTATTTTAACATTCACGAAGAAAAACCATCGCCATAAGTCAGGCTTACACTCACACGTTTGTACTCATGTGACTTAAGACGGACATATCACATACTGGACATTAATGATCAGCTGAATGTGTCGCTCCACTGATATCATATCTTTGCTATAACTCTGATATCTTGGGATGATTTGAAACTGTTTAATCGGTTTATTTTTTTGGTGTGTGTTGTAGTTCTTCAAATGTCTACAGTCATTCTTTGCGAGAAAGTACCCCGGCAATGCACTGCATGGATCTGATGCATCATGTGTCCTATTCACTGTGAGCTAATGGGGGGGGATTCAAAAAAAAGTTGGCCTATGAATTTTGACTTCTCCTTTGGTTTTGATTAGGTTGGAATTTTCAGATGTTGATGTGTTCTTGTTGTTCCATGTTAGCCTGGTAGTTACTAAAGCTCAGCATGCATTTCATCAACAAAGCCATTGTGTAAATTATAAACATGAAGAACATTGCACTTCCTTAGCTGAGGGCTTTCATCGTGTAAATACGGGATTTTGATGTGCAAACAGATGAGCTGCTTGGCTTAGAGGGTTTATCTTTATGACGCTGTTAAGGGACCAAGACTGGGGCTTAAAGGAGATGTACATAATGTGTATAGGATCAGTACTCTATTCTCAAGTTAAGATCAGGATGTATATACATCACCTCATGGATGGATGTGAGGGGTGATATATGAACATATCGACTGTCTCTGCCTCCAGCAGTGGTGAACTGACATTTGCTGTAGAAATCAAAAACAGACTGTTAGGAAGTTTCCTGCCATTTACATCCAGCTCTCTTTTCATACGTACAGCCCAGCGTACACACAGACAGATGACACACATCCTGCTGCAAGCTGTTCAGTCTGGCGTGAGACACATTATAAAAAAAGGAGGAGAGAGGAATGGCCTCATTTATATGTGCATTCTGTTTGTACAGTGAATAGTGAGTCAGTAAGACCCCAGTTATTGTAAAACTTCAACTGTGACAATGTTGAACACAAAATAAACAAATATATGACTTATGGTATACGTGTGTCGTTTGTTGTGACTCCATGGTTAATACAAATCAATCTGTCTTCCCCCTTTTTTCGGGCCGGGCATTTCACATTAGGGTCTTATCCTTAGCCTCTCATATCTCCCACTTTCCACTAGTGTTTCGGTGTTTCCACTAGAGGACATGAATAAAAATGACATGAGATCTGAAAATCTGTGCCATGACACCACCTATGGGTGAAAAGTATACACAGTTCTCACAAAGATCAGCCTGTGAAAATGGTTGTGCCTACACTTACCTTTCAGCTTTAAACCAGTTTTGTAAATCTGAATGTGACACTCTCACTGTCCATTCTGCTTTGTAGCTCAACATTTCCATTAAGAAGCGTTTTCTCCTTGCCCTCGAGCTCAAACAGTGTTAGGTTTCCAAAAAATTTCTTATGTGCATTCTAATCCTCACAAAGCTTTTCATGCTCAGAGCTGTAATTTGCCGCAAAATGCCCCTCGTGCCCTCAGCATCGCCGTGGACGCTAGTAATAAACACTCTGCGGGAGAGTTTCAGATGGCCCCGCCACTATTTTAGTAGATAAACTCTTATCTCTTTTAAGCAGATGGATTTCCTTCATGTCGTAGGCGCTATAACCGTTTGTCATTGGTGGAATCCTCAAACTGATGCCGTTCTGTATTACGCGCGTGATTATTGTGAGCTTAGCAGCACATCAGTTACAAAACAGGGATACCTTGACATGGGGAGCATTTCTGAAATATTCTCGGGCTCAGATTTTGCACTGGACTAGGACTGTGGCAGTATGATGACATTTAAAGATGACTGGCACTCTGGAAGGTTTGTAAATTGTATATATCTATATTTAATGGAATGGGTATATATGGGTATATATCTATATTTAATATCTATATTTAATGACTTAATATTTTTTTCTAAAACTTCAGGCTATCCATGAACAATTGAATTCACCTTACACATTATTTCACTCATACACATTAAGATTTCGGTCTCTATAGCATCTTCTAAACCATTTTACATGAGACATTTTCACATTAAGCAGTTTTATTGTACTTCAATCTTTTTCTGATCCTATAGGATGATCTTCAGTTTGAGCTTCGTGTTCTTCCACGTCCTGGTAACACACAGTATCATTAAGCCTGGCCACTGTTCAACCCTCGGGCCTGCTGGACTGGTAGTTAACTGCAGCGCTTTAAACCTCGTGGAGGTGCCTAATCTGCCCTCCGACACCACAGAGCTCCATTTGCAGAACAACCGGCTCACCTCGGTGTCTCCAGGCCTGTTTGACAGATATACTGGGCTGAACAAGGTTTCCCTGTCCAAGAACCCTTTCCACTGCGATTGTCAAATTCACTACCTGAGGAACTGGTTGCTGAAGAACAGGGCTATTGTTTTGAAGGAGCCCGTTTGCTTCAGTCCAAGCTCTGTGTCTAACAAAGCCATCACCGAACTTAGTGACGACTACTTTTCTCACTGCGCTGTTGCAAACTGCACTAATGGGATATACAACATCATAATAGGAGTAGCACTATGCTGCCTCATTGTTCTGCTTCTGTGGAGCTTGAGTCTGGCCAGAAATTCCAATTTCACTCTGGATATAGATGAGAGACACTCAGGATTCGAGGCTGACTCCTTACGTTCACTGAAGCCCAAACACAGGAAGAGACTGCACACTGGACTATCAGAGGTCAGTGTCGACTCAGAGTCTCTCGGTCATACGGAGGATCTAGAAAGGCCGCTTCTCAACATGGAGTTACTGCCACAAGTTTTGGATGCGTTGCACAAGAAGCACAATATAAAGATAAAGGCTACCTGAGTGATCTTAGTCCACTAGAGTTACTCTTAAAGATTAAAGGGAACCCTAAAATATCCTGGCTTTTTGAAATAAAATGCACATAATAGTAGCCATTGGCTTGCTTGCCTAAATCATTTTTCCTTTAAAAAATAAAAATCCTCTGCTGGTAAGTGTCTTGTCCTTGACTTTTCACTCCTTTATTCATGTTTTCGCACCTTAAACTATAACAGACCCTTAATTGTCCTTTAAGTCCTGAAGGATTAAACTCTGAACATTTTGGTTATTTTGTAGATGATGCATCAAAAGTCAGTTTTGGTTGTTTTTTTTAAGTCATCTGAACTTTCTTTGCAGTCATGTTTTAGTGGAATATACTATACCTTTCAGTATTTCAGCTTCTTTAGTCATTGTCACCCAGTTGTGCAATTTACAAATCATTTGAACCCTTTGCTCCTTTGACCACCGCATGTAGGTCCAAGTCCAAACCAATGCATTTCAGCTTTTAGCTTCTCCAACAAAACAAGGGCAAAATCTTTCATGATTCAGCAAACAAGAATTCCTTGGGGAGACACATTTTGTTTCTTTGTTTTCTTTTAATCAGAGAACCCTTTAAACATTTGACATTTTTAAATGCACCAGAACATTTTCTGACTTGTTGTGCGAAAGTTGTTCATTACAGTTACCCTAACCTTACTCTGACCCTAACACATTTATCGGTCTGCTCAAAAAATTAAGCGAACGCTAGAAAAACACATATCGGCTCTTTAAATATTCAAGTTGAAACATACACACATATACTAACAGACACTGCGTAACATCTTGAGAGTAAAATTAAATGACTCATTGAAAACCGAAATCAACCCCCTCGTGTGCTAGATTCAAAATTACACCAAAAAGCAAAGTTAAAAACTGTTCTCCTAGTTTTCTGAGCAGTATTTACATACAGTATACACGTATAAATTTGTCTTACAAGTGGTCTGTCAGTTATACTAAGAATGACCTTCTAAATTATAACAACCATGTTATGAAAGGGTGATATGGTAACACAAAGATGAAAGGCTGATCTGTGCAAAAACTGGTCAAGGCTGTCGAAACTGAAACTGTCAAGACAGTGCTATTAGAGGAAAAAAAATTGCACATCGAACAGTTGTTTTAAAGATACAAGAATTACTCTTATATTCATGCATAGATTTACCATGACAAATGGGTAAACAAATAGCTAAAAATGCAATAACAAAAGGTCACCGTAAGAATAAAGATTAAATGTTAATATGCTTCTTAAAAACACTGTCATTAGCTTGTAAATAAATATAGGATGGCTTCAGGGTTTGTAACAATCTAGAACAGTAGTTTTATCTAACAAAGATACTTAATAAGGTCAAATAAGGCAGTTCTTACACATTTCCTTATTGGAAAAAAAAAAAGAAACAGGTAATGACTATCAGAAAAAACAACAGTTATTTAATCTTTTTTCCCCTCTGAAATCTCCTTTATTGTTAAAATTTTAGATGACCTATATTATGTCAATGCCCTGTCAGGTTTTTAAACAAAGTCCACAGTGTTAGGCTTCTAGAGGTCTGAACATGAAGTGGTACTACCAGTTTAATGCTCGCTTTCCCTCCCTTTCCCCCTGCTTGGATCTCCATGACCACACGAAGCCTGTTGGCTCAAAATACTACTGAGGCACAAACTTTTCTTGCTCAAAGATGAGATCAACAGCTTCTGCCACATCCTGCACGATATGGCCTGGCTCCACGAGACCAGGGTCAAATATGAAGTCCCGGTGCCCGTGGAACACAGTCTCCTTGATGCAGTGATTTGCATCAGACGGCACCTCTGCGTTGGGGTTATACACCCCTGTACAGACTAGGACAGACTTACAGGAAGTAGCAGAGGGCAGAGCGAGCTCGCTTTCCCACAGGCTGTCAATCTCTTCCTCCCTGGGCACCGCTGTGGTGGACCCAGTGGCAGACACCATCTTAGCAACAGCTTTGGGGTTTTTTCTCGCAACTCTCTCCTCCAGGTAGCGGTTGTACAGATTGGCTCCATAGATGTCAGTCATGAGGTTATCCCTAAAAATGCAGAAGAAAAGGGTATTACTCTGTGCCCCAGGCAGCATGCATGAAGTTGACCTATATATCAGTACATGTTGAAATGTGTGTGGTTTTTTCCTGGTGCTGAGTGCAAGTCACATGAATTAGAACAAACAATCAGCTTAAAAAAAAAGCTGAAGTGAAACATGCAAGTCCCCAAATTAAAGCACGACAGAATGACATGCTAACTAACACACGTAAGCATTTAAAAGCGAACAGTTTTCTCATCAAATTATTGAGCAACGTTTCAGTAAAATCTTCTTTTGATAGCCTATCTGTCTATCAGACATCATGATAAGTGAGTTCTGGTCTTATGTTAAGTATAAAGGCAAAACAGAGTTAAAAGCTGGTGTCTCACCCTATAGCATATAGGGAAGTAACGGGAAGTTCCCACTGCCTCTGCATGGCCTGGCTTCTGATGAGGTACTCTGCAAAATGGTAAGTCAGCTCACTGGGTTTTCCCATAAGAGCCTCATACTTCAGATCTTTGCCGGTTATCTTCTTGTAGATGTTCTCTAGGCACACAAGAAATGTTCCATGGCCAAACCTGGAACAAAATGAGACGGTGAAAGACAGATATGTCAGTACACTGATTTGATTACTTGAAAGACTGTTTTAGTTTCTTAAGTACAATTTTTTTAAAAACATTTTATATAAAAAGACAGATTTTTGTAACGTTTACCGAGGAGAATGTGCCTCAGCCATCCACATGAGGTCCATGTTGCAGGCCAGCAGGTGAAGTTGAGGAGTGTTTTGGGTTTGGTGACTACTACCGAGGTTACCATTGGTCAACAGAACGTCAACTATCAGCTGCAGGTTGGTTTCCCATCGGATCGGCTCGCCGAACAAAACCACAGCTGTTTGTGGAATTCAAAGATTAGAACAGCGTTCATCAAAATTGCAAGAATTTCAAAACTATCAAAGCAGATGTTAGTAAGTGTACCATGTCAATGACAAAAGATAAACGTTTAATTTGAGAAGAGCCAACTGTTTTTACCTTCAATTTTCGGAAGGCTGACAACAGGATTGGACTACATTTAAAGAAGGGAAATTAAAGTTATGACATTATATTATACATATCTCCAACATCATGTTTGTGCACCAGATTGTAAAATCTCACCGGCAATTTTGGTCTCCTGTTGTGATCCACCATGTCCAGCAATGGGTACGATTCTCTAAGCATATCAATACTGATTACATTCTTAAAGCCCACACTAAAGACAGAATGTTAAGGAGA
Organism: Copadichromis virginalis; assembly: GCF_057382275.1. Lineage (NCBI taxonomy): Eukaryota > Metazoa > Chordata > Actinopteri > Cichliformes > Cichlidae > Copadichromis > Copadichromis virginalis. The sequence continues at coordinate 21,064,460 of NC_140637.1, read as the reverse complement.
AATGAAGAAGTAATACTCAAGTTTAAATGTAAATATATAAATTATATTGTAAATTTAAACAAAGCAGATTTCTAGGATACTTTTTAGCAATTTCCAGGACAGGTCCTTGTCCTGACACCAAGACACACTTGTCATGGAACTTCTTAAACATCCTCAGGGGACTATGGGACATGATAACTTGGTCTTGTGTGATCTGAAAATAGCACAGTTGTAGTGAGGTTAATAGCAAAGGAGTCAGGTGAGACCAAATTATCCAAAAATAATCAGAGATAAAACGTAACAACTTCAGTTTCAGTACTGTGCACAAGTCTCAAGCCACCACCCATTTCTTTACATTTTGCTTCCAAAGAGCCAGATTTTCTTGAACACTGACTTCGTTTTTACTCATTTTCAGTCCAGTCCTTTTACCTGAACATTTCCAAAATAATAATTGTTGTTGTCATTCATTCAAGCATTTAAAAAAAAGGGGCCGAACTCAAGAGATGAACTAGTGTTTTATATCTACAGGTTAGCAAATGGACAATTTTCAGTCTTCAGCCTATGTTGAAAAAACAAACAAACAAACAAACAAACAAACAAACAAAGGTGGCGATAGCAAATATTGACTTTAAAGCTTGTTAGAATTGTACAAACTCTGTACAAACATGTGTGTTTGTACAGAGTTTGTACATTGTGCATCTTTCAATAAAATTTCTTATTTTCCTAGCAAATTATTATTTCTTAAATAAGGGGAAACTGAAACAGTTTTGAATGCACTGCATGCATACACCAAAGAGCAGAGGATACACCCTTAACACCATTAAAACTTGCACAGGAATTTAAAACTCACAGGCACTCCCAGTATGTGAGAGAGCTGGTCCGCTTTTGTTTGTCTGAGGCAATTCCCTGCATTTGTGACAAAAACGACTGGCACCACAAACTGTCCCTGAGAGTCGACCAACTTCTCAAATGCTTTTGTTGCCGCAGGGATTGGCATCCTCCCTCTGACAAGCACGCCATCAATGTCGAACAACAGCCCAAACCTTGGCTGTGGCTGCAGAAGGGAAGGACAGACACACACTGATCAGCCAAACAAATAAGAACTTTTTTTAAAGCGGGGAAACAACATGAGTGATTAATAGCAGGCAAATTAAGTAGAATAACGGTTCACTGAATAACCAATGGGTTTGAATGATGTCTTAAAAAGGATAATCTATTACTCTGCACAGTATGACATTTCCAATGACACTGATCATTTATTATTTTACATAACTTAAATTCTTTGTAGGCAATCATCATTATCATCGTGTAAGAATGATAACAACTGGTTTCTATTTGACGTCAACATGGGAGACAGGAATCTATAGTGAGAACTGCTATGGTGACACAGCAGTACACAGGCCTGTTAGCATATTACAATCAATCTTACAGTATCCCAAACCTCAAAATTCTTTCCCCCCCTGGAGCTGGGACTAATTAAAACAAAGAAAGAACACAGTGTATCAGTGGTTGTTTTTCTCATGGTGGGAGGGGGGGCAAAAATACAGCGAGCTACATCTGCTGCTGCCCCTGATGTCAGCGCCTCTGTTGTTTCATCCCTGAGCGCATCCACAGCTGAGAAAGTTGCGAGCAACCCCGCACGCCACGTCGATACGATACATTGTAACAAAAAAAACAATGAGAGAGAACAACAAACAAAGTACCGCCTTGTTATCAGTGTCAACGACATGTTGTTTGCCAGAGCCCGAAGCAACAGCAACAGCAACAGCTCGAACCGTACCTTGCTATTAGACTGAGTTCCGCAAAGCCCGCACCGAGAACCGACAATCCCAGCTTTACGACTGGCTTGGCGGTTACTCAGGGTGTACAAACCCCGGTAAAACGGCAGGAGTCCCCTCATCTCCTTTACTTACCCACCGGGTTAATGAAGAAAAAACAAAATAGACAATAATGTGTAAATCTAAACCCCTTAAGAAGCGTGAGCCGGCTCGCACCGGCCGCGCTGGCTGGTTGGTTGGGCTTGTTTTCTCTCATATATTTTCTCGCCTATAATTTGACTGGTTGAGACCCGATGACGACATATGAGGAGTAGGAGGGTCTTTTGCTGCATCTCTGCCGGAAGGAGCTGCATCTGCACCGCAACCCCCGCTGCCATTTTAGACACCGAGGTGGAGCTTTCCATTTCTTGTACGCACAAGACACGCATGGATCACAGAGGCCGCAGAGTAAAGACAAAATAGGAGAACTCATTGATCACCGCTCCTTGTCATTCCGGATCAAGTATATGTACAGCAGAGAGCTCAAAATGGATGCGGGTGAATCTTATTTAGCAATGACACAAACACAAATAGCTCGGTTTAGTTGCTGATGTCACATGCAGGAGTACGTCGAGTCCAAAAATTGCCAGGAATGTGCTGCAGGAAGCCTGATAGGCAAAAGCGATCCATCCAGTGAGGGAGTGTTTAACCATTTCTTAGTGGAAGAAATATGGCTGCTCATGTTAAACACGTAATTTTCTGGATATAATACTGCAGATGCAGACTAACAAAATGTCTAGATTAATATAAAATACAAGATCCAGCTTTGCATGTTGTTTAATCCCACAATAATCTGTAGGTTATCTAGCAGATAATCCTTTATGTGAACTTCTAGGACACAAGCAGCAGCTCAAAAGTTATCAGCGTCCCACATCTTGCGCAAGATGTTCAGACGAGTTGAGAACAGAAGCATCTGTAAAGATAAAGTGTGGCAAAACGAGCTGTGGAACATGCTGCGTGTATTGCAAAAGAAATCAGACAAGAAGATCCTCCCCGTGCTCCTCCAGCTTTATTGATAGTTTAAAATTACATTTCTATTTTCTAGGACTTCAGTTGCACTTTCCTTCCGACTTAAAAACTGAGTACAAGCAAATGGTATTTATACAGTAGTCTAAGTGATATTGTACAAAAATAACATTTTTGATTTTCTGTGAAAACATTTTTCATTCCCAAATAACTCCTAATTCTGCCGTTCTGACAACTGTTGATGTTAAGTTTTGCCAAGGTAAAAAAAAAATAATTCCAAAGCCATTTTAAAAGGAAAAGTCTGCCTTGGACTACCGTGTTACTTAAATTGTAAACAGATTTCTATAAAAGAGCATGTTCCTTTTAACAACTCCAAAATTTTTATATCTTAGTAATATAACATGTAGTTTGTTATCGCCCACTTAGCTGCTGTAGGGCTGAAATGCATCATGTTATGAACTGTTTCCATGTCATACTCTCTTGGCCAACTCATATCCCACTAAAACAAACCAAAATGACCATACATGGAAGTTTGGTTTCCATTTACTCCCTTCTTCTATCTCATTTTACTGAGATACACTTCCACAAGCTCAGAGGTCCTATAGATTCCCATATGTTTAGTCCCGTTTATTCATCATCTCTGGTCACCAGTGGCTTGGAAAGGGGGGTTCTTTAACAAAGCATTATACATAACACCGCTACCAAACTAAAACATTTTTTGTATTGAATGCAGAAAGATATTTTTTTCACCCCTTTCTTTGTATTACATGTCGAGAGGCTCACTGGCCTGGGACTAGCCTCTGTTAGCCAACCTTTGGCCAGTGAAGAGGATTCAGAGAAAATAATACAACCAACCATCAATCTGAAAAAAGGAGGGGCAACAGAGGGCACTGATTATGCGGTGGCTTCAATGGTGCACTCTTTTGCCAGGTGGCCTGCCTTTCCGCAGTTGTAGCAGTTAGTCTCGCTTGCTTTACTGCAGTGTACAGCAACGTGACCAATCTCACCACACCTGAAAAAGAAAGAATGTGGCGAGTGTGATAAAAGCAGACTGTAAAATTAACACAGAAGTATACCTAAAGATTAGAATTGGAGGGCTTCAAAATAGTAGAAATTTGGTCAAACTGTAGCACCAGGCTTGCTTCTCCAAACAGAACCATATTTACCTGTAACATTTCACCTTATCGCACAGCTTCTGGATGTGGCCAAACCCACCGCAGGAGTAGCACTTCTGCTCATTGGCGTGATCGCAGTCACGGGCCATGTGACCAGCTTTCCCGCAAGTGTAGCAGAGCTGCTCTCTCTCCTTTTTGGGCTCCTTGCAGTCCCGGGAAATGTGACCACTCCTGTGGCAGTTGTAGCACGCTGATCAGGGGGGAAAAAAACGATTTAAAAAAAAAAAAAAACATTTCTGGGAAAGATTGGTACCAAGTAAAACTGAAGAAAAACAATTGGAATTCACACCATCCTCAGTTTGGTCACAGTCCCTGGCCATGTGTCCTTGGTCTCCACACCGATAACAGAACAGCTCTGTAATGACACAGATAGATAAGCAAAGCAGAAAACTACAAGAATCAACCTTTTCCTTTCATTTTCACCCATGCCTTCTATAACTAAATCCAGTTTATATTGGGTGTGGCAAGAATAGTATAGTACCCTTGCCTCGTCCTCGTCCCCTGCCACGGCCACGCGAACCACTGGCATTAGGGCAGTGCTTGACCCAATGTCCAGAGCGGCCACATCCAAAGCACTCACTGTTGCTGCTCATCTCCATTACCTTCAAGAAAAAACAAAACAGAAATTAGTTAACACATCGTTTCATGTACTCAATGATCCTTATGAACACTGACTTTCAGTTGTTTTTCAGTTGTTCGCTTTAGCTTTTGTGTCAATTTCAACAAAGACCCCCTTTCCCCCCCTTGGAGAATGTGGCTATCATCTTTGGCACTTTCCAAACTTCCAGTTTTGATGTGACCATCAAGTCCAACTTAAGTCTAACCTCTGAGAGGTACATGTATGGACATTGTAGATGAAAGAAATGCCCTTTACTGGTGCTAAATTTGGATACCAGTTTGTGTTACATTCTATAGATGACAGTTTAAGTTTAGAATGAAGTTTAAATGTGAAATCTGCACATTAATCTAAGTCCATCTCTATGTGCAGACCACTATTTCACATTTATATTATCAAAAAAAATCTTGCAATTTAATTGATGAAACAATTTAAGGCTAAACAAAAAAAATTCTGCCATAAATACCTAACATCAAAAAGTACATGAATATAACAAAAATAATAATGATTTTCAAGGGTGGACAAAGTAGGCTAACTCTTATTGTCTCATGTTTGAAATTGCTTATGCCAGTGTCAAACAACTTTACCACACAACTGAAACACAGTTACTACAGGAGTCATTCTAGTATAATGACTACGGGGTGGGGTCTAATCTAAAATCAAACAATAGTTTTTGCTTTTTTCTTCTTCCAAGCTCTAGTCTATCATAACTGACCACCAGACTACACTGAACTACTAAGCTAACTTACAAGGCTTCCTCAGCGAGATCATGCTGTAATTGCCCTAGGTCAAACTTCTGTTTGCTGATAGTGCTGAAGATATTCAAATCAGGAAGAATGTGAGTTAATTAGTAATCAATTCTCGCGTATTACCCACCCAAAAGAAGACCTGGGGACACAAAATGACTCAGATAGATTTTATTGACTTTGCATACAGTGAAACGTGTTTCCTTTTTGCTTTACTGTCCATCCAAGTGTCCGTCCCACTTCAACTTTCGTCACTAAACGCCTTCTAAAATTTCGTATAACGTTTATCTACGGGCCACATGGGGACACCCAAAGCGCCTCGATTTGATGGAGAAAGCCGTGATGAAGTAATCCTCGTTAAAACAATCAATTTAATGCCACCCACTGCTGACTGCTACGTAAATAACCACGAAAGCATGCTTACTTAGAAAGCTAGCTTCAGAGGCCAGCATGTCGCATCGTTGATTTGTTGATTTAACGCCTTCAAAGATACCAGCAAACTCGAGGTCCAAACAATAGCACGATATCCCGAGTCGTTTAAAAAAATAACTGTATGTCTGTTAAATGTACATATCTGACTACATGTTTCAGAAATATTTTGCGTTTCCAAAACAGAAATCAAATACCAAAGGTTGAAGCTACGCTAACACGGGCCTAGTCACGTTGATTTTTCTGCGTACTCGCGAGACACCAATGCTGCTGGCTAGTACATGCTAGCACACCACCACACGACCACGATCAAGAAGCACGGTTCAGTCGACGATCAGTCCTCTTTCCCCATATAGAAAAGTGTCTCACCCACCGTTACAGCTATACATTTTCACAATACATTGTTTTCGCGGGCATTTGAGTAAATTTACCATAAGTATAAAATTTCCCGCGCAGGGAGCAAACACCAAAGTCGTTGTGACGAGCTAGCATTAGCGGGCCTGACCAAGATCCCGACGCTCCGTTAATGAGTCTAAACTAAACCAGTGCGTATTTAAAAAATAAAGAAAATTCGTTTAAACGCTCAAGTAACGGTTAACATCAATCTTAACATGCCTTAGTTTCAAAGTTAAAAGATATACAACGTAAATCGATGAAAGTATTTTAATGTCGTTTTATCGCTTACCTTGATGGCTACCTAGCTATGTCAGTGTTTACGCCTCCTTCTTTGCGCTACATGCGGTGCGAGCAGGAGTTCCTGAATTGTCATTCAACGTATCCATTAAAAGCTCGCACAGTCATTGGTCGACTACTCTGCGAGCGGCCAATCAGACATGAGAGGCTCTGGACACCGCCTCTGCGAATCAGCCAATCGTGGCTTTAGAACGGTCCCTTTTTCCTTAATCGACTGACCTTATTTTTCCCCCCTCTTCATGTTCAACATTTAAAAGCATCTTATTAAAACAAACGCTAGAGAATGTTATAGTCTTCGCTTTACCTGCACTACACTCCTCACACAAGAGGACAACACAGCGCTTTTATTAACTATTAATAATACGTTCTTCAAAAATTAACCACATGTGAGAGTCACAGCATGGATACAGTAGGCTTGCCCATACAAAATACTCACAGTTCTTCACATTTAATCTGGAAACTGAAAAGGTTTCTACGTGACAGTTTTTATTTATCATCTTTCTTCATTTTACTGAGGTTAATTTGCCTATAGGACTGAGCAAGTTAAAAACTGGTTGGTCTGCATGTCCCCATAGGCCACATCTAAGTAAAAAATCATAACAAGTACAGCCTTTGATCTCACAATATTTAATAAAAATGTTGGCTGTACATGTATGCCCCTATCATAGAGACTTGAGCAGTTTGATTTAAGACAACTTAAATTAGCTGAGAAAGATTTCAGAAGCAGCTTTGTTTACAAAATTAATACAATAAGCAATTTAGACATTTATCTTGTTAATCCAGTCAGTTGAAAATGTTTAAATGTGCTTGGCATAAATTGGCAAAGACTGGAGTATCGTTGTCATAATCTCTGACAGAGCAATCAAGCAACACTGGATTTATCTGAAATTATTTTGCGTTATTAGGTCAATTAAGAGAATAGCCAGGTGAATAATAAATATGTTAAAAATGTTACATTACACTAATGTTTTTCCTCTTATTAAGCATATCTGAATTTACTGTTTATAGGCAAACTGCCGTGTTTGTGAGTGCCCAAAGTTAAGAAATGAACATTAACATGTATTTCTGAAAACTTGTAAGGATCTGGGATATGAATGTTATTGTCAATAAACCTGTAACACTGATTATGATAAAGAGTACAAGGGTATGTGTTTCAAGCTGGTGATTTCTCATTTGCACAACCCCAGCTCTTTAAAAACTCCTACTGTGAGCATCACATTTTGAATACAGGATAACTGATAGAGAGACAATCTGTGGGAGCTGCAAGCATCTCAGCTAACTGGTCTGAGTGCTGTGCCAAATCAATAAGTGGGAAATGCATTCATTTCAGTCTTAAGGTGGCTTTGGTTGTTTTCCTTCAGGGTGGCAATTTCTCTCCTTTCTAGTCTTAATTTTGCAGCTCAAAATGTTTACTGGCGATCTGGCAAAATATAACCACCTGTAAAGCATATTTCTGCACATATTAAGAGAATTTTAATATATCTCACTGACTGATAAACTGTGCTCCTATTGTATGTGGAGTGGGGTACCTTAAAATGATCCACAATGACAAAGCCCTGCCCTCATCTTCACAGAAACAGTATTCGGTGTTTCTGTTACTTGTTTGGTTGAATATCTGTCATTTTCAGAAAAGAAGACCTAGTTGGAAAGTTACATATGAGAACTGAAAGTAGAGTTTCCTGTTGCACTGGATTATGGATGGTAGGTTTTTGATTTTGTTGTTTGACTAAAATAATCTGCTAGTGCTATATGAAAACAACACGAGGATGCTTAATCAACCACTGATTGGAACGTGGTGTTTTATTTTCAGATGGTGTCAACTACAGCTTGCTCAAAAGACCTTATGAACCATCTGTGATTAGGACACCTCAGGGGACCCAGACCTGGAAACAACAGAGATGGTGAACACATGGTGAGTGTGATAATGTATTAGTTTGGGTAGGATGAAGTGGCGGTGTTCGATGATTTAAAAAAAACAAACAGCTGGGATGTTTGAAAAGCATATAAAAATCTAACAGAAATAAAACAATGACGCATTTCTGTGCTGCACATTATAAGTGAGATTTGTTTTTTGTATTGATTACATTTTTTAATAGCTGCAGCCTGCATGGCATACCACAAGACTTCATTGTCCTTTTTGCCACATAAGTATAAGAATTTTAGCATTAAGAGGTGAAAAGGCTATAAAATTATGTCCAGGTCTACAAAATTGCACTGCTCTAAAGTCTCCAGATGATGGTGCCCTTGGAGAGGATTACTCCTTCACACCAAACCGGTAGTGGGCCTTTTCGCTTGCTTTTCAAAAGATACTTTTGCGACTACTTTAAAATAATAATAATAATAATAATTTCAATGCATGTTAAATTTTCATGCGCAGTACCATTTGAGGAAAAGAAAAAACATGTTTTTGCAAGTATGAGCTCTCAGCACGATAGTATGAGGGTGGCGTAAGCTGCACAATATGGCTACAAAGTATCTTATATGTAATGTTATTGCGAACCCAGTAAATTCAGATGTAATCATACTCACTCTTTTATGAGCACAAAAAACCACAATACCAGTAAAGTGGGAGGGCTTAGTTTGTGCTATAGTTGCGCAGTGTGAATGATGCTTGCAACTCTTGATATGACTGCAAGGTCCTGTTTCAATCAGTGGCGTCAGCCGGACGCACGACACCAACTTAAACTGCTTCACCTTCTTCTCCCGAACAACGTAAACATTGAGCTGCAAAGCGAAGCACTGCGGACCTACTTTTTGTGGGGGGAGGTTTTAATTTGAAAGTGCTTCGCTGGATTTGAAGAATATCCCTCGTCGTGTCACTTTGAGGGTCCGACGGACAGACGGATTTTTTCGCTTTTACCACGAATTGGAGATTTAAAAAAAAGAAGAGGAAGAAAAAAAGTTTTCTTCTCTTATTTTGGGTGGTTCGAAAAGGAGACCCGCCTATGACCTTACCCTCTTACATTAATGCAACATTTACCGGATACAGGGTTATTCGATACAGTGTCTGGATCTTTACCGACTTGGAATTATTCCTCTTTTCTTTGAATGCGTTGCAAATATGATGATGTCACCGAGGCCACTTTTTCCTGAAGTTATGGCGGAGCACAACTTTTTTAACTTCTCTTGGTGAGCATATACAGGCTACTGGCCCCTAGCATTGCTACTCTTTGACTCATGTTTGAAGTGCTAACTCTTTAGTTAAAACCGCTTCACCACGACTCGCATTACCAAAGAAATGAATCGTTTGAGCAAGAGAAAATTGAATGGAGGGCGAACGGAGCCGTGCAGTGAAGTTTGACGATATAGTCCGCGTTTGACGGCCTTCAGGCAATTCCATAGTTATAACTGGATCAACCAGGCCTTATAAAACACGTAACTTCTAATAGTTGCTGTAGCAGAACAAAGCACTCACGCACTTCGGTTATAGCCGTACCTTCTTGTCTTTTTCAGCAGCACGTTTTTATTTATTTGGACAAAGTTCAAAACTCAAAAGTAAAGTGATCCCCTCAACCTAACACCTACAAATAATGCTAACCTGCTGAGATTGCTCTCACCTACATTTGCGACTTTGGATACTTGTCACAGGATCTTATGTGGATGCACCACTGATGTGGGCTTGTGTTGCTTAGACTGACTTGCTATGAAGAACAGATCAAAGCTGATGGGAGTAAAATCTTAATTATTCTAGATTTGGCAAACATGCTTTCTCTTGAGGCTCTTTCCTGGATGGGTGACAGCACTTGTTTTGGACACAGTTCCAGCAGCATGGTGGGGAAGGTGGCCCAGCCACAGTTCTGCAAGTTCCTGCTTTTCTGTACTTCTGAAAAAAACAAAAACAAACCTGTGTATCTGCTATGACAGCTAACCAGTGCTAACAGGGCTTTGTTTAAGTGACACCACAGAAAATTAGGGCATACCTACTAAATGTGATGACCTGTGTAAAGCGCTATAGTTTATATTGAAAACAGCACAAGGGGAGTGGGGGGGGGGGGGCAGTAACCTATTTGTTTGTGGTGGGTACATACACCTTGAGTTGTAAGGAGTCCCAGTTGACATGAAAACTACCCTTTTTTATTTGTTTCAATTCATCCTGTGTTGAAATAATTGTGAACCTTGTCTGTGAGTAACTGTGACTGACCCCTGTTAGAGATTTTGTTGGTTTTAATATAGTATAGTTAGTCTACATTTCTTTTACAAGATGGCAAGACTACTAAATCATACATTTAAACCAAAATGTGGTTTTCTGTAACTCAAATAACCACTAATTTGATGCTAACCGAAAGATTCCTTTTACGTTTCCTGTCACACTTTAAGGCATCCTGCTTAGATACCCTTCATATCAGCATTGGGCCCAATCTTGCTATAATCTAAGAAGTCTGCACTCTTTGAGGTTATATTTAGTGATTGCAGCAAAAAAGTTGTCATTGCATTAACCAGTTATGTCTTTGTTGTGGTACCTTTGCATTCTGTGTCACCATTTCATTCAGTTGTAGATGGCATGCATACAAGTCAACTGTGCTTGTCTCTATTAAAAAAAAAAACTAAACAAAAAAAAAACAACCTTAAACTGCATGGCTGAATGTTTGATTTTCAGTACAAGCAGGTTAATACTCAGTTCTGTCAGAAAGATAAATGGTCAGGTGCAGCTGATGTCTTTCATGTTCTTTAATTTGCAGGCTTTTCTACTGTCTTCTTAATCTTTTATTTATTCATCTTGTTTATTTTTTTACATTTCAGACTATTGTAAGCACTTGGCTTTACTAATGGCGCACCCTCAGGGAGTGTGGAAGAGCCTGAGCAACGGTTTTGGAATGAAGGACTCTCCGTTTGAGGGCCCCTGCCTTTCTCCGACCATAGTCCAGGGCTATCCCTGCCAGCGTCGCTCCTCAGATGACAGCAAGATGCCCGACTCAAAGGCTAGCAGCACTATCCGTGTCTACCTCCCGAACCAGCAACGCACTGTGGTGAGTTGATTTCTATTAACGGTGACATACCTGGTGCTTCAGAAAATTTCACCATCATAACTGCAAATAGCAACAGTTCAAAAGTATTGTACTGGTATAAAACTACTCATGGCAATATGGAACATCACAAAAAAAATAACTGATTTCTCTTTTGGGGGTATTTTTTGTCATCTCAGGTAAACGTGCGACCAGGTATGACTCTTTACCACTGCCTGATTAAAGCACTGAGGGTGCGGGGCCTGCAGCCTCAGTGCTGCGCTGTCTTCAGGCTGAATTCAGGACAGGGGAGGTGAGCTCAGGACTGCTGTCGATTTTCAAAGCACGGGTAATGAGAATCAGAGCTAAGTGTAGCTGCTTTTTTAGATATCTCATTCCCTTTGTTTTCCCTCCCTCAGTAGAAAATCACGGATGGATTGGAATACCGATTCCACTTCACTAATTGGGGAAGAGCTGCAGGTGGAGGTTTTAGATCACGTCCCCTTGACAACGCATAATTTTGTGAGTACCCAAAAGCACTCAAAAGTATCCTCAGCTCTCAAGAGAGTGTCACTGTTAAAGAAACAAATGAATATTTATCCCTGTCTGTTTCAGGTTCGCAAAACATATCTGAAACTAGCGTTCTGCGATATTTGCCAGAAGTTCCTTCTGAATGGTTTCCGTTGCCAAACATGTGGCTACAAATTCCATGAGCATTGTAGCACCAAAGTGCCCACAATGTGTGTGGACTGGATCAATATCAGGCAACTCTTGTAAGTATATGAAAGCGTGTAAACAACTTGTCCGTATTTTTGTATGTTACATCATAAGTAATAGCTTTTGGAATTGTAATATATATATATATATATATATATATATATATGAGGTAGGATTTAACATGCAGACAGGATAATAAACAAAAAAAGGTTTTATTGATGCTACAGTTTTTACATGTAGGCCTAAGCTCATATACACAGTTTTGCATGTTTGTGCTCAGTTACTTGCATTTTGCATGCAGGCTGTGGGTAATCTTTTTGAGATCTTTATCAATGACACTGAATAGATGAGCTATTTCCCCTTACAACCACTGTCCTGTGTAGCCGTCAGCTTTTACTTGATTAAACACTGGTGTGTTTGCACGAACACTTTGTTTCTGTCAGATTGTGTCAAACGCCCGGCGAGTGCAATGCCCCGTCTGTGCCACCGCCTTCGTCCCGGCGTATGAGAGAGTCTTTAACGCGGCTTCCAAGGTGAGTCTCGGTATAATTTGCACTCTTAGCGTTATTTTCAAATAAAACTCAAATTGTTAATGTATCTACCCTTTTCTGAAAAAGCCTAAAACAACTTCATTTTTAAAAGGCTTCTCTGAAATGTTTTAATATATTTTACACCCTTAAAAACAATGACACGACAATGACAGAACGAAACATTAAAAAACAAAACAGCAGTCGAAACCCTGTGTTGATTTTGGCTGATACCTGCATGTTACCACCTGCAGATCACTTGGATAGTTTCAGTCTATTAGCAGCATGTGTATCATGTCACTAGCATGCATTTGTATCAAAGTGCGTGCATGTGTGTGTGAGAGAGAGATAAACAAAATGGGGTTTCAATTATGTAAACAGCTTCATGGAACTAGCAGAAGAAAGCAGAAACCACAGGGAACTTTTAAGTTCATAAGGTGTAAAGGCTCTGATCATGAATACATATGTGCTGTTTGAAGGGGTTTTTTTTGTTTTGTTTTTTGTTTGCTTTTGTCCAGCGTTTGTTTTGGGGGTTTTTCCCTATCAGGCATTGTTTGATGTTGTAGGGAGAGCTAATAGTGCAGGCTGCTACTTGCAACTAGATGAGAAATATAGAAAGAAAGTACTTCAATAATTATTAAGATGTTAATATTGTATGCATGCGTGTTTGGGAGAGTGATGCTGTTGGATGGCTATACTGTTATTTCTACCAGAACCGTAATCTTAATTACATTAAATCTTGTTTTTGAATGACGTCCTTGGCTTTATGAGGGCTTAACCAGTCCAAGGGCTGAAGGAGCCCGGTGTGAAAAGAATCTGTTGTTTCAGTAGCTCTTAAAATGGCTAAAAAGTGCTCTGAGCTGCCAAATTAGCACTTACAAAGTATCAAGTTGTTCCATGTAGAGCACTCCCCAGTGCTCTTTTGAAACATAGTGGGATATTGCCAAAAAGGGGATTGTGCTCAAAGAGTGCTCTCCATGTTTGTGGGTGTGATATAATATGATCTCTGTTTATATACGTCATTGAGCTGGGGTCCTGCTGTCCCAATTTTAACCAGCAGCTACAATACATTACAACTGGTTCGGTAACAGTGGGGTGTACCAAGAGGCTTGAATAAATTAAAAAAAGGAAGCTTTCATTCATGCAAAATTGTGATCATAAATTTGTGGATATTTGAACTTGGGTTCAAATGATTTGTTTTTCCTGTAAGTGAACATCTTAAGTGAGTTATGTTTTTTAGATGTTAGTGAGCTTTGTTCTCTTCAGCTGAGCCAACGCTGATCTTGGCAAATATCAAGGACAAAATACCTCTGAATTTCAAGTTTGCCAAAAATGGCATGAGAAGATGGCTACAATGCAATTGGCTAACAACTACTTCCCTGTAATGTTTTTTTTTCTTTCTTTCTTTTTAATTTCCCTTTGTTTTGTTGTTGTGGTTACAGTATGGTATATTGTATATGACTTTGTTTGTTGGGCATCTGTTGTTGGCAAAAAATGTGAGTTGGGAAAGGGAATGGAAGAAAAATGACAGAAATGAAACCAGAAAGGCTCTAGACTAACTATAACCACACCCAAGCTTGGCCCAAATTTTAAAGAAGTTACAGAATTCAGTTTGTGTTTCTTTTAAATGTCAGTGGTTTGTGCCATCTGAAGCACTGACATTTAAAACCACCTGATTCTTAATATTTAAAATCTTGTTCTCCCTCACAGCTCAGCCTACCGTTATTCCACCCCTCATGCCTTCAACTACGCACCACCCACTGGTGGCGGTCTCTCCCAGAGGCAGCGCTCCACTTCTACACCAAATGTCCACATGGTTAGCACTACTCTGCCTGTAGACAGCAGCGTGATCGAGGTAACTACACACCAAATGGGCCCCTTGGGTGCTCCTGTAGGTTCAGGCTGTCACTCCTAAAATATCTTGTGCTTGCAAGTGTTCTTGGCCTCCATTCCAATGATCTTTGAGTTGCTTTTCTTTTTCCTACTTATCTACCTGAGTGTTAGCTAAGCCACTCAGAAGGGCTTGGTCTGTTTTTACAGCCCGATAGCATCCTGTTTTAACAAATTTTATTATCTGTGACAATTGACTTCCCCCTGGTTCGTTCTAGCTTCTGCTTTATTGCAGCTGCTGTTCTTGCATAATCGGCTCAATCATTTTGAATGCTTTGTAGATCTTTTCCCCAGTTTCTGTCCAGGTAAAACCTGGAAATCCATTTTGTCTTTGTTCTTTCCTCACTTTCCTTTGCTCTGTCCCTTTGCCTCCTGTCTCTTCACTGGCCTGTTGTATTGTACCCTTCTGGGGAGTAGCTAGACTGCCTGAATACCTCCCCCAGCTCCTGGTGCCATAGATTCTGGCTGAAGAGGAAAGTAGGTATTGTGCACTTCTCCCAGTCTTTTGTTGAGGCCTCACCTGAGAGTCCAGAAAAGGTTAGAAAGCAGAGTGTCTGTGTGCAGTCTCAATGGCATGCCTTGCAAGCAGGCTATCTGCATTCACATCTCTTAGATGTACTGTCAAACCATGAGTGACAGCACAGCACAAGGCCTGGTGTTTGCACAAGCTAACAAAACTTTGCTTGTGGTTTTCTTTTTTTCTTTGTCTCTTTAGGATGCAATGCGTGATCATGACTCGGGTAAGTCTGCATTTCATTAGCTTCATGTCATGTACTTTTGTGTCTTCTTCCTCACTTCAGTTTCCTATTTTGTTGTGCAAAACAAAAAGTTCACAAATTATTTTGACTAACTGAATATCTCGCGATCTCCTGCTCCCTCTAGTGTTTTGTTGATATGCTCACTGAGCATTAACTACCATCATGCGTGAAAAGAGTAGGGATGGGAATTGATAAGATTTTCACAATTACGATTCCATTTTTGATTCTGTTTAACAATTCGATTCTTTATATCGATTCTCCTATCGATTCTTATTTTTTTTAAAAAGGAGAACACACAGGTCGATTAACTTAGAACTTTGTTTTATGTCTTCTCTTTGAACAAGATAGAAATTTAGGAGTAGCATGGCCTTACAAACCCAACAGTGAGATATTAAGAGATCCACAGCCTTTGATGGGGTGTCACGGGTCCACAGGGGAAAAAAAATGTGAATGTAAAATATTAATAAAATAAATATTCTTCTGTAGCAATAACAAAGTATAACATAAATTATTCTGTAACAATTACACAAGAATATCCAGTAATGTCCCTGCCTACAATTAAACACATTCACTTACTGAAAATCGGGGCATCTGCTGTGGCAAATGGGTGCAAGGCTTTGACCACAAACTTAGTCACTGCTCGGTGACATTCGTCTATCCTGGCCTGAAAGGAGACGCTACCGGTAGACTGCAGCGAGAACTGCCAGCATCTGAGCCAGCCAGACTCTGTCACTCTCATCGTGGTCATCTAAATGCACAGTAAAGGCAGGTTTTGTAATAAGGCCGATCGCGCTAACATAATATGCACTGTTAGTTGATTATTTACCTGCCATGTTAACGGGAGAGGACGTGCAAACATTACCGCCGCTGCTGGGTTGAGATTCACGAGTCTGGAGCGGAATTAAAAACACGAGATTCATTTAAAGTTATCGTGTGTTTTGTGAGCAAATGCTTTTGCATATTCGTAGTGTTTCCTCCCTTTAATGAAATATCTACTTTGCAAGTATTGCAAGTTGCCCTGTTGTCATCCGTATAACCAAACTTTTGAGCGTTTGTGCCGCTTAGGTGCCATGTTTCCTGTCAGGTAAATGACGCTACGCAACGTGGTGACGTCATTCGAGGCGACTGGAATCGATAAGGGAATCGTTTGCAAAAATGGCAAACGATTCCAATTAATTGAAACAGTGGGAACCGGTTCTCAACAAGAACTGGTTTTCGATTCCCATCCCTATAAAAGAGTGAACTTGATGAGATGCCTATATAACACATAACCTGGATCCATATCATTCACTAAGTCTTCTATGCTTAATTCCTATATACTCTTTTGCTTTGTATTCCTGAAGCGGGGAGTTCACCCAACCAGAGTCCTACAGGCTGGACCCAATCCCAATCCAAAACCCCTGCACCTGCCCAGCGAGAGAGGGCCCCATCCCTCAACACTCAGGACAAAATTAAAATAGTAAGCTTTGTTTTTTTTTTTTGTCTTGTATATTTAATGATATCAGACAGTTTGGTGCACTCTTGATTTCCCCTTCAGAATGAAACCTTATGATTAAGGTGTATTTCTGCTTTGTATGACATCAGTTGCATCTTTTTGATTCCTGTTTACTCAGAGGCCTCGGGATAAGCGTGACTCCAGTTACTACTGGGAGATTGAGGCCAGCGAGGTTTATCTGCACTCCCGCATTGGTTCCGGCTCCTTCGGAACTGTATTCAAAGGAAAATGGCATGGTAGGAATGAGCTGCAGATGCTACGCACCATCACGTGTATCACTTCCCAGAGTTTCCTGACAGAAAAAATAAACAATAAGCAGAGTGAATGCAGAATTGCTGGTCATACGAGTTTTGTGGATTTCATTATTATTTTTGCTGTAGGTGATGTAGCAGTAAAGATTTTAAAGGTGACAGACCCTACACCAGAGCAGTTCCAGGCATTCAGAAATGAAGTGGCAGTCCTCAGGTGAGAGTGCATAAAAATGTTTTTCTTACCAGCATTAAGATTTTCAGGTGTTTTTAATATTTTATATTTTTGACTTCTTATTGAGTCATCTACATTTCAAATGTTTTTCTGATCTTTGATATGGTGATTTCCTCTTCTTTTCTGCATCTGGTCACAGGAAAACACGACATGTCAACATCCTGTTGTTCATGGGTTATATGACTAAGGACAACCTGGCCATTGTGACACAGTGGTGTGAGGGTAGCAGCCTCTACAAGCACATACATGTCCTGGAGACAAATTTCAAGATGATCCAGCTCATAGATATTGCCAGGCAGACTGCTCAGGGCATGGAGTAAGTTGTACAGAATCTCACTTCTTTCTTAAAATCAAATCAACAATAACTGGGATATAATTATTTTTTTCTTCATTTTCAGCTATCTTCATGCAAAGAACATCATTCACCGAGACATGAAATCAAACAGTATCCTTTCTATTGGTTTTTCAGTGTCTGTTAATGGGGAAAAAAACCCCCAAAAAAACAAAAACGTATCCACCTGGTGTACAGGATGTGTTTTTCCTCAGTGTAATTCCTTGACTGTTGTGCAGACATTTTCTTGCATGAAGGGCTAACAGTAAAAATTGGCGACTTTGGTCTTGCTACGGTGAAAGCAAGGTGGAGTGGCTCACATCAGGTCGAGCAGCCTTCTGGATCCATTCTTTGGATGGTTAGTAACACCATATGGTGCTGATCCAAAGTTACATTTTTTAATTATCATCTAATGATGCAATTATCATCTTCTTTTTAAAAAAATTATCATAGATTATATAAAGCATTGGAACAAGCTGGGACTGTCAGTCATTGAGGAATAAGATTATTTTAACTATGTTAAAGTTTGAAAGTTCATCCCTAAGAACTTAATTCCGCTGTAGCAACAAGTGGGCTATATTAAGGGACTTGATGAGTTGTGATTAGATAGTAGCATTAAACCAACTATTCATCTATTTAAAAAAACCTGACTTGGTTTCTTTTTCTATGTTTACAGGCTCCTGAGGTTATCCGGATGGAGGATAATAATCCTTACAGCTTCCAGTCTGATGTCTATTCCTATGGAATTGTTCTCTTTGAGCTCATGACGGGAGAGCTCCCATACTCCCAGATAGGAAATAGAGATCAGGTAAAGATGTTTAAATGTATTACACTAATGGTTTAAGAGTATATCACTGCATCTTTGATGACATTAAAGAACTTAAGTCTCTTTTGTCATGCAAATAAAAGTCACTTGGCTAGAACATTGATTTTGTTAGACATAGTGTTAACTTAAGGGTTCCAGTGCTGTATGCCTGCAATCAGACACATGTCTAAGCTGTAGCTCTCTGCAAACCTAGGCTAGAAGGTGGTGGAAAGACACTGTGTCACTGTCTGAAGGGGGTTGTGGAGCTGGCCCAAGGCCCACTGTGGAACAGAGGCGAGCGCCATGGAGCCACTGGCCTAATTTTAGACCCCGTAACACAACCCTGTATGTGTGTGAGAAAAGGGGAGCATGGGTGTGCATATGTGCATGTTTAGGTGTTTTTGTCCTCTCGTAGACCATGAGTCCTGCCCTGGGTCATATGTGGCGTCTTACTGAATTTACTTCACTGTGTTTGTATTCAGATTCAATTAAAACCTTTGCACAGTGCACCCGTAAATCTTGTGATCCACTATTCTTTTCTGTTCTCCTTGATACTGTAGCATGACTTTGAACTGTGCTGATCTGGCAGGCACATAGAGTACGTGTCATCCTTTATCTCTGCAGCATCGCGCACTCATGCCATATCTTTATCTGCAAGATGGACTGATCAAGCACTGATCAGTCGTCCACTACAGATGTACTGGCTTTAAAATACTTTAAAATGTGATTGCTGTTCTACTCGGTCTGCTATTTCTGACTTTCCCGTTAGATTATCTTCATGGTGGGAAGAGGCTATCTATCTCCAGACCTCAGCAAGCTCTATAAAAACTGCCCCAAAGCCATGAAAAGGTTGGTGGCTGACTGCACCAAGAAGTCCAAGGATGAGAGGCCACTCTTTCCACAGGTGAGCTACTCTCATGGCAGTTGTAGATCATCAAGCTCAATTGTTAGCGTTTTGTTTAACCCTGTTTAAATCTCTCTCTTTTTTAAAAAATTTAGATCTTGTCCTCCATTGAGCTTCTCCAGCATGCCCTCCCTAAGATAAACCGCAGTGCCTCAGAACCGTCCCTGCACAGAGCCACTCACACTGAGGATATTAATGCCTGTACTCTGACCAGAGTGCCTGTTTTTTAGAGGCTCAGACAGCACTACCCTTCCTCCTCGGCTTCCGCTCACCCACCTCCTCTGCCTCATCAACTTATATGAATTAGCTCAAACATTCAGTATTCCCAAATTCTCCATAAAGATGCTAATGTAGCTCGACAGATACATATCCAGTCATACAAGACATAAATTACATACATACATGCTAATCAGTAAATTGTGTAAGAAAAAGAGGAGAGAGGGAAGTGCATCTGCAACTACGGAAGGGATTGATTAGTGTTGGATTGCATTTGGATGTACACATGAAGAGGATGGCATAAGATACGTCAAGGTGATGTCTTGGTTATCACCATATATATTTTAAATGTATGCCAGGGCTTCATGCTGGCATTGGATTTGGTATAACTTGTAAATAAATGCACGCACACCTACCTAAGACAACCATGAATGGACATTGAAGAAAGCTCAAGACAGATGTTTCTCTCAGTTTGGGCTCTGTGATGTGAAGCCTGTTCTCCTACCAGAATGTTCTGTTCTCTGATGAAAAGGACTTTTTAAGCTTACCTGCCTTAAGAGGAAATGAAGCCTGGATTAAGATCCTGCACAACTTCACCTCCTCCTGTTATCACAAAGCAGTTGGATGTAGTCCATTTAGTTGCACAGTAGTAGTTGATTTATGTTTTTATTTTTTTGCGTTGTCTTAAATGATAATGGAGTAGACGTGGGGGGATTTTTGTCTTTGTGTTGTTGTTGACTTCTTTTAATTGTCTTTATTTTTTGGGGTCCTTTTGGATGAATTATAGTCTGTCAGACAGCTGGCATATGTGATGTTGGATACATGCACATTCTTCAAAGCAAAAGCAATGGATATGTTTCAGCAGTCTGCACAAAGGTGTCATACCTCTGAGTAAACCGATACCCACACGTCTTTATCACTTCTTACATTGTTAGGTTATGATGAGCTGGACATTAGGCAGTTGTCTTAAATATTTAAAATTCTTTGGAAACTAATTTGTATTTGGTTACCATGTCACTTTCAGGCAGTTAAATGTTTTATTGTGAACTTGGTGAGAAAGTTGTTTATTTGATATTTTAATAAAAATTAAGTTAAATTCCTTTGCCAAAATAGACTATATGGATCGTCTTTGTAACTCATATGGACATGTAGGTAGTTCTGTGAGATTTTGGACCGTAACATATTTTATTAATTGTTTTTTGCCTCCACGGTGGGTTTTTCAATCACTCATATGTGATAGAAGTATAGACTTTCAGCTTTAATACAGAAATTTGTATTAGCTGTTGAAGAATTAGTAATTTTTATATACAATCCTCTACTTAAGTGAATGGACAGTTGACTGTTTCACCTGTTACTTCAATATTCCTTGACAAGTTAAGCTGATAGAAGATTATTTCAACTTGTATTTATATACTGTTCATTAGAGCACAAAATATGCCAGTGAAAGAGGCCATCATTAAACTGAAAAACCAAAATAAATCACAAAACATTTGTAGGAATCTGGTACAATCTTTACAAGAAGAAATGCACAGGCCAGTTCAGAAATTTCAAAAGGCCTGAAAAACCACAGACAACAAAGTGATTGCAGAATTTTATATTTTATAAAGAAAGACCACAATATCTAACCAAGTGAAAAATACTCTTGAGGCAGATGTGTCATTGTCAAAGTCAATTAAGAGATGGCTTCATGAATGTAAATAGAAACTGTTGAAAACAGTTTAAACTAGTTGCTCTGAAGAACTGGAAAGAGAGTTTAAACTTTGCCAGAAAACCTCTAAGAGCCTCCACAGCTCTGGAAAAAAAATCTTTGGCTAGATGAAACTACCAGATTCATTTGTACCAGAATTTTAGGAAAAGAAGTGTGGACGAGAAAAATATCTACCACATTATCTGTCAAACATGGTGGAAGCAGTCTTCAAGGATGGGCATATAAGGCTGCCGATGAAACTGGTTCATCAGTGTTTATTGATGATGTGTACAGGGTTACACACCCTGCTCAGATTCAGCCAAATGCTGCAATGCAAAGCTAATTGGGGGGGAACTTTGCACTGAAAATGGATAAAGACCAAAGCAAACTGTAAAAGAAACTTGAGTGTTTCAAGCCTGAGAAATGTTATGTTCTTCAAGGGGCCAGAGCATGGTTTTCAGTTACTGAAGACAAAACAAAAGGCAGAGACACAAACAAGCAGCAACAGAAACCAGCTGGAGTGATGCTTATGGGTTCTAGACTTCAGGCATTCATTGAGTGAATTTTCATGAAGGTTTTAAAAAAATTCTATGTATATTTGAAATTATATTAGTTTGTCCAGTTACTTTTAAGTCTCTGAAAATGGGGGATGGGGAGGAAATGTACAAAAAATTGAAGCCATCCTTCAGCAGTAAATTTGATTTTTGCTAAATCTTTTGAATTCAAGCTGAAAGTCTGTGCTTCAATCACTTCCCAATAGTTTGATTTAAAATTCACTATGGGAGTGTACAGAGACAAAGTTACAAAAAAAAAAAAAGACTCGACCAAAACTGCATATTGATTAAAAATACTTTTAATTCCAGCAATGAAAGCAGGTGATGTAGACATTATTATTATTGCCTTAGTTCTTGTTCACTAGCACAGCAAAATCCCACACATGTGTAAGGGTTTGTGGCATGTTTGCTGTAGCAGTGGCAACGTGCTGCAACCTCACAGGGGATACAGTCCAGACACGCCACCAAGGGATTCCACCATTGGCTGATGACACTGTGCACTGTATAGCCACTGGCAGACTCAGTGGAACAACAATCATTCAGCAAGGGAGGGACATGTGGTGGAAAGAGAGAGGACAGTTATTTTGTTTTAGTGTAAACATCCAATGTGCAGTTCCTGCTGGGCAGGACCACTTAATTGGTTTAGTCCCAAGAGCAAATTTATAGTAAATATAGGGGGAAAATGACCATGCTCTAAATGTGGAAAGTTTTGTTTGTATGTGGCCCTTTGCATTGAAGACAGCAGGAAATAAGAGGGAAGCTCTTCGAGTTCTTCTTTTGTTTTCCTTTAAATGATGCCCAGCACGGGGGAAATACAGAATGACGTGATCAAAGGTAGAGCAACACAACAAGAGCAAACTCTTAGGTCAACCACTAGTCATCTATTTTTACAACTGCTATATGTGTTTATCTGTTCTATTTCTGCAACCTGACAAGCCACACAAGCTGGTTAAAATGAAGTCAACAGGTCCTAACTGCCCTACTTTCTTGGATTACAATAGCACCATCTACTGGTTTTTCCTAGGTGTTGATAGTTGTCAGTAGAGGAAGATGTAATGTCATCAGAAGGTATGTACTTTATCACAAAACATCCCTACTGGACAAATATAAATTGCGATATCACGATACACATTAATATTTTTCTGATGTAGCAGGGTGAGATGAGTCTGCAGTAGTTTCCTTTAAAACTACTACTTTAGACGGTTTAGGTATGTGGGTCCAAGGACCGAAATGTATCTTCTTCTCTTTTTTTCTTGGTCACAAATTTTTTTTTAGGTTAAATTTATTTATTTATTTATTTATATTGGTAGAAATGTCCTCACTCATAGACATCTGAATTAACCGGATAATCTTTTTGGTGAGGGCTCACATGCTAAAAAGGTTTAAAAGAATGTTATTCATTGCCAGTGCACAAAAGAGTATTAAGAAAAAAAAAATTGTTTATTTGTGAATAAAATTGGAATTTTGTGCTAAAATTCAAAATCCTATTTTAAGAAAAAAGTTGAAATGTGGAGATTAAATCTGTTGTTTCAAGTCAAACATCTACCACAGATTATACATTCTATAAAATGCCTTGTGTGCACGAGTTAGTGAAATTGTACTTCAGAATCCGTATTGGTAACAGGGAAATATAGGTTTAAACAGACAGAAACGAGAAATACTTTGAGGTAAAATACAGTTAGAATACAAGCATTTGAACTTGTAACGTAATGTAGTGTAATGAACTGCCACTGTAGGTATAAAGAGAGCAACATAATAGCTGGTCTACAAATGTTTTTCCAAAACCTTTTAAGAAAGAATATGAAACCTATTGAATCATCTAAAGCAGAACACCAGAAGCCATCACTGCCCTTTAGACAGAGCTAATGTAAGAAAAAACAAAACAAAACAAAGCCTATTAATAATGCTTTGTGATGAAAAATGTCCATTAAAAAATTCACGAGGAATCAATCATATGTGGATAAGCCATGGATCACAAAGGGAATAGAGAGTGCATGTATAAAGGACGATGCACTATAATAGGATGTTTTTAAAAGTAGAACTAAGTAAAATACATTAAAATAAATAAATATTTAGTGACTCAGTGAAAGGGAATAATTACAAGATATTTTAGCAGTAACTTAAGAAACATGGACAGTTCTTGACACAAGTTGTGAAAAAGCAAACTATCCTAATTACACTGTAAAAATAATATAGCTAAAACTAAAGATCTTAATAGTTAACCTGTTCTTTTTTTGTAATTGTTGGCTATAACTTAGCTAATGAGATTGTGGAGTAGAGGAGAAAAGATGTGAACTTATGCGAACTTAGGAAACATTAATTTAAAGAAAAGCAATAGTATGGACAAATATGAAAAGGGGTGTATATCTATTCGAGGGGTAAACATGTGGAATAACTGTGACAAGACTGTGTAGTTCAGTATCTACATTTTTAAAAAATGTTTAAAAGTCAGATGGTAACTAATATCATTGTTTATGAAACATTTTATTTTTAAGTTTTACACCATCTGATAATTATTCTGAAATTATTATTTTCTTTGATCTTTGTTTTGGGAGATCTAGTTCAATAAAAAATGTTGCCATCCGAAATATGCTTTAAGTAAAAGGGGAAGCTGTAATAACCCTAAACTCCAGTCTACACCTTACAGCCTCCTACAAAGACAGGCGGGGCACAACAAGATGTATTCTTCTCCGCCATTAGACTAATGCAGTTTCACAAACGACCTGAAAACATGTCGTACCAATCTTTGATTTATCTGACGTTGTCTGCCAGACAGCTACTTGCCTTTCTCTTTCAAGGGTTTTACCTTCAATAAATAATAAGTAATAATAAATAGAAAGCAATTAATTTCCTTTTTTAGCTGGATAGTTGATCGATGTATTCTTGTGATGCCAGTCTGTGAAAAATTGAAGGTACACTATGCAGCTCAAGTGGCTGGTTATGCAATCTTACAAACTAAGATACTATATATAGTATTTTTGTACCTCAACTCCACCAGCAGATGGCAACAATAAAGCTCAATATTTCTGTTCCTTTATTCTTCAGTTGATTTACAGAAACATAACCAGTCACGTTTGAAACAAGCGCATTCTAGATCCAGCTCTTCACATAAGATGAAATATAACTTTTCATGGTCTTATATTATTGTAAACTGAATAAATTTAGATTTTTATTTGATAATAATAAATTTGGTTTCATTACACATTTAATATATTTTTATTAGGTTTAAAATTTTAAGTAGGACACAAGTAGGATGTCACGTTCAGCATTTGTGGTGGTAATGTGTTAGTAGTTTTTAATTAATTAATCAATCCGAAAACAGTCAGCTTGATTGACAGGTCTGATTTAATTAAATTTATCCCCTTTATTCACATTTTTGGGAAAAAACAAAAAACATCTATATAACATGTTAGAATTGGGTGCAATTAATGACTTTCAGAGATGCTGCTGTTTATTGCAGGTCACTTTTACATGTTCCTTCATTAGTGGTGATCCACTGTGATCTTCACCAGATGGTCAGTGCAGCGTGCCCCTACAGGCCACAAAGTGTTCATGTTGAGCAGCAGCTTGGCAGACAGCTGGCAGGAGTCTGGACAGAAGCTGGAGCTTC
Organism: Copadichromis virginalis; assembly: GCF_057382275.1. Lineage (NCBI taxonomy): Eukaryota > Metazoa > Chordata > Actinopteri > Cichliformes > Cichlidae > Copadichromis > Copadichromis virginalis. The sequence continues at coordinate 21,039,119 of NC_140637.1, read as the reverse complement.
AAGAACCCACATTCATTCCTCTTGAGTTCTTCAGAAGCTTCAACCGGCCAGGTCGGTCTGCTTGTAGTGAGGAGAAAGGACCATCTGTAAGTCTGACAAATGCTGCCTGTGGAACATATTTTATCTGTGGGAGACAGCTAATATTTGTTCAAACAGATAAAATTAATCTGCTGTGTGAATATTGATATCTTCTAAAGTAAACAACAGACTTGATTGTCATCTAACTCCAGTAGAATTCATAGCAAAGCTATGCATCTATTATAATGCAGGATGGCTTCTGCAGCCATGTCAATTATTCATGGATCATCTGTCGGCAGAAAAAATTATCAGTGCTGACTGCTGTTCTGTGCAGCCACTCATATCAGGAAGAGAATGAACACACCACAGCACAAATTAAGTGAAAAGAATTAAATATTATGTTCATGAAGACTTGATATAAACCTATTTAAGTATAGTTAAATGTTTAAATGTGTTCAATCAGACAGCAGATGCTCTGTTATTTCAATCTTTCAATAAGAAAACAGGACTAGAATGAGAATACAATCTAGTCCTTACTACTCATTACTTAATGCATAAGAAAGCTTAATAAGATACAAATAGTGGAATACTAATACAACTGAGCTGTAAATACAAGCGATGCATTTTTGTCCAAATTTTCTCACATACACCTCAAAGGTATGAACAGAGTTACAAATAAAAATTCTCCTGCAACCACTTTTTATGCAGAGTATTTTGTAATTATTGTAATAGTCATTTTATATCACCAGAAGACACAACAATGCAAGGTGCAAAAAGTACATATATGTCTATAACTGTAATATTGATGATAACAGGTGATGCTAGAGTATATAGGTAAAATATAACACTAGCTTTACAATCAGATAATCGAAAGTAAAATGTCCTCATAGTTACACTTGAAATACATTCACTGTGGGGAAAAAAACCTTTTGAGATTTCAGCAATTTTGTGATGATGCAAAAACTGAAAATGTACATTTTCATGTTTTCCATTCTTTATTTATATCGTTTTTTGTATATCTTGTTATGGCAGGCCTCAGAACACCAGGCACCTTTTCTGTTTATTTTGCAACATGTTGAATGATACAGGTTTTCAGAAAATAAACTTCCTCTAGTTGCAGATGGGCTTTGTCTTCACTGAAAATGCAGAAAAAGCCTTTTTCTTTCATTCCAGAGGCACTCCTTAGAGATTGGGATTTACTGAAAAACAGGAAAATCATAACCTTTTAGGTGCAGAGTCAATCAGCATGTGTGTGGTTGTGTGTGAATTCATGCAAGAGTATATTTGCTCTCTGAATAACTGAAAACCAGAGCCCTGATGTGAGCATTGATGACAGAATCTATGTATTCCTATTTCATCTTTGGAGGTCATTGTGGTTTTCCTCACTGTCATGCTCTTTTTTTTTTTAGTGGTTTTGGTGCTTTATAGCTCTGTGTAGATAGGTAGAAGTGTTTCTATGGAGAAACTGAAGTGTTGGCTTCAATCCTGGAACTTGAGTGCACTGAAAATATAAAAGTTTTTGAATCTTAAGTGTCTACCTTAGACTTTCTTGGTGCAGTGTCTGAAAAAATCTGCTATGCTTTGTTTTTTTTGTTTTTTTAAACACTTTACATTTGAGGATGAGCTTTAGAGCAGGTGTTTGTGAAAATAATAATTATGATTGTAAAGTGTATCACAGCTATGGAGACAAAATGATAAATGAAAGCTTCATATGTGTTCATATGTAGAGTAGCCAGTTCTCCATGATTACTGTTTTATTTATTAACTTGTCTGATACAAATAAAATATCCCACATTCTCAACATATAAGACAAACAGCACAATATGAAGGCACAAAGCAGAGGAGATGTGTTATCACCATCTCTTTCACAATACAGATATAATTTCATGCATTGGAAGCATCGCAGTATGTGCACTTAGCAGCTGAACTTCTGCCTACTAGACTGTGTAATTTAGATGAGCCTGTCATATTACCCAGTGTTGCCATAATGAATAAAATTAATAAAATCGTAACACATACGAGGACACAGACCAAGCATGTATTGCAAAGGAAGCTTTATTGCCAGTGACAGAGGTTGAATTTCCAGAGAGGATTTTTTCCCCTCTACAATATATTGTCCTCTGATCTTGAACAGCTCAACACTGGCCTCAGAAGTACCACGGTCTTTAACGCATACAGTTCACTAGGTCTGACGACACAAGTTCCACCTCAACACAGTGACCAAATAATCACAATCACCGACCAAGGCGTCACTATGCAGCTATTACTGATGGGGTACCTCTGCATGTTCTTCCTTTGAAAATCATTGTCATGGCATACTTCCTATTAAACAGAACAACACATCCAATAAGCCGCAGGCATGGCTTTTACAAGGACACGCTCACAGTTACAATGGCACTTTATACAACTTAGAAAAAGACTGCACACAGAACTTGCTGAACATGTTTTATACTGTTGTAACAAACAAATTGTTGGAAAATGGTGCGGATTTATTTTTTACAGTTGATTTGGTTGCTTTTTAGCTGTTACACCATTTATTGTATTGGATATGCGAAATGGCTTCCACACAAAAGCCACTGGACAACGATCGATTGTGTAAAAAAAACAAAACAAAACCCAACAACCCACTTGTCTAAACACAATTTAATGCATGGATGGCTATAGCTTTGTCGTATCAATTTGATGATTGGTGGGATTAAAAAAAATACATTATTGTTCTAAAAGAGTCAAAATGAATAAATAAATTATTGCAACTTCCAACATCTCACAGGAATCTTTGAATGGCAGTAATGGGGACACAGTACTACTACCGGAATCCAGACTAAATCTCAGAGCACTTGCACTGTTGTCATGGCAACACCTCCAATGATAGCTGATCTCCAGAGTGAGAGTAAGGAATGGAGGGGGCAAATCATACATTACACAGCTTTTTATTATCAGAAACAATGTCTGCCTCCACACAACAGCTTGAATGCAGCGTCAGTTCACTGCTGTGTGACTTACAACAAGCAATTTGAAAACATAACTGTTGTCTTGGAGCGCTCAGCTCTGATTAAATTGCACACTCCGTGTGACAGCCGCAGAATTAACGGTCTCATCACTGGTACTTACGTTGTGGGTTACTGGAGTGCAAAGACTGATTAAAAGTAACCGATATGTTCTTTGGTTCAAAATATATAGAAGTTGTCTGTAGACACCTGCACACCTTCTGCATAATAAAATCATCAATACATCTTAGACTAATTCTATTATCGATTAAATATCTATTAAAACTCTGTATAATCTCTTTTCTAGTGAAACTAGTAATGAAAAAGAGAAAAAAAAGATTTTGGAAAGGCAATATACTGTATGTCTCTACTGTATCTCTACACTTTATCCTGTACAACTTATAATATGCATTTCTTATGACACATTCACAATGCATGAATCACAGGGAACACAGCTTAGATAAATACAGCGGTGTAACAGCGATGTTACGTGAACATCCCACTTGATCAGACATTTATAACTGACTTGCACCTGCCTTTCTATCAATCATGCAAAACAAATAAAAAAAACCTCTATTTATTAGTATTAGTACGAAAATAATCACTACTACAGCCATACACACCCACTGTTTACATATTGAGATATACACAAGTTTCAAACTGTACAATCTTCCACAGTTTGAACAATATCTAAAGGTACACACCAAAACAAAAAGAAAAGGGGTGGGAAGGGCAAATGAAAGATCCATAGCTGGGTTAAACGAGTAGCACAGAGCAGCACCGAACTCAGTGTAGGCACAATCTGCATTTTACATCATCAACAACAGCCCCAAAGAAAAACCACAGCTACTGAAACACAGGTGTCCTATAAAAGCACACTTAAATCAACAGGTCAACAAGTAGACAGTACGTTTTGACACTGCATAGAGTTTAAAACACAGTCCAGGCCAGCACTCATCTGTACTGAGCTCACGCCACCAAAAAATTTGACTCTAGCTATGAGCATCCACACACGCACACACGCATACACACGTCTGTGCATGTGTTCAGCAGGTACATCGCTGTTATCTAGACTCTCAGATATCCCCATTCTACTGGGTTACTCAGTTGGCCTGGACTGGTTTCGGACCCACTGCAACGCCATTACAGTCAAGAATGTACTGCAGACAACCTTGAGGCGGGCGCCCAGCACCGTTCTTGGTGGGTTCACCAGTAATCTCTCCCTTCTGGCCGGTCCCCTAAAAACAGAATTTTTTTTTTTAGGAATTTACTCATTCAACAGTTAATTGGTGAAAAATTATAACAGCTAAATATTTTTTTAATCTTATAGTACACACCACTGACAATATTCAAAAACATAAACAAAAACAAAACTAGCACAACGCTACTGCTTCTAACTGCTGTGCCTGTGTGTTGCTGTACCTGGGATGGTTGTATGGTGGTGGGTCTCTTGGGAGCATTAGCTTCTTTCTCCACTAACTCGTTCATTTTTGCTAGCACCATGTCTGCAATGAGCTGTCGATCCTCAGCCTGGTGTTCACCTACCAGCGGCATGGAAGAACCAACCACCTATGACAAGTGGAAGATAGTTACAGTAGAGAGACAGCAGAGGGCAGTGTCTTGTAAAAAGCTTGGCCTAATATAAAATGTGACATTCATGTCAAACAGTATATTCAGTATGTTTCAAATGCACAAGTTCACTTTTAAACATGACAGTCCTAGATTCCTACCTCAGTGATGTAGTCTCTGCCATCTTTCCCATGGATAGCTTTAACTGCACAAATATCCAGACCCCCGAAAATCTCTGAGCAGGTGTCAACCCACATCTTGTACCTAACAAAAAAAAATATGTAACTTGAAACCAACTAAATACATTTAGGCATACAGACATTGCCAAGATGACCGGTTGAAATTTAAGTTGAGCAACTCTAGGCAAAAATGCTTTGTTGATGCCAAATATAGGAAGAGAATTGAAAACATGGATCCATCCTGTCTTGGATTAATGATTAAGGCTGGTGGCAGTGCAATGATCAGGGAGTTTTGGTGTAGCTTCAGTTTCCTGTTCTTAGCTGACATGAGTGACACCTGGTGCTTGAAGGTTTGATGTGGTGTACATTCAGAGATCCTTTTCTTCATACCTTTATTTATTTAATTAAAGGCCTTTAGTACCAAGTGAATACCATTTAAACACCACAGCCTACATGAGCATTGTTGCTGACCATCTATCCCTTTATAACCACAATGCTTACATAAACATCAAACACTGACTGTAGCATTCTCACCTATCAGTCATGGCCACTTGTTCAAGCATAGCTGAGCCCGTGTTGGTCTTCCAGTTACCAGATATGGAAGTTCTCCTGATATGGGTAAATTGCACAAATTAAAGCAATGTCAGCCTATCTTCTGTTTTATTTGTAATAAATAAAGGTGGCAGGAGGTTCAGGCTGCTGAGGTCCCGAACAAATAGACTCAAGGACAGCTTTTACAACAGGGCAATAGCCCTGATCAATGTAAATAGCTGACCTGACTGGATACCTCCCTGGACTTTTTAGGGGGAGGTAACAATGTTTAAAACGATAACAATAATATTTATATTTATAACAAGGTGCAATAATAATTAATGTGCAATAATAACAGTGTGCAATACACATACACTTATTCTTCTTTTTTATACTAAGTTAATATACTGTGTTGTGTTGTTTGTTACGTTGTGATGTGTCATATCGTGTCGTGTTGTGTTATATGTAGTGCCGACGTAGGACAGTTTTTCCAATTTCATTGTACTACTGTACTATGTATGACTGTGCAATGACAATAAAGAGTTATCTTATCTTATCTTATCTTAATGCCAAGCAACAAAAGTGTTCTACATACATGTAAGCTTTGTAGTCGGTGCCAATCTTCTGGATTCTGATATCGTACTTGGAGTCAATGAGAGGCTCTGTGGTGGTGTAGGTCTGGGTAAGAGCCACAACACTAGCTATGTCCTGGAACTTACTGTGGTTGTCCACCTTCACCTGTGCACAAAATGATTAGACAGAAAATAGTAAAATATTGAAAAAAGATAGTTGTTTTAATGAAGAGTATATCCACAGTCTGCATACTTTCATATTATTGCAACAGGAACAACCTGTATACCTTTCCAATACCAGAGTGGGCGTGTCCAATCTTCACAACAACAGGAAACGATGGCATGCTTACCTAAAGTAACAAGTTATAATTTGAGTTACTTCTTACATTTCAATTTGTGCAGTAAAAATGGGGGAGATGACATGGTTCTCACCATCTCCTTGTAGTTTGGGTAAAAAGTCTGTTCGATCAGAGGGAACTTCTCAGGACCTAACTTTCTGCAGGTGTTGATAAGCTGGGCAAACTGCACATGCATAAAGATAAACACACATAAAGAAATAACCGACAAACATACAAAAGTTGGAAATTGTTTCACAGAATTTTTTAAACAATATGAAATGCAATCCAGAACCAGGGCATTCAGAAAAGATCAGTGTTTTCATCCATCTGCCTGCTACTATTGTTCTAAGTAAACCACTGCCTGACTGCTGATTGCATACCGCCCACGGCTTGTCACACAGGTTGTAGATGGACTCGAGGGTATTGATGCTTGGCACACCACCATACTGCAGGCCAATGATCAGGTTGCGAAAATCTTCATTCTGGGTCATACTGAAGGCATGTTGACGAATGAGGACAAAGTCTGGCTTGAATGACCTAAAAAGTAGAATTACAGCATAGATGTGGCGAGAACTCACCATAAAAATGACAGGCTGTTTAAAGTGTTGATAACAATGTAGATAAATCAGGTAGGGACTGTTAGTGTATATATACTGATTTAAAAAAAGAAAGCGAAAGTGACTCATTTTGTTAGATTAACTGGTGAAGATGAACTATGGGATGTGAAGTAGATAAGAAGTGTGCAAAGTAAAGGGCTGCATGACTGTATGGTTAGATGTGACTTGCAGTCTAAAGTACTTTGAGTAAAACTAGAAAAGTGCTACATAAACAGCACTTTACATTGAATCTTCTCTGTGTGTGTTTGCATGTGTCTTACCTGACAACCTTGGTACCATTTCTCAGAACCTGCATGTTAACATCGCAGGTTCCATTTGCATGAGCTATGACATTGATCTCGTTGAATTCAGCCTAGGGAGTTGATCGTTAGAAAAGAGAACAGTGCATTTAAACTTATGAACTCGCATACTCTGCACTCAAAGCGTACTTGCAATGGATTTAATTTGGCTGATGAATTGTACCTGTTCCACTTTGATGTCATAATCCCCAAGTATTTTCTTTCCGCGGAATAATTTGGCCCTGGGTAAAAAGAAAGCATTAACTTTTAATATAATCACAAATACAACAACAGGATTACAGAGATTTCCAAAATAGATTCAACTGACTGCACCTCTGAGTATAATGATCATATTAGTTTTTACTTTGCAACAAATATAACACAAAATATGGATCATAAATCACTGCTCAATATGTGCAAATGTGTGAAGTGCATGAAGTATTACAATCCAGACATGTCACTTTGTGGTTTTCTAACTGCAGATTTCCAACACCTTTCCCCCTCAATCTGGCAGTAACAGTAGTGCCTACGGGGGATAACACGGATGATGCAATGAGGCAACATTCACTGAATTCAAAGATTCCCAAAAATGGTTGCACCTTTCAGACTTGTAATTCAGCTCTTAAAAATAAATGTGACACCCCACATTTTTCGTCACCTGGATCACTGTTGAAGAGGAAGTCTTATCACGGGGTTTTGCGATTAAGGTGGATCAGTGACCAAAAACTACACATGGATGAAAACTGCCAAAGCCTCACAGCGATTTTGCGCCTATTATTTCTGTGTCTCTTACTGATATACAGGGGATGGCCCAGACAAGATAAGCTGTGGCCACAGATACTACTGGGACAAATCAATACTAGGGAGAGCACAAATAAAGATCCTTCCCTCAAGCTGCCATTGTTAAGCTCGAATTTTGGTTTGAATTTCCACAGGTTCAAGTTCATACTAAATCTAACCACCAGCTACTACTGTGCTACATAAATTATTATAGCTATATTCAAAGAAAATTTGTAGACAATGTGACATTATGACGCATGATGTAAGTATATTTTGCAAACATGTTTTTCACTTCCTACTTGGGCTTCCTTTTCATTTGCATCACCCTCCTGTCACACAGGGAGGAAAAGCTGAATAATTCATTCAAAATGTAATTAGAGCATTGGGATCTACTTGGCTGCTGAAGAAAACAAGCATTAAAATATGAATCACCGCTCTAATATTTAGGAAAATGAAGAGCCTGCTTTGCACTGCAATGAATGCTCTCTGCCAACCTACACAAAAAAGATATTATTTCCAAAACATGATCCCTGAAATCAAGTACATCATGCACGATAAGTTTTATTTTGTACAAATAAGCTTTTTTTAAATTAATATTTATAATAATAATATTTTTTAGCATAAGGAATGACTGTATAGAAGAGGTGTGGTTATGTGATTGATTCATGGTTATTCACTGTGCAAAGAACGTCTCAGCTCAGCACACTGAAAAGGCCACCGAAGCCACACATTTAAAGAAGTGATCTTTCAATGCACTGCATTAATATGCATTAGAATGTGGCTGTCAGCTCGCAGCAAACAGATTCTCTGGTGTCAAGTTTAGCTTTCGTCCAAAAACCAATAACTTTATTTTTATATAAAACTATATTTATTTCTTCCTTTGGATTTGACTGCTGGCTTCACACCTGCTTGGTTTGAAACGAGGAAGCATGACAGTAGATGTTTACATGGATCATTGATTTGTAAGAATCAACAGGGGTTCTTTTGACTTGAATTAAACATGAGGTTAAAAAACAAATAAGAAATTAATGTTTTGTTTTCAGTGATAACGCTTTTAAAACTACTTCAATCTGAAATATAAATAGGAAAAATTCATTATAATTCTTTTTATTTTAACCCTTTAAAGGCCAATATGTTTACATAGCTCCACAAAAAACTACAATAATTCATTTAATTCAACGAGAGTTTGATTATTATTTGTATTGCACCACACATAAACCCTTATCCAACATCAATAGTGACACACACTTATCACTTTAGTAGCTCCAAAATGACTGTTCCTGCACTAATGCTCATACCTATAACTATGGCTGCAGCACAGCTGCTCATTTAAGGAACCAAGACAAGAATTCTAACATTCTAACATTAAAAAAATTAATATCCTCTGTCGAACATGAGCTATATTCATTCAGCACAGCCAAAATAGCATAAAAATATAAAATGGAATGGCACACAATGTCCTCAGGATCATCTAAGGTTTAAGGGGATGCTGGTTTTGGCTAAATGCTGTAAAACATTTGCCAAATTAAAGATTGCTATGAAAGACATTTTTTCAGATGAGTCACTGAGGGCTTGGTAAGCCAGAATCCTTGCTGAATGTTAATGTCTTATTACTTTGCTTGCGTAACATTCACTCTCACATATTGGCAATGTCTGAACTAGATTAAGCTCACAGCATCTTCTTCTGATATCAGATGAAGCAGTAGACTAATTATTTTTTGGGTAATTTTTAACATTGAGCAATTCAATTAAAGAAATGCTGTTTCTGAAACTGAGCTACATTATATAGTGTGTGCAAGGAACCAAGGCATCTCAGCCATTAGTCTGATAAGTAAGACAGTGAGCCATCTGCTCCTCCTGTCCTGTAAAAGCAAATTATAGCACAGCCATAATGGAACAAAATAAACAACTCTTCATGACTGACAGCCTCATCTAACAAGTCAAACACTGGCTGAATAACAAAAAGCATCAGTCTGCGCTCTGACCCTGGTAAACACCCAGATTTCACGACACACTGTAAGTATTCTGCTTAGCTTGTTGTATAATGAAGAGAATAGAATGTCTATACTAATATCTTCTGTTTTCTCTATATTCTAGATTTCGTGTCATTCTACGCTTACTGTGATTTCATCTTTGCCCAGCTCTGGGTACATAAAAGACATGAGATATCTAATAATAAAACATATAAGTTACAGGCAATTAGATATGTTACAGAAACATTCAGAAGTGAAAAATAATTAAATGTTTTAGAAAGTAAACAGAATTTAATGGTTGAGCCTTCTCACAGATGCAATTAGCCCGGAGACCTCTCTTGATTTCAATTGTGTCCTGGGCCAGCAGGTTCTCATTAATCTTCCTTACATTTGCAGCAGTGTGCAGACAAAAGTCTGGACATCCTGCCACACAGTGAGCATGTAAGCAATACAAAGCAAAAACGTACACTGTGCCAACATGGCAAAGGAAAACAAAACATGTATTAATATAAAAACATCTATTCTGAAACTTTTTTTCACCGAATCGTTCTCGGTTAGGGTTTCTATGCTCTAACAGAATGAGTACAAAGGCTAAACAAAACAAAGCAATCCCAGCCTACACTATGTAAACTGGTTTATACTGAAATAGTGACCATAAATCACTAGGCAAAAGGTCCCATAAAACCTGTCCAAAAGAAACAAAACCTAGTCAAACATGTAATATCTCCCTCGTGGTGATATTGAGCAGGCCTAAAAAATAGATGCAGGCTCAAGAAAGAGGAAGCCCTTTGAAAGCTGATGTCCAAAGTGGCTATGCACTAGATGCACATTGCAACAACAGTAAACTGCACATGTTATGAACACATCAAGCTTCAAAATGGATTTATCTGCAATATAGGTACAGTCAGGGCAGATAATTACCTAAGGTTTTTACACAGGAGTTTCTACATATCAGCTCCTGTTGTATACTGACAGTAAAAATAATGCCACATCCTATCAGCTCAACCGACTCAACCTACATTATTTATAAGAAGGGTCTTTGATGAAGGGCAAAACTTTAGTTGAATTTACTATATCTTGTTTCTGTGCCAGATATGCAGAGCAATATTTGATCTTCCTTTCCTCTCATAAGAAATATAGAACAAGTGAATATAAAAGCTGGCATCCATCCTGCTAACGAGGGTCTCATCTTATTAACAACAACGATCAGGGTTTCTAATCCATTAATGGCCAGTCCTGCACAAATAAACACACACACAGTGGCATTTAGCTAAGGTTGATACATGATATAGAACAACGGTAACATATTAACCTTCTGAGACATGATGTGTTGACAAATTTTACCATGCTGTCTACCTATTACTATATTCCTTCAACTATTGGTGTTTTCATCCATCCAGCTAACTGCTTAACTGCTTATCCACTTTAGATACACTGGGGGGCTGAAGCCTATCCCAGCTGATTTGGGGGAATAATAGACTACACCTTGGAATAAGGTGTAGTCTATGAATATGAATAAACATGTATTTTCAGCAATGTAAATAAACAAATTTCACATTGCTGAAAATACATGTAACTGCAAGATATCTTATGTGTATATGTTTAAAAGTGAAGCAAGCTGATTCTTTTCATTCTTTTTAACTGTATACCACTGTATACTCTGTGGTATACAGTTAAAAAGGCATCAAAGGCATTAAAGAGTTAAGTTACAGTTCTATGCTTTCTATGTCTAGGTGGTAACTGAAAATGACTGGATATGCTGCAGTGAAAAACATGCCACCAGCGTAAATAAATGTTTGTCATGTGGTGAGAGAGTTAATCAAATATATTCTATTGTTTGACAACACGCAAAGTAATTTCCATATAAATCCATGCATACACTCATTTAGAACATTTTAAGTCCTTCAAGCAGTCGACTGACAAAGATGCTTGCTTTAAGCTACCTCTGACTAAGATCCCCTAGGACACGGCTGCCAGTACAACTGCTTAATGCCTTAAGGTTATTGAGGTTAAGGGTTGAGAAACATAACTATGTTATACATTTTAAGGTTGGACTCACAACTAAGAGAACCCTATGCACCATAGGTTTAATTTCTTGTCATGCCATGTGATCTTCCATCAGTGAGCAGGGGGAAACCCCATTGATTGAGGGGAAGCACTGCAGTATTAGAAATAACATGCAGTTCTCAATGCTGCACAACCTGTGGAATACCATTCCTTTTTTAAAAAATGGTGAAAAATCACATTCCAGTGCAGTATTTCACCATTTTTAATTAATTAATCAGCTTTTTGTACAGACAGATGCAAAACTAAATAAAACGATTAAACAAAGCATTTGCATTTCTTACAAAAAAGAGCAAACAAAGGACATTTAAAGTCCTCCATCTTGGGATAATGGCATTACTGCTGAGAATCAGTGGATTGTTTTTGATTAAGTTTTGGCTGCCTGAGTGTATTATTCTGAACACTGGCATGGTGTAACATCAAACCACAGCAGCACTCCCCATTCATCTCTGCAGGGTGCTTGATAGAGATGTTGTTTCAGCAGTTCTTTAACCATTACCTAACAGCTATATGGCTGAAACATAGAAACAATGCTTACAGCAGCATCTGAATGACACAACACGAATGATATAAGAGCAGCATTTTCTCTTACCACTCCTGTTGTGGTTCATCAATGACCAGGAGAATTTTAAACTTCTTAGGTGTCGTGACTTGGGTCTGCTCCACTAGCCCTGCAGAGGCAGCTGTCTGCTTAACAACGTTGGTAATGGAACTGAAGAAACCCGCTCCTGTCGACTGAACTGGCTGGGGTTTCCTCTCTGGAGCAGGGGAAGTGGCTGGAGGTGTTGGCCCAGATGTCGGAGACTTGGCAGGGGTGTTGGAGGCAGGTGGAGGAGGCTGAGCAGGATCGGGCCTCTGAAGGTCTGTCATGTAGCCATTGGGCAGGTTGGAGATGAACGTGCTGTCTGAGAGACGCCGACGCAAATAATTCATGGCTGCAGAGGAGCAAGAAGAAGAGTCAACAAGCACTGGGTGTGGAAAAGTATTCTGCCGAGAAGCCCCTGTTCTCAGTGGTACAGCTGATAATGGCTGAGCTCTCAGTGCAAACTCCCAACAAATGTATTCCCTCTCAGCTCAGTGGAGCATCCTCGAAGCTCCCCCTCACTGGCAGTGACGCTACACTTTCCCATAGCCAATCACTTTACCCCGTGCTTTCCTCAAGCATTGCAAATGATGCTCTGGCTGTGCCTCTCCTTCCTGCTATCGCCCTCCACTCTCTCCTCTCTCTCCCCCCGGCATGCCTGCCTTTTCTACCCCTCCCCCATTTTCTACTGCCTTAGAGACGTCATCCTTTTTTGAACCAGAGCATGAAAAATAGAGGGGTTTCCAGTGAAAAAAGGTGTACTGTGTACTACATCACCCTCCCCTTACTCCTACTCCCCTTGTTACTCAGGTTCACCCTGCCCTCTGTCTGGGTGCTGTTTTCCCTGCTTATAGAATGCAGCCATGAAATCTAAAATGGCTGTTAGGACTGGTGAATGAGAAGAAGCGTCATCAGCCGTCCCTTGAGAAACAAATTCATGCACTAAAACTCTCTGTCTTAATTGTTTAATGAATCTCTCTCTATGTAATAATTTTCCTTATTATAATTTACTACAATAGTTGTTTAATTTAAAAACATTACAAACTCACTTGGCTAACATGTCTCCATTACGGGTGGCACAATTCATTGTGTTCATTATATTTTATATAAACGTTTGATGCTTATGAGAGCATAAAAACACTGCATGCAATATTCTTAGCACTAATTATCACAAGGTTCACTAAAAACACAGTAATTTCTGTAAAGCACTTATTAATTATATAAGACAAAACAAAAGACTGGATTTTTTAAACAATTCAATAAATCAATAACTTGTGATGTGCAGTGGTAAAAGGTTGTTAAAGTGTAAAAAGATAAATTCAAACATAGGCACACATAAAAAAATTGCAAGTCAGGACATTGAATCTTTATATCGCAGTTTGAGTATATTTTCTAATGAAGGGCTAATATTACTATATGACTTCATTCATCATGGCATGACTTGTTAACTAGAAATCTTACAGCCCCACTTCAGTCCTGCATTTTAACGGTTAATAACATGGTAAAATATTAATACAATACTTTTTTAGATATTATGAGATACTTGCACATACCGTGTATATTTTATATGTTGTTTATGACATTTCAAATTGCTAAATTTTTACATGGAATTAGTTTTATGCTTTATAAATATTTTTACAGAATTTGAAGATTTCCTCTAATACTAAAAATCTGAAATTGGAGAAAATTCCTCTGTTGCTTGGCAACGTGACACAATAATAATAATAATAATAATAATAATTTATATAATTAATTCTATGGAATATAAATTTACCTTATGAATTGAATTTCAGGTCTACAACTATTTATTCATTCATTTTACATTTCACTGATTAAGGGAAATTCTGGGAAATATGATATTAGTATTTTCTGACCCTGATCTCTGTCATTTGTGCAAAATGCCTGTAAACCTGTTGACAGTCAGCTATTATATATCTTTTACTGACTCTGTAGGACTAGTTGTTAGCAGCAATTTGGATTATGTTTAGCGAGCCAAAGCAAATAAATGGTGCTTAAAAGAGGAAGGAGAGAAGACAGCGGGATAAGTATACCTCTAGGACTTTAGATTTGAGCAGGGTCCAGGCCTGCCCTCTACTAACTGTGCCCCGTCAGCTGAATCCTACTGACACACTTCAACTACAAGTTATACTAATTCATAAAATTTAAAGTTAAAGCTCATTTCACTAACAAGCTAGTGTGGGCTCACTTTATTTCCTGAGTTTAAATAATTTAGTGCTTCTGTAGCAACTGTAGTAACTAGCGAGACTAAGGAGTACACTGAATAGATGGGCTTATGCAGGTCAGACTTTGGGGAGCACCCCTCATGTTTCTGCAACTAAAAAGATGTCATTTATCAACTTGTGCAGCTTTAATACATGACCTTACTGAAAACTGCTAAACAAATGGAACTGTATTGAAGATATTGTGTGCTCACAGCCAACAAGCATGGACACGGAGATATTGTGTGTGGTGAATTCATTGATCCACTTCTGTACTGAGAGAAAATGTCTCTTGTGTTTGTATCCTGCTTTGGCATGTTTACAACTGTTACTAGCTGCTATTTCTTTATGAATGTACTATGCATGAATACTTGTAGCTGTGCATCTTGCATATATGGGGTGGGGGGGTGGAATACCAAGATCACTTGAGCCCAATTCTCCCCTCTCAAAGCTTTTGCTAGTGCAGTTTATCAGTTGATATGGTGTAAAGATTTGTGATTAACAGGCTCCTCTGTTTTGTTGCATGCTGGTAGACATTACAGTTATCTTTATGTCACTTTAACAAGGGTGAATTTTGTTTTTGGGGTTGTGGCAGCGTAGTTGAGGAAGATAATATGAGTTTATACATGAGCTTAGATAAATGTGACCATTCTCTCGATCGCTGACTGGGGTTGTTGTCCATGGTTTTAATCAAAAGCTAGAATGATGCTATTGGTAAAGCTGATTGTTGCTATATGCTAGTAATTTTGCACCTACAGTGTGTGTGTGTGTGTGTGTGTGTGTAGAATCGGTAGAGAATCTATTGGCTGAAATAAATAATAAGAATAATCTGAAAATAATATTGCTAAAAGATGGTGTACCTTGCAATGACTATTAAACATGTGTGCTATTGTGACACCATGTGGTAGTATCAGTGTATTGAGCAACAAAACCAACCTCAGCTTTGCTTAAGTCTGAAACCCAGCCATTCTAGTCAGATGTCTGTGGATGAGACGCTCCAGCAGGGCCAGGGCATTGTGCCCTCAGTCTGTCCTCAATGTGCTGTGCTGCAGTCAGACTGCAGGAAACTAAACTCACTGCAGTGAAAATCACTGGAAACTCCTCATAATGATTCGTGTAAAATCAACAGCAGTTCAGAGAAAGCAGCTCTTTGTATGTTTACTTTCTTCACATATCAAAAACATTATCTATATGGTCAGTAGTGTCATTAAAAAAAAAAAAATCAAGTAGCCTATTGTGTTTCACGTTAAACCCATTTCATTTGGGCATCTTCATAGGCTGCGTAGCTTGATAAACTTGAAAAACAATGTTACTTTTAGGATGATAGGATAATTTGTTAATGGTTAATATCAAAGTGTTCATACCGTATAAAAGTACCTTTTAAATATGCTTCAAAAAGCCCCGGTTCGCCTCGTATCTCTCCGCTAGGGCCGCTCAGCTCTTTTGTTGTCTGAGGACTGCTGCTGTGTGAAAGTGCGTGAAGAAGGCAGAGTACGTAGGCAGACTCCGCTAACTATGGTGTTGCCGTAAAGCTAATTTTTGTCGAAGAAGTAAGTATCATGGAAGAATAGGAATACCCATTTTTTGGAATTCAGTTTGTTGGATGTAGACTATTGAACCTAACCTGGAACTAAGTAGATACTGACTTGTAGTTTTTAGGTTTTTGCTAGTTAAAACGAAAACCATTGACCTAGCGCATTGAAAAGTTAGCGACTTGGCTAACGTAAGTTTGTGTCGTGAGTAAAGTAGACAAAGTTCGCTGTCTTGTATTTTGGCTTCAGCAACTAAGCAGACCGCTGGTCACAATACATGTATAACATTGTATTTTAATAACAACAACCTCTTCAATATAAGCGTTTATAAACGTCGTAGTTTAATTTAAAGCTCGCACTGATGAACGGCTAGTAGCAACTAGCTCAGCGTATGCTACGTGTTTAGCTAGCCGCACTAAAGCCTGTAGTCTTCAGTGTCATGAAGTGCCTGTCGTGGAACAAAATAAAGACTAATGTCTTTTGGGATTACCATTAACTGGCGTGTAAACGTATGCCATTTTTAAAAACATGACAACATTTCTATCTCTTTTAGGATAGCTTGCTAACGTTAATGTTAGCAAGTAGCCTGTTCGTGTAAATGCTAGAATGGACATGATAAACTCTCAGTTCCTGGACAAGATGAACAATAACATTGGGAGACTGCACTACGAAGGTAAGTTTGTCTTTTTTCTTTCTTTTGGTCCTATAGTTCCTGAGTTCATTTATAAAACGCAACACGTTGTGGTTTCCCTAAATTCAGCGCCAGATACCCCTGTGTTGTGATTTGCGTTACCCTTTTGACTATCCTGACTCTAGCGTCGAGACTGACGACATGTTTAACAACTTGTTGGTGCGGAGAACAACGACTGTTTTGTTTAATAACATCGCAACTTTAAAATACGATTTTTATAGCCTGTATTTAACAAGTTGGCATTGAATAATAATAACATTCATTTGAAATTTGTAGACATTCCCAAGCTATAACAGCATACACTACAATGCTGCTTCATATGATGTAGCAGTGATTAAGCTTCAGGTTGTGTAACACTCATTTGTTCCACTGCTTAGTCAAACATCTAAAGAAATCAGGAAATTTTGCTCAAAAATGTGCTTTATCATGTTTCTACACACAGTTTCCTTTGGGCTTAGATGAGTGGGTGATTTTTAACTGCTTGTGTATTGCTCTATTGGCTTTTTTGATCAAAGTTTACTTCCCAAACAAATTGCACCTCCATACATGAAACAAAGTCAGAGTCGTTTTATAATAGGAATTCAAAAAAATAAATGTAAATTATAATTTAGTTGCCATTTACTTAATTTATGATCTCCGGTCCCCCAATAAATCTGGTATTATTTTTTTTAATTCACCAAAACCCAAAGTACTTCTCCATTATAACTATATGTATCAAGTGTTCTCCTTTGTGCAATAGCCCCAGATTATGTAATATTGTCAACTTTATTATACGTTATTTACATTGTTTTAACATTATGCAAGATGTACTTAGTCAAACTGGTTTCTACTTTGCTTTTTGTAGCTCATGGTTTATTAAAATCTGGCCAAATTGTATTACTTGGTATATTTATGAAACTCTTGATCACCTACCAGTGCAGTCTCAAAAAGTCAGTTTAAAATGAATTGATGGAATACACAGAGTCCTTATAGTTTACTGTGTTTATTGTGTATTTTATTCTGGAAACTTCCTTTTAGTCTAAATTAATTTAATTAAGTTATTTCTACTACTGAACTCTTTCCCACAGATGAGTCCAAGATGCCCTCCCTTTCTGCCACTATGTCCAATATAAGTGGGCCTCCTCCTCACTGCCCAAGCAAACGAAAATATGGCGAAGAACAAATGGAAGACCGATTCCACTGTGATGAAGACCACATGACCAAAATGAGCAGATTGTTTGCCACCCAGCTGTAAGTGCCTTTAAAAAATTATTATGATTTTGTGTGGGTCTTGAAATTATTGCTGTATTGGCTTTTTATATTTGTTGGATTGAATAAATTGTATGCAGTGCAATATATGAGTTGTAAATGTAATACATCATGTGACAAGAGTCATGCATTACAAACAGGGTCCCCGTGATACTTTTCTGATTGTCATACAAAAATATAAAATTATTAAGAAGCCCTAACAACCTTGTATTCATCTCCTTTTTTCGTTTGGTTTCATTTAAGTCTCGAAGCCAGCATATGGTATTATTTATTTATTTATTTATTTAATTTAATAAATACAGCACTCAGTGTTTCAGTGTGTTCTGGCTGTGAAATGTATTTATTTTATCCAATATGGGTAAAAACATTCAGTCTGATGTTATTCACAATACAGGCTGAAAGGAAAAAAATAAATCTGACCATGACTTTAATGATCAGCCTCTTAAAGTTTGATGGTAAAGTGTGACACAGAGAACCCCAAAAAGTTGATTCTGTTGGTCTGGACATACTTCCTTACCTGGTTGATTGAGCATGCATCAAGACTTGACACAAAGTAGTTCACTGATATAAACAAATCTTAAAATGAAGCTGTATATAATCTTAAGAAAAGTCTACAATAATAATAATTATAAAGCTGCACATTACAAATGAAAACCCCTTCCTGTACTTCATCTGTGTCTGCTTAAAAAAAACATCCCCTCTGCACAACAATTAAAACAAAAGTTGTCCACGAAGCTGCTAGTACATTTTATTTTAACTGTCTTTATCAAGGGGGCGTCCCTCTGCTGGAGACAACCGTAGTGAGCACTGGAGCCTCAGCCACAGTCCTGTGGAGCACGTTATTTCCTCCTCTAATGGTCTCCATGGGAACCATCTGTATGCCTCCATTGCTGGCTATGCTGTAGACCAGCCGATACCTCTGACCAAAAGCAGCCATGACATTGGAGTTAGGGGAACAGAGAGGTCTGTCATAAGTGGAACTGTAGAGCGACAGCAGGTACGTCAACTTGTAGCACATAAAGAGAGCATTGTGATGGTTTTTTTGTTGTTGTTGTTGTTGTTGTTTTTTAAAAAGGTTGCACACATTTAATTTTTTTCACCTTTCTTGTTGTTCAGTGAGATATGACCAGTGGATGGATAAAACATGTACTGAAATGCATTTACTGTGTGCAAAACAACAATTGTAAGGGTGTATTGTAAGGCTGGCAAAATCAGTTTTGAGAAACTGTTTAAATACTGACCTATTTAAACCTCTATGGTTTATTACAGTCAACAGTAAAGAAAAACACAACTACGAGCTAATGTGAGAACAAATAAAAATATGAATTTCACTAAGAGGATGAACAAAGAAAATGTTTCTTATCTGCCTGTAAAGACAACATATCAGTTTATTTTTAATATCTTTATATATTTTGGCTTATGTATTTAAGTCAGTGTAAGGAGATCAAAATAACAGATATGTATAAAGGTAAAGGTTGCTACATGTGATGGCCAGCAGAGATTTAATGCCACGATTAACACAGATGACAGAATAAAGACTGTGTTCACAGTGTGTTGGCCATGTTTCCTGTTGTCCTGTTACTAGAGTTGTCTTGCAGATTTGGGGTGCACATAAGTGGTCCGCAGCTGCGCATTCGCTGTCAAAATAAAAGACGTGCACCAGATAAGAAGTTGCAACGCGCGTTTGTGTACATATTAAAGGCACTGTTTTTGTCCGCTAGAGTGGGATTTTCACAGCATATTCTGCACCACATCTCTGTGCGTTCATCATTTGTTTGAAGCCAGCTCACCGCCTGCAACCACTTTTCGGAGAATCCACACTTCTTTTCGGACTCCTTCTGACATTTCTTTGGAGGTGGAGGAACACCAAAGTAATTGCTTAAAGGAGCTTGCTTCTTCGACATCTTTAAGAGTTCTAAACAAAGGTCTATCCTCCTCCAGAAAATCTTATGTACGCAAACGTGCGTTGCAACTTCTTATCTGGTGCGCGTCTTTTATTTTGACAGCGATTGCGCACCTGCGGACCACTTATGTGCACCCCTGTGTGTGTGTGTGTGTATATGTGTGTGTATGTGTATATATATATATATATATATATATATATATATATATATCTATCTGCCTTTGCAAGATGGTTGGAAGTACTGTGTAAATACTTTATGGTTGATCACAGATGGATTAAAAAAAATAAAAACATTTAACCAGTAATGTGGGTCAGTAATGAATCTTTTTTTTTTTTTTTTTCTTCTTCCTCCTTTTCTTATACAGAATCGTCCCTCGGTTATTACCTGTGCCCCTGCGAGCAACCGCAACTGCAACCTCTCTCACTGCCACATGAATGGTTGCACTACTAGCCCACCTACTGATCCGAGAATGGCTAATGGTAAGTCTTTTAAGATACTTGCACTAACAAACTAATATATTTGTCTTTCCATGTACTGATTTGCTAAAGTATGACAAAAAAAAAAGATCTAAAAGACCTGTGGAGTTTTAAAGTCAACAGTGCTGGGTGGTTGCACAAAAATATATCCAAGTTACATATTTTTATTTTGCTAATTTAACCAATTTATCAACGTTAAAATCCAACTTTGTCAATAATTAAGAGCAATTGCTGCCACTGCCTCTGTCCTTTGTGTATGTGTTCTCAGTCTCTTTCCAAACATAAAAGTAATATGTGGTTGTACATTGGCCAGTTTGAAAATTCTTGAGTTATCATGCAGCCCTAATCAGATGTAGTTTGAGTTTTTGACTCACTGTTATGCAAACTAGTTTATTGCAATGGTTGCACACAACAAAAGCTTATCCTAAAATGAATTACACCAGTATATTGCACTAGATTGTTTTAAGATTTCTGATTTAGTTTAAGTCTAAACTGAATCATAAAGGCAACCTCTGAAAATGACACATACCTAGGAAAAACTGTAGTGAATCAAACAAATTGTATCTGAATCTGTATTTGATCTATTGTAAATGTACCAAATAGTGTAACAAAATGAAATGGTTAAAAAAAAATAAATCTAAAAACTAACTTTCATGCACTCAAGCTATTATATGTTCTGCACTTTGCATCAAATTTGCAATCAAAGCTATTTTTCAAAATACCCAGCTGTGTTTTTCCTAGACTTTGATAAGAGAGCATCTCCAAAGCTGATTTTTTTTTTAAATTTTTTAAATTTTTAAATTTTTTATTGAACTGAGAAATCAAAAGGTATTTATTCAGTTTTCAGTTTAGATGCATGGAAATAACAATTTCTTTTTGGTCTTCTTCCTCCACGTGATGTTATTCCATCCAATTTAGTATGCGATCCTGTGATTGAGGAGCACTTTCGTCGAAGTCTTGGAGAGAACTACAAAGAAGCAGAGTCTGTGTCTAACTCGGTGTCCATAACGGGTTCAGTGGATGACCATTTTGCCAAGGCACTGGGAGATGCCTGGCTCCAAATCAAGGCCAGGGGTGGGGGCCATCAAACTCCAGACGCTGATCCGTGAATCAGAGGGGAGTAAACATTATAATCACTTAAGTATGTGCAAATGAGAGTAGAGATCGCTCGCTCTCATTTCTTGCCAAGAATCAACTTCCCTTAACCAAGAACAGAGTAAGACATATGGTGCTCACACCGGCTGTTCGCTTGTGGACCTCAAGGGTCAACCTTCTGTTAGCTCAGATTTGTAATCTGAAATCATTAAATCTCTCTTATAATAGAAGAGAATCTTAATATTGAATAGTTGGGTTGACAGTGTTAGTTGTGGAAACAATCACAGATTTTATTTTGAAATGAAAATGAGATTCACAGTGGTCAGTTGTTCAGAGTTCATGCTCTGTTTTACCTGCCTTTCACCTGCCTTGATAGCCAAAGAGTTTCCTGCCTTTCCAATCAACATATAAGCCATGGATTTACTCTTTATTTTCATCTAAATCACACTGCTTTTGAATTTATATTACTTGAAAAGGACAACCAGGTCTCATTTGCACTATTACATTTCTGACCGTTTAAGGTAGCAGGTTACCTGTTTCAGTTGGAACTGATGTGTTCACGAATACATTTGTGATTGTGATAATGCAATTAAGGCTCTGGTCCCCCGCTTTGTGAAGACACTAGCCTAATCAGTCTTCTTTATGATGGTGAACTGGACGTATCCACTGTTGAATAATTATAGTTTCCTGTCTATACACTCACTGTGGGCGATTACTTAATAAACTAATATCACAGTAGATATCTAACTAGACAGCATGTTTTAAATAGCTGGGTTCTATTACAATCCTTATTCTATACTATATATTTACTCAGAATTTATTTTTTATCTGTAACATTTTAGAAATACTCACTGCTGGTACAGTTGTACTCAATATATTTTTTTGTATCCGGTTTTCATTAGTATATGTAGATGTATATCCTAGCATCCATCTACAAGTCACAGCCTCTGGCAAGGTTGTATGAATACAGTTAAATAGGCTGCATTGCTTTTTTTTTTATATTTTATTTTTTTTGTTTGTTAATTCTGTGGAGCTGAACACTGCGGCTTTACACAAGACTGAATACAGCTAAATCTGACTTTCTGTAGCTTTTTATTAGCAGTGACTTTATTTATTCTTCACATGTTGATAGTTTCATGTTGACTTTTGGCAAAATGCAGTGACAACAGATCTTTGACTTTAATGTGTTTCTTTTTGTTGTTCCCTTTTTTTTTTTTTTTTTTTTTTTTTTAAATGGTTCATTCCATGTAAAGTTCATTAGTGCCTCCCACCCCTCACCTCCTCACAGTAAGCACATTTATTTTTTTCTACAGTAACTACAGTATGCTTAATAAAGCCATAGAAAGTTACAGGAAACTAAATGGTGCATTCAAATTTTTTGCACTTTTTAATTTGTGATATAGAGTAACTGAAACAAGCTTTAAAAAAATCTAGAGTAATTGGTTATTTCGTACATTTGATACTAGGCTGATCTTCTAGCTGTGATATTTTTTTCCCTTAATTTTGTAGTCGTCATTGTTTGGGTCACCTTAAAATGTAACTTATGGTTGAACCGTTCGATACAGTGCTTTCGGTTCGGTATGCATATGTATCAAACAATACAAAATTTTTAATTTATTTTATCAACTTTTCTTCTGAGGATGCTGTCTGTGTTGAGAGCTCAGTGGATCTGCGTTCGACTACTCCGCTCAGGCTGCACTGTCGAGCGCAGATCCACTGAGCGCAGCGCAAGGTAGCAAGACCGATGCTAAGCTCCTTGCAACATGGCAAATTTAACCTCCCCCACCCTCATTCAGATCTGGCGTTTGGAACTATTTTGGTTTTCATGTGAAGTATGACCCTGAAGGTAAGCGCATCATGGACAAAAGTAAAACAGTATGTCAGATGTGCCACGCAATGCTCAATTACATGGGTGGGAACTACTGCGTTAGCGCAGTTTGCTCGTTAACGTGTTGGCCGTCCAGCCCCACGCACGGGGCGATCCGCGGTAGCTCGTTAACAGAGATTTGCCGTGTTGTGGTGTTAACGTCATTTCAGATTAACGCTGACAGCACTAGTGGGAACACAACGAATATGACTGCACATTTACTCCGACATCATCCTAGTGCAAAGACAAGTGGAAGCAGACAAAAACAACAAGCACGCATGCTACAAACTTTACCCGCGTCATTTAGACAGCCGTTAGCACATGATTCTCCTTATGGGGACCTAATATGTTTAATATGCTGCTGAGAGTATACCCCAGAAGAAGCGTATAGTATAGCTTTTATTTTGGAAAGAGCCATTTCTCTGTAATAAAGTCTCTTTTCCAAAGATGAGTGATTTCTCGATCAGATCAATTTATTATTTTATCCCTTTGTTGTTTCAGCAACATTAAATTTAAAAACTGTACTTTTGAGTTAAAATATATATTTATAATTTTAATAAATGACAAATTAAAAAAGCATGAACATTTTTTTTGTATGGAAAAAATATTGAACCAAGTATTGAACTGAACAGTGAATTTGCTCAAACTTTGAAGGTAACTACTTTTATGGCTTCATCAAACACATTAATAAAAAAAATCAGCTAATTCGATCAGGTGGGGGCTTTTTTTTTTTTTTTTTTTTTTTTTTTTTTCCCCAACAGTAAGAACAACAAAGGATTTCTCCATTGCTTTAGATTTTCATGCACATGCAATATGGGTGTCCTTTTATAAGTAGGCATCAACATTCCATCACTGCTGCCTGATGCCAAGCTGTCACTTCAGTTGTGTTTAGCTTTTACTGTTATAAGTATTTTGTCTGTTTTGAATCAAGGTGATGTCATGGTGTGTGCTGCAAAAGTTTTGATTGAGGAAAAAATGAGAAAAGTTTTGTCTTTTTCTGCAGTGACGTTTCGGTTAAGTTAAATTTTTCCTCTTGTCAAATTCTCTTTTGTTAGCGTAAACTATTTGTCCACACTGACTGAGATGGGGGTATTGTAAAGTCTAATTTTGGTCATTTAACTGCCTGTGAAAATCTATACATTTGTTATTAATATTCTGCAATTTTTAAGTCATTGCATACACTATCCTGACTTTATACTTTAATTTACTCACAAGACTATCATTGCGCCGTGCGGAATGATTGATTTTTATTATTATTTTTTTCTTTCGGTAGTGTACTTCTCTGTAGCATGGATGCTCAATATCTTGTAATCATGGATTCTAACTTTCTACAGGTTGATTATTTTCCCACAGTTGTCAGATGATTATTATGTGCAGGAACACAACAGCCTCTTGATCCAAGACTTTCTTTGTGTCAAAAGTACTTCTGTAACACTATTAGTTTGTGTAGGATTTGTTCGTACCATAGTAGAAATTAGGGTTTGTCACAGGATCTGCTTGTTTGACACAAGTAGGGTTTTCAATAATATGTTTGGGGTTTTAGTCAATTGTTATTTAATTTCTGTATTTACACTACCTGTATCTCAGACTGTTTAAGGTGTCATCCAAATACAAAAAACAGTTGTGCATTTTTGTCCTTATTTCTCTGGAAGAAAACGCCACTTTTTTTTTTTTGTTTGTTTGTTTGTTTTTTTACTTACATTTCTTCAAAATAAACATATAATGCCTGCCTTTGCATATGTCTTTTTGTCCTTTATAATCACTTGTAACTGAAATTAAGAGAGTAGTGGCAAATACAGTGAATGGTTACAGTTTGAGATTAATTTATTGTCTACACAAATCTGTAGTTAAAATAGTTTTTTTTTGCCAGAAAACAATGGGTATGATGTTTGTATGAGCTGAAATAAATAAAACCTCACAATCTTCCCATACAGTGCTGCCTTGATTCAGAGTAGTGTATATGGGGGATTTACAGTATTTAGGCTGTTTCACTCTAAAGTCTGTAACATTTGAATCTACACTTTATTCATAATGTGAAGTGAGTTTAAGTTTTATTTAAATAAAAACACCTGTCAAAAAAATATTCAGCCTTCGTAGCTCTCGAGCCAGTGTTTAGGTAAATCCTTTTTTCAGACTGTCCTTGACGTGTCAGCAATGTGTTGGGAGTCTGCTGTCTGCCTGGAAGAATAAAGGTGGAGCCTAATGAGACATGCACAGTGTGCTTGCTACAAGTGCTGCAAAAGGCACCTTGACAAAGTGCTGAATTTATTTTTTTAATATTTTTGAAAATGGGGAGCTTGTGTTTTAAAAGACACTTGAATAAATTTGCAGAAACAGTTTTAAAACATGTCTTCACTTTCTCATTATGGGTTAATTATTGTCATGTGATGGAGAAGAAACAAGTTTAATCCATTTGAAAACATGCAATAAAAATGTGCAAGGAATGAAGGGGGTTTGAATACTTTGAATTTGTTGTACAAAAATGTTTCATTGTTTTACATTATTCTGATTAACACAAAAGTGTAGCTGTTGACACTGTATATGGCATGCTTATTCACATACAAGCTATTTGAGGGTTATCTGGAGATGCAAAAAGCTACGTAGCAAATCTGAAGATTATTTATGAAATTGGAATGGTGCAATCACACGGTCTCAGTAATTAAAGCTGCCTTTTATGAACCATCTTATCAGGAATCATTGCTCATGTTCTGTTTTCACTTACTGCTGCTGGTTGAAATGAAGTGGTTTATCAATGTATTAGTGAGACCACTTAAACAAAGTGGAATCAGGGCTGGGGAATGGCAGTGTGTAATGGTGTTTCATCACCTGCTTTTCTGTTACTACTTTGTTAACCCTGTGATTTTTGCCTTTTGAAAACTCTTCTGAAAAGCCACTAACATTGCAAAAATATTTTATTTTCTGTAAAAGATGGCTTTAGAAAACTTGGATCACACTGGGTATGCAGATTAGCAGCATAGTAAGCACACCTCTGGGCTTGAATGAAAACAAACTCTGCTTTGAATATTCAAGACACATTAAAACAAGCCTTTATTTAATTGTTACTGCATTATTTTACTTAAAAAAATGTAATAAACGTTTAAATAGTTACTGTAGCATAGTTGATTTCCTCAGATGTTGACAGGTCAAGAAGTGCGAGTAGAAACTATCCACCTTTGGCGGTGTTGGAGCTTGATGGAATCTGACACTTCACACAACAACTTTGGGGCTTGCAAGAAGTGGCAGTTAAGGGGAACTTTGGAGGTCAATACAAATTTTGGGAAACTAGGAAATGTATGAGATAAAATTGTGTATATGTCGGGCATACAAACAGAGTGAAAATTCACACAAATTACACAAATGCACTCCTCCACTGTATCATAAGCAAACCCAGCAAACCCTTAAAAAGTCCACTGTGGAAATTTTGATAAAGAGGGGTCAACAAATGGGTTGATAAGAGTTGTTTTGTGCATTTGTGCAAATAGGCTCCAAACTGTGCCACTTGTCCACAATTAACAAAAGTATTTTTGGAAAATATAAAAAAGTTTGATTACACATGAGAGTTGAAATATTAACCTGTGGGTTGCAACTAGCAACCCCCCCCCCCCGAAAAAAAAAAAAACATTAGATGGGTAGAATTTAAAAAAGAGGTTTTACTAGAAGTCGGGAAGGGTTCCACCAAATATTAACAAACTCTGATTGGAAATTTAATGCGCTCAGTCATGAAAGTGAAAAATTGAAGTTTTGAAACGACTCTCACAGTTCCCAGACTTGAAAGTCTTTAAATAGAACTTAAACATGCTGTTCCCACACAAGGGTATGAGACATCTTAGAACTAATGTATGAAATGTCTTAAATAAAGAACAGAAAGACTTTGAGTTGGCTGCAGGTATTTACACAATGTCAAATGTAGAGTAGGTAAAATTTCCTTAGTACAAAACACAATTATCTTCTATATCTGAAACATTAACTTTTTCCCCAGAGGTACCCATACTTTTTCTAAGCAAATATTACAAATAAAGTTGACAAAACCTAAAGAATTACTCAGAAATGTTGCTTTTTAGTTACATACCTGAATATTTGCTGACACCGTGAGACTTTTTCTTCTCTGTCTTTGTGCTTCGGTCCCTGTCCCATTTGCGGTTGCTAAAATGTTCTCTATAGATTTAGTTTTCCAGTAGAGCATAAAAAGCCTGTTGACAAAGTGGTCTCACAACAGCTGTATATTTAATGTCTTTCTATTTCTACTTACTGGCTGTGTGCGCATGCAATAAATTATACGGCCAAGTTGGCTTGTTCTCCACAAGCAGCTGACTTCTTCCCCTTGACATTGTGGTTGAAGCCTCTTTGCGCTCAGCTGGCCATAGATGGTGTTTGTTTGATTTGGTGTCATGGTAACAAAAGGCTGGATAATTGCAGCTGGAACAATCCGTTACTTTTAAGGCAAGAAAAAGGGAAAATTATTGCTGGTGACTCAGTGGTGGGGATTGTCTGATGGACAATTAAGCATCAACCCAGAAAAAATGTTATCCCTTGAACTAATAATGATGGAAAACAATTGTAATCGTATCTGGGATTTTGTGATGTCTTCTTTTCAAACAGCAGATGGCGTTGTTAAACTGCGCTACAGCACGCACAAATTCTACAGTTGCTGAAGATCAAACAAAGAGCGTCATCATCCTGGGAAGGTTGATGTGGATGCAGCATTTCTTTTAGTGTGTCTATTGGTAATATGCAAATGCACTTTGCACATAAAAAGGTTCTATAAGTAACAATACATTGCTTTAATGCTGGGAGCAGAATGCGTTGCTCTCAGTATGTAGATTACTCAACATGGCCCCATATCCTAGACTTCTGCTTTCAAGGGTCTTTTATGACATTTTATTTTACATTCATTTTTGAATTGGAGAAATTCTGGTGGATTAATGATTTTTTAAAAAGGTGAGCTATAAATAGAATTCTCAAAGGCAGAATGAAAATGTAAATTAGCTTACCTCCACTTTACTATAGCAAATTTGATTTCCCCCTCCCCCCCTTTTTTTGTGGTTTGGTGTTGCTTTCACCCCTCAGGCTCAAATCTGCTCAAAAGCCCCTCCAACAGACCACTGCCTCCACAAGATTAGCCAGCCATTCACCAACCACAATGCCCCTGCTTCTGCTGCTGCACCGTGCCTTCCAAGGAAGCCTCCTCATGTGGGATTACGGGGAGGAGATCCACATTTTCCTGCTTGCGCAAAACCAATCACAGATACTCACAAAACCGACTCACACAAGCACACACGCACGCACGCAAATATCAGGCCGCATCGTTAGTCGACACGAAACAAGTGTCTAAATCAAGATGACACATCAGGGTCATGCCAAATTCAGCTTGGCCTCTTCAATGTGTGAAGGCCACAAGGAGCATGACATCTGTGCTCGGGATGGAGGACTGGACTCTCATTCGCTGCCTCCTGCTACAGCTGTAACAGAACGGACTCTGCTGCTTTCAGACGTAGTCGAGACAAACATATGTCGAAATCTGTCCTCGTCGTTTTGTGCTCTCTTGCTTACCTAAAAACGAATGAACAAATGAAAACAGGCTCCGGATTTATAATCGGTCTAATTGAATAAATGCATGATTTCACCATAGACTCAATTTTTTAAAAAGTGGTCCTTGGAGTGTCAGACATGTTGGCTCACATATTGTGCACATGCTGGCCTTCGCAAATGGCTGATAGAGATCTCATTCATTCGTTTGCATAATTCCAAATTTGTTGTGCCTGAATAGAATCCAAGGCTGCATCCCTATCTACAGCAACCCCCCTGTGCACAGTGTCTCGGGAATTTGCATGATTGCCTGTAGATTATTTGAACATCATCTATTCCCCCTCCTCTTTTTCTTATTTCTGTGGCTCTCTGCTGTGAGGATGCACACACATCCTTGGGCAAAAGAATCTAAAATAGATCATACGAGCAACTGGAGTAGATGCACAGGCACAGGAAGCAGCTCACGGGCAGACTTGAGTCATGCTGGCAAGATCATGCACCCTGAGCTGACAGCCCAACACACCCGATTACTAAGCATGTCATTTCTAAAATGCAGCCACAGCCTCACCATAGGTCATAAACAAAAGAGGAAAAGTTGAGATCCAATGCGGGCTTACACCTATAGGACTCCTGAATGTGTTTTAATTACGCGCAGGGGTCTTTTGTGCTTTAAGAGTGACCTGATGAACGTCTCTGGCTCAGGCAATTGTGCCTCATTCATTGTGTCATGTGGACTGCTGGCAATGGCATAACCTTTGTGGAGGGAAGGGAAGACAACACGGTCACTCTAGATAACAGTCTTGCAATGAACAGAAACAGACCCTGTCAGGCCATCTCAACATCAGTTTTCAGCTGCACACCATTACAAACACACTCTACCAATCACTCGTTGCCTTTTCCGCTCTTCCTCCATCCATCAGTTAAGACAGATCCTTCTTCATAAGGCCTCCTTGTGTGGCACGCAGGCTACACTGATTTGGCAGGATCCTATACATACATTTCTCCTTTACATCCCTCTACACTCAATCAGCTTCATTATTGACCTGCTTTGCTGAACACTTTGGCGGGCCATATCGCCGTATGGTGCTCGATACAGCCAGTGATCTCCCACTGATTTAGTTGGCTTAAATTCCTCTCTTTTATATATTATTGATTTGTAAATGATTGATTTAAAGGGCCATCTGCTGCACAATAGCATGAATGTTCTGTTGTTTTGTTGTTCCTTTAAAATAATAAATTGCTTCCAATTAGGACAATCAAATGATGCGCAAATATTTCTGTTTAGTTTGCGACTCCATTCTTACTAAATGTTATAACGACACCATATAATTACTTAGATTTCCTCTCTTAACGACTGACAGAAAGGATGTGCATTGCAACATTGGGTTTTGGGCACTGAACAGAAGATAGATGTTTGAACCATCACTGAGGGGCATTCTCATCTCTCATTATACAGCTTGTTAGGGCCCACATTACAGCTGCTCGACTGAGCACCCATAATAAGGAAAATGACCCAACACCGATATGAGCAGTAATGTTTTTCTTCTCACGGCCGTCTACTACTGGCTTCCATGGCCCTATCTCTTTCCTCTTGTCTGTCTGCCGCCCCCCTTTGCCACAGCACCTCACCACCACCAACTCTACCACTCCCCCCTGTGTGTTTGGCAGTCACACAGTGGGCCATGTGTGTGCTGAACACGTTACATAATGCCCTCCTTTCACTGCACTCCAGATCAAAGAGAACAATCCAGCACAGAAAAATTGCTCCTTGCTGATTTTCCTTCTCTTCCACCATCGCATTGTTTTATCAGACTTCAGTACCAAGAGACTGTACAGTAGATTGTATCATTATCCGCTTCAGCATTCCCCTTCATGTTGAAAACCAAACAGCAAAATGGGGAATGATCTGAGGTTGACTGTTAAAAAAAAGAAAAAAGTTAGGGCATGACGATGCTCCAATTGAGCCTCACTTTTGGAGGTCAGAAAAAAAAAATCAAGACAGTAACAGTCAGTATGCTTTAATAAAATGAATTTAAATATCCTCAGGCTACTCAGCTTCATCTTTTTCATATATCCTGAAAAAACCTGTTATAATTATAATGAAAACTTTTTTTTTGTAAGAGGCTTTCCAATCAGCATTTTGCAAAATTCTCTTTTAATTCCACTAAATACCTGACTAGATGTATGCACGAATCCAGCAACGAAACAGTCAAATAAAAGAGCAGACCATGCCACCTCTTTTTCATGCTAAAATAAAAGTCTCCATCAAGAGGAGGAAACAGCAGCACAGAGAGACAAAGAGCAAGAGAGCATCAAACGCTGTCAGAGGGGCTGGGCCTGTCCACAACACTGTGAGGATTGAAGTAATGAGTGTGTGCTGGAGGGACATTTACCTCTATTTTGAGACTAAAGGGTGAATGTAAAAAAATATAATGCACCAAAAGAGCTGAAGCTGTTCATTTTTCAGAATAAATGCTCTAAAGGAGCAAACACTTGCCAGTGTGCCTTGATATGTGCCATGACATAAGTTACATTTGATACATAAAGGTATACATGCCATGTATACAACATTTTTTCTCAGTGTCTATCTTCACAGTGAGCGTCAGCTGATTTAGAAGTATTTGATCCCCTCCAGACAGCTGGGATCAGCAGCAGTCCTTATCTCTGTTAACCCCCCAGTGATGGAGAGTGGTTCACTGGTCCAAGGGAACAGAGTGGCTGGGCTATCACTGGCCCTCAGCCCGGGGGGAATGAGCAGGTGAACCAGTATTAAAAGCATCTTTAGGACAGAGCACATGCTTGCAATAGTGCATAGCAGACCATAAGTTGTGCAGCTGCAGCATCAAATGAATTGCGGGGGAATGGGAGAGGGCAAGGCTTCAGAGTGGGTTTGCCGCTCAAACTGTTATCACACCTGACAGTGTCTGGTTTGGGATCCAGTGGTGCACGCGGCATACGTAAGCGGCTGGTCATCTGTAAGGCAGAGTGATAGGGTGTGACGTGTCACACGCCACATTAAGCCCAGCCAGAGGATGTGTTTGACAGACCACAGGAACTTACTCCAGCTTTGCCTTGACTCATATTGTCAGACCTACTTGGTAGTTCCAAGTTCTCATGTGGAGCCTTAATCAAATACAGACTTTGATTACAGTTTCATCCATGATTTTTATTTACGTTTTTTTGTGTGAATGTGATGTGTTCATGATGTCATATCACAATGATACCTTATTTTCTTAATATATCAAACAGCTTATGGCAAGACTATACAAGTTTTGGTTTAATATGCCTCCTTTAAGGTAAAAAGAAATTATCCAAAATATGTAATTTGTATGTTTAAACATAAAAATTCAGTTAACTTGTAATAGAAAGAATAATTGTTTTAATTTTAGTAATCGACTAGGTGACATGTATAAGTTTTTACCAGTGAACAGTATTTTCAGGTGGCAGTCATGGGTGAATTTCCTGGTAGGCCAGTCCCTGGCTGCTGAAACTAGCTCTTGGGGAAGAAGCCTGAGCTAGTGCACGAGGTTCAGAGATATCATCTGGATAGATTGTCCTTGGTGAGAGGTGGCAGAGGTGTGTACACTAGTATCCCCCCAGTTCACTGCCTGCATGTTGGGATTTTCCCAAGTAGATGAGAAAGTGGCTTCCTTGCACTAGCTCAGGCTTCTTCCCCAAGAGCTAGCCATTGTCTTGCTGGGAGACTTCAATACTCATGTTGGCATCAACAGTGAGGAACAGCCTTCCTGATCTGAACCAAAGTAGTGTTTTATTATTGGACTTTTGTGTCAACCACAAACACAGTTCAAGCCATGCTCCACTCCTTCATTGTTTACCAGTAAAAATATATGAAACGTTATAATATGTATTTTATTTTTTAAATCAGACATTTATACTTACATACTCAAATGTTTACAGACACCAAGCCTCCCATTTTACTGCTGTCTACAAGTTTTGATATATGTGTGCATGTTTTAGGAGTAAAATTATGGTAAAAATGACTTTTTTTCATGGTGCTCAACAACCATCTCCATAAAACTCCAATATTCTAGCGAAATAGAATTTTTTAAAAATTGTGTTTTGTTAAATTTTTACATTTTTGTTTCTGAAATGTATGTCAAAGGTTACATTTTGAGCCATTTGTACCAAATATTTAGACAGATAACGTATCATTTTGTAATCTAAAAAAATATCTAAAGGATTTCGACTGTTTTATCTGATTATTACATAAGTAAGGGGCCAAGCAAACAGACGCAAACAGGTAGATTTACCACCGCTGAAAAAAAATCATTGCTTACTTTGTTTTTTCTTTACTGTCAACTTTGACAACAACCAAAAGAAAAGTGTTCTGTAAATTACACATTCAATAACCAATTACAGTCACTGTTATGAAAAACAAACAAACTGATAAGCCTGTGTAGGACTGTGATTCATCAGTAAGGGATTTCTTCAGCGTGACCATTTTTCTCCACCTAACCTGTCATGTGAGCATGAGATCATTAAGTCCTGTCCACATATTCAATGATAAGTAATAAGAAAGTTAAGAGATCTCCAACCACGCCCTCCCTAACCAGCACTTGGATTGATTATCAGAAACTAGACAAGGAACCACTAAAGGACACAATATAAGTTAAGCTTTTAATGAGGTGCAGTTTTTATTTATACTCAGCTACTAATGGTAATAAAATAAATAAATAAATCAAATGCACATTCTGCTGCTTTGCTATTACAACAGCACAAATCCTCAGTATTCCTTAGTTAGTTAAACTAGCATGTTGAAGAACTGAGCACTGATTTTGTGTGTGTGTGTGGATTTATGCTGTCTCAGTTGTTCTGTGTCTTCCTGTAATCTCAGTATTGTTTTGATGATGTTGAGATCAAGCCTCTGTGGGGGCCATGCCATCTGTTGCAGAACTCTCCCTTCTTCTTGCTGAATATTCTTAAAATCTCAGGCATTAATGTATTCAAGAAACTTATATTCATCTATGATACTATCTACAAATGGGAAAAAAAAGTCTAGCTTATGCTTGACTTATGCTACACTTAAGTTTTAAGTTAAGAAATCTTAGAAACTTACAGACCTTGTGCAGCTTTTGGGTTTGCACTAATTCTAAAAAACAGTTGAAATAATATTTGTTCTCAACACTGTTGAGCTTAAAGGTAGTTTTGACCATAAAAACTGATGATAAACCATAATAAATAAAAAACAGTGCTACCATCTTCTACATATAATATAAACAACACTGACTTTGAGGGAAAAGACCAAACTTATGTTGATCCAAGAAACCCAAACTATGACTGAACTTTGGCTTTAGGCAAATGCATTACTATATCTGAAAAAGTAAAAAGGAACATTATGCTTGTTTTTTTTCTGTCTCCACATGTCAACATGTTTCTTTTGGTTGAATAGAGGTTGGTTCCGCTGTTGATGTGTGTCTTGTGAGGTAACACCAATGTACCCTGTTTGCTCCAGTGCTTGGCTTTTTCTTGACCTCATTCACCTCTGCTGCGCGTCCATTCGTCTGCTCTTTGGGGTGTCTTACCTGTCATTATTTAGCTAAAGGGAGGGAGTGTGCAGAGCCGAGGAGCCCGAGGTGAGGACGACAGACTGGGCAGGCCGCTGTGGCCCAGCCTGGTCCGACTCACTCATCTGTGAGCACAGTTCCCAAACCTCTCTGACAGATCAGAATAGAAAGCATGCACCACATCATAGCTGTGATTCACTCCAGCCTCAAGTCCAAGCATGCCCAGAAGACCCTCAGCACGCTTAATCATCGTGTGCGTATGTGTGTTTGCGTGTGTGTTGTTTAAGGAAGCGAGTGAGAGAGACAGGGAATGAATGAACTTGTTTGCATATGACAGTGCTTCTATAAAAGTTGCCTGTGTGTTTTCTGTATGTCAGAAAGAGTAAACAGCATCCTAACAGGCCCTCAAAATGTCTCCTGAGAGCACAGCACTGTACGTGTCGCTGCAGTTTTCGGCTCATATTTGAGCGAGGATGGTATTTATTCATATGTGGCGACTGAAATTTCTGTGTCTTATTCTGCACAGTTAAAATGTGCAGTCAAGGGCATAACTACATGAGTGAAAATGTCATGCAACTGTAGGGATAATACATGCAAAGCACGTGTGGAGGTCAGTTGGCCACATTTGCATATAACAATGTGCCAAAAATAATCAAATTAATATTCATTTGCTCTCACCAAAAACATAGACATCCCGACTGGGATTCTTGCCTGTAATATATCCAAATCACATTTAAAAGAATAGAAAAAGTAAATCATATAATCCATTACCTTGTTTTGAAGTGAAATAACAATAGCTTAAGGTCATGCTATGAGCTTTCCTTAATCACCTGCTCGTTACTTTCCACTTTACTTTCAGGTCCCAGCTGTAATAAACTGAGTAGACTCAGCCAACAACCTGAGGAGTGAAGTGTAAAGTGTGTGCCTGCGTAATCTGACAGAACTTATTTAGAATGCAGGTCTTTACTAAAGCTGTGCCTGAAGCAGCTGCCTGGTCCTGTCTTCACACTTAACAGGAGCGTTTGTACGTATTCTCATACAGTAACAACCCCGTACACACATGCCGACGGAAACACACACATGCATATACATGCTTTTCTATTTTATGCAGAAATTACTGTATAAATAAAGACATAATATTCATGTATTACTATGCAAAAAATGCAGTTGTGATAGAAAAAAGGATGCATGAACGTGCAGCGCTGCAAGTCAGTGTGGGTTAAGATCCTGGAGATTAGCTTCACAGTAATGAAATTCAGTTGAACACAGGGTATGTTTCCTCTGTTGTCATTTTTGTGTAAGGGCAGAAAAACAAATAACTCCATTTGATGCTGGAAGAGTTTTTCATTTGTCAGCTATTATCAAAGTCCCACAGCAAAAACTCCAGAATAAAGAGGCCCAGGGTAGATCACAGGCCCATTTGGGTAGGGAATCCAGGAGAAAGCCATTAGAGGAGCTTCACTGGAGAACTAGTATTTCCTCCTACTGGCTTCACATCAGACCACAAGATTGTGCACAGCACCCGCTGTGCGTGACATCCACGCACAGCAACATGTGAACTGGGAAATGTTTAGCATGAACTATTCAGTTTTGTAAATTAGGCTTCTCTAAAAATAGTTAACATTAGAATACAGTCGTTCAGATTTTCTAACATTTTCAGAATACTTAAATATATACATCTGTATATATTTAGACACACACACACGCATTTGGAATTTAGAGTACTTCACATTTCTAGAATGGGAACGAAAGAAAAGATTGCTGTTTGGTAGATATTTTTCTGCACCCTGATTTTTTCCCTCAGTGTTTCACTTTGCATATTCCTCGTCCTGATTTGCATTCAGTTTTTGACCCAGGCAGTAATCTACAGTGACTCCCCCATAAGCCTCTGGCACATTGGGGAGATGTTATAAGCTGTGACAAAAGACGAGAAGCACTAGAGCAAACTGAAGGTAGCAGGGATAGTCTCCTGATTAGCTGAACGTGTCCCTAAATTCACTCTCACTTATAGAGATTCATATTAATCATAGCTGCTTTTTTGAAGTCTTCCTTCAGTCAAAGTGCTTTCCACTGTTTGGGTTACACTTGAAACTACTTTTTTTTTATATTATTATCAGAGGTGATGGCTTTTGTTGCACAAATATACAGAAGAGAAATTCACCAGTATAAATATTTACCTTAGACACCATGTTGGGCAAAGACGTTTCTTTGCATTGTAATATTGTAGGTTTATGAGCTGCTACAGAAGCAATTCAAGGGTCTGCATGAGTTCCAGAGAAATAGGATTTGTTCATTCAAACTTTCAGATATTTTACAGCACACTTAAAAATCTCTAGTGATACGTAAGACAGGTTAACCATTTTGACCTAGCCTCCAGAGCATCTGTACCAAAACTGCATGCTCTGTTTGCCTCTGAGCTTTGAGCTATGAAATATTTGCTGTGTCATGAGAACAAATAATGAAACAGCAAAATCTTTGGGAATCCACCATTTCAGATGTCTCAGAGTGTGTCCATTAAACTGACATCTTTCCCAGGTGCAGTGCATGAATGCATGCTTAGTATGCAAGCAGCAGTGCAGCTTGCGTGCATGGGCAAAATGAGACGTTGGATCCTTAAAAGTAAATTGCTAAACAAGTTCATTTTAGCAAGGTTCATATTCATATTGAGAAAATGGAGCCCGATTAGCATACGTGCAGAGAGGCTTTGCATGCTTGACATCCTCTCAGCCCCTCTGCTGGAAATAGCCATGCACACAACATCCTCTGATTACATTGATATGTAGATTCATGCATCTGCAAAGATTAGTTATTCATTAATGTATTTGCTGTGAATTCTCGTGTGAGTGTACCTCAGCCAGGAGTCTGGGGCAAGCCAAATGCATCTAAGGAAAATTGTCACAAATGATCACACAAAATCCACAGAAAAAAAAAATGCAGGTTCAGTGACCCCACAATAGAATAAATCCATATGGGCGCTGTGATTAAGAAAATCCTTTGGCACTGGGGTTAAAAACAGAGGAAGTATAAACATAATTATCAGCCTTTTCATCTTCAACGCAGAATTGTTTTTTCTTGTTCAAAGTGGGCTATGAGGATTAATCATTGCTGTCTGTGTGAGTTTATAAGCGGTAGCGTTCTGTCATCCTTTCATAAAAGCATCATGGATCACCAGTTTTCTTCTTCAGTGTCCTCTCTTGCAGCCACACTGCAAGCACTTTTTAACTTTAAAAATAGGCTCACGACAGAGAGTGCCAAGGAATGCTAAATAACAAACAACGTCCCCTTGCTCAGATCTGTCCACAAAATGGAGCCGATCAGCACAGAGACACCGTGCTCCACATGACAAAAGAAATTTAAAAAAAAATACTATCATGTCTTTAAATGCTGTCTACTTCAAATAATGTGTGCAGTATTCTTCAAAAACCCTTTAAATACGGAGTCACAGAGGGCCGTACAGTGTCGTCCTCACTAGACTTTGGCGGCGTTTCCTTTATCTGCTTGTTAAGACCAAAAAGAGAAAATTGCCTGATTAGCAGGGAGAATAATTAAGAAGAGGCTGTTTAGGGAGTCAGCACCAATTTATTCATCAGAGGAAGAAATGCTAAAATAGATGTTATGCTGAAACAGGAAGAACACAGATGAGCTGTTAGTGCTCTATAGACAGATCTATGCACAAGTGGCCACCACAATGAAAATTTGTGACCTAATCAAAATCTTATTGAGTCATATTTTTAATCATATATATATTTTTGGTGAAATAGATTCGACAGAGCGATCATTTTTCTAGATGTCACAATGATGAAGTCACCTGAAGTGGCAATATGGCCGAGATTCCTTTGCAAAAGATGGAAAAAAGAGGATAAAAGTCAAAAAATAGTTCAATTGCTATGTTGGAAAACAAAAATGTCTCGATTTTGGACCATAGTCATAACCCCACCCTAACACCAAAATCCCATTGTTTTGTCTTTTTTCTTTTTTTAAACATTTTGCTGGAAGCATTGGTAATGCAATAAAACATTATAAAGTTACATCTGTCACTGGGGAAACTGCAGAAATTGCCTGCCCTAACCAAAAGCTAATTGTGTTCTGCTAGATTGCGCCTAACTAATAAAGAGCTTCTTCTTCCTGTCCTCCTCTGCCAAAAAATGATGATGCACCTCTCTTTTGGACAGAAGACATCAGTTTGGGTTGTCTCAGTGGTGACTGGTTTTGATAGGTAATGATGTTAAATTGCACAACTGGGAATAAAGGAGGCTACTAAGTCATCCATCAGTGGCTAGCTTATATGAGCTGCGATTAGAGGCATTATTCAAAGCCTAGTCCACTCAAACAGATAGCTTTCTATCCCTGACCTGCCTCTTTTTCTCTCTTTGCTCTCTCGCTCTCTTTCTTACACACACACATGCACACACGCGCACATGCCCACATGCACAGTTTGCTATGAGCTACTACAGGGGACAAGTCATTCTTTTATCCACGGCGAGTCATTGTTGTGGTGTCAGCTGGTGCCGTCTCTTTTATCACACTGGAAGCTAATGGAAGCAGCAACTGTGGTAGGTGGGGGAGAAGATGCAGGCGCACGCGCACACACACGTGCACATAAATACACAAGGAGCCGTAAGAGGTTGGGGAGATGGGGCGGGTGGGGACGGCAGGCCCCGGGGCAAGAGTTGTTTTGTGGTGATGTTTTTCTTGTTTGCTGAGGCCTCTCTATCAGCTTGTGTTTTTGACACTCAGTAAACCACAAGGAAGGGCTTCAGTCAATTTCGCTTTTGATGTGTAATTGCTTTTTATTTACTTTTTAACTGTAATGATGTTTAATTTTACCCACATGATAGAGTTAAACTGGATGTCATCTTCAGCCAAAGCTACAGAAGCAGCTATTTTACATGTCCCACCTGGTCTCATTCTAAAATAACAAAAGATGAATGCAGCTACACAACACTTCAAGCCCCCCCCCCCCACCAAATCCATCCATGTAATTTTATTGGTTTCATACTTTCTTATATCTTTTGACTAGAAATGCTCTAAGGACAGGGTTTATTTACAAGCGAGGGAACAACAGCCAATTACTGCAGGAAGAGTCAGTGATAGGATATTTGGAGTTGACCTAATTTTCTGGTAACAGTGTTACCAGAACCACTATTTCTTTCTGCTTGTTTAAAAAACAAAAGCTATAAGGGACATATGCCAGGCATGTGTTGTATTTATATTTTCTATAACTCTTTATTTTTTCAGTCTTTTTCTGTTTGTAGAACATAACAATCGTGCTTTATCATGTGACACCATTTAGATACATATCATGTTTATATTATGTTTTACATTAGGCAGTGAGACAGTTAAAAATATACAAAACAATATTGTTTTTTACTAGACATAGGTTCTATTTTTAATATAATCGTCAGCATCTTCATTGTCATCATCATCATCATCATCATTTCGTATATTTCTGTAAGATATGTGCTTTAGCTTCTGTGATCAAAATATTATTGCAGAAAACAGCAACTCAGTTTTTTCAACATTTAGACAATAACTTCCAATGTATTACAGACATTCACAGTTACATGTTTTACACAGTACAGTTTTACAACAAACTTCCAGAGAAAACTGTGGTAGATTAACTTTATACAAAATTCACAGGACATGAACTGTAGCCATTTCACATTTTCGCTCAGTTGTTTTGCTTTTCAAAGTAAACATGTGCTGTTCAACCAGATGCCTTTCATAGTAGCTGCCATAGAAGCAAACTAACATTGTCTTGACACACCATGGCAAAACTCTGGTAAAATTAAAGCTTATGCTTTTTCGGTTGTAAAGCAAAGACAACATCAACAAAAAGAGAAACAGACCACTTGCTTAATGGCCTGCGCTTATACACCTACATATGTATTGCTGAATACATATTGATCAAACTATATTTGATCAAGACACACAAAGAAAAAAAACATGACTGTACTTAAACACAGAGTTGGTCCAGTTTTTTTTTTGTGCTAGCATACAAAGTGCTATTTTGTACTTCTGCCCAGTCATGTAAACAGACTATGGCTTAGTTGGAATTGGTGTACTGGCTTAAGGCCTACTCTGTTTCTCTTCTTTTGTTTGTCAGGAGACATCTCAGCAGTATTTCACTGATGTTCCTGAGGAAAGCATGCAAAACGTAAACAGGATTGACTGTCAGCATTAAGGGATAGTCGATGTTTGTAAATCGCTTTTTGAACCCTGTGCTTTTTATTATTATCATCATCATTATTATTATTATTGTACTTCTTTGTACCCTGTGCTTTACCAACCGAATACTTAATAGCATAGTTTTTGCTTTTGTCTGCCTATTGATTTTGGTCCTCCATCACAACACATATAGTATAAAACATCCTAAAAATAATTCTAAAAATGTTTTGATCACATAAAAGTTTTCTCTCTTTTTTTCACTGAAAAAATGAAGGAAAAATAACAGTCTCTCTCACACACATAATCTTTTGCAACAAATACTGGATCGCTCCAGAGCTCCTTAACATGAACTTCTTATTGGCATTGGGCTTACTCAGAGCTCCCCGTTTGCCGTGTGGCCATGTTTTACCTCACAGAGAGCAACATTTGGAAAAGAGACAACTGTGTGAGGTTTAGAAAACATCCACAAAAAAAAAAAAGGAAAATTGACGCCATCCTTTGCACTCTTCAATGATGTCAATTTTGTTCACTACTTCATCTACTATATTCACACGGAATTTACTTGATTCATGAAGATATTCAACAAATCTCTAATCTATATCTCTAAGTTTTTTTTTCTTTTCTCACAGTATTACACAGTATGTTTACATTTTTTTTTTTTACCCAGAATTATATTTGTGGACACTAACAGTCTTTGATATTGTTTTCGGAATGCAAACCAACAATAAGACATCGTTGGCTTGGTTTTACAAATGCAGAAAAAAATTAAACATGGTTTGAAAATCGGTTTTGATCACATATTGCCCCTGGAGGTAGGTGAATCAATTATAATCTTGGAAGTCCTTTGTAATGTTCTCTTTTGTCTACATGCTCCATGAGGGTTTCTTTGTTGTCTACACGTTGGCCTCGGCATTGGTCAGGTTAGAGGTCGGGCTTGTTGGGTTCGGGGGGCTGACGGGCTCTGGTGGGCTAGTTGGGTTGGGTGGTGGGCTGGTTGGGCTAACTGTTGTGGTGGGAGGGTTAGCCGGACCAGTTGCGGTAGTGGTGGTGGTGGTGATAGTGGTGGAAGGACTTGTCACAGGATTCACAGGGCTAGAGGCGCTGGCTGGATTAGCTGGTGGAGGGACAGCAGGTGTCACTGGGCTGGTTGAGTTGACAGGAGCTGGACTGGTGGGGCTGGCGGTGTTCGCAGGAGCCGGGTTGGCTGGGCTGGCAGCACTGGTTGGATTGGCAGGGCTGGACAGGTTAGCGGTGTTGGTTTCCACTTGCTGCTCCGGTCCATTTTCCTGAGGTCGCCTGACAACTGCAGGGGGCTGAAGCATTATCCGAAGTCGCTGGGAGCAGAACACGTGGTGAAAATAATTACATAAGAGAAAGAAGATACTAGGTTACAGAGTGAAGCTAAAAACCTACAAATAAAAGCTGGCAAAATCTGTGCTGTTTACCCAGTGACCCAACAACAGATGATTTCCTTCTTACCTCTTTGTAAGTGCCCTTGAGCCCGAGATACATGTAGATCATATATCCTGGTATGAGAATCATGGAGGACAGTGCCATGAGCCAGCCTACTCCCTGACCCCAGCTTGGGAACACATAGTCTCCCATTGTGAGAGGAACCATTTGTACGGCGCTGAACAAGAACACCCCCTGTGGGAGACATGAAACCCTTTATGCATCCTGACACCACTGACTACAGGCAGCGCTGTCTTAGCCTGACATGGCTGCAGGCAGGTAATATTGACTTTATTTATTGTTTCATTTTTCATGTCGTGACTTTAGATGTACTGTTCTGTTAGTTCGGAGGACTCACTGCGACAATGAGAGGGGTGAATACAACCCAGCACAACTTCCACCATATGCAAGGCTTGTAGCCAATCATCTCCTGGATGTTGTCATAGAACTTGTTCACACCTGCGAGACAAATGAATCTATGATCAAAATATTCATATCCAATTTATTTCAATTTGCCCCTGGTCTGCCATGCATGATGATGAGGATGGTGGGGTGGAACACATGAGTGCTCGTGACCTTGAGGCTGAACGTCGCTTGAAGTTGTGCACATATCTTTGGATGCACCTGAGGCTTTCAGCCTTTCACATATTAGATTTTTTTTTTGCAAACCTATTTTAAAATTGTAAAAAAAAGAAAAAGAAAAAAAAAAAGCTTATTTTGTTTCTCTTGCTATGTTTAATGGAACATTCCCGATACACACC
The DNA here is from genome assembly GCF_057382275.1 of Copadichromis virginalis. NCBI lineage: Eukaryota > Metazoa > Chordata > Actinopteri > Cichliformes > Cichlidae > Copadichromis > Copadichromis virginalis. The sequence goes on along the minus strand of NC_140637.1, from coordinate 20,996,166 downwards.
GTAGCACCAGGATATGGAGATGCATTCAAAGAAGACCAAGAACAGCAGGGACATTCCACTGGCAGAGTAGTAGTCGAACAGTTTGAACACATAGATTCCTCCCTGGTTACAGAGAAATTGATAGGTGTTATTGAAAACTTTATGTGCAAATATACTCTAGTGCTGTAATCAATTAAAGCCACTGATTAAAATATAAATTGCCTTTTGCATAGTACATAGATGCACATGTTTTACTTGTATCTTTTAATAATTTTTCTCCTTTCTTTCACTGATTTGTGTAACGTAACGCCATGAATAGTCAGTGGTAATATGAGAAAGATGCCCTGCTGTACCTGCGTGATGTTTGAAAGTCCAATCACATAGGACACCAGACAGACAACTGCGATGAAGAGCTCTCGTCTACCTCTAAGAACTCTGGGAAACTCATCCACCAGAGCAGTGATGAAGCCTTCAACAGTGCAGAACTGAAGGACAGAGTCATAGAAACAGCATTAGGGATAAGTATGAATACTAGCACTTTTTTTGCACTTTGCTGCTTTTATATTCTTTAATGTGGGTGTTTTTAAAAGAACGGATTTCTACGTTTTGCAGAGATTTGCAGTTATATAGCAAAACGCATTCTTTAACAGAGAACCTTTATTTAACTGGTTAGACTAACAAAGAACCGCAGTGTGCAGCAAACCATGGGACAAAATCACTAATGTAATCTTCTGAATGACCAAGCATTCACTTCTTGGATGCCATTTTGGTAATAGCTCTTGTATGCAAAAGCACTGTTGATATTAGAATAGGGTTAAAATTAGTCTTTTACTTTGAAGTGCTGATGCTCATGGGCACTGTGTAACTGCATATATGGTGTTCAAATTTCTCTAGCTTTATTCAAACTGAGCTATCATATATTAAGAGAAAAAACACACGCACACGTAAAGGGACCTGCAGGCAAATGGAGGTGATAAAGTTGCATTAAAAATACTTGACAGCCAATGTCAAAGCCCAGCTATATCTGTCCACAAGAAGCAAATTGCATGCTTATCATGCAGAGAGCAGGGGTGAGCTGCATGATATGTACCTGCATTTAAAATATTTAGGTCAGCCCATGAGCAGATCATCTCCAAGCCCCTTACCTGGCTGTCTATTCCCAGCATGAGCAGCATGGAGAAGAACAGAATGGCCCAGAGAGGGGAAACGGGCAATTGGGTTACAGCCTCCGGATAGGCCAGAAAAGCTAAGCCAGGACCTGGTTGGAAAACAGGAAAAATCATATTTCGTCAGGGTTACTCTCACAGTATTCTGATAACGACATGCATACATATTCACACAGAAGTGTTGACTGATGCTGTTCATCAGTGAGCATCAATGACAGTGCAGCTTTTTTGTGCAGACGCAGAATCATTACAGAAGAAAACAATCTGTAGTTACCTGAAGCTGCTACATCAGCGATGGGTCTCTTTGTCACATGTGACATGAAGCCAACAATGGAGAAGATTACAAAGCCAGCAAACATGCTGGTACACGAGTTGATGCAGCACACAATGATGGAGTCTCTGGGGAGAGGAAATGTAAAATACAGCTTGTGTCAAAGACTTAAATTGATTAACTCTTGTGCTTCTTAACTGATCTTCTCTGAAAAACCTCAAAATGAGGTCATCATTGTTACCTGTTCTTTTTCATTGTAGTGTTTTATATATATATATGCAATATTTCTTAATTGTGAATGATATAAATATATTTCCATTCAAAACCTCACATCAAACATGACCATTGTCACATTTTTATAGATATAGATGTTGTAGAAAGCTAGATCCGTTTGAATCAAGGGCACAAAATGCACAAAATGAATGCAACTATTTTTTATGTAACTGATTGTTTATGTGACCCAGAACCATGGGGCTGCTGGAGAAAACAGGCTTTGCAAGAATAGTACTTTTTTTTCCTCCAGCACACACACCAACAGAAAGAAGCTGCCTTAGATTTTTATTATATTCATGCCAGGAACTGACATTTATAACTTCCTTTTAAAATCTTCTACCGAGTAAGATCGAATTGGATTACGTTATCTTATAAAGTAGCAACAATTTAATTACTTCTATCTTCAGGTATTGCAATTTACTCTCATATATTAAATTCAGCAGCAGTCTTTGTCGTTGTCTCAAAGATTACATCCTGTTCATGAATCATCACCAGTCTTACCTGTAAACATTATTATTGAAAGGGTTATAACTGCCTAGAGCTATAAGTGACCCCAATCCCAATCCGTAGGAAAAAAAGATCTGGGTAGCTGCATCGAGCCATACCTGAAAAAAGGAGAAAATAACTGCGTGAGGCCGTCGTCTGCTCACTCAGGCATGCAGTACATGGGTATGAATCATGTAATAATATGTCATTACCCCAGATTCTTTGAGCTTTTCAAAGTCAGGGGTGATATAGAACAAAATTCCTTCTCTAGCTCCAGGTAGAGTCACCCCACGGATGAAGAGAATAAACAGCATGAAGTAAGGATATGTGGCTGAGAAGTAAACGACCTGAAAATGTAAGACCATTATCAGCAGGGTAACATCGCTGCATTTTAACAATATATATGATCCATAGATTTATACATTTTCATGAGATCTGTAAAGTTTCTGTAGCTTTTCCGAACAACAACAACAACAACAACAAAAAAGCAAATGAAACTTCACTTACAGCTGGCCTGTTTGTCTCTCTGAATTTCTCACACAGTGTAAGATATGTGTGTGCAAAGCATGGGGCGATGGGGGATGGGATATTTTGTGACCAAACCAAATATTATTTTCCACGGTCATGTGATAAACCTCACTTTCAAAATGTGGCACCCCAAGAGAGGGAATCTGCCCCAAGTAAAGGGAAAAGATAAAGCCAGATTCTTGCAAGCGGCTGTTTGTTGCTCTACCTATCACAAATCCACATGCAGGATAGAGGAAGTGTCAGGAGTAGCAGAATTAGGGGAGCCACCATAAGGCAGAGCAGGATTAGTGAACATGAGTTTATGCTAACTCCTCTCCTATTTTGAAACAAATCTGGACGATACTGATTGCAATTTGAATGATTGATGAGCTGATATTAAAGTGATTAATATTGCATAGCTCACATAGTGTTCCACTTTTGGAATCAGCATAGCATCAGAGGTCTTGGGTAACCAAATCTATCAAACATCTTACCTTTCCTGTCCAGCCAACCCCTTTCCAAATACAGAAGTACACGAGGACCCAGGCAATAGCTAGCGTTATTGCCAGTGGCACTCGAAGCTGGCCTGGTTTCTCCAAGCCATCAGTCATTTGATGCATGTTGCGCCTATAAGTCAGAGGAAGCAACAATAAGACTATTATACACACACAGGGAAATAACCATGCAGCAGAGGAGGCTGCCTTTTATGTAGCTCGGGGAAGCATGCAGGACAGTTTAAAGTGCTGCTGTTGTGAAAAGCAAGAGAAAGCAGTCAATATCTTACTCCCAAAACTCCACCACTGCACTGGTGAGATTGGTGGTGTCTGCAATGCTGTAGTTTGTATAACATCTCTCTGTGTTCCATTCATTGTTACATGAGCTCCATGGAAGTTCCTGAAAAATAGAAATTTGCGATTTCTTTCTCCATGACAAATTTAGGGATTACCAGTTTCTTGCAGATATTGCAGGCTACATTCCCAATGAACAACCTTGCTCTTATCTTTCCTTCAGCTTTAAATGAAACACACTGTATAATACTTACAGTGGTGAAGGAGTTGTACAGGTAGTAAATGGCCCAGGCAATGATTATAATGTAGTAAATGTTGAGCCAGAAGGACAGAACAGCCGCTGCAAGGCCCACACCTGTCACAGAAAAATGAATTAGCCACTATACAACTATTATTGGATTTGAGTGTGGCCTCCACATATAGTGATGGCCATACTTATTTCTTATAAGCATCAACATCATAAATATTCATGCTTTTTTCATCAAAGTAAATATTTTCTGGTTACCTATAAATATTCTGTTCATATACCTTTAAACATAGGAGCCAGTTTCCACACACCAAGCCCTCCAATTGATGTGTATTGACCGAGGGAGCATTCCAACAGGAACAAGGGGACCCCAGCAAATATAAGGGTCAAAAAATAGGGAATTAAGAAGGCCCCTGGATGGACAAAAGGAGATTACGTTATGCACTTACGAGTTATCAATTTTAGGCTAAAATTGCCTAGAGTAAATTAATTACATGGCGATGATTTAATTATTTTTATGTTATCAGCACGATCACTTTGGTCAGTTCGACTATGTGTATCATAGAACTGAATGATACATGCAGTTAAATTAGCTGTGAAAATAATCTTTACCTCCACCGTTTTTTCCACAGAGATAGGGAAATCTCCATACGTTTCCCAGTCCAATTGCATAACCCACACACGACAGAAGAAAATCAAATTTCCCCCTCCATGTTTCTCTATCAGGCACCTCCTTTTTCTGCTTTTCGGGTTTCACGTCCAGTGACTTGGGTTTGTCATTATTAGTGGCCACCTCATTCAGTTCTGTGACTTGTCCATCCGTTTTGGTGCCGTTCGTCGCCATGTCTCTGGATTTGGCAGAGGTCCTGGCAGTCGGACGGGAGGCTTCAGCACCAGTCCACGTAGACAGCAGTTTCGCGGTTTTTCGACCTAACCCCTGGACCAAATGTCTGGAGATGAAGCCTGTGCGCACAAGGCTCGTCAGTCGTCGTTAACCTGTAATAGAGTAGGCTAATTGATTGTCTCTTCAAGGGAGCGCAGAAAAAGTGGTTATTTAATAAGCAAATATGGACATGTTATACTCCCGGCAGGTGTAATAAAAGAATGGAAATCAAATATAAACACTGTTTATCTCTGATGTATGAATATGAAAACGCAGACTAGCGAACCTCCCGATCATTTGGCACCCTGAAGAAAAAATTTCCATTTATGTCAGACTCAACAAACAACAAAAACCATCGAGGGCAAAGTCATGCTGACTTGCCCCAGAACTAAAACACAGACGGTAGATTGCACATAAATTAACAGCATTCAAAGCCAGACCAGCAGACATGGAAGCCTAAACAATATTTGCAATTAATTATCCAGCAAATATTATTAAAAGATACCGAAAAAAATATTTATAAAAAAAGCAAACAAACTTGGAGACAAATTACAGGATCCAAAACATACACATAAGCGCAAGACGCACCGTAGCGATAGCAAATAGCCTATGAGATCTAAGCACAGCGAAGTCCACCAATTACCACCTACAGATTCTTAACAGTTAAACACGTAAAGAGCTGAAAGCAGCAGGGATACAAAATAAACCTCTCAAACAAACTCGAATGCAAAACGCATTGTAGGGACAAAGGGATCTCCAATGCGTAAAAGCTTTACGCACCAGGCTGCACAAATTCCTACCCCAATCTACCCGAATAATTGAGAACCTTGCGCGTTATTAAACGCATGAAATCGCGTCCTCTCCACACTTGCAACATCCAAATGACTGGCATGCAGCAATCAATACACCATTTAATTGGATACAGCGCGTAGGTTCAGAGATCATCGTGCAATTTACATGAATCCCAGCTACATGTCGCTAGCCCCATTCAGAGTTTAATCATTATCACATGATACGAAAAATAATATAAATAAAAATAATAACCATGCTTTAACCAGCATCGTTTGTATAGGTGTTCAAACACGTACACACGCACAGACAGACGCAAGAATTCAGCACCCAGTTTACTCACAGTCAATCTGTGATCTGTGCCGCCGAGGATACGCTGCCTGCCACAAATCTCGGAACGAGGTATCCGTAGATTCCTCCTGTGGGTGAAGTTGTAAACTCCCAATATTTCTTGAAACATAAATAGATTTTACTTCCATTAAAAGACTTAAAGGGACCATGCAGCATTAGAGGGGTCCAAGCAGGAGCTGTCCAGCGGGGAGCAGTGCTGAAGACCAGGAGGATGAAGAGGAGGAGGAGGAGGAGGAGGAGGAGGCTGAATCAACACGGGCAGTAGCCGCTTCGCCTTGTGCGACTAACATCAACAACCAGAGACTCAACTCCCATCTACACAGCCTCAATGTCATCTCAAAGTCGCCCCCCCCACTCATCCTCCTCATCCTCATCTATAGGCTGCACTGACATCGCACTTGCAGCCTGTTTGTTTTAATTATTTCAAACGATTTCCCCCTTTACATTTTAATTATTGTTGTCAAATAGGTAATCACATTTTTTTCTTTTTGACTATTATCCCCCCCAAACAAGAAGAGCAACTTTGTAAAACACTGGCTGAAATAAAGATTTCCCATTCACAATTATTCCTCAATTTAAAAGCGATAAACTGCGATTATTTCAGGGGCTTAAAAAAGAATTTTATTCAGGTGGCAAAATGAGATTTTGGGATCTTCTGCTCCTGGCTACACAAAAGATGACCCCCCCCTCCCTCCACATTCAGATACACACGGAAGGACCCCCCCCCCCCCCGCACTAATAAATCGAGGTGCAAAATGGAAACATATGGGGGCTAATATAAGCAACATTATCTGCTCCAAACGCGTGTATTTGGAAGGGGAGGCCAGTTACCGGCTGTCTGCAAATCTGGCAAATTGTGATAAAGGGAGCCCGTCAATAAAGGGAGGGAACATTGGCTGGTTGTCTAACTCTGCCTGTAATCGTCCAAAGCCCGACGTCTTCCACAAATGGGGGGATGATATGAGAAGAATAAACACGTGGACTATAAGCTCGCAATTAAAAAAGAAAGACTGAAAAAGGAAAAGGAAAAGGAAAACACTTAAAGATTAAAAAAAATGGTTTGGGGGAACTATTAAACACGTGGAACAGCGAAGAATGGATCCACTCGTAGTAGGTTTTTAATTTTTCTTTATTCTTGCTTCTAAAGTAAACCTTCTGGAAGTAGAAGACAAGAACGAAACATCTTTGTGGAACAGCTTGTGAATTTAAAGTGCAAAGGTAAGTAAATTACATAAATATAGGCCCACTTGTTAGATTTACTTCAATTTTAGGAACAACTTTGTTTTCTTTAGCTTAGCTATTTTTCTTGCGTGATCAGTGATGTCACGTTGGCTTATCCTGCCTGTCATCTGAGTAACTTGAAGGCTTTGTAGTTTGCCTCCATGCTTGTAGTTTGCTTTCATACTCCACACGTGCTGACTACTAACACTTAGTTCCCTGCTGCAGAATTTGAAAAATGTTTCATGTGACAGCGCTGAGGTGGAGGGAATACAAGCGGACTGTGGAGCAAACTGCTGGAAATGCTCTGGCAGAGAGATCAGGAGCAGAGACTCCAGTGTGAATGTTCCTATCACAGGCTGAGAGGGCACCAGATGGCAAACCAATGAGGGGTGAACTAACCTACTAAATGATACCACATTAAATGCAGCATTTAAAATCCCATCTGGGTTGCCGTCCCTGCGGACATGGAGTGTGAAACATGACACATATTTATACACCTGCTGATGGAGCACACAGGCATGTCCAATAGGCTGGTGACATGCACTCTCAGCCAGCTGACCTCCTAACCCCTCAGTTTTGGTTTGATTCAGCTCACTGCCCTTTTCACCAGCCCTTTTCATCAGACTCTTAATTTCAGCCAGAAGCCTGTATTTGGCTCCAAGTGAATGCTGTGTGTGCTCCATTAGTTTGGAATTACTTGTCCTTTCTTGTAATGGCTTTTAGAGTACGTGAGTGAGATTGAGGCTTGGGTTGCCCCTCTTTACAGGCCCACTGGCTGTAAAATCATTTAAATGTTAGGGAGGTGTTTGCAGAAGGATGCAGCCAATGTGCAATTCACTTAACACTGTTTGCTTATTGTCATTTTTCAACCCTGATGTATAGATGTTTTTTAAATTGACACCTTAGATATGTGCCTAATGCATTTCAAATAATGTATAATTACTACATACTTTGGAAAATTAAAAATAAAATATGGCCAATTCTTCAGTTCTATTAATATAATAAATAATGGAAATTTTTAAAAAATAAGAAAAATATTAAATCAACAATAAAAAAAGAGCACTTAAATGTTTTGTTTAGGGTTTTAAATATAAGGTTTTTTTTTCAAATGGGTAAAAGCATTAAAATTTAATGTAAACCCTTTTTTTAAATGTCTGAAACAGTGCTTAAATACTCTCCCGAGGATGAGGGCAGGTCACTCCATTTTCTATGTTGGTGTCAATACTGTTTTATTAACCTACCTTGAAGTGATTGTTTTAACTGCCAGGTAATCTCTATGCAATTCTCTGTTTTGAAATGCATCTTCATGGACTCATTTTTCAACACCCCTCTGCAATTTGAGGCCACAAAATGAACTGATTAGCATGATGATTAGTCATTAGTATGCTAATCATAAGCAATTCACATATTTTATTCATATTGTCGCAGAGTTGTTTTTCTCCTTCTGCTGGAATTGTGTACACTTCCCATTCTATGTTTATTGTAAACATGCAAGTCAGTGTGGTAACTTGCTGAGAATGTACAGTGGAAACGATGGTTTTACTTGTAGTGTTTTTAGTTTAGTGGGTTTTTTTTTAAGCTGCAGTGTCTAATAAGGACGGATGAATTCATTCATTGGATTGAGGAAATAAAAACAGGGCATCTGTGATGTGGATTGCTCCTTGTGTTCAGCATCAAGAAAATGTTTTTAAACGACCACATATATGTTGCAGAAGAAGAAGAAAAGAACGTTTCAGTCCAATTTTAAAAACACCGAACATGCAATTCAAATATATATTTAAAAATCAACATAAAATATTTATAAATCCTTTGTTTTAACACCAAGTCTGTCTCCTACAGGATATTTAAAATATAAGTCTGTCTTATTAGGTAATCCCTGTAAGAGTTGTGCTGTCAGAAGCCTGGATGTGCAGCCTCTTCTCACCTGCTGTCTCCCTTTTCAACAGCCTGTAACCATGATTGCTGCTGTACATTTTTTTTGGACTTGTGTAGTATAATATCGATGCAGTACCACTTGTGTCTTGATCATAGAGGGACTAGCCTGCATGTATTCCACTAGGGAAGTAATGCATAACTGAATATATGCTCACTCAGTATTTCTGTGTAGAGCATAATATAATTTGATCTTCCCTTCCAGGAATGATTTATTAAATTTACCTTACACCTACAGACGCTGCACAGAGATGCTTGAGACTTCATGTACACAGTTTCTTATGTTTTTAGCCACCATGTCAGAATATTCACAGTACACAGCCTCTAAAGATACTGGAATTACTTCAAGGCTTGATACTCGTATTTGTCTGTGCTTCCTTAGTATAGCATTTGTTTAGCATGACCTAAATTGCTGTGAAGTGAGTGCCTCAGCAGCTCTGTCTCGCCTCTTTCTTTTTTTTCTTCCCAACATCTCTCTTTCTCTCTCGCTCTTTGTTTGACTTCTTTTTTCCCCTTTACTCTCTCTCTCACACACACACAAGAATATGTATATATACCCCCCCCCCCCCCCCCCCACACACACACACACACACACACACAGACAGACACAGACACACACACGCACGAGATTTACAACCAGGCAAAACAAGCTGAGGGAACATTTTTTTGGTTGTTTAAATGTTTTTTTTTTTTCTTTTCTTTTCTTATTTATTTATTTATTTTTTACAACAAACAGCTTTTGCCAGATTATTTACAGGCGTAGTAAGTATTGTGGGATGTAAGAATTATTTATGTGGGCTGACTAATGAGATTTCAGCAATACTGAGTGAAGCATCTAGCAAATTTGCAGAGCTTTTGTTTTGTTTCTCTTTTCTGTGTTATTTCCCCTTATTTTACCTTCCTGGAGGGATCAACTGTGCAACGCTGTAAAAGACTAGCTTTTTCCTCCTTTGGGATTCAGTCGCTGCGTTTGCCACTCATTCAAAAGAAATGCTGTTTCCACAAATCCATGGAATTAGATAGTCATGATTTAAAAGACATTCAGCCCAGCTGCAGCTTTAACATGTTTGGCATCGACCTGTCACCATGCACCGAGCAGGACGGAGACAGGTACTCATGCTGATGTGTTGACAACCCTGTGTGACAGCCAGCACACGGTGTGGATTTAGTAAACATATGACCTCCATGATAACCAGTATGGGGGCACTAAATCGCTTCAAATTTTGTACATGCGTTGCTAGGCAACAACATAATCGGCCTCCGTTTCTCCCTCCTTATATGGCTCTCTACTGGGATTGCTGTACCTCTATCACTGAAAATGGTTAATTAACTTCTACAAAAAGTCCATTAATGGTGCAGATTAGGCTTCTGAGGGCTAAAAAAACACATCTAGGCTACTCAGAATTACACTCCAACATACAAATGCACGGCCAAGATTAAAAGGACGTTTGAAACAAATGATCCTAGACCCATGAGTTTGACTGTATTCTAGCAAAAACAGCTTCAGTCATTGTTTTAAATAATATGATCAAAATTGAAAAGGTTATTTGGCACACTGGACATACTGGTTTCAGTATACACAGCCTAATTTCCAGACACTTACTACATATTTAAGCGATGAAATGAGAATTTACAAGAAATGTTACAATAAATAGTCTCCTTTAATAGAAATTAAAAAAAGCACAGAAGAGCAGCATTGTTTGCCCACTCATAGCCTGAATTTAAACTGTTTGTATGAATGGAGACATAACATACATCGAATATAGATATAACATATTCTACATTGTAATCATTATATTATAACTATTTGCTTATATTAGTTGTTTATATAACATTGTCTGTTGTTTGCAGCTGAATCTTATCATTTCTGCCATATGAATAAAAAAAACCTGGCAGGACAGACGTCACTCTTATTAATTCAATTGGCAGCATATGTTGTTATCTAACCCTTTTCCTCACTCTCAGGAGAGGGCTTAATTGGATACATATCTATGATGTAAGACTTTTACCATTTTCCCCAAATTTACCCTAAAATAGATCACAACAGATTTTTCTACTCTTCACTTTATGTCGATATTCTATATTAATGTACAATCTGAAAACATTGTATCTAGTGATACTTTTAATATTTTGGAAGCCTTGCCTTTTTCTCATTACCATAGATACATTTCTGAAACAATAGTCCGGTCTCAGATTGAATCATTTTATATATCTGCCCACCTGAGTTTCGATAAATGACATCTTTATATGTAAACCACACAAGTGAGTCAAAAGCACCCTGAATTATATACCGATTGTCTCTATCTTCTTACTCTTCTTGTACTTTCTTTGTGCAATTAGGAGTTGTATATCAGCTCCCATAATCTTTTGCTTAGTAAGGCTCTCTGGGCATTACATAATTCCAAACAATGTTGCAGAGCGATAGATGAAAAATAAATGTTTATAGGATTAACACAAGTTGATTATAAATGGATGGCAAATCCACAATAATCAGCTTCCTAAATGCTGAATAATTATTACATTAGGAGTGTTTTTTATTGAAGGAAAATATGCAGAGAGCATTTCAATATACACAAAATTAAACCGCTACTATGAGTGCCCTGCACACTATACAGATTTAAAATCAAATTTATTTGAACATCAGCATGACTTAACAACAGCATCTTGTGGAAGTTTATATTGTAAAGACATTACAGTATTAGAGACAAGATAATTTGGTATGAGCAAGCGTTTGGTAACAGTGGAGAGGAAGAACTCCATTTTAACAGGAAGACTTCCACCAAAACCTTGCTCAGGGAGGCGCAGCCATCCGCCATAACCAGTTGGAGGTAACAGGAAAGAGAAGACACAAAAGAGGAGTGTGTAAAGAGACCAGAAAAAACAAACAGGACCAAAAAAACTATGGGTGAAAGAAGACAAAGGTTATTGACATGCAATTAATGGTATACATACATATATGGAGCATGAAAAAAGGGGTGTGGAGAAGAAGCAAAAAATAAATCATGGGAAGTCTTCCAGCAGTCTGAGCCTGTAGTAGCATTAAGCAGTGGTTTAGGGTCACATGACCAAGCCCTGAGTATTATCTTTTTTCAAAAGGAAAAATTTTAAGTCTAATATTAAAAGTAGAGATGGTGTCTGTCTCATGAACTTAAAAAAGGAGCTGGTTCCACAGGAGAGGATACTGATAGCTGAAGGCTCTGCCTCCCATTCTACTTTTAGAAACTCAGGAACTATAAGTAAGCTGCAGTCTGAGAGCAAAGTGCTCTATTGGTTTGATGAGGTCTTTAAGATATGATGGGGCATGATCACTCAAAACTTTGTGTGCGACTTTGCACATGCCTAAGGGAAGCATATATAAGAAGTACCAGCCCTAGCACAGAACTTTGTGGCATGCTGTGCTTATATCAGATAGATACAATTCAAACCAATGCACTGCTTTTCCACTAATTCCAGTGGTATGTCCTTGTCTCACTAGTAATTTGCTGCACTTAGATTTTGCAGGACAAATACAGGTCTAAGTCCAGTATCTGAGGCTATGAGGAAATTAGTAGTAGTGCTTCATGCAGTGAAAATAATCACATTGTTTCTTTCCAACAACATCTTTTGAGACATTTGGAAATAAAATGAGGGTTGTGAATCGGTCTGTAATTGTCTAAAAGATCTAAACAGTATATAAGAGGTCTTAAATATGTACTGAGAAAACAGTCAGCACCTTTTTGGGGGGTGCAGCTTGAAGGTTAAATTGCTGTATCATGCAGCATGTTAATTATTTGAATAGTTTGTCCTTGGTTAGTGTCTAAAGCCAACCTTGATGAAATAATTACCCCCACCCTTACTTTTTGGTATGTAAATTATGCACTGGTGTCATATGTCTCTGTGCAAAGCTGGCTAATCACATATTTTACACCTGAGAAACCACCACTGAGAAGGAAGTGGCAGTTTCAGTGCACATAAAACATGTCTGTGTGAGGTGTGGGGAGCGAAGGGAAACGAAAGGTCCATCATCAGCATATCCAAATAGGAAGGAGCCACGACATGGAACTCTTTAAATGGAAGCTTTGACAGAAGCCTGCAATCCTTTCTCACCACACTGCCCCTGCTAATCCCCTCCATTCAACCACATCACTATGGAAACTGTCTGGATGTTTCACCCTTGCCGCCTAACTTGTGCCATGCAGCCATGTCGGCCACTGACATGGAGGTTGTGCAGCAAAATGCTGGCTGTTCACTGTTTCCCTACACGCCACAGGTCTCTATGTGACATTACATGCTGCTAGACTTATAGTGATTTTTTTTTTACCCAGGAAAAAGAAAAATGCTCAAGAAGAGACAGCAACTGCAAGTTCAAAGCAGCGCAAGAATAAGCACTTCAGCCTTTAAGAGAAAGACAAAAAAACCTTGGCTGTATGGTGCGGAGTTCAAGGTGGTTGGAGCAAATTTTCATATTGCTTGCTCCCGATACCTATTTCATTTCTTTGACTTCCTCTGGCAAAATTGCAGGAGAATATTTGTCATGGTTTTAAAAGGTTTATCAGCTTCAAAGCTGAGGGAGCTGGTCGTCCAACCCATCAGCGAGACTACGCAATCCTTCCAGCGCTGACAAGAATGGGTTAGAGCATGTGGACAAAATTTCCCTGCTAAGCCCCCAATTCAGAGCTTTTACATAAAGCTAGAAGAAGCACATTTGCATTTGCCATTGACGTCAGCTTTAATCCATCCCAAACCACTTCTCCAGCCCCCTCAACATCTCGGAGAAGAGCTTCGGTAATTGCTAATTACAGGAAAAAAGATGGTTATAATCACAAGCACCAACGGTCTGGTCAGTGCCAACGCCTGTGACCTAAAATCTGCTGAAATCAGCTGTAACACAGAGCTCATAGGTGAGCACAATCTTAAACATAGGGAAGTATGGTTAAGGCTGTGCTTCTTGTTTAGTTAAAGCAGCAATTCAGCTAAATCTCACATTCATGTATCTTGTGTGTTGCTGTCCTCTTACCTCTTTTTATAAAAGTGCCAAAAGCATACCCCGGACATGAATTACCTGCTTGGGTGATTTTATTTTTCCCCTGAGCAGTCGCTGATGGTATAGCACAGCATTGCATGGTATTTAATTGGATGCTTTTCTGGCATCTTATCAGGGCTACACTGTTTTTTATGTATTCATCATTTATTAATGATATATAAAACCTACAATGTCTATGTGTAATCTAAGTATAAATTTAAATTGTCTGTTTTGTCAAACCTGACTCTCCTTTAGGAGAAACGGATCCAGCTGGCACTGCTATCAAGCTTTAAGTGATGTCAGATTTTTAAAAAGGTATTTGACAAGTTTTGACACCCTATCTATGATATCTAAATACAAATCAATTATTCCCTATGATATATAAAGACTATAGACATACTTACTTGGCAATACTTAATCTGAATTTTTCCTAACATTTTCATTTAAATGCTTTTTAGCAATAAACCTATTGGAATAAATGTACAATCTGTACAATCAAACAAGAAAAAATGTAAAGCCATATTTTCTTTTCTTTTTTTTATCACTTTCCACAAATTCATTGTCTTGTGTGTAGCGCTTCAGTATATTGTGAACTACACAATGAATAAGTGATGTACTTACTAAATCATTTATAGATCATTTGGTCTTACGAGTTCATGTCTACCATTGCCATAACCTGCAACGTTTCAAAATTCACGAGGGTGTATTATGATTAAGTCATTTGTTGTTAAAACACATGTTGTCTCAGTTTTGTCACAGAGAAGAGATCATGCTGGAGCTAAAACAATTGCAACAATACAGTTTCTTTGCACCCCCTCCCCCCTTACACCACCCGATCAGTGTGTTGATATTCTGCAGATTAAAGTACATCTTTGTACTGCTGGAGGTACTAGATGAAAGTCAGGTAACACACTAATGTTTGGTCATATCTGACTGTATATAAAAGATGGCTGCAGCCCCATCGGTAAAATGAAGCCAGAAGTTTCTGAGTTCTTTATGATCATTAGGAGGGGGCGACATGTCTGGTTGCAAAAAGATTTGCAGTTGTATCGAAGTCTATGGGTAAAGGACTTGATAGATGACCTCACAAAACACTTTCATGATTAGTTTATGGTCTCATTTGATAGTTTCAGCAACTATAACTTTATAACAAACTGTGTGCTGCTGTGCACAAACATAGCTTAATCAAGAACAACTGGGCTTTCCAATATTTCTAATGTTTGTTCTTTTACGTCATTGTCTACAAATATCTTGGAAACCTATGCACCTGGCTGTGCAACCAGGCTAGTCGGCCAGCAAAATATGCCCCCTAAGTGATGCGGGAGACTCACATTTTAGCCTTTGCCAATGATGCTGTGTGGATTGTGATTGATCAAAGAAGTTGTTTTGCAATCCCAGTGGAATTTTATTTTATCAGTTATTTAATAATTTAATAATATGCTATAAGTGACTTTTTATATGCATAATTTGTAATCCACCACAATTAAACTAATAGAGACAGTTAGACATAGAAATGAACCAAACCAATACAGATTAATGAACTCCATATTCTTTCATGCAGAACTACCTTTTGATTGACTAATAACTTTTATATAAGTGAGCAGTGTCCTTGATTTTCCCAGCCAGATCCAACACTTGCGCCAAAGACTAACCAACCACCCACCATTGCTAACCATAAAACTAATACTAAGTCCCCCTCCTCTGATTATACTGTAAGGTGCATTTCTGCGCCACTTGAAACCCCCAGTGTACTGCCTGTCTCTCAGTAGAGATGTTACCTGCCTTTATTTGGAAGTTTTACATGACAGATTACTTTAAAGCTTTGTGCACAAATCCCAGACTTGTTAGATTCATCACCACTCAGCTTACACAGAGGGAGAGCCACAATCTGCCAGTCTTGCTCGTGTGCTTTGGCCGATAGTTTTGTTACTTATTTCCTCCCTGATTTCCCATGTCTCCCCAAGGCACGGTAAACTGAACAAAGTAAACCACATTTTATTCAGAGAGACCAGTTGCACACTGAAAAATGGATTTTAATTTGCCCAGTGAATTTGTGCGATGAGTGTTTTAGGACATGGGAGGGATATTTCATTAGTGGCTTTTCCACTGGGGCGTTGGAGAGTTTCAGGGGTTTTGGACACACATAGGCACTTATTTCCTTTTTACTTTAAAACATCTACTAGTTACGGTGTTGTATTTCTTTGCAGCAGACTACCTGATATTCCACTTTCCTTTGCAGATTTTTGAACACTGTGTTCCTATTTTTTGTCTGATGATGCAAGATATTTTTGTGGTACTAGAACTTTCCACACAGGTACTCATTCATTAACAGTAAGAGGTACAAAAAGATGTAACACCATGTTAGGAGAGACATGCAAATTCACAGAAAAGCTGATTTTCATTCTTTTATATAATGGTTTAAGTTTAAATGAGGTTATTTAACCTTTTGCACAGAGCTGGTATAAAGGCGTTGCATCATAATTTGCTTTATCAGAGAAGCTGTGGAGACGTGTTAATATACTGCTGTCACTTTCACAGATGACATGCATGAGGACGCGTATGTGTGTGTGTGTGCATGCTTTTTGTGTGTACTGCCAGAAATGTATGTAGAAATGATTGTAGTGGTGTCTGCACAAAATGATACAGCAACTCAAATGTATCCATCTCCTAAAATGGGAGAAATGCATGAGCAAGAGATGAAGTCACTTAATTTAGTTGTTGGCAATGGCATCAGAAAACATTGACCTTTCGTTGGTTCCTTGAGGCCATTAAATGAGTCACATGACAGCTGGATATTTACAGTGCCTCTCGTCACTGGCCTTGTCAAATCACAGCACACTTCACTGAAGCCTAGGAGGCCCTAGGCTGGACTTCAGCTATGCAGACAGACATAGGTGTTTTTTACCCTTCTTTTAGCTCAAGCTCATGGCAATTCCATGAAACACCAAAGAACACAAGGGCGTGAGGGTATGTGTGTGTTTGTGAGCTTGTTCGAGTGTTGCTGCTAAAAAACAGGAAGGAGAGAGTGAGACATACATACAGAAGCACAGACAGTCTGCAAGACCAATGAATTTCAGGCCAATTTATCTTATGAATGAGCCTCTGGAGGGCATTCACTCCCAGACAGTTCCATGAATTGTACAACAAATAAAACTGTACTTCTGGACCCATATCTCACACGAGACAAACGGAGTCTTTTTTTTCTGTAGCTGTTTCATTTGAACCAAGAAATAAACAGATCAAATCTATAATGTTTCAATGTTGTGATGAATTTCACTCCTTTTTAAAAAAATTCTAATATTAACATCTGTGTAAAGCTTCTGTGCTTTAGCCTTGTCTCAATCTTATATATACATGCCTCATGTAGCAGCCTGACATGCTTGCAAGCAAGGCTCAACTACACAGTTGTCAGTTATGCTTCCAATACCAGTGTAAGGAGCTGTAAAACCAAGAATTTTTATGTCCTCTTCTAGCAAAAGTAATGTCCAAATGTCCAAAAAAAAGAAAGAAAGGGAAAGGAAAGAAAAGGTAAAAAGTAAAACTGCTGATTTGACAGGTGCTATTGTCTGTTACATCCCTGCATAGTGATGTAGTGAAGTGGAGCCATAGCTCAGGTAGAGTGGTCTACTACCTGTCTACAAAATGCAGGGTTGGCAGGTTGATCCCTGGCACATCCATGTGTTACAGTGTCTCAGGCAAGGCATTGAATCACTGGTTGGTCCCAATCACAGCTCCACCGCCACCAGTGTAGAGGAATGTGTATGTAAATGGGTAAATAGGAAAGTACAGTGTTATGTGGTTTGTAGAATCTAGCACAATGTCCTACAGATAGATAGATAGATAGATAGATAGATAGATAGATAGATAGATAGATAGATAGATAGATAGATAGATAGATAGATAGATAGATAGATAGATAGATAGATAGATAGATAGATAGATAGATAGATAGATAGATAGATAGATAGATAGATAGATTCATAAATGTAAGACTCAAAGAGCCACCACATGCCCTAGTTATACTGAAACATCCCATTGTACCTAAAAACATTCCTTTAGTTTGTGATTTTTACCTCCTCAGAACAGAAACCTTTCAAAGATTTGCACTACACAAATATATATTTTGTTTTAATCCCACCCAGCCTGTTAATGCTGCCTAGTAGTCAAGCAGGCCTGTAAAAATAAATAAATAAATAAAAATAAAAACATTTCTTGTCCTGCAGTCTGGTAATTCAAAACCGTACAATGGAAAAGAATATACTGATTATAAATCTCCATTATGGGATTTTTGTATTCTCTTTTTCACATTGCAGTAATGATAACAAGTGAGACTACAACATGCGTTCTACTCTACACAGTAAACAAAGCAAAAGCATGCAGGATGTTAAAAATGTGTAACTCCTTACAATTTGGTTACACTTTTTAAAATGTTATTTCATTGGATCTGGGTTTAAATATCAAGTAAAAGCAGTTGTCACATTATAGATACAATATGCATGCAATGAACTTCACTCTAACCATCAGCTGGTTTTAAAAAGTGCAATAAATGTTACATGCGGCAATTATGATGTTTACAATTATTCCATTGAAAAGCAATACATTTATAATATTGTTTTTTTGCTATTTAGGTCTTTTCATCCACAATCGCCAGCATTTCACTGCATATCTATGGTGCTCGAGCTGACAGTCTAAAAGCAGGGTGATAACAACTTGGAATAGTAGAAATTGTGACCCGCTTTGCCTCAATACATTCTCATTGGAGCTAACTTTTAGATTTAATAATGCCGAGGTTACACCGCTGTTCATTTTACTTAGAAATGTTTGAAACATTGTCAGAAACCCTGAGGGCCCTTGGATTCCATTTCAGAGAGCAGCTATTTGAGGCGAAGGGTAGAAGGCAGTGACACTGACAAATCCAAAATGGGTGTGTGTGTCTGCACACAGTGAGCATTTCTACAAAGACAGGCAACTCGTTTGATTTGCTACATTTATAAAGGCTCATAAATAAGTTTTGCTGGATTCATTTATTGTATTTACGCCACACATTTAGCCCTTGTGTTTAACCCAGAATTACAATCAGACAGTTAATGTGTTGCAAGGAATTTGACTTTGTATTTGGTATTTTCTGTTTGTTGAAGCCAGCTCTTGTTATTTGGAGTTCAACAGCATAAAAAGTGGTAAACTCTAGTCATTTATACAAATCAAAGGAAAGGCAGCTGTATTTAAGCTAAGGTATTTACTACACATAAAATTTAACAGATAAAAACTTTACTTTGCATTATTAATATTTCACTCGACAGATCTGCCATTTATTTATTATTTTTTTTCACCATTGCCAGAGTGGAGCTTGTTCGATGATTTATTTCGAGACAAAATTCTGAAAACACATTTTGTCCTTTCCTTGAAGGGAACTTCATGTGCCATATATCTCACATGAAATCTTTTCTGGGTGCCTCCTACGTTATAGAGGTTAGGAGGGGAAGCGCGGGGTATGAAGAGTGGTAGGAGGCGCCGTGGTGGTCCAGTGGACTGGAAAACGCTGCCCCCTGGCAGAAAGTTAGTGTGTGGCTGTATCTGTGGTGGAGCTAATATGGCCACTGGTTCATTAGAGCGTGATGTAAGGAGTACTACGTGACACCAAGTTTCTAAGCGCAAAGACTTTCAGAAAGGAACCACTGAATGCAGTGAAGCAAAGTGAAGACTTCCCTCTCTCCTGCATCAACCAAAGAGAAATCCCTCCATTTGGGTTCAAATGAGAAACTGATGAGAAATTGAGCAGCTTCTTAAACACTGGGCAGGACAGACAGAAATGCTTTCATACAGAAAAAAGAAGGCTGTGCACCTCATTCACTCACATGCAGAGCATCCACTTTCTACCACAACAGGAGCTGCTGACAGGTTGGTCATCAATGAAAGGGGGCAGAGAGAGCGGGGGGGGAAAATAGACACAGAGGAAGGCAGGAAATAATAGAGAGAAAGAAAGAGATGCTGACAGGCTCAGCTCCCCTCCTCCTCTTGACAATCTGGGAGGCGAGGACACACAGACAAGAAGGAGAGAGCACAGGACCCATGCTTCAAG
Source organism: Copadichromis virginalis (assembly GCF_057382275.1). Classification (NCBI taxonomy): domain Eukaryota; kingdom Metazoa; phylum Chordata; class Actinopteri; order Cichliformes; family Cichlidae; genus Copadichromis; species Copadichromis virginalis. The sequence goes on along the minus strand of NC_140637.1, from coordinate 20,976,192 downwards.
CTCAGCTGCACGTCAACCCAATCATTATGTCGAATGACTATTTAAACTCACATGAAGTATGCTATGTATAGTAGTAGCTCCAGCTGATTCAGAACTGCCAGCGCAAGATGTCACACCATGTCCACTTCAACATATTGCACACTGGAAATCTTCAATGTTGTTCTGCTGTAAGAGATTTTGGTTGAGTCTCAAAAAAGCCAGTGAGATGACTATTATTATGTTAAGTAGGATTCACAAGTCCACTGTGCATGTTTGAATCTTTAAAACATGTCTTAAACCTGCTTAAATACAAATATAAATGGAAGGGAAGCATTGCATTCCACTCTTAATCCACAGACATGAAACACAATCATTTGGAATTACCAAATTTGCATGAATGAATGGTTCCCGTGCACAAGTTGCGACTGTTTACCCTAATTGTGACACGGCGCATGTATATGCAGTTTTGCTGTGTTCATGTATGCAAATAGAAGCCAAGGAATAGAAAAATAAAATAGTCGCTCTGAGGACAAAATGTGGTGGCAGGGAGGCAGAGAGGAAGGTGGTGGTGGGGGGAAATAGCCCCGCTCATCTCCTCTCATTTTCTGCCCGCTACTACCCAGCAGAGTTTCTATGGCAACCCCTCAAAAAGCGGTGTGCGGTGAATTGTGGATTTGAGATGCGCTGTCTGATTGCGCTGTGTGGAGGAGATGGCTGGCTCTTTCGTCAGTCTTCCTCTGTAAGAGGAAATTGGTGGAGAGCTCCAATGAAACAGCACTCCATATGCTTTCTTTGATGTGCGTGCCAGCCTTTGGTCCTAGAGCATGTGTGTGTGTGTGTGTGTGTGGGTGTGCGTGTGCGTGCACGCTCAAGGAAGCTTTACATTAGAAGCTAGTGCCCCCTGCAGAGCTGCTCGTCACTCTTGGCACCCACCAGGCTGCACTCAGCTTTCCAAATGAATCTGTCTGGCTGACCATGTAGACTCATCAGTATGCTTTGGGTTTCAGCTGATTGACTCGATGCCACTGATGACGGTTCATTTCTGTTCTGAGTTCCAACAGCCGTGTACGACACAGTGCACGGCGTCTTGATTATGAAATTTTGACGTACACACACAGAATGTGTTTTGCCACATGCCTCCTCCCAAACCTCCACACCTCCTCCCCACCCACCCTGCCTTTCTTATTAAATAAAAGCTCAAACTTTTCCGTGTGGCTGGCTTTCACTGACGTTAGGAGAGCTGTGTCTTTATCCATGTTAAGAGTGGGACATGTATGCTGTGCGATGTGAGCTCTCTCTCTCCCTCTCTCCATCTGAGTATCTGTATGATGCTTGCAAGCTGTGCCAGTCTCCATTAGCATCCCATTATAAACCAGCATGATCACTCGTCACTTAGAATGCCTGCCACAGCGTGCTCTGTGTATGTGTGTGTGAGAGAGTGTGAGAGAGTGTGAGAGAGAGCTTGTTGTGAGGGCACGTGTGTGAACGTGTGTAAATCACACAGTCAAGTGATTGAGATGGCCTTGTTTCAAAAGAACACAGGGGGAAAAAAGCTTCCAAAGACTTGTGCCGCAAACATTTCAATTTAAATGTGTCTGAATGTGTCTGGTTTGTTTGACCCAGATTTCTCACCTACCCCTCTATTGATAAATTGGATATCTGGAGGCAGCCTTGTGCTACAATTTAATTTAGTTGATATGTAGTGAACAGCACCCTCTGCTGACTTAATCTGTAAGCTAAAAATTGGTTAGTGCTTACAACTGAGCATCTTGAAGAACTCATCAGAAATTATGCCTTAAAGCATAATATAATGAGCAATAAAGCAGCAAATGAACGTTTTACTTTTCCATAAATAACAAAGTTAGTGAGTATTTTCTTTTCAGAGAGGTTAGCAAACCTGTTTGTGTCTGATTGTAATGCGGTCAAACAAAAATGTGCACACATAAATCACAACTGGCTAAATTGTACTTCAAACAATGGCCTATACGCTGCATAATAAATACAAGCATATTGCAAGTGGTCAAATATGCGGAGGTTGTGATTAACATTGAAAATTTGCTTCAGACAGAATCCAACAGATAGTCTTTTTTCACTTTAATGTGTATGGAGATAATGCTTAAAATATTCAGAGCTGTCAAAATAATGTTCTGTACCTTTAACCCAACACAGCAGGCGTGAATGCAATTTTGTTTCTGGCGCTTACATCGCTGAAAATGTGGCATTTAATTTAACAATGTTGTATCAAATTCTTTTTCTAGGCACAATGATCCTTTTATTCTGGCTAATCCACGCAGGACACTGTCAACAGTTTAACTGGGGATTTTTCTTCTTCAAGAAAGTAGTTCCAGTTGAGCCTTTTTACATTAATGTCAGACAGAGAGAGAGATTAAAGAGAAACAGGGACACCGTTTCTGGAAAGAGACGTGGTCATTGAAGTTTTTAATGTCATCTTCAGTCTTGTGAACATCAGAAACAAGATCCCAGTCACTTTGATTGTATTTTGATGGAGGCAGAAACCCAAAGACCTCCAGAAATGATAGAATTCTCTTTTCTTCACAGGGAAAATACAGCCTTTAATTTTTCCTGCTAACATTAAAAGTTCTTCCTATCTTCAGCATAAAAGGTTATTCGTCTTAACCACTGGTACAACCAATGATTGCTATCCTTTTGGGGACTCCAGGTCCACCTTCATAGTGTTGCACAATAGAATAGCTTCCTAGAAGTTGGTGCTTTAAATTATGTATCTATTTCCCGTTACTTTTTAAAACTACAACAACTCAAATTGTCCACTGTTGAAAAACAAAAGGATTATCTATGGTCAGGACTTTAAGAAACACAAGAACACCCCTTTGACCTTGGTCTTCTCTGACTTCTTAGAACTGCCTTCTTTCTCTTCTTGTTACCTCCTTGGTCTTCTGATTGTAGATGTTTCCCAGCTTGGCTTTCCTCCATGCACACACGCAGACACATACACACATATATATTCTGTGGTCCAGGTCTAGAGGAATGTTGAGTGTCCCTACAGCCCCCCCCCCCTCTCAGGAGATTAGGCTTCACCACACTTGCCCCCCTCACTTCATTCCATTCCAAAGTGTGCCCCCTAAGAGCTGCCACATTTTTATCTGAGCCTGGTGATTGTGACAGATTTGCCAAATGACACACATACACAAACACACACATTTATGGACACACAAGGGGACACAAACAGAGGGGAGGTTGCTCTGCCCAGGGAGGGACCAGAGAGCGCTGGACTCCAGCTATAAAACCCTCGGAGGATGAGGCCAGAGTCCTGCCCTGAACTGGACAGTACTTCCTTCCTTTGTGCCAGGACGCTGTCAGGACAGGCAGCAAGAGAGCCTCCGACATGAACGACATCTACAAGGCAGCGGTATGATCCCACTCAAAACACAGCTGAAAGAGTGCAGTTGACTTCCTCTGGTGAAGTTATTTGATTTGTTGGGTGCTCACCAGAACACTGTGAGAACTAATCTAGTGTGGGAGTGATGTTTTTATGGATGTAAAACCATTATCCTTAACATTTCTTAATAGTGCTAAATGTAATCAGTAGTTAAGAGTGAAAGAGTGTAATTTCCCCATTTAAAGCTGCACTTTAATGTTTATTTGTTGCATGAAAAAATGCCACCCATCATTTTTTAAGCCTTTTTAAGCTCACATTATTAAAATAGTTGTAAAATACCTATGTTGCCTTCATTAGTGCTACATCGTCTCGGGGGAGCCTTAACACCAAGTATGTCTCTAGATTTCCGCCTACTTCAGCCCTATCAGAACTGATAAGAGCCACTCATAAGGTCACTGACAGGACATGTCCCTGGACCACAATCTGCTGCTTCATTCATGACTTCAAATGGAACGGTCTCACTTCACGTGGCTAATTTTGGCCAGTTGCTCAGATGCTTCTGTTTCAGTGGTTCTCTGGTGCCAGAGAAGAGCTTCAGGTTTAGATAAACCGCCCCATGGCTGAATTCCAGCATTATCTGTGAGCCTGAGAGCCGTGTGGCTATTTATCCACCTTTGCACAGATAGTCCTCTGGCTCTCCTATTTGCTCACAGTCCAACGGGGAGATAATAAAAACACACTGGAATGTATATTACATCTGTTTCAGGTTTTTTTTTTCTTTTGCAGTATCATCAGCAGTGGAATTTAAATGTGAAAGTCTGTATACTGTATGTATGTGGTTAATTTACAGTGGACAACAGTCAATAACTCTTACATAAGCAGCTGTCTCCCTCTTTCATTCTTGGTAGCTTTTCCAGGATTACTGTTCCATTGTTGGGACAGATCCACAGCTATGCTAATTTAGAGCACTGTGTATTGTGTCCTTTATCTGTCGTTCCTGAGCCTCTCTTCTGACTGTTTATTTTTAACTCCTCCTCTTACCAGCTCTCATGTATGATATGTAGGTGCTGTGTAATGTCAGGGATGTCCCGGAGCTTTGTTAACTGAAAAGTTATCAAAACAAACAGAAATAATCTAGTCTAGATTTCCAGATATCTTAACCGAGATATATTTGGAGCTTTGGAAAATGCAATCAAACCCATAAATATGTTGTTACAGAGAAATTCCAGAATATATCCCAGAAAGCTGATGTTTTCTCTCTCAATTCTTTCTCTTTGGCAGGTTGAGCAGCTGACAGATGAACAGAAAAATGGTGCGTGAAACGATTTTCAACTGAAGGCGTAAAGGCTTTGAGCATGCCATCGAGTCCCTTTAAAAGATGATTTAGTTATAGTTGTTGGTAGAAAAAATCTATACCTCAACAGGACTGCAACTATTAGTTGCACCAACACTTAAGACAAATAGCCTTTTGTGCTGATGCCCAGGAATTAATCTTAACCCTGTCCTAAACCAGACGTGCTTCAGTAGATATTTTTGTGTGTGTGCTGCTTTGTTGCTGCAGAGTTTAAGGCCGCCTTTGACATCTTCGTACAGGATGCAGAGGACGGCTGCATCAGCACCAAAGAGCTGGGGAAGGTAATGAGGATGTTAGGTCAGAACCCCACACCGGAGGAGCTGCAGGAGATGATTGACGAGGTGGATGAAGATGGTAAATCGAAACCGCTAGTGGGCTATGGATAAGAAAAAAAAAAGAACAAAATAATTGGTTGTGTTTGACTCTCATTCTCACAGGTCAGCTGCCAAATGCATCACAAGCATGTTATGCAGACAAGCATTGTTCGAGCCCTCTGACCTTAAATGCTAGTCAGGGATCTTAAATACAACTTGATGTGTCAGGTTGAATTAAAGGGAAATGTGTGTCAGATGTTGCACTTGTCATCTTGGATTTTCCATGTGATTTAATGTTGAAATATGAAAACAGCATCTTGGTTTTGTTTGATAAAGCTAAAGCTGATAATTGAGTTCTGTATAGTTAGACCACACACACTTTAATTCACAGGTATGCCTGTTATAAATATAATAAATAAGACAATTATAGGCTTCAAATCAAATACATTTGTAACATCAGTTGAGATGCTATAACATCACTGCAGTGATCCATTGGTGAACAGACTGTACTTTTAAGCTGATCATCTGGTTAAACTGGGATAATATAAAATCCCAGTTTAAGGATGTGATGAAGTGTGTTGTGTGTGCAGGGAGTGGCACGGTGGACTTTGATGAGTTCTTAGTCATGATGGTGAGATGCATGAAGGACGACAGCAAAGGGAAGTCAGAGGAAGAACTGGCAGAGCTGTTTCGGATGTTTGACAAGTACGTTTCATATTTAAACCTGTAGCTACTTTATCCTGCACTCAGAGCGGTTTATTAGCAAAATCTCACCACAAAAGAAATACTGTGCTACATGCTTACTGACAGACTTGGGGGGGGGAAATATCTATGGCAAGAGGATGCTATCATTGGAGCATTTCCACAGTCTATTGAACAAATTGCTCTTCTTCATTGTGTGGTTCCAGCAAAGTATGCTTCCAATGTGCAATTATGAGTACTGACAAAATGCCAAGCAGCTCTGCAGAGTACAGCATGTAGTTTGCTCCATAATCCTTTTTGACAGCTCCGAATATTTTAAACACCCACTCGATGTAAGCCAGACACCTCGTCTGAGCATCAAAGAACAAACTCGCTGTGCTTTTTTTCCCTTTCTCACCGTGGTGGTTCCCAGACACTTAAATTCTAGATATGACCAGTCACACATCAAATACAAGTTTGCTTCTTCCCCCAATGCCAGCTGTAAAGCTTAATTAAAGTTTATTACGCATTAACGACATTTCACACCTTTGATTCTGCAGAAACACAGATGGTTATATTGACCTGGATGAGCTGAAAATGATGCTGGAGTCCACGGGAGAGGCCATTACAGAGGACGACATCGAGGAATTGATGAAGGATGGGGACAAAAATAACGATGGCAAAATTGACTACGATGGTGAGGACTTTGGACCAGTTGTGTTTACTTTTTAAGACACATTCACAATGAGACATTTGCTTGATAAAGACATGTTCTGGTTTCGTAGTAGTTTGTCTGAAGCTCAGCTGTTTGTAACACTGACTTCTTTTTTGCAGAGTTCTTGGAGTTCATGAAAGGAGTGGAGTAAGCCTGTAGACGAGAGGGTGGTGTTTTTGTATTTTTTTGCAACTCCTCTGCCATCTTGTGAAGCTGGAAGCCAAATTGGATGTAGTTGATAAAAACAATTGGACGACTTTGTAAGATTAAGTCAAATATCATCTTCAAAACTTTCTGTATTTTTCTATCATGTCTCTTGCATTGTTATAAATGCAGTTGTGACTTTTGGTGCCCATGTATACCGATTTTTTTGTAAATGTATCCAAATTACTTGTGTCTTTGGGTTTTTTTTTTTTTTTTACAGAGGCCAGATACCACCCTCCTTTTGGCTGTGTGAAATATGAATGCCATGTTTGTCTCCAGCTAAATTCTTTATCTCGAAAGTGCCCCATTGAGCTTACAAATCCTTTTACTAAGAGGCTACTGTTTACTTGGGCAGAAAATGTGCAAAAAAGCAAAACATATCTCTGAGTAAACACAGTTTTATAGCAATCTCTGCTAGACCAATCATATTATAAGAATAATGTGCTGGGTACAGCTCATTTCATGGATACATTTCTGGATGTGGAAAATGTCTTCAGGACTTTTTATTCCCTTATATTACCCCTGGAACATCTGCAAGGTCGGCTTGAAATTTGCACTCATATAATAAACAAGATGTATTTGTCAGTATGGTCAATTCGTCAGTTTCTCTCTTTGAATAAATTCATTCAGTCTTATCTGTACTCACTTTAAGGACATGGTCTACATACTTCAGTCAGTGCTTTTGCTGTTTCTTGAGTGTTTCTAGCGTGCTAGACAGAGTTACACCGGTTATACTGGGGGACAAAGCACTGTTATTTATACCATTTTGCCTAAATGTACTCCAGATTTTACAGGCTGATCACATGCTTGCCTCTCTGGCCTGCTCTGCTTTTCACAGATGAACAAGTAAAAACAAGCAAAGGAGGCCTGAAATGTTACTTGTCTTACCAAGATAACAGTGGATTTTGTGTGAGACTGTCTATCATAAATTTTGAGTTATCTGTTACATTTTTACTCCATAGTGGTTCGTGCCTCTGGTATGCAAACTATCCACATGGTCGCTTTGGAGGTATCTAGTTACACAGACTATTGAGACAGGAGCTATTTATGTCTAATCATGTTAGTGCCCATGTTAGGGGACGTGCATTGACAGACACCAGTTGACAATCAAATGCCTGTGACCATAAAAAGCATGCTGTTAGACTACAAAGAGATAACAGATCTTTTAAAAATCCAGCTTGATTTCTTGAAATATCGGAAATAATAAAGCCCAGAGATTAATTTTACATAATAAAGAATTCTTTTTTTCCTTCTTTTTTTCCTTTCCGTTTTTATTTATGTTAGTAATTTTCAATTTCAGCTTCAGCCAGGTTCTGTGGATCTCACCAAGCATTCCTTAAAAATGGCCATTGTCTAGCGTTTTAAACCATCCAGTCCACAAAAGCAGGACACAGGCTTAGCAGCACAGGAGTCATGTAGTTATCACTGTGGCCACTTGATGTCAGCAGGAAAACACATTCTTATCTTTTTGCTTGGCTCAGATACAGCAAGCTAAAGATGAGAGATTTCACGGCACAGCAACAGCCTTCCCAAAGTAAGATAATGGTTGACCGTTGATGGAATCTGCAGACCGATTTGTTTGGTTATAAAATAGGGTTAGCATCCAGAGTAAACTGCTTCGTGTTTCTAGTGGTTGAAATTGTAATGTCAAAAATAAAAACAGTATTCACATAGCAGTAGGTTACTACAAGATCTGAAAAAATGTTCTTGTGTTTTGATACCAACTGATAAGTAAAATGTTCATTTGATCTATGTCCAAAATCAATATGTCGCATTTTTATTCATTTTTTGCCTATGAAAGAGACCTTTTCTATAATTTGGATTTTGGAAATGGGATCAAGTGCATTTTGTGCGAGCGCGTGACGTCAGTGGCCTGATTGATGACAGCCCTCCTACCTCCCTCTGTCTCTTTCTGCTTCCCTGGGGGTCCTGTTAACTCCATTCTGCCCCCCCCCCCCCCACCCCCCCCCCCATGGTCGTGTGATACTTATCGGATTATAAACCCCAACCAACAGCAAACCGCAACTGCCCTTCTAGATCAGTGTCAACAGCCTGACAAAGACACGGAATAATCTACAGTTTTATACATTCCTGCTGCACTGGCCAAAAAAATACTGCATTAAAACTAAAGCGATGATCTCGAGTGAAAAGATGTCACGTTAAAATCTGAGGTGCTACTTTTTGATCACACTGATTAGGCTGCTCTGCGGCCTGAGCATTTTCGTTTAAACTGACATTTGCAGCGTGGAAAAGATGAGTAGTGCACTCTTCGGCATCAATGGGAGGCTGGGCAGCAGCAGAGCAGTGTGTGAATGAATCTGGGGTGTGGTGCACTGTAGCAGTAAGCTGGGTGGAGAAGAGAAGCACTTACGTAAGACAGGCCTGATGATGACTCATGCCTGCTTTTATTAACACACACTGCAGTTATGAACTACCTTTGTTATTGTCGCCACATAAGCCATCTCTGTTTCCTCATTGGTGAAATATCGAAACACCTGTAAGAACGACTATTGAATGTGACTGAGACGGAGGATTTGCATAGGTAATGGTAAGCTTAGTTTATTATATAACTGACTTCATTCATTCATAGAAAACAAAGTGGGTTTATTCCATTGCCTGAGAGTGAGTCAGACAGTCAGACACAAAGCTTTATATAGTAAATTCTCAGGGAAACACGCTGCTTTGCTGTTTTACTGATTTATAAAAACAGTTCTTCAAACCATTAGATCACATAAAAGTAATACTTCACCAGGAAAATGCCCTAAAATGGCAATACCAAGCTATACCAACTTAGCTCACTGTGATTAATACATGTACAAACTGTCCGGAAGAGCGAGCAATACCCCGGACACAGTTAACGTGCTGTCTTCCTGATACCCACACATGTAGACCTCATTTAAAGCCAGCAGGCGTTTGGGTTTAGGATTCCTGTTTTTCTTGCTTGTCTACATCACATGGCCTTGGAAGCTGTCCAGTGCCAAATATTAAAGATTAATCTCTGGAAATTTCTGTTATTCACCATTCACAATAGCAGAAAATACATGAATATAAGCTCCCAGATTCTCTGACCCATTTCCAGCCGTTGTTCCTTTTTAGGTCATGTGACAGTGACTTTTTGTTTGTTTGTTTTGGCCGTGTAAAATGACGTGTTCGTTGTAAATGATTACATAAATACGATAAATACATAAAGACAGTTTTAAATGAATGTCAGTATGAGAGCGAATGCTAGGTTGTTTTCGTTGCCATAAATACACAATGAGGAAGTGGAACACTTTAGACAAAGAGAGAGTGGAGAATGGAAGGACTGCAAATCAAACTGGAACAGACGGAATATTGTATCATGACGCTCCATCCCACTTCTGGTGCTGAGAACACTAAAGTACTGTTTCTGGACTGCCTTGCCATAATGGCCCATAGAACAGCAAGACTACAAGACACAGAATTCTCAGATTCCACAATAACTATTCATGGAATCAAATGAATAACAGCTATTGTTTTGTTTTAATGCACCACTGGAGGGTTTATCTATTTTTACTTCTAGTTATGCATGTAAAATGAAGAATACACACTGCACACTTAAGTTATAGAGCTGAACAACAATACTGAAATTCTCCAAGTCCTGCAATAAAATGTTAGCCTAGATAACTTGGATTATTGCTTATTTATTAGCATTTTAAAACTTAATTTAATTACTTATGCTATTGACAGTGTATTTGACAAAAAAAGTGCATGAAGTAAGTTTTAAAAGCTGATCACAAAGGTGAGCCTGCATTTGGCACTATGGCATCATGTTTAATATACACTCGCCAGTCACTTCATTAGTTACACCTTGCAGGTACTGTGTTGGACCCCTTGCCTTCAGAACTGCCTTCAACACAGTGCTGGAAACCAGACAGATGATTTGAGCTTTGTGACATGAAGCAGTAATCACAAGGTGTGTACACTGTGATCATAAAGGGACAGGCATGGTCAGCAACAATACTCAGGTAGGCTGTGGTGGTTAAATAGTGCTCATTTGGTACTAACGGACCCAAAGTGTGCCAAGAAAATATCCCTCACACCATTACATCACCACCACCATCCTGATCTGTTGATACAAAGCTGGGTGGATCCATGTTTTCATGTTGTTTTTGTGCCAGATTCTGACCCTACCATTCAAATGTGGCAGGAGAAATTGAGACTCGTGGGACCAGGGAAGGTTTTTCAAATTCAATTCAAAGGTTTTTCTGTTTTCAAAATTTTCCTGAACCTGTATGAACTATTTACTCATTTCCCTGTTCTTAGCTGATAGAAGAGCCATCCAGTGTGTTTGTCTGCGGCTTCGAGCTTCATGTGGTGTTTGTTTTCAGAGATGCTCTTCTGCATGGCCACAAGCAGTGTGGTCATTCTCCTCTGACTTCATCAGCAAAGCATTTTCAACCAGACAGCGTTAGCTTACTGGATATTTTCCCTTTTCAGACCATCCTTCTTAAACTCTAGAGATGGTTGTGTGGGAAAATTCCAGTGGATCAGAAGTTTCTGAAATACTCGGACCAGCCCGCCTGGCACCAGAAACCATGACACATTCAAAGTCATTTAAATCACCTTTTTCCTCATTCCGATGTTCGTTTTAAACCTCAGCCATGTCTACATGCCAAAATGCATTGAGATGCTTTTGCCTTGCTTACCCAATAAAGCTGCCATTTACTGTACTAACTATGTAGTAAAGTAAGAAGCTGCAATATTTAGTACATGGATGGCAGCTTTAAGCTCCTCTTGGCTTGGTGCTGTTAGCTGTTAGTGTGGTTTTTTTTTTGTGAAAACAGTTTTCTCTTACAGCTAAAGGCAACTCAAGAAGACGTGTGAGACTAAATCAAAGAGGAAAATTGTGGGCAGGGAAATTAGAGAGCTGAATGGGTCAAAACCTGTGCAGAGCGTTCTCATTTACATATTATATAATTTGAGTCATTGTTCATTTTAAAATATTAATCAAAACTGCTTCAAGGCTGGTGCTTGAGTAATATGCGTTTTTTAAGTTTTGCTACAGTGTAAATAGTTCAGTTGGAGATGTTTAAAGGGGCTTACTTTTGTTGGTTTGTTTGTGGGTTTGTTTTGAGTGACACGTGGAGATTCCTGCTATTGGCACTACGACATCAATATTTCAGGCACCGATGACGTAGAAGTACATCCCGTAGCACAGACATGCTTTTCATCTCACTCAGCAGTCCCGTACTATGAGCAACATATGGCCTTGTATGAATGGCATACCAGACAGCAAGACATCTCCAGCACGGCCTCCCGTGTAGCTCCTGAACGGGGGCGCAAAATAGACAGATGACCTTTACTTTGTGTTAGGTCTGCACAAGGAATGTTTTCTTTCACTGACTTAGCTGCAGATTAAAACTGCAAATAACTATCACTCTGTTCTTGTGCTTGGTGAGCGCAGGCTACTGTATATTACTGGATGGTGAATTTGGCTATGAAATGAGAGACTTCTGGTGTTAACAGATGGCCGCTTCGGCCTGCCACTCGGATTCCGTGGGGCTCTGCTTTACACATGACCCAGTATTCTCTTGGCCAAAACTTACACTTCTCTTCCTCCTCAGATAACATACATGTCTCCCAGAACAGACTGATGTGACTTAGAAAGGTTTTGAGTTCAAATTAAGTTTACCGAACCATAATATTTGTTTTGATTTTGTCGTTATGTTGTTAATTTTTGCAATATGGTAACAAATCACAAAGTTGAGCTTTTTGGCATCTTAAATCTAACTTTAAAAATCTTTTTTCCCTTGAAAACAAATGTGGGAAAATAGGAAGGATTAAAAATGGCTTTGCTGTGACTCCAAGTATCTGGGAATCAAATGGCAATCTCCCAAACGGGAAATTGGCATGATAACACATACCATTCCTCTGTAGTTATACATGGCAATAGGAAATTTCCATGTTTCAGTGCACTTATGAACTGACTAAGAAGAATTAAACACTTCTATGATCATCATGAGTGCTGGTAAAAAACAAACAAACAAAAGAATAGCAGGTATTCGTATCATAAAATATGACACAACCTTTTAGATATAACAAAGACAGCAAGGCTCAAGGGACAGAGCAGAACTGCATCTATGATGTCATCGCCTACTCAGGGACAGCATTCGCCCAAATACTGAGATTAGGATTATTCTCATTTCCTCTGAACATGTGCTGTACACAAACAGAATGAGACCAGCAGGAGTAAAAATCCCTGCACTAACGATGGCAGTTATTTAGATAAGAATGGCTTTTATAGCAGGAGGGCCAAACACTCATAGGATCGTGGTCACCCCTTTCGCAATGTACGAATGAACTCTTATTTTATGGAAATAGCGTAAATAGTCCTCTGTGAATACCGTGGCTCTGTGTTCAGTGAGGGTGAACTGAATAAATGAGCTAATGCTGTTAGTGTGCATCAGAAGCAGAAGCAGCTGTGAAATTATTGTCAGTCATGCAGTATGTTAAGTATGTTCTTATAACCACAGCAGGTGTGAACCAGCTCTGGCTGGCTTTTGCTTAGCCCCAGCAGCACAGGCACACACACACACACACACACACACACACACACACACACACACACACACACACACACACACACACACACACAAATACAACATAAGCATAAGCTTGCAAACAGGCATAGGCCCCTTCCAACCCCCACCCAGAGCTAAAATCAAGTCAGTCTCATGCACATCTGCTTCACCAGCAGTGGCTGCTGAGTAAGCACTACATTAGCCTCTGCTTCCCTTCATAAATGATCATAACAGGACAGAAAAAGTCCCCTTATATCTCACAAAAAATTTAAAACAAAAAACTACTTGGTGGGAAAAAAAAAGAAAGAAAATGACATGCACGGGCATCCATTTCCTGTAAATGGAAGTCAATCATCTTTCTTTATCAAAGGTTTGCTTAAAAAGTTCTGCCAGACTTCAGAATGAACTCTGTAATTTCACATGTTTCTTGAGTGAGCAAGTGATGGGGAATACACCGTCTGCTCAGACCTCACACCCAGCTTTGAAGCTGGCAGCAAAACACAAAGTGATTCATAACTGCAGAATGCAAAAAGCTATTTTTAAATCTCAGGTGAGGCATTCCACAAATAACAGGTGTCAAGAGTGCTGAATGGTAGATGCATGGGAATCTCACTTCTGAACACCAGTTTGTACATTCTAACTGAAGATAAGTGTTTGATAGACACTAGTGTGCGATGGCAATAAAATCAGGTATTTAAAGGTGTGTAACCATTTACATCACTCTTCTTCACTTGTGTAGAGCACTGACGATACGTTGCGGGTCTACGGTGCCGTTTACAGATAAGTTCACTATGATTGTTCTCACTCCATTATCCCCAGGCACCGAACACTAGTTTTCCAATGCGCTGCAGCAACCCATTACCTTTGCCTTAGAGTGGGTGTCTTTTCAGACCTAATCATAGCTTTAGCCTGCAGGTATGTGGCTTGCCAGGTTCAGTCATCCTGGAAAACCCATCATTCAACAACTTTTATCGTCACAACTGCGAGGTGTTGCTAGGCACGTCTTTTCATGTGCTATATTGCTGCTCAGAGAGCTGTAAGGTTTTATATCTAACCCGCCAAAATATTCTCATTTGTCTTTGTCTCAAAGCTGGAACTAAAAGAGTTTTAATGTAGTATTTAATTCATTAAATGCCATACGGTGACAGTTATTGGACAATGAACGGCTGTATGGATAGGGGGGCAATACAAAGCATTTCCCCCCATCTCTACTTTTTTTGTCTGACTTAGAAAGCTTGGCTTTGGTTCGTGAAACAATTTCTTTGGGAATTTATTACACCATCTTTCTGTCATCTGGAAAAGAACATTTGAATAAATCTCCCTGACAAGGTAGAAACAATACGAGACCTACTGAGCATTCAGGGAGCTGTAATGACACATCAAACGGAGAAAACAAAGAACTGCTTACCAATTCAGAAACTTCCAGACAAAACTCAAGACGTCTAATTATTGTTTTAAGGGATATGAGATAGAGTATATTGTTTGCATGGTATTATGAAATATACTTATACTTTCTTGTAAACTTTGTGTGTGAATGACTTCTTTTTAATTGGTAGCGTGAGAAAAGCAAAATGACGTGTTAATTTCCCTCTAAATGGTAGCAAGAGTGTTAAAGAGTTCTCAGTTCTTCTTTGTAAATAAACAAATTTCATTAATGGCTTTATAGGATATTGCCCTTTCCTCACCCCCTTCAGGAAATGTGCAAATCTTAATAAACAACAAACAAAAAAAGGTAATTTCACTAGGAATAACAGCTATTGTGCAGCACTGTTATTAAATTTTATCACTCTAGAGGAGTGAAGTTGCAGAGGGGAGCTGTCCGAAGTCTTGTATCTGTGGTGGAGTACATGCTGTGTCATCTTCCTCTTCCTTTAAGCAATATATGAGTGACTGGTGGGTGTGCCTGCACTGTGGTATTGACAGATCTGGCCCTGTCACTTGTCTTGTGTCAAGAAAGCGTGTGGGAGACAGGAAGTCGGGCTTCAGAGTGGACAGAAAACAGACATCTGACCACAGTGGCAACCTTGATCCCAGAAAACACTGAACAACTGCTTGCAACTCTCTCTGGATCTCTTAGAGCCCTGTTTGTTACTGACTCAACCACGTAACCACCTTTGTTTTGAATGTTATTGACTCTCAGTAAAAAGAAAGCAAAAGTCTAAGCAAAGACAAACAAATCGTATTCAAGTAAAAATATACAATATATTTGAACTATAAACTTTTACAGAATGTCTTGGACATTTAGCTTTACACATACTATACATAAGGGTCCAACAAGGGTCACTTTCATATTCTTGTTGATTTAAAAAAAAAATGTTCCCATGGCAACCACATTTTATGTACATCTTTATAAACATACCAAACAAAACAGCCCTTGGGAGCACTTTAAGAGGCCATGATGAGATACAGATGCCTTGTATAAAAATCCCTGAAAATGTCTCACTGTGAGGTAAGAATACACTGGTCAATCTCATTTCCTTTTATGCCCTTTCATTCATCAAACTCATTCATTTGTTCTGAGATGAGACGGGCGACAAAGCACAGCTAATTACACGTCATCTTTCTCGAAACATTACGTTTTCGTCAGAAGTAGCTGCAGACTGAAGAAGGTTGGATTAAAAAACAAGGTGGACGTGTACTTGTTCATAAACTGAATACTTACATACTTGTTCCTTTCAACTGACTAAAAGGATACTCCTACACGTTATACCTATAATTTCATGTTAAGGTATGGTCAAGGCCTCACCAACAACAGGTTATATGATGTAAAGGTTACAAGAAAAAACCTTGATAGAACAAAGTCCCATGCAAATAATGCAGCTTTGAGCAACAAGACGTACAGGGAGCGTTTTTGAAGGATAACATATTCAAACTTTGATATTTTGCGATAAAAAATATCACAGTTAAAATATATATATACACAGAACAGGCTGCCAGAACTTACGTGTAAAGTCTAATAATGTTTAGCAGAAATTTGTGAAAGTGGAAGAAGAAAATATTTATAATGTATTTAAATACTTATATAAGAAAAACTGGACAGTAATTCAAGGTGGGATTGCCGCAGTAGCCATTTCCCCCCCCCCCCATCAGCTTAGGTAACCCCCCAAAATATCTCATATCGGTTCAAAGAAAACATTCTAATTGGCCAAAGACTTTTTTTTTTAGACCATCAAGGCAATATTGATGACTGATACAAATACAGGAACATCCATTGTACAGCTGGTGAATAGCAAATAACAGTCAAAGAGCAATGCTAGAGAAATGTCCTGTTATTATGGCTGTACATGACCATTCATTAATACCATGTATGTCACATACCAAAAGTCATCATTGTGTTAGATATTAAGGCATTGAGACTGGATCTAACAGAGTATGTTTTCTGCATATAGGAGTAGTTCCTTTTGGTGCAGAAAAACTGTAACTGACGTACTATAAATATCAGCCATCTGAAAGGCTCAGAAACCTCAGAGTCACCTCAGGAAACCACAAAAAAAAGGCTGTTCTATCACATCTCATGTCGACTCCAGCGTATCTAGCTGAAAGACATTGTGATTGGTTGGTGTGGTGAAAAAGAGCTGCTCCTGGTTGGTAGAACAGTTGTCACAGGGACTGTGCAGCCCCAGAGTTCTCTCAAAGTCCAAGAGCTGACCCATGAAGTTGAAGTTTGGCGAAATGTTAGACTTCTTCCTCTTGACAAAGTCGTAAGCATCATTCAGAGAGAGGTGGAGTCTCTGCATCAGGTAGGCCACAGTGACGGTGACTGAGCGGCTGATGCCGGCCAGGCAGTGGACCAGGATGCCACATTGCTTTGACCTAGCCTCGTCTGTGAGAGAAAAGGTAGACTAAGGTCAGCATAACTCTTTGGTTATTTTAGTTATCAATGCCGTGTCTGCTTTTAACAAAACAAACACAGCATACCTAAGACCCGGTTACTTGCCAAAATTAGCAAGCAACCTCAATCTAAACAACACAACAAAGCTTGGCAACCCAGCAACCTGAAATCCAGACAAAGCGTGTAATAGACACGCCGGTCCACTGTATCCAATTCATGCTTTGCCTCTCCAAAAACTGAAATGTAGTTGTCGCAATCTGCAGTAACAGCAGAGGCAGATATTTTATATCAAGCCAACATGAAAATAATCACCAGAAAATGTTTAGACAGACATTAATAACACATTAACATCCATATAGATATTAGCTTAAACGACTCTAAAGATTAAGGGAATGTACTTGATACGTTTTTTGCTCACTAACTAAATATATTATCTCCCCCAACTGGTAATGCAATGTCTACATGTAGTAATGCAACTTCTGCCATTGTCTCAATTTCATGTTTTGGAAAGGCAAAGCGTGAAATTGACACGATGTCTGTTTTACACATTGGCATGATACTGGGTTGAACCCTTTCATCAAACACAGGACAGGGTGGAAACAACTTTTCCTTCCTCATTCTGGTTCATGATGCAGAACCGCAGCCACCAAACAAACAAGCGAAAAGCTGCGGTTTCAGGTGCAGTGACGGGAAGAGACGCAAAAGCAAAATTAAAACAGCGTTGTGATGCTGCTAGAAACAAAACAAAAAAAGGAGGACGTTCTCTTCCAAGGTTGCTATCCTGTATAAATGTGATAATACTGTCTAACACCTGAGAGCATCATCTTTAATCACCCACTAAACTCCCACCTGTCCAACAAGCACATTTGAGAACCAACTGAGCTAACTAATGGATAGCTCAAGCATGCTCATTTGTTATTTTATTATTAATAATAAAAGAAACAAAAGAAATAAAAGTAAATCCCTCATTTGTTTGTGTTTAATCCCACGAACAAAAGCTGCCAAGCCTACTTGAACTTACAACCTACTCTCACATGACACGCCTTGTAGCAAAACAAACTAAACTTTCTGAAAAGTGAGTCTCCGAGTTTTTTTTTCCAACAAAACCAATATCTGAGTTACTCACCTATAAATGATATTGCCTCTGGAAAGAACTGGGACAGGTTCTGACTCCAGTGGTCCGAAATGGGGATCTGTTTGTACCTGAAGTGTCCATCATGCTCAAACATGTTGGGGAGATTGGGTGTGACATTCAAGATGTACTTGATGTTGTACTGGCCCAGCACATCTAGGTTAGTGGAGTCTTTGGCACAGCCCAGATAAAGGTAGGGTAGGATTTGGACAGGGAAGGCAGGCTGATTACTCGGAATGGGGCTCTCCTCGGACTCTGTGGCACTGGTAGGCTCGCGATCAGACTCCCCGTCGGAACAATCGGAGCTGATTCTGAGATTTCCGAAGCCCAGAACAGACACTGGTGGTGAGGAGCTGGGACAGGAGCTGTCCAAGAGGGTCTCACAGTGCTCTGGGTACTCCGTGTGGAACTTTACAAACCCACCTGGACAAGAGCCAAAGACACAAACAAGTCACATATACACATTTAAATCATTTTTTTTTTCTTAAAGTGCAACCTTATATAAAAGTTTATTTAAACCACATATCAATGGAAAATCGCTGCAGGGTGTTGAGACTGGCAGTACTGTAAAGACCCCCCAAAGTGGCCATTCATGAAATGCATGCCTGTTCCTGCTAGAGCAAAACATGGCGCAGCCATTTTGGAATTTTAATTGAGAATCTCAGTAGTGACACACAAACTTCTGAACAAGCTTCAAACCGCAAACACACAGCACAGGATGAACATCTGCGCAGGACTAACATTTACGTTTGTATAGCGCAATAAACATTTACAGTTTCGTTTTAAACCCCAGAAGCTAAAAAAGGAAACCTCACAGTTAAAAAAAAAACCTCACAGTGTCCCAACTTCTGCTCCACCGAGGGAAAAAAATCATTTCTTTGCCTTTACCTCTTATAATAAAGTTTTGCTACTGTTGGGCCAAATCTTACTTTACAAATTTACCTTAAAGGAAACTTATGCGCCGTGAGGCATTTTTTATCCTTATGAACTCAATTACAAGTACAGAACATTTGCATACACAGTTCTCTGTTTGTTGTTTGTTTATTTTAACGGCAAAACTATTTACCTTCCAGATAATACGCTGTACAGCCGTCTTCCCACAGTTTCTGAAGAAGCAGACCCAGAACCGACGTCGGAGTCCCGCTGTCCTGCCAGCCCACGGAGCACTCATCGTACAGAAGGACCGTGTCCGTCTTGCACCGTCTCATGAACTTCTCCTTATCCTCGTGGTTGGGAATGATAGCCCGGATAGGTATGTTTCCCTTTCTGAACCTCCGGAGCATCAGCCCCGGAATGGCCAGGTTTATGGCGGTCTCTATATGGGATGATTCATAAAGCTCATGTGAACGGCAGTCCAGCAGGAGGAGAGAAGTGCCCCCGGACTCTAACTCGAGTTGCAGCCATTCCACGCTTTTACTCGGCGTCACATTAGACATATCGGAGTCAATAGCATACTACTCGCAAGTGCAAACACTAACTACATAGTCCACCGATCGACGAAAAAAAACAAACAAACAAAAAACAAAATAAAAGAATAGAAAAAAAGCCCTACATATCACCCGGAAAAAAAGACGTTAAATGTTGCCCCGCCAGTTCGTGGTGCTTCTGCTTGAGCGAAGAGATTTCCCCTTTTTCCTCTTCTCTATTTCCATCAGTCAGTGAGTCTGGTCTGCCCCCAACAAAGCAAAGACTCATTGGAGACCTATTTGCACTTTAATTTACGAGACACACGTTTAAATGTGGACGCTTTGTGGCCAATAGTTTCTTCATCAACTTCAACTGCTCCACATCGTATCCGGGGCATCCATGCGCATTCTCTTCTTACCATTCCGATGCATGCATGGGAGGTTGTTTTTTTTTTAGTTGACAGTAGAGCAACTCAAGAGGGAGGAGTTTTATCCTTACGATTTAAAGTCATAGCGGAAATATAGCAAAGTTTGTTACGACCAAGTCTCAATGAAACCACTTTTTATCAATCGCCGTATCATGAGCGAAACATTTCTTTGCGATTTTGTAACATTATAGCGAGTTTTTATTTAGAAGGGAGCTGTTGGCACTCGGTATTATTACATTTTAGTAACACTGGGCGATTTTTATTATTTTCTAAAGTATATTTCCCCCCACCCTTTGAGAACATGTAGGTTAGTATAACAGATATATTTGCGCATTTGTACCTTGAGGTCTAACTTATCCTTTGAGATGCTTAGAACTGAGGTGGAACTGCAGTGGTCCATATAATGCATTATTATTGTAGCATTATCTCTTGGTCACAGCCACGTTCCCCTGACCAGTGTGGAATTTTCTGTGGGACCTTCATGATACCCCTTTGAAACCGAAATCCAATGATATACTGCACTGTAGCTGTCACTATGCAGTACAGTCCAGTTCATTACATAGACTGTAGTGTGTGGTGCAGTATTTAAGATTAAAATCACACCCTTCAGGAGGAAAAAAACAAAAATGAGATTAATTCAGACACTTTTAGCTGGTGATTCATGTAGTTACATAATATTTGTGTTATCTTTCATGATGATAATATTCATAATCAGATTGGACACACCCCTGAAGGTGGAAATAGAAAAAAATTCACACCTCTTCCCTTTAAACTAATTTCCTTAAATTTAAATATCATGGGGACTGCTAAGTGTGCTGTCGTGCTTTACTAAAAAGCACAACAGCACGGTCCTCCAAGACATTGCCATAGTACATCACTGGTGTATAATAATGCAGGCGGATTGGGAGAAATAAGAGAAGGGAAAGGAGAGAGGGAGAGGGTGATGCGTGCAGTGGGAACCCAGCCATGCAGCTCATCCGTCTGCACACGTGAGTGGGGGGACACACAGATGTGCAGGGCATCGGGATTAACACAGTATGAGAAATGGAGCTAAATACACTCACATTCACACACAAACGCTCGCAGCCACAAACTGATCAGACACTCCGCAGCACGTATCGTATCACTGCCATTCTACACCTTACTGCCGTTTCAGCACCTGCAGCCAGCAGCAAACTTCCTCATCATTTCAAGGGGTCTGAAAACCAACGCGCGCGCGCACACACACACACACACACACACACACACACACACACACACACACACACACACACACACACACACACTGCCTGTGGGCCTTCATGCCAGCATGATTTCTGCTCCAGTTCAGCTATCTTACAGGAAGTGTAGAAAAGTTGGACCTCCCCTAAAACTTTCCAATAAGGAACTGAACAGCCCGTATCTACAAAGGACAGTGATGGGAAGGGAAGTAATGTGTGATAATGAGGTCAAACAATGCACAAGACCCTAAATGCCAAATTATAGCCTCTGTATCATACGTCTCGTGTGATAATATCTATGCGTAATGTAATAAATCAAACTCTACTAAGTCAACTCAATGCATAACAAGGACATTTATTTAAATAAAACCAAATATGGGTGTGCTCTGAGCTAGCAAGACTTGCATCATATTGGTGGTCTACTCCACTTCCACCGACACGGTTACATAACGGGCTCTAAACGTGAGCTCATGGTAATTCTCCCAGAGCAAAGAGGGGAAACGTCTCTGCTGCAGAATCCCACGTCTTTCATGTCAAGTGCTGCTTCAAGGGCTTCCACGCAAACACGGTGGATGCACAAGCACCCTCCTTTAATGTCCGGATGCAGTTAGATGAATTAAGAAATGAGCAATAAAGCAAGTGCTTCCTCTTCATTGATTTCTGTCTTTGCGTTGGAGTATGTTAATCTAATCATGGTGATCACGGCCTACAGCATAGAGCACCACTATCATGTAAGAAAAAAATACTGATAATACTGCTGTTACAGTTATAGCAGATTAAGTCAGTAGTTCATTTAATTGAAATTAGTATCTAAAATCTCTGATTTTACAGTTGTGCCATGCTGTGAGCTGTGTGGAAGTGTGTTTGTCGGATTTTAATACAACCAATGTGATCTCACGTGTTATCTAGATGGGAAACACAATATCCTGTTTTCTGCTGATACCCTCTAGTGGTTCATTACAAAAGCTGCTGCACCAGTTATGAGTCATCTGCAAAGGGAGGTGGTGTCTGATGTCACTGCCTCACAGCTGCAAAGGCCCAGTGTGCCTCCATGTGGTGAAGCCATGAATGTCACAAAGGGCATTTCATGAATGAAAAACCAGATGACCACAAATCTGCCCTTAAGATCATTTTGCATGCAGAAGACTACTAAATTGAACATCTGTATCTGTTGTTTCATATGTTTCGCATTAAAAATGAAAACAGAAGAATATTTTAACAGTAAACATTTTTTTGCTTATGCTATTTATTTTATTTCCTAATCTGTAAAACGGAATTGCAATCACCCTTTAGCATGCCTTAGTTGCAACAGATATATCTCTGTCAGGAGTAAAGCATGTAATAAAATTCCTCATATATCAGTACAGCACATATGCACCACAGATACCCTAACTGTCATATAAATGTATGAAAATAAAACTGGATGAGCCCACGAAGACATAAAACAGGATCTGATCGGAGATCATTTTGGGCTGCTGGATAACTGTGTATCAGAGTTCAGGATATTTCATACCATGGGGTTGATATATGTAACAAACCCAGCACCAGCACACAGCAACCTTACTTACTGGAATAAATGAAAAATGAAAATGTGAGCCTTTGGAAATATGGAACAATACAGAAGACCATTAGTAGGCTACTGAATTTAAGCTGAAACAGAAGGTCAGCCACAGTAAAAGAAGATGTGTTAGAAAGCATAGTGGCCACCTTGGATTAAAAAAAGTCACACCATGCACAATTTGTGTTGGAAATTGTGCATACCTTGCACTGAAAGCAGACGTATGCTTTTTGTTTAGCACAAGAGGCTGAATGTCTGAAGAACACAGTATGAAGTAGTCCTTTGAATACAATGTCCAAGAAAAACAATGATTTTTAAATGGCACAAAATTATAAGATTAAACGTAACCAAAGAAAAAGATTTGAAGCTTGAGAAATATCGGCAGCAAATCATTGGCCAGATAAAATGAAAACAAATTTGTTAGGATGACATGAGATTGACATGGCCATGGACTACACTGCCTGCATACAGCTGAATCTGATGTGCACAATGTATGTATGAGTGAAAACAGTAGATGGAAGTAGGGGTAAAGGTTTCTACACTCCAAGAATGACAGAAGATTTGAAAACTATGGCCTGGTCATAATTGGATTCACAGTTCAAGACTGAAGTGAAAGGTAGAGTAACAAAACTCTTCCAACAAACAGCAGCTGAAAAGATTAATCTGAGAAGAACGCAAGAACATCTGTCCACATATTTGTCCACTGCTGTCATCCTTTTCCCAGAATACTCAAATATATTATTAAAAAAGAAATACAATTAAAAATATTAGAAAATCAAAGAAATCCAGTAGACTAGGAACACGGATCATTTATTTAAATATATGTGAACATAAAAACCTCTGATGGAAACTATGTTCAGTATTTTTAAAGTTTAAGTTCAGTACCTCTGAAACAAAAAAAAGGACATTTTGCACATACATGTAACAGCTAATTCATGTAAAAGCTGTAGTTTTTAAAAAATGTAAAAGAGTTCATTCATGCTTTAACCACACACAGACCGCATGTTTATTTAAAATAAAATAAAAACCCAATACAGCTTTAATATCATGAGAATTCAGTGCTTTTGGTGATGTCAGGCAACTGCTGATATCATGGGACTGAGGCCTTTGCAGTAAGACTTCTCTCTCACACTCATCTTTCAAAGTGAACAAGTTGCTGGCAGAAGTTGCACTCTGCTAAGGCGGGCGACCTCAGGTCCAAACCCACTTCCTTTCATGTTTCATCAGCCGATCTGTGAAGACAAAGCAACACAACAGATGCACTGACGACTGAGAATTACAGATGTTGGATAACCTTAACGGCTTAAATACTGACCAAATAATCCTATCATAAGCGAGTTTTTTAAACCATTAGCTGGTTCACTATCTGATGAAGCTATAAAGTAATGCCTTTCATCATCTTTGTTACTTAATGGCCAGGCATATTATTGAGCATAAAAGTCAACTTTTCTGCATTTTACACTTCAATATGGTGAGGAGAACTCAACAAAAACAGGATTGGCAACTGAATTGTTAAACTGACACTAAAAAAGTAGTCCATCATCTGGGGAGTGTGGTCTGGCAATGCGCAGCAGCTCCTCTCCGTTACCCACGGCGGGGTAGTCAATCGCCTGAACGTTGATGTTGTCACAAGACATCATAGTGTCACAAACCACAGTGTTCTTCTCTGCATTTCCCACAGTCTTAGTCTCAAATTGAATTTTGAGTGTAAGATGGAACTCATTCTATAAGAGAGATTTACAGAATCTCTCATGGCCCGTTTATTAGGTACACCCTTTGAACTACTTGTAAATGCAAATATGAAATATAATCATATAAGTATAAAAAAAAAATCAAAAGCGAGTCCAACTTGTTACTAGCAAAGTGGGCCTAAGTGTTTAGTGAGTATACGGTAAAAAAACATTATCCAGACATCAAATGCCTGTTTCAGAACCAACTGTCCTGTCAGCTAAAGATTCCAACAGCATAATGTGCATGAATTTTCTTACTTGGACAAGAATAATGTGGTTTGGACAGTGAACCACAGGAAAGCCAGAATCCATCAGCATCTGTCGAAGCAGCTTGACAGTCGTCTGATGTTTCCTTCTGAGCATCTGGCCTTCTTCACTTTTCAGGATCTTAATGTATTCCCCTGCCAACAGCATGAGGGGCAGAGACTTGGTAGAGAAGAAACCTGCAGCACAACAGGGCACTGTGTCCACCAGGGGCTGGTGCTGGCAATATAGCCACCTAAACAGCTGATTGCCATAGCTGGATATTAAATCCTCTATAAAACCTATGCAGCAGTTGTCAGAAAATGTTTGCTCTCACTGATGAAGTGTCCACTTACAAAGTGTACCAGAGATGATATCCATTTTTTTCATGACTTTATCTGTCTTCAATCCCTCCTCCTCTGGGGCCTTATAATCCTCTAGCATGCAATTCATCCACAAATGTAATAGCACCAAACTTGTGAGCAACGTTGCACATCCCTTCAAGTAGGCACACCGCTCCTGCAGAGAGCACGGCATTGAAAATTAAAATATTTTTATTCATACAAATCAACAGTTTGCATTTATTTATTCATTGCTGACCCTGACGTGTATTAGATGTGTGATTTCACTGAATCCACTTACACAGAGAGTAATAGAAACTTCTAGAAATCCTGTACATTCTAATTAAAAAGAATAGCTGAACATTTTAAAAGCCCAATTAAAGACATTCACACTAAAAGGAGGACCACGTACTTACCATCCATTGAACGGATGGCAACGATTTTTGAAGTGGAGGAGTCCGATTTCTCAAGTAGCTCTTGTAGGCGGTTGGCGTCATTGTGACGATATAAACTTTTTAGCCCAGCTGTTTCTTAAACCCTGAATCACTGACGCATGGTTTCCGGCTTTCGAGTAAATTTCACAACCTTGCAGAATAAACAAAAGAAAGAAAAAAATCTCTCCAATACATTTCAATCAAAATAAGAAAACGTGTAACCATTCAAAGACATTCAACTTTAGGTCACTTATTACATTAGTTTAAGCCAAAATTGAAGTAGCTGGTAGCATCTTTGACAGGGTAAACTATGTAGAGTCATTGGCTACAAAGCAGAGAGTGAACAGCTCTGCTACATCCTTCCAAGGGAGGTCAGGTAGTACATAATGAAGATCCACATGGAAGTTGCTTGTTATTGAAATGTTTGGTGCTCCTCCTGCACTAGCACCATGCTTTTGTACAGCATATCTTCAGAACAGAAGCAGAGAGAGTTTACTGTCCTGAACCCTGAATTATTTTTCTCCATCATATTTGGTCTAAACAAAATTAACAAGAGCTACAGATGATCAGCGTGAATACTCACATGATAGCCTTGATGATTTTGGGGTGATGGCTCATGCCTAGGTAGTTGTTGCTGCACCACACAGGAACATCTCTCTTTGTGTGAAAAAACTTTGAGTAGTTTTCTGCTATAGGAAACGAGGAGGGAGATCAGTTCATCTTCTTAAAAACTCTATATGTGTGGTCTGGTTTTTTTTGCTTTATATCTTCTTTTTAAAAAACTTGTCATACTGGAATGCAACAGCCGAAAACAAATTGTGGAAGAAGGGTTTTAAACTTCAGATCAGTTTTATTCCCTTTGAAAATAATTGTGCAATAGAAGAATCAGCTTACATCCAGGTAGTGTCAGGTGTGACACTGGAAGGTAAGGGTTTTTCTGGCTCCACTGCATTGGCCTTGTGTGCCCTGATAAGATCCACAACTGATAACTTCATGTTCGTTTTTATTATTCAAGTATGGCCCATTCAGCAGTCTTCAAATGCATGACATTCCTCAGGTATGCACATGAACTGTCACTAAACTGTGCATACTCAAAACAATGACCTTTCACCTATTGTTTTTCTGCACCATCTCTGCAGTCAGAAAAGGGTATTTAGAGCCCACAGCCTGAACAGCTGGGGGAGTAAAGTGTCCTGTGGGCAACTTCAATTTACATTTCGGATCTGGAGTCAAAATTTTTTATTACAATCAGATCACTGAACACACACAAAGCTGAAGAGGGCAAGGCTCTGGACAGAGGACTGGAGGCCATGTCAGTCATCACTGGGCACTTTAGTGCATAACTCACCAGTGATGACCTCCCACACAAGTAGAAGATACAAAAAAAAAATGTTCATGCCTTTTTAATTTGTCATTTATTAAATTTTCATGGCACATTCTGCACCACATCTCTGTGCGTTCATCATTTGTTTGAAGCCAGCTCACCTCCTGCAACTACCTTTTCGAGAATACGCGCTTCTTTTGTGGTTCGCACTCCTGACATTTCTTTGGAGGTGGAGGAACATCACAGTAATTGCTTAAAGGAGCTTGCTTCTTCGACATCTTTAAGAGTTCTAAACAAATGTCTGTCCTCCTCCTGAAAATCTTATGTACGCAAACACTCGTTGCAACTTCTTATCTTGTGCGCGTTTTTTATTTTGACAGCGAATGCGCACCTGCGGACCACTTATGTGCACCCCTGGTTATATAGCTCGTCATATTGCAGCCACAGAAATTCTTTTGTCCATGAAACCATAAAGCTGCACTTTCTTTTTGCCTTTCAGTCTGATTTGTCATAACGTTTTGTGGTAAGCTTTTCTTTGGCTGTCACTTCTTCACCCTGACCTGTCTTATTTGGCTCAGCAGAACTAAAATATATATCCTGCTGATTTTACACACACACACATAACGGTCAGCGATTCTCTGCGCGATCAACCTCTCACATGTTTAAGCTTGCTGCGGGAGATTTCACTTGTCATGTTTGCATAGTAAGCTAACGATTGATAAGACCATGTCAGAGGAATTGGTGCGCAAATTATCATCACTCACCAATCAGTGCTGTCGCTCTCTATACACAGTTCGCGCGATTGCAAAGTGAAAGCAAAAAACAAGCGCAAATTCAAACGCGATTTCAATATGTCACATATTGACAGTGGCTCATCGATGCCAATGACATAATTACCCAGCTACATTTCTGAAAGAATGCAAAAGCATTGACATATATTTTGATTCCTACAATAGCCCGACGGGCAGGGCAGAGATAGATTTTGGTAGCCCGACTGGAAAAATCGCTAGCCCCGGGACGTCGGGCTAGCGATTTTGCGAGCCCTGTATCTGATTGAGGAATCACTCATCTTTGGAAAAGAGAGTTTATTACAGAGAAATGGCTCTTTCCAAAATAAAAGCTATACTATACGCTTCTTCTGGGCTATATTCTCAGCAGCATATTGTAGCGGGTCAGGGCTGTTCGGGGTTCTGTTTGTACAGTTATGTTTTGTTTATGTTGCCATAGTGACAGGTGACGCCCTCTCGCTGCGACGGTGTGTCCTTCCGGGGTCAGGGGGCGCCCTGTGTGTTGTTGCTGTGCGGTTGCCGCGCTGAGCAGTTAGCTAGCCAGTGTTGTTCTGCAGATGTCAATAAACGGCTGTGCTCCCTGGCTAGCTCACGGGAAGCAAGACCAAACGACACCTCCGTCTCCTCCTTGTCTGAGCTCGCCACATTGGTGTCAGAAGTGGGATGATGGTGGCACCCCATGTTCTGACCCGAGTGACTTTTCCCCCGCCGGTCGTGACCGGCCGATGCGCCAAAAGAAGGCACCTGGACATTTGCAGGACTTTGTGTGGGGTAATGGGGTTGTCGGGGACGACTGACCCCTTAGGTGGGGGCTATGTAGAGGGTCAGGGCTGTTCGGGGTTCTGTTTGTACAGTTATGTTTTGTTTATGTTGCCATAGTGATGGGTGACGCCCTCTCGCTGCGAGGTGTGTCCTTCCGGGGTCAGAGGGCGCACTGTGTGTTGTTGCTGTGCGGTTGCCGCGCTGAGCAGTTAGCTAGCGGCAGTGTTCTTCTGCAGATGTCAATAAACGGCTGTGCTCCCTGGCTAGCTCACGGGAAGCAAGCCCAAACGACACCTCCGTCTCCTCCTTGTCTGAGCTCGCCACAATATTAAACATATTAGGTCCCCATAAGGAGAATCATGTGCTAACGGCTGTCTAAATGACTCGGGTAAAGTTTGTAGCATGCATGTTAGTTGTATTTGTCTACTTCCACTTGTCTTTGCACTAGGATGATGTCGGCGTAAATGTGCAGTCATATTCGTTGTGTTCCCACTAGTGCTGTCAGCGTTAATATCGTTGAAATGACGTTAACGCCACAACACGGCAAATCTCCGTTAACGAGCTACCCCTGATCGCGCCGTGCGTGGGGCTAGACGGCCAACACGTTAACGAGCTAACTGCGCTAACACACTAGTTCCCACACATGTAATTGAGCATTGCGTGGCACATCCAACA
The DNA here is from genome assembly GCF_057382275.1 of Copadichromis virginalis. NCBI lineage: Eukaryota > Metazoa > Chordata > Actinopteri > Cichliformes > Cichlidae > Copadichromis > Copadichromis virginalis. Next base: position 20,947,172 of record NC_140637.1, on the reverse strand, counting down.
TACTGTTTTACTTTAGTCCATGACGCGCTTACCTTCAGGGTTATATCGTTATCGGGACAATATAACGATATATTGTTCAGATGAATGCAGATACATATCTGCAACAGCCGGAGTTTCCCACAAAACAGGGTCAAGGCAGGGTCTTTCATATTGTAAGAGCCATAAAAGGCTCTAGGCTTTAGGCAAATTTTAAAGTTGACTAAAACTGAAAGTAGCTACTGATAAAAACTCCCGTTATCCCACCTTTCAGTTACTTTGATCTTACAAAAATCTGGTTTATCCTGTTGAATTAAAATGGTGTTCTACCAAAATCCAACCACTGACATTACAGGTTAGGTAGCTACAGTGTGTGTGTGGCAAAAGCATGCCCTCTAACAGTCACTCAACAAGTGGAAGATAGTCCTGCAGCCCAATCAGAGGACGTTACGTTTGCTGACGTTTTTTTTTTAAAGAACGAATAATAGCACACCACAAAAAACGTGGAAAATAATTACGAAAAGATAAGGCAACAGTGTAATATATTCAGAAGAGTTTCAGATATTTTGCTATTTACATTTCTTAACGACAGCACATAGACGCAGCCATATTGGTGCTGGAAAGTCTTGTCTCTAGATGGCCTGGGAATGCAAAGACAGGATTCCATGTGTTATTAAAGCACTCATAATATTTTCATCTGTTTGGTTCGTTTAACAGAACACTTTGTAGGCACTATGAATGATACTTTGTCAAATTAAAAATATGTTCATTACAAAATATGTACGTATCTTTATTTTTTGTTAATTGCTTTTTTTTTTCTATTGGTCTAACATAAGACTATACTTGTTTTAGTAAACTAGTATAATATTTTGTTTAAATTTGTGGAAATAGAGAGCTGAATACATACACACGTGACTGTAACGAACACCAAAAACCACATAAAACTTTAGGAAGTCTCGCGGTTCCACATTTCAAGCAAAATCGCCTCGTTGCTTGCACTGAACGTAGATCAGCAGTTGTAAAAATCACACACATACGTCAGCAGAATTACATCAGCAGCTGCGCATGTAAATATAAACAAATACTCCAGATTTTGTACAGTATGTATTAGCATAACGGAAAATAATGTTTGCCACTTCATGAAACCTGCAACACTGTGCAGGCTAGAAATATTATTTCTAATTGTCGAAATTAAAACACAGACGGTTAAATATTGTAAGATAAGTACCTACATGATAAATGTTACCGTCTCTGGTCATCCAGTTTGAATTTGCTCAGAAACACCGCTGCAATATGGCGGCGACGAACTCGCGTCTCATAAGGGTGTAGTGATTCGTAGTGCCAGCAGGTGGGGCTATTGCCTTTGGCTTCAATTTACGTCTGTTAAACCAAACGCACTTTTACTAGATTTTGGGTATGAATACTTTTTGTGTGCCTTGAATTAATGTCGTCCTTGAATTCTCACATTTTTCTTTTTTTATATTTTCTTTTATTTTGTCATAACCCTAATAATTTTGAGTTTATGCAAATATGACACACTTCTATGTATCAATCTAAATGTACACAAAGTTACTGTTAGACACAGACCTCACCAAATGGTGTTTCTCTATACGAGATACTCTGCCAGGTCTTTACTGCTGCTTGTTTCGCAGTCTTGCTGTGTTCACTTTGTGTCTTCAATAACTGAAATGCATCCTTTGTTAGGTTGAGATGAAGTGACTGACTTGGTCATTTAAAAACATCACACTTCTTTGGTAGCTTTTGGGTTTCTTTTGTAGTATGCTTCGGATCATTATCTGTTTGCACTGCTCACAGGGTCAGTGTGATCAGCTTTGCAGCATTCGACTGAATCTGAACAGAGTAAAGCCGTGAACAATTGAGAATTCATGCCGCTCCTATCAGCGGTCACATCATCAATAAACAGTGTAGGCCCAATTCTATCACCAGCCATGCCATAAAACTGTCCACCACAGCAAACGTATGATATGGTATGCTTCAGATCTCTTCTAATCATTCGTAGTTGGTTTCATCTATTCACTTTTTTTCCCCAAACTGCAGTTTCTTTTAGTGTCTTTTTTTCCTGGTAAAATCTATTCTGGCCTTGTTTTTGAGTGGAGCCATGAGTTTGCACCTTGTTGTAAACCATTTTTATTTACATTCATGAAGGTCTCTCTCGTAGACATCAACAATGGCTCGGCTACATCCTCATTAGCGTCACTTGGCAAAATGCTGTGACGTTGTTTTTCTTAACCAAGCAAATGATTCAGGGTCATCCACTTTAGTTTTTTTCTGTGGCACTTTTTTTGTTGTTGTGGAGTTCGTCAGTCCATTCATTTTTAATGCATCAGATTGGTCCGCCCTGCATTTTACTTGTATTTAACTTTGTGCTTTTTCAGTTTCATGATTCACATAGATCAACATGTCTTTGAATCTAAGTTCTAGTGAACAGCTACCAAATGAGAGTTCAACCCTTGGAAAAAAAATATCCAGACCTTTTATCTGATAAATTTGCCAGTGGATAATGAAAGCAAACAGGCCTTGCCTGGCTGTGAAACTGCTCACCAGTTAATTTTCTAATTACCCTGAAAACAGGGGACTATGTATAAAAGATGGCTGTAATCCATAAACAGCTAATGCATTGCTGTTTTTGAACATCATGAATTAAAGTCTGCACTTTAATCACATCTTGATGGTTAAAAGTCACTGTATTGGTGTAGAGGGAAAGTTACAAAAATAACAATGTTATTGACCACTTACAGAGCTAACTACCAGTTACTACCTCTCAGCAAGAAATCATATCCTTCACAAAAAAAAAAAAAGAAGAAAAGAAAAGTAGTGTGTCTGTGAAACTGATTGACCAAAGTCAAGCAGAGAACTGCAAGTTTATTTACATCTTCTTTCTCTGGTGAAGCTCATGACATGAGTGGATTTGAATTTTAATGCACACCATCTACAACAGCTGGAAAGCAGATTATAGGGCAGCAGCATGATTTGCTGTGCCTTTATGAATGAACATCCTCAGATACTGTGCTGCAATTACAAACCACCAAATTGTTTTGAGCACACTTGTGGTTTTTGCATCAGAAGCCTAAGACGTCAGTGGCTATGACGTCCGCAAAGCCTTGCTGGAGGGGGGAGGGGGAATCTACTGTACCACAGTGTGGTTTCACTTTGGAAGTACACACAAACATCTTGGGAATATCAGCAATGCTAATGAAGACAAAGTGGAAACACTCATCAGTGGGATCATGGAGGTTTTAATTACACTTCTCAAACAACTGCATCCAATATACACAAAGAAAGGTGAATAACTATCCAAACACTACAAACTAACAAACTGAAGTTAATACTTTCATTTGTCTGACAATTTACATCTAATACCACTCTTCAGGCTTCAAAGCAACTTCAGCAGTTCACTAACTCATCCACTAAGTGGCAGCATTGAGCTCATATCCAGCCTCCATAGCGCAGCTTGTTGGGCAGGTAGATTTGTGTGAGGAAGTCAGGAGCTATAGCTGTCAAAGACTGTATTTCAGCCTTTACTTTACTTTGCTGCATCAGTTTCATCTACAAAAACAGCAACACACAGTTTTAGTGGGATCAGACAGGAAGCTGTGCAAACAGACAAATCATAGATGCATAACAGACACTCAGCAATGGAAAATAGCTGTTACAAACTTCCAGGAAGCTAACAGTCCTCTCACAAACATTCCTCTACTGTGCGGCACAATATCAAAATGTTCAGTGCGACAGGTTTGCTCTGTGCTTATGGAGAAAATTCAAGGCCTGACCTTTTTATTTATTTATTTTTTAAATTAACAAGTTATATTCATTCATCCAATCAACTTTTTTCTTATTGCTACAACAGAACTGCCAAAAAACATCTCACAGGGTTGGATGAATGTACTGAGGGAGACAAGAGGCAAAGCTTTGAGTTTTGTGGTCAAAGTGGGACAATTTTGTTTGACCAGATCCGGATTCTTGCTCACCAAATTCCGCTTTGCCCTGTCAAAGTTAATCTTTGGTAAGTTGGCTTTCCAAGGTTGAGTTCCACTTAAATTTGCTAGTGTATTTTTTACACACACACACACACACACACACACACACACACACACACACACACACACACACTTATAAGTTGGATGCTGTAGGATCCTAAGGCCATGGGCACTGATCTGAACACTTGGAAAGTTGTAGTATCACAACAATCAGCTTATAGAAACTTCAGCTCATAAAGGCATCCAAATGTGTGCAAAGAATTTCAGGAGAAAGATCTCAACAGTTGCAGAGACCAGCGTCAGACTACACTTGGGTTCACAGTGAGAAAGACCGCCACTCCCGTATCTGCCTGTCCAGTTGCAGTACCGCCACAAAGAGTGCAGCTCCACAGTCTCGCAAGACACACAGCGATAACAAACCTGTATTGTGCTCAACTGCTTCTTATTTGTTATGTTTTTATTTTTTTTTTTTGTTGCTCATTTTGTTGTCTGATAAAATAATCAGGCTGCCCACGTGCTCAGTGACCTTGTGGTTTCCCTTAAATGTTTGGGCTCAGTAACACGTAGAGGATCTTGTGGGAATTGTAAGGTGCCATTACGTAAATGCTCATTTGGATAAACAGCTTTTTTTTTTTCTCCATTCAGCTAATCAACATGTGGAATTCCTTAGCTGCAGAACTCAAACAGGAACCCTAAAACTGAAGCAGTTATTTAAAAGTATATCAGTCCTGCAGTCACGAAGAATTGTCTGCTTCTTGTCTTACAGTGCTTTATTGTTCTAAAATTGATTACTTTTTAGTTTAACTCTCATGCATGTGTTGCTCAGTATTCTGTGTTTTAAAGAGCGTTTTAGGGACGGGGATTGCAAATTAACTTAACTATAACTATAAATGCTGTGGTGTGTGGCATGGTTCATGTTACATTCTTTCAAATAAACAATAAGCAAACTAAACCCAGAGACTGTAACTAACTGCACCGAAATGTTGTTCTAATTGGGAGAGGAAATGTTTCAGACTTTGGACTGCTTCAGCTTGCTTCTCCCACAAATTAGACCTCTCATTCCTCCAGATTCCTCCAGTCTAAAAATGAGATTTTGTAATATTTTTTTTATTTAATGTCATTAATTCTTTTAGTAGTACCATGAGCTTTGGAAGCTTTTGTATATTTGGCTCTTGACAGGCAAGAAACCCCCCCCCTAGAAAAAACTGGTTTCTTAAAGAGAATAAAATGTATTGGATGTCACACAGGACCATATCTAGATAGAAAAATCCTTCAAAGCTCAGTACCTTTCAGATACCTTTCCTTCCCATCCCACAAATTTCTACAAACAGTTTCATCTATCCTCCTACATAAACTGCAGCACTTTCCTCTTTGGCGTCCTCTTTCACTCACCTCTTTCTGCCACTCTGGTTGGCTGGTTAAATACGGCCTTTCAAGGAGGCTGCAGAGTTTGCTTTCATCTCTCTTGGTAAGTGGGATCAGAGCGTCCTTGGGAACCCGCAACCTAAAAAATAAAATTTAGATTTAAAAACATATATATAAGAGACTTCAGTTCATGGATGTTATCCCTGAAGAATGTTTCGTTCCCTTTTTTTAAACAGACTCCCAGAAAGGAGGTTATGTGTAGGTTCAGCCAAGTAAAAAAAGAAGAAAACAAAAAGAAAGAAAAACCGAATAGACTACAATTTAATGTATGTCAGAAATTTTCTTTCGGCCCAAATTTGTTCAAGGGGGTGTATACTTAAAACTCAATATGTTTTTGCAAAGAGCTCCATGAAGGGGGGAAAAAAAGTGATGGCAACAGCAACAGAAACCAAAACAAACAATCTAAACTTCCCCAGAATATAATCCCAATTAGAGGCAGGAGGAGGAAGTAGGAAGTAGCGAATGCTCAGTCCAAACCTCTGTAGGTCAGAGGGGAGGAGGCCTAGCCACATAACGCTGGGGACGGTCAGACTGTGGGCCTCAAACGACATTGCCTGCGGATAAACCGACGCATACACACCCAGTCACATACACACACATCAAATACACATAGCATGCTTATACAGAAAACAAACACACTGTTAATCAGTGCTGTACTCTCATACCACAGCAAACCCCAACACATGTTTACAATGAAGTTAATGAAACAAGAATGACTACAAAAGCCTCACAAAGGTCAAAAGTGATGCGATTGTCACACAATCGCATAACAGTTTCACTTCATAGCGTGTCTGTTTAATTTTCTAACATGCATGACTGATTCTTTTTATGTAAAGAGGTGCATGATTATAATGTGCTAACACAGAGACACTCAACAGGCTACAGTGGATAATGCAGAGTACAGGAATAACGGCATAACAGGACTCACCACTGATCCATACTTGTAGATGCACATGATTTCAATGCCTGGGAAAATCAGAGGGAGGGACAGAGAGACGCTGCAATCACTTGCATACCAGAGCAATTATCCTCTGTGATGTGATCTTAGAACAAAGTAAAGCATTACATATGTGTCTCGCCACGCAGCGCCAAAAAACTTAGTGGTATGGAGGCTGATGGAAACCGAGCCAACTCCCCCTGGACGACATCACACCAACGGGAATAATAGCTAGACTAGGCACCATGACACAGTGGACAGGTGCTAACTTTTGTTGGCTTAGCGAGACATGCAACCCAGCTGTGTGTGTGTCTGTGTGTGGATCTGAAATGCTGTTAAATGTGTGGGAAAATGCAAAGTATGTCTGACAGCTTAAGTATTCAAGCAGATGAATTATACCATGAGGATCAGCATCCACGAGGGCAAAGATGGGGATGTGCAGCTCATCCCAAAGCCTTTTCACCATCAGCCTGCTGTTCACATCTGGCACACCTTTACCCTGATTCACACAAACACAATGATTAAGTACACAGATTACTAAGACTGCTCTTTCTGAAAGAAGACAACATTCAGATCAAAAGCAGACACAGAAAAATACTGTGATAATGATGCAAGGGGAGATCTTTGTGCAGAAGTCATCATCCAGAAGTCTCTGGAACGTCGCATCCTTCTCGATGATCATGACAAATTTTGCAGATGATACAATATCTGAAAAAGGACAAGGATGACAGCTGCAATGATAGACTTACAATCATGGGACAAAACATGAAAGTAGATTCTTAAATAGATTACAAAGCATACTTTTAATTCCACTGATGTTCGATGAAACTGAGACAGCCTGAAAGCAAAAAAAAAAGATAAAAAAGAAAATAAATAAATAAAAAAATTGCACTACTACATGGCATTTAAAAAAAAAAAAGTTTGAGTTTTTCCCCTGCAAAGCAGTCTAAGTGCTTTGTATTGCTAGCTGAATTTACTGTTCATCTTTTTCTTGGAAGAAAACAGTTGTCGTTATGCTGTCTACAATGAAAATTAACCCTTTGGATCTACTGATGGGAATCACATACAGGTTATCTATATTATGGATTTATATTTAGAATTTATTTTAGATTAAATCTTTTAATACTAATAAATGCTAGACAGTGATGTGCAACACTGGGCTTCAGTAGATCAGCTGAAATGTTTTTTTGTGGGACAATGGTTGCCTGTGCCTCTGTGATGCCCATCTCTCATTCAGTGACATTATTGACATAGTGGCTCTAGCTGCTCACAACCCTAGCAGAATAGCGGCAAACAAAGTGTTGACTATCAGTCTGTGGTGCACGTGGCAGGCTTGAGTCATTACTCAATGAGATAATTTCCTGTAATTACTGGCTTTACATTCTATCACTGTAATAAAAAGTTTTAACCCAGTGAGCACGAGGTCGTTAGGATGGCTTTGCTAAATAAGCCAAATGTTTCTCACATTTCCAAAGCTGTAACGTCGAACTAAGCATAGTCCATTTCATGCCTGTCCATCGAGCAACCAGAACCTCATCTTAGTCCTAGTTTAATGAAGGCTTTTAGCCGTATCAAGCATCTATGGCAACATTTCATCCTCGGAGGGCCAGACTATTTTAGAAAAAAGGAAAAGGCTACTATGATTAAATTACATTTTTCTTTGACACACAAATGCAAAGCATTACTGTACTAAATTCCGTAATCACATTACTCTTAAAATTATATTATTGCCTACATTATACAGCTTCTTCAATTATGTGCACAATGGGTGGATAGAAATTAAAACAATGATAGATCAATAAACATTTTTCCTGTGCACTGCAATCAGCTGAGATCAGTTATTAAGCAGAGAGGAGAAAAACAAAATTAAATACAGAGCAGAGAAGGACAGACATTTAGCCATCAGTAAAACAGTAAAAGTCTGTTTGCACGTACAGTATAAACTGAACGCCCTCTGTTGGAATCGACTTAAATAGCAGCTCAGATTTAGTACAGATTCATTAACATAATGCTGCCTTTTACTGACATTTGAGGGGTTATTTAGATTTCACTTTTAAGGGCTGGTTCTGTTCCCTGAGCTGTATTTTGACTATATTTGGTGTATGGTCAGATAATGTCAATATTTTAAAGGCCCCTGGAGAAATTTCATGTATGGTGGTATTAACCTATATAAATAAAAAAGGACGCCTGGCTTCCGTAGCTCAGACTTACAGTTACTTTCTTGGGGAGTACAGTAAACCAAAAATCCAGCTATAAATGATGTACTGTTTCTTGTTGCAGTGTCATTTAAAAACAAAAAAACAAAACTGTGGTGTGAATGGCTCAAATCGTAGGTTTGAGCCATTTTATTCAATATTTGTCACACCACAACCCACCAACCCCTGAGTCCCCGTCTTTTTAACTAGGCGGGCGTGATTAAGGATGCCGTGCAGGTGCGTCCGCCCTCCCTGCACGGCACCACAGACCATGCCCCATGACAAAAACAAACACGAAATCAGGCGAAGAAGCATTAAAGTGGCGCTTACAGTTGAGCTGGAGTGGCAGTCAATCCTCGTGCCGTCCTCCTCCATATAACACAGGTCACCTGAGATCAATCCCTTGGATGTGGCCAACTAGCAACAAAGTTACAGATAAGTTACAGAATTTAGCACAAGCCCATATTATCACACACATACAAGGGACGAGCTATTTCAAGCACTGGGCCCTGAATTCAACTTTAATTTTATTTCTCTTTGATCAAAAGAGCTGTTTGTTTTCCACAGGTGTTTCCTGGGACAAGAAGCAGAACAAAAATAAAATACCATCCTAAACTAACATACTTCATCTGTGGGAGCTGAACTAATATCCAAAGGAATTTTTCTACAAGTTTTCAATATCAGGGGTTTGTATTTTCTACCACACAATCACATGAACCGCATCGCCTGCTAACGCAGACATGCACACTCACCACATGTAGTGATCTGCGAGGAACCTTTAGCATGCAGGAGATGTCATCTACGATACTATCAACAGCTTTCTGTGAACCAAAGAGCTTTGTGTTGTTGTAATAGATGTCTCTGTGGAGACAAACACTGTTATGTGAAAAAAAAAAAATAAACTGAAATTCAAGCATTCCTATGAAAACCAAGGGTATCTATATGTTGGCTTTAGTAAAGTATGGATTATTTATAAAGAACCTTTTTGTAGCATATGAGTTGCTCTGGACAAGCCTGTAGATGACTGAGAGAATCTTGAGAATCTGGGCTTTGAAGAGAAACACAGATTTGGGGAAAAAAAACAACAACAACTAATTAAACCTTAAACACTACATCAACATATCAGAGATTTAAACAACACATTCTGTATCCATGCCGTAAAACTGATCCCAAAAAGGCAACATGTTACGTCTCTGCCAATTTGTCACCTAAAACTACCTCTGACTTTTACTGACATTTGTGCAGTTTATGCATATGTTCACAACGAATACAAATGAAATCCATATGCACCATACAACTGTGTTAAAGAACTTCAAAAACAGATGTTGCATAACAAATAAAATGAAAAAAAACAAACAAACAAACATAACAGTTCATCTTCTCACCAAATTTAGTGACAGATGAAGGGCAGTCGGCCCTAATGGTGGTGACAGACTGTCTTGAACTCATCTGAAGCCCAATGGCACTGTCAAAGCTTCAGTGGGAAGCAATCAAAAAAAGATTTATGATTTCATGATGTAAACAAAGTAACAAAAGAGCCCATTTAAAAAAAAAAAAAAAAAAAAAAGCATCTGCACAGACTGTGTGCTCCGTTTACAGTAAGTGCTTTCAAACATTAGCTCCCACCTGCAAATTATCTAAAATTCCCCACACCCCGAGGGCTACCTGTAGCACTGTTCCATTTAAAATGGCTGAGCCAGAATGTGATTTAAGCTATAGCAAGGTTTGATCTATTTGAGATCAGACAGTCCTCTTTGTTCTAAGCATAAGGTCTCCCCATCCTAGTCACATTAAAGCCTCTTGACAAATGCTGTGCTTTTCAATTCCTTATCAGTGTGTCATCTTTTTAGCAGCAGGAAGTTCTTTTAGGTTTTCTCTGAATCAAAGCAGAAGATTTTCATTTCCACCACCTGGTTGACCCCATGGTCAGCTTGAAAAACCCCCATCTAAAAATTCAAACAGAGCAAAAGTCTGCGTTTATCTCTTTAAGGGAAATTAAATAACAATGAAATAATCCTGTGTGGCTTTACACACGATTCCTTTTGGCTTGTGCTATCTCCCAAAGGTCATGTGGCTTAAAATGAATGAGCAATTATATGTGTGGAGGGAAACTTGCCATGCTACAGCATGTTTAAATCAAAATACCTTATGTTGGCCCAGCTGGATCTGTTGGGCAGCGCCAGGACAGGGGCCTCAGCTTTGGACAGACTGGTGACTATTTCCAGGATTATGCTTTCAATTCGGTTTAAAATTTCCTGGCTGGAAATAGAAATACTAAATGAAGTTATAATATCACAAGAAAACTTTTTCCAAACAGACAACCAATTCTACAATTAATGTCAAAGACCAATTGTAGTCTAGGACTGTGATTCTCTTTTATAATAATATGCAACCAGCAGAATTTAAGAAAATCAAAGAAACTGTTTCTGATTTAAATAAATACCTAAATTAGAAGCTACATCACACTGCTGTCAAATGATATAATACCATCTGGCAATGCTGTTCATTGTGAGTACCCTTGGCACCCAGCTTTGAATCACTGTAATTTCTAACCAGATTATTCTAATTGTTACTTCAACCAACTGTGTGTTTAATAATAAATCTTTAGAGGCTAAAAATTCAACTTTCTAAATTCATCATTATTACAAAATTTTACCTATAATGTGAAATGGATTTATAAATGGCTAACAAATTAGAGGATAAAGCAACTTAAATTGCCTTATAGAGCCCAATATATCAATGGGGTCGATATAATTACTAATATATTGATTTTGGAATTTTAAATGACCAACTAATAAAAATGTAAAAAGGAAAGAAGAGACAGGAGAAACACCTCCTCTAAAGTCCTTTTAAGTGCTTTGGCACTGATTCTATAACTGAACCATCATCGTAAAGTTATTCCCTCATTTGGTATTATGATGATGGTGCTGGAAATCACAATAAGCCAGATTGGTCTAAAATTTCTAGCTCTTCCATTAAGTTGAGCTCTTGTGACTGCAAAGGCCATAGTTAAGTTTGAAATCATTTTCATATTATCAAATCATTCACTGTCATTTTCAGGCTGTAAGAAACGACTCTTATCAAGATGGAAATGTTTCATCACAGGGAGACTTTGGAGGCCATCCGAGTACAGAGAACTTATTGTCTTGTTCAAGCAACTAGTGTGAGATAACTGGAATGTTGTGAGATGGTGTGTTATCCTGCTCGAATCAGCCATTACAAGATAGGGACACTGTAGTCATAAAGGGATGCACATGGTCAGCAAAAATACACACTAAACATTGCTCAGTTGGTACCAACAGCCCTAAAATGTGCCAACAAGTTTTCTCCCACACTATTGCACAACCATCAGTCTGAACCACTGAAACAAGGCAAGAGGAGCGTGTGCCAGTAGCCCCAGCTTCCTCTTCTTAGCTGACAGGAGTGGCGCCCAATCTGGTCTTCTGCTGCTGTTGCCCATCAGCTTCAAGGTTGTGACATGTTGCATATACTGAGCTCCTCTTCTGCACACTTTGGTAGTAACAAGTAGTTAACTGAATTATCCCATTGGTTCAAAGCAGTTCAAAGGCTCTGACTTCTGGCATTAACAAGGTATTTACCCACAGAACTGCTGCTCACTGGATATTTACTTTTTTCAGCACCACTCTCTTTAAACCCTAAAGATGATTGTGTGAAAATATCTCAGACCTACAGACCAGCCTGTCTGACACCAACAACTACACCACATTTAAAGTCACATAATATTCTCTGCATATCCTGATGCTTGACCATGTCTCCGTGCACCACGTTGCTGCCATATCATTGGCCAACTACACATTTTCTTTAATTAGCAGTTGAACAGGTGCACCTAATAAAAGGGCAACTCAGTGTATGATTTTAATCTTGCTAGTTCAACATATTTTGTGCAAAATCTTTTTCTAACGACCACATTTTTAAATACTTCCCGGACACATAATTGTTTCTACAGTAAAGTGTTTCAAGTAGAGTACATGATAAAATCAAATTAACTAACACTACCCATGATTGGCAGACATTTTTACATGTGACTGATTACACTGGGATAATAACAGGGCATAATGACAGGCTATGGTGAATTGGTAAAGTACATAGCTAGCCAACTACGAAACACAATGTCGAGTAAACCCTAGATAAACTGCTCTTTGTGAATATATACACATCAATATGAGTTTAAATATTAAATAGAACCGCAATACCAGTTACATTAAACCGCTTTGGCTCCTCAAAACATCCACAGTCTCTGTGAATACTGTTGCACTACACAGAGAATAAGCTAACCTAGCGTAACTGGCTATTAGCCGGTTGGAGTAGATCGGTGTGAACTTACTGGTTGATTTCTTTTTCAGCACGCTGCCAGTCTGTCGTGACTCCCACGTTGATCAACAGTTTTGCATGGAGCTTATCAATTTCAGAACAAAAATGAGCCGCACGGGATTCCATCACGTTACCTGTTACTAGATGTCATTTTATCTACCTGCAAGAAATTCCCGCGTAAGGATGTTTTACGGAAATCTCGCGCGTTTTTGTGTCGATCACGCAGTTCAGACCTGTAGTATTTGTTTTGAATAAATTAATTTGCAACAATTATTCTACCCTAAGAATTTCTACATGGTATTCAAGCAAAACCGAGCTAATAAATAGATACATTGCTTAAGTAGTAACAAATAGTAATGATAAAGTGATCAATAATAATAAAAGTTTTAAATTAATATGATTTTTGAAAGTAAAATAAAGAAAGAGGTGTCTCCTAACACTGTCACGCCGTTTTTAATGACCGATACTAAAGGTTAAATAAATAAATAAAAGTGGTGCTGCTTCAGACTAATGTGATTTTGATAAACAGGCAACACTAACATTCTTCAGACTTTTTTTTTAAAAAAAGTTATTTTTAAAGTGGTCTTAAGCAATAGTTCCCCAGGCTTTCTGAAGGCCTGTTTTTTGTTAGGTCACTTAACAGTGACTTATGAATCATTCAAGCATAAAAACTCACTTATGTCAAGAGGTAGAACAGTGTTGTGCTGACACCTAACAGACATCTTGGCAAAGAGACAATTTTAAACTGTATCTTTAGACACTTTAGATACTTCACACATTGTGAAGTAAATACTTTTCAATTTCTTCTGTTACATTTAGGGAAAATCCAAAAGACAACACGGTTTGAGAGACAGAAAGTACCATTTTTGGACGAACAAGGTGATTTCCAAAGAGCTATTAACTGAAAACATAGAATATCTCAGTACTGCGCGCATTGTGACCTTAATAAATCTGAAGAAACTGGACAAGTGGTGGACAAAAGAAGTGGCAGATCTAAAAATGATCTAGAGCAGAGGAACGGCATGGAGCCATATTCTTAACAAATAGGAAGAAAATAAGATAAGATAAGTCACAGCAGGAGTGGACAGTGCAAAAGTTACATAGCAAAAATTAGAATACAATAAGAATAAAATACTGTACACAAATGTACAGAATAGAATAAAATAAAATACTATATGCAGTAGAATAAATAGAATAAAATATACAATAGGATAAAAATAGAATACAAATGCTGTATACAAATGCTGTAGTAAAAATACAACTTTGTCAGTTTCAACTTCTGAAAACTAATGAATCCAATTTATTTATTTATTTTTTTAAAGATGGTTCAACTCATCATCAATATGTATGGAAGAGTTGAAGTCAGAGGTGCCACAGCGCATGTCTGAAGCCATCTGCAAAACAAGGTGTTGGATATCCTGTCAAAATCAATGAAATTATGAATGCAGAAAAGTGTTGTGAGATGTTAATCAACAATGTAATCTGATCTGGAAATTGCATGACACACAAGAACTTTCTTTTTTCCACATGGCAATGATCCCAAACACTGCCAATGCAGTAAAAGCATACCTGGAGAAACACACAGTGGAACACTATGAGTCATGCATTGGCCTCCCCAGAGCCTGGACCTCATCATTATTGAAGCAGTGTGGAAAAAAGGCATCATTTTGATAGAGAACAGAGCAAAAGGCAGCCAACGACCAAAAGGAGCTTCAAGAAGGTCCGTCAAGAAGCCAGAGAACTATTCCTGAATACTATAAATATCATAAGAAAGCTTGCCTAAGAGAGTTCAGGCTGTGTTGAAGAATAAAGGGGGTTGTACCAAATGTTGACTTTCACCTGGTTAGAATTGGGCAAACTGTTTTTGCTTTGTAAACTGTATCTCCGTATATGTTTGCACGTTTCAATTAATCCCTTCACCTGTTTCCCATTTTCCTGCCAAAACAAAAAGAAATGAGGGGTGGCTCAGGTCTTTTTGCACATCACTACATAAGCTTAAAACTTATTCCTACCAGTCTTCCCGTTGAAGATAAAGACCAGTGATCCAGTGTGTGTGGGCCAGTTAACACCTCAGTGGTGTAAATTAGGAGGCATATCCTGGTAATCTAGAAAAATCCACATCAGCACCCTATGTGACATTCATAAAGCCGTGTCGCTGAGCTTGCTGCTTTTTGTCCAAAGGTGTGTCGTGTGTGTTTCCGTAGGGTGGGTGCAAGTTTAATTGGTTGTGGTTAGCGTCTGTGAGAAGCCAAATATATATTGTTTCTGTTAGCCATGTGGAAGTGATTTTTAAATGTAATTTTGATGATGGCTGTGTGCGTAACGATAATACTGGCCAACATGTGTTTTAAGGCTCTCTTAAATGGTACAAATGCTGCTCATTCTTTTGTTAGGAGCTCAGTTTACTATATCAGACAGTTATTGCCTATTTGCAGCTGTTTTAAGCTACAAACATTAAAAAGACATTAAATAAATACGACACCCTGAGGAAATTACACATTTTGCTTCATAAACAACCTTTCAGAACCTGTTTCTGTCTCTTGGTTGCATTGTGCTGCAGTCAAGTCGCTTCATTAAAGCAGAAAAATGTGCTTGGATTTTACAACTATTAGGTCATCAAGAGTCCCCACCTTTCAGAATTGCTGGCAGGCATGCTGCGTGTGTTTGGAGAGGCGCTGTGGTCTTTTTTTTCCACAGTGTGAAGGCCTGCTCAGAGCGTGTGGGAGCCAGGATCTAAAGAGAAGAGGTCCGTGCCCCTGACCTGACCCTGAATATTTTCTAATGTGCAGCTTTACCAATGGTCCCTCTTTCCCCTGAGTGACTTTGACAAGCTGCTTCCGTAGTAATGTCTCTTAATTTCAAAGTAATTGCTATCTCTTAGTGATGAGGAACAACCCCTCACCCAAGCTGAAAAAATGTTAATATGTGGAAGACCACAGGTTGCCGTGGTCCTTTTTCTTCTGTTCCAGAAAGCCTGAGACCCCTGCTGTTCCTTTGGCCCAAGAGAGATTTGTGTCGAGTGTGAGGCCCTAACCTGAGGAGACAGAGTACAACGAGTCATGTGCTTGTCTCGGGATGAGTGTTTGTGCTGGGCAGGAGGGGGAACATGGGGGAAGTAAGGGGCTGCAGGATCAGAGGAAAGAAAGGGGGGGCGGCCGCTGCAGGTGAGGGGGATTAGCTGCAGCTAGAGGCCCAAAGAAACTAAATACAGATCTGTCAACCTAATCCTCACAAATAGAAAACAGAACCACCCTCCCTTCACAATCCACATTCAGCTCATCCACCTCTTGCTCTTCTACCCCCCACTACACGCCAATCCTCCCACCTCCCCTCCACTTACTACCTCAGGCTCTGCTGCTCCTCTGTTTCTCATCAATTTTTGGCCAGTCTGTCTATGCTGCCTGCTCTCTAATGGCTCCTCAGACCAGCATCCCCTAAAGAGGGGCTGACTGATCACCCAGGGTCCTCTCTGATTGACAGACCAACATAGCCTTACGGAGTGATGAAAGCAAGAGTCAAAGGGGCAAGGCCTCTCGCTACACAGACAGGAATCTTAATGGGACCTCTGTCGAGAGTTGCTGAAACTGGGTGGACATTTATCAGGCCCACACACCTCAGTAACGGATGCCGATAAGTGTGTGGCTGGATGAGGAAACCAGTGTCAAGCCTGGACTCTATGCTGATGACACAAGTGACAGGGCGCCTGAGTGATAACATCCTATAAAGGATAAGCTCTACTAAGCTGGGTGTTATAGAAGGCTTAACTAAAACGGTATCTCTGATTGTCAGCAACACCAACTATAACTGATGGGTCTGGCTGGACTGCTGAGAGCTATAAATCAGGTTCAAGCTGCTCTGGTGATCCCAAGTGTGATATCAGCTTGCAGACAAACATGGGGTGGCAGGACATACCAGGTTGAAAGAAAGCAGTGAGTGATGGAGAGGAAAGCTGCAAGGTGCACTATTTCAAATAAGATAATCACATATTCCTCAGTGGAAAATATCTGCAGATCATTTGGACGTGTCACAGTATCATGAAGCTCATTTATACCAAATTAAAGAACGACATAAGGGTTGGGTTGCAATTGCCAGTTCCAAAGTATATGTAACCTATTTGTTATTGCTCAAGTCTAATAAAAGTCCTCTTGAATTTTTATCGCCGTCCTTTTTCATGATTTTTGTACCTGGCAAAACATTACGTTTAGTTGTTAAACATTGAGTTTTGGTTCTTTGGTTGTTGAGCTTTACAATGTGAACTAGTTTGAAGCTGTTTCATATACCCACCCCCCTCTTTTCTTCTGCCTGTCTCACAGCTGTGTCTCATATGTTCATGAGGCCCCTGGAAGTGTGAGACACCAGAAGGGGAACATTTGCAATAGCTCAGCTCCACCTGGTTAGGCTGTTTTAACAGGCCGTCGGTTTGTGCAGCGCACACAGTGGGGTTACGCCAAAAACATAGACGAAGGAGGACAGGACCAGCAGAAGAGGGAGGGGGCATGAGCAAAAAATGTGCCTCCGCCCTCTTGTGTCCTGGCACCCCAGCCCTACACTTCTTTATTTGAAGGTCAGTTTATCTTGAAAAAAAGTTTTACTGTATCGTCTGTTGGTCAACTTGGTCAGACCCCGCCCCTCTTCCACCAAACCTCATCCGCCTCACTGCATGCACAAGTCTTCAAAGGACTACTGCCTGCTGCTCTCTGAGGCAACACATGAAATAAATATTAATCTGACCTCTGACCGCATGCTTTGAGCTCCTAAGCAGTGTTAACCGGGCAGACAGAAAGAGCATCAACTCTTGTCATAGCTAAAAAGAAGTAAAAAGAAAGAAGCACAATATTTTGAAGTGTTACCTGGATGTGAAAGCATTTCCAGGTATATTTCACCGCACCGCTGTGTGGTCTTCTTTGGAGCTTTGCATCATGCTCCAACCTGTTGGAGTGTAGTGGGGAGGTGTTTATTTGCTCAGATCCCCTAAGATCATAATGGAAAGAGCGCATGTGTGTGCAGTCAAAATGCTCCAGGCCAAATGCTGGGTTTTAAAAGAAAAGACCTTTTGAGTTTACCATTATGAGCTCTAATAGAATAAGCCTTGTCATCATGGCTGCACAGCTGTTCAACTCAGCAGAGTTTTCTTCCTGAAAAGACTTACTCAGGTACACTGCATGTCTACGTTTTTCAGCAGCTAAGCAGAAATAATCTGTGTATGTTTTATTTTATTCATTTATTTTTAACATTTTCTTTTACAGGCCCAAACAGATTGTCTCACCATTTGTCCGGCTTGTGTATTTTAGCCAAAATATTCAATTTAGTGGGACACACTTGAGACAAGTTGTGGCTATTCTTTTGGAAGTTTGTATGTGTGTGTGCATTACTGACAGGATATTCAAACACTGTTTGTTCTACTTTTCTACTAGTCCCCCTTGTCAAAGGCCCCTTAGTGCAGCTTACCCTGCCTGGCCTCTGCCTGTGCCCACTGTTTACTGGGACTGTCACCAGACTCATGGAGGCCGAAACAAAGGGGGGTCTGTTCTTATTGTCCTGTCCAGGATTGTCAGCCCTTCTCTGGGCACAAACCGAACTGAGGGCTGGGGGTTGTTTGAAGAGCACTGGGGGCATCTGACCTCACCAGACTTACAGAAAGGGCATGAGAATGAGACAATGAGAAAGTCAAAAGAAAGTGAGAAAGAGAGGAAGATGTATAGCTATAACCCAGAACCTTTCAAGTCCTCTGTCGGAAACTGCTGTTATGTAAACACCTGCAGCCATTAGCTGATTCTATCTGAGGCACCGGATAGAAATGTTTATATGTTACATACTACTGAAAGGCGAGTTAAAAGCAAATAGAGTATTAGATATACAAAATGAGTAGTGGCAGGGTATGTAAGCTTTAATGCTTTAAGCAATGTTGAATTGTCATTGGAAAAAAGAGGAGTGGAACGCCTTTGAAGACAAGAACAACCACATTAAATGGGCAGGAAGGTGAGCTAAGACCCCAAGACATGCTCTACCTCCTTTCCTCCCTTTCCTCTGTTTGCAATCATAGCTTAAGCTGTCTGGCAGCCTCTCTTGCTGTGCCATTGAAGTCTAATTTTATTGTCATAAAAATCACCTGGCAGGCTGTAGCCTGAAGACCCTTTGAAACTCCTCTCTCTGTGCAGTGAGTACTCTCTAGATAAAGCAGTCATTCTCGGGCCATCTGAAGTCCCTCCGCCTGTGTCAGTGAGAGCAAAGCGCACATGAGGGTCAGGAGCGTTCTATTAAAGTGTGGTGTTTAAGAGGTGCTGGTGCCAGGGGGGCAGATGGAGGAATGAAGCAGCTGCCGAACATCTGCACCCCTCCTTTGCAGTCTGAGCCCTGTGCACTGCTGCTTTTGTCACAAACTTCCTGCTCTAGCTTTGGGGATGGAAAACTAGGATATCTTCAGAAATGCAGCGTGAAATGGCAGTTGTGAGGCTGCAGTACAGCCTCTTTGACATCAAAAGATAACAGGCTTTAGAGTCTCAGAGCCACATGACCCAAGGCATTCAGAGAGTGCACCTGCGGATCAGCCAATTAACTATTGTAATGGCAGGACTGCAACTACATGTTGCGACCTCTCCTACAGTACTGAAGTACTCACTTGCAAAGTCAAATAAGAACTCAATGATTTGAAATCAGCCTTCCATATGTACACTCACCATGAACGGTCTGTTGTGGTTGTCTTAACATCAGTCGTTAGTGAATTATCACGAGCCTACAGGTACTAGGAAATGTGGAAAGCATTGACGAAATGTGGTGTATAATAAACTGAAGCGTCATAATACAAACCCAGTCCTAATCCTTTTCTTATTTGCACATGTAGCCTCAAGGCGTTCTCCTACTGGCAACAAAGCCAGGCTAGCTCTGCTCAATAAGGCAACCATAACATTCTCGCTCTCTCTCCCCCTCCCTCTCTCTCTCTCCCTCTACTCCTCTTTGCAAATAGCGCCTCCTCAAAACTTGTTCTCGTCTCTCCTAGTGAAACCTGTCTGCCTGCAGCCTTCTCTCTGCAGTTGCAGGCTGCACTACAGCTGGTAGAGCTTGACCGCAGGTTGCGCATGAGGTCCACGCGTCCAGGAAAGCAGTCAATAAAAGGACTTTGAAGTGAAGTTGATGTTTCACTCGGCAGCACGTCCCTCAACATGAGGGACCGTAACTGATTTTGGATATTAAACACAGAGTGTCTGCTGCTAAAAGTTTACTAACCATTTTTTTTTTTAGAGTTTCAGTGATCCGAATTGGGCGCAATTACGCACTGCGAGCATTATGGCACAGATTTTGGATAAGCGTGCTCCCGTTTTGCTCTTGGTTTGGAGCTACTGCGTCCTGGCAAACACTGCCTTTACGAACTTTACGTTGGACAACGAGTTTCACTCCAGTTTCATCCACCGTCGGCTGAAGAGCCAGGAGCGCAGAGAGATGCAGCGGGAGATCCTGTCGATCTTGGGGCTGCCGCACCGGCCGCGACCCCACCTCCATGGAAAACACAATGCTGCCCCGATGTTCATGCTGGACTTATACAACGCCATGTCTACAGACGGAGACGAGGACAGATACTCCTATCCTTACAAACCCGTCTTCACCACACAGGGTCCACCGATAGCCAGCCTGCAAGACAACAACTTCTTAAACGATGCAGACATGGTCATGAGCTTTGTGAATTTAGGTAGGCACTTTATTTTCTTAAGTCTCCCATCACATTCAATTTTATATAAATCCCCTCCCAGAAAAACAAGACGGTGGAGAATAATAAACACGTCGAAATATTATCAATGTAATCGTTGCTATGCGCGTCACAATAACCCAGGTCTTTTATTTGATTATTAAAATGTAGTACTAGTATGACTGTCTTTATATATTAATTATCAAACACATAGCAAGGACTTTGAAAAAAAGCTTTTTTTAAGGACACATATCTTTGGCTTGACGATTATAAGTGTTGAGAATTTTCATATGTTAATTCGCGTCGGTGTTCTTTTTTTAACAAGGAGATTTAGCACTTTTATTATTGCACTCTGCTTACATCTTACACATTGTTTTTGGGACAAATCAGGCTTTTAGTCATATGATATGTAAGTGTCAAAGGTGGAAGAGCAGAATGACTGTGGTGGTATTTTATCTTCTTACAGCGCTTCACGTAAAGAAACAGCACAAGTATTTTTCTGATGGTACACCTGTGTCCACACAAAGGAGACCAGCACAATAACCACGTTTACATACTGCAGTTATCTAGCTAATACCAGGAGTGGCACATTCCAGTGTCCTTCTCTGTTAAACAGCTGTGCAACCAGCTAATGTTCAGGTGCTGTTCTGTGGATGATGGACCAGCAGCAGCTAACTTGTCAGCCATGTGTTATCTAAAGAATGAGTAAGTCAACAGCAGAATGAGTTCAAAGTGCACTGGGTCCTCCCTTAACTCTAATCTGGAGACATCCCTCACATCACAAATAATGCCAGCCAGTGATGTTAGTGTAGTCACAGTGTGGTTTAATTAGATTCAGTTGTTCACAAAGTGAATAACAATCGCACAGGACATACTTCACATCAATAAAACTGCTTTGTTGAAAGTTGTTTTCTGGCCCAATGTGCTTATCTAATCAAATATGTTTATTGACCTTTTATTGCTGCCAGCAACAGTCAGAGGTTGTAAAGTGTAAATAATCAAAACATTAGCATGTGTTATCAGATTTATGGATTGATAAAAGCATCATTATTATTCAATTTACTTAACAAATTATGTAGTCACAGCAACAGCTCCATTTAGGTTCCAGAAGAGTAGCTTTTACATATCAATCTGGTACCAGACAGACATAGAAATAAATCAAATCTGTAGCAGGCATACGGGTGGTTACGGTTTTTGTCAGCCAATAGATTTTGTTTCTTGACTTTCTGCAAGCAGTGAGACATTTACATTCAATCCTGGAAAGCTCATTGTTGGAGTGTCTTGGCAAGAGAGAGGGAGGTGACACTGGCTCCTCCACTGCACTGTGTAATTACTGTGGGAGCTGCTGCATTGTGACTATTTTTGACAGGCTGTGACACAGATGGATCTGACCACAGAGACTCAAGACACAAGTCAAGGGCCTCACAAAGTCAAGGGCCAAGACGGCACTAAGATGGCGAAAAAGGAGGGAGAAGGGAGCCTTTGGCAGAGTGATAAAGTTGGTCTGTCTATTTTGCAAACATCTTTTTAGCAAAAACCTTTTGCAAGATGGCTTACATCAACTAGGGAGAACTTTTTTTATTTCCTATGTTAACAACAACAAAGTCACACTGCCCTCTTGAAATCTTGTGGCTAATGTAATCACTAATGGCATCTGCTCAGGTTGAGTCTTCCTCACAGCACATATTTAGTGTTCCCTCAAATGACACTCATTTGGATATAAACAGCGCATTCGTGATTTAATCTGCCACGTGTTAAATCTATCAGTAGGGCCTATTGTTAGGCTGGTTCCGTACTCTCATGTGATACCATCAAATAGACATCCTGGTGGCTTTATTCAAAACAGCAGATAATATGCAATTTCGTTACCCTTTACACGAGAGGGAGGGAGGGAGGGAGGGAGGGAGAGGGAATTCACAGAGAAGAAAGTGATGGCTTTCAAATGGATTGACTATTTCCTCTCCAAATTCCTTCCTTTCCACATTTGCTCGTTGTGGTTTTTGTTTTCTTATTTAGGTTGTCTGAGAGCAAAATGAGTGTAGCTTTTATTTAAAAATTGTCCCTCAAAACTGCATGTCTCCATAGCTACTGAGCCAAGGTACATTAGTCAGACTTTGTACCCTAGGCGCTGCTTCCTGAAAGGCCCGTTTTCATGCACTGTTTGCATTTAAATTTAAGGTCAAATATGTGAAAATGGATCTGATTTTAGAATTGCCATCAAAATCAAAGATCCCTGAGCCACTAGAATAGTCCATATTATGTAGAATGTAAAATAATTGTTCTAGCTCTCGCTCTTCCTTACTGATTGCCACTCAACAGAGCTGATACACTTTGTTGTCAGCTTGTTTGAGTATATGCAGAGACCAATGCAGCCAGCTAGGGTGGGTGTGGGCTTTGGGACAGACCTCAGGCCAGGGAAGTCCTCTCTCTGAGTCACTTCAGTTTAAAAGGCCAGCTGTGTAAATGACTTACAGCATGCATTCAGAATGCATACTGCTGCATGGAGCGCAGCTCACCCAGGTCCTGGGTGTGTGCCGCATATGTACATGTAGCACACCAGAAAATTAGCACACTCACACTGCTGTCATAGCTAAGTAACAATAATGAATTTTACCTGAAATGCCCATTTTCACATTCCCAACCACAGGAAAGGGCCATGACTTGGCTGTCTGCTATTTGCATCCTGGATGACTTAAAGAGAAGCAACATCGTCACCTGTGCTGTGTGTGTGCGCGTGTGTATGTGTGTGTGTGTGTGTGTGTGTGTGTGTGTGTGTGTGTGAAGAGGGAGGTGAGGGCATAGTCTATTACTGCAAGATGTTTTCATGAGGTGTGTTAGTCACAGCGTTTTTCCTGTTCTCATGCAATCACGGATTAATGTATTCTTATGGGGCTGTGAGTCAATCACAGTGCTACACTAAGGCAATCATTTAGTGGAAGCTACATTTAGCAAATTCATAAGGTTATGATATGGTAGTGTCATGTTATTACTCCAAGTTAAGACCAATTTTATCCTTTGTTTTTCTAATTGCCAGCAATTCTTAAAGTTCTGGCATGTCTCACTGAAATAGGATTTTTTGTTTCACATTTAATAGGTTATGTACTGATACCCTTGAGCTCCACACTATTAACGGGCCATAATCCTTTAATGACTACTTGAAGCCACAGATGGCGCTGTTACCATTTTACAGTTGAAGTTGCGGTAAAAGTTCCTATAATCCTTTTTTGTTTCTGCCTGTAGGGCCTCCCTTTCTCTGATCACATTTTGTTTTCCTCTACCTTCTCTTGCTCTCTCATCCCGGTCCTGTGGATCTGAGACACTTCTGCGACACCTCAGGCTTCGGAGCGGTAGCGGACAGATCTGACGGCTCGCATTAGCCCAAGTGCCTGTTCGGCACCCTCACACCCCTCAGTCCTGCTTTGCGCGCTTCCGCTACTCTGCAGGGGGTATCTCACCCCGGCACCACTCTCCCTAGAGTTAACTACCACTATTTGCACCTCCTTTAGATCCCTATAGAGCTCATTAATTCTAATAACACACCTGGTACCTAAAACCAGATATGCGTAGTCAGTCAAAAGGGGCTGAACAAACAAGACTGGAACACTGCACTAAATTATACAAATTGATACCCTGTAATGATCTGTCTTTTTCTTTATTTTTCGGTTGCTCTCACTCTAACAGTGTTTTAAACACAGAACTGGGAACAAGTAAGTCATACTTTCCGTATGCTAAAAGGAGACTGGTGATGAAAAGTGGAGTGCAAGGGAAGTGTAGCTTGCTCAAGATGTTTATCCTATAAAGAGCAAAGAGAGTTTGATCTCTTGGGTACAGAGTGACTATCCACAGTAGAGCGATTACCACGTTAGGAAACATCCTGCCCACTGGCAGCTACTGATGACATCATGCCTGCGTGATGCATTTATACTGCTGTAGGGTCTGACAGCACTGACTCTCTGGGAAAGGGTCAGCAAAGTTTCATGCTATAACTTACTCACACTTAACGATCATTAACTTGCCACAGCAGGAGTGTGTGCACGGTCACGAACACATGCCTTTGAGCCTTTGCACAAGAAGAAACAGTAACCACAGGAAGAAGAGTCTTTACATTTAAGACTTGTGGTCAAACCAGACGTCTTTTGCTTGAAGGCCATGGAGAGGTTTGAGATTATACTAACAGCAGCTTTGCTGACCTCTTACTCTCACTGCAGCCATAAAACATGTTTGCCCTCTGCACCCATAAACCTTACTTCTGGGTTCTACCTCATGCTTCACTGAGGATCACAAATCTGAGATTTATACAGAATATGTGAGAACCTCGAAGAAACACTGACTGTAAAGACTTTCTTGGTATCTTGATGCATGCTCAATCATCCAGGTAAGACAATCCCAAAAAGCCGAAGCACTACAAAGTGATAAAGTCAGTCTCCAAAGAGGCCGAAGAAGTCACTTGGATGAGTGACGAAACAGTTCTCTCACTGAAAACGTTGCGACCCATTTCCGCCAGAATAAAGTTTTTGGGACTTTCTTGGTACAGTCATTCTCACTTGCTTCTGCTGGTATAGAGCCATGCAGATGTTTTTGTTTTAAAGCAATAATTTGGCTGTTCAGTGAACACGCTTTATCACTTTGTAGTGGACTGTTGGGTAAAAAGATCAATAGCTCGCTGTGAAACATGAAGCAGCAGGGCAGCTGAGACTTGCACTAATTACACCCTGTTTGTTTAATTAATGAAAACAGTGAAGTGTAAAAGCAACATTTTGCCGAGGTTTATTTGCCAATCTATTTCTTCATTGCTCCAGTAGCTTACTGTATACTGTCATCCTCTATCTGACACAACTCCTCCTTAAAACCCTAAAGCTGTCATTTTTACATTTCTGTTTTTGTATGAATAAAACAGCTGGTGAACTTCAGAGATGCTTGTAGTTTTGATGTAGCCAGGCTAGATGCTGCCCCGTGCTTTAAATCTTTGTACAAAGCTAATTTAGCTCTGCCATGGATGTAATATTGATCTTTTTATCAAAATAAAGATGAGACAGCAAACAAATCCAGTTTTAAAAAAAAAATATTCCTTCAATTTGGCTTTGAAATACCCTATATTGAGATTTTTTTCTGTATGATGTATAATAGAGGTTAACTGAAATCTTTTTATGTTGCTCACTACATCAAATCACAGTTCATTTTTCAACTACTCATTAACTAAGGAGTGAATCTGAAGAACCTACTCGACAGTGACGGTTCTGAATATTGGAACGTGCAACTTGCATCAGCTCCCTTGTCAAAGGCAATCAGACATTATTGAAAGGTGACTGTGACTATAAAGCAGCCACATCCTAAATCTACAGCAGTCTTTGTTTTGATATAATGTGCTGGAAGACAGGGATAAACTGTAGGGATTAACTATAGGATAAAACAACTCAGAGATGTGGAATTGCAGCCATTCAGTTTCCCCCACTCACCCACTCTTCCCCTCATCCCCCTGTTTTTATGTTCTCTAATTTTGTGACCACAGGAGCCACACCCTCCTCATCCAGCCAAGCCACCCCTTATTATAGACCTCAGGAAAATTCACATACAATACTCATGTTGGCAGAAGGAGAAACTTCTTAAAATTGTCTCCTGCATCACAGTGCAGTGTCTTACGCACGTGCGATGGCCACATTGACACCCTGTTTTTATCAGCTTGTTGTTCATTTGGTGGAATCACAGCCCATTCCTTCTTGAAATAAATAAAATAGCTGTGAGGAAACTCAAGGGAAACTCAGCTGCTTGCCTGAAGAAATAGAAACCTGTGACAGCCAGTTCATGTTCCATGCTTCACAGGCACAATATTTCAGCACTTATCATAAAACCACTTGCGTACATTTGTTGCTTGGCTTTTACAAGCTTTGATTTGGCTGTCGGAGCCTGGTGAGGAATCTGGTCAGTATTATGGGCTTCCGCTAACGCAATCTTCTGCTAGGAGAACTAACACACATTACACAATGCAGCTGGTGACTGGGCAGGGTAGGTGGCTCTAAAATAGTGTTTGAGTTCGCACTCCCGTCACGGCTCCAACATGAAAATTCACAAGCACAAGATGTTCACACAAGGAAAGACAATAAGGAATGAAATGTGTGGCATCTATTTGCGATCCGCCTTTATCCTCATGTTTCTTCTTTCATTTCATTCCTTCTCTCTCTTTCTCTCCCCTCTGCCCTGTCAGTGCCTCAGTGCCATGCAAAGAGCGGTGCATTTGTTTTTGCATCAACAGAGCTATTGGTCCCAGGATCTTTGACTTTGCTCTCGCCCCATCTGCCCTCTCAGCTTCACTGTTTGGTACCTGCTGTCATGGAAGTGCAGGGGAGTGCAGATGCTGCTGCGCACTGATAAGGCAAGGCCAAAGTAACGCAGACGATAGAAAAGTAGGAAAATGTGTGGAAATATTTTTTATTCAGTGGATCAGGTTTTTGCATTTCAATATGCATATTGGGGTTTTAGCCAAAAAGCAAATTATTTCAGTTACTGCAGAATTAGAGCCACATATGGACAAAAGAAATATGCAAGGAAGGAGAGTAAAATTATTAGAAACACTAAAATGAGTGCAGCATTCCTGGCAATGAAGGAGGTCCGTCTATCATTGAGGCAGAGCTAGAACGCCCGCTGCTTAGTACATCTGGGCTTTTTGACCACTCGCCACATCGTCCCACCCGCAGATTGTTTCATCATCTCTCTCAGCGAGTGCCTTAGCCTGGCCAAATGCACAGAGGTTCTGTTATGTACATCCAGATATCATTTCGGACTCCTGGGTTCAACAGGTGAATTTCTTAGATAAGACATTGGGAAAAAAACATAATCTTCCTTGATCTTGTCAGCTGTGTACTCTGTGAAGCTGTTGGAAGCTTATGAGAAAAGAGATTAATTGTCTCCATTTGTGGTATTTATTTACACACTAGACCTTGGTGCAGTACATCAAATTGTGGAGTACATTAAGAGAAATTACCTGAGAGGAAGGCCGGGCTATCTGTACTAGCTATTACATTCCTTTGCTTCTGCTCACTCCCTGTCCAGCAGAAGGCAATAAAACCTGCACTCAATAACACTAATTAGCTCCAGAAACATTCTTTCTGAGCAGGAAAGTGAGCATACGTTGCTCTCCACACTTGTACACATGAAAGTAGATAAATATGCATGTGCTTTTTCATTCACTGGGAGTGTACACAGAAGCGATTACATAAATCTAGAGGAGGAAGAAAGATGTGTTACAGTCACAGTGTCAAGGACAGGCTGCATGCAAAGAGGAAAGACTGGCCTTCAACGCATACTTTGTAGGCCAGACTTTATTCTGGCCCACATGTGAGAAGCCTCCTCAAACACAGCTGGGGAAGAAGCTGTAATAAAGAAAGACAGCGACAAACAAATTCAGCAACTCAAGAATAGATGAAAGGTGGAAATCTCTCTGCTTCTCTCTGCTGTGTTTAATAGAAAAGCATGGAGAAATTAAGGGAAGAGGAAGGGAATGCTATGTTTTGCATTCAGAGAAAGTGTGTGGATGTGTGTGAAAGAGAGATGGGGAGTAGAAAAACATACAAAAGAACTTGAGAAAGTGTTGAAATGTTTTATGTCTGGGAGCACAGGAGGCCTAAACCTCTGGAGATGAGGGGCAGAGTATGAGTTTGGAGACTAAATACCACGCAGCACCTCTGGGACCATAAAACAACAAGTTAATTAATACTAGGAGGCCAGTGGTGATAATCAATACTGTTGATTCAGGAGAATAGGCAGGGAAATTTGGTATCATATGGCCCTGTGTGTAGGACATACTAAAAACTGGGCCAGACGTGATGGTGGAGGTTTAGTTCAGGGGACTTGTTGGACGCCGAAAAGATAAAGTTTCTCTGCACAGCTGCTTTGGCCTGCAGACAGCGGGAAACATCTGTATTAGCCTCAGCACCACGGGCAGCCCACTGTGAAGAGGAATGCAAGGAGCAATAGAGAGAAGGGCGGGGAGGGAATGAATGTGACATATGAGTGTGTATTTAAAAAAGAAATATTGGAGTTCTTCACTTGCTATTACCTGACTTGGCTACTAGCTATAAAACTAGAGCTGCGTGCCTCTGGTGTGACTATAGCGTGACACAACTGCTTCTGAGCGCACAAGTGTGTGACACAGTGTTGTCTGCAAGCCAGAGCCTCTTATATGTCTAAACTAATTCACCAGTTAGTCATTCCTTCCCTTCTCTGGTCTCCATTATCTTGCTCTTAACACACAATATGTGGAGAAGGAACTGTGGCAGCTCCTATGGGAACAGACAGAGGGGCATGAATGGTGCAGGGCCCGGTGGTCCCATATCAAGTCATCGAGGCAACACAGAGGAATATGTACATGGAAGTGCAGGTCTGTGTGGTACTTCTCCATCTCCACAATGAGAGAAAAATTTGTTCGTTTAGTTCTTTTCACATCTGTTTAGTGAGATGTATCACATCTGGTGCTGATTAGCAGCACTAGAACACTTAAAAATTAATATAATTTTTCATTGGCTTGGTATTTATTCACTTTGTAGATGTTTTTGCTACAGCCTCCCTTGTGACATAGAATAAGAGCTGATTACCATTACTGCTGCTGCTTACATGTCCCGTGATCTATCAGGTTTAGTTCCCACAAAAGCAAGAGAAGAACCCAGCTAATCATATATAAGCATAAAGAATAGGACACAAGTACAGAGAAGGAAGGACAACATACACTCTAGACCTGTGTATTACTGTTCATCTCCATAATATGATAATAACAAGAGAGGTCTGAGAGTACATATTTGCACCCAGGCTGAAAATTCCCTCCACATCATGCATGAGATCAGTCCCCGGATCCAGAGATGTATGTGGATCCAGATTAGTTTATAATACTTTCTTGAGAACAAAAACAAGACAGTATTTCCCACATTTTCTTCAGTTTCATATGTACTATTTGTTGAAATATGATGCAACATGTCCTGTTTTGCAAAGAACAAAACAAACAAACAAAAAAGGATCTGAATGAAATTCAATCATTGCTAAATCTTTGGCAAAAAAATTCCAGGCAAATTTATTTATTATATTTGAGTAATCCTACTAACAATCAGACAAGGCTAAACTCTTTATTTGTGTTGAAAAGTAACTTTTGTGTATTAATCTTTGACTTATCAATGGACATATGTGGGTTACCCATTTTTAATGGTCAATAAATACTCCTAGTAAGCCAGTTAATATTACTTCCTAATTCAGTTGCATGAGTGCCAGGTTGACATCAGTGCTGAGCTCTCACTATTCAGACTTAAAGCAAGCCAAAGATTTACTCTTGTCCTGCCTCTTGCACAAGACTTTTCCCCCCTGCTTAGAGTTCTTAGTCAGCGTCCTCTTTGGTCTTCTTCAAGCTGTCACAAAGCTCATATTTGGTGGTTTGTGACATAGTGCCTTTGAGCAGTAAGCAGCATGCTTCTTGTGGAAAAATTGTGTCCAATCAGGCAAAGTTACGTAATTTACGCATTTGAGGCCAGAGTGGAAATGAAAAGGGGAGTCACTCTCTTTGACATGTGTTAATGTGGCAGTTACTCATTTTGAAATTGTTATTTTATGGTTAAAAAAGTTATTGAAGTGTAAATCAACAGTGGTCGTGTCTGTTTTTGCTGTTATTAAATATGTAGGTTTTAAATGTGAGTGGGCTTTTTTAAATCCCTTTTTTCTAATGGATAAAAGTCCTTGAGCCCTATGATTTCACAGAGCAGTAATTTACTCAAATGTTAGTCTAACACAAGTAAATTAGTGAGTAAGTGCACTTTCTGGGGACTATTTCAGTTTGATTTATTTATGCAACCAGAAAGGTGTATGTGACATTAAAGCCGTGGCTTTATACAAAGTGCTGAAATAACATATTGTCCTTTTCTTGTGAGCTGGTGGTGGTGGTGGTGGTAGGGGGGCATGTAAATCTATCTCAAAAAGTGTTATAGGAGTCTATGTCTATACACACAATATCTGTTTTAACACAAAGACATGTTGGATTTTTTTTGGTTTTTTTTGATAATTCAAAAAATGTGTTCAGAATGATCCTTTTTTACATTTGATTCTTCTCTCGAGAAAGAATTGCGGTTTTGGCTTAGCACGGGCTAAGATGCTAATACAGTGTTCATGAAAAACCTTCTGGCTGCCAGGTGCATGGTAAACTGAGAGGATGGGGATGGAGGACTCACTGTCCCTCTGATATCTGTGATGTGTGCTGCTGTGCACGTGTGTGGCCTGCTCTTGTTTCTTGTTAAATGATATGGGATAACCATGCATCATCAGCGTTTTTAGAAAAAGCAATCAGACATCTTAAGACCAAATGATAAAAGCAGCTCGCTGTGTAAGAGTAAGTGCTTGTGTGTGTGTGTTTGCCTCTTTGCATTTGTGTGTTGTTGCGTCTCTAATTATGGATTACAAAAACCCATAATGATTGTGTTACCGTGCTGTGACGCACAAGACTGTTCACTTCACAGGCAATACTTTGTGATAGTTGTGCGTGTGCAATGGACTATTTTTCTGTTTGTGTGTGTGTGTGTGTCCGTGTTAAGGACTCCGACTGATTTGGACGTTGAAAACTCTGAATGAAGGGTTCACATGGCATCAGAGGGTGTGTTCGCCATGTTTGTGGTGTGTGTTTTTGCGACACAGGTGGGGTGAAGGCTACTCACTTCCTCCCAGAGGAAGTCATAAATGCACTCACTTGGCTTTAACTGTGCCTTGTCCCCTCATCTGACGACTGCTTCCTTTGGAGAGAATTAAAAGAGAGAAAACGGAAGAATTATAGCAGAGGCCTTAGCTGCACTCTGTACGCTGCGTTATATTTTTTTACACAAATTACACAAATACCAGCACTGAAGAGTGGACATTTGATGTGAGAGGAAAATATTTAGTGTGGGAGTTTTACAGCAGCAGCATCCAACTGCTCTCATAAGCAAAGATAAAGAGCTTTTACAGTAAAGGGGCGGGGTGGCTGCTCAGGGGGGGCTCAAGAACAGGTCTGGCTTTCTCCCCAGAGGGACTGCACCTGCACTGGGCTACAGAAGGAGGGAGAGTTCCCTGGGACAGTAGAAGAATAGGCAGGCTCTAAAATTGTGTGAGAAGGTTCCAGGGTAAATTAGTAACAAGAAGTAATTGTTTCCTGGAATAATAACATTAAAGTGGTAGTCCTTACTTGTTGCATTCCTCATAATATTGCGGGCATGTCCTGTTGTGTGGGGATGTGTCCTAGAAGGTCCTGGAAGATGATACATGATAGTGATGTAGGAATATGAAAGAGAATATATATTTCTTTTTCACACTTCTTTAGAGTTACATAGGAGTCTTTGAACCTCAAATGATCAGAAATGTTAAATTCTTTTACAGCATATGCCTGCAACAAAGGCCCCAAACAGACAGACTTTGCTTTAAGTGGTCAGAGGCCAAAAGTGAGCCATCACTGTGCTGTTATCCAGTGTGCAGTAGAGTCTGAGCTTGAGGTGACCTGCAGGTGGAGAGGTATAAGCAAGCTTGTATGCATGCATGTATTGTCAAAACACAGTATAATGTTGTAATGTTTGACTTCAGGGTGGGAGCTCAATGAAGGCTCTGATGAGAAGAGATAATAAACAAGTGGCACTGCCTAGATCCACTGGTGTTGAATTGATAAAAGCATGTGGTGAAATCCACAAAACCTTGAATTTAAAAAGCTGTACAGCTTTTGAAACCAGTTCAGTGTGTGCCCATAGATGGAGAACAATGGGAGCCTAAAGCTGTGCCTCACTGAAGAGTAATTAGATCCTTTCTTATACCGAATCATCTCACAGTGCTGCCATTGTACGTTGTCCTTCAGCAACAGGGTTTAATAAAGATAGAAATGAAAGGGGATGTAGGAAAGAGATCCTTGTACTTGTATTATCTATATCGACAGTGTTGGGAAGGTTATTTTTAAAATGTGTTCCACTACAGATTACAGAATACATGCCCCCAAATGTATTTTATAACGTATTCCGTTACGTTACTCAATGAGAGTAACGTATTCTGAATACTTTGGATTACTTAATATATTGTCATGCTTTTTACAGCTACATGAATGTACTATTGCTGTGTGATTTATTGAGGGTTACTCGCCATACCAATACCAACTGGATGTTTAAATCTTAATATAAAATGAGTAACAGTAGGGTGGACATTAGGTAAGGCTGCACTTTTTTGCAGCGATCTCGTATAGAAAACTATTCCGCGTGTATATAAAACAGGTCCGTGGCTCCGAACCGAGGTAAACGGACCTCTGGCTACTACGGTGGGTTCCGTGTTGGGCTCGTAGCCAAAAACTAGCTTTACTTTGTTGTGTGGGTTAACTTTGCTAGCAAGAGACAGAGAGAGGTGTTGAAAGGCTGCAGTGGTTATTATTATTATATTTACATGCTTCTAGAGAGAGCATAGCCTAACATATGAAACAGGAAAAGACCGCCGTGTAATCCCTTTATTTCAACAACGTAACTGTATTCTGAATATCACCTTTTTAAACGGTAACTGTAACGGAATACAGTTACTCATATTTTGTATTTTAAATACGTAACGTCGGTACATGTACTCCGTTATGCCCCAACACTATCTACAGTGGGGCAAAAAAGTATTTAGTCAGCCACCGATTGTGCAAGTTCCCCCACCTAAAATGATGACAGAGGTCAGTAATTTGCACCAGAGGTACACTTCAACTGTGAGAGACAGAATGTGAAAAAAAAATCCATGAATCCACATGGTAGGATTTGTAAAGAATTTATTCATAAATCAGGGTGGAAAATAAGTATTTGGTCAACAACAAAAATACAACTCAATACTTTGTAACATAACCTTTGTTGGCAATAACAGAGGTCAAACGTTTACTATAGGTCTTTACCAGGTTTGCACACACAGTAGCTGGTATTTTGGCCCATTCCTCCATGCAGATCTTCTCGAGAGCAGTGATGTTTTGGGGCTGTCGCCGAGCAACACGGACTTTCAACTCCCGCCACAGATTTTCTATGGGGTTGAGGTCTGGAGACTGGCTAGGCCACTCCAGGACTTTCAAATGCTTCTTACGGAGCCACTCCTTTGTTGCCCGGGCGGTGTGTTTTGGATCATTGTCATGTTGGAAGACCCAGCCTCGTTTCATCTTCAAAGTTCTCACTGATGGAAGGAGGTTTTGGCTCAAAATCTCACGATACATGGCCCCATTCATTCTGTCCTTAACACGGATCAGTCGTCCTGTCCCCTTGGCAGAAAAACAGCCCCATAGCATGATGTTTCCACCCCCATGCTTCACAGTAGGTATGGTGTTCTTGGGATGCAACTCAGTATTCTTCGTCCTCCAAACACGACGAGTTGAGTTTATACCAAAAAGTTCTACTTTGGTTTCATCTGACCACATGACATTCTCCCAATCCTCTGCTGTATCATCCATGTGCTCTCTGGCAAACTTCAGACGGGCCTGGACATGCACTGGCTTCAGCAGCGGAACACGTCTGGCACTGCGGGATTTGATTCCCTGCCGTTGTAGTGTGTTACTGATGGTGACCTTTGTTACTTTGGTCCCAGCTCTCTGCAGGTCATTCACCAGGTCCCCCCGTGTGGTCCTGGGATCTTTGCTCACCGTTCTCATGATCATTTTGACCCCACGGGATGAGATCTTGCGTGGAGCCCCAGATCGTGGGAGATTATCAGTGGTCTTGTATGTCTTCCATTTTCTGATGATTGCTCCCACAGTTGATTTTTTCACACCAAGCTGCTTGCCTATTGTAGATTCACTCTTCCCAGTCTGGTGCAGGTCTACAATACTTTTCCTGGTGTCCTTCGAAAGCTCTTTGGTCTTGGCCATGGCGGAGTTTGGAGTCTGACTGTTTGAGGCTGTGGACAGGTGTCTTTTATACAGATGATGAGTTCAAACAGGTGCCATTCATACAGGTAACGAGTGGGGGACAGAAAAGCGTCTTACAGAAGACGTTACAGGTCTGTGAGAGCCAGAGATTTTCCTTGTTTGAGGTGACCAAATACTTATTTTCCACCCTAATTTACAAATAAATTCTTTACAAATCCTACCATGTGAATTCATGGATTTTTTTTTCACATTCTGTCTCTCACAGTTGAAGTGTACCTCTGGTGCAAATTACTAACCTCTGTCATCATTTTAGGTGGGGGAACTTGCACAATCGGTGGCTGACTAAATACTTTTTTGCCCCACTGTATCTATCTATCTATCTATCTATCTATCTATCTATCTATCTATCTATCTATCTATCTATCTATCTATCTATCTATCTATCTATCTATCTATCTATCTATCTATCTATCTATCTATCTATCTATCTATCTATCTATCTATCTATCTATCTACTTGTGTATGTTACTTGTGACTTGTATAAGATTTTGGGCACCTTTCTGCTTTGTTGGCTGGAATAGCTGCCTAAAATTCTTGTGAGAAACTTACAGTTTTTCTCAGTCGCTTTGGTGCGTTTCTCAGAACACCATTAACATTTGCACAGCAGTTAGTGCATTTCCCAAAACAATTAGTGCAAACTGCAAAACCTAGTGGATAGCCTGCAAAAGCACGTCACATGCACAGAATTGATTATCCATACCTCAAAAGCAAGTATCCATGTCAATGAAACTGTCAGTGCCATCAAAATGAAAAGTCTTGACACCATCTTTATGAACAAGATAGTCAAATGGCATTGTCATGTTTCCACTATGACAGTTTATAATTTCAGTGTTTCCCATTGCAAAAACAATTGGTGACACCTGAAAATGCTGACAACAGCACTATGGCCTACCTGTACAGCCATCTGAAATGTGCAGTAAAGTCACTGTAGATGTTATGGGAGTCTTGGGAGTAACTAAGACACTGAATATGTACGTTTCACATTTCCATTGTGTAGAAGTGTTTGTAATCCTACAGAATTGTGCAAAAGAAAAATATGCTACAGTCACTTGTTCACTGTAGAATACATGTAAACATAAAATCACCCATTTGGTAGAGCCTCCTCATGAGTGACAGCTGTAATTCACCTGAGATCAATTGTTCAATTTCGGAGACATTTCCAAGAACAATGATACAGAAAGGTATAGGATTTGCTTGACAGATGGCCAATATTTGGCATGTGATAACTAGTTCAACAATTTTGTGTGTGATGACTTAAGCAATGGATGTATGACTATTAGTTTTATTGGGAATGACTATTCAGCATCCATAGGTATGATTACTTTTGACTGACATGACATAAGCAAATGGAAATGTCAGAAAGCAGCAGGGAAATGTATGGAAGCAACTGATTCATGTCCAAAATCATTTGCAGTTTGTTCAGAGAGAGGAGAAATTGCTACTATGATGTGCACAAATGACTGAGTGTTGTGGAGGTTGAACTAATAGTTATGAGAATTTCAATTCTGATCTGAGAAACGCACCAAAGCGACTGAGAAAAACTGTAATCCTAACCCTATATTTGAACTTTTGTTAACTATAGGTGACTGACCAAGGGGATACCTGTGTTCTACAAATCAATTTCTCCAAATGTAATGAAGTAATGTACTTAAAGGGGGTCTGTTGAAGCCTATAACAACACATATGAGCTGTTGGAAATTTATCTAACACATAAGTCATCAGAAGAAAGTGTCATTTCACCCACAATCCCACTTTATATCTCGACAGATGAGGACAAATCCTATAACTATGGCGATCCACTGACATTTCCTGTCACCCTCCTCTTTCATTTAAATTAAACACAAGCAAAAAAAAAGCTTTTTTTTAAAAAAAAGTTTCAATATCACTTGAGCCTGACTCAATAATGTATATTTATTATTTTCTTTGATTTCTTTTTGTACATTTGAGTGCATATTTTATATTTGTGTGTATATGCATACATACTTATATGGGTGGGGAACCTGTCTATCAGCTAATAAAGACAAAAGTGGCGGGTGCCTCAGGAGATGATGAGATAAGAAAGGC
This sequence comes from Copadichromis virginalis, assembly GCF_057382275.1. NCBI lineage: Eukaryota > Metazoa > Chordata > Actinopteri > Cichliformes > Cichlidae > Copadichromis > Copadichromis virginalis. The sequence goes on along the minus strand of NC_140637.1, from coordinate 20,910,658 downwards.
ACTGACCCCTGGGATTTCCTGCTGGGACATGAGATGAGCAAGGTCAGGGAGGTACAGGAGGGGTTGGAAAGCTGGGATGTGAGGATGAGAGAGAACAAGGGGTGGGGAAGGGGTACACCGAACATCAAGCTCCAACTCATGAGAACCAGATGAAGGGCAGACTGGATGACTCTCTGGGGCTATGAAGGGAAGAGAGGGGGAAGAAAGAGGCTCATAAAGCTGTCAGAGTCCGCCCGCATCTCTCTATCACGGCTCAGTGTGTGCCAGATGCATTGCTTTTAGTGCTAGTTCTCATGAATGTTTCAATCATAAGCCAACATGTGTATTGAATAGCTATAGATGTGTTTAATTTGGGGCTGACCCCGAGTCTGACAAGCTATGTCATTTCCTCGCTAATAACTGAGGATGATGGATGGTTTAGGAAAAATGAATTGTAGAAAGTCTGAGCGTAAAAGACATTTGTTGTCTTCCTACTTTGCAAGCATATGTTTTGTTTCCCTGGAAGATGCAACTCAATACCACACGAAAAGCTTTTAAGTTTCATAAAAAAAGTCACATTAGCTCTTTGTGTCTGCCTGTAAAAATTTTGTATCACTGCTAAAGGGGAGAATGCAACATAACTCATGTGAATGGGAAACATTCTTTGAATACATACAGCCTCTTTAAAGATACATTTTTCATATTTTTTTTATGTTTATGTTTTGCAGTGGAGCACGATAAAGAATTCCTACCGGTGCGGCGGCATCATCGAGAGTTCAAATTCGATCTATCACGAATCCCTGAGGGTGAGGCAGTCACTGCTGCCGAATTCCGTATATATAAAGACTTCATCCATGAACGGTATGATAATGAGACCTTCCGTATCAGCATCTACCAGGTGTTGGAGGAACACTCAGACAGGTGAGCATTGGTTTGTGGCTATGTGTTTCAAAAGATTAGTTGGATGCTGAAAAGACAGTTTCAGGGGCTGGACCACACCTCACTTACTAACCTGCCGGTTGTACATTTATAAGCGTCTTCTCCCTACATGCTAGTATATTCTTGTTTCCTTGCCTCACCTTTTCTTTTCTTTTTATTAGTTCTCACCTCCTAGTCCATACAAGGGTTACCTACCCAGGCTTTACTGCTATTCTCTGTCATTGTCTCATCATAACTGGGGTGGGGTCCTTGCCAGTGGAAAAAAAACGACATGGCATCATGATATGTTAATATTTAGTTCAAATCGCTCATCTTCCCAAGAACAGACTTTTAGTCTGACGTTATTTATCAGTAAGAAATGCTTCCTTTTGTTGTAATGTATGTTTCCTGTAGCAAACACTTTGACTGATCTGGAAAAAAAATACAAATAGCAAGAACTATCGCCCTGTCTTATACAAATGTCCCAGTAAGTAACAGCTTAACAGAGGGGTAGGCCCAGAACCTGAAAACAAATTCAATAAATTCAAGGAAGTCTAGTCATCAATCATTTTATGTCATAGATCTATGCTTTTTCTATTGAGACATGGAAAAACTACCTAAAATTTATAAATGAATTAAAGTTTTAACAACTTATCTTGAAGGCTTTGATACACCTACCAGTAGTTATACATGTAACCCTGGAATGGCCCATATCCAGCTATCTTCAGCCCCTCCTAAAGGTTTCTATTATCCAAAGGGAACAACACCGTCATTTATCCCTTTGCCAAAGACAGGCCCAGGTACATGAATGAACCAGAGCTCTGTGACACATTATCTTCCCAGTCAGAAAATAGGTCGGGATACATGAAATGGCCACATGAAGAACAAGGGATTTAGTCTCCAATGGTGAAAGGGCAGAAAGGGTCAGAGTTTACTGCTGAACAATAGGACCGACTTGGATATGCACTGTTTCTCTTTTCACACATTCTTGTCCTCTCTCACAGCTGTACTTTTTGCTCCCTTTCTCTCTTTGGCTTTTTGGCTCTCCCACAAAATTCCAGCCAGTGATGGACCGTGTGTAGTGTATGAAAGGACCCGTCGTTTATAAAGCCATTATTGTCAATTAAGAAAATGAAGTGTTCCCCTGGGCCTCACCAGCTGGAGCCCTCCCCGCCTCCCTTGCCTTACTGTCTGTCTTGCTTCATTTCTCTCTTTGGTTGACTCTGTCACACTCCCTCTCTCCCCTCAACAGCTCTGCTTTGGTCACTTAGCTGCACACGCTGCCACCTTGTCTCTACCTTTAAAAAAAAAAAATAGTGCAAGTCAATATCTAATTTTAAGTGAGTTTTCTTGTCCCTTTCAGGGAGTCAGACCTATTTCTGCTGGACTCGAGAGTGATCTGGGCAGCGGAGGAGGGCTGGTTGGTGTTTGATGTAACAGCCACCAGTAACCACTGGGTCCTGAACCCTGGCAGAAATCTGGGTCTACAGCTGGCTCTGGACAGCACAAATGGTCAGGGCAATGAATGTCACAGAAATACACAGAGTGTGATCAAAATGTTTAGTGACTTGGCCCATAAAGAGCAAAAACCTGTCCAGCTTTAAATTTGGCAGCTTTTTCCTTGTGCGCTTGCACTGCTTCCAGTGCTCCTGCTACATTTGGCTCATTCCCCGGAAGTCCTGTTCTGTTCACTGCGAAACTCAAAATTGCGCAAAGAGCTAATATTGAACTTTTGTGTCATACTGACCCAGTCATTACTGGTAAGGAGACTTCAGTGCCTGGCTATGACTGAGAAACTACACAGCGGTCGAAGGGTTTTTTCAAGACGTTCACAGGATGTCATTCATTAATTTTTTCTGAGTCAGAATCTCAACTCAGAGTTTTACTGTAAAGTCCTGAGGTGACTGAGGAAGAACAAAAAACTGCCAATAGTATGAACTGTGGCATGAATCATTATCAGTCACCATAAAATGGAGTGAAAAAGCTGAGTTCAGAAAGAATAGTGTATCTGTTTTAATTTTCTAGAAAGAAAACGAGTTCAAGGGTCACTGATTTAACACAAAGAAAGAGATTCAGTTCAGTGGAAGCCATCAGTCCTGATACGTGCTTGTTCTGACACGTATCAGGACCACTTTAAGTGGTCCATGGATGTGCCCATAAAAAAACAAATGGGCAGGAAAAAATATTTTGATTGTAACTATATTTACTGTCTGATGGGTATGTGCCAGGTAACTGAGCTAGTGTACTTGTGTAATGTGATTTCCACAGAAATTAATAGCTGTCACTCAAAAATTGCTACAGAAAAGGACATGAACAAAGGTACAGAGGCTAGCCAATAAAAAAAATATAAAAAATACTAGACTCTGTATATGCAAACTGTAAGATTTGCAAGGGTAAGATGGGTAAGTTTTCATTTATTTGGTCATTAACGCAAATGTCTACTTAGCCAACCACATGGCAGCAACTCAGTGCATTTAGGCATGCATCAGAATTTCCATGGGTCAATGGAAATTCAAATCAAGTATCAGAAGGGAGAAGTAAGGTGATTTAAGTAAGACTTTGAAAATGGCACGTCATTTGTGCCAGACACGCTGGTGTGAGTGTTTCAGAAACCTTTGAGCTACTGGAATTTTCCGCACAACCACCTCTACAGTTTACAGAGAATGAGAAAATACCTTTTTTTATGTCAGATGTCAGAGGTAACAGTAAATAACAGCTCAATACAACCAAAGTATGCAGAAGAACAGCTCTGAACACATAAACACATCAAAATCTGAAGCAGATGAACTACTACAGCAGAAGAGGGTGCACCTTAAAATGTCTTCAGAATACAGGTTTCTAATGCAAAAGAGTTTCAGCTATATTTAAGGGTAAACGTTACAAAATAACAAGCTTGCGTGAATAAACAGCATGAATCACAGTACTGTGCAGATGATTAAGGTAAGATGTTGAACACAAATGAAGGTCGGCATTGTATTGCAACAGACAAAGGCCTCCATCATCGCTGTAAAGGTTACAGTCAGATGATTTCTTCCTTGTGCGTGGAAAGATAAATCAAACCCTGCTTCTCATCATTCATCACCACTATCATCCGCCATACCCTCAGCATCATTAGCAGACGTGCGGAAAATACAGTGTGCTAACCAAAGGATAACATCTCAGCAGGAGTTTGTCATCGAGAGCCTTAAATGTTTGTCAGCGAAAAACTTTATCAACAAACAGTCAGCAGGGAGTGTTTGAGAATATCATCCATCAAAGGATGGCAGGATGTTACATGTTAGGCGAGGAAAACAGACACTATGTAGCCTTCGAGGCGTGCAGTGGGTGTGCTGGTGAGGCCATATCTATGAGTGTGTGTTTGTGTGTTGGATCAGGTATGAAGGGGTTATGGATGAGCGTGTACAGACAGGTTCCTGCGACTTCTCGTCGCCAGCAGCGGCCAGAAGCCTTGATTTACCACTGAACAGTGATCAGACACACATTCTTCCATGCGGGAACCAGATAGACACTACTGCAGTGCTTGTACACCCGCAAGCACAAACACACCCACGCAAACACAAGAAGGGAGGCTTTGATGTTCAGCGCTGCGTTTGTTCTTGCTATTTCAGAGGTGGAGAAGGGAGAGGAATTCAGAGAAGAAAGTCACATGTGTAAAACCAAATGCAGCGAAAGTGGTTTCAGTAAGAGCAGTTTATATGCAAAATAAAAACTTAAAAACAGCCACACTAAGCAGGGACATATTTATTTAAATTCAGGAGCTCAGCTTTTCTCATTTGCACACTGATCTGTCTGAACACCTGTTCCACTGTCCTCTCTGTCACCCCCTACAGGAGAGAGTATCAGTCCTCGTACGGCAGGCCTGGTTGGTCGCAGTGGGCCTCAGAATAAACAGCCCTTCATGGTGGCCTTCTTCAAAGCCACTGAGGTGCACCTGCGAAGCATCCGCTCAGCTACAGGAGGGGGCAAACAGCGTAACCCCAACCGCTCGAAAGGGGCAAAAAGCCAAGAGGCGCTTAGAGTGGCCAATGTTGCAGGTAAACACAAAATGTGTTTGTGTTTTATAAACATTCAGCTATGATTTACTCTGGCGTGTTGGGATAACCCCCGGATCCATTTGTCTTTTGTATCCTTAGTGAAGAATTCATGGAATGGGAAATAAATAACTGGTACTCTACAGTTTCATAATAAAAGGGCCAACTCATGCAGCATGCTTATTGAGGCGCTAACACACACACAAGCACGTGCATGTACCGAAATGCAAAAGTACATCCCTTTAATGGATGTGATTCCTGCGATGAATATTCAAGGCCTTTGTTTTGAAGGTGTGAGAGGGCTGTGTTTATGTGAAGCACTGAAACATTAGACTGTAATGCCTGAGCTTCAAATATGCCTCTGCTGTCTTTGTTTATTTACACAAGCATTACAGAGTACTTGGGGCCAAGTTCCCTGCATGGAGGTAAGGCAGCACGGGCTTTTATGGAAGAACACATCTGCAGCTTGCTGTGGGGCAACCCGGGCCACGACACATGGGCTAAATGGGCCTGTTTAGAACTCTGAATAGCAGTGGTCTTTAACTAGATGATGAGAACCAGTCGCTCATCATCATTTCCAATGTGAACCGCTTTCAGGAACTAATGCACCGCAGAGCCCCAGAGGTCACCAGGAGAAGCGAGAGATAGCATTTGATCGAAAACAGACTATTCTTTTCAACACATGGACCGAGTAAAAAGGAAAAAAAAAAAACACATGTTGAAATAAGCGGGAGAAAGGGGAGAGAGAATAAATAAAGTCAAGAGTTGTGAAAATGTGGCTCGGCTACTCTGCGTACACATCTGCTTCATCCAGTAGAAACTCAAAGCCCGACACAGTGACCTCTGTGCAGCATAGCCCATTCATTTAAGTCAATTAACCAAACTGCTGCTCTAGATGGAGGTGGTTTCTTTTAGTCGTTGTACAAGTGTTGATGTTTTGCATGAGAACATGGTGGCATGTTTAGGTCTGCTCTTTATCATTGCTGCCTAATTGGGGTCTGACGACAGCAAATAGTTACTCGTCTAGCTGAGAAGGATAAAAGCACTTGTGCTGAAGTATAAACTCTCTATTTTTCTTCCTGTTCTATAGAAAACAGCAGTACTGATCAGAAGCAGGCATGCAAGAAGCATGAGCTCTACGTCAGTTTCAGAGACTTGGGGTGGCAGGTACGGAAACCATTCCTCTTTCTTCGGTCGCCAGAATTGCTTGGCCCAACAGAAACCTAAACCAGACACTGCTGTTTGCTGCTCCTATCCCAGAATCTTGATCAGTGACACAATAAAAGCCCAGAAATACCTTTGTTAGATGAAGTTACTGCTTTATTTGTGTTCTCCCAACACATAGTACAAGATATGGCATAATTAGGCCATATGAAGACAATACTGAAGGGTAACAGAAAACACATTAAACTCCTGTATGCCTTTTATAGAAACAAAGGGTGAAAATATCCAACATATCGAAACAGTATAGCCAAACAAACCTGAATTTCTCCTCCACTCTCAGGACTGGATCATTGCTCCAGAAGGATATGCAGCATACTATTGCGAGGGAGAGTGTGCCTTCCCGTTGAACTCCTACATGAACGCCACAAACCATGCCATTGTGCAAACACTTGTGAGTAACCATAGAACGAGGGGAAAAAATGCAGCAGTCATGTTAAGAGTCTAATCATCTCATCAAATGTCAAGACAATGTAGCCACTGTTGGAACAACTGTGTTTAATTATCCAAAAAGGGCATCATTTTCAGCAGTATCCACGCAAATACCTTTTTTTTCTTCTTCTTCACAACTTCTTTTCCTCCTCCTCTTCCCAGGTTCATTTCATTAACCCAGAGACAGTTCCTAAACCCTGCTGTGCCCCCACGCAGCTCAATGCCATCTCTGTGCTCTACTTCGACGACAGCTCGAACGTCATTCTCAAGAAATACCGCAACATGGTGGTCAGAGCTTGTGGCTGCCACTAGACCATCACCATCCTCGCATGGACACATGCGTACGCACACACTCTTGGGAAAAAAAGGGCTTCCCCCTTGCTGTAATTTAAACATGTTGAGAGTTGGTTACAAAATATACTATGTGCTTTTTTTTTTTTTTTGAAGACTCTCTGTCATTCTCAGATGAACAGATAAACACACACACTCATGTTTGTGCTTTCTACTGTGTATACGATACATTTAAAACAGTGATTGTAATGTATATTCATTCACACCCAACAATCTTTTGTTTATTTCAGTAATTATTCTAATTATTGTAGTTTATACTTTTACTGAGCGAGGGAGGATGAATCTATATTTTTCTTCTATGTACAATACCATGTAAATATTTTGTTTTTTCAAAAACAAAGCAAGTGTATTTATTTTCTGTCACTTGGATTTGTGTTTTTTTTTCTTCCTTTATGTAAAGCTGCCTACTTCCTTTGTCAGTATGAGTGCACACAAACTCTGAAGAAATGAAAAGAAAACTACTTTTGGCATTAGCATTGAGTTCAAATACGGCACACGGCGCTCTGCCTCAGAAGCATGACACATTTATTTTGTAACAACAATCAGCTGAGCTGTCAGAGAGATGGGGGGAGGAAGAGAGTGGGATCTTTGTTTGAAGCATCTTGTTCTGTGTGCTCGACATTTTCAGGTTTATATTTTTCTGCTGTAATACAATCTGTCATATTTAAAAGGTCTATTTATTGAGAGCCGGCTAAGTAACCATGTGCTCCAATGTCTCGACTATGTTTCACTGCTGAACTGGTACAACAATAAAGAGGAGAAAAGCAACAAAGCCACTTTGAGATTTATTGTTTAATCTGGACGGAGAGCAGAACTGTGTCCAAGTCTGAGGAGGACACACGCTGGTATTGAACTGTCTTACACGTTCCTGCACAAATATTTGCTCGGATTGTAGCCTCACCCTTCACCTGCTGACCTGAGATCTGTAAGAAGTTTTTTCCACATTCAAAAGCAAACTAAGAATTTCTCAGGCTTAGTTACTACGTGTGTGTGGGTTTGCATGCCTGTGTCTGTGGTTTACGTATATGAGGTGGATGTGGGTTGTTTTCTGTCGGCGAGTGTGCGTCGATGCTCCCACATGCATTCAAGTACAAAGCACACTGGGTTTACGTGTAAATATTTTGCAGTGGTTGCTGACAGCGGATTTGGGGAAAATGCAGAACGCTTGTGCGCATCGGTGTCAAGCACGCTGCACCGACTTTTACATTTAAACGATGCGATCCGTGACACGAGCTTTTGTTTTCAGATTTCAGATTCAGATTCAGATTCATTAGGACAGCTGTTCATTTAACTACACAGCAGTTTCTGTTTCCAAAGCATTGGAGCTCTTACAGTATATTGAGAACTTTTACTGAAAGGGCTGATGAAAACAAATAAAGAGTTACGTTATGTGCAATTCCCTGCACACCTGAATGAGTGGAGGAAAATTGTTAAAAACAGCTGAGTGGAACTTCTGCACACTTGGTTAAGTGCTGGGTACTTTAAAGAAGTGTAAGGTGATTGTTATAACCCCAGTAGTAATCTGGCTGGATAACTGTATTATGGGATGGTTGAGGTAGCTTTTGTGTGTTCACATAACTACCTGCTGAAGGCTGGACAGTCTGGAAATTTCAGCTTATAATTCCGATATTTCATCTGTGAGAAATATTCTGTAAAATTGTGAATTTGTGTTGACAAGTAAAAATTCTAAAATTCATAAAGTATGTATAACTACAAATACTAACTTGCTGTGCTGGATTGGCTTCCTCTTGGTGCAATTATCATCAAGGGTCAGTTCCTGCAGAGATGGTCAGAATGAGACAGACTTCTGGCTGTTTTCCTGTCAGACACATACCAGTAAGGAGTGTTAGGAGCCATATTATCAGCACAAGTTTGATTAAGATTTACTACATGTTTTTAAAAGCTGCATGCCCTCATATATTGCCAATTGATATCATGTTAATGTCTCCATTTGTCTTGGTGTTACCCCTTTGATGTGGAAATCTGAACAAACACTTAGGTACATCTTGCTAGTTCTGGGTTGGACCCGATTTGACTTTCAGAGTAAGGTCCTGGAAACATTCCGCAGAGATTTTAGTCCATACTGGCATGAAAGCATCTCATATTTGATGCAGATTTAATGTGAATCTCCTGTTCCAGCCTATGCCCAAGGTACTCTATTGACTGGGATCCAGTGGCTGTGGAGGGCTTTTTTTCCAGAGTATCTGTGATCGCATTTTCATGTTTACTAAACCAGTTTGACATAACTGGAGCTTCGTAACTGGAGGCATAATGTGTTCAGCTGGAAGCAGCCATAGGGGTTCATTCTAAAGGTATGGACATGGTCAACAACAATACTCCGGTAGGCTATGTTGTTTAAATGATGCTCACTTGGAAATACGGGTCCACCGTGTGCTAAGAAAATATCCCCTAAGCAATGTTTTTTCCCCATCTTCTCAGACAACTAAAATCAGTTTCCTGTTCTTAGCTGCCCAGTGTGATCTTCTGCTGTAGCCCGTCCTCTTCAAAGATTGCCCATCCTCTTCTGATGTATTTTCACACAAAGAACTTTTCGTGACTGGGTATTTTCACATATTTTAAACCATTTTCCCCCATACAGTCATCCAGGGGATGACTGTATGGGGGAAAATCCCAGCAGATCAGCAGTTACTGAAATACTCAAACCAGCCTGTCTGGCACCACCAACAATGCCATAAGACAGGTAACTTACCTTTCTTCCTCATTCTGCTGCTTATTTTGAACTTCAGCTGAACTTAATGCTGAAATGCACTTAGATATTTGTGTTAATGACCAACTGAACATGTATACCTAATGAAGTGGCAGGTAAGTGTTACCCCCCTCCCCTCTGCTATGCTTAGCTTAATAACTGTCAACCAATTTTCAAACTGTCCTGTCTTGCCAGGATCCTGAATTATATATATATTAGTTAATAAACATCTCATATCATTCCTCGGAAGACATTCTGTGTCAAGGTCACATCATCACATGGTTTCAGAGCCACTTCTACAACACTGCACTTCATATCTGCTCTTACAAAGGGGGAAGTATTGTGCTGAACTTTTTTTAACATAAAAATGTGACACTTTTAATCCTGCTTCGCTCCCATATGAACAAATTCTTGTGAATTAAATCTCACCAAGATCATAAGTCCACAAATGATTCACAACAGATTAGATCCTCTTACTGATAGAACTTTAGTGTCTTAGCTCTAGGCATTATAACTGCTTTTCATATACCCATCTTTATAGACCATAGTCATATTAATTTACTATGGCACAATCGTTTGGTTGATCAGGTTCACTCGAAGTTCACGTTGTCGGAACAGGCATTAACCAAGGTTTACAGTGCCCCCTGCTGGGCAAACTAAACAGTGCGTTTGCAAAACGGTGCCAAAAGTCTTCTTTAAAACACCTACGCACCTCACCTTTCATCCAAGTGAACTTTGAATTTTTAGTCTCCGCCCACTCAGTGTCGTTACTCGATGTGAAATAATATCGGTCTTAAGTAAGGAGCATTAAACCCCACATAATAGAGGAGGAGCTTCTGGTGAAAAGAAAAAAAATCCTTACGCCCACATGCTTTCATTTTCACAAGAACGTTTCGGTATGACGGGTACAAGTGTTTGTTAGTATCTCTCTCTCTCTCTCTCTCTCTGTGTGTGTGTGTGTGTGTGTGTGTGTGTGTGTGTGTGTGTGTGTGTGTGTGTGTGTGTGTGGTTATTACTCATGTTGTGAGGACCTAAATCCGTTTATACAGTCACATTGTGGCGACTTTTTATAGGGATAAAAGGAAGGCTTAGAGGTCCGACTGGGCTTCATGGGCGGTTATGAGTAAGGTTGGAGTGTATTTCCAATGTAATGTGTTTTAAAACCATGAAAGACACAGCTGTGTCTGTGTTCATTCCCCATTTAGACTCGGTTCTACACAAGTGCTCATTCAGATTCTCCCAGCTAATTAATGAACACCTGTAACTTTTTTTAGTAGTTTTCTGGTTCTAGTTAGCTGTTTTTACACAATAATGTGTCCTTGGTTGGAGTTTTGTGATCAAATGCATATTTAAATAGTTTACTTTAAACGGTGACTACATATTGACTTCAAAAAGCGGTTTTAAATTTTTACAGTTTTACATTTAAGTCTTTTCCTGAATGCCGTCCGCGTGGCACAGTGAATTCACTCTCTTTCATTCACCTTCCTTTGAAACGAATCTACCTTCGTGGCAGCTCTGCAAGCGAGGGGGGAAACCGAAAGTATCAAATGAGTTAAAGCTTTCGCTTTCGCTTCCAAGAGCCCACTTAATTTTAGTTGCGACTTCTTCATTTAAGCTTGCGGTGAGATCCGTTTGTGTTAAATTGATAAACTTTTAGTCTGTTTTTGGTCTATTGTGCCGTACTTAACGTCACATAAGAAGCTCGGACGGCAGCGAGATAAAAAATACTGGTATTTTTCCAGTTTGCAAGGTGGGAACGTGATTAAACTGTGCTGGGTCAACTGTGCACATGTCTCTGACATTTGAAAGTGGAATTTTGTTCTTCTAAGACACAGTATGTTCTGAAGATGGATGACGGGGCTAAGTTGCACCTGAAAGAGTGGCTCATAGTCCAGATAGAGAGTGGGGAATATGAAGGACTTTGCTGGGAGGATGAGAACAAAACTATGTTCAGGATACCGTGGAAGCACGCAGCCAAGAAGGACTACAAACAGACGGAAGATGCGGCGTTGTTCAAGGTCAACATTTTCTAAACTTTTATTTTCCAAAAATGTAAACGTAAAATTTGCCGAAAATACTGTTTGGGGGTGTTTTAAACTGCATAAATAATCGGATCCCAATTTGCCATTGCGTTGAAGTAATTTGGACGATACCCTTATTTCCTGCACTGGTTTATTGTCATAAGAACTTAAACCATAGCAGATGCAAAGGAAATGAGAAAAGATTCATTTCACTGAACATTAGAAGTGGAGGGTGTTTATTTTCGCCAGATTGTTGGACGGTTGCAGATGGTCGCATTAATGAACTGCAAGTCTTTGTTAGGAAGTGTTTTTTTAAATTATTTTTTTTATTTATTTAACTTTAACTATGTGAGAGAAAAAAATTAGTCTACTGATAAAATCCGTTACTTTGCTGTGTTGGCCAGGCCACTATTAGGCCTGGCCAACACAGCAAAGTGCTTTTTAATGGTCACTAGGAGGCAGCCAAGTTTGACTGAACAGAGGCGATATGGACTAAGGTTATATAAACTAGAACTAGGTATAAAATAAATAACTGGAAAAAACAATAAAAAAATCACTGAATAAAACTAAAACATAATTTTCAAGAAAGAGAAAAAACCAAGAAACGAAACCTAGTTTCTCACTAAAATACAAATATTCAGTAAAAGTTTGTGTTGAACCATTTTGTAATACAAAATATCCATGTTAAAATCTCAATAAACTAACAGTGTTTGTAACACAAAGTAAACAAAAACTCACAATTTTCAAAAATTAAAAACTGAAACTCAGCTTTGGAAGCAAAATGAAACTGAACAGATTTAAAAGCAAAAGCTGAAAACATAATGAAAAAGAAAAAACGATATTAATACAAAGCTATAATAACTAAACTATATAAGATAACGGTGACTTCACTGGATTTATTCATCTGAAAGTATGTGGTAAACAATATATTTTTATTTACGTATTTATAGCACATAAATAATTATTTTATATCTGTTTCAATAGATGTTTGGTTTATCACTTTATTAATGCAAGTCAACTCAAATTTATTTATATAGCACCAAATCACAACAGCAGTTGCCTCAAGGTGCTTTATATTGTAAGTTAGAGAGAGAGAGAAAATTGCAACAATCCAAGCCCTCCTATGAGCAAGAGCTCTGGCAACAGTGGAAAGGAAAAACTTCCTTTCAACAGGAAGAAACCTCCAGCTTACCCCGGTTAAGGGAGGGATGGCCATCTGCTGCGATGGGTTGGGGATCAGGGGAAGAAGATCGGAAAGACACGCTGTGGAAGAATGCCAGAGGTTAATAATAACTCATGATTAATTGCAGAGTGGTGTATTAACACATAGAGAGTAAAAAAGGTGAGTGAAAAAGAAAAATTGTGCATCATGGGAAGCTCCCAGTAGCCTAGACTTATTGCAATGCAACTAAGGGGGGATTCAGAGTCCCCTGATCCAGTCCTTACTATATTCTTTGTCAAAAAGGAAGGTTTTAAGTATTTTAAGCATATTTATGAAATAATAAACCCAAAAGTCTAAAACTGCTATTTGAAAATATCCCTACTTGTTTTTAAAGCAATTCATTTCAATTTTTCCTCAATGATGGTTTGATGAATTCACACTTTTAATAATTTAATGATAGAAAAGAAGATTAATCAGACACTTGCAGATGATGAAGTGCATCAAAACATGCTTTAAATATGTTGAAGTTTAGAGTTACATTCAGTTTTCTTTCATGCGACCACTTCTAAACATAGATTGTCTCATATTTTAATCTTTGTATTCAGGCTTGGGCTGTGTACAAGGGCAAATATAGGGAGGGCAGGGACAGAGCTGATCCCACCATGTGGAAGACTCGTCTACGCTGTGCACTTAACAAAAGCACAGACTTCCAGGAAGTCCCTGAACGCAACCAGCTAGATATCACGGAGCCATACAAGGTCTATCGCATCCAACATGATAACAGCCAATCCAGGCCAGCAGGTAAAAACCGAGTGTAAGAGTTTCTTATATATATCTTTGATCTATCTACAGTTTTTGAGCTTTTTTTAAAAATAAAAATTATCTTTACTTTACAGGGTATTGCTTTAACTATATAGTACAGTATATGTGAGTATTTTATTTGTGCTAACTTTATCTACTTGTTGCTCTTCTCAGAGTCTATTCAAATAAAGGATCAAGTGATGCACCATGCCAAGAGGTCTCCAGGGACCCCCGCTTATCTGGACAAATTGGTAAACTAACCCATACAGCCAATAATCCCTGGATTAGCAAAATATCTGATAGTGGATTATGCAGTGGACACACTGTAATAATCCTAAAGAAATGAAGAAAAAATCACTTTGCTTTTAAATGGGAATATTACTTCTATTATTTCTTGTTGGCACTTCATTGCAATCGAGTTTTGAACGGAGTTTAAAGAGTTATCGATTATACTATTTTGGATCTTTCCATTTATATTCTTTGCATGATTACGAGTTTAAAATAATCCTCATTTAATTAATCCGGGGTGTTGGTACAGGTACTCAATTTATCTCTGCAAGCTGTTTTATCTTATCTCCTTGTATGTGAACTTTCTTCTGATTGGTTGTCCCTCATAAACAGAAGGTGTGAAGAACACATGTAGGTGTTCTTTGCTCAAAGCCAGAACTGTGTGCTTGAGATAAGTCAGTGAAATATCTGCTTTCACTGACATAATACAGAGCAGTCAAACTGTCTGAAACCAAGAATTTAGAGCAATCTGAAACCTGATGACTACTGCATATGCTGGTCAACTTAATATAAGAAACATCCATGAATATAAATAGATAAAAATGTAAAAAAAAAGTCCCCTTTAAATGTGTATGTGTTCACCACGGTACACAACAGTGTGCACCTCCAATAAGAAGCTTTTGCTGTTATGTTAAAAATGTTACTTACAGTGGGGCAAAAAAGTATTTAGTCAGCCACCGATTGTGCAAGTTCCCCCACTTAAAAGGATGACAGAGGTCAGTAATTTGCACCAGAGGTACACTTCAACTGTGAGAGTCAGAATGTGAAAAAAAAAATCCATGAATCCACATGGTAGGATTTGTAAAGAATTTATTCGTAAATCAGGGTGGAAAATAAGTATTTGGTCAATAACAAAAATACAACTCAATACTTTGTAACATAACCTTTGTTGGCAATAACAGAGGTCAAACGTTTACTATAGGTCTTTACCAGGTTTGCACACACAGTAGCTGGTATTTTGGCCCATTCCTCCATGCAGATCTTCTCGAGAGCAGTGATGTTTTGGGGCTGTCGCCGAGCAACACGGACTTTCAACTCCCGCCACAGATTTTCTATGGGGTTGAGGTCTGGAGACTGGCTAGGCCACTCCAGGACTTTCAAATGCTTCTTCGGAGCCACTCCTTTGTTGCCCGGGCGGTGTGTTTTGGATCATTGTCATGTTGGAAGACCCAGCCTCGTTTCATCTTCAAAGTTCTCACTGATGGAAGGAGGTTTTGGCTCAAAATCTCACGATACATGGCCCCATTCATTCTGTCCTTAACACGGATCAGTCGTCCTGTCCCCTTGGCAGAAAAACAGCCCCATAGCATGATGTTTCCACCCCCATGCTTCACAGTAGGTATGGTGTTCTTGGGATGCAACTCAGTATTCTTCTTCCTCCAAACACGACGAGTTGAGTTTATACCAAAAAGTTCTACTTTGGTTTCATCTGACCACATGACATTCTCCCAATCCTCTGCTGTATCATCCATGTGCTCTCTGGCAAACTTCAGACGGGCCTGGACATGCACTGGCTTCAGCAGCGGAACACGTCTGGCACTGCGGGATTTGATTCCCTGCCGTTGTAGTGTGTTACTGATGGTGACCTTTGTTACTTTGGTCCCAGCTCTCTGCAGGTCATTCACCAGGTCCCCCCGTGTGGTTCTGGGATCTTTGCTCACCGTTCTCATGATCATTTTGACCCCACGGGATGAGATCTTGCGTGGAGTCCCAGATCGAGGGAGATTATCAGTGGTCTTGTATGTCTTCCATTTTCTGATGATTGCTCCCACAGTTGATTTTTTCACACCAAGCTGCTTGCCTATTGTAGATTCACTCTTCCCAGTCTGGTGCAGGTCTACAATACTTTTCCTGGTGTCCTTCGAAAGCTCTTTGGTCTTGGCCATGGCGGAGTTTGGAGTCTGACTGTTTGAGGCTGTGGACAGGTGTCTTTTATACAGATGATGAGTTCAAACAGGTGCCATTCATACAGGTAACGAGTGGGGGACAGAAAAGCTTCTTACAGAAGACGTTACAGGTCTGTGAGAGCCAGAGATTTTCCTTGTTTGAGGTGACCAAATACTTATTTTCCACCCTGATTTACGAATAAATTCTTTACAAATCCTACCATGTGAATTCATGGATTTTTTTTCACATTCTGACTCTCACAGTTGAAGTGTACCTCTGGTGCAAATTACTGACCTCTGTCATCATTTTAAGTGGGGGAACTTGCACAATCGGTGGCTGACTAAATACTTTTTTGCCCCACTGTATAAGCCTCATGCAATGTTTATCTAACCTCGGTTTCTTTTTTTGTAGCCCCCAAATAAAGAAGAATCCTTTCAAGGAGACAAAGAAGAAAAAATATTAACAGGTAAGACTTACATACACAAACTGGTACATCACTATAGAACCATTAAGGATAATCATGACCACAAAGATCAAACGTTTTTTGTAAAAGTGTGCATTTATCCTTGCTAGGTTTCACACGTGGGCATGAGATTGTTATGGCATTTGGTCACCTTTGAGCTATTTGAGTGCTTGTTCATTTTCCTATATATGAGTTGACTGCAGTGATACGTTGTCCATGGCCCCATATTGGCCCTTTTCTGTGTTCCCAAATGGTTTGTGAGATGCCGATTGGGTAAACATATGATTTGGGTGAGAAGCTGGCTTACATTGGGATACTGATGCTGTTAACACAGTTATATTTTTGCTGAAGGGGTTCCTGCTGGCTGCAAAAAAAAAGACGAAGCTCCATAAATCAGTCATTCTCTAAACTTCTTTAGACAGAATTAAATTCCATTTTGAACAGTTTTTTTTTTGTAGTGCCAGAAGGAGTCTCATATTTCTTTTTGTCAGTGAAGTTGATCAACAACTGTTAGTTAGATTGCTGTCAAATAGTTTTTTCTTTATTTTTGGTCAAACTGGATTGGTAAGATAGTCACTCTTATGTCAAACTGTTTGTTGACATGGGAAAACTGTCTGTTGCAATCAGATGGTTTGATATGCCAACCCTTCTCAGAATTTTACTCAGCTTAAAAATAAAAGCAGCAACGTCGTTTTATGTGTGTTTTTTCTGCTTTAGAAAACCTGATGAGGGAGCACATGTACTGTGAGTTAGTGGAAAAACATCAAAACCCGGCCCCTGCACCTATAGCCTTCTTTCCTACACTTGCTATATCAGGTAAGAGCATTTTTAGGATTATGCACAGACAGGTGAACGTGTTGTTGGCTTTTTCAGCATATGGTCTGGAACACATACTATCTTTTGTGTGTATTTTTTAAAATAGAACTATTTTGTTATATTTTGTAACTCTGTAATTTGTTGTATTATTTAGTTTACTCTAGTTATTGTTCTGGCTTTCTTGGAGCAACTGTGACCACAGAATTTCCTCTGGGATTAATAAAGTATTCTGATTCTTATTCTTATCTTAAAGACTTCCGTATGCAGGTGATGTTGGTGTATCAGGGCCAGATAGTGACGAAAGTGACCACCAGGAGTCCAGATGGGTGTTTTATCCTGCAGGGACATGTTCCTTTGGGAAATGAGAAGATTTACGGACCCTGCACTGCCCAACAGCTTTCTTTCCCTTCCCCGGGCTCTGTATGCCAGCCACCCACTATGGCTGAAGCAATGAATCGCCTTCTTTGTCACCTGGAAAGAGGTGTTCTATTATGGGTGGCCCCAGATGGAGTGTTTATCAAGAGATTCTGCCAGGGCAGAGTGTACTGGAACGGCCCCATGGCCCAACACACCGACAAACCCAACAAACTGGAGCGAGAAAAAACCTTCAAACTGCTTGATATACCCACATTTCTCAATGGTAAGGCAGCTCATGCATACATCACAAATCTTTCCTCCATGCAAACAGGTGTTGTGTATTTATCATCGATCTGAATATACCAATTATCACCTGCGCAGGTCTCCAGAACTGTCTACAGGGGAGGGGGCCTACACCCTCTTATGAGATTGAGCTCTGCTTTGGAGAGGAATATCCGGACCCCAATGTACCTAAAACCAAGAAGCTGATCATGGCTCAGGTGGGTGGAAAAACTTTACAGATTTACTTACACATTGTCACTGTTTAGCATCTGGTTGTAAATAAAATATCAAATATCCTTTTAATTTTTATTTGATTTGCTCATAAAAACAGGGGATTTAATTAAAAAACGGTTTTCAGTTTCAAATTAAGATTCATATTCTATAAATCTTCTACACTATGAGTTAAAATGGTGGTCAAATGGCTCCTCCTGTCCATGTGTTGAATCATCCTTGGTCAAGGTATCAAACACCAAGTTACCCCCAGTGCATCCATCAGAGCATAAATGTTAGATAAAAGCACTGGATGAATGAGACTCATAGTGAAAAAGTGCTACTCTATATAAATACCAGTCCAATCCAATCTATGTTCCTTTTACAGTTCAGTGATATGTGACAGTGCATCTGATTGGCTGTCATCACCTTGTATGTTTTTAAAATACCCCACCTGGTAAATATTAACTAAATTTTATGTCAAGCTGAAAAGTCTTTTCCCTTCCAAAGTCAAATCAGGACTTTGGAACATGAAAGCCCGCCGTGCAGCAATAGTAATGTCAACCAGCAGAGGTCCCCATAAGCATATTAATTGTGTATCACAATGTCCTGTTGGTCAGGTGGTTCCCTTGTTTGCAGTGGAGCTATTGCAGAGGTTCAATTTGGCAGAAACTGAAGAGAAGCCTCTGACCATCACCTCCAACACAGCGGGAGAGAAGATGTAGGAGGATGAGGAAAGCTACCGTGCTTCAGGGTAGGCTTGGACAGTGTACAAGTGGATTACTGAAGGTGTGTTTCTTCCCTGTAAAGACACCCGCAGAGCATTACAGTGTTGTCAGCAGAGATGGAGATGTGTTTAAGAAACATATCATTGCAACACTGACCTGTTTGTAATGCATCAAAGTAATTTGCTTTTTATTTCTACCTTTTGTTGACTGTAAAGTGTTACCAAGTGCTCTGCAAACATATTGTTTAACCCAATAAAATGTGCTTCCAAAATACTGTAACATTAAATCTTTATCATGTATCCAATATTGATCTCATATATTTAGAGTAGTACTGCTAAGTAATTTAAATTCATAATGCTTTACAACAAATGGCATGAATAAAGTGACACTTGTAAATAAATCTATAAAGCTTTTTTTCCCTTTATTTCTAGCCAACATCATATAACATTCACAATTTTTAAAAATATACATTTTTTTGTAGCTATAACATTTAAAAAGAAAAATCAAATTTTTGAAAATAAAAAAAAACCACAAACTAAAGTGAGAGAGTGTGCTGAATCAGAGAATACCCGTATCTGAGTTTAAAATACTTTCATCATTTTCCCTGCCTTCAAACATATACAGTACATAAAAAATGAGATGGGAACAAAAGCGTACAGTACACAGGGGTCAAGAGTATTCACAAAGCATCATGTTCCAACGTGTTATTAGCACCATTACTCTTCAGCCATACTGCACTTTTTTACTCTTTCCATCATTCAGTTTTTAATGGAAAAACACCATGAGTGTCGAGGCGATGTGGCACAGACCTGTCTGTGTGGGTGGGATTGTCTGTTACGCAGTTTTCATTAGTGTTCTCCCTTTCTCAGAGATAATGTTAAGAACATATTGGAGAGTAATGCCTTGACGAACAACCGTTTGAAATGACTCCCAGTGATGAGAATAAAAAAAGGCTAAGAGTTGCTCGTACATTCACCTTGCCTGCCCAGGCCGACCCGTAGGCATCGGCTCAGAAGCAAGAAAAGAAGAAGAAAAAGAAAAGAAAAATGCATTGCAAAATTGACGGAGAGATTGCATTAAATCTGTTTAGCATATTTACTGTATATAACACCTGTAATGCAATATATATATAGTCAATTTTTGTTCATGTATATCTGCAATTCTTCAGTAGCATTAACTTTCATAACACTGATTGAAAATACCCTGCAGCAAACACTTTCGGTAAGTAGGTGTGGGGGACAACAACCATTACAAAAACAGAGTGAACACACAAGTGCTTGATTGTCTCACTAAATGTCATCAGTGTTTGTAAGCAGCCATCCAGAGAATCTTCAGCTGCTGCTCCTTTCAGGGCTGTGCTAAGTTAAATATGAGGGATGGAAAGGAAAGGAAAGGGAAAAAGGGTAATGAAAGGAAAGAATGGTGGAGGAAGGGGCCTTAATAGAGTTGACTATCATTTGGGCAGCAGTATGGACACCTGCAAACTGTGTTTTCTGTTGTTTATATATATATATGTATTTTTTAAATTTCCTTCCCTGCAACCCTGCCTTGAGGTCTCTCCATTGTTTGTCTTGGTTGGTGCAACAGAGACAAGGAGGGTGTGTATGTGTGCCTGTGTATGTGTAAGTATGCATGTGAGTTCTACTGCCACTTCATTAGCTTGGAGCCATGAGGTAAATCCAGGAGGCTTTCATCAGTTCTGGTTGAGGGAAGGGTGTCTGGGGCAGACCAGCGCCGTTTGCGTGGGCGCTGCTGGTCCTTAGCCAAGGGCTCTCGGGCCAGAGCGCTTGGAGGGGCCGGCACGGTTGGGTGTGGGTGTTGAGGCAGAGGGGGAGGAGGAGGTGGTGGTGGCATCTCCTCCCTGTGCGAACTGCTGGATTCTGCTGCAGCCCTCGAGGGTAGTTGCGTGCGATGGGTCCTGGAGCTGGTACGAGTGTGTGTCCGATGGGTCGGGGTGGGGGTGAGGGCCAAGCAGACATCACCCTCTGTGAGCTGGCGGCAGGGCAGGCTGTACAGCTGTGTGGTTCTCTGGGGACAGCAAGAAGACCAGCCTCTGTCTTGCACAAAGAACGGATACTCCACCAAGACCTTCAGTAACTCCTACACAAAACCACAACATTGTTATAAACTCAAAGAAAAGACAGTGCATGTCTGGCACTTATTATCAATACAGTGACACGTTGGTGTTTAGCGAAATGTATAAACCAACCTATAAAATGCAGCTTTTGACCAGGGAATATCAAAGAAATAGCAACCTACACTATGAATAATCACTAAGTTTGTCCTTTAATATTTTGGCTATCTACTTGAGGATTTATATCTATCAGTGTGTGTGTGTGTGTGTGTGTGTGTGTGTGTGTGTGTAAGAACATATGTCAAAGCAAAGCTGACCTGAGTGTTGCGGTCTGTGAGATGGACATGCAGGTGACTGAAGCCTTGTGTACTACTGGGGGAAATCTGCAGGACGGTGCAGGTGCTGAGGTGGAATTCTGGGGAGCTATCTGCACTCCTCAGGAAGTCCTCAGTCCTCAGCTCCTCCACCCGCTTCAGTCGCCCGCTGGCTAGCTCAATCAAAGAACCCTTGGTGAAGTGAGGTAGGAGTGCAGGGGGAGATGGGTGATGATGGGAAGGAGACAAATCTCTCCCTCTGTCTCTTTCTCTGTCCCGTCGTCTCTCACGCTCACTGTCTCTTTCTTGGTCTTTGTCATACTGTGATTGCTTCTGTTTTTCTTTATCTGTACTGCGCTCCCTCTCCCTTTGTGTGACCTTGTCTCTTTCTTGGTCTCTGTCCTGGTCTCTTTGTGGCCTGTCATGGCTGTTAGGTAGACCCAGTGGTGAGTGTGGTGAGTTCCTATAGTTGTGCTGTCTGGGGCCTGGCTCCCTGTGCAGGCTGTAAAGACTTGTTCCTGAGGAGCTGTAGAGTGGATAGGTTTGAGCCTGAGGGCTGGAGGGACATGCCGATCCCAAGGAGTAGATGATTTGGGTTTCAGCTGGTGTGGCCCCTAGGTGATCCAATAGTCCCCCTCTACTTGCCCTGGAGTCTGGTCCAAGAGGATGGGGACTGAGAGAAAGCAAATTGGAGCTGGTCTTAACTATTCCAGGCAGATGTCTATCCTGCAGTGAGGAATGTGGCTCAGCGGCCCCCTGAGCTTGAGAGTCTGACAAAAATGGCCCTCCAGAATGGATACGTGTTGTTAGATCCTCCTGCTGTCGCCGTCCACCATTGGCATGGGAGCTGTGTGGACTAATATCAAGCTGGGCTCTGCTGCTATCATTCCCATAGTCTCCTGTGAGCAGAGGCCTAGAGGCTGAGGCAGTCCTGCTGCCTGACCCATCCAGGCCATTGGGCCGCTTTCCCAAGTACCTGGGTCTCACTTCAACTAAGCTTGGTTCTTGGGAGTAGAGAGGGTGGTGGCCAAACAGGTATGATGGGGAAAAGAGAGAGGAGCTATAGTCCCGCCGACCGCTGTTAATATAGGACCACATCTCTCTGGGACTGGCTGGGAAGGGAGTCTTAAAGGATGAAGTAGAGGAGGATGATGGAGAAGGTGGCAGAGAAAGGGGAACCTCCCCTCTGAGCCACCTGGAGTGATGGGGCAGGGATGAGGAAAGAGGATCATCTCTCCAAGCGGGTGATCCTGAGCCCCTCCTTTCGCTGACCTGCCCTGTGAAGAGCGGAAGAGAAACAGTGGGTGAATAGCTTAGGGTCCATGGTATGGGCACAGGGAGGCCTGGTATTGGAGCAGGAAGGGGTGGAGGAGTATGTAGGAGATGCGGGTTCGGATTTGCCTGGACACGGTCCCTTTCACTGGCTTCTCCTCTCCCTATACTGGACCGACTCCGCAGAGGTACAGGGGGTTTAAACTCATCCAGGGGGATGTGGTGTTCTGCTGATCCTTGGCGAGACTCCCTCTTCTTCGGAGGGAGGCACTCTTTGCCGCGGTCAGGGCTGGGATTCATGGGTGGGCTCCAGCGGCAGTGGGGGCCCCCTGTTTATGGGTGTAGGCTAGGTCACATGGGCCTCACGGGAGAAAGAGGGGTGCAGACAGAGGGGAAAGCTGACACACAGCATCACTGTCAGATCACTGTGGATTCTCTTGTGCTGAAGCACCACTCACCTACAGAGAGGATAAAAGAGGACAGAAAACAGAGATAGGTGGGTAAACTTGAGGGAGGGGACCGAGACAGAAGTAAGAGAGATTAAGTGTGAACACTGAAGAGGAACAGTCTGTTAGGTCCTGGCATCAGTTGTAGTTAAGACTTAGCTGTCAGTCTGGTCAGACATACAAACAAACATTCTGCTGTATCAGGCAGATGGAGAGAAATCAGTTGGTGACTCCCTCTTCCAAACTACTTTAAAGAGGTTAGAAACTCCAAGCTTTTCTGATTGCTGTAGCTAATTAGTCATTACCTTTGCAGTGCGGTGGGACTGAAACCACCCAACTTACTCGATTCATTCAAACACATTACTCCCACATGTGGGCTAAAAATACATTTTGCAGCCAGTGAAGTTCAGAGGCAGTGCAGTATGTATGTGTATGAGTGCGCAAAAACACACACGTAGAGCACTCACAGCAGGAGAGTTTTCATCTCTGACTCTCAGGGGATGATTGGAATATGCAGATACGTTTTTGTACCACTTTCATGAACCACCCCCTCGACACCCTCGGGTGCTCTCTTTATTCTATATAAGCCTTACTACTAACACCCCTCCAACCCTTCTCTCTGAGACAAGCACATGGACAGCAACAGACACACAAATACTCCCCTCAGGCAGCTGTACTTACTCCCCCAGTGAAAGGCAAAGCTGGTCACCACCCACCCAAAGCTGACAGAAGCACTGTTGATATTACCACCAGTTGTTGTGGATACAGGGTATATGTCTTTGCATATTAATTATGTGTCACAGCAGGGAATGTAGGGGGAAAATGCGCGTCTGTTTGCGTCCCTGCACGCACGTATGCGATGTTTGTTTGCGTGCATGTGTTATTTTTCTTTTTTCCCTGGAAAAATATGTGAATGTGTTTATTTGTTTAGGTCTTTGTGTGCGTGTGTGTTTGTGTTTGAGTCCTCAAATGTGTCAGAGATTTTGCAGCCTTGTTTCATTCAGTGAGAAGTGCGGGGGAGCTCCTTCAATTCTTCTCCAAATGCTTTAAATGAGCTCTTTTGAAATGATGGCTGCCACGCTCTGAGTCCAGCTGTTCCCTCCGCCGCCACCGCCATCGTTGTTCCCGCCGCACCAGCCCCGCACTCACCCGCAAGTCTGTCTCAACTGCCTACCGACTCCCTGCCGTCTCACCATCCGCCACACTGTCACCATGGCAACTGTATCCACACACACTCACACATCCAGCTGGTTAGAGAGGTTAGATAGGGATACTCCATAGAGAGGCGGGAACACTGTTGCTCATCAAGTGACTTGGTCCAAAAACAGAATAAGTGTTAGAGTGGAGCAAGCTGTTTGTGTATCTGAGTTGAAAACTGAAAACTGGGCAGTGAGAGGAGGGGCTTTCTTTCGTCCCGGATGCCGGCAAGAAAGGTGAAGAAAATTCGTAAATGTTTATAATGCACAATAATTAGGTTAGTAGATGAAGCAGATGATGAGGGTCAATGTTAAGTGACTTCTTTTAAGTTATGCTGAAAGCTGGGGGCTAAAAAAAGGCCTTGTGTTTCAAAAAAGATATATTCTGGATATGGGGCCTTAATCAGACGTTACGTAATCTACAGACATTTTCAATGTGCGTTCATCTGAGCTGTTAATATTTATGTTCACAATAATTTGTTAAATTCATTGACTTAAAGTTTTATTGGTTTCTTCAATATGCCAAAAAAGCCTTTTTAGAAAGCAATAAAATAAACCTAAAAACAAACATCAAAATCAACAAAGTATTCAAAGGCTTTCTTATGTTTTTTTTTTCTATAGCAGAATTTCATTAAACAAGCACTTGTCTAGAATCCAGATGTCTTAAATAATAATAAAAAAAATTGGCTTCAGCTTTTGTCCTCATATGACTCTTATACTCTCGCCATCTTGACAGTCATTATGAAAAAGGTTGTCAAAATAGACCGAATATAAACTTGCCAAAAAAAAAGTACAAGAAAACAAAGAACACAATTGTACATGTGGAGGAGTTTGCAGAGAAATGTCAGGTTCTAACAGAATACTCCTACACTGTGCAGACATGCACACAGAGAGTTGGAATTTAGCTGGAGCTACTGTTGTTGTAACATTTAAATATATCAAAAGCGTCCGATCAAAGCCATAATGATGTTACATGTTCCTTCCAATTAGGGATTCCTCAGTTTTTTGCATGGCTTTGTAACAATATATGCAATTAATAAATGCAAGTGTGTCTCATTTTCACTACAACTTATAAAATAATCCATAAATGTTCTTTTTATTACATTGAAATGCAAAATGCTTACATTTTCAACTTCTGAACAACTTGACATGTACATTTGCAGTGCTCTTCCTCGTCCCGCCTTTTCTCTTCACACATTACTCAGGAGTAATGTCCAACATCAGAAAAACAGAACTGCTAAATTTTGGTTGCTACTTTTGCCTACTTTGATATCTCGCCTATTTTTTTTTAAATAAAGAAACATCAAACAATAGTTCCATCATTCTAACTGCAACAAAAACACATGTAATAGGTGCTCTTATCCAAGGAGAAGACAGACAAGTTGATGGAGTTGCAAGTTGTTGTGACTTGATGTCACACTGACCTTACAGCAGGCTAAGCAGACATCCCGGAGTTGGCAGTCATTCATATTGTAGTCCTCCCAGAGGGTCAACCCACTCCTCAGCTCCTTAATGTGCTACACTGCTTCTCCAAAGCACTACAGCCAGTTACAACACCCGCAGATATCAGCAGCTTCCAGCTACACACTGCCTCTGATCTCTGTACGCATGAAATAGCACCAGCGAGCCCACCAAACTGAGGGAAAAAACTGAGAGCCTGCTATCCGTCTGTGTCTGTTGTGTATATGAGTACGTGTGTGTCAAGTGAGTGTGTATATGCTTGTGTGTGCAAAGGGCTGAGGAAATGAGTAATATCTAGCAGTGAGAAACATGTCTGCTATGCAGAGCCACACAGGCAGACCAGTTGCTGCTGCCGCCCACTTGCTTTAATCACTGTGAGGGATACAAACATGCATACACTTATATACACACACGCATACACATATATGTATACATTGTATACATATTTATATTTATATATGTGTGTGTACACTTATATAAATATATATATGCACACACAATCGAGGATGCAGCCCATATAGATTATATACTGCACACCCAATCTTAAATGCATAAAATAAAATAAAATAAATCAGTAATGAAAATCATTCATCTATATGTGTGAACATATTTCAGAAGACATACTGCCACATTAAAGTAAGGGAGGGATAAAGGGGAGGCAGAGACTGTTGAGAGACAGGGAGGGACGTGGTAGGAGGCTCATCCTACACACACTCTCAGACTTAGGCTTTTGCTGCTGCTTCTGACTCAAAACTAAACCTCACATCCATCAAGCGCGCACACACAAATACACACACACAGACACACACACACACACACACAATACTTGTTCTTTTTTGTTTATCTGTAGTTTCATCTGAATTTGTGTCCTTTGTTCTCATCAAAGCACTTTATGGCGAACCTGCTTGTTCAAAGAGCTTTTATGAATACATTTGATTTGACTTCATATGCACACACACACACACACACACACACACACACACACACACACACACACACACACACACACACACACACACACACACACACACTCATACTCAAGCTCGTACGCTAACAGGAGCACTGCAGGAGAGCTCTGAATGATTTGCTTCAGTGATTCAGTCGATACAAGTGAAGTGTGTTGGTATAGCGGGTATGGCTTATTAGGACTGTATCGGCGCGAGCAGTGTATTTCATTCACAGCGAGAAATCAAAAACCTGTCAGTGATAAAGCCTTCTGAAAAATAATAAACAGGCCCTGCACTGAAAACGCAATACTATGCAAATAACCCTGTCTGATTCTCGTCAAAGAAACAGGGCCAAACCTCATCTCAAACAAGCTTATGTTAATTATCAGCACAAAATTGCGATTCAGAAACAAGAACATAAAGTGGAGCACAAGAGAAAAAAGGATTTAATGAAGCAATCAAATCATTATTCACGGTTAAGTGAAAAAAAGAAATCTTTCTGTTCCTTTACAGTTCTATAAGCAAACCATTTGTACCCACCAACAGCACATCAGAAGTTAATCTTGTCTAACTTCTCATCTTCAAAGAAATGGAAAGCTAATCAGACAAGTAGGTGTGTGTTCAAAAATCAGCCTAAAGGCCACATTAAAACAATCTCAGAGTCAGGCGAAAACTGCCAAGTGCATCTCCTCTGACATTTAGAAAACATTACTTGTATTTTTTTTTCAAAGTGAAAATGATGTGCATCGAGGTTGTGTGGGCATGAGTGCTGTCTGCTAAAGCAATTGTTAAATTTATGTGGGTTATTTGAGTATCACAATCATATCACAAGAGACTGTAGGTAAATTCATGAGGCGGTGCAGATTAAGAACAACACGGCATATATTAGGACTTTAAATGAAACTAAATTTTACATTAAAAATAAAATAGAAAAAAATATTTTGAAGGTAATTAGATTTTTTTTTATTAGGTAGACTGCTCCACTAGGCCATAATGAATAAAGATAAAATATACCAAGTATAGTAGGAACAAAGGTAGTTCACAAACAGAACATAATTTGCAGTTGTTAAAAAAAGCTGTATTACATTATGTTTATTTTATAATTGTTTCTCACTTGTCTTGCATTTCTTTCCAACCCATTTTTATGACAGCGGGAGCAGTAATTATAACAAGAGCTATGAAGAAATACTCAAAATCCATAGTTTATCTTGCAAAACTATATTTATGGTGATGGACATGGACATAAAATCTGAATCACAAGTCCCTGTGTCGCTGTTTACATAAAAGAAACTTAAATGTAGCTGTGCATTTGCACTTTTTTCTGATCTAGAGCAATAATTAAATATGCACTTTTTTTCTATGGTGTATCACTTTCAACAGTGCAAAGTTACACATTACTGTATGTGGGAGATTGACTGGAATGGATTCGCACTTACGCCTTTACCGCTTGCACTGTAACTTGTTGGCCAATCATTGCAATAGAAAAGAAAGAAAAGAAAAAAGATGAAACGGTTTTATGGCACTGCATATCACAAAGAAGAAGAAAAAAAAACCCATCGTGGCAGATGCCTGCAGAGGCAGGATAACACATTCCAAAAGATTTGGTTTTTTTCGGCAATGCATTGCAAGGGGACGTATCTGTTGTGATTTGGATGAGAGGCTGTAGCCCGACAGACAGAAATGACAGAAGGCGTATAAAAATCGCTCTGTAATTTACCATAAAGCACTGCACGAACATTTCCACTTATTTTTACATTTTTTAAATATATATTTCCTTTGTGCTAGTCAGTACCGTAGAAGAGTGTGGTATTTCTTGTATGTGTAGCAAAGACATAATAAAAAAAAAGAAAAGAAAAAATAAAATGTACGGAAAATAAGTCTCACAGATTTTGAAAACTGGTTCAATTATTTTGCATATTAAGACTTATTCATTATACTTTACTAATACTACTATAGGTTGCTAATAATTACACATACCATATTACATATAAGTGACATATGTAAGTGACTGACAAGATAGCAAGCAGCAGGCAGTTGTAAATAATGATTTACAAGGGTGTGCCAAGGCCCTTCTAATCAGTTAAAAGAGTGACAAATTGCCTTTCTGATGTGACGAGACGAGATGTGGAGGCTGAACGAATAGTTTTGAAAATTTCAACTTTGAAAAATACACAAAAGCAACCAATTTCTAAAACAATGGCTGATTTACTGTACCTTTATTTCATATATATATATTTTTTATTTCAATAAATTGGATGATTATGCAAGATAACTTGCCACTTAAATAAAAGATTTTAAACTAAAATCAACAAAGCCAGGTCAGTTAGCAGATGCAATACTTTCATATTGGGAAAAAAAAAAAGGAAATAATTTAAATGTTCAGGTGTAAATAAAATCATATGAACACAGTCAGCTTTTATATGAAACACTATTCAGTATTTGATAGACATTTACACGTAATAGCCCAGTCATAGTGAAAGAAATAGGACTGGGTTCATCACTGGGTATTTACTATGACAGAGGTATAGAAATGACTGTTGTCTTCTACTTATGTAGCACGCTTTGAAATTCAAGCAAATTCAAACGTATATATACAAATATTAACACAACAAACACACTGCGTGTTAATCATTTATGGTGCTATGATAGCACTAAGGCGTTTGGTGTACTCTTCCTCAGTCTCTTCTGTTTCTGCTTGTCTCACTCTCTAGCTTTGCACTATTTAATCTGTCCATCTCACACACACACACCTACACACACACACACACACACACACACACACGGGGTCAGGCCAAGACGAGAAAGGTCAGATGAGTCAGACTACATCCAACAAACCGTAGCAGGAGTGTAAAGTACCATGAGGGGTTAAAGACCTCTACAGTTGAGGATTTAGAGAGCATGGGACATTTTACTTTTTTTTACATTTTTTTTTAAGAAAATGACATTTAGTGTGGGGGTTCCCCACCCCCAACCAACCCCCACCTCTCCCTCATCCTCATGTGTAGCCTTGTATTAAGTATCCGATCACGTTTCAGGCTGGGTAGAAGATCTATGATGGACGTCTGATGCAGCAGAAATTTGTTGCTGAATGTAACAGATCAGAACAAAGGGAAGAGAAGAGGAGACAAGAGAAGAAGATGTGGGGGGGAGAGGAAGAGAGAGAGAGAGAGAGAGAGAGCGAGAGAGAGAGACTTTATATTTATATAAACTTTGTTTTGATTTGCACCCACCATTCCCTTTAAGTCAAGCACTGGACAGGCAATGGGATGGTTTTTAATGGATTAAAACCACACCATCACATTGCAACTGATCCACTGGATCCCCTTTGCTGTAGGGGTCAAGCGTCTTGATTAATTTGTAGACCAGTTAGCAAACATTCTCATTCGTTATAATTTTCTCATTTATTAGGATGAGCTGTGGTGGTAGAGTAAGGTTGAGGTGTGGGATGGGAGGGGTGGGTTGTGGGGGGGAGTACTACTAGCTTTGTGCAGCAGATTACTCTACAAAAAGCCAGGCTAAGCTGATAAAAGGACACGGTGATACGGGCTTGTTGGGCAAAACGCCAGGTCAGCCTTCAGGGCACTGACCCATTCTTCAGCAGGATGAGCCAGCAGCCCTGCCCGCAGCAGGTTCATCATAATGAAGATCAGATTATGGCTCAGGAGTTACTATTAACACCCCTACACACACACACACACACACATACACACACACACACACACACACACACACGCACACACGCACACACGGCAGGCTCCATGTACACAAAAACGTGCATGCAAAGAGTCATAAGACTGATTCTTTGTTCACTTATGACAGCTGTGTACACCTCATAGCTGCATAAAGTAATAAATATATTGCTATTTTTTTTTTGTATGAATAAGATCAACAGTCCAGCAAAAATAAACATCACATATAAACTCCTAAACATGACAACTGAAAATACAACTGCTGAAGATTGCAAGAGCAGAGTTAATAGGAGGAGAGTATGGCAGACTACAATGTGAAGTCTGTAATGTATTGCTGAGTTAATCCCTGTGAATCCTAACTGGTACGGCCTAAGGCAGGCTTAGTATAGTTCTGGGAGGAAATCCCCCTATGTAGTGGTACAGGCCATTAGCCCCTAGGGTATAAATAGGGCAGCTATTGCTCCTTAAGCTGGCTTTTACGCAATATCAGTTAAAAATATGACTTGACTAATTACATGCAGGTCAGCCAGTCAGCAGAAGCAAAAAATTCTCCACCTCATGCTCCTCTTTCTTTGACCGTGGTGGCCTGCTGCTGTCTGTCTCTCTTTACTTCTGTAAATACTTCAGTGTGCACTTCACATACAAGTGTGCACACATGGGTCAGCGCGAAACAACTTGACAGGTATTCTGCAAATCTTGTGGCTGACATTCTCTGGGGCGGGTGTCATGCAATTGTCATTCATTGACATTTAAAGCGTCTGCTGATGGAAGTTTCATTTTTGCATTTTTCCATTGTCTCAGTGTGATCATTTGCCTATAATGTAGCATCTACACCACATATGCTTTCAACCACCAAGTACTTAGTTTGGTTTCAATTTCTAGGCATCAAATAGTTCACAAAGATATAAAAACACACAAAACAAACACCAACTGACTAGTGTTTGTCAGATGAAAACAATTCTTATGCAATAGCAGTGATGTCACGCATTGCAGATGCACAGTCATGCTTTGGTATTTTCCATCATGGGCCTCACAGGCTCCTTTTTCTTTTAACTTAGATCTCCAACTTCTTATGTACATTCTCTCACAGGTAGAACAGTCAGAGTTTTGGAATTTGTGAATTAGTGACATGATTAACCCGACTCAGAGCCCTTCATCCAAGCCGTACTCTCACACTATGAAATCATCAGCTTACGAGTGGGGTGGAGGCGGGAGAATAGGGGAAAGCCAAAGGGAGGGTGATGAAGTCTGATGGGGTGAAAAGAGCTTGAAAGGGAGAGGACAAGTGTCTGTGTGTGTGCGTGTGTGTGGCTGAAGAGGAGGGGGATTACTTTTCATTCCAAAGTTTTGTTGTTTTTGGCATTGTCCCCTGGCGACTGCCACTCAAACTGGGTTTCTGTTGGTTGTCTGGTTTAGCAGCAAAAATGTCAGCAAGCTGTAAGCAAACATAGTGATGACATCTCCATGGAGAGAGCATGGCCAGGTCTCCTGTTGGTAGCTTAAGTGCCATTCATTTTCAGAGAGACTGTCTAGACTGGCTTCACATATACTGTCTAGAGTACCTTTATCCCTGCTGGTATTCAAGGCAACATTGCTATACACTGCCATTATTGCTATTGCTGTACAACCCCTCCCACACCAAATCTGCCAACCAGCCACACACGGTCACAGTCATTTACTCAACACATGCTTATTCAGTTTGTTATAGAGGGTGCTGCAAATTATATCGAAATATGATTGAGTGGGCTTAATGCTTCGTTTCAAAATGAATACAAGGAAAGTCCCAAATCCACTTGAGAGAGAACCTTTATCACCCATCAATTTGATGATGTCTGCTCATAAAAAGAAGATAAATTAAATTAGTGAAAGATGCTTTGATGAGTTATTTTAATATTCTCCAAGACCAAAGGGGGGAAAAAAGAGACGAAATGAGTAGGAAGAGTGCTCGGATAGAAAAGGTAATATACATCCCACTTTCGGATAGGGTTTAAGGTCACTATTGATACAGGATGTATCAGATGTTACACCTTCAGTACAGTGACACCAAAGCCAATACTGTGCATTCTATTGTTTGTGCACACCGGGTCTGTCTGAGGGAGCAATTTTACTTGCACGGGCTTCAGCAGGCAGAACGGCAGGCTTGGCTAAAAAACTGTGGGTGTTAGTGGTGGGTGGCCCGGTTGAAAGGTCACTGACCCCTATTGTAGATGAAGTGTGGAGGAGTAGGAGAACATACTGCTTGATCATACACAAGGGTTAGCATGTCAAGGCCAAGGAAAACGATCTGTATATATACAAAGAGCAAGAACAGACTTGGATAACCGGCAGATTAAATATGTAAGTTTGCTTTTGACCACACACATACACTGGTTTATAAGCATATACATATCTTCAGTTAACATAAAAAATAAGCAGATTCAAATGGAGATTCATCGATGAAATGCCACTCCCTGCACCTTCATCTCTTAGGACACACTGATCAACAGGTGTGCTGTCACCTTAAAGCAGTCTGGCACAGTGTCAACTGTATTCAAACACTTGCCTGTGTTTGGGATTATTCATCACACACTCCTGGCTCCTCTGCTGAGCTCCCAAGCCAATTCTCATACCATTCCAATTGTGGGAGTGCTGATCTTGGAACAGCAGACATGCAAGTCCCTTTGACTGACTAAAAATGGCACAAATGAAGAACTACTTCATAATGAAATAAAGTTCACAGAATAATTACCTAATGTCGCAGCTTCTCTTTTCACTATGCCTCCTAAATTAGACGCTGTATGAGTTTATAGTAGGACAGCACTAAGGTGACTCCCTGTCCATTCCTTGAGAGGACATGCAAGACTGGCAAAGACACGCAAGCTTTTGTATGCCAATAGGTGTGACTTGGAGTGACAATGAGGGTGATTATTCCTCACACATCGTGCCTGAATGTTTTCTTGCCTTCTAAGTTCCTGAAAATAAACTTGTTAAACAAAATTAAAAAGAAAATGAACGCATAAATGAGGTTACGTGGAGTTAGGTAAACTCAGACACTTGCTAAAATACTGCATCCACGATGCGCTTCACTGTGTTCAAGACAGAATTTTCCCCTTTTAAATTCAGCCTTAAAAGTGACTCGTATATATGAGCAACATATGATTTCTTTAATCATGTCTCTGCATGAATTTACACTTCATTCTGTAAGTTTTCCCTTTTTGTGCCTTTCACTTTCAGTCTCCTTACCCCACCCACTCTATGTCTTCCTCTCCGTCTTTCCCTCTCACTCATCTGGGTAGCTGTTTGAGAGCATACACTCAACGTGGGTGGGAGTGCTAGAGTAGAGTATATGACTGTTAACACAAGGTGCAGGGTGTGTGTGTGTGTGTGTCTGCCTGTCTGCGTGGTGCTGTAGGTGGAGAGGCACAGCAGGGCGTGAAGGAGCGCTGTGATAATGACAGGCCATGCATTATATAATATTCAGATTGCATAAGGAGAAGATTATTTTGGGTCCAGATATTGAGGATGTATAAGTAATTTTTTTCTTTTTTACGTGGGTGTATAGCACTATGCGCACCTCTAAGTGCACGGATGTGCGTTTGTGTTGAAATGTTCTGAAATGTACTCACTTTTGTGGTTTCTTTCGAGGAGTGTGTGGGTGTTAAGTAAACTAAAGTGTATTATGTGTTTGTAAGAAGGGGGCATGAATGTTTTCAGATTTCTTTCATAGCTATCTGCATATCAAAACAAGTATGTGGGAATGTTGGCACATTTGTGTACAGTGTGCATAAGGGTGTCTTTATTGCAAGCTCCCACTCATTATCACTTTTAGACTTCAGAGAGATCCACTTGGAGGAAAAAAAAGGGTTGAGTCTCCCTGTTGGGTGAAAACCTTGTAACTTCCAGTTTTGATGATTTTCGTGTTTGAGCTTGTGTTAAAAGAACACGCGCTCCTCTGTGGACTGCACAAGTTTTATGACTCTCTCACAGTCACTCAGTCACAAGGTTATGGTCCTGCAGGATGTGCTGTTTGGAGTCACAGAAGTGAGGCAGCACAGATACAGTCTCCGTGTGCCACTGCCTCGTCTGTGCGCCTCGCTCCATGCATGAGTGTGCCCCTGTAAAAATAGACCTCTTAAAGGGCCAGCAGCCACTCAACCCTCTCCCACAAGAGGCCTGTTCTCCTCTGCATGGTGACAGTACTCTAAGAAACATGGCATGGGAGAACATGCTGTATTTCTAATTCAGCCCACAGAGAAAAGTTGTATTTCTCTTTCCCAAAATATATATAGAACCATCGCTACATTCAGTTTGCCTTTACATCATTCATAAGGGCACATCTCTGTACACTGGAGTATATCATAGAGCCGTAGGCTTTGACTTGTTAAGTTGCTATAACACAAAATAAACACGGGAGATCTGGGTTTTGAAAACACCCATTTACAACTAGAGCCCTGCTCTGGCATGAACCTGCACTGATACACCAGAGGATCCCTGCTTCAAATTGCAAATGACAAATTCAAAGCAACGATTGCACCTTGTAGATGAAACTCACGTTCCTTTCAGAAACAAGCATCTCTCAAAGCAATCACACTGAGACATAAGACTTCCTGTACACTCCAGCAAATCACCCTCATAATTGAAGTAAGTAAATTAAGTCGATGGGGACAAATGTTATATGCTTCCCTTCAATCACATCTGTAGCTGAGAATTGTTTGAACCTGTGAAATGTTCCTTTATGCAGCATATGGGATGTCACCACAACAGAAGGACAGTGCTTGATGTAGCAGAAATAGATACACAGAAATGATAACTGTGCACACTGGTGGAGTATGAGTCTCCCTCTATCTCTATCTCGAATGGGAAAGAAATGAGGAGGGAGCAGTCAATAATGGAACTACAAACTGGCTCACATGTTCTGTGCTTTCAAGAGGAAAACACAGAAACAGAAAAAATCGAAGTCTTTGACTAAGTAGACTTTTGAAGTTAATTAAAAAAAATAAAAGGGACTTTATAAGTTCTTCCAGTGAATAATTATAAAGCATCTCTTACACTGCTTGAATAGGAACTTAGATCACAGATGCCTAATGCACCTGCCTTTGATTGCATGAGCTCTTTCCTAGACTTGTCCCCAACATCTGCAAATCTTTTCCCCCCTCTACTCCTCCTCCATCATTCCCTTTCTAAATTTTCCCCCACATGGGCTAACCCCACCCTCACCAATATTATACCCATCCCTCCCAATTTAAGTGGGCTCCTCGAGGGCCCCCTTGCTATCTCTGGACCAAGGCTATTTAAGCCCACTGCTCTAATTCTGAAAGCCCTGATCTGCCGTCTGAGGCTGAGTGATGAACCTCCACCTCTCTCACTCTGTCTGACTCCATCTTTCTCACACACTCCTCTCTGGATCAGTCACACTCTCCCTCTTGTTCACACGCTCTCTGTTATTCTCTTCCACGCACACAAACACCCACACACATAGGTGCTGACTTACATGAGTCTGTACAACATGCTCATTCACATGCACGCACACACAAACAATTGAAACACATTTTCTAGCTATAATCAGATTAGCTTACTCTCAGAATACATGCACCTACAGTAACTCATGAACCAGTTTTTTCGGGGCAATCGAATCACACAGCCCAGTCTGTTTATCCTGTCACTCGAAGTTGCCAACACACCTGTGCTCTCTCTCTCATACACACACGCGCGCACTCAGAGGAGGAAGCAGTGTGGTCACATACCTTGCCGGGTGCCTTTGCGTAGCAGGTATCAGAGAGTTTACTCATTGGATCAGGCGGCAGCAGGCACGTAGGAATATCCAGTTTTGACACTGCGAGTCTCTTCCTCCTCTCTACTGCTCAGCCTTCCCTCCCTTCATCCTATTCCTGCCTCTCCTCCTTCTCACTTTCTAAACGCCTCTTTGCTCTCTCTCTCTCTCTCTGAGTGAGTGTGCTCTCTGTCTCTCTCTTGCTTGATCTCTCCAACCCCCTCCTTCCCTCTCTCTCTCCTTCTCTCTTTCTATCTCCTTGCTAGCACACACCTTGTATATATCTCACTGTTATAACTTCAGTCTACAGTCATCCCCTCAGTAAGTCTCTCTGACACACAGCAACATTTAATAACTTTTTCTTTCCCCTGCCTAACATGCTCTCTGTCACTCTCTCCCTCGCTGGGAGTGTATAATTAGACAGAGCTCAGTGGTAATACAGTCAGGCTCATTGTGGGAGCCTTAGCGTTGCTGCTCATGTTTGGCTGATAGCCCAGTGGCTTCACTCATTAACCTCCCTCGAGCTGCAGAATGGACCGGCCCACAAGCTGTGCTATTTGCTGCAACACCTCAGCCTCTTAGCCCATCAGCCAATCACAGTCAGCGTGGACAATAGAAAAGGTGTGCTTGCTGGGCACACAGTACTTGTAGGTGAGACAGCTAAACATAATCACTAAGTATTGACATGCTGTGACAGATGAAGTGTAATACCAGCTGTCCAGATCTGACACACTGAGAGTTTCGTCATAGTCATAACAAGTCAGTTCTCTTTTTAGCGTAATCACTTGTTCATGATCTGCGTGCAGTGCCATCATGTGCTTTTCTTTCAAGCGTGAAACCACAAAAGACCACTCACACGTCTTATTGCAAAATCACTGAGGTATGGGAATGTCCTGTGTGATGTAGCAATAAGTCATATGCTTTTCTTTACTGTACTGTGTGCTCCACTTCCCATAACATATGACTTGGCATAAGTCCTTGAAGGGTGGTTTCTTTAACACAATGTGACAGCTGTGTAGGATCAACATCAGCAGTTTCCCATCAATTGAATGCCAGTAAAATCACGAGATCTTTGGTTCAAACAGAACTAATAACTAAACATTTCCCTATAGAAACTTTAAGGTAGTTCTTTTCTTTTCTTTAATCATTAAATTACATTTTGCACTCTAAGGACAACTAAACAAGGTTTGGGAGCATAGGTTTGTGTTGACTGACATTCTGGTGGGAAGCTTCTTGTTATGAGGTTAATTTCTGTTAACTCTTGACTGCGCTGAATGATTAAATACAACTTAAGAGTTCTAATGTATGATCTGCATGCTTTTATTTAACAGTGAAAGTAAACAGAGCTCAAGACTCACTTATTTGTGATCACAAGCTTCCCTGATTGATCAATAATGCATAGTTTCTGTTTAGATTACAGACTGTGTTCTATTTGTGTTATTGTCTTTTCTTCTGTCACGTCTATAATGACCCTGGCCATCGAAAATGATGAATAATCATTGTTGATTATGATCTTATGATTGCTTCCCAGAGGCACTATAACAGCTGCAGAGAAGCTCATACACCTAAAAGTTAGATACCTAAAAGTTTTTCTCGAAAATAATAACTTAATTTGTGGATATACTGAATACATTGCATTTTTGTTAACCACACCACCAATCACTCTTTCCTGCTGATCATATGATGACCTCTTAAAACAAAAAAAAGCAGAACAGCACAGAGAGGCTGGGTATCCGACAGGCAAAACGATCTCCCTTGTAAATGGTGAATGACTAACATTCAGCTCTGTAAAGGGCCTTTAGAAAAGTGCAGCCATCTTTAAAACTATCAACATGTTTCAAGAAGAAATTTTAGGCAAAGATAAGATAAACCATCTCACCCCCACAAAATTACAGCTACATCACAGTGTTATAACCCCCGTAGATAAAATTCTAGGCTATATCCTTCACCTTTAGGTTTTGAATACCATCAAACGCAACCTTTGAATATCAACTGACGTAAAAATGTCTACATATGCTCGAAGCGATTTATTTTTGTTCTGTCAGCTGAACATCTCCACTGAACATAAAAATTGAATATCTAAGTTATTTCAGCAAAGGTCATCAGTGATTTCATGTCGAGCAAGCATTATCTCTTGAAAGTTTCTGTTTGACTGGAGCCCAGGAGTAGGAGGGAGATTGTGATCAAACAACCAGAGAGAGTGGGAGGGTGTGACTACAGCACTAATCGAGAGATCACATGGCTTGTGTGTGTCTGTGTGCTCATAATCGTGCATGTATCTTTCGCTCTTGTGATCATTAGGCACTGTGTCAGTAAAACGTCTTAGTATCGTTTCCTCTCTCCTTCTCTCTCTCCCAGTCTCACTTCTGCATTTACAATACAACATCCTTTAAGCACTGGTGTAAATAGAACTGGGAAAAAACACTAGTCTTATCACTGAGTCAACATTCAAAAATGAAGGTTACGAAAAAAGCCAACAACTCCATTTTGGCTTGAACTTGAATATATGCTCTGTTAAAACATCAGTTCATTGACAAAAATGCTGACTCAGAACGACAGTAATGACAAATCACTTTAAGAGCACAGAAAATAATGTAGCCACATTGAATTTGTAGTGTTAAAGTGTTCAAGTGCATTAATAAACAAATGACTAATTTGTGAGGTGTGGTGGTGTTACGTGTAAAGTGCAGTCAATGTGATGTAGGGCGTTTCACAATGTGTTAAAGGGATTAACTTCCTAGAGCGTAAACAGACAAGCACAAATGCCAATACACTGATCAGAGGCTGTCACAAAGTCAAATATACCTCGAGAAGCCCATAATAGCAAGGGAATAGGTTTCTGGGTGAAATCTGACCCGTCTACCCTTAAATCAGGCAAATCGATTTAGCACTTTGCCATATAACAGTCTTTGATTGTAACCGGGCCCACAGATCTCTGTGGAGAAACTGCAAAGGATTACAAAAGGCTAAGCCATTAAGAAAAAAAGGAGGTTTTTATAAGTGAGGCAGTACCTTAAACCAGTAATGGGGGAATCTTTTACAGTAATTTGGAATCAAACCAACAGTGAAGCAGCCAATCACATGGCAGTGAGACACAATCTTGCGAGTCTTGACTACACACTCAGTGGTGACAAAGCCATAGTGAGACAATTTCACAACTCTGCGTTTTTGTGACATGCTACAGTTTTGGGTACTGTATGCATGTGTGTGCTTGTAAGTCTATAGTTTGCATGAGCACACCCCATGTTTGCGTGTGTGTGTGTGTGTGTGTGTGTGTGTGTGTGTGTGTGTGTGTGAGAGAAAGTGACTCACCCCGTGTCAGTTACTCCTCTACTAAAGTGTCCTTTCCTTTTTTACTTCACACCTCTCCAGTTCGCTATTTTTGGGCCACGTTAGCAGAACTAGTAGTATACAGAATCTCTCTCTTTCTCTCATACACACACACACACACACACACACACACACAGAAATAGATACACTCACACTACAACATGCAAAACCCATTGGGAGTGTTTTGGAAGAGTGAGAGGAGACGTGCATCTTTTATGGTGAGCTGCAATAATAGCTGATTCGGTAGAGCCGACAAAAATATCCAGGGTTACTCGCAAAGTGAAAAATATCGTATTGCATAAGATGCTGAAAGGACCTGACCACGTAAATGCAACAGTAGCTCTCTCCCTCAAAGGCACGCACACCCATTCTTTTATACACACACAAGCATGGGCTCACATAGACACTCACAAATGCACACAATGATGTCCTAATAGTGTCCTGCAGGCAGGCGGGCAGAGGAGGGCCGGGATAGAGAAACTGGAGCTGAGGCAGAGTGCTGACTCAGGGAACAAACCAGTGAGAGAGAGAGAGAGAGAGAAAGTGTGTAGGCTATGTGTGTGTGTGTATGTTCGTGTGTGTAAGAGAGACAGAGACAGAGAGGAGGACATTGTGCTACATAACGGCCTCTCGACTTGTGTATGCAAACCAGATTGTCCCGACCACCGCTCTTCTCACTATAAATTGTTTTACCAACCACTTTGAGGTTAAGGCCAAGGCTCCTGACTGCCGTGATAGCAGAACCCAGAAAACCAAAGTCTTACACTTGTAAGAATTCCATTGAGAAAAAAAGGAGAAGTAAAAAAGAAGAAGTTTTAGTCTCTGTCCCTTTAGTTGTATTATATCACTCCTGGTTTTGTCTGCTGAGTAAATGCTACGAGAAGTTTCCACTATGCTTTATTCACAACTTCAAGGAAAATTTGCTTCGACTTGGACTTTTTATTCCTACATTTAGCTTTTATTTCATTAGTTAACCATCTGGGCAATCTGGCATTACAGTCGTATAAATTGCAAGTCAGATGATCAGACGATCAGGTGGTTAGACACATTTTCATCAAAGTATAAATAAACACAAGAAATCAAAAGCAGTCACTTAATTAACTAAAACTGTATATTAAACAGCAGAAAAGATTACATTAACTGGTGGTTCATTTTGCTGTACATTTATTACAACATACATGACTTGAGTTTTCATAAGTAAGAAGGATTTTTAACTTTTTTAGAAGCAATTGCACATATTTAGATCCATATGTGTGTGTGCGTGCACACGTGTGTGTGTGCATATGACCATGAGGTATGTGTGGTTATGCGAGTGTGCATGTGTAATGCAATGTAGATAGACTGCTTTAAACACAAGAGTAGCAAGTCAGCAACATCCAGGTGGTTTTGGTTTACCCTCAGATTTCACTCCCCCATTGCTCTCTCTCTCTCTCTCTCTCACTTACCCACTCTTTCTTCCTTTGCTTTCTCGCTTTCTCCTTCCCTCACTTCCCTTGTTGTCTACCATTTGTCTTTCCTGCTTGATTATTTGTCCTTTCACTCTGGCTAAAAA
The DNA here is from genome assembly GCF_057382275.1 of Copadichromis virginalis. NCBI lineage: Eukaryota > Metazoa > Chordata > Actinopteri > Cichliformes > Cichlidae > Copadichromis > Copadichromis virginalis. Next base: position 20,869,974 of record NC_140637.1, on the reverse strand, counting down.
TATTTCCTGCTCTGTCACTATAACAAATCACCTTAGAGGAAATTTGCTTCCAGCAGTTTGATACAGCAGCAATGCCATCAGCTCCACCCCCACCCCCTCTACGCACACATGCCATACACATTGGAGCATAATGGTGTCAGTGGATTAGTATTTGTGACTGAGGCCTGATATAAAAAGTATGTTGGTGTGCTTGTTAGGCAAACAGGTGTGGGAACCTCGAGAGGCTGACTGAGCTGTTAGAGGGTTGACAATGTAGGTGCAATAGTTACACTGGGTCACAGCAGTTGGAGAGCTGAAGTAACAAATACCGTCTCACTTGCGCACACACAGACAGGGTTGCACCTGTGCTTTGCTGTTCCAGATAGCAGGAATATATATTGTGTGAGAGAACCACGGAGTGGAGTGATGCAGACAAAGAAAATATGTGAGAGCAAACATCCACAAGGGTACGTGTGAAAATAGGTTTCTACATAGGAGAGAGAAAGAAAAAGAGGGAGTGTGAAAAAGAGTGGGGTTGACTGGCCACTCTTGTGACTCGTAAGAAAATTAAATAAACAACAACTTCTCACTCCTGCTTTCACACTTGATGTGCAACTCAACCGAGTCTGTCAGAGACGAAGTAAGGTGTCACTGTTTGGTGCTCAGGAGAAATTTCCTTCTTGTTTCCCGTTCCCATGGCAACTGTGTGGTGACCCACGGTGACCTCCGACAGCTGGAGAGGGACGGAGGTGAAGCCGTCATTTAGCACAAGTCAGTGAAAGAATATTACTGCATTCATCTCCCTGATGAAGTCAATAACCAGCCTTGATAATAAAGATACATTGTTTCTCTACAGATCAAGTGATCAGAGAACAAAGCACATGAACCTCTAGACTATAACTCATGAGTCACTTAGTGGGTATGCCTGCAAATGTGATCAGTACATTATTTTACTTTAAATATTTATTTTTTCTCAGTGTGTTTGTTACATTCATGCGTTAAGATTTCTTGTCTGTTTGTCCAGCAAAGGGAGGGGGTGAAAGCCTATCCACTTTCAAGGTTTGACATCCGATTGTTCAGTCTGACGCCACTAGCCGTGTCTGGGTCTTAACTCCGCTGCAGGTCCATATATCAAACGATCACTATGGCATTACTGAGAGTTGAAAAACTGTCTAAAGTCTTTCATCTTTAATAAAATGATCAGCGTTCTGCTCTACCGGGTGTAACAATTGAGTTTAACATCCAGGCATCCATGAAAACGGAATTTATGACATTTAACGGAGTTAGAAGTTAGCAGGGAGTTAGCTCGCTAGCTTCTATCTAAATACAATATAGCATGTCCTGACTGCGGGGTTTTGGAAACAAATTAAAACGTACAGCTCTGCTATCACTTCCAGCATAAATGAAGACAGAAAACTAAACAGCAGTGACGTTTGTAGGGTTACTGAAGTTGGGCTAGCTGGTATATAATGATGTGCTACGTGACCGCTAGCGACACAGCTATGTTAGCATAATATAAACAAGCTAACTTTTTTCCACTCGATAAAAGTTAACGTGAGTATTCTCGGTGGTCAGGAACGAATGTAATCGCATGGCAGGATGCTGTAAAAGGACCAAACTTCAGCCAGGAGAACAACTGAGATAATCCATCCACAATACGATGTTAGTCATTCATATACTGCTGCATGGGCTGGGCTGTAGTTACATCCTAAGGTTTTAAAAACTGAGCTTAAATAAATGATTAGCGGTAATAAAAGCAGAGGGAGGTCAACAGGGATCACTGACTGTTTTAGGAGCTTTTTGAGATCAAACAGAAGAAAATACATAACATTAAACATGTTAACAACACAAAAGCCATATTAAACGCAGACTACTTTAGACCCGGAAGTAGGATTCGTCACGTCATCACTGAACAACCGGATAGTTAGTCATTCCAGGGCCCAAATACCACTTTTAGTACCCACCCAGTGAACAGGGTTAAAACAGTAGTATGATGGTAAACATCTGCCAACAGATGTTTTTCTAAAATACAACAGAGATCCAATGAGACAAAACTAGAACTATTATTTGGAATATTGCTATAAAATAACTAATTTGTGTACTAAACTGTTGTGAACATATACATACTAACTTTATCCAAAGATGTCCTATGCCAGCTAATTCATATTGAACAAACTCCTCAAGCTTTGTGTGGTTTTTCTTTGTAGCTTTCTGCACCATCATTTCAGCATTCTTATACTGATAACTGCACTGTTTTTGTGCTACAAGAGAAATAATTTCTGTTACTCAAAAAAGTGTCTTCACAAATTCACAACTCATAAATAACTCATGTTGTAGAGGGTATAGCAGCCACGGCAGTTGTCTGACTTGAACATTATATATAATATTATATAATATTACATATTTGGATTTTTTTTCAAAATGTATAACATTTTATATATACCATTTAATATTTCAAAATAATGTTTTGACTTTTTTCTCAAAATGATCAGTAATATTTTTTCTAAATGTCATTGTAATACTTTGTCATACATTGATCAATATAGTCATTATAGACAAAGCACAGTATCTAGATATCCATGAAAAGAGGATTTTCAGGGCTGAAAGGCGTAATAGTATCAATGAACTAATTAGTTACAGTAGACATCTAAAAGTGATATTCTGTGCTCTTGTTGAGTTAGTTCTAACATGGCCGTCCGACTGCGGTCTGGAGTGTGGGGCCTCCCTGCTACTGCGGAGTCGGGGCGGTCTGCCTCTCCCCACCGCAGGGAAAAGGGTAACACCACCTGGGTCTGGGTGCAGTTCCCCCCTCCAGGGGCAAGGGTACCTAGACCCGGTTCGTAGAGTACGCTTGGGGAGTGTGATCGTGTGTACAGCGTCTCTTTATGTCTGTCTCCACGTTGGTTGAGTGTGGAGTAAGTGCATATGAGAGCATGAGGGTGGGAATGGATGTTTGTTTCTGTGTGTGCCTGTATGTCTGTGTCTATATGTCAGGTTGGGTATCAGACGCCACCTCTCTGGGGACATCTCAGGCCCTCCAAGGTTTGGAGGCCTATCTCCCCCCACCACCACTTCCCCTGCCAGTGGCGGACTCCCTCAGACATCGGTGCGTTGGTGGTTCTTTGTGTCTGGGGATGGGCGTCCAGGTACACACCGGCTCACTCCTTGGCGGCCGCTTATCGGGGCCTGGAGCCTGGGGCTCGCTCGGGCCACTTCGGAGGTGGGGTGCCCCCGGCCTCTCGGCCTGGGGCTCGGTCACTCAGGCACGGCTGGCTGCCGGCGGAGCTCACGGGCCCTGCAACTCCCCCTGGCTTCTGCTCCGCGGCTGCTGAGTGAGCCCTCATCTGGGACTCTCCTCAGCTCTTTCTGGGACAGTGGCGCGGCTGCCCCTCTGTTGGTCTTCCTTGGTCTCTTGTGTTCTGAGGGCCTCTGGATGTCTGGAGTTTTGATCTCCTCCATACCTGCTTCATGCCCTGGAGGACGGGGCTGTGGCCGCCCCACACCCTCTAGCAGATCATTACATGAAGGAACCTTTTAAAAAAACAAGCACGTCCATGCTCACAGGTGTACACACGGGTGATCACACACACAAACTACACCCTTTTTGGCTCCTACCTCAAAGCACACTGTGTTCTGTTGATCTTATGTGCTGCACAATAATGTTTAATATTTAGTATTTACTGTCATATTCCCATATATCATTGTGATGTTGTTTATTCTATTACTCTTGTTCTCTTCTGCTTGTTTTCTTTTTTCTTTCTCAACAGGTGATCCAGGTGATCGATATATGCTTTTTCTTTTTTCTTTTTTTTTTCTTTTTCTGCCCATTCTGTTGGTTTTTGTTTTTTGCCCTTCTCCCCTGTCCCTCTTCTCAGCTGTTTCTCTTTCTTTCTCCCCTTCTTTCCCCCAGTCAAGTCTGTCCCGTATTCAGCAAGTGAAAATAAAATAAACAATAAAAGGTGAATCAAATGGACCATTATGGCAAGGCTGGGATGGTCAATTTGGTAAAGTAAATCCGTTGGGCATCTTTCTTTGCCTTTAGACAACAATTCTGATGGTAAAAGAGCCAAACGGGACAGGCAAAAAAAAAAAAAAAAAGAGTTAGTTCTAACAAATTATCTAAAAATGTGCATGGGGTTCAAACAAAACTGAAGTTTGCTACCTGCCTAACATTTGCCTTAAAACTCTGCTTGCTAGCTTAGTTGCTATCCAAAGAGTTATTCAAATTACAGATGCATTTGAGAAGTTTCAACATACAGGTTAAAATGTTCTGAACAACAGTACATGTTGAGGATTTATCAGTGAGGTAAAGCACGAACAAGTTACAGATGGGCAGAGGCAAGTGGCATAATATGACAGAAAGAAGACAGAAAACAAAACTGCAGCTAATGTGTTAGCCAACCACAACAAGATTAGCAGTTATTATTTGCTGCTCTAAGCCTACTGTAATCTTTAAGATGAAACAAACTAACTAACTCTATGAAGTCCTCTGAAAAACTAACTGGTGCTTCCATACAAATTAACAAAAGTAGCAGCCAGGTGCTACCCAAGAGCCACATCTCAAACTCTACAACACATGCAAAAAAAGACTGAACAAGTATGACTTGTTTTGAAGGACTGCTTTGCAAAGTTGCAGCTGAACAAAACAGAAAATCTATAACCTATTCAGTGGTCTAACAATCCAACAGTATAACAACGTCCTTTGTATACACAAAACCAAGGTGATGATTCTGGTCACATTTGGTGAAAGCCAAACACAGCATATCAGCATAAACTTATCATAACAATTGCTAAGCACAGTGTGTAGCAGGGTGATGATTTGAGTTTGTTTTGCAGCTATAGGACACGTACACCTTGTAGTCATCGAGTCAACCATGAGCTCCCCTCTATGTCAAAGTATTAAAGAGTCAAATGTGAGGCCATCTATCTAACAGCTACATGGCTGAAAATGGGTCATGACCAATGTTCCCTCTAAGCTGCGCACATGCTGGCACGGTCTCTGCGCACAAAAAATCTGCATTGCGCACAACGATCAAATTCAAATTCAAATTCAAATTTTATTTGTCACGTACACAGTCATACACAGTACGATATGTAGTGAAATGCTTGGACAACTGCTCGTGACCTAAAGAAAACAAAAAAGGAAAAGGCCATGAATAAGATAGGAAATAAATATGAAAAATTAAAAAGGGTAAATTTAACTAGGAAGGAATAGAATATAAATTAAGGTTAAAAATGAAATAACTGTACAACACAAATTAGAATGAAGGGTAAATTTAACTGGGAAGAATAAGATAAAGATAAATATATAAATTAAAGTTGAAAATAAAATAACTGTACAACAAAATACACAATACACAATACACAATATAGAACTATATAAGAATGTATGAAGAAATCTAAATATAAATAAATATATACACAATAACAGCAGCTGTACAAGTATTAACCGGAAATGAAGAATATAGTGACCAGTGTTGTGCAAAACCAAAGTCCAGAAAGTCCAGTGTGTGTAAGAACCGTATGTGTGGGTCAGTACTGTGTGGTGGTGTGATTGAGAGACCGTATCGCCTGCGGGAAGAAGCTCCTCCTTCTCGATGCCACCTTCTCCCATAGTCCAGCCAATAATACCATTCACATTCATATATATGCAGCTAATCAACGTCATTGACAGGCTATGACAGTGTCCTTATGTGCCAATACCAGTGTTTTAGCTAGCAAAGCGGCGTGGCTGATGTGGAGTTAAGCCACGTTAATGACAACGTGTACAACTATTGGAGATGTTAGCAGGACAGACGGAAGAATTGACGGAAAAAGTGTGGACTTTATACAAGTTTTTAAATTGTGTTGATAGGCAACGTAAAACCAGAGTTATGATAAAAAAAAATATGCAATGTTTGGTTTTCTTCCTGAATACTATCGTTTTTTGTATTTACTGCGGGAAGAAACGGTAAAAACGGCGTTTTACAAGGAAAACGCTTGAAAGCACTCTCTGCATGTGAGCAAAAACAAAACCAAAAAACCCCCACCCTTTCCTATTGGTCGAAAAATGTACCATGTCGACCAATCAAAAAATGATATGGCAGCATGGCATTTAGTTGTTTAGGGACGGGGAAGTTTTAGGAGTGAGGGCGGTGTTTTGAGATGTGAGAGATTTGCGATGTTTAGCGCAAATCTTGTGTAGTTAGTGTGCAGTGTAGTCAATATTTTTGTTGTGTGTGTCAGAACAGGCGACTACTGTCAGTGCGCCCCAGGGCGGCTGTGGCTACATTGTAACTTGCCATCACCAGTGTGTGAATGTGTGTGTTAATGGGTGGATGACTGAACGTGTAAAGCGCTTTGGGGTCCTTAGGGACTAAGTAAAGCGCTATACAAATACAGGCAATTTATCAATTACTGAATGTTACAGGTGTTACAGCAGCGATACATCTCCTGTTGCCAGGCCTGCAGGTATCAGGCTGTTGTTCTCCTTTATCTCATAGTGGACAGAAATTATTTTTTGAAGTGGCACAAATAATTTGTGTGGCATCAGATTTGATGCAGAACAGCTGATTGTTCTGTAGATAGTTTGAAATGTTTATTTTAAAAAAAACGCCTTGGCTGCACTTTTAGGTAAACAGCTGCAAAAAACTTTGTTGTTTGCATAACTCTGTTACTTTTTTGAAGAAGTAACTATATAATTAATTGCCCATTGGTCATTATATACTGTATTTTGCAGACAGAGAGTTACAGGACTCGCTCCAAGACCACAGACTCATACTCATAATACAAGTCAGAGCTTTATATAAAAAAAAAAAAAAAAAAAAAAAAAAAAAGAGAAGAGAAGAAGAAGAAAGTTTTGTTTTCAAATTTGGAGTTCAAGTTATTTTTACTTCCAATAGTGTTAACATGCTACACAGGTCATGAACAAGATTTTTTTTACATTTTCATTGTAAGTGGGCTAAAGCAGTTAATTAAAAGTAGTCTAACATAAATGTAAATGCTGTAATTTGATTATTTTAATAAACCATGTAACTTAGATGGATTCGATGCTGGCGTGACCACAGTGCACACGTCTGCTGTTGCTCACAGTGGTCGCTCAGGGAGTTTGTGTGTTCGCTCAGACACATGAAAAATTAGAGGGAACATTGATCATGACCCTAAAAACATAAAATCAATTCTAAAAGAGAATGGCTGGAAAAAAAAAATCAAGGTGTTGGACTTGTCCAGTCAAAGTCCAGGCCTCCACCTGACTGACATACTGAGATGGCTGTTAAGAGTGTTGTTCATAAACAAACAACCCCAAACCTGAAAATTCCTCTTCTGTGATTTTAGAGATTGATAAACTGATGCAGAAAATGTTTACTTCAAGTTACTGCTGCTAAAGGCGGTTCTACAAACTACCAAATTATGGGGTGAACTTAGTTTTTCACAGGAATGTATAGAGCCTTGTAAAAACATTCAGTAAAAAGCAGGTGCCAGCAAACTCTGTAGAGCCTTGAACCTAGAAATTATGTCACTATATTATTACTTAACCAGTGGACACCACCAGACACTGGGCTAAACCGAGGATACAATCAGGTTGCAGAAAATCAGACAATAATTGATGGTCCCATCAACACCTTAGGTAAATATATAATCACCAGAAAACCTAATATGAGTGTTACTGAACTTTGGAGGAAACCAGCACAAACCCTTATGGGCACATGGAAACATTTAAGCTCCATCCTACCAGCAGCTTTAAACTCAGAACCTTCTTGGTATTGGCAGCTCCAGTGTTTTAAAGTATCTGCCTGTATGAAGTAAATTTAGGAAACGTGTGATATGTAGCAGCTGTGATTGCAAAGCTGATATAGTTTTCATCTTGTGGGTCTATAGAGTATGTCTCTGTCATCTACTGTAGCAGACAAACATTCATGTCTTTGTGCCTGTGGACAGATCTTTTTTTCAACACTGTCTCTTCAAGATTTGTTGCTTGAAAATTTACTGTTGCCGTGGCTGTTGTAATCCCATTGCAATGGTCTCTAATTTTTCACTTAATTTCTTTGAGTGTATGTGTGTGTGTATAAAAGGGCAAACCACAGCCCTGCTACCTGTATTTCAGCAGGCCCTGTTGTCTCATTATCAGAGTGACATTTGCGCAGTCCTATGGAGCCATCTGGATGCGTCCCACACACATGTGAGAGAAACCAGCCTGGGTTTGGATCTGACTCACATCAAACAGCCTCTCTGCCCACACACACACACACACACACAAAGAGAAACACACACACTAACACACACACTAAGACACAGACACCAAATACAGACGGCACAAACAGAGCTGTTTCCAGAAGCTAATATCTGACATTTAACGACTAGTGAGGCCACGGAGTGATGCTTTGCGCTTACTTTTCAAACATAGCACTGAAAGCTCGCTGAAAACATCTGTATATAAAACTACGGACAGCTACGAAGAGAAGACAGTACTTCTCCTCTTAATTGCACTGAAATCACATTGAATGTGATTTCAAATGTGTATCTGCGTATGCATTTCTATGTGTGGGACAGTCCCGTGGATTTAAACTGAATAAAAGTGCCACAGGTTGGAGTTGTGAAACTATCAAAGACTAAATGGCACAGAAAAAAAATGCACAGAGGTAATGTGCGGCTTGATTGTCCAGGAAAGCCCCGGTACCTGAATTTGATCAAAGCTATTGCTTTACTTTTAGTTTCTACATGACAAAAAATACTGAATGTCAGAGACTATGGTATCGATGAAAGCAACACATCAAAGAGTTCTGAAAATGTATTCACAAATAATTTCTGCCAGCAGCTACAATCAACCCCAGTTCGTTATAATACAAATGTAGTTTTTGTGTTAATGTTTTTAAAATTCTAAATTCCTAGAATCACAACTAAATTTATCTCAGAAAATCTGTTTGTGGTCTGCTATGTGTAACATACACTGTAGTAACTAGGAGTAACAAGGATAGACAAAATGCAGTGTGACTCAAACACAGAAAAGACCGGAGAGCGTGTGTGAACTCTAAAATGCTGCATCTTAACCAATTTTATATCCTGGTTTCATAGCGAGCTGTAACCTACCGAGGGAACGCTATTACTGTTGCTCGACATTTGTGAAAAGGCACAATGCAGTTTCGCTATGACTGTGTCAGTGCAATGAGCCATAGAAAAACACAAGTGCACACACGAGTGAACCAAGACGCTGTAAAAGTTCGTGTTTGGAGTTGTTATTGAATCAAATGCTACTGGTTTAGTGTTTGAGGTTCATGCACATTGAAGGATTTTCTGTCCAGTGTTCTCTGTGCAGTCCTAGGCCTCCAAACTCCATTACCTGAGCAGCTATGTGCATGCAGGTTGCAGAATACCACTGTGATATTCAATGATGTGCTAAAGCTCTGCCGCATGCGAGGTAGGCCTCTTTCTTCCCCTTCATCTTTCTCTCTCTCTTTCCATCCTACCTTCTCTCATCTATAATTGATTGCTCCCACCGTACCAACTTCATTTGCTGGCTGTGAAAAATGAATGAGACAAGGACTGGAGACTCTTTTTTTTCCTCTCTGCTGGTTTGATACCCGATTAGCCATTTACAGTGTACGTGTGCCTTCCGTGACCAGGCTCGGGATTCCCAACCTGTACCAAATACTGATGAGATTCTGCCAAGAAAGTTGATCTGCCGCAAGCAAAATAAATAAACACGTGAAGTTAGCCTGCTAAATATCATTATTCAATACAAACATCATTTCTCATCAAGCGAGAGATATATAGTAAATGGAAAATCATGATTTTTCAGAACATGATTAAAGCATATGAGGTGTGAATTATTGAGCTGTTGCATGGAGATTAACCTTGTGACTTATGGTGAATGCATAATTCTCAGTATAGCAATCTCACGTTTTCAAAGCACTTTTCACGCATACAAACACACGACATACAGTACCTTGCACACATTTAGACACTTTCAAATACACATGCAAACCCTCACGCACAAACTGTTCTCTGGCACAGCGAGATGTGCTCCTCTGAGGTGCACACCATGTGATGCACATTCTGCTTACCTCCTCTACACAGCTCAATGGACTTTCAAGCTGTGTCCAACACACACTCGCTCACCCAACCAGGATTATTAATAGCGTGTTTCACTTCCACAATGCGCCAGAGAATTTCAAATGAAGCAGTTCAGAGCTGAGGAGCTGAAGATGACATTACTGTGATGTGAGGGGTAAAGTTACAAGAGGAGCTGGCATGAATGGCATGCCCTCCCCGCTGAACCTTCCCACCTACTATCCCAAGCACATTCCCACACACATATCCTCATTCATGAAAAAAAAATTGGCCTGCGCAGACGCGCACAAAAACAGAGCCACATTTTACCAGTCTGCTAATGGTGAAAGTTGCATTGGACAGAAGGGGCTTGGTGTGGGCAGCAGAGGGCTGACAACACAGCAGCTGTTCGACTTTCTGCAACCTGATGGAGTGAGTGCATGTTTGTTTTTGGGAGTGATGATGATGATAGTTATGGCGGCACTGAGATAATGTGGATGTGCAGGCAGACGGCGATGAAGAGAAGGTGGAGGTTGAGAATGAGGAGCTCTATTGTCATTCAATCTTCAGTCTGGCGCTTAAATGTCTGAAAATCAGAAAAATCATTCTCTATGCATTTACATCTCTCACTCCGCTCACCTCTCTGTCTGTTTCTTTCTATGGCCACAAATCTACACATTAAAAGGGACAACCCTAACACAGCCTAACCCTGAGTGTCTGTCTGAACCTTATAAAGGCAGAGACTGTCTGAGTCTGAATAAGTCTTGATCTGCAGAGGTAGATACACAGTGTAGAGGTACAGTTATAAAGAGAGATGGAGGACGGTTCGCGAGAGAAAAGCCTAAGAACACAAGAGAGCGAGAGTGCGTGAGAATGAGAGATGTACTGTAGGGAGCTGGAGGGAGCTGGAGAGAGAAAGTAGGAGAGACGGAGGGAGAATAGATGAGCATGAGAGTGTGTGAGAGAGATAAATAGAGACAGAGTGAGCAGGAGGAGGGGGAGAGTGTAAACAGCAGAAGGTTCACTGGGTTCAGTGTGCAGTAGAAGAGCTGAAAGATGGGCGTCAGAACTCGAAGCCCAGGGGGCTGGATAGTGGTGCGTGACTCACATACTCATGCATACATTCACACACTCACATACATGCACATGTATGCAGACAAGTGTTCTGTGATAAGAAATCTCCACTAGCTTGTTTTTATTTTCAAATCAGTCATTCGACACACCACTGACACCAACTTTCTATGGCCCAAAAAAATTCTAATTCACTTGTTTGCAATAAATAAGTGTGAATATTTTAAGAATATTTTTCTGCTATTATTCAGAATTCACAAATGTAATCTGCTTTCTAATCTAGGCATCACAAAACTGGCAGACTATACCGTTGATTGTTTTTGTCCATATATGTGTGTGTTTTGACTTACAACATGCATAATATCACACAAATATGGTCTGACATTTCCACAGATGAAAAACACTAAATACAATTGGCCTTTATACTCACAGGTCATCCAAACCACTTTACTGTGCAGCATTCCTTTTTTATCTTGCAATGAGTAATGTCCTCAAGAAAATACTAAGTTCACTGTTGTATATCGGTGGCAAGGATCAGAATGATGAGTCAATCCGATACTGTCAGTCACCCAGTCCAAGTTACTGGTTTTCTCCACATGAGTCACAACATCTCATTTAGACACTGAAAAAAACATGGCATGCCCTTGCAAAACTACACCACTACACATTTTAAACTTAACTGAGTAAACTAGAGCTTAAATACATGCCCCGAGCTGTGGAGAGTCAAAGCACAACTAAGGAATGTGATATTATATTAAGCTGGCGGCTGTCAGGAAGTTTTAATGACATAACAGGTAAATATACTGCATCTGTCAGATCTCCTGCTGGCAAGGACAGAGGGTATTGAGTGCTGTGGTTGTATATATAATGCATTGCTGCTTTCAAAGAAGCTGTCACTCACTGTATTGCATTCATCGCAAAGTCTGGCAAGACAAAGCTGTTTCACACAAAAGGTTGTGCATCTCACAGCTGAAGCAAGTTCAATCCTAACGACTGTCTCGTCTCACAATGGCTAATTAACACCTTGACAGAGCTGCGTGCTTCTCTTTCTGAGAACAAAGGCACTGCTACTGTCGCCTCTGTCCTGTCACATGTAGCAAACAGCACCTAGATAATGTCTAACAGCGAGGCTCCGAGGCACAAGTTGGAACACTGGCAGGCAGGTGTGCACATTCGTGGATGTGGCACTTGGATGTCTGTTGCCATGGTGACCCCCAGAATATCCCCACACAGCACAATGTGATATTTTTAATAAAGTTTGAGGCCTTTGCCTTTACTGTCTGGTGTAGCTGTGAAGATTTAAAGTGAAGATGTGAACTTTTTTTCCTTTTCTTTTCTTTCTTCTTTTTTTGCTCTGTTGCTGAGGCGCCGTAGCTGCACGCATTGTTCACCTGAGAAAATCCAACAACTTATGTCAGCGGGCTCATAGCTTATTGCTCCATCAAAGTAAAACATGAATGCAAAGGGAATACTAAGTAGTGACCATGAAAACTGTGTGTGTAGATGTGACTATATGTGTTTGTGACTCTGAATGTGTGTGTGCAAATTTGTATATTTACCACACTATGACTCACAAACCACATCAGAGACTATGCTGCAGAAAACTGAGACAACACAGTTTCAAAGAGGAAGCCAGCACTGATAAAGCTGAAAGAGCAACAAGCACAACACACACACACACATACACACTCATGAACACGCGCTCAAGAACACCATGAACACTGACTGGAAATCCCCTTTTCTTCACCTGAATGAATTAAACCTGTGAGTATCTACAATGACAAACAAAAAACATAATGCGATTATAATTTTTCTTTATTTCCCAAAGACACTACATCAACAGTAAATGAACGCTACTCACATTTGATCTGTTGTTGGTGGCGATAACAGCAAATCTGACAAATACTTTCCCACACAATCAGTCCAAATTTCAACTTTTTTGATTTCCTGAATTTGGCATTAGTTGCACTTGGTAATTTTTTTGAGGAATGGTGCCGTGAGCTGCACAACGAATCTCTTGAAGTGTGAACTAATATGAGCTGTAATGCACAATCTTCACCAGCAGATGTCAATACTGACTTAAAAATTAGGTACTGGAAGTTGTTGACAAGTATAGCAATGTACTCTCAAGTGGATGAGGCCTTGGATTATAGGATGAAAGCAAAAAAGTACCCTTGCAGCTTTGTAAGAGTTACTGTAAGTCCCCAAAGTTCAACTGTAACAGGACACTGCTGAGTTGGAGCGCTTTCTGTTATACATCTAAATAGATTGTCTGTTGAAAAATAAGGAGGATTTCAGAGTTCATGGGCAAAGAGCACCATTAAATAATATCTTATTACTCTTCTCCTTACATGGCCTACAATGAGTTTTACATGGCATTTGGTTTTAGACTGGAATGACCACGTACAGCAGAAGCCTATTAGATGCCTTTTATTGAGGAAGGGGGAGTCAGGACCTGCAAGAACCCATAATGCTAAGTGCCAATTAACCCTCTCCCCAGCACAAATGTGCATTTCAACAATCATTTTAGGTAGTGTTTCTGTTTTTAATGAACTTCTTATCCTGTGTGTGACTGTATCTTTATAAGTTATTACATAAATATGTATACTGCAGTGGCTCTGTGGTGTAGTGTTTAACACATTTGCCTTAGACGTAAAAGGCACGCGGTTTGATTGAGCAGACATAAACCCAGCCTCAATAGTCACAGGCCAGTGTACACTCAGTGCTAGTCCAAAGCCCGCATACATGCAGTGGGAAAGGTTATTCCAGGGAGGGCATCCAGTGATCTGCGCCAAATCAAAATATGTCTTGCAACCCTTTGAGGAAATAAGGGAGCAGTTGAAAGTACAGAGATATTGAGATATGTACACTCCCCTCGTGATAAGGGTCAAAAAAATAATTTTACTGGATTTATTCAAAGCAAAACAATGTTTACAATTTCAAGATTATACTAAATCAAAGAGGAAGTTTTAGGAACTATCAGGAAACAAGGTATGTTTTGTTAGTATTAATCTAATATAAAGGAACTAACTATCTAAAACATTATGCATTTCAATAGTGTTTGGGTTGGGATATTTACATCAATTTAAATTGTATTAAAAAAATAATGATTAAGTTAAATTAAATCAAATCAAATCAAATTCTGACAACAGGTTCTAAGCAACAGATCCATCCATTGTAGGAATCTACAACAGTGGACAGGACCGAAGTTGCCCCAGAAGCAATCCACCACATAGTAGCAGGATGTAAGATGCAAGCTGGACCACTGTACACTCAGAGGCACAACCAAATGGCTGAGATAGTGTACATATGCAGCACAGGAACATCCATGCTGCATGTGACCTATAATCTTCCTGATGGGAGACATCACCAACTGTGGTTGAGAACAATAGGACCAAGGTCCTGAAGGAGTTCAAGTTCAAGACAGACAAGTAGTTTCTGGCTTAGCCAACCAGACATAGTCGTGGTTGTTTTCTTTGAAAATTCCAGGAACATCAGACACCCCCTGTCCAGAAGAGTGTCCTCGGAAGAGCCAACATACTGCGCAGAACCCCCAGACAAGTGATGTAAAAGAAAATACTAATCTACTCCACACCTGACCAAACACTGATTACTGAGCTTGAGATAAATAGTGTCCTAGGCAAAACGTAAAAGAATAATTCCCAGTGGAACATGCAAGTCACACCTTTGCTTTGTCATGCATGACTGCAGTTTCTTAATGTCTGAAGTGGGTACTGTGGTTCACAAAGCACCATTTGTATGCTCCATACTGAAATCAAAAATCTACTGAATAATGTTGTCTTAATATTTTTGAGTCAGTCATTCTCTTTTTTGCTTTGCTTTTTAAAAAAAGATTACAGTTAATTACATTTGTCAATAATAAAACACAAAACTATGCTAAACAAGGATCACTGAAACTGGAGGTTTTTGAACTTGGTATACCCATTAATATTGTGTAAAAACATTATATTCCTTCTGATCCCGATGGCTCCCCATAGTAACCACAATGCTGTAACCCACTATCACACCCTTCAAGCCACACACACACACCACCCTGCAACACAACAGAGTATGTCTGACAGACCGAGCAAGAGAGTGTGTGTGTCTCTGTGTGTGTGTGTGAAACACCGAGAGGCAGCCAAGATGAGAGTGTCAAGCAGTGAGAGGGAAAACCTAGAAAATACAGCTTGGGTGATCAAAAAGGGGGGAGAGGAAGAGTCAGCAAACATAGCAGGAAAGTGCAAAAAAGGAGCAAAGACAGATAAAGTACAATGTGAATGTTAGACCTTCAATAACGCCCGCACCAAAGCCAGGAGATGTAATGGTTAGATGACCACCCACTACAAACACACCAGCGCACACCACCGTCCTGGAGCCTTTACAGGAGGGGACAAGACAAATTCAAACACCTTCAAAGCTAAAGGCTCTTCAACCAGTCCCACACCATCGAACCATGTCGTCTGCTGGGTCAACTAACCTCAACAAGTGCCAGGCATTGGCTGCTCCTGGGTGGGTCCGGGATGGGCGTGAGGTTCTGGGGGCACTCCGTCTCTGGGCTGGGGCCCTGGCCGGGCCTCGGGGGCTTGGGTCCTGGTTGGTGTGTTGCCGGGGTTGTGGGCGGGTGGGTGCATGGGGGCCCAGCCCTGGCGCAGGGTGCCGCCGGTGCGTCGAGCCACCCGGGGGGCTCTTCAACTGGTGGGGGAGATTGCCACATCTTGCAGGAGCTTTCCACTCTTCAGGAACTCTCTCTGCAGGAGGGGGAGATACAGGAGAGGTGGAGGAACATCTCAGCCTGGGTGTCTATTGTCTTATGTAGTCTGGAAGATGAGTGGATGGTGGGGTGGGTGCAGTTTTCTCTGTGGTGGGGTTGGGTGGACTGTCCCGGGCTCTGTGTGGCCGGGGGGCGCTGCTGCACTGGGCCTCGGTCTGGATGGGCCTGGGCCCCCTTTCCATGGCGGGTCGCGGAGTATGGGGGTGCCTACTGGGGTCAGCGGGGGAGCTGGCCCCAGGGAGGGGTCACTTGCCCCTCCCTTCCTTCCCTCCCCATCTCCAGCTGCCTCTCTCTTCCCGCTTCACCACAACCACCCACACATGCAGGGCCTTGGAGTAGGGGTATGTCACCAGGGTGCAGACGAGGCTACCCCCCCCTCTGTCCCCTTCTGGCTGCCTCTGCCTCAATTTTATCCCACAACTTAGACATTCACATTACTCACACTCTCATTACACATACATATAGGGTCTTGGGGGTGGGCACGATACACGGAGTCCAAATTACCATCAGGGTGTACAACCTCACCCCTGGCGTCGTTGCCCACCTCTCAATTTTAAATACACGTAGACATTGAGGGCTAGCAGGAGGGACTATGCGCTTACCTGCTGCTCTCTGGCAGGTAGCTCCATGCCCTCCTGGGTTTTAAATGCACCTTAGAACACACATGCATCAACACTACAATGAGCGGGTGGAGGGAGGTTTGGAGTCTTCTCTCACCCCCATTCTCTGCGGCCTGCTGGAGCGGGGGGGCTAGGAGGAGGAGTTGGCCGTCCGACTGCGGTCTGGAGTGTGGGGCCTCCCTGCTGCTGCGGAGTCGGGGCGGTCTGCCTCTCCCCACCGCAGGGAAAAGGGTAACACCACCTGGGTCTGGGTGCAGTTCCCCCCTCCAGGGGCAAGGGTACCTAGACCCGGTTCGTAGAGTACGCTTGGGGAGTGTGATCGTGTGTACAGCGTCTCTTTATGTCTGTCTCCACGTTGGTTGAGTGTGGAGTAAGTGCATATGAGAGCATGAGGGTGGGAATGGATGTTTGTTTCTGTGTGTGCCTGTAGGTCTGTGTCTATATGTCAGGTTGGGTATCAGGCGCCACCTCTCTGGGGACATCTCAGGCCCTCCAAGGTTTGGAGGCCTATCTCCCCCCACCACCACTTCCCCTGCCAGTGGCGGACTCCCTCAGACATCGGTGCGTTGGTGGTTCTTTGTGTCTGGGGATAGGCGTCCAGGTACACACCGGCTCACTCCTTGGCGGCCGCTTATCGGGGCCTGGAGCCTGGGGCTCGCTCGGGCCACTTCGGAGGTGGGGTGCCCCCGGCCTCTCGGCCTGGGGCTCGGTCACTCAGGCACGGCTGGCTGCCGGCGGAGCTCACGGGCGCGTCACTGCAACTCCCCCTGGCTTCTGCTCTGCGGCTGCTGAGTGAGCCCTCATCTGGGACTCTCCTCAGCTCTTTCTGGGACAGTGGCGCGGCTGCCCCTCTGTTGGTCTTCCTTGGTCTCTTGTGTTCTGGGGGCCTCTGGATGTCTGGAGTTTTGATCTCCTCCATACCTGCTTCATGCCCTGGAGGACGGGGCTGTGGCCCCCCCACACCCTCTAGCAGATCATTACATGAAGGAACCTTTTAAAAAAACAAGCGCGTCCATGCTCACAGGTGTACACACGGGTGATCACACACACAAACTACACCCTTTTTGGCTCCTACCTCCTACCTCACATAAGATCTGTTGATCTTATGTGCTGCACAATAATGTTAAATTTTTAGTATTTAATAATAATAATAATAATGGATTGGATTTATATAGCACTTTTCAAGGCACCCAAAGCGCTTCACAATGCCACTATTGATTCACTCTCACATTCACACACTGGTGGAGGCAAGCTACGGTTGTAGCCACAGCTGCCCTGGGGCAGACTGACAGAAGCGAGGCTGCCATATCGCGCCATCGGCCCCTCTGTCATATTCCCATATATCATTGTGATCAGAGATGGGCAGTAACGCGTTACAAGTAACGCGTTACTGTAATCTGATTACTTTTTTCAAGTAACGAGTAAAGTAAGAGATTACTATTGCAAAATCGGTAATTAGATTACCGTTACTTTCCCGTAGGAACGCTGCGTTACTGCGTTACTAAAACCGTGATTTTTTTGCGAGAACGTCTCATGACAGTGATGTAAGCGAGTGCACCGTTGGTGACAACAGCTGTGTGCAGATCAACAATGGATCACATATCGATTGTGGGAGAGAGTATGAGCGTGCAGCGTTTAAAGCGTGGAAGTACTGACCTTATTTTGAGTTTGATTCCATAAAAAGTGACAAAAACATTAGCGTCTGTTGTGCGTGGGAAGAAAACTTTTTACAGTGAAAAAAACCCCTAAACTTCCAAGCAAGCACCGAGTGTGCAACAACATAATGCATTTTTTTCTTCTCTGCCCGTTCTGTTGGTTTTTGTCTTTTGCCCTTCTCCCCCGTCCCTCTTCTCAGCTGTTTCTCTTTCCCTCTTTCTTTCTCCCCTTCTTTCCTCCAGTCAAGTCTGTCCCGTATTCAGCAAGTGAAAATAAAATAAACAATAAAAGGTGAACCAAATGGACCATTATGGCAAGGCTGGGATGGTCAATTTGGTAAAGTAAATCCGTTGGGCATCTTTCTTTGCCTTTAGACAATAATTCTGATGGCAAAAGAGCCAAACGGGACAGGCAAAAAGACAAAAAAAAACAAAAAAAAAAACAAGTGCCAGGCATGTAAGTTAATGAGTTAACAGAAATGTAGTTAGAAAAACAAAGCCGTAAACAGACCTGCAGTGCATAACTTTATGACCCACACTGGAAATTACTCTGCAGAGTAGCTTTAGTATTGTAGCTCTTTTTCAATTTACGAGGGTAATTTAACAAATTGCTTTCAAGAGCACCTTTCAGAATATTCCAGGCAATGAAAGTCTTAATATACAACTGCACTGAGATTTCTAATTTCCTCCTAGTGCAACAGTCTTACATGACTCACAACCCAACATCCAGAGCCTCAAAATATATTTGACATCTCCTTCACATGACATCTTTCATTTAGCATCATTAGGCTCTTTTATAAGACAGCAAAACAACATACACTCTACTTTGTTAATGTTTCTTCCACTAGACATAGTAGGTAGGAGATGCATGTTCTGTTAGCTTTATTTAAAGACTGGTACTGAAACCAGGTAATAAATTATTACCCATGATTCATTCCTCAGTTTATACAATCCCACTTTTCCTTTCTGCTAAATGAGCTGGACAGCCTTGACAGAAGTACAACATGAGTAACGCTGATGTTGTTTAGTCACAGTGAAAGGATAGGAACTACTTCTTAGAGTCTGACAAAGAATTTCTTCTTATAGAAACAGGAAAGATCTGCTGACTCTGATTTACTTTCTGGGGAAACACAGTTTACTTTCTAATTGAACCAGTGTAATGTTAAAGTGTCCACAGAATAATGTGCTTCATTAATGTGTGCTTTAAATAATTCTTTAATTGGGTGGGATTGTGTATGGGTAGTACTGTACACAGACCGATTAATACATATGTATGTGTCTACTAAAAGCACAGTTCAAGTACGAGCATCTGGCATGGTTGAAGGTCATCTTTGTTTTCAGCTGGGATGAAGTGCTGTAATGGCTCTGGGAATAGGAACAGACTGGGAATAGAAAATCTGATCAGACATGTAGAGAGCGGGTGGCCAGAGGAGTTTTATAATACTTTGCACAAAAAGTATGGAAATTTGTCTTTGGTCAATTATTTCTTTGTTATAACAATTTACCTTGGCAATAAATCTTATATTCATTGAAAGACTTTTTATTTCTTTTAAATAATCCAATAATCACTGGAGTAAATCTCAATACAGAGAGATACCAAGATGAAATTCTTCAACCAGTAGCAATCCCATGTCACTGCAGTCTGGGACCAAACTATCTTCCAAGATGATTACTCTCACCCCCACATTGCAGGTTTATCAGAGACTAACTCCAGAATTTGGGAGTGGACAGGAAGGAATGACCTGCATGCAGTCCTAACCTTACTCCCATTGAATAATTGTGGGATCAGCTTAGGTTTGCTGTTCATGCCAGAGTGACCAACACAACCACATTGGCAGACTTGAGAAAATACTGGTTGAAGAATATTATGGTATCCCACTGGAATATTTGACCAAGCTTGTTATCTGCAAAAAGAGGTGCTGGTTCTTCCACATGTTACAGTTAGACTAACTGCCAACATTTCTTGTTTCTTCCTATTCAATCATCCAATAAACAACACCAAACAAGAGTCAACAGCATAATAGGCTGTTTGGCGTTAGCAGAAAAGATTTGATAAGTTTGTCATGGTCACAATCGACATACTCAAGTCTGCTGCTCAACCCACAAAGACATTTTCCTTACAAATGTGAAGCAATTTAAGGGGAAATAATCGACCAAACACAAATTACCTTAGTTTTTGTGCTAAGTTGCATATAACCACAAGACAGGAGCCTTAACATGAGAGAGAACTAATGAAGAGTTGCATATACTTAGTATAACTTTGTGTAATAACGTACTGCCAATAAAGTATTCTGTAATCTAGGCTTCAGGCTGTGCTTCCTGTATTACAACATAAGCTAGTATGTTGGCACTAGGTGTTATAGTAAGAGGTGGAACAACATAATATAAATGACAAGTCCTCATGCACTATCTGCCACATAGCTGTGTGTTTATGGGAATATGAGGCTGCATACTGCTGAAAAGATAGATGGCCATGCAGTGGGACTATCGTACTAGCTCTCTCACAGACATAAAAACCCAATCTTGATTAACTGAAAACGGTAAGATGATCATGGGATTTCTTTCCACTTGCCACAAGGAGATTACATGTTACATCATGTGACTCATTAGTTCAACAGGAACGTTTGCTTCCTGCTTTCAGTGCAGTGTCAAGGACTCTTGATATACAGCTGAACCATTACATTAACGCAGATCCATATATTTACAGATGAATGATTTTTATTACAGAAAATATGCTTATAAGACATGCTTGTAAAGTATCTAATAAGAAAAACCAAGTAGTGCAGATAATCCGAAGCAAAAGAGCAGAAGAGGCCACTGCCTCAGACCCCGGTGATCAGAGGATCAAAAGGATGACAAAAAAAAAATCATGTACTTCAGCTTAATTGTCACCTCTGGCCCTGGAACTCCCACAGCCAGAAGCTCAGAAACTCAAACACCACCAATATGTCTTGTGTTCATTACAGACGAGATCAACATCAAAGCAAGAATTAAAATGTTTGACAGAAAAAGAATCTAAGATGGAAAATATTTCAAAATCAATGCAAATGCCATTATTTCTCTGCAATGTCAGGGAACAAAAGCTCTGCATATTTGTATTTGTCAGAATGAGGTACAGCTGAGTTTAGCAGACCCAAAAGAAGCCCCTTATCCTTAAATCACAAAGGTTATAGTCACTTCATACCAAGGATAATACACAGCAGACCCAGGCTGGAGAACCACAATTGGCTTTCTTTTAAAAAAAAAAAAAAAAAACTTACTTTGTTACTCTTTTTTTTCTGTCTGTCATGAAAATCCTGCATGCATTTACACATATTGCAAACAAACCAGTGAACTAATTCATCATGCAGTAGGAGTCCAGTGCTTCTCTGTCACTAGTTAGATTGAACTCATTACTCATGTTGCAATACCTTGACCAACATGCAGATTAGTCAAAGATTTTAAATACCTCATCAAAACTGTCCTTTTCAGGCTCTTCTATTGATAGTTGAGAAATGAGGCTGGAAAATCCTGCAAATTTTTCATTCACATTATCTAATGTTTTGGAGAAAACAGGCTAACAGCGCACGCATACAGGGCAGTGCAAAAGTTTCAAGCGTCCACTTCTTTCTTTATATTTTGCTTCTAAGGAGCCAAACTTGTCATTTTTATAGCTGTCTTAACCAGTAGTTCTCCAGGCTTTCTAAGTGTCACTAACGTCTGTGTGGTAGGTTGGAGATTGGACACAAAAGCAGACTCACGGAAGCAGGATATGAACTCTGAACACTGACCAATGAATCAATCAAACATAAAAAAGCCACCAAATGTAACCCAAAGATGTCAAACTCACTGAAAAATCAGTGGCAACATGTGGTGTTGGGGATCTTGCCAAAACTGACAGAGTTATGGCCATAGAAAAGTGAAGTGAGGTTTGATCCACCATGCAATATCACCCTGAAAGTGTCTGACTGGCAACAATAGACAATCGTCCCAAATACGCTCCTGATGTAGTAAAAGCATACGTGGAAAAACACAGTGACGCACTATCGGTGATAGATTGGCCTCCCATGAAGCCAGTCCTAAACATTATTGAAGCAGTGTGGAAATCTCTTATCAGCATCCAAAACTTGCTTTGAAATGTCCTTCAAGAAGACTTGAAATCTATTTCTGCTGCTTAAAAAATAAGCAAGCTTGCCTAACAGAGTTTAGACTCTGTTGAAGAATGAAAGTGATCATATCAGTTATTGATTTTCAGGCTCATTAAAATTCAGTTTTGACTTATATACTCCATTTCCATTTACAGTCCACATATTTTAAGAACCTGGTGTACCTAATTCCATTTCCTATCCAAATATAAATAAGTGATGGAATGGCAAAGAAAAAAAATGTTGAAATGTGTTTTTCTGCTTTGATGTGAAATTCAAATTATACCATCTCTAGCCAATTAGCATACTGTCTACCCAACTCTAACCCAGACTCCATTTCTAATGAATAACTCCTATTATAGAGCACTATGGATAGCAGCAATAAATATGGCAAATTAATCTTGAACCCACATACTGGAAGCCTTGTATTTCTCCTTTTAATCAATTCTCTGAATTTTATTTTCTTTGTTGCTGAGGGTTAGGGTTTATTTTTTGTTGATTTAGTAAGTCTTATCTATGTGATGTGTCTTTTATAACATATATCAATGTAGAGCAGTGTCTGTGGGATAAAATATTTTCCCTCAATAAACAGACTGTACATAGTTACCTTTGTACAAAGACTGGTCACCCACTGATATTCAAATCTCCTTGAACATCAGTGGGTGGTGGAAGCAGGTGAGGGGTAAAACACATCTGGTTAGCTAAACAGCTATTTGAGGTTCAGCAGAAGTTAATGTCTTGTGTGAAAAAAGCGGGATGGATCTGCTTAGCTAAAAGAAGACAACAACATTGCTTGGTGTTTATTTATAAGGCTGTATTTTGTTTAATTCAATTTAAGCACATTAGTTATAATGTCAGGTCAAAGGACTTTTTATCATAAGTTGTACATCTTATTCAAACTGAACTCTGAAAAAAACTATATTTAAATACTGTATTTGGTAACTACTAATAGAAAGACTATGTGTAAAATGTGAATACAACCGAAACTGAAATGCTGCTCAGCAGTCCAAGTTCTTTAGTTTTGATAAATGCAGTATGTGGTTTAGCACTGTCTTGCTCACAAAGGTAAAGGCCTTTAGTAAAAAATAATAACCCCTGTCAAAGGCAAGGGATTCCCCTCTAGAAGCTATGAACTCCATCAAGGTCTCACACATAAGATGGCAATAATGCAATCTTAGCCAATTTGCATGGAGCCCTCCTACACATCTTCCACAGCAGTGTGGAAGGAAACTCAGAGATTATCCGGATGAGTCAACTTTTTACATACATGTTTCTCTCCCACTGTGATGGCATGCAACACATGGTAAGCTCCACACCTCACCACCAGTTGATTCACTTTAGTTTAATTTACAGTCACTACTTTAAAATATTATACTTATTGTTCAATATTGTTTCTTTATTAAATGTGTGTATTTTTCCATCACACCGTCCACTGTTTATATGGCGTGCACACATATTAACCTTGCAAGGTCAAAGTTCTGTTTTATGTTATATTAATACATCTTTCTTTGTTTGAGTTACCTGGGGGTTGGCTTCTTCTCCTGTCTGGCGAAAGTTGTTGCAAAGGGCTGGGAGACCTGAAGTACCACAGACAGCCTAATTGGATAGCACCACATGCTTCATCGCCTGGGGGGTGTTTCATGTTTATTTAATAGTTTTGTATTAGTTGGTTATATGGCAGCCATCTTGTTTTCCCCGTGTGTGTCATTTGGTTTAGCTAAACCAGTATTTAAGTTCCCCCGTGTGTCATTTCAGCAGGTCAGTTTATCTTATGTTTGTTTGAGGTTTTGGTAATAATTCTCTTGAGTTTAGTCTATTGAGTTGACCGCTTTTATTGGGCTGCCTGTTTAAGTTTTGGCTTTGTGAAATATATTTTCATATTTTTGGGTCAATAAAACACCCTTTTTGAATTAAAACACCTGTGTCCTTTATGCTTTACTGCTTGGTCCCTGACAATTGGTGGCAGCAGTATGAGATCATCCAGTATTGGACACAGATCTTTATTTCTTTTTCTTTTTTTCTTTCTTCTGTTTTTCCCCATGCGGAAGAAGAATGCATCGTGGTGGCAAGAATGAAAAGAAAAAGGGATCTGCTCAGCAAATGAGCAAAAAGTTTGGAAACCACCTTTCTAGATCTGGCCACCCAGTCAGTCTGAGTGAATGGGGTCGAAGGGCCTTTGTCGGGGAGGTGACCAAAAATCTGATGGTCACTCTGATAGAGCTCCAGGATGCTCGGTGGAGCTCTATGGTAAATGGTAAATGGCCTGTATTTATATAGCGCTTTTACTAGTCCCTAAGGACCCCAAAGCGCTTTACATATCCAGTCATCCACCCATTCACACACACATTCACACACTGGTGATGGCAAGCTACATTGTAGCCACAGCCACCCTGGGGTGCACTGACAGAGGCGAGGCTGCCGGACACTGGCGCCACCGGGCCCTCTGACCTCTAAACACATGTAGACACTTGCTGAACCTGTGACCTAAACTGACAATTTTCTGCTCCCATTTTAGCGCTCACTTTTCAGTATACTGAATTCTACAATTAATTCTGTAAGGGTTAGGTTTATCTACAGTATCAAAAGTGAGGGTGCATTATCTTCCTCATTTTCATTTAATTATTAATAATCCACATGGCATAAAATGCTTAAAAATTTGTTTTTTAACACCCTGCCCTCTCCTCATCATTCCCAGCACGGGGAATGGGCAGCCTTCATTAAGAGTGTGCTTCCTGATGCACACTTGTGCATGATCATTTTGATAGATACAGTGTTACATCTGACAGTGACTAGTTTTTTTTAACAGCTGTTCGTAATCAAAATATTCTTAACCGTGTATTGATGCATGCTCAATCATCCAGGTAAGTAAATCTCAGAAGGTTGATTCTGTTCATCTGAACGTGGCGTTTTCAGTGGGAGACTTCTTCAGTCTCAGCTGACTGCAGGTTTCCCCAAACCTATAAACAGTACATTTGCACAATGACTGAAACCAACACCACTGAATGAACAATGGGCTGTGAGGTCAGTTCCTTGATCATTAATATGCAAATTCTCATCAAAGCCCATTAATCAAAGACCACTGATCAATGGCTACAAGTACCAATCACAGAGAGTTGGGGAATAGCTGCATCACAGCATATGTATATACAGTATATATATATATATATATATATATATATATATATATATATATATATATATATAGGTCCCTCATCCTATTCATGTAGCCCCTTCCGCCGGGGTTACTTGCGTAGTAGCATTCCAACAACGCCCTGTTTTCGTCCCTTGCCCACCGATGCCTTCTTGTTCCAGTAGCCCACTTTTCGTCAGGGTGCCCTGGTTCCTCAACACCTGACGCGGACCTTGTTGATCCGGGCGACGTCCGAGCCGGCATGCCTTCATATTTATCTGTCTCGCTCATGTCTGCGGTAGGCTTGCTTAGCATAGGGGGTCTAGCCTTAGGACCCTTACTGGATACAGACGCCCCAGGCAGGAATCGAACTTGCGATCCTCTGTTCCAAAGGCGTGTAGTCTAACCACTACGCTATCCAGCTGCTATCCATATATATATATATATATGTGTGTGTGTGTATGTATAACACCCAGCACGCCCCTGCGGGCGGTTTATCCTTCAAGCTCGGGTCCTCTACCAGAGGCGTGGGAGCTTGAGGGTCCTGCGCAGTATCTTAGCTGTTCCCAGGACTGCGCTCTTCTGGACAGAGATCTCCGATGTTGTTCCCGGGATCTGCTGGAGCCACTCGCCTAGTTTGGGAGTCACCGCACCTAGTGCTCCGATTACCACGGGGACCACTGTTACCTTCACCCTCCACATCCTCTCAAGCTCTTCTCTGAGCCCTTGGTATTTCTCCAGCTTCTCGTGTTCCTTCTTCCTGATATTGCTGTCATTCGGAACCGCTACATCGATCACTACGGCCGTCTTCTTCTGTTTGTCTACCACCACTATGTCTGGTTGGTTAGCCACCACCATTTTGTCCGTCTGTATCTGGAAGTCCCACAGGATCTTAGCTCGGTCATTCTCCACCACCCTTGGGGGCGGACTTCCAGGTTATACTCGGCACAGATGTTCCTGTACACTATGTCGGCCACTTGGTTATGGCGTTCCATGTATGCCTTGCCTGCTAGCATCTTGCACCCTGCTGTTATGTGCTGGATTGTCTCTGGGGCATCTTTACACAGCCTGCACCTGGGGTCTTGCCTGGTGTGATAGACCCCAGCCTCTATGGATCTTGTACTCAGAGCTTGTTCTTGTGCTGCCATGATTAGTGCCTCTGTGCTGTCTTTCAGTCCAGCTTTGTCAAGCCACTGGTAGGATTTCTGGATATCAGCCACCTCCTCTATCTGCCGGTGGTACATATCGTGCAAGGGCCTGTCCTTCGATGATGGTTCCTCGTCTCCCTCCTCTTTCTTGGGTTTCTGCTGCCTGAGGTATTCACTGAGCACTCGGTCAGTTGAGGCCATCTTCCCAATGTATTCTTGGATGTTCGTTGTCTCATCCTGGACTGTGGTGCTGACACTCACCAGTCCCCAGCCCCCTTCCTTCCGCTTAGCATACAGCCTCAGGGTGCTGGACTTGGGGTGAAACCCTCCATGCATGGTAAGGAGCTTAGCTCGGTCATTCTCCACCACCCTTGGGGGCGGACTTCCAGGTTATACTCGGCACAGATGTTCCTGTACACTATGCCGGCCACTTGGTTATGGCGTTCCATGTATGCCTTGCCTGCTAGCATCTTGCACCCTGCTGTTATGTGCTGGATTGTCTCTGGGGCATCTTTACACAGCCTGCACCTGGGGTCTTGCCTGGTGTGATAGACCCCAGCAAGGGCCTGTCCTTCCATGATGGTTCCTCGTCTCCCTCCTCTTTCTTGGGTTTCTGCTGCCTGAGGTATTCACTGAGCACTCGGTCAGTTGAGGCCATCTTCCCAATGTATTCTTGGATGTTCGTTGTCTCATCCTGGACTGTGGTGCTGACACTCACCAGTCCCCAGCCCCCTTCCTTCCGCTTAGCGTACAGCCTCAGGGTGCTGGACTTGGGGTGAAACCCTCCATGCATGGTAAGGAGCTTTCTTGTCTTTATGTCAGTGGCTTCTATCTCCTCCTTTGGCCAGCCTATTACCCCAGCAGGGTACCTGATCATGGGCAGGGCGTAGGTGTTGATGGCCCGGATCTTGTTCTTACCATTCAGCTGACTCCTCAGGACTTGCCTGACCCTCTGCAGGTACTTGGTGGTTGCAGCTTTTCTAGCGGCCTCTTCATGGTTCCCATTCGCCTGCGGGATCCCCAAGTACTTGTAACTGTCCTCTATGTCTGCAATGTTGCCTTCTGGTAGTTCAATCCCCTCAGTTCTGACTACCTTCCCTCTCTTTGTTACCATCCGACTACACTTCTCCAGTCCGAACGACATTCCAATGTCATTGCTGTATAGCCTGGTAGTGTGGATCAGTGAATCGATGTCTCGTTCACTCTTGGCATACAGCTTGATGTCATCCATGTACAGGAGGTGGCTGACAACTGCTCCATTCCGTAGTCGGTATCCGTAGCCAGTCTTGTTAATGATCTCACTGAGGGGGTTCAGGCCTATGCAGAACAGCAGTGGGGACAGAGCATCTCCTTGGTAGATCCCACACTTGATGGTAACTTGTGCTATGGGCTTGGAGTTGGCCTCTAGTGTTGTACGCCACATCCCCATTGAGTTCCTGATGAAGGCTCTTAGGGTCCCATTGATCTTGTACAATTCTAGGCATTCCAGTATCCAGCTGTGGGGCATTGAGTCATAGGCCTTCTTGTAATCAATCCAGGCAGTGCACAGGTTGGTCAGTCTGGTCTTGCAGTCTCGGCTGATTGTTCTGTCTACCAGTAGCTGGTGTTTTGCGCCTCTGGTATTCTTGCCAATTCCTTTCTGTGTCCCGCTCATGTATTGACCCATGTGCCTGTTCATCTTAGCCGATATGATGCCTGACAGGAGCTTCCATGTAGTACTGAGGCAGGTTATTGGTCGGTAGTTGGAGGGGACCGGTCCCTTCTTGGGGTCCTTGGGGATCAGGACCGTCCGGCCTTCAGTTAGCCATTCCGGGTGTCTCTCGTTAACTAGCAGCTGGTTCATTTGTGCTGCCAGACGCTCGTGGAGTGCAGTCAGCTTCTTCAGCCAGTAGGCGTGAACCATGTCGGGCCCTGGTGCTGTCCAACTCTTCATACTGGAGACCCTTTCTTGGATATCTGCCACTGTGATGGTTACTGGACCCTGTTCAGGGAGGTCGCTGTGGTCTGCCCTCAGATCCACTAGCCACTGAGCATTGCCGTTATGGGTTGCATCCTTCTCCCATATGCTCTTCCAGTATTGCTCCGTCTCCAGCCTTGGTGGTGCTGTTCTCTTATTGTTCCCTTGCCACTGAGAGTACACCTTTGCTGGTTCTGTGGAGAACAGCTGGTTTATTCTCCTGCCTTCTATCTCTCTGGTGTACCTCCTCAAGCGGCTGGCCAAGGCTGTGAGTCTTTGCTTGGCAGTTTCCAAGGCCTCAGGTATGGACAGCTTGCTGTATTTCTTAGGCACCTTATTCGTCGCACCTTTCTGCAACTCCGTTAGTTGGCTAACCTCTCTCCGTGCTACTTTGATCTTGCCCTCTAGCCTCCTTCTCCATGGAGGGTACTGCCCCTTGTGGCTGTTCAACTTGTAGCCAAGCATCTCACTGATCACTGCTGCCGTATTGTAGATCAGCTTGTTAGTGTCGGTAATCGTGGTTGTAGGTATTGCCCGTAGTGCTGCATTAACATCATCTAGCAGACCTTCTGAGGGTACTTCACGTAATCTTGGTAACCGGCTACGGGGGATCCAGGTTTCAAGCTTGGCCATGATCCTATTTTTCAGGTCAGTTCCTCTCGCACTCAACGATCCTTCTCCTATCGCACTTGGGGCTATGTACCCAATCTCGGGTGGGGGTGATGATATCTCCCCCCTGACCTGGCGTCCTGACTCCTCCTTGCCGTAGCATTTGTGTTGTACCTCGTCAATCTCTAGCTGTGAGAGCAGTCCCTTCTTTCGAATGTTGGAACACTGAGCTACTAGTTGTTTCGCCGTCATTGTGGATGTTGGGTATCGAAGAATCCATAGGTCCCTCATCCTATTCATGTAGCCCCTTCCGCCGGGGTTACTTGCGTAGTAGCATTCCAACAACGCCCTGTTTTCGTCCCTTGCCCACCGATGCCTTCTTGTTATATATATATATAACATATGTTTATATATATATATTTTTTATATATATATATATATATATATATATATATATATATAAAACAACAAAAAAACACCCAGCACGCCCCTGCGGGCGGTTTATCCTACTGGAACAAGAAGGCATCGGTGGGCAAGAGACAAAAACAGGGCGTTGTTGGAATGCTATAAAAAAAAAAACACCCAGCACACCCCTGCGGGTGGTTTATTCTTCAAGCTCGGGTCCTCTACCAGAGGCGTGGGAGCTTGAGGGTCCTGAGAGACATACATTATATTACAGGCTTATATTACAAACCTGTAATGTAATTTATCCTCATATCTGCACCAATATACTATGAATTGGATATGCAGACATTATAAATAATTATGGTAAAGCAATGTTTATATATGCTGTTGCATCACTCACGTTACACACTGTTGAAGACAACACACTATTCGTTGGACAAAGTTTCACATATAAAGAAAAATGATAGTCTAGTAGTCTTCATAAATTTAAATATAGCTCGAATACAAATAATAAAAAAGTTATTCTCAGTAAAAAGTCTTATACTTTGTTAAGGCATAAAAACTGATAGAGCATTGTCACTGGAGTATTGTCACTGATTTCTGCGAGATGGATCTGGATATAGCTTATGTGCTTGTGGCTAGAGGTTCACCTTTGAAACCACAACACAATAAAGCCTTTCTTCAAGAAATTGTTCAGTTTATTTTAACTACAGTAGAGCTTCTGCGTACCATTATCTATGGCAGTTATGACGAATGTGTAAACGTTCTTATCATCAAGAAATCGTGACTCTCTGTCCATCTTCTTAGCTGACATGATCAGTGGCCACCCTCTCAGCTGGTTTTTCTAGGAGTATATACATAAAGAGAAATCAGAGAGTGGTGGAGAACATGTTAGGTGAAAATGCTGAATTGTTTGCTTGTGTACTGCAATACAAAGGGAATTACTACCTCAGTAGCCATTTCTAACTTTTTGTTATGTTCCTCTGTGACACCTACTGGCCTTGCAGTGGTGATGCAGTTGTACAGGCTTATTTTCATGATAATCCACGCCTGACCAGGTGTCGACGTTCATGTTGGTGAAAACTTTTAACCCAGCATTTCGAATTGTGGAAATTTATATTATTTAGAATTTTGCTAGTAACGTTCTTGTTTAAGGGGATTTCTCATTGTTGCCCCTTAAGTGAACCTATTGTTAATTTAATTGATTAATTTAATTGGCACCAAAACAACACCTTTTGCTATTTATCTGACCAGATCAATATCCTGTTTGATGATGCTTTATGCTATACTTTGATTAAAAATTAAAATTCCTTTAATGCTTTGAACAGTGTTTTAATGTTTCATATTTTATCTCTCAAAAGATGTAAGCTATACAGAATCAAAACCAAACCAAAACCACCAAAGCTAAATGAGTTTATGCTGAAAAAAGAGCCATAGTTCAAATGAAATTAAGCATATATTTTAACTTATTAACATATTTCTAAAATCATCATTTGCTTTCAACATATAAGTTTTAGGCTTTGCTATATTTTCTAATGTTTTGCTGAGTAAAAGCAGTAGTGGTATAATTAACTTGATATTTTAACATCAACTGAACAAAGATGAAAAATTCAAGGAGAGGCGGGTTTGTTTCAGACTGTTTACCAGAGTTTAAATAGTTTTAATGTTTGTTACAAACAGAGATAAACCGCTTCCACACAGACAGCCTTTTTTTAACCAGCCAGCTTTGGTTAAACCCAGTTTTGTTTTGTGGGCACCATCCCTGTTATCAGTATGTCAGCTGCATTTCAGTGAATTTGCATCAGTAATGATATACTGGTATATCAGTCTTTTTTCAGTCTTTTCAATCTTCTCTTCTTCAGTTAACACTAATAATGAATTGCTGATCCATTTTTTAATTGACTCAAATGTTTTACTTTACCGTTACTGTCCACACATATGTGGAGAAAAGACATAATCCTGTTTAATAATAATTTAAACTCAGCGGAGGAGTTGAAAGAGTCCTACCTGTTGTTCTTAAGGTTTAATGCTCTTAATAAAAGTACAGTAACAGAGGCCTATACAGTTAGTGACTGTGATTTTTTAATGAGCATTCAAGTACAACTGAAATTCTTTGGTTAGGGTAAATAAACTCATCTGCATGGAAAATTGTCTAAAGTGAACAGACACCAGCTTTTTTTCTGATAGCTAGCTTTTTCCTTAGCCAACTAACTGAGGATGTTTATTTACTAATTAGTTTCAAACACACATTTAACGTACCAAAAAAAGTATGGCAAGCTCATTTATGTTGCTTAGTCCAATTTACTGTAGAACAAAGGAAGCTTTTGTAGAAGTTGAATAAGGAAGATCTGTGGTCACACATCTGTCTCCTTCCCGGGTGTTTGGTGGCTCATCTAACCTTTACATCGCTTCCACTCTCCTATGATATAAAGCTTATTGCAGCATCAGTGGTCTAGTCCGACATTCTTTCTTCACCACTTCTTCAGGTCAGTCGGTCTTCACGCCACATACTTGAAATCTCACTGCTCACCTGTAATTTTCCTTGTAAATAACTTCATGCAATTGTGCTCAAGTCTTTGTCATTTTCTTGCTATTAGTTACATTTGTCAATCACTTCGATTGTACACAGTGTCGTCTACGATCCCGTCATGATACCAATCCTGGAAGCTCTCCTCTATAATAAAAGGAGTCGCTGTTCCTGCATTGCATTACATATGGCTGCTTCCTATCTTCCTTTCTGCAAATTGTTGCTCTCAGTAATTCCAATCCAGCATATAGCCTATAGTGCAATTACAGGAGCATGTTTCAGTTTTTACATGTGCAAGCCTTTACCTTACCTACCTTCCATGCTGCTGCATCAGCAACAGCATGCAAATCTCTCCTGGGCTTATTGATATTATTTTCAACTTTACATTGTGGCCCAATAAGTTAAAAGTTGTTTATTATGTCTATCAATAAATGTAAATATATTCGTAACATTTCAGGTATCATTCCACATTTTAAAAACTTATTCTGCTTTCCAGTCTTTGTATAACAAAACTCTCTCTTATGGACAACACAATACATTTATGTGTGTGTGAGTACATGTGCACAAAATGCATAATATCTCACAAATATTTTAATTTCCAATACAAATACAAATTATTCAGAATATCCTCACACAGCAGAATGTGATATTTTGAATAGCATTTTATTTTTAATAAAAAATCTCTGTTTTCATTGTTCACATGTAAACGCAGAAACTGAGTTTTTGAAAAAACTGTTTCTGTTGATATGTGAACTAAAATAAGCTGTAATACACAGTCTTCACCTGCAGGTGCCAATATTAACTCACAAATGAGGGATTGTGAGTTGTTGAGAAGTAGGCTAACATACTCTAAGTGGATAAGGGTTTATATGTTGAGAGCAAAATCTTTCTCTTTTTAGAAACATCAGCCACCATAAGAGTTACTGTAAGTCCCCAAAGTCAGGCTGTACAGGACACTGCTGAGTTGGAGTGCCTTCAGTTATAAATCTAAACAGATTGTCTGTTGAGCTGTGCAACTTTAAGAATATACTGAGAACCTCAGATTTCATAGAAAAACTAGATGATCGGTCGTATCTTATTGTTCTTCTCCTTACAAAGTCTGCACTGTTTTCCATGGCATTAGTTGCAGCTGAAGTGTGATGCAACTGAATGTTTGAAGACTCGTACTGAGAAAGGGAGAGTGAGGACCTGCAATGATCCTAAGTGCCTGGTAATTCCATCTCCCACGTATGAAGTGTGAATGTGTGCTTTTAAACAAGTATTTTAGGTAACGTGTGTCTTTTTAATGACCTTTTCATTCTGTACATGACAACAGAAACCTCTGTGTTTCTGAAGGTAAAAATGCATGCCACTGAAGCTTTCATTTTACTGTTAACCTCAAAGGAATATTCAAGTTAGGCAAAAAGGTAAGTTAAGTTGCCAGAACTCCTGAAAAGTCAACAATGTTCTGTCCTTGCAACGGGTTTCCATTTTCAAAGCTACTGTAAGTAGATATCGCACACTATGAACTTTTCCAATAAAAGCAGAGCATAACTTTTTTTAGTTTATTGAAGCTTCACATAACTGATTATCCTCTTTTTGTTTTTTTAATAGTATGTTTACATAAGTATTTAAGTGTTCCCATTTATTATACAGTCCAAATGTTTGTAAATGAACGTAGAAGAAAATGCCGTCACTCCACACTTGACCAAATTTGAATTACTTGGGTTGAACTACAATTTATCAAACTTAAAATGTCACACTAACAGAAACAGAAGCAGATATAACATACTCAGGGACAAATCGTTTCTAAAGCAACGATGTAAAAGAATAATCTCCCAGCAGACAAATTAGTCACACCTTGCATTTTGCCATGTCTGACTGCACTTCCTTAATGCCAGAAGGTGGTACTGTGGTTGAAAAAGCACTATTTTGTTTTCTTTACTGGAAGCAGAACACACATCTGTCACAAGGTGAGATAACTCAGAAATCCATTGACTAATGTTACCTTGATATTTTGACTTTTGCCAGCTTTTTCACCCTGTGAGAACATGAGAGTCAGTCATGGGTTTTTTTCTCATATGGTTTTCTTATTTGAGTTCACTTCCAAAACAAAACTGTTAATTTTGCAAATAATAAAAACGTATGTTTATCAAGGATAACTGAAATTGGAGGCTTTTATATTTGGTACACTCCTCAGTGTTATGTAAAACGACTATACTCCTCCTAATCCAGATGTCCTGATGACCCCCCTCATAAGCAGTTGGTACAGGCCATAGTGCTCTAGCCCACTATCAACCCCTTCAAGCCACACACACACACACACACACACACACGCCACCCTACAACACAACTGAGCTTGTCTGACAGAATGAGCAAGACTGCGTGTGTGCGTGCGAGACACCGAGAGGCAGCCAAGATGAAAGTGTGAAGCAGTGAGAGGGAAAACCTAGAAAAAACAGCAAAGGCGATCAGAAAGGGAGGGGAGAGGAAGAGTCAGCGAGCACAGCAGGAAAGGCAGAGCAGAAGAAAAGACAGAAAAGAGCAAAGGGAGATAATGTGAATGTTACATCTTTAATAACGCCCGTACCAAAGCCAGGAGATGTAATGGATAGATGACCATCCTCTACAAACACACCAGCATTCTGTCCTGGAGCCTTGACAGGAGGGGACAAGACAAATTCAACACCTTCAAAGGCTTTTAAAGGCTCTTCAACCAGTCCCACACCATCGAACCATGTCGTCTGCTGGGTCAACTAACCTCAAAAAACGTCAGGCATGTAAGTAAATGAGTTAACAGAAATGTAGTTAGAAAAACAAAGCCATAAACAGACCTGCAGTGCATAACTTTATGACCCACACTGGAAATTACTCTGCAGAGTAGCTTTAGTATTGTAGCTCTTTTTCAGTTTACGAGGGTAATTTAACAAATTGCTTTCAAGAGCACATTTCAGAATATTCCAGGCAGTGAAAGTCTTAATATACAACTGAGATTTCTAATTTCCTCCTAGTGCAACAGCCTTACATGACTCACAACCCAACATCCAGAGCCTCAAAATATATTTGACATCTCCTTCATATGACATCTTTCATTTAGCATCATTAAGCTCTTTTATAAGACAGCAAAACAACATACACTCTACTTTGTAGGTAGACAGTAGGTATGACATGCATGTTATGTTAACTTTATTTAAAGACTGTTACTGAAATCTGGTAATAAATTATTACCCATGATTCATTTATCAGTTTATATGATCCGACTTTTCCTTTCTGCTAAATGAGCTGGACAGAAGTACAACATGAGTAATGCTGATGTTGTTTAATCACAGTGAAAGGATAAGAACTAGTTCTTAGAGTTTCTTCTTATAGTAACAGGAAAGATCTGCTGACTCTGATTTACTTTCTGGGGAAACACAGTCAGATTTATAATTGAACCAGTGTAATGTTAAAGTGTCCACAGAGTAATGTGCTATATTAATGTGCTCTTTA
Organism: Copadichromis virginalis; assembly: GCF_057382275.1. NCBI lineage: Eukaryota > Metazoa > Chordata > Actinopteri > Cichliformes > Cichlidae > Copadichromis > Copadichromis virginalis. Next base: position 20,834,484 of record NC_140637.1, on the reverse strand, counting down.
ATAATGTCTTTGTCTGTGGGGTTGTGTATGGGCAGTACTGTACACAGGAAGATTAATAGAAATGTATGTCCGATAAAAGCACTGTTTAGACTGGCCTAAATATGGCATGGCTGGAGGTCATCTTTGTTTTCAGCTGTGAGTGAAGTGCTTTAATGGTTTTGGGAATGGGAACAGCCTGGGAACAGAAAATTTGATCAGACATATAGAGAGTGGGTGGTCAGAGGAGGTTTACATTTAATCTTACCATAGGAGTTTGAGATGAGAGATAACTAATAAAGTATTAAGAAGCATTAAAAAGTGTTAAGTAATAAATAAAAGAGTGATGCCACATATGTATTAAACTGTAGTTTAATGTACTGTTAAGTACTCTTGAATCTAGGCTTCAGGCTGTGTCTCTTGTAGTATAACATAGGCTAGTATAATGGTGGTGCTGGGTGTTATAGTAAGAGAATACTTTAAATGACCAGTCTTGATTTACTATCTGCCACATGGCTGTGTGTTTAATGGATATGTGAGTGTGGGCAGCGAAAGGAGTGAGGAACCACATCGGGGGAGGTGGCTGTTGTGGTGCAGTGACCTCACTCATAAATGATTTATGCTTGATGGACTACTGTTGCTACAAAGCCAGGAGAAAGGAGTGGTTGGCTCGGTAAATACTAGTAGTAATTTCTAAAAATTATGAAGCTGTATACTGCTGTTAGATGGGGGTCTCCGGGGGGGAATTAGGAGATGTAGGAGAGAAAGGATAGGGTTTAAGATGGATGGGCTGTCACACGTTATTGGTCATGCAGTGTGACTGCTGTATCAGCTCTCTTACGCACATAAGCGCCCAATCTCTATTCACTGAAAATGGAAAGATGATCATGGGATTTCTTTCCACTTGCCACAAGGGGATTACATGTTACACCATGTGACTCTCCAGTTCAATAGGAACATTTGTTTCCAGCGCCTAGTGCAGTGGCAGAGAACTCTTGATATACAGCTGCACCATTACAATAACACATATTCATATATTGAAAGATGAATGTTGTTATCACAGAAAAGACACTTATATCCAATAATAAAAGCCAAGCATTGCAGTTTATCAGAAGCAGAACAGCTGAAGGGGACACTGCATCATGCCCCGGTGATTAGAGGATCAAAAGGAAGAAAAGAAAATCATTTGCTTCAGCTTAATTGTCACCTCTGGCCCTGGAATTCATATATATCCTCAAGCTCAGAAACTCACACATCACCAATACCTTTTGTGTTCACTGGAGAACGGATCAACATCAATGCATGTACAGAAATGTTCTAAAGAAAAAGAATGTGGAATGTAGATAAGAATAAGAAGAAGGAAAACTTTCCATATTAATACAAACTCTATTATTTCTATGCAATGTCAGATAACAAAAGCATCAAACATGCATGGTGGCACTGCATCCTTTGTATTTGTCAGAAAGAGGTGTAGCTGAGTTAAGCAGACCTAAAAAGCTCTTTATCCTCAAATCACTGACACTACAGTTACTTTAAACCAGGGATAATGCACAGCAGATTCAGGATGCAGAACAACAATCAGCTTTCTTTGAAAAACCTCCTTTGAAAAACTTTCTTTCATTCTCTTTTTCTGGCTGCACACATTAATATACACTGCAATCAAACCATTGAACTAAGTCCTCATGCAGTAGGAGTCCAGTGTAGGGTGTGCAGATGAGGATGGTACAAGTATTATGTAACAGTAAGATCTAAGTATATATGATGTGGGTTGAGATCAAGAAAGGATTTCTGGAGGGGTCAGGGTAGGGGATGGGAACACGTCATGTAAGAGATCACAAGCATCGTGGGATTCCATCCATCCATCTATTCATGCACCCATTTTCTTCCACTTATCCGTGGCCGGGTCGCAGGGGAAGCAGCCTAAGCAGAAAAATCAAAACCTCCCTCTCCCTTGCCACCTCCTCCAGCTTGTCTGGGGGAACACCAAGGCATTTCAGGCCAGCCGAGAGACATGATCTCTCCAGCATATCCTTGAATGCCAGCAGTATTCCTGGAGACTACTTAAATAAATTACAAGAAAGCTTGCAAGATAGTTCAGGCTGTGCTTTGTCTTATATACTGCATTTATATTGAAATGGTTTAATTTAATAGTTTGCACATACTTCAATAAATTGCTATTTTCATTTTCCTAGCAAAATATAAAGAAGCATTATGTAATGTGTTTTTCTGGTTTGATGTGAAATTCAAAAGATACCATATCTAGCTTATTAGCGTACCACCTACTTACCTCTAATTGGGAGTCAATTTCTAATTAATGGATCTTATTATACAGCACTATGGATAACAGCACATTTACAGCTCCAGGATAATCATCAGCAGAATGAGTTTGAGATGGAAGGTGGTTCTTGCACACAGCAGTTATACATAAGTATTTCTTCTGGTTCAATCAGTGACTGTAACTATATCACTGTGTTTTAACACACAGTAACACTTGCAATAAATATGATAAATCAATTTGGAACCCACATATTTGTAGCCTTGTATTTTTCCTTTCGTTTACTCTCTCGATTTTATTTTCTTCTGTATTGTTAATAAGCTTCCTGTCCTGAGGCCTCAAGTAAAACTCACACATCATCTGCTTTCTCTTTGCTGACCCACCTTTAGTAAGCGCTTTCTATGTGACCTGTATTTTGCTGCATACATTTATATAAGAGTGTGAACAGAAATGGATGTGTTCCACCATTTACGACTATTTTATCAGTCTTGAAAATTGTCTGGTGTTTATCTATAGGGCTCTCTTTCCAGCTTAACTCTGGTCTTTAATTTCATTTACACACAGTACTTGCAATGTCAGGTCAAAAGAGATTTTATCATTAGCTGTAACGCTTATTCAACCCCCAATTCCAAATAAAAACAGAAAATGATTTGAAAATCTCACAACTCCACTTTGGTCATAACAGAATATAGAAAACATATCTATGCTTAAACTGAGAAAGTTTACTATTTCAAGAAAAAAAAAAAGTAAATCACTTTGAATTTAATTGCAGCAACATGTCTCACAGAATTTGTGACAGGGCCATGTTTACCACCATGCAGCATCTGCTACTTTAATGTACTGTCTTGCTAAAATATGCAAGGCCCTCCCTGAAAAAGACATTGTCTGGATGCGAGGACATGTTGCTCTAAAACCTGTACATGCCCTGATGTTGTTGTTCTAGATATGCAAGGTAGTAATTCCATTCTGCACTATCATACCATCACAGATGATGGTATTATCAATACAACATCTAATTTATATCTATAAAATCTGGAATCATGCATGATATAGTATGATGTCATTATGCTGACTAGAAAACACCAAACAACAGGTTAGGTCCTCTTCATTAGTACATAGGAGTCCCTGAAAGTTACTGTATATTTGTGTAATGTATACATGTGTATACAATGTGTGTTTGTATCATCTGTCTGCATGTCTACAAGTCAGTCTACTCTTTAGTTTGTCTTTTGTTCACTGGTTTCTCAAGAAAAACATATCATGATCTCAGTGACAACCTGTTTAAATAAGGGATTTAATGACAATAATAATCCCTGTCAAAAGCATAAGATTTCCCTCTAGAAGCTATGACCTCTGCCTGGTAGTAATGTAACCTTAGCCAGTTTGCATGGATACCTCCTACACGTCTTCCACAGCAGTGTGGCAGGAAACCCAAAGGTTATCTGAATGAGTCAGTTTTTTACATATATGTTTCTCTCCCACGTCAGGGCAGACAGATGGGGACATGCGGCTGAGACTGTGTGTGGGTTGGACATGTCCATTGGTCAACTCAACTAGTAATGCAATATGATTTTTAGATAAACAGACAAAGAGGACGAAGGCAAGAGAGAGTCACAGAGATACAGAGAGAGAAAGAGACTTCCATATGGCCAAGGGGCAAAACGAAACTTTATGTAAGCTGTTCAGTTTAATCATGGTCAAGTTTCATCATTATTAAGTAAGTAAGTACTTAATTTGTATCAATAATTTCACTGTTGCCAAATGATTCCTCTAAAATATTCATGGACACTGGCAGGTGGCAAGATGGTGGAAGGGTGATTTTAGTAGTTTGCATTTCCATCATTATTTAGTCAAAGATCATATTAAGTTTCATACTATTTCTCCTGCATTTCACTGTTGATTTGAACAACTTTGTTTTGGAGTGTAGTCTAATAAAGCCATGTCATTTAAAGCTTTAGCAACTCTATATGAAAAACAGATGTAATCACTGCACTATTGGCAGGAAGGCCTTCGCTTTTGCTTTATGTGTGTCAACATATAGATTTTTTGGAGTTAGAAATGATCAGAGGGGTTGGAGTGCTAAATCATCAGCTAAGGCCCCAGTCACACAGTCCTTGACTTGACTTGTCAGCAACCCCGAAAACAACTAGTCGCAATGAAAAAATGTGTATTTGCCATCTAGCTGGCCATAGGCTGCAGGCGGATGGTGGTAGTCGTTAGGTGAAAGTGCAATTGCTTTGGTCGTTTGCATGGAAGACGCAGGGTAACCTGCAAACACACACCAGCTGCCCTCCGAGTAGGAGTGATACTCCAAGCAGTGTGAACAAAAATCCAAAATGGAGACTCACTTTTACTTTGAAGTGAGACTCAAAGTAAAAGTGATGTCTGCAGCAGTGAGACCCAACTTCTGCTTTAAAAGTCAACATTTTTTCAAGCTTTACTGACATTCAGCCAGTAGTAGTGTTTGTAAAGAAGTTAGCATTTTTTCCATACTAAATGGGTGATCACAGCAATCTGATAGTGACCAAATTAATTACAAGAAAGCTGTTGGTGAAGCCCTTTTCTGTGATCCACTTCACCTAACAACTGGCAGCAAAATCCAGCAACCACTTTATGGTTTGTTTAACATATATACATGTTAATTATATCTCTGACATTGCCCGTTTTAACATGAAAGTCATTCTTCAAGTGAGTCTCAAGTGTTTGTTTTTTTAAATCTTTGAACAGTTGAGTTTGTCAGATGGTTTGAGTATATTTGTATTTTTAAGCTAGTGTAGTACTGACATGTTCATTTATTACATCTATGGTCTGGCACTGGTATATGCTTAAAAACACAGTACACTTTTTTCCAATGACTGTCTTCCCACCAACTGCTTAAAGGGGCAGGCAAAGGGACAGAACTTCCTTCTCAGACCAATTGAATGACAGAATATTGGGTTATCACTCATGGATGACAGTGGACACAATCTTCCAGGGAAGAAAAAAGTACCCGGCAGACTAACAAGGTCTCTGGAGAGAGAAAGAAATTAAGGAGAACCCAGGGTGACACAAATGGGCTGTTGTCTTTGTTTTCAGGCAGGAGAACATTAATGCTCAGTGTAGAAAAGTAAATACTTCTCTTCATGTGCTGACATCAAAAGCATGTTGAGTTCACTGAGTGACAGAATACAAACTAAATAGCATAAATGCATAAGCACTCAGTCATGTGAACATGCTGACACTTTCAGATTTACACATACATGCATGTACACATATCCCCAAAACAATGATGACATGACTCAAAGTGTCAGCTAAGGGTGCCTGGGGGGGAAAGAGGCCCTGTGTTTGCTGAGGAAGATGTAGCACAATTACACAATCACAGCCTGTCGACCCAGTAGAGGACAATGCATGTGGCAGAACTGAGGACAAATACTCTCTTATTTTTCATAATAATAGTTTAAAAATAGCTCCATTTCCCTAAAATCTTCAGCAGACTTCACTGAACCGATTCACCAACTATATGTGAGTCTGACTGTGAACACTAGAGGTCAGACCAGCATCATCATTTCTTTGCGTTAGGTAAAGTTACATAAGGGCTGAGTGAAACAAACATGGAAAGAGAGCAATAAAGAAAGAAGAAGAGGAAAGAATAAAGTATGGAAAAGCAAAAATGACAATTTCTCAATAGAGACTCTCCATATCAGTGTGTTTCACTGTTAGTACAAAGTAGTGTAACGTTAAGAAGTGAATGGGGGCTTAAAGTAGGATACTGATTTCGTATAACTGCAAGAAAACATTGGCAAATTGACTGCTACTTATAGTGTTTTTCTACTCCAGCTGAGTATTCAAAGCACCTTCTCCTACAAGCCTCATACAACACTTTCATTTTATGCCTTTAAACATTTTGTCTAATACTTAAACACACACACGCACAATGTATGTATGCGAAACAACTTTCAGTATCTTGTCCAAGCTACTGAAAATCACATAGACTGAAGGTACAAGGGATTGAATCACCGCCCTTCCAAATAGCAAACGATCCATTCTTTTTAGTTACTCATTAAACGTATCAGACACAAAATTTGTGACTAGACTAACACAATTTTGAGTGCTGTCAGAGATACATTTTTGAGCTGTGTTTGTTGTCCTGCGTCCTTCCATATTTAATGAAAATTTACAGAATTTTGTTATTACTCCGCTCTTGGCATGATAGCTAGGTGTGAACTACACCACAAATCCAATGACTTTCACACAGCCTTAAAGGACAATGTGAAAGTTACTGACAAAACTTAAAAAAAAAAAAAGCACAGCTGAATCAATCCAGAAACAACATAACACTTGTTTCTATTTGCATGACGATTGCACAGTTATTATTTACCATTAAAAGAAACGTATTATTATTTACCAGTCTGACCAGTAGGCTACACTCGCATTTCTGGAAATAATTTGTCATCTGTTTCATGGTATGAGTTTGAATTCAAGAGAACAAAAAAAATGAAAAGAAACTTTTGTTGTCCCTTTATTTCTTTATTGATTTTATGAGGCGAGCATTAGAAAAATTAATCCTGTACTGCAGCTCATATGAGGTATATAACACACCTCAACTACCAAGGAATGGGTGGCTACACGTTTCTAAAGATGCAGACAATGAAACGGAATGTGAGGTGACGTGATCCCTTGACCTTTCTCCTGTTCGCCAACTTTCATGAAAAAGCTGTTTAAACCTAACTCCATCTAAAGGCCGAACAGAATGAATCAAAATATAAGGTTATAAGTACATTTTTAGGTTGATTTATGAAACTACTCCACTACTACTGGGCGAGGATGTTGTTATGTTTATCTGACTAACAGATTATGTTGCACTCAGAAGAGCTGCCCTTCTAGAGCCTTTATGTATCAAGAAAAGAAACCCACATTTTGTACCCTAGAAAAGAGACACCTTGTGTTCCTAGTTATTAGTATAACACAGCGCTACATTGAAAGGAATGTAAAGCCAGTGCTTTAATGTGCTTTCTTGTCTTTTTCTCTCTTTTCTTGATCAGCTGAGACAGACAAGACTCAGAAGCTGTTAAACAATGACTCTGCTCAACACCTAAAACTAAAAGAGAGACGGCGCTTTTTTGAAGAAGTCTACCAGCATGAGATGGATAATGACTTACCTACTGCCCAACTGCAGATTGACCATAGGAAGCGTGAGTGATAATCTATCTAATCCCTATCTAATATGTATGTATGTATGTATATACACATATATACATATATATATATATATATATATATATATACACATATATATATATATATATATATATATATTTATTATGTATATATATATATATATATTTATTATGTATATATATATATATATATATATATATATATATATATATGTATATGTATATATACATACATTATATATATATATATATACATTATATATATATATTATATACATTATATATATATATTATATATATATATATATATATATATATATATATATATATATATATATATATATATATATATTATATATAGACAGATAGATAGATATGAGCATGATAATGTGTGAGTTATATCCTGTTCATGCAGCCCCCATGGGTAGTATCTCTTCGATGGAGGTGAATGTGGACACCCTTGAGCAGATGGACCTGATGGATGTATCGGATCATGAAGCCCTTGATGTGTTCCTCAACTCAGGCTCAGAAGCAGATGAGGGAGCTCTGGCGTCTCCACTTCCAGGTGCACCGTTTGCCTCTCGGGCACAATTAATCTGCTGCCACTATACCAGGGGTCGGCTCTTTAGTCCTTATAGTGCGGCTCTGCGTGGTTTGGGAAAATAAATTAGTAATAAACAAGTATTTAGCTGAAGTGTATTTTATTTATGTTAGTTCTTTTTTTTTTAACTCGTACTGTAGTTCTAAATTGGAAGATTATTGTGATATTGAAATATAAAAATAAAATTATATTCTATTATTTTTTCATTGCTCAAAATAAGCGTCACACTCGCGGAGGCCGGTGTACCTGCCGAAACGCCGTGCATTTATCGAGACTTTCAACCCCAGGTAGGCCAATTATGGATCTTCGGATCCACGTTATGTCAGCAGCTATTCTCCACCGTGAACTATGTTAAAAACAAACACCGCTCACGCCTCACAGATGACAGCTTACAGTCCTGCTGTTCAGAGGTTCAGGAGCAGAAGTCTCATTGTACCACGGCAGACCCGACGATGTTTGCATGAACATGCTTTTCAGCATCTCTTTATTGACCACTTTTCACACACGGTTGCTGTACGCATACAGCCGGCTGTAGCTTTTCAGCTCACAGCCCGACACGTACCAACAACAGCATAGATGGCACAGACTTTAAGGCGGCGAGGCGTGATTGCGGGTGCTGCTCAGGTGCGTCCGCCTCCCCTGCAGCGGCGCTGCAGACCACACCCCGCCACACACATTAACCAGGTAAAATACATATTTAGGAAGAATTTTGCAAATATCTATTTTTCTTTTTTCAGCAGCATAGTGCTTTTTTTAAATTATTTTTTTTAAAAGTCAGGCCAAGGCTCCAAAAGCCCAAAGGTGATATAAGGGTTTTGTTTGCTGGATCATTTAAGTTCAGCTGGGTGTCTTTCCTTTTGTTATATTTCTTTAAGAGTTCAAAATGTGTTAATTACATAAATAAAATGTAATTTTGTCTGTAGCACTTCATGGATTTCATAAGCAACACACCTTAGTTGTTCACACAAAGCATAAAGGTAAAAAACAATATATACAGTGTTATCTTCATTTTAGATGTCAAAAAGTATTTGCGGCTCCCAGTGTTTTCTTTTACATGGGAACCGGGTCCAAATGGCTCTTTGGGTCCTAAAGGTTGCACTATACTATTCAAAAGCTATTCTTGTACATAGATTTCCCATGCAGACATTTTTTAAGCACACCACTTACTCTGGCCCTTTCAAGATCTGTGTACATTTGGTGATGAATTTTTTTTAACATTTTTTTTATGAAAGAAATGTTGTTTTCAAAATAGGACATTTTGTTACAAAAATGTTTTTGTTTTGTTTTTATATTTTGTCAAACAATGAGACAGTGCTGTGCTGAAATACTGTCTTGATTCATATATTCTAATATTTAGGTGTACTGACATTTTTGGTTACTTCTCTGGACAAAACTCACTTGAATAACAATAACACTGCAGGGCAGTTTGGGTCAAAAGTTAAAGGCTTTATATGACATTAAGGGGCATTTGGGTGAACCTGATCAAACCCTGTTCAGACTTTAAACATGGTGACAGGTACCAACATATTCTAACAGACTTTAATTGCAGAGGGTGAGGAAGACGATGAAGACGATGAAGATGCCGAGGTTGTCTACAGGGAGTGTGCATCTCTGAAACGACAAAATGAGCCGTTCCGTAGCTCGCAGTCTCGCATTTCGTCTACATCGTCTGCTTCCAGTGATAGCAGCGCGAGTGGCGTGGACACACCTGTGATCCAGTCGGATGATGAAGAAGTCCATGCAGACACTCTGCTGCTGACCTCTGCGCCCCAAACTAGGGATGAAGAATCAGACGACGAAGAAGCTGAGGAAAGATACCATCCGACTAATCATGATAAAGCCTAAATTTGAATCACTTAGGAGCAAAAATCGCTCTCTGTGTCTCTTTCTCTTTTTATGTAATTGAATTTCCTCCACATGGATGCAAACCCCAGCATGGCTGGCCCAGTGGCAAAGTTCAATGTTTTTTAAAAGTGTATTTATCCAGAACTTTCAGTTGAAATTTAGTGTACACCCAAATAACTGTGGCATACTTAATTAATTAATTACTAACTGAAATTTTTAGGGGCTGTGTCACTAATAGCGCTTGTATGCAAATTTCCATATGGGACATTCCATGCTCATGCAGTAACTTGTTTTGGTTGAAAGGAAATGGCTTAAAGTTGAAGCTACACACCTCTTACTGCCGGAGGGAATTTTCCCTCCTCCCCATTCTTGAAACTACAGGTTCCAAGCAGCCGTGTGAGGAACAAAACTGAACTGAAATTGCATTTGCTGAGCAAACAAATCTTTATATATGGCTTGCATACATTAAAAAAGGAAATTCAAGAGATCTGTAGTAATAATATAAAGCTTCCTTACGTTTCACACTGAAACGTAAAAATTCTGGGCACCTTGGATCATATTTTCCCTCTTAATTGGCAATTATAGTGCAACAGATACTATTCCCATCATGCAAGTTATCAGACTTCTCTATGAACACCTTCCTGAAGGTGTGACTCATTTCAAAGGGGCGTGACTATGAAACCAAGATCTCATGACCTAAATAACTTGTGCTGGAAAGACTTTTAATGCAAATGCAAAAGCTGCATAATACAGCTCAATTCTTAACTTTAGACTTCCAGAAGGGTGCATTTATGTTTAACTTTATGTCTGCTATGTATATGTGTACACATTTAAGCAAGGCTAAAACAACACGTCACTGTCTTCAGTTCTTCCTCTCAAGAAAGAGAAAGTAATTCTGAGAGTCTAGAAAGGACAAAGTCTTTATCCAGCACAGAAAGATAAAAGTTAAAGTGAAAACAAGTAAGTGAAAACATTTTTCTAAGTGAAGCTCCACTTTTAACCTTGAGACCTCAGTGATCGATATAAAAGAAGAAAAGTTAGAATGAGCTGTTTAGTCCATTATCTGTGACTTCTTTGTCCTAAGTGTGAGAATGCCTTTGTGCAAGTGTTCAATCTGCCAGCATCTGGCTCGAAGGGTGATGTGCCTATACAGAGTTCAAAGTGGAAAATACACGATAAAAGTCAGGGAACTCTCCTCGTTGTGATGGAAAGATAAAAAGAAGAATATTAGAAATGAGTCACCAAAACGAGTCACAGTGAATACCCTCCTCCTTCTGCCAAAACCTATATTTCTTTAAGATTTTATAAATTATTGCTTTATGCATGTGGAAACTACAGAATCATGAATGGAAATATTGTATTTACAAATGCATGGTGTTTTGTTCTTGTGACAACTTCATATGTTTTCAGTACTACTAGTGTTGCATTACTGAACTATGCAGGTGGCACCTGTTCGCCATTTGACGTGTTTTTTGGACATTGCATATTTATAGCTAGAAGGAGTGGCAGTGACTCAGGTGAACGCAGTTTGTGTGTGAATGCTCAGTGTTTAATGTGTGTCTACGCAGATGCCAAAAGTTTCGTGCATTCCCCAGCTCGGCCCTGTGACTACTTCCAAATCAACCTTTATACAGTGTTCCTATGATGTGTGCATCTTATTGCAAAATAAAAATAAAAATAATAGTTGGAACAGTTGGAAGTATTTTCATTTGCTTCAGATTTTGCGGATTTTGCTTCATTGTTGTTTCTGATGTTCCAGCATTGCATTAATAAATAGACTGCAAGAGAAGTAACCTCACTACATGTAAAAAATTTTAATGGCAACTCACAAAGATATATAGTTCCATAATATACTGGCTGCTTTAGTGCCCAGCAGCTAGCTTTCTAGTTCAACCAGTTTGACAAATTTGTTTTGGATCACCTTTCATAGAAGCAACTGCTATCTGTGGCTTCTTTGTTTTGCCCATCATCGTGACAAGCAGCGTTTTTGCTGAACTGCTTAAAAGCAACACACTATAACATGTAGCTGTAAACCACATAGCTTGTGGGAATCACAGTCAATCCTTCACTATTAACCACATTCTGACTACTTTTGTCGACTCCATCCATTGCTCATGTTTTCTGTGTAATACCCTGTGGGTTTTAAGTAGACTAACAACAGCACTGCTATGGCGGGCCTTCAATGCACCACCAACCTAAATGACGTATTTTAATGTATAAGAATAAAACACCCTCTACCCACTACATTGTTAGTCAGGTTCTGATTTCCAATACTGGCTATAATAATATAATATAATAAGCTCATTCCAGCCCATTTCAACCAGCTTTTACAGACGTCACACACTTTTAGGGAAAATTCTTAACTCCTGCCCAGAGTTTAAGGAGCCACACTTACAAAGCAGGGCAAATTGCTGCTAGTTTGAGTTTCACAAATGGGAGTGGAGAGTTCTGTGGGTGATCCAGTAACGAAGACAGCCAAAAATGAATAGACCAAATTTGGCGAGAGTAACATACTAACAAAATGAATGCATAAAAGCACGCCAAAAGAAATACAGACAAATCATATATACAAGAAGATGCTGAAGGTAAATCAACGTTTTTGATACAAGGATAACTATTCTTTTTTTAAAAGGTGCTGGGGACTGCTGTCCTCTGTGTAAATCATCTGGATCTTCTCCTGATAAACTAAGAGAGGAGTTGCGTTATTACAAACTATTCCACGGTATAAACCTTAAATTGTCTGTAATAGCTGACTTTTATGTTGTCTTGAAGAAAATATAACATTTACCATTAATTCTCAGCTTATCCATATGTTAATGAAGATATCACTACTGTGCCATGTGCATGTTTTTTCTACAGGCTGTGTGAGACTATGTGAGGCTGAGGGGATTCCCTTCCTTTCTCTTACACCGTTCAGTTCAGGTAGGTTCTGGTCTGCTTCATCGGGACACTACTTACTGAAGAGCACGGATATGCTAGGCTTGGCTCTGAATATGCAGGGTGAGGACTCAATGAAGAGTTACAGGGCAGAGCCAAATTATTGGCACTGAAGCCATAGCCTCCAACCATCTTTGCCAGTTACGCACTTACATCTCCTCCTCCCATTCCAAATAAATAAACACTTACTTATCATCTATCAAAACCACATCAGGTACAAAGTAAGACATGCTTCTTTGTGGCAAAATGTCCGCTGCAAACCTTAGTAAACCCCTTTTTGTGTGTGCTTCATTTACAAAGCCTCCTTCTGAAACGTTGAGCTCAAAAAAGGAATCTCCTACAAATACATATATAATAAAACCAGCTGCAAATATACCTGTTTCCACACCTTTCATTCACTAAACTGACACTGACTAACACTTAAAACGGTTTTGTGTGTTTATATTTATTATTTGTGCATTGTCTTGTGTAACTATTTTCTAACTGACAAGGTCAGGCCAGGTTCTTTCATACAGTATCAACCTACTTTAGAGGCAGGTATAGCAGTAATAAGTACAAGTACTGAACCTAATATGCAGGTTTGAACTTGTGTGCACTTTGCTTCATTTTCAAACACAATATTATAACTGGCACTTTACAATAGGCAACACTCATGTCAGTTTTTTAAGTCGCTTCTTGCCCCCTGGCAGCTGGGATAGGCTCCAGCCCACCAGCAACCCTGTATATAAGCAGAAGAAAATAGATGCATGTATGTTTTAAATTAGGTTATGACCTAAGATTTCTTTGGGGGGGTTTTTTTGTTTGTTTTTTTGTAATGGTTTAACCACCAGCTTATGGTTTATGCTCAAGCACTATAATGAAATAATATTTTTAATACTTAAATATAATTGTTGTTTTTATAATGACTTTTCAAAGTGATGTTTTTTGTACAAAAAAACAAACAAAAGAATAGTAAAACTAGAATCCAAATGCCAAATTAGTTATTTACTGAAATTGAAAGACAAAAACTAGTTTTCGAGGTTTACTCTTGATTAAGTTCCAGCTTCTCCAGTCAAGTTGGCTGGCTCAAATGCCGGTATAAACAAAATCATTTAAACAAGTTTTGACTTCTAAACATTTGATCTGTTAAATTCCTGATTTGTTATACAGTACAGAGATGGCTACCAGATAGGGCTGCCTATCTGGTAGCCATCACGAATCATGATTACGTCAACTATCAAAATCATCGACGACAACTTTTATAGTCGACGCGTTGTTTGAAGCTTTGTAAGATCCTAAAAGATGCAGGACTAAGTAGTTGGATTTAAGAGTGTAATAATGGACCGAAACAGAAGATGACAGCAATGCAATACAAACATGCCAGCTGCAGTTACATGCCAAAGAAGAAGAAGAAGCAGTCTCCGGTATCGTAGCTGTGTCCAAATTCACGGGCCTCATCCTTCGGAGGCCGCATTTGTTGGCCAATTACGTTACAGCAAAGCGACAAAGGCTGTTCAAATTTGAAGGTTTCTTCAAATGCGGCCGACAAATGCGTCCTTCATTTCTCCAGATTGGAAGGATGGGTTGGGTGTATCCTTCGTGGCCCAACCTATCCCAGAATTCATAGCGCAGCCCAGCCAATTTCATGTTCCAACAATGGCGGCAGCTACTGAGTTTTAATATTACTCTTTCTGGGTCACAAAATAAACTTTTAACATATTTTCAGGCAAGAATGTAGCTGTGTAAACTTCATATATCTGCTCGATTTATCAAGACATCACATATTTGCAAAAGTGCTCTGACGATTTCGGAGAGGTCTGTTAGCCACCAGCTCGATAGCTAGCCAGGGTTCAAGACTCACTAGAGCTGGCGAGAACACCCCCCGCGGTCTTTTGCTACTTCAGTTAAACACGATATATAAGTCACTTAGATAACGTAAAAATCTTATTGTTTGCCTTTTTTCAGTGTTTTATTTGTTCCTGAGTAAATCAGTTTGGCTGAGATTAAAGTTATAGTTTTCACACAGCTGAATAAACATCAAACAGAAAACCGAAGTGTGAGATGATAGAGAATATACTCCGGTGTCCTGTTATATTTTAGATAGCAAGGAGCAGACGGCTGAGTTTATTAAACTCCACCAAGACAATTTGCCAATTTCATTAAAAGTTTAATAAACTGTCATCTTGTCTTTATTTTTAGTTAGCACATACCTTAAAAACTTCAAGCTGTAAGATAATGATAGTTATATAAGAGCAGATGCTGCTGGTGCAATAAGCTGTACGTTTTACTTCCAATTTATGCATGATCTGATTAGTCAACTAATCGCAAAAATAATCGGTGACTAGTCGACTATCAAAATAATCTTTTGTGGCAGGGCTACTACCAGAGCAATGAAAATTTGCTTTGAATATCATGTCAAGGAATCACAGATAGCTCAAATTTAAACCCTATTTTGTTTTAAAGATTTGTGCACCATATCCACTGATTCAGCAACTTAGTGAAAGAAGCTAAATAGGTGCAAGCACCAAAAATACAGCCTATAAGTGGTTTCTTCCAATAATTGTAACACACTTAAATCTTAAAGAACATGTAATTAATTACTCCTTTTTTAAGATAATGTAAATATAATTCTTATCAACCAAACAATAATTATTATCAGAAAATCGACAATTTTGTACTGTATCAGGTGGGTTTGGGATGTTAAATTTGTTAATAGTCACAGAATAGTGACAGAATAGTAGAAAGAATAACAAATTACAAAAAGAAAGCTAACTTCATTGACAGAGAAAATAACTAAAAAGAAGACTACAAAAAAAAACAATTCATGAAAATACAGCAGGTTGTAAAAGCCATCTTTGCGTGACAAACATAAAAGCCTTAAGGTTACTTGGGTCTAAAGGGAGGAGCTCATTTTTGTGCCAAGAGTTTTATGTTTCATGTTCTGACTCTGCAGTGGGAAACATTTTTGAAAAATCACCTAACTAAATCTCTGTGTGACAAGGTGCTACATGTAGTGATTGGTAAAAGTCATGCAGATTTTTGAAAATGATTGTGACTAATTTGTTTGCACTGTTGGATTGCTTTGTTCATGTTGAGGTTTTGGAAAAACCAAACTATGGGCAACTTCTTCCATGGATAAACAGTGTTAGGCATCAATTACTCTGGTGCAATCGTTAAGCAAATGTGAACACTATTTTGATGCCAAGAAAAATATCAATAACACTACCTTCTCACTGAAAATGGAGTCTTCATTGGAATTGGTTATTGAGAAAGCTTTTCCTACAACTCCCAATTCTTTTTTTTTTTTTTTCCTTGTTTGCTTTATTTTTCTCTTACTATCTCAACTTTAATGTATATATAGTGTTTAGAGAACCTCTATGTGTGTGATTCAGAGAGAGAAATCATGAGAGGCAGTGAGCAGAATATATCCCTGTCTTTCCATAGATGAAGGCTGTTTGTATATAATTTATGTACAAAGCTCCTCAGCAGGATTTCTCTCAATTCAGCTCATTTTGACAGCTTTATGGCACACCATCCAAAAAGCCCTCAGGAGGTTGATATGTCATTTACATAAACTTATAATATAACTTCAAGATACAGAGCAAAGACACACCGACATAAAAACTAAATGTCCATAACATTAAATGGTCTAAATGTTATCATAAAAGTTAAATACATATATACATCTAAACTATGTGGTTCTTGTTTAACACATTAACACTAATTCACACTCAAGCAAAGGTTTGGGGCTGCAGTAAATTATTTGTTACTTAAGTAAACATTATTGTTACATTCCACCTATGGTCCTTTTCCTGCTTTGATATAATGGTATGGGTATTGTTAGAAAGATAGTACTTACTACACTATAACTTTTTTGGAGAGGTTTGGCACTGTGCTCCCACGAATACACACACGCATATACACATATACACATATACAGACTCTGGAGGCAACTACTGTAAGCCTGCAGATAACTCCACAAGAATCTGTCAACTAACCAGCCAACACTCTTCATAGAGCCAGAATTCATTTTGTCTGGTTCAACAACCTAGCAAGCACGCTGTGGTTGTGTTGAAAATAGTGGAGGCTGCAAGGAAGCAGATGAAAATAAGCAAATTACTTTCCCACAGGTTTAAGCTTGTTGAACAGGTCGTTTTACAAATGACTATATTTGGTTTCTTCAGGGAAGGTTTACACATTCACATACTGTTAAAAAGATAAGATGTCAACTTTTGAAAAAGGTTTTTATTTCAGATTTGGGGTTTGCCCTCCTCATTGTGACGCTATCATCACTATTCCTGTTATCAAACAAATATAGGGATAAATATGTAAGAATGGGTATTTACAGTTGAAAACTCATCTATGGAAAATGCAAAAATGTGAAATTTTAAATGCCTGTGAATCACTGTCATCTTGAAGCTCTGCGGATATGTCTTCACACAGGTGTACATGTTTTAAAATATATCAGGAATCCCTGGAAATCTTCATAGGAAGATTTTCACTCAATAGCAGCTTAAAGCCTTGGTAATACTTTCCATGCACACAAGTCTGCTAGGGTCCACTGGGGGCCAAGTTACATAAATTTTATCAGATGAGTCCGTGTGGATGCCCTCATGTTTGCCTGTTTTTTTGTGACTTCTCCCGAGAGAATTTTAATTACAATGCACCAGCCGCACATGTGGCCCAGGCAGACTCCAGGCCAAGTATAACAGGAATGATTACTTGGCTGTCGGGTGTCCAGCTGTCCTTGTCTGCAACATATAATCAATGCATAGTTGACGTTCACAGCACTGAACAACACAGTGTTAATTTACTAAGAAAACTCAATTATTGTTGTCTAAAAAGTTCTATGTTTCTCCAAAGCAGCGCCAGATTGAGGTTAAACAAGGTCAACCAGGAAATAGAGAGAAACAATGGCAACCTTGCCAACTCTATTTGATCAGTATAAAATATGCCAAGTCACTAGAACTGGAACACAATGGAACGATAGAAAAGATACTCTACTTCTGGTCTTTTTTTATTTATATATTATCATATATACACCTTATCACCGTATTTTTTTGTTCTACAGACAAGTTAAAATTATAGTTATAATTTTCTGAAATTACAGTCCAGTATAGTGACTATCTGTATCATAACAATCCTACTACAAACAGTAGTAGGAGGCCCAAACAGCCACCGATTTATGCAGCTCTCTATTTTTTATTGGCACTGGGCCAGGCCTCGCTAGTGTCAAACCCTGCTAGAACTCATTAACTGACATTAACTGAAAGTGGTTAATAAACAAGAGTGTGGCGTTTTTTTTCCCAGCCTGTCCTGTCTTACAGATTGTCATACTGCTACGTAATAACTGAAATAACAGATAAAACAAACATCTTAACAAGAGAAGCCTATAGAGTATTTACAGAGCTAATGATGGAAAAGCAAAATGTATTTGGCACAACTAGCGCATTCAGATCATAACTCTGATAGTAAAAGCTGCCAGACCTTTACCTCCTCCGTAGATTTTAGAGATTAAAGAATTTAGTTTTCTTTCTTTAGTGGCCACGAGTCATTTAGTAGTGGCATCAGTCTATCAATGTACTCCTTTAGGCTTGGTAGTTTTACTTTTTTACTGAGTTTTAAGGTTTACAATTTGAACCTTCTTTATGTTGCTTAGGAAGGCTCCAGGATATGAGTTGCACTTGCCCATTTTGTGTACTTTTAAAATATTTTTCTTTTAAAAAAACAAAGAAACAAAACACCTGGAAGCTTTTTTTTATATGTGGGATGTCGTGGTCAAGTTACACTAGGGCCCATTTAATGTAATTTTTTTCTGATTTAGCTTCTCTATCCCTTTAATTTATACAACACAAGTACAAGTACACAGAGTTATTCAATTTCAATTCAATTCAAGTTTGTATACATATACATTAGGGGTGCAACGATACACAAAATTCACGGTTCGGTTCGGTTCGATACTTTGGTGTCACGGTTCGATATTTTTTCGATGCAAAAAAAAATGTTCATGCCTTTTTAATTTGTCATTTATTAAAATTATAAATATATATTTTAACTCAAAAGTACAGTTTTTAAATTTAATGTTGCTGAAACAACAAAGTAATAAAAAACATAAATCTATCTGATTGAGGAATCACTCATCTTTGGAAAAGAGAGTTTATTACAGAGAAATGGCTCTTTCCAAAATAAAAGCTATACTATAGGCTTCTTCTGGGCTATATTCTCAGCAGCATATTAAACATATCAGGTCCCCATAAGGAGAATCATGTGCTAACGGCTGTCTAAATGACTCGGGTAAAGTTTGTACCATGTGTGCTTGTTGTTTTTGTCTGCTTCCACTTGTCTTTGCACTAGGATGATGTCGGAGTAAATGTGCAGTCACATTCGTTTTGTTCCCACTAGTGCTGTCAGCGTTAATCTGAAATGATTTTAACACCACAACACGGCAAATCTCCGTTAACGAGCTACCGCGGATCGCCCAGTGCTTGGGGCTGGACGGCCAACACGTTAACGAGCTAACTGCGCTAACGCACTAGTTCCCACCAATGTAATTGAGCATTGCGTGGCACATCCGACATACTGTTTTACTTTTGTCCATGACGCGCTTACCTTCAGGGTCATACGTCACATGAAAACCAAAATACTTCCAACGCCACATCTCTCCTGTCTCGCTAGCTTGCCCTGCGCTCAGTGAATCTGCGTTCGATCACTCCACCTAGGCTGCACTGTCTAGCGCAGATCCACTGAGCGCTCAACACAGACAGCATCGTCAGAAGGAAAGTTGATAAAATAAATTAAAAATTTTGTATTGTTCATACATATGCGTACCGAACCGAAAGCACTGTATCGAACGGTTCAATATCGATACGAATATCGTTGCACCCCTAATATACATATATAGGGAGACGGGACAAAACAAAGCCCATGGGAGAGAGAAAACAGTATTCAAGAATATAGCAGTATTCATATATAAGTTTAATAAATTATGTGTTAAACATCAGTGACGAAGTAATTTGATTCCGTGTTAAAGTAGTGAATCACCATCCAAATTTATTTTTTTTAGATGTGGCTCACCTCCTTAAATACAGATGCGTCATTTTAATAACCAGGCTTAGTCAGCGGGAACTGTTTACCTGCAACTTTGTGGAAGCCAAAACTAATACCTCCAAAACCTGCCAAAAAGCATTGCCTTTGGCAAGGTGGACACAGTTACCATTAGTCAAGGATTATATGATAATAACTGTTAATTACAATTCAAATCCACTGACTCTGAGTCTGAAAAGAACTGCAAAGCTTCAGTACTAAATATTTAGGAATTATAGGAATACGCAGGTAGAGAAGGCACATACAGAGTGTGTGTAACATATCACTGACTGAGTATAAGTGAAGCTACTTTTACCTGTGTGCTTAAAAGGTTCTCAAAGCGACTAAGCTGAAGGATCTGTGGAGTCAAACTTCATTTGCATATGATGTAGGCCGCGCATAAATAAAACACGGTAACCTGAGCTGTAGAGCTGGAGGGATGTACACCTGAGCTGCGAAGCACACCCACAGACTAAAAACTCACAGTAGCTTATACATTCTCTCATGAAGGACATTTATACAGGCACATTTATGGGATGCATAACCAACTGGTCTTTTACTGCACAAAACTGGAAAAAAAATACATTTATTGCACCCTGATACATCAAATAGTACAGCGTGAAGACGCAGGTCTGTGTAGACTGGAAAGTCAGCCAATCTGCTCTCTACAGCAGCTGTGGGCAGGGCTTTCCCGCACTCCTAGTCAAGCTGTTTTTGAAACTTAGAGCACTCCAGCAGAGTGCTCTAAGGAGTGTAGAGCAAGATGAGGATCTCCCTTTTTCTGTTGGTGAGTACAACCTTTTTAATAATCTTCAGTATTGATAAGGGATTGTCTTATAAATTCTTATTGTTATTCTTTTTCTTATTCTTATTGTTAAACCCAAAAAAGATAATTGTATTCACCACTGAAGATAAACATCAATTTCAATGTTTGATATTTTTTCTGTAATGTTTATTTGTATTATATCTAATGATATTTTCAGGTTACATTAACCTGCATAGAGCATTTATCTTCTGTTAATGTATAAGTTCCCATCCGTTCACAAGAGATAGATGAGCAACGCAAGCAGAACTTGTTCTATGCAGTGTTGTTACAGCTTGTGGACTATGAACTTTAACACAGTGTATTCGGTGAATAAGCCTTTAGGTGCTCAGGTGCTTTAGGTGTTTAAATTTACTTTGCAGTATATTTAGTTTCTGTTGTGGGAAAAACAATCAATCAAGAAGCTATTTGCTCACACACCTATATGCTCACTCCCAGGTTCATCCATCGTACTATATGTACTAGCCTACAGACCTTCCTATTATTGTCTGAAGCTCATTTAATTATTTACTATTTTATTTAGTAGCTAATAACATAATATATGTCCTGTCATCTGCACTTGGTAAACTAAATGCTATAATACTGCATGTTTGTCAGATGATTATTCTTCATTCAGAAAAAAAAATCCAGAAAATATTGATATAAATGACTTCAACAAATTTTGGGTACTTTTTTTGAATGGTTTTCCATATTTTGTATTTGAGGGAGCCAATTATATTAAAATAAAGCACAAAATGTTTCATACTGTTGCAAAGGTTTAAGCACACTCTTCACTTGTTTATTTTATATGAAACTTACAGAAGACCTTTAGGCTTTAAGATGAATGTGGATAAAAGTATATATAAATAAAAAAAAACTATACACAAAAACTAAATATAGAGCCCTGATCAAAAGTTTAAGAAAACCTGAAAAATGGCAACAACAAAAAATTGCATGGTCGGATCTTAACAAGGTTCCAAGCAGAGCTTCAACATGCAACAAGAAGGAATGGGAGTGCTTTTAATAAATTGCATACTCAAAAAATGTCTTGTCTCACTCCCATTTCTTCTTCTAGCATGTTGAAGCCAGTGTTGCTAACTTAGCGACTTTGTCGCTATATTTAGCGACTTTTTTTTCCTAAAAAAGCGACTAGCGACAAATCCGGCGACTTTTTTTTGGTGTTATTGGAGACTTATTTATGACGACTTTTTGACGTGAAAGCGCGTATCGCTCTTACTCTCAATAAGCAGCAGGTGCACCTTGCCCGTGCCAAAGCGCTCACAGGCCGAGGATAGCCCTCCCCCAGCTGCTATTAGGGCAGGAGATGTTCACACCTATGCGTCCAAACTGCAAATGAATCGCGCATGAGCCAAGCCGCTGCTCCCGCACTGACCGTAACGCAGTCAGTTCTTCTTTTACTGTTATGTTGCTTTGTGGACCACAAGGTTTAAAACTACTTATAAACACACACACACAAGGTAACTCCACCAGAGTGCCTATTTCGGGTCACTTTTGCCGGTCCAAGCCCGGAAAAGGAGCAGGGTTGGAATTGTTACATTAAAAAAAACAATAATTGCTAAAAGAAATTTAATTTGTAGTTCTAAATAAATTATAAATGCATTTAAGACGTTTTTTTACTGACTTTATGTCTCTTCCACGATGTTATTTCTCTCTCCAACAGGTTACAATTACATTAGCATGACCAATTATGCTAATTAGATGACAATGACGTAATTTAGCAACTTCTAGCGACTTTTAGGACAGCCAATAGTGATTTTCCTTACTGAGGAGTTGGCAACACTGGTTGAAGCCCTGCTTGGAACCTCGTTAAGATCCAGCCATGCAATTTTTTTGTTGTTGCCATTTTTCAAGTGGTCTTAAACTTTTGATTATATATCGATAGATAGATACAGATATATATAGATATGTATAAGTAGGACCTCATTGAAAGGCTTTGGTCAAGGTAGTATGCAGTGACCCTAGAGCTCCCCTCTTGCCAGCTCCACCCAACAGTTCCTGTCATCTCTCAGTAAAATACTGTGTATTGTGCCAGTATCTGTAACAGAGTTGTTGGGGATTTATACACTTTTGTGGGGCTCATGGTTGTGTGCTAGGGTGTGCAGCTTGTGCAACTATAGCAGTTACACAGCAACCTAAACAAGATGAAGACCAGAGGTTGGTACACCTTACTAGTAATCTGCAAATTGTTTGTTTGAGTCCCTGTTCAGATGCTGCCATATATGAGACATCTGTTTTTGTGTGTGATCCCTAGTGAAAATAAGCATCATGAACAACCCAAACTAAACTAATACTTAAAAATGTCATTTGTTCTAAGCCATATGGTGAGGCTGTGTAATAGTTTCTACAGGTTGCAAGAACCAAGGTCACCTTTATTCTCTATAAAAGTAATGTCAGTATTCATTTGTAGATATGTTAAACACATTAGAGCAACCAACAAAGACACAAAACACAAAAATCACTCCCTGTATATTCACTCCTCTTCTGTAGGACTAGCTTCGATGCCAAAGTACCACAAACATGACTTCCGTAGATCTGCTGTTGTTCCGGTGTTGTGGCAAAAACAAAAAGCACCGGTCTACTTTTAACCCGTAAATTTGGTACACGTCATCTCTTTTTATGCAACATCCTCTGGTGATTAATGCATGAACAGGACTGCCACTCACGTTTTTCTGTTTAGGGTCAAATCGGTTTGATGTGTGAAGGGTCACAGAGACAAAATAATAACCCACCCAAATGTGCTAAAGCTGCTTTGAAAATGTAAGGAGTAGAAAGTATAGACACTTGTTTAAAAATGCAGGCAGTAAAAGTAAAAAGTAGTCTGTACATGAGTACAGTAACAAAGTATTTACACTTTGTTACTTCCCACCTCTGATGATATTTATTTTGTGTGTGAAGATCTCTGCATGTCCCGACATAGGACTATAGGTTCTCCTTATCATTAACCTGTTTTGACCTGTCTTAACTTTAGGATTATAACTGTTAACATTAAGCACTGGGACTGCTGTTTGTGCTCAAGTTAATGATTTATTTACTATT
The DNA here is from genome assembly GCF_057382275.1 of Copadichromis virginalis. Lineage (NCBI taxonomy): Eukaryota > Metazoa > Chordata > Actinopteri > Cichliformes > Cichlidae > Copadichromis > Copadichromis virginalis. The sequence goes on along the minus strand of NC_140637.1, from coordinate 20,810,773 downwards.
TTAGCTGTCTATATGTGCCCTTAACAGTAACTTAGCAATGGCTTTTGAGCAGAGGAAGTCTGTAAAGGCAGGGAAGGAAGAGAGCAAGAAAGAAGAGACAAGGTTTCATTTCAAGTCACTTATGGCCCGCAGTTACACAATGCTACAGATGTTCACCTGAAAATCATTAGTTCAATGCAATTATACTTCATGAATTATGTTAGAATTGCAGGAGTTGATTAAATAATGATCACTTCCCACTCATTACTGTTAATTTGTCATCAGGCTGTCATAAAAAAACAACATCTTATTATTCACTGAGACATTCATCATGAGTTCCTTCTCCAATACTTGTACAAATGATTCTGTTTTTCTTATTAACATGCAGATTAATTTGAACAAGAAACTGACTTCCCCATATGTGTGAAGGGACTCCTGTGTATATTTGTTTTGTGATAGAAGGGAGACCTGAGTTTCTGTCCCAGTGCACACTGAAGTTTGCTACAGCAACTGAATCTCACAGCAATGTTTTCCTGTTGCATATAGGTTGCTGCAGCAGCCGTGGCAGATTGTTATGGTAGCAAGTACAGCAGCCCTTCCAAAAGGGTAAACATAATTTTTACTTTATCTGTTTGTTAAGGCTATTTTTGTAAAATAACTTTCTGTAGAAAACAAAGCTGGTGTAAAGTTTGGTCCATATTTTGGCCTTATCAGGATCTCCTGGTGCGTTCCAAAAGAAGATGGATCTTATCTACAATTGAATTAGAAGAAGAGAAGGATGCACAGTACCCCATAGAGATTTCAGTGGTAAGGAAATTATATGAAAGAAATAACTGATACTGATAAATGATATGACTGGTCACTATGGACAAATCTAATATGCAAAAATTAACAGCCTGATTGTATCTTGACTAGATGTATAACGACAAGATTCAGGGGAAAGACTTTAGGTTCCGTTTAAGTGGTGATGGTGTGCCGGACGTGTTTACCATCAATGAAAACACTGGAGTCGTCTTTGCACATAAAAAAGTGGACAGGGAGCAAAAGCCACTTTACCATGTGAGCTAATACTGGAATATAAATTCCTCTGACAATAAACGCAACTGATATTGATGCTTTTTAAGTGATGCGTCTTTTTTTATCCACAGATTAACTTTGATGTCTTGGACAGAAATACGGGTGAAAAACTAGACAAGGAACTAGCATTTGATGTTGAAATACAAGACATAAATGATAATCCACCCAAGTTCTCTTTTCCTGAAGTAACAGTTAATGTAAAAGAAAATATACAAGGAAGTGAGTATACGGTGTGGTAAATAACTCATAGTGTGCACATTTTCTATTTCAAACACTAAAAAAATAAAACAAATGATATTAAGACTCTTTGAGAATATAGAATCATTTCAAACCAAAGTCTCATATTTCATCTTACTATAATCATACTACATAGTTCTATAGTTATGTTTTCCTGACTGAAAACCTTTTCTTTATCCCACATTTACTCTCCAACTCTCCTTGTTTGTCTTTACCCAACTTCTTAAAGGCCTTTTGCCAGTTACCCTGGTGGTCACAGACAAAGATAAGGAGAAGACACCCAACTCTGAATTTAACATCACGATGGTTTCACAGACTCCAGCAGAGCCCAAAATTGCTGTGCAGCAACTTCCAGGAGGACTGGCCAAACTCACCTTAAAAGGATGCTTTGACTATGATGTGAGATTTATTGCGATATTCTTGCTAAATCTTTGAAAAGTTAATGTACATGCAAATAAACATGTAGAATTTTCAAATATCTCAAATATATTTTGTTGTTTGTTTCAGAAAGCAACAAAGTATACCATCGTCTTACAAGCAAAAGATCGTGGAACAAAGCCAAAGACTCAGTCCTCTACTGCTGTTGTTACCCTGAACATTGTCGATGCGAACACTCACCAACCAAGATTTAAGCAGAGACAGGTATCAATTATTTTACTTACTAAAAGTGCTTTTTAACAGACGCACATATTAAACGTTTGAAATTTTTCCTTCTTTTTAGTACAACGGTGAAGCAATAGAAATGGAGACCATTGCTAATGTTTTGAGAGTTGCTGTGGAGGATAAAGACACTCCAAACACTGATGCATGGCGTGCCAAGTACTCCATTATTGCAGGGAATGAAGAAGGAATCTACAAAATTGAAACTGATCCAGAAACAAATGAGGGTGTCCTGAGTATTGTCAAGGTAATTCTGCTTTTCTCACTTGGATTAAAAACTTGATTATTTAACTCTGGGAAGAACTAGTCCACTAATGTTTTATCACAAAAACTGTATCAGCATTTAATAAAAGTTGTTTGTGTGTGTACGTGTTGTGTGTTTCAGAAAAAAAATTTTGAACGCACAACTTCAATAAACCTGCAGATTGGAGTAAAAAACATTGAAGACATATTTGTTTGTGCTGGCACAAATCCACCTACAGACAGAGCCAATGTCACTCTAAAAATAATTGATACCAACGATCCACCAGAGTTTGAAAAAGCTATAGATGACATGCACTTGAAGGAGGAAGCAGAGCCAGGAAAGGTGCTGTTCAAGCCAAAGGTTCATGATGTCGACTCTAATATTACCAGGTAGGGTGTCTACAACCTTTCTACAAAGCTTATTTTGATTGACATAAATATATAAGGGCTGCAATGATTCTTTGAGTCATTCGAATAACTCAATTATAAAAAATCCTCAACACAAATTTTTTCTTTGATAACACTCGGCTGTGTAGCGCTCAGTTGTCCCCATGTAAACCTGAGTGCTTCACCCACATTTGTGCCTAAGAATAGACTTGCAGTAGAAACATATCTAGAAGCATATTTCAAGGCTTGCGTAACATCATTTTTTCTGATTTAAAGTGAAATAAAATAAAATATTAATAAAACTGCATTAATATTTACAAATAATAATATATATACGTTTTTTACAGGCCAATAAAATTGCATTTGTGCCAGTAAAACTCTGCGGCATTGATTATTGATAATACTCAGTTACTAAATCATGACTAAATCTGCTATGTTTATAGAACAAACCCCAAGTGGCCCAAATCTCCTCAGCAATAACACTTCTTGACATAAAGGTTGGGTCAGTTGACTTAATTTGAGTTATACTGTACTGTAGTTCATGATAATCTCATTGATTGAGTCTAATGTGAATCCAAGATTTTTCATTCTGCCTGTAAGCTACAACATAAAATAGAGACTGACAAGGGTTTTATTTAAACCCTTTTATTTCTTCTTCTTTCTTGAAAGAAAAAACAGATCCTGCAAAGCGTGATAAGCAACAAGAAATGGTAGCTATCCCAAGCTAATCATGTCTTTATCGACACCTGGTCATATAGATTATCAGAAAATAAGCCTATACAACAGTGGCCTTACCACTGCAAGGCCAGTAGGTGTCACAGTGAAGCATAACATGATTAAGTTAGAAATGGCTACTGAGGGAGTAACGCCCTTTGCACTGCAGTACACAAAAAGCTACAACTTTGGTTTCCACAAGCTAAACTCAGTATTTTCATCTAATATGTTCTGTACCACTCTCTGATTACTCTTTAGGTTTGTGCTCCTAACAGATCCAGCTGACTGGGTGGCCATTGATACCAAAACAGGAGAAATCAAATCAACTAAGAGGATGGACAGAGAGTCACGATTTGTTGATGACGAGAATGTTTACACAGTCGTCATAGCTGCCATAGATGATGGTACACAGAAGCTCTACTATTGTTAAAATAAATTGGATAATTTCTTAAACAAATCTTTGGAATAACAAAGCAATTTTTTTTAATTTTGCTGTGGTTTCAAAGGTCAGCCTCCAGCCACGAGCACATGCACTGTCAGGATCCACCTGACGGACATCAATGACAATATTCCTAAACTGGTCAACAACAGCGCTGTCATGTGTGGAAACAAGGTTAACAAGGTCAAGGTGCGTGCAAAGGACCTAGATGCCATTCCTTACAGTGGACCCTTCCACTTTACTCTGGGGGATGAAACACAAAAGCAACAGTGGAAAATAGAACCTGACTATGGTTGGTACATTTAGATATATGTTAACCCTCATTTCTATATTAAACAAACATTTCTGGGAAAAAGCCACAAACCCCCATGCTGTTTTCTCACCCCACACAGGTGAGGAAGTATCTCTTGTTAGCCAGAAGACACTTCCTTATCTTAACTATTCCATTCCCCTGGTGATTATGGACCAACAGGGCATAGCTGGACATGACACTCTGCAATTGACCGTGTGTCAGTGTGATGAAAATGATGTTTGTCGCGACAGAGAGCCGCTTTCAACCCGTCTTGGACCAGCTAGCATTGGGTTGGTTATTATAGGATTGCTTGCATTTTTGTGTGAGTATTAAAATCAGTGAGAAGACAAAACTGAGCTATTATAAATTCTAATAAGATTATAGTCTCCTGTGTTTTTGAAGGTAAAAACAAAAAATCTGTATTAGCATTAATACACAAGTGTTGACCGCAAAACCTTTTTGTTTTCAATTTTCAGTTTCACTGTAAGAAATGCTTTAATTTTTAGGAATAACCCAATCAGACAGTTACACTTTTAGAACTCCTTAGTACAACCACAGTCACATCTGTTGTTCATAAGGAAGACTCGGCTCTTCTGCTTTCCCAACCAACTTTAATGTACTACTTGGGAGACCTTCTGGTACCCATGGCAATGACAGTTCAATAAAACACAAAGACAAGATGCACACTGTGTTCTTAGCATTTGTTTCATGTGTGTCTGCAGTGCTTCTAATTGCATTTTTCTGCAAGTTTGGACCAGATAAGATTTTGCCACAAGATGAGGGCAATCAGACTCTAATCCAGTACAATCAAGAAGGAGGGTGCTCTCCATGCACGGTGGGTTTGTCATGTTCTCTGCGTGTAAATTCAAGACAACGGTGTGCTATATTTCTCCACCAAGCAAAACATGTTTTTTAATATTCTCTCTTTCCTTCAGACCGAGCCCAATTTCGTCCAGTCACAAGTAGATAATAAGGCAGTGACAAATGGTCAGATGGATACCATGCAGGTGATCAACCTCTCAACTCTGACACTTTCTTTCTTTTTTGGTGAACTCATTTATAAAGGATAGCCAACTCACCCCTAGTCTAGTCAAGAGTATGTACCACAAATTTGTTTGACCTATCCTAAACTTCGTGTGAGCTGTCCTGCCAATCACAGGTAAACAACTTGGTATTACCCATGGTTATGCTGGGCCGAGCATAGCTCTCGAGTATGAAGACCGGCTGAACTTGTCAGTGTCTAAAAGCAGCTATTATCAATGTAATCTTTTAATTTTACAATAAAATGTTCATTGTAGCATCAACAAAAGTGTAGATAAATAAAGGTAAACAATAAGCAGTGTCTGTATCATATGAATACAATCCTAACAATATATATCCCTAATTATGGGCATAAATATTTAACTTTAAGGCACAAATCTGACCAAAGGAGCAGGGCTTGTTGTTGTTTTTTTATTTAGCTTTGTTGTGTCTTTCCTACAGTTCCACTCACTAGGCATGCATCAACAAGAAACCTACAGGAGCCATGGCATGAGAAGCATGGTAAGTCTCAATGGCTGTAATAAAAAGAACTTTTCCTTCTTAACCGTTTACCTTACCCTATTTATTTTCTAGATAAAATTATTTTAATATATAATATAATAATAATATCATATTGTAATAAAAGAATTGTACTAGGCACTGGTAAACTCTATGATGAATAGCCATGCTACCACTTTAGATCCACAAGAGGGTGCTGGAACCCCTATGTTAAAAAATACTGCCTTACCTTTTTTTGGATAAAATATTTAACTCATGCTAGCTTGTTAGCTTTTACACACATACAAATACTACTAAAAGTAGTTTAAAGAAAGTGAAACATTAGTGAGGATGTTTGATTACAAGTATTATTATTCTAATCCAGTACAATCAAGAAGGAGGGTGCTCTCCATGCACGGTGGGTTTGTCATGTTCAATTCAAGACAACGGTGTGCTATATTTCTCCACCAAGCAAAACATGTTTTTTAATATTCTCTCTTTCCTTCAGACCGAGCCCAATTTCGTCCAGTCACAAGTAGATAATAAGGCAGTGACAAATGGTCAGATGGATACCATGCAGGTGATCAACCTCTCAACTCTGACACTTTCTTTCTTTTTTGGTGAACTCATTTATAAAGGATAGCCAACTCACCCCTAGTCTAGTCAAGAGTATGTACCACAAATTTGTTTGACCTATCCTAAACTTCGTGTGAGCTGTCCTGCCAATCACAGGTAAACAACTTGGTATTACCCATGGTTATGCTGGGCCGAGCATAGCTCTCGAGTATGAAGACCGGCTGAACTTGTCAGTGTCTAAAAGCAGCTATTATCAATGTAATCTTTTAATTTTACAATAAAATGTTCATTGTAGCATCAACAAAAGTGTAGATAAATAAAGGTAAACAATAAGCAGTGTCTGTATCATATGAATACAATCCTAACAATATATATCCCTAATTATGGGCATAAATATTTAACTTTAAGGCACAAATCTGACCAAAGGAGCAGGGCTTGTTGTTGTTTTTTTATTTAGCTTTGTTGTGTCTTTCCTACAGTTCCACTCACTAGGCATGCATCAACAAGAAACCTACAGGAGCCATGGCATGAGAAGCATGGTAAGTCTCAATGGCTGTAATAAAAAGAACTTTTCCTTCTTAACCGTTTACCTTACCCTATTTATTTTCTAGATAAAATTATTTTAATATATAATATAATAATAATATCATATTGTAATAAAAGAATTGTACTAGGCACTGGTAAACTCTATGATGAATAGCCATGCTACCACTTTAGATCCACAAGAGGGTGCTGGAACCCCTATGTTAAAAAATACTGCCTTACCTTTTTTTGGATAAAATATTTAACTCATGCTAGCTTGTTAGCTTTTACACACATACAAATACTACTAAAAGTAGTTTAAAGAAAGTGAAACATTAGTGAGGATGTTTGATTACAAGTATTATTATTCTAATCCAGTACAATCAAGAAGGAGGGTGCTCTCCATGCACGGTGGGTTTGTCATGTTCTCTGCGTGTAAATTCAAGACAACGGTGTGCTATATTTCTCCACCAAGCAAAACATGTTTTTTAATATTCTCTCTTTCCTTCAGACCGAGCCCAATTTCGTCCAGTCACAAGTAGATAATATGGCAGTGACAAATGGTCAGATGGATACCATGCAGGTGATCAACCTCTCAACTCTGACACTTTCTTTCTTTTTTGGTGAAGGGTTTTTTTTTTCCAAAAGAGACATCAGTTGTGCCAATTTGGACACAGTCATAGTGTAGTTAAAGACATCAGGAGAGAAGCCAAAATGTGTCAGTTAATCCTGCTTAAAATGAATGGCAGCTATAATCCAGTTGTTATCATATTTTTCTTTGATGACAGACAGGTATGTAAGGCAGTGGTTAAGATGTATGCTGTGTATACAGCTATAGGAAAGAGTTTGCATACAGTCTGCAAGGTAAACGTTTAAAAAGTGTGAGCACATCATAGAGAAGACAAGTTGGAACAGCTTCTTCATTTTTAGATGTACTGATCATATTTGCTGCATTAAGTTGTGAATCTCTATGGTGGTCTTTAAGTGTAAGCTACAGGTAGGAATTGATTTCTGTACCAATGAATATACAGTTTTGGGAAGTTTGTGAGCACTTAAGAAAGCATAAAGTTTTATTATTTAGAAGAAGGTGCTATAGATACATTTTCATTTTCAAATCTGTTGAGATGTTTTTAATTGAAAAGTAATTCAACTTAAAACATTTTTTATAAAACTTGAATATTTTCTGAATTCAATGCTTAATTAACCTCTTCTGCTCAATTATCTATCCCAGATTGATACAGAAGGACCATATGACGTAAATAGGTACAACAGCTCAGTGTCTACCATGGTGAGTAAAGCTTTTTAAAATATTTTCTTTTGTTTATTTTAAGTGTACATGATAATTAAGCTTTGGGATGGGTACTGAGGACCATTATTAAACAGATTCTTGTGTCAGACTGCTTGGTCCTAAAGTATAGCATCAATTACAAGTCCCTTGACAAAATTACTTATTGCTCCCTGATGATAAAGCTTTTGAATTTCCGCTATAGCCCAAAAAGGTCCAAAAAGGTTGAGCAATTATGGTAAAATGCACATGGTAAAATCTACTATGCAGAGCTCACTTTTCTGTTTGTCTCCAGACAGCAGTGCTTTGTAAATGTTTTATTATACCGTGATACACCAAAAATGAAGCTCATCTTCTCTTCTTTCCAAAAGCATTCAAATTTTTTCTCTAGCACAAATTATCTCATAAACTCAGAACAAGCATCAATTCTAAGCACTTCTTTAAATGCTTAGAAGTCGGGGTTAAAATGAGTTGTGCAATGGGTGGGAAGAGTCATGTATGACAGTGCTGACTTTATGGAAAAAGGTGAAGTTAAAAAAGTAGAGGATGTTTGGCTATATTCTGCAAATACTTTATTAGATTTTTTAATTATATAATATATGCACTTTATTATATGTTCAGTGTACATTGCTTATTTACTTGAAGTGAGAGGAATGTTGAATAAGAATTGAAACAATAATCTTGAAGTGAACAGTGTATTTTTGATTTTTTGATTTTTTTAGTTCTCTAAATAGATCAGAATTATATCCGAAAAAAACGTGTCTACTGTAGTTTCTTGTCTTAAACGTGGCTCTCACTGGAGATCTGACAGCCAAATCAAACTCATTCTTGAATGCAAGTTAAGGCAATGACAACCATTTCATTCGTATAATAAAACAGATGTGAGTGACTAGCAGACACCCTGGTACCTGCCGAGTGAAGAACATCATGTGAGAATAGAAAGGTGTGTCTTCTCTGACACTCACTGGCATGTAGCTGACAGACAAGAGGTGCCGCAATGAAGACAAACTGATGAACTGAAAGAGAACATTTTTAGGGAATTAACATTTACTCTTGTTACTGTGAGCACAATCAAACCTTTTACAAGTGAAAAAGGTGGTTCTGGATCACAGTATGTGTTCCACGACCATTAAGCAACATGTAGAAAAGTTATCTTTTTTTAACCGCTTTCATCCACCCCTTATGCGTTTTACAAAAAAAGCTACCTGTATGGAGACAGACTTGCTACATATCCTGAAACGTTGTAGACCCTTGTAAACTCATTTATAAAGGATAGCCAACTCACCCCTAGTCTAGTCAAGAGTATGTACCACAAATTTGTTTGACCTATCCTAAACTTCGTGTGAGCTGTCCTGCCAATCACAGGTAAACAACTTGGTATTACCCATGGTTATGCTGGGCCGAGCATAGCTCTCGAGTATGAAGACCGGCTGAACTTGTCAGTGTCTAAAAGCAGCTATTATCAATGTAATCTTTTAATTTTACAATAAAATGTTCATTGTAGCATCAACAAAAGTGTAGATAAATAAAGGTAAACAATAAGCAGTGTCTGTATCATATGAATACAATCCTAACAATATATATCCCTAATTATGGGCATAAATATTTAACTTTAAGGCACAAATCTGACCAAAGGAGCAGGGCTTGTTGTTGTTTTTTTATTTAGCTTTGTTGTGTCTTTCCTACAGTTCCACTCACTAGGCATGCATCAACAAGAAACCTACAGGAGCCATGGCATGAGAAGCATGGTAAGTCTCAATGGCTGTAATAAAAAGAACTTTTCCTTCTTAACCGTTTACCTTACCCTATTTATTTTCTAGATAAAATTATTTTAATATATAATATAATAATAATATCATATTGTAATTAGAGATGGACCGATCCGATATTACGTATCGGTATCGGTCCGATACTGACCTAAATTACTGGATCGGATATCGGAGAAAAATAAAAAATGTAATCCGATCCATTAAATATCACGAAAGCACCTCACAAAACTTGCAACACGCCGTAACTCACCTCAGAACGTTAGCATGTCGGAGCAGTATGCATCACGTGATAGAGCGGCTGTGGCATGCCGGACCTGTCGGTGGTCTGGATAGCATGTGGAGCTTCGCTAGCAACCTGGCATTTCATCTCCGACAAAGTTATCCCCGAGAGAAGTAAAGCAAGTGTGTAAGTCCATCTCTGAATGTTTGTAAAGCATTCCCACGTTAAGCTTAACAAGCGATATATGGAGCGACTGCCTCTCGCTCTCCGGCTGCTACTTCAATCGTGAAACTGCTTAAATGATCAGCTGATCGGCTTTTCTGTCGCGAGTCCGTCTCTCTTGTTTGTTTTTGGCCCACTTTGCACCAGAAAGAGGAAACCAGCGGCTGAACAACAGCAGCACGTTTAAGCTTGATAAGCTGTTGTTAGAATTTATTTAATATTAATTTCTACACCAGGATCTTTTTCTACGTAGCTGACGCTGGTAACTGTGCAGGGGCGGATCTAGCAAAGTTTAGCCAGGGGGGCCGATAGGGCATGAACAGGGAAAAGGGGGCACAAAGACATACTTTTCTTTCTTATTCTCATTTAAAATGTCGAGCTTTTAATAAATAATTATCTGACACCCAAAGTTTTAATTTGATGTAAAATGAATAGAAGTCAATTACTGTATATAGTGACTATTAAGTCTAATATATACCCTAGTAAGCTATAGTACTTTTTACTTTGGGAAGGTACCATCTGTGCAGTCTGCAATTTTGTTGAAGAAAGATGTTGAATCTATTTAATATTTCTTGAAAAATAATTGATTTCTGTGCATTTTTTTTCACACTGCATCAAATTAAGGTTGATTACGTCGATTAAGCATCATGAGGTGGAGCATGAGGGGTGGTTCCTTATTTTTTATTTATTTCTTTTTGTTGTTGCTGGGAGTTGGAACCCTATTAGTTAGGTTGCTTAATATTTACGCTAAGTACTCTTTAAAATACCAGAATAGGGAGGATGGTGTAGGTCTAAGTTTATTAGATTGATCAGTATTGCTGAACTATGAAATATTTTTTTTGTATACAGGTATAACAGAATAGCTTTAGTGTAGTTGTTGTTTTAAACTTGAGTATGAACTTGCAGACTTGCAAAATGCAGCAAGATATTTTAAAAAACAGTTTTGTTGATTAAAAAACACTATATCGGATTCATATCGGTATCGGCAGATATCCAAATTTATGATATCGGTATCGGTATCGGACATAAAAAAGTGGTATCGTGCCATCTCTAATTGTAATAAAAGAATTGTACTAGGCACTGGTAAACTCTATGATGAATAGCCATGCTACCACTTTAGATCCACAAGAGGGTGCTGGAACCCCTATGTTAAAAAATACTGCCTTACCTTTTTTTGGATAAAATATTTAACTCATGCTAGCTTGTTAGCTTTTACCAGTGTTGGGTAAGTTACTTTAAAATAGTAACTTAGTTACATTACTAGTTACTTCTCTCAAAAGTAACTCAGTTACTTCAAGTTACTCATTACTTTCAAAGTAACTAGTTACTAGGGAAAGTAACTTTGGTTTTACTCAGAATTCTCTTGTTAATGTGTTTCTTCCATAACTTTGCCAGTCTTCTAGCTTGCTTACTTGCCACAAGTGCACTGTGCCACCTACCAATAGAAAGGATATGATAACGTGCATATTTCCACGAGAGAAATCCCACGCCTGGACCGTCATTGACTGCTGCCATGATTCTAGCCTACGTCACAGAGTCATGTGCGCCTTTTACATCCAACACAAAAACTGCAGTCGTGGTGCTTTCGATTGTACTCAGAACTCAGAAATTCTGCCTTCTGAATAGGAAGATGTAGGTAACACCAGACTGCAGATGAGCTGCATACAGGGCTGGACTGGGAAAGAAAATTGGCCCGGGCATTTTGACTAGAAACTGGCCCACCATTATAGGAAAAATCATAAAGCCTTTGAATGAAAACAAACACTGTTGTGACAGTGATGTGCACTGTTTTGATGGTATATATGCATCAATCTATCAATCGTTTGTTGTAAGATTCAGATAATTATTTTTTAAAAGCTAGACATTTTAAATGAGAATAAGAAAGTAAAGTATTTCTTTGTGCCCCCCATTCCCTGTTAATGCCCTACATGCCCCCTTGGCCACACTTTGCTAGATCCGCCCCTGCACAGTTACCAGCTGTCAGCTACATAAAAAAGGATCCTGGTGTTATTTGTCTCTCAGAAACAGTTCATAACTTCCCTTCAACTCATTCATGTCACCTAAAAGGTAAACCTGTTTCTCCATCACCTACTCAGCTCTGATGATCCAGTAAGGACATCTCCTGGTTTCATCTTCATGTTTCCCTCTCACCAGATAACCAAACCATATCATGACCAGCAGCTTTTTTTTTACAGCTGTGGCTCCAGCAAACATCAGCTGATACTAGAAATTAATAAATTAATAAATTCTAACAACAGCTGATCAAGCTTAAACGTGCTGCTGTTGTTTAGCGCGACATCCGCTGGTTTCCTCTTTCGGCGCAAAGTGGGCGATAAACAAACAAGAGAGCCGATCAGCTGATCATTGATCAGTTTCATGATTGAAGTAGAAACGGGAGAGGGAGGGGGGAGAATGAGAGAAGAAGAGGCAGCTGTGCAGCAAAGACACAGAATAACTCCAGCTTTGTGCCTTTTTCATTGTAGCTGAATTACGGGACAAACTGTTCCTTTTCACCTCAATAAGAAACGCGTAATATTTTCTCTGAATACCAGACGGGACGGTTGGCAACTCTAATAACTTATGAACAAAATAAGGTTCAACATCATTAACTTCATAGCACCCACCCAGCTGTGTAGAAACTCCGTCATGCTAGCTAGCACGCAGTACGGAAAAAGTCAGAATAACGAAAATAAACTCCACCTAAGTTTGGTTTATATCTGACCCAGAGAGACTGCAGGTCATAACTTCTTACCTGAAGTTCAGTTCACACTTGGACCGGCGGCCGCCTCGGGTCTCTTTTCCTTCTGCGTCCCTTTTCCTTCATCCACCTGCTGCCTCCACCACTTGCTAATGTTACTGAATCTGTGGAAACTCCGCGATGCCACCACACGAAGTAACGAGTAACGACCCTATCTAAATCCCAGTAACGAGTAACGCGTTCCTGATTTTGGCATAATAACTAGTTACCGTGCTCGTTACCACAATAATAACGTAGTTACTGTAACGCGTTACTTAATAACGCGTTGGTCCCAACACTGACTTTTACACACATACAAATACTACTAAAAGTAGTTTAAAGAAAGTGAAACATTAGTGAGGATGTTTGATTACAAGTATTATTATTCTATACTGCCAATATTAAATATAATATTAAAATACAACATTTATAAATATACTCACAGATTTACTCTTATGTTAACAAACACACATAATGGCAGCTTTGCTTCATTTTATTATATGTTCAGTATTTAATTACTCAATTACTAAAGTGGGTAGATGCTGAAGCAGTTAAAAAATAATTTTGTGTGAAAAGATACACAGATTTTCAGAGTAAATTTAAGTCTGCAGTGAACAATTTATTTTGGTTTTTTTAGAGGATGAACTCTACATGGAACTCAAACAGAATGAACACCTATCGGGTAAGGAGTACTCTTATGTGGCTTCATATTTTACAAAACATTGAAAATCAGTGATTATGTTAACAAAGCACTATGAAAATTATGCATTTGCATTATATGATGCAATAAAAGCTGACAACCCTGTTCTCTGTAAGCAGGCCGGCTCATCAATTTACCAACGTTCTTTCAGCCTTCGATCGGCTGACCGCATTGAAGACCATATCAACAGGGTAAGAGGTTTATTTCACACAAAGCATGCCTTGTATATGGCTTATAATGCACTTGATTTTATTGACGATCACATTCATTAAACTGCACTGACTGCACAGCAATGATGTGTGGAAGGGCTGCAGTCATGCTGTACCAAATGCAATTCAACGCTATACTGAGTGATGTCTCTTTTTTGTTTGTTTTACAAATTAAGCCAAGCCATTTATTTTTGACTTCTAAATTCCACAGAGATGTAACGAGGTTGATGGAAATGTTGTTGACCACCCAACATACCAACCCCACAGCTATGCCTTTGAAGGAGATGGCAGCATATGTCAGTCATTGGATAAACTGTCATTCCACGACATGGGAGAGGATTTTAAGTATCTGGATGATTTGGGGCCAAAGTTCAAGACTTTGGGACAGATGTATGATGAGGCAATTAAAAAAAAGAAAGTACAGCTTTAAAAGGCACTGCTGAAATGTAAATTGTATTCCAAGTTTCGCTCCCTAAAATACAGACTGAGCAGAGACGATACACCACTACGTTTTAATATTTTTACTTAAAGATTATGGACTATAACATCTAATTCATCCTAAGCTAGATATATTTTGTTGGCATTAAGATGGATTTAACGCACTACACAGCTAGTGACGCACAAGTGGTTTGTAAAATGTAATAACTTGAAAGGGATTAGGTGTGTTTTCTTGTTTTTTTAGTTTGCTTTGTCAGGGCAGTATTATTGGGAAATTTAATAGAACTTCTTTTGTTGAAACTGAGCTGACTCCTGTTAGTCACATTTTTCTAGAGTACTGTTTTGTAAAGGGTTTTTGATGAGAACACAGGGCTTATCATAATGGGTTATTGTTCATGCAAGTTAGAAATGTCCTTGGCCTATGGTTGATGATCGAGTGACATACTGGTCTGGAATTAACACTGGATATCCTACAAGATTAAAACGTTAATGTTAATGTTTAGTTTTCGTATTTGCATTTCATGATACAAAAATAACAAACTTTATTCCTATAACACCTTTCTAAACCAGTCACAAGGTTCTTTAAATACTTTACAATACAAAAATAACACATTTTTATAAAATACATAATAAAATGAATGACATAAAAAAAATGAAAATAAAAATGAAATTAAAAAACAACAAAAAAAGCAAGATACATCATGAAATGTTATTTTTAGAAGAGCAAGTGTATACAGGTATATTTTTTGAGTTTACTGGACGGTTGGACTGATTGAGCTGATCTAAGCGTAACAGACTTGTTCCGGGGGCTAAAACAATAAAAACACTGATTTTAAGTGATTTACAAGTAATATAGAAAAATTGGAAACTGTATAGAATAGAGAGCAAATGTGCATATTTGTAAAAAATATTTTCTTTGTTAGGAATTAAAATAAAGATTGTAGTTTTTGGGCTGAAATACTTCAACTTTTTAAAATTATACAAAGATTTTTTTACACTTTCTAATGACAACAATTAATTATATTTATTCAGTTTATGTTTGCACAATGCTCCTCTAACCCGGCTACTTAAAGTGTGGCTTCAAAAACATCACTGCATAGAAATATCACTGTAACACTGAGTTGGGTTGTCTGTACTTGTGCAAAGTTTTGAGCTTCGGTTGTAAAACGTTGTGACAGCTCCTTAACAATGTGCTTTGTTGTGTTGTGCTGACTGTAAGCCGTGTAGTCATAGCTCTTTCATCAAGTGTCTGAACTTGTTTGTTTTTTAAAATACTGACAAATGTCAGCAGGTAGTCAAGGTGAGCCACAGAAGGTAATATGCTAAACAAATCTATGAACATGTTTGCATGCATAACTTAAAAACCTTTCTCTATTACAAGTGCAAATGAATTGCCAGAATTCATAAAAAGACAAAACATGGATTATAAATAATAAAACATAATATGAAACAAAAACAGACAGATGAAGGCATCGAATGAGGCGATAATAAGGGCATTAAAGACATGTAAAGAATCTTAAAGTTCACTTTCATTTTTTCCATTTCTTCTGGCTGGTGTAAGTGAGGTGCGGTATGGTTCAAAAGGAAACTAAAATTTGAACTTGTTGATGCATTTTTGCTGACTTTTATTATTCCAAACTTTTTTTCTTAAAACCTTTTTTTAGCTTCTACAGTAGGAAAGTTTGAGAATGACTGGATTAAAGTGATTAAAGTACATACAAGAACGCATAGGGGGTTTCTGTGTTTTTAAAGTAAGCCTGCTTGTTTTAGAAAAACAGTTTGTTTAGTTATTTTACTTTGTTTTTTTGCATGGGGTGGTTTTGGCAATGATCTTCCCACGCAGGGTGTTGTTCATTAACAGTTCTGATCTGTTTTCCAAAGAAGTGATTTCATCAGTGCTGCTGGTAAAGGCTCTGAAAGGCTGTTTTGCTTCAGGCCATAAAATAGTTATTTTAATAATAAAGACGAACATCCCAACAGTAAAAAAATAAAATAAAAGCCTAGCAGACAGGAGCCAGGGCTCTATTCCTGATCACTAAATTGGCAAATCATAGACAAATTGGTAAGTCACTGAAAATGTATTCTCCTGTGTACATTATTTTCCAGAAAGCGATCTTCTTCCCTTTCCCTACCAGACTCAGAGGAATTGACAAAGTTTTTTTCTGAAGGTTTTGGAGATCTCCATAGCTGCACAGTGCCACCACAAACTTCAGTAGTTGTAGGGGTAAATAAGTTTAACCCATCACTCTGTAAGGAGGCTCAAATTGCTGACATCTAATCTGGTTTGATTTCCCAAAACTGATGGTTTTACTTTTCCCATGACATGCCGTGTGGGTTTCCTTTATTTGAATTTGACTGCAACGCTTTGAACACAATGTTTTAAAGAGGATCAAATTATTGCTGCTACTCAATTTGATGTGTATAAAATAGAGATGGCACGATACCACTTTTTTATGTCCGATACCGATATCATAAATTTGGATATCTGCCGATACCGATATGAATCCGATATAGTGTTTTTTAATCAACAAAACTGTTTTTTAAAATATCTTGCTGCATTTTGCAAGTCTGCAAGTTCATACTCAAGTTTAAAACAACAACTACACTAAAGCTATTCTGTTATACCTGTATACAAAAAAAATATTTCATAGTTCAGCAATACTGATCAATCTAATAAACTTAAACCTACACCATCCTCACTATTCTGGTATTTTAAAGAGTACTTAGCGTAAATATTAAGCAACCTAACTAATAGGGTTCCAACTCCCAGCAACAACAAAAATAAATAAATAAAAAATAGGGAACCACCCCTCATGCTCCACCTCATGATGCTTAATCGACGTAATCAACCTTAATTTGATGCAGTGTGAAAGAAAATGCACAGAAATCAATTATTTTTCAAGAAATATTAAATAGATTCAGCATCTTTCTTCAACAAAATTGCAGACTGCACAGATGGTACCATCCCAAAGTAAAAAGTACTATAGCTTACTAGGGTATATATATTAGACTTAATAGTCACTATATACAGTAATTGACTTCTATTCATTTTACATCAAATTAAAACTTTGGGTGTCAGATAATTATTTATTAAAAGCTAGACATTTTAAATGAGAGTAAGAAAGAAAAGTATGTCTTTGTGCCCCCTTTTCCCTGTTCATGCCCTATCGGCCCCCCTGGCTAAACTTTGCTAGATCCGCCCCTGCACAGTTACGTCAGCTACGTAGAAAAAGATCCTGGTGTAGAAAGTAATATTAAATAAATTCTAACAACAGCTTATCAAGCTTAAACGTGCTGCTGTTGTTCAGCCGCTGGTTTCCTCTTTCTGGTGCAAAGTGGGGCAAAAACAAACAAGACAGACGGACTCGCGACAGAAAAGCCGATCAGCTGATCATTAAGCAGTTTCACGATTGATTGGTAATTTGATTGGTAATTTATTTCAACATGTGAACAATATACAAGTACATTTAGAAAAGAAATGAGAGAAAAAAAATATACTATACAAATTACATACAAAAAAACATTCTGATTAATTTACATGTTGAAAGGGAGTGGGAAGAAGTATACACTTATTTAATCCCACCCCTGTCCCATAAATTATCAGTGAATATTTAGTCAGCTTCCTTACTGATATAATTTGTAATAAAAATAGTGAACAGATTTCTGATATACTATATACTATAATATCACATCATGAATTTTTTGTTTGTTTGTTTTTAAATAGAGACATTCACTTAATTTAAATATTTTCCTTTTCTTTATAGATCGAGAAGATCATATTTTTATAACTCTTTTTGAACAGTTTTATGTTTGGACATTGCTTTAATTCCATATTCAGTTTGTTCCATAGTTTCACTCCTTGAACAGAAACACAAAAGCCTTTTCTTGTAGTACGTACCTTCATTGTTTTGAAGTTACAAAAACCCCTTAAATTATAACTTCCTTCTTTCAAAAAAAACATACTCTGAATATTACCTGGCAGTTCTTTATTTTTTGCTTTGAATAGAATTTGTGCTGTTTGGAATTTCACTATATCGTCAATTTTCAATATTTCAGACTGCAAAAATAGTGAGTTTGTATGTTCCCTATAACCTGCATTGTGGATGATTCGAATTGCTTTCTTTTGAAGAGTAAAAAGTGAATGTAATGTGGTTTTATAGTTATTGCCCCAGACCTCTGCACAATAGCTTAAGTATGGTGAAACCAGTGAACAGTAGAGAATATGAAGTGATGTTCTGTCGAATACCTGTTTTGCCTTGTTTAGTACTGCAATGCTTCGTGATACTTTGGAATGAATATATCTTACGTGAGCTCTCCAGTTAAGTTTTTCATCTATTATTACATCTATTATTACCCCCAGAAATTTATTTTCACTGACTCTTTCAATATCAACACCATTTATTTGAATCTTTGCATTTGTATTTAAACTACTATTTCCAAATAACATAAGTTTAGATTTATTCAAATTGAATGATAATTTGTTTTTATCAAGCCAGAACTTCACTTTACTTATTTCATTAGTCATATCCTCCAATAAATTCTGCAGATCATCACCAGAGCAAAAAATGTTTGTATCGTCAGCAAAGAGAACCATTTTTAATACTTTGGACACTTTACAGATGTCGTTAATGTACAAGTTGAAGAATTTTGGACCCAAAACTGACCCTTGGGGTACACCACAAGCAATGTCCATACATAAGGAGCAGGATTGAAGTAGCAGCCGGAGAGCGAGAGGCAGTCGCTTGTTAAGCTTAACGCATGAATGCTTTACAAACATTCAGAGATGGACTTACACACTTGCTTTACTTCTCTCGGGGATAACTTTGTCGGAGATGAAATGCCAGGTTGCTAGCGAAGCTCCACATGCTATCCAGACCACCGACAGGTCCTGCATGCCACAGCCGCTCTATCACGTGATGCATACTGCTCCGACGTGCTAACGTTCTGAGGTGAGTTACAGCGTGTTGCAAGTTTTGTGAGGTGCTTTCGTGATATTTAATGGATCGGATTACATTTTTTATTTTTCTCCGATATCCGATCCAGTAATTTAGGTCAGTATCGGACCGATACCGATACGTAATATCGGATCGGTCCATCTCTAGTTTAAAATACATAAAAAGATTTCTGTCACTTAGTTAGAAAGAAAGCGAAACAACTATGAAAGCTTTTATTATAAGCAATCAAATCACTTCTTGAGAAAAGGGCCTCAAGTTAGGAGTGGTGTAATTGTTTATTATTTCCAGATAAGTATGCAAGTTCCTGCTTAGTTCCTTCAGCTCAATGGCTAAATGAAATAAATCAAATCACTTAAAAAAAACAACTGTATTATTATTATTATTATTATTATTATTATCATTATTATTATTATTATTATTATTATTATTATTATTATTATCATTATTATTATTATTATTATTATTATGAGCCACTGTGGACATTACCAATACCCTCCCACTCCTCCAACCCTTCCACCTTCGGGGAAGAGATACAGATTAATCCGAACCTGAAGCAACAGATTAAAAGTCCTTAACTCCTTCTGTCCTCAAGACTGTAGTAATATGCAGGGTAGTGGACATAAACCATGTTAGTCTCACCTTTTTTTCTTTCTTTTTTTACTAAATGCAAAAGTCTTGAGCCACAACTAATTTCTTTCTAATTTGGTTTCAAATTTTAAAGGGATTTATTCATTTGACTTAAATATTTGACTTAACTGACTGTGGCATCAGCAAATACTATTTACTATTTTTTCTGTGTTCTAGCAAGTTTTCAGTAGGTCAGAGTTTCAAGATTTTATATATTTATACAGTGTTACAGTTTGTAACAAAAGCTGCCAACTTCTGCTGTCAGGGTTAATTAAAATTAAAATTTAAAATTAAACACAAATAAAAAATGTAAATAACAGTAGAGCTTACTATTAGTCATGAAAATATGTGTTATGAAGAACAAAATTGTATTTTAAATCTGCTATTTACCCCAATTTTAATCCCTTTCTTTTTTTTTTAGTCACAAACATTTTTACTACAAAAATTATCAGTATTTGCATAAAGTTAATTTGTCTTCTGCTGACAGAACTTGGGTTAGTTTGTGTTTTAAATTTGTATTATAAATAAAAGTCACATGCCTCAAACCTGAAGGGAATGAATCTGATTCTTGGGCTGCTTTTTAGGTACAATTTTCAAAAATGCTTTCTAAATGAAGATACCACAAAAGCCGAAAAGAAAACACCATTCCATTTCTTGGCCGAGAAAGAATATCTATAAAGCTATATAACTCTAAATAAAATTGTGTACAATAAGGCACTCAAATCATTCATCATTAACTGATGGAAAACTATGAGTTTCTATTCATTTAGTTCTGTAATGACTTCATCCCGTCTTTACCACAATTGCAACAAAAGCATTGTCAAGTAGCTTTGGAAAGATCTGTAAGACCTGAAACACTGAAAGGCTTGTGTAGCCTATCCCCAACATGCTATACTTGTAACTGACTTCCACTAGAAGTCTGAACATGCCAGGCGCATTTTGGAAACACCTGTTGTGGTCTCTTAAGGTTTAGAACATCTGGACACAATGAGAAAAGGTACACTTCAAGACAAAAAGGTGCTGAAAGCCTCAACCAAACTCTTGGACTATATGTGTTTAGGTAAACATTTTAACAAGCACTAGATTAAAAACATTAAAACAAAAACTTTAAAAATATAATTCGTTTTAGACTTAGTTTGGATAATTGACCTGTACAGAGCCCCGCAAGTGACATTGGAGAAAAAAAAAATAAAGATGAACTTTTGCAAGATCTCCCAAAACTTTTGCCATCTTGCAATTCTAATAATGTTGTATCATGTGCTAACTTGTGCACGCAAGGGCTCGGGTTACCACCATGAAACAAATAAGTCATGTGTGGCCTCTGTATTTTTTGCTGCATTTGATTTGAAGTAGAAATTCTGAATTTGTGTATAAAATTCATAAAGTCAGAGAAGCCATACGACCAAGATTTCACAATCCTATGACAGCTTTGCGTATAAACAGCAGGGAACCTGTAAAACTTGGAATCTGTACAGCTACTTCTGTGCATTTGAGACTCACTAAATAAATCATACACAGAACACTAACCATGTTCTATTTGTGAATATGAAGCGGTTTTAATCACACAAAAGGCCTTGTACTATATTAATGGTAATTGATGAATGATTGTACCTTGACATAGAGCATTTAAAAAGTTGCTTTTCCAACTTTACAAATGGAATGCAGTTAACTCTGGAGTGAGGTTACTCCAATGTGTGACATCCGGAGCAAATCAAACAACGCATTTGTCCTTGATTCCCTTGAATCAGTGCTGTGACTACATGTATTAGTCTTTATTGTCAACATTTAAATTGTCTGTATTAAAATACAATCAGTATTGTGTAACAATCTTTAGCCAGCCTTCGTTTGTTTCATATTTGGACATTTTTGTAATTTTTCTAAATCTTTTAGAAGAGAATTGTGTGTGGGGGATTTTCTTCATTTAAGCCATTTAACACTGACCTTGCAAAAATGCCTCCACCACTTGTGTCAGCTAACAGAACATATTTGGTAATTGTAGATATATTTTTATATATTTTTGTTGTTGTGTGGTTTGAGGGGGCGACCATGTCTGCTTGCCTTTCTGTAAATAGCCGCTTCAATCACAAAAGGTATCTAAATCAAGGTGTGTGTTGTGTGCGCACACAGACAAGTGAGCAAAAAATCTTAAATTGTCCCTTTAGACATTTTGTGGTGATTAGCCTGTTGCAAAAACCCATAATCTATTCCAATGTATTTAAGTGAACCTATAAAAGTTGCCCAAGATACAGTTACAAATACATATACTCACAGACACACAGATGCAATACAATACAATGCAATTCTATCTATTCTATTCTATTCTATATTATATAATATATTATAATACATAATATAATATCATAGACTAATTATGTTTTTAAATGTGATTTTACGTGGTTTTTAGTTGGGGGTTTTTTCTTTTCTTTTCTAGCATCATTATAGGTTCTCAAGCAAGCGGGTACTGTTAGTCAAGGTGAAAACTGTACACACCCATACAGATACAGATAAAGATTACGATTACCTCATGGCTAGACGTATACAGCTGATTTATAAAGATATCCCTCCCACCGGTATCTCTCTGCCAAAGCTCACATTGGCATGCAGCTGAGTTTCTACTCAAGTGCATTCAAGTAGTAGTCTGCAACGAATTCACTTCAAAACTAGCCGTTCTGTGGATATAAAATGGAACTAATACACCCAATTCTACTTTTGATTCTGGTAAGGCTTAAGTATGTAAAACTACATGTAATCTTTTATTACTTCTGCCATAAATTTCAACACAAATATTTTAAAAATATGTCTAATTGTTTTACTAATTGTGTTTATGACGATTATGTCTGTCAACATTATACTGAGTTATAGCCAGTGTTTAAAGATTAAAAATCTGCTAAGAATATAATATAATATATAATATATATGATACTCATAAATATGCTGTGCTGCACATTTACTGCAAGAAATCTTTCCAGTGTAATCTTTTGCAGTGTTGGGGAGTCCACAGATCATCTTCACAACTTTTGCTGCGTCAAAAAAGAAACTGGATCATTAATTCCTTTACTATTGATGAAGGTTATCAGGGACCTTTCCCATATTCACTGGGCAAAGTGAGTGTATGCCTTAAAATGTAACACATATCATGAAATAAGGAAAGATAATTCCAAAATTCACTGCTCGTGTGTCTTATGTTTGATACAGATTGAGGTTGAGAAGGACCTCGTTCTTTTTATGATACAAGGAGAAGGTGTCGATGAGGAACCAACGCAAGTGTTAGAAATCAATTCATATACAGGAGAAATAAAGGTCCTCCGTTCGGTGGACTACGAACAATATAAAACTCTTAAGGTAAGAAGAAATTTAAAAAAAATATCTAAATGGAAAGTAAAAGCTATGCATGGAGCGAGGTTTGATTATTTCATCTTTCCATTGCAGCTTAAATTTAAAGCACTTGACAGAGAAAAACATGAAATAGAGACACAGCTCGGGATTTATATAGAGATTTTGGACACAAACGACAACCCTCCAAAATTTCTGTTTGAAAAGTACACTTTCACCATAAAAGAGTCAACATCACAGGGTAATTTTCTCATTTGGAAAGAAATATTATTTAAATTACTAATGCTACGGTGTCAAAATTATGTTTTTGTGACAGTGAATCTAAACAAAATAATCATTATTTCCTTTTGATACTAACAGGCACTGAAGTGGGTAGAATTCAAGCAACAGATCAAGACATAAGTGAGATATATAACAAAGTTGACCTTAACATAGTTTCAGTCAAACCTAAACCTAAGGATCTTGAGTTCTACTTCAAAGAGATCGATGAGACAGGCATTGGAGTCATTTCTTTTAAAGGATGTCTGGACCATGAGGTGAGAGAAATTACTGCTTGAAAAATTAAAACTTTCCATTTTAATCTTTCAACATGAATCTCCTCAAATTTCAATAGTACAACTAAATTCAATATTTTTGACATCCATTCAAGATGAGCAAATTTTTATTTTTCTCCATCAGACAGCTGAGAAATACACCATTATAGTGGAGGCCAAAGACAATGGAGAAAAACCGCTATCCACCTCCTGCACCATCATAATCAATATAGAAGATGGAAATAATCACCTTCCTGTCATCACACAGCAAACAGTTAGCAGTTACTTATTTCAGTCACAATAATTTATTCAATGAAAATCATTTCCTATTTTACATCTTCCTCTTTTGTGACCCAAGGGCCCAGAAAAAGTGAAAGAAGGACAGACAAATGTTCTTGTTTCACGTATACAAGTTCATGATGAAGACACCAGAGGAACCCCAGCATGGAGAGCCAAATATACAATCCAAGGAGACACAAACAACAACTTTAGAATAACTACAGATCCTGAGACAAACGATGGACTACTCCATGTGGAAAAGGTATTTTTGTGATTATGTTTACAGTAGACTAAACTTTCCAATCTAAGTAGTTCAAAACAGTCTCTGTGGTAAAAACCCTGTTGCATTTTTTAAATTAACCAACATAAGCTCTTTTTTTATCTTCAAAAATTAGTATATAAAACACAGAAAAATATGAAAGAGATTTTCCTGGCCTGGCTTTTTATAGCAGATAACCTTAAAAATAATTTGAAGTAGAACAAAAATGGAAGAAAACCATGACTCAGCATATGAACATACCTGATGCTGCTAAAGTGAAGCAGAACAAAATTACAGTGGTTTTATTAGACACAGCTAAGCGTTTTGCAATTTCGCATAAGTTTAAAAAGTTTATATTTATTCAGTATTGAACAGCAGAAATGAGACTTTGTTGTCAGAAGTCATTTATATAAGAAAAAGCAGTGACCAACAGTGCTGTAAACAACAGTAGACTGCTTGGAAATAAGCAAGCAAATCATGCAGAAAACAGATTTGAGATGGGGAAACTGTTCTTGAAGTGCACTGAGAGAGAGAGAAAGCTGTGCAGGAAGTGTGATTTTATCATAGTGGAAGCAAAACAGCAAAAGTAAGAGGGAATTCATGACGATGTTTATGTAAAGTGAAATGTGAAGCGGCGAAGCATAGTTTTGATCTTCTTTTGCTGCTGGTTCAGTCTATTTTGGTTGGAGAGGGACAAAACCTACAGCTTTACAATCTAGTGCAAAAAAAAGACAAAAACACAAAGCGCAGCCCCGACCTATCAGAATCTGTGAGCTGTCGACTTTCAGCACTGACTGTTTATGTGAAAGAAAGCCGAAATCTCACTCACTGTGATGCATCGGGTCCGCGCTCTGTGCGAGAGTCTTTTTGTGGAATCCATTTACCTGCTTTCATTTACTGTTTTAGCTGTTTTGTGGTTGCTGAAATAGTTTTGTGAGATTCTGGCATTTCTGGCAAAGTACATTTATATTTAAAAATCGATTCGGGATTTTAACAAATCGATATGGCTTTATTCAAGCTAAAAGCAATTTTAATCGGGTAGCAAACAGTTTTAACCAAAGCTATGATTTAAAAAGCCCTGGAAAAATATGATAAGTTATTGTTGGGTCTGCGCTTCCACAGGCCCCGCTGGTTTAGAAACCTATTCCCGTTAACGTCAAGCAAGGAAGCAAGATGAACAGCTTTTACTTGCTAGCAAGGGAGACTGGCGGTGGGAGCTGAACACTCCTCACCTGTCTCCTAGCCAGAATCAAATAAACAGCCTTCCTCGCAGCCTTTTATTTCCATGATTTACAAATTTAAGTAACACAATGACAACATTTAACAATTTGACTCCAACAGTTATGCTCTTTTACAGGCTTTAAACTATGAAGATGGTGCTCTGAAGAATATAACTATCACTGTAGAGAATGAGATCCCCTATTATTCATGCAAAGTGGAAAAACGCAGCTCCATTGGTCTTTGGAAAGTAGTTACCATATCTGGTTCCGCTGCTACTGGGTCTGCAATGAGCTTCGTGGCTGGAACAGTTGCATCCAGCCGTCAAGTGATCGTGGCTGTTGAGGATGTCAATGAGCCTCCAGTTTTTGACAAGACTTCCATAGAAACTGTGGTCACTGAGAATGTTAAGGAAGGCCAATACCTGGCAACACTCACAGCTAAAGACCCTGATGTTGCCAACAAAAACACATTTAAGTAAGTCTTGACAACTATACAACTACATGTCACTTCTACAAGACAAAAACATACAGCATTACTACATCAGTAGACACTTTGAAAATGACTAACAAACCATTTCAGATACATTATAGGACACGATCCAGCTGGTTGGATTAAAGTGGACCCTGACACTGGAAACATAACAACATCAAAGTCCTTGGATCGAGAGTCAGAGTTTGTTAAAGACAACATTTATGTAGTCACAATATGTGCTGTTGACGATGGTATGAATCGACAAGTATTTACATATTTGGCCAATTATTCATTTACATTTCCTCATTACATTTCTAAACAAGTTGCAATACTTTTTCATCACCAGGGAAACCACAAATGACAAGCACTGCAACTCTTAGTATCTATGTTAGAGATGACAATGATCATACTCCATACCTGGTTGTAAGCACAATTGAAATGTGCCAATCTGACGGACAATCCTTTGCCAACATCACAGCCTTGGACTCAGATGTTGAGCCCTACAGTGGCCCTTTCACCTTCAAGCTCCATGGAGATGTTGAGGGCAAGTGGAAGATTGACCCTGTCACTGGTAAGCTTTAGAGTCTGCAGATACTCAACCTTATATTACTCACAAAAACAATGTCACTTGTATTAAATATACTTCTAAGCCTCCTTTATATAAAAGTATAAGTAGTATATACATAGACTGCCACAATGACTGTTATACATCTGATTATGTATTCATTTTGGACACACAGGTTATTCAGTCAACTTGGTTAAAGAGCCTACAGTTCATTCCAATCACCATGAGCTGTCGCTAGAAGTTTCTGACCAACAGGGGAAATCAGCTTTCCACAACCTGTCAGTTACTGTTTGCAGCTGCTTAGACTCAGAAACCCCAAACTGTCATGTGAGGACATCTGGCACCACACTAGGAGCAGGGGGAGTGGGAATGATTTTTTTGGCCATGCTGCTGATCACAGGTTGGACACATGTTTCAAATATTTCCATCATTATAAATAAGATATCCTCATTTATATTTGTTGTTGTTATTTAAAAACGATTAAAATGTAATAATAAAAAAGGTCTAACAATAAGAAATAACTTTGACTTTAATAATAAGCTTTGGACTTCTTCAGGAAAAAAATGTAAATGAGTTTTCGATGGGTGTTTTTCAGTTAGATTTAAGTACTTATTTTTATACTTGTTAAGATTTTGAAAAACAGTTTTTTTTTAATATTTATTTAAAGTAAAAATAACAGAATTATAACAGCAATAAACATCTAGCATGTTTTGTATGTCATATATTTGTGTGTGTGGTCTTTATGCTCCAGGTTTGCTACTTTTGGCTCTTCTGATGTCCTGCAAAAAACAGATCTTGGAAATCAAAGAGGATTTATCTTCTGAACAACAACTGATGAAGTCTAACACTGAGAATCCAGGAACAGACTGTTCGGTAAATACATTTATCATAAATCACACTTACACACACACTCAAATGCTCACTCACACAGATATTTGTTGGTTTTTAAATTAAAGATTCATTTTGCCTGACTTTTTAAAAGTAATTATCCCTACTTCAGCAATTGTAATGACTGAAATTATGTAAACATAACTTCTCGTTTTTGGTATAAAAACCTTAAAACATCATTACTTTGTCAAGGTGGCCATTGTGAATCAGAATGGAAATGCGATGCAAGAAATATCTCAAGTTAAAACTGTGAAAATGAGTCCAGTAAGTGCTACAAAATATATATTATTGTAATAACTAGTTTGTAAAGAGCATTTTTGTAATATACCATGCATTGTGAGAAATATTTGATGTTTTTCAGGCGTTTCTTCTAAATGACTCAGAAACCAGCACAGAATTCCTCAAGTATCAAAAAGAAAGCTCGGTGGCACAACCTTTCATTCGTGGAAGCTTTATGCACATGGTACAGATATTATGATTACTGTTGTTTTATTTGTTATTATCACTAAGTAAACCTGTGATACTTAAACAGGTAGAAGTTAAGAATTTTGCTCATCATAATTTTCTGTTCATGAAATTTATCAAATCTCAGAAGTATTTAAATGCTTGATTTTTCAGTCACAGCGGGGATCAAACGTGGGAATGGGATATCACCAGGGACAATCTGTGAGTGGGGTATGTAATATTTCTTTTCATATGAAACCTTCTGAAAGTGCTGGACCACCTTTTCTGTCAGAACTGACTTAATTCTACAAGAAACCAGCATGAAATGATTTGAGATTTGTGACATGGTGCCTTATTTTGCTGGAAGCAGCCATCCAAATTTGGGTACACTGTGGTCATAAAGGGACAGACGTGGTCAGCAGTAATACTCAGGTAGGCTGTGGCATTTAAATGATGTTGACTTTGTCCTAAGGGGTCCAAAGTATACCAAGAAAATATCGCCCACGCCATTACATCACCCCCACCTGATTGAATCATTTCTATAAGGATGGATGAACCTGTGCTTAGATGTTGTTTATGCAACTGTTCCTATCATATACTTCACAACAGAAGCCAATACATCCAATGTTCTCTTGTCTGTTTTTGGTGAGCCTATGTAAAACATAGCCTCAGTTTCCTGTTTTTAGTTGACAAGAGTGACAGTGTGGTCATCTGCTGCTGCTGTAGCCCATTTGCTTCACAGTTGAGATGTAGGGTTAGTCCCCTGCTCTTTCAAGAAACTGTTTAGCCTTAGAACAAAAAACGAAGTCTTTATTTCTTTCGGGTTTTGGTCCTTTTTTTATGAGATTGATTGAAAACTAAAAAAAGCACAGAACAATCTGCTGGCCTTGCTTTTTTACATTGTATGTTATCATAGACTTTAGCAAATGGATTCTTATTGAAATCATTTGTGCCAGGAAACAATGTCATGGTTTGATGTGTTTGTTTTGCGGTTTTTTCTTCAGCTGATGAATGAAGCAGTACATGGAGGATCACAAATGAACTCACTAACCTCACAGTACCGGGGGGAAGGATCAGGGTCAGCATTTATTCGTGGAACCATCATGCGGAAGGTACTGAGATTATTATTAGTATTAGTATAATTAGTAGTAGTAGTAGTATTGAGTACATCTGTTTGACGAAGTGGTTGTTAAGGATTTTGCTGGTTCTTGACATTTTGCTTTTCTGTGAAGTTTCAAAAGTATTAACCAGTTAATGCTTGATTTTTCCAGTCACTGGGAGCAATATCAAATAGTGGAATGAAACATCTCCAGTGGCAATCCAGGCATGGGGTAAAGCAACATGAGTCCTTTTGATGTTAAATTTTCCAGAACTATTTTATAATTTCCACTCACCAGCCACTTTGTTAGTTACACCTTGCAAGTACCCTTTTGTCGTCATAATGGGATGTATTCAACAAGGTGCTAGAAGTATACCTCAGAAATGTTGGTTCCTATTGATATGATAGTGTTTAACAAATTTTGCAGAAGTGCAAATCTCCAATTCCACCACATCCCATAGATGCTCTGCTGGATTGAGATCTGGAGACTGTGAATTAAAGTATGCCATTTGAGTATAGCGAAGTCATTGTTATGTTCAAGAAACCAGTTTTGGTGTTGCACATTATTTTACTGGAAGGAGCCATCAGAAGACTGTAGCCCATTGGTTTCAGGTTTCCCTGTTTCCATTAAGAGATGCACTTCTGCCTACCCTGGGAGGATCGAGTAGTTTTTACTGTTGCCATCCTAGCAACTCAAAGCTGTTCACCCGTCTCCCCATCACCCCTCTGCCAGTAACACTGAGTTGATGGAATGTGGTTGGCTAATTAGAAATGTGCATTAATGAGCAGTTGAACAGTTATTCCTAATGAAGTGGCTGTTGCATGCAATTCCTACTATGGAACAAATTTTGTTGTTAACAGGTATTGTCGATGTAACAACAGCCGCATATTACAGGATAGATAATAAAGATGAATATTGGCATTATTACATAATTGGAGATGATTATATACACATAATCCTGCTGCCAAATACTCATTAAAACACTGAATAACTGATAAAAATCCTTAATTCAAGGCAAAGACGGGAACACAGTTTTGTCGGGACAGAGAGCAGCCACTGTGTGTGCATATTATTATGCAAGTAGTATGCAAGTAGCATAATATATGCTACTTGGTTTAACTTGTGTAATGTGTTCTTCTTTAGTCCCTTGCTCTTTTATTTTTAAAAGGTTTTAAACACAGAAAAGTACAGTATCAACTGACAGCCTTGCTCTAACATGATCCAAGTATGATAGGCTTGGAGGACAAGCCTAATCATAATTAAAATGATTTCAACCATGAAATGCTGTCATTCTTTGACATTTGTTTGTTTGGTTTCTTTTCAGCTGATAGATGAAGCCGTACGTGGAGCATCACAAACCGGGTCAATAATCTCAGCTTTTCAAAGGGAAAGCTCAATGGCACAAGGTTTTACTCGTGGAAGCTTTATGCGCATGGTACAGAGATTTTTCTTATAAAACTTGTACTTACTCTTGTTATCATTAAGTACATGTGTCATATTTAAATAGTCCGGTGTTAAGAATTTTGCTTAACTATTTAAATGCTTGATTTTTTCAGTCACTCGGAGGATCATCCAACAAAGGAACGGCACATCTGCAGGTTCAATCTAAGCATGGGGTAAAGCAACATTTTCTACAGTTTTGTCATTTATGGTCAACTACAAAGTCTTGTCTTACCTTAATTCCTATTTAAATTCTAATATAATAATATTTCAAAAAAGAAAATTCATACAACTTCCTGTTTCTACTTTTTAAGATTTATATGGGACTAGACCAACGAAACCAGCTACTAAATGAGGTAATACCAAAAAGGATAAATGCTCTCCAGGAACAAGGAAAGGAACTGGGCAATTATCTGCCTCGTGTATATAATGAGGAGGGAGACACAGAGCATAACTTTGAGCTTGATTCAATCTCCATTGCTGATGTTTCCTTTGACCCTGAAATGGATCTGTGTGACAAGTTCACTACTCTGGCCTCAGTCTGCATGCCTAGTGATGTCACCACAATACAGAAAATCCAAACAGCAACTCTTGTCCAAGAGGAAAGCCATGAACTAAACTGGCAGAAACTCACATTAAATGAGGTTTACATTTCACAATAAAGTCACCAGACCTCAAGTATAAGGTACAATATGAAAAGTCATAAATATTTATTCAGTTGTCTGGGAGCATGGTATGGTAAGATGCAGTGTCATGTCATAATGTTTACAATAAAGACTGGGTAATGCAAAAACTAATGCAGAGGGGTGAATATGGTATTTATCAAATCTGCTTATTTGCACTTTGGGAAACATACGATCAATTGTACTAAGAGGGTAATGCTTTCTACTTTCGTTTGGGTTATCTTGAGCTTCTGTTCTCAAAAGTGTTTTTTAAGGTCACTTTTTTATCTTTTTCTATTGCGAAATAATATATTTCAAGCGTGTGAACTGTTTTCTTTGTCCATTAGAGGTTGTCAGGCCTTTAAAAAAACAGAGTTAAGCTTGAATGCATGAATCTTAAAGGCATGCAGGTGTGTCTTGTGCAAGTAAAAGCTTTCTCCAGAATAAATGATGACTGCCGCTGTAATGTAATTCCACGGTATTTCCATTTTGGCACGACAAACTTGTCAAACTTGTTCTCATTTTGTTGTTTAGACTCCACGTTATCAAAAGGTGCTGGCGTGGGCGTGCTCTCGGATATCTGTGGTTGTATGGGTGTTTTCATGTTTGTACATGCAGGACAGTAAGTCTGCTGACTGCTTCGGTGAGGAGGATGGTCGGCCTTCTCCCACACTGTCTGAGCATCTGGGTGCATCTAATAAACTAGTTAATATGCTTCTAAGGATCATTGTAACCATGTTTTATGTGCATCAAATGTTTGTATAGTGGTAATACTAATAAACGTGTTAATCTGAACCTCTCAAACAAGATTCTCACTATAGAACTATCACTATCATGTTTATTAATCTAATTCTTGTGAAACACTGACTCCTTGTGGTTTTACAAAGAAATTGTTATATTTGTATTTGTGCCTAGTTATATTAAGCCATATTCATACAGTAAAAATACTTCTGAACACTCATACCAGCAAAGGTAATGTTGGGAAGTGCATTAAAATTATATTTACTAAACTTAGTAAATATCTAATGACTTACTCACATTTCATTAATGTCTAAATCTGTCAGAAACTTCTACACAAGCCTGACTGAATTAGTTTTTCATTCTAAATGGCATTCTTGTAAGCTTTGTCATTGCACATTTTTCTCACTAATTAAAAAACATCCAAAGATGAGTAAAATAACTCTCAGGTTTCTTATCAAAGCTTTAGATTTGTCAGATGGGTTAAAGTCAAAATCCTAAACTTTTCTGTAGACAAAGCTTTATTTATTTGGGGTGACATATTCGATGCCAAAATGTGCTTTTAGTAAAGATTAGTCTATTGCAACAGATGGAAATCTGAACATAAAAGAGATAAAAACAACTGTAAGTAAAAAGGAAGCAGTCTCAAAGCAGTCAACTTCTATTGCTCCACTTGTTCAGAAAAATACTGATAATAAATCATAATAAGTCCATCAACTAAAGCTTGGCCAAAAAAGGGTCACGCAACAGGACAATGGTTCCAAGTACACCAGAAAATCTACAACAGAATAGCTAAAAAAAACTAACGAATCACGTTGTGGTAGGACTTTACAAAAACTCTGCATAAATAAAAACCTGCAAACCTTATAAAACAGAACCAACGACATGGGACAAAATTCCTCCACAACCATTTTAGACTTCAGTTTGTTGCCGGTGGGTCTACAAACTATGGAATCATGGCTTGTAGTTCGTATTTCACATGATAGCATCTGATTTACTCATCAGCTTGGTTACGCCACTGATTATGGCATGTCTCAACTTCCATAATCATAAACCTTGGGGGGGGGGGGGTTCATTTAGGAATACATATTCATTCCTAAGTTTAGTCTTTAGAAGAATCAACATAATTTATTAATTAACTCTTGTAAGGAATGGAATCAGCTTTCAAGAAAAATGTCTGAGGACAAGACAAGGAACACAAGAACAAATTTATGGTGGAAAGTGAGGTGAGAACCTCCTGTAAGGGTTCACACTGCACACTTAATAAAATCGTGCTGCTTTTGGCAACCTTGTCAACATTTTATTCACAAAAAGTAAATTACACATGCATCTTTAGATATGCATCTAATATCAGACTTGGGACAGTCAGTGCAGCCAGAGTTTTCACTGCAGTTGTACAGGTCCCAAAAAGGTCAGAATCCCAGTTACCTTGACCACAAAATGAGGTGATGTAGGATTTTGAATTTCATACAAAAGGTGCAGCTACTAAAAATTTCAGATGAGTTTGCATTTCGGTGACCTTGACCTCCAGGTCAGAGGTCAGGTTTTCTGAAAATACTGTGAATGCAATATCTTGAGAACAAGACGACAAGGAGTTTGAAATTGATACCACAGTTGTATCTACTAGGAGGCTGAGGGGTAGCATTGGCACCCCCCAGCATGCCCACTGCAAGAATATGTGAGACAGAATTCTCTAAAACCACATCAACTTCAACAGGGAAGGCTGCAGTACAGTTCTGTGCAAAAGTCTTACATCACCACTGTTCTGCACACCTAACTGGCTGAAATATTATAAAGTTTATATCTAATTATTTCCTTGAGCTCACAATGACGTGCTGGAGAAATCATGTAAGATCCCTTAGCAAAAGTAACAATAGCATATTACATATAAAACTGTATTAATGCCAAACTGTACATAAATTCAATCAAATGAAAAAGTACTTACAGTGTTATGTGAATCAGTATTAATGATGCAGTTGTTTATGGTTGAGCTCATTTTAAATATTTCTGTTTAACCTCCAGTGCTACTTGATTGCTCCCATATCCACAAGGGGTCGCTACAGACTGTAGCAGCATGTTTTGATCCAACACATTTTAATGCTGGATGCCCTTCCTTATAAAAACCCAAAGAGGCCTAGCAAGCGAATCTGTAAATCACAACATTTTGGAGATACTGTTTAATCTCGGGTAGTGCATCATGTACTGGCTGTCCAGTAAGGACTACATCTCTCCAAATAAACAGCTGTTAATGAGCTCAAAAATACATTTTTCAAGCTTTGACTTAAAAGTTTATATCAGGTGTATTTATTTAAGAATGTATTTATAAAATGGAAAAAAAATCAGATGAATTAAAGCACTTTTCGCTTTTCGTTTTTTCGCCTGTCCCGTTTGGTGCTTTTGCCTTCAGAATTATTGTCTAAAGGCAAAGAAAGATACCCAACGGATTTACTTTACCAAATGGACCATCCCGGCTTGCCATATTGGTCTATTTGATTCACCTTTGATTTTATTGTTTATTTTATTTTATTTTCACTTGCTACACACATAACTACGGAAGAGGATTAGGGCCACTGGAAAAAAAAAAAGAATTCTGACTTTATTCTCAGAATTCTGAGATTAAAGTCAGAATTCTTTTTTTTTTTTTTCCAGTGGCCCTAATCCTCTTCCGTACAATTGTGACTGGTTTTGGTGGAAAAACTTAAAACACTATTACTATTTCTGAAGCAGGTGTCGGGAACCAAAAAGAGAACCAGATGCAAGAAATATCTCACGTTAAAACTGTCACAACGAATCCAGTAAGTGTTGCAAAATATATATTTTTGTAATAATACAATTTTTTAGCTGTTTTTTTTTTTTTTTTAATGAGTGGCTCTGAATTGCAGCCTGTCACAAATCATTCAACTGTGATGCATGGCCACTTAGAGGAGTATGACATGTGCGAAAATTAATTCCTGCAAAAGTCACAAAGTCCAAATAAAAATTGGCATTGGACACTTTTATTATCAACTATCACTACTGGACAAATTATAAAACTGTTCTTGTGATATTTTAGGTTGTATGTTCAACAAATCTTGTGAAAAGCCCAAAAGGAGCAGGCAGTTGCTATACAAGGTGCCATCATTGTAACATAAATCCAAATATAATGTGTCTTAATCGTCTGTGCCATTGAACTTATTTTTTACTATTACGAGTGACCGCAATTTACTTTGAGCTGATTACACACTTATCATCCTGTTAAAAAAACATTAAATCTGAAATAACACAAAACTGTCCTAAATACAGGTGCCAATCATGTAATTAGAATATCATCAAAAAGTTGATTTATTTCACTAATTCCATTCGAAAAGTGAGACTTGTATAATGGTTACATTCATTCCACACAGACTGATATATTTCAAGTGTTTATTTCTTTTAATTTTGATGACTATAACTGACAACTAATGAAAACCCCAAATTCAGTATCTCAAAAAAGTAGAATATTACTTAAGACCAATACAAAGAAAGGATTTTTAGAATTCTTGGCCAACTGAAAAGTATGAGCAAGTACAGCACGCAATACTTAGTTGGGGCTCCATCCATCCATCCATCTTCATCCGCTTTATCCGGGGCCGGGTCGCGGGGGCAGCAGCCTAAGCAAAGAGGCCCAGACCTCCCTCTCCCCAGCCACCTCCTCCAGCTTATCCGGGGGAATACCAAGGCGTTCCCAGGCCAGCCGAGAGATATAATCTCTCCAGCGTGTCCTGGGTCTGCCCCGGGGCCTCCTCCCGGTGGGACATGCCTGGAACACCTCACCCAGGAGGCGCCCAGGGGGCATCCTTGTCAGATGCCCGAACCACCTCAGCTGGCTCCTTTCGATGTGGAGCAGCAGCTGCTCTACTCTGAGCCCCTCCCGGATGGCCGAACTTCTCACCCTATCTCTAAGGGAGAGGCCAGCCACCCTTCGGAGGAAGCTCATTTCTGCCGTAGTTGGGGCTCCTTTTACCTGAATTACTGCAGCACTGCGGGATGGCATAGATTTGATCAGTCTGTGGCACAGGTGAGTTCGCTGGCCAATTAGGAACAGGGATACCATGGTCCCAGATACTGGTAGCTTTGGCACTGTGTGCAGGTGCCAAGTCCTGTTGGAAAATGAAATCTGCATCTCCATAATGTTGATCAGCAGCAGGAAGCATGAAGTGCTCTAAAACTTCCTGGTATATGGCTGTGTTGACTTTGGACCTCAGAAAACACAGTGGAGCAACACCAGCAGATGACATGGCAAGGGTTAGGGTTAAGGCGAGACCCTTCTGACACTGTCTGTTGTTCAACAGTGGCTTGACACAAGGAATGCGACAGCTGAATCCCATGTCTTGCATACATCTGTGCGTAGTGGTTCTTAAAGCACTGACTCCAGTTGCAGTCCACTCTTTGTGAATCTCCCCCACATTTTTGAAGGCGTTTTGTTTCACAGTTCTCTCGAGGGTGCAGTTATCCCTGTTGCTTGTACAGTTTTTTCGACCACATCTTTTCCTTCCCTTTGCCTCTCTATTAATGTGCTTGGACATAGCGCTCTGTGAACAGCCAGCCTCTTTTGCAATGACCTTTTGTGTCTTGCCCTCCTTGTGCAACGTGTCAATGGTTGTCTTTTGGACAACTGTCAAGTAAGCAGTCTTCCCCTTGATTGTGTAGCCTACGGAACTAGACTGAGAGACCATTTAAAGGTTTTTGCGGGTGTTTTGTGCACCTGTAGATGTTCATGCCTTTTTAATTTGTCATTTATTAAAATTATAAATATATATTTTAACTCAAAAGTACAGTTTTTAAATTTAATGTTGCTGAAACAACAAAGTAATAAAAAACATAAATCTATCTGATTGAGGAATCACTCATCTTTGGAAAAGAGAGT
The DNA here is from genome assembly GCF_057382275.1 of Copadichromis virginalis. Classification (NCBI taxonomy): domain Eukaryota; kingdom Metazoa; phylum Chordata; class Actinopteri; order Cichliformes; family Cichlidae; genus Copadichromis; species Copadichromis virginalis. The sequence continues at coordinate 20,774,149 of NC_140637.1, read as the reverse complement.
TTATTACAGAGAAATGGCTCTTTCCAAAATAAAAGCTATACTATACGCTTCTTCTGGGCAGCATATTAAACATATCAGGTCCCCATAAGGAGAATCATGTGCTAACGGCTGTCTAAATGACTCGGGTAAAGTTTGTACTGTCATGGTCCTGGGCCATGTTGGCCCAGTGTTCTTAGTTTTCTTGTATGTTTGTATTTTGTTCCTTGCTTAGGCCATGTTTTCTGAGTTGCCCTGTTGTGTTGTTCCCTAAGTGTTTTCCCTTCATGGCTTTTACCCCCTGTGTGCCCCTCTGTGTATCTGTGAGCCCTCGTCTCTCCTTATGTTTTATTCCATGTTTCCCCTGCCCATTATGTCTAAGTTCTCCCCGTGCTCTCTCTTCCCCCTGTGTGCCCTCTATGTATTTATGAGCCCTCGTCTCCCTTTGTGGTTGTTTCATGTTTTCCCAGCCCGTTATGTCTGTGTTTTCCCCGTGCTCTCTCTCTCCTCCTGTCTGAACCTCTGTGCACTTCCTGTTTACTTTGTGACTCTCACGCCCGTACATGTCATGTTCAGTTCACCCCGCCCTGTCTCGTTATGATTATCAGTGTCACCTGTGTTCCCCGTGTGTTCCCACTTTCCTCGTTAACCCTCTGTGTATTTCTGTCTGCGTCTCCCTCTGTTCAGCGTGACGTCGTCCCTCATGCCGTGTGTGGATCTCCCTGTGTCTCTCTGTGAGTTCTTAGTTTGTGGTTTCCCAGTTTAGTTTAGTTTGTATATTTGTTCTGCCAGCAAATAAAGCTGAGTTTTGAGTTCATTCCCTCGTGCCTGTGAGTCCTGCATTTTGGGTCCTACTCCTGCCTGCCGCACGGCGATTCGTGACATGTACCATGTGTGCTTGTTGTTTTTGTCTGCTTCCACTTGTCTTTGCACTAGGATGATGTCGGAGTAAATGTGCAGTCACATTCGTTTTGTTCCCACTAGTGCTGTCAGCGTTAATCTGAAATGATTTTAACACCACAACACGGCAAATCTCCGTTAACGAGCTACCGCGGATCGCCCAGTGCTTGGGGCTGGACGGCCAACACGTTAACGAGCTAACTGCGCTAACGCACTAGTTCCCACCAATGTAATTGAGCATTGCGTGGCACATCCGACATACTGTTTTACTTTTGTCCATGACACGCTTACCTTCAGGGTCATACGTCACATGAAAACCAAAATACTTCCAACGCCACATCTCTCCTGTCTCGCTAGAAAAAAGGAAAAGATGTTCCTGGTAAATGACTGAAACAAATAAAACCACACACAACCAGAGAAAGGTATGAGAAGTGTGAGGAACAGACACATGTGTGTGTTAGAGAAATGCCTCATTTGAGAAAAAGTTAAAATTAACCCATATACATGCAATGAAGAAATAGCTTACATACATGTGCACGTACATGCAAGGTTAAAGTAGCGACACTTAACATACACCTGTTTTTAAATGATATAGTTTATCCACTACTGACAAATAAACTCTCTGGGTTGCAGGACAACAACTTAACGTCAAAAGACAAAGATACTGGTCTGATGATTAAGTGAGGACACGACAAATTTAGTGGTTAAAAGGGTCGAATTGGGACATGTTTTTGTTGATTGTTTAAGACAAATGACTACTGAATGGTAGAAAATTCCTTTTTAGGTTTCTAAACAGGATCTTAAGAATTTTAACACGTACCTGTGTTGTCCTGCCAACTTGGGGGGTTATGAGTTGATTATATGGTAAGAAAAAACAAAAAGGGGGGGAGGAGGCCCAGTTGTTTCTCCCCTCTCTGGATAACACAGCCAACACAACACAGTCAGCACAACATCATTTTCCTGTTCGCCTGTTTTGTTTTGTTTTTGTTTTTTCTGAAAGCCGAAGCTGACCTGGACTCCTACCCTCCCCGCTATCATCGTTGCCCTCTCCGCTACCATCTTTGACCCTTTGACCCCTGAAGGCCACAGCAGCTGGACTCACAACAACAACTTGAGCTGTGACGAGACGCGCATTAAGCCCGGAGGAAAAGGGAGGGTGAGCAAAAGAATGCTGACCTCTGAGAAGAGCCGAACAGCAGAGCTGCAGAAGGCTGTGGAGCAAAGTAAAGACAACATAAATAGACTCCGATCTGACGTGGAAGGAAAAGACTCTGAGGTTTTTGCCCTCAGTAAGAGCTTAAGGCATCAGAGCAGAAACTGAGCATGGCTCCGGAGGAGCTGGCTGCTAATTGAACCCATCACTCAGACTTGGAGTCCCACATACAGGACTTGAAATCAGGCGGAAGCTTGCTGGAGCAGGAGGTCGCCAGACCTGATGCAAAGCTCCAACAGCAGGAGCAAGCCCTGAAGGAGCTACAGAAGCAAAAGGGTCAAGTTACAAGGAGAAGATGCAGGCAGCTGCAACAACGGATGCAAACAGACCCAAAGAGGAGGGCAGGACCTCAGGGCATGCTTCAGGCCGCTGGTTTACCCAAACAACAGAACAGGAAGGTGATGAACACAAACACACACTTCTGCATCCGCCGACTTAGAATGAAGAGAAACACACACATGAACACTTATGCACTCGTTGAGTGAGTGAAAACTGATACACACCCATGCACCAAAATCAAAATGTTGATTCAATTCACTAAGAAGTGACACACAATGCTCCAGCTGCTGCAATGAAGAATGCTTTATTAACAAAGGCTCAATGCTGCACACAACAAATCCAAATACAGAATCTGTTACAATAATAAGCCCAGAGGGCATTTGTGTGGTTTGGGGAGCAGAGTCCAGAGCAGTTTGGTTATGAAAACGATGCCCGTGCGAGATATCTGGGGCTTAAGGCCTCGACTCAATTGTTTACTGTACACTAAAAAGAAAAGAAAACAGCCTGAGCAGTGGTGCAGAGTGAAGACGATGAATTAACAGTGTGAGTCTTATTTCAGAGCGCCACATCATTGTGATGGAGATTTAATAAAAGGAGGAACACACGGACAAAGAAGAAGAGAAAGGGGGGGGCAGCCCTTGAACACGATTGCCTGAGGTATTAAAGATCTGTACGAAATTCTGGTTTCCAGTGGGAGAAAAGTCACGCAGTGCCAGTAGTAGAGCTAGGTTGAGTGATGATTCTAAATTACTGTAAGTAAATCATCGTAAGAGAGTTAATCCCATACAGCTTATGACAAAATTTGATCCGAAGTGATTGATGGCCCTAATCACGACCTTTTGACCTCCCGCCCCTCCCCCCCGGAAGCGTGTAATGAGCGTGACGAATCGTATCCGGAGAAGGGGGGGTGGGAAACCCCCCGCGTGACGAATTATATCCTGAGAAAGGGGGGCGAACCCCGGAAGCGCGCCATCTGTTGCTAACCGTGTCGAATTGCACCCTGAGAAAGGAGGGGTGAACCCCCGGAAGAGCGCCATCTGTTGTTGGGAAAAAAAGTTTTTAGTGGGAGGGACTGCAGCGAGGGAGGAGAATAAAAACCAGAGAGGTGGAGCCCCGTCACAATTTCTAAGTCTCACACACACAAGATGGATTCTTTCCTTCTGCAGCCCTCCAGCGGTCCTGTTTACTTGGACGGTGAAGAAATCTGCTCTCCCGCAGAACCCTCGAGCATGGGCGGCAGCAGCAGCGAGTGGGCATCGTCGATTATCAGCGATACGCCGGTCTCTGTCTACAGTACCAGACCCGAAGCAACCGACACTCCGCGGAAAGAAGGAAGAAGTAAGAGCGTCTTCATGTTCCGCAGCCAAATTCCAGCACCGAGAAACTTGCGAGGAGAATGGACTCTGCCTGCTGAGGGTTGTGGAAAGTGGGGCTACATATTCAAATATGAATCGGGGGAGCTCTGGTTTTATCAGTTGAACGAAGGAGAAAGCTTGACGGAATCGAGCAGCATTGTGAAGCTGACTCCCAATGACTGGGCCGTGCTGAAGCTGCTGGTTGCGATGGCTATCGGAGAGGCAAATGAGGATTTTCCCATTCCTGAAGAGGAAGATGTTGCCGCTAAAAGACCCCGGAGAGAGGTAGATTCTCCTCCCCCTCCTCCTCCTTCTCCTTCCGGCTTCGGTGATGAAGAAGAGCATGATGCTGCTGATGATGAAAAAGATCCTCCTTCCCCTCCTTCTGTCTCCTCTGATGAAAAAGAGGATACTGCTGTTGAGAATGATGAGGATAAAGAAAAGATCCCCTCTGTAGAGGATGTTTCCTCCCCTGATGAATCAGCTGATGATGATGATGATCATCCTCTCGACACAGTTACAGAAGAAGAAGAAGAAGAAGAAGAAGATGACGAGCCCCTGGCTGAAAAACTTCCAGAAGAAGATGATGAGCCCCCAGCTCCAGAAATAAAAGAGGAGAAAGCAGCTCCTGAGAAAAAAGAAAACATTCCCCCAGCTCCAGAAATAAAAGAGGAGAAAGCAGCCGCTGAGAATAAAGAAAACATTCCCCCGGCTCCAGAAAAAGCTACGGAAGAAGAAATAGAAGCTATTCCCCCTCCCCCGCCGCGGAACGGAGGCATACGCTTCAATGATGAGCAGCTGATCAAGACTAAAACAATCTTGTCAACCGTCTGGTCTTCAGGAACCACAGCCACAGGGAGATGGAGAATGAGAGCTAGTCTGCGTTCGACTGACGAGTCTGATGCCCCTGACATTTTTGTCATGGAAAAATTCAACCCCGACTGCGGATTATTTCGCAGCATGATGGTTATACCAGCCAAAGAGTGGGTCGTAAGAATGCTGCAAGTGAGGAAGGATATTACAATTCTTTTTCAAACTTGCCGCTGCTGGAGGGATGCCGTAGGAGTAAGGAAATGTCTCAACTTCTGAAAATCCCCGCCCCTCCCGGACCACGCCCCCCTTCCTTCTGTTTTAAAAGTCCGATCAAAAAGCCTTTTTTAGCTCAGAGAGAGAGAGAGATGGACTCTGCACCCCTGCTTTGCGATGAGGAGACCGGCTCCACCGATTGTTTTTCTGACGAGGGCGAGCTGGTACCCGACACTCCCGGTTACTGGCCTCTGAAGCGCCAGAGGCGGCAGCAGCATACCGACGAGATGGACGGCTGGGCGTCTTCTTTATTCATCGACACTGTGAAAACAGCTGTGTATCATCTGGTCAACTTGGTGATAAACAAGCACCGCACCGACGAATGTAATGGATGTAAGATAGACCATCCCAGCCAGAGACAACACGAGTGCCTGCAAATTCTGGAGGATGATTTTTATTCCGACAATTATTATAACATCAGAAAGAAACTGCTCACTCCTCGCTTTGTCCCTTCCATTCAACGTCTGCTGATTGCCCGCAACATCAAAACTGAGGATGTTAAAGTCGGGATGGTTGCGGAGACCTTGCTTCATGAGCTGAAATCGGTGAGGAAAGTCTTTGACGCCATCACAGACGCTTATGACAATTTGGTGGGGCAAGATGTGGTTAAAATCGGGGAACTCCGTTTGGTTACGGAGTTTTACAAAGGTTGCTGATTCTTATCCTGCATGCTTCCTATATTTAACCTTGTTTTTTAAACCATGTATTCTGTTTCTTTTTAAAAAACAAAACAAAAAAAAACTACCTCGTTTTTTAATTCTGCTTTATTTTAATCATGTATTCTGTTTCTTTTTAAAAAACAAAAAAACAAAAAACTACCTCGTTTTTTAATCGTGTATGCTTTAAAAAAAAGTATCCTGTTTGTTTGTAACCTTTTAACATGTTTACCTCATGTTTTTTAAAAAAAAGAAAAAATAGTTTTTGTAACCGTTTGACTCTATAACTGTGTTTTATCTCAGGGTTTTGAATAAAAGTGTATTCTGTTTCTTTTTAAAAAACAAAACAAAAAAAAAACTACCTCGTTTTTTAATTCTGCTTTATTTTAATCATGTATTCTGTTTCTTTTTAAAAAACAAAAAAAACAAAAAACTACGTTTTTTAATCGTGTATGCTTTAAAAAAAAGTATCCTGTTTGTAACCTTTTAACATGTTTACCTCATGTTTTTTAAAAAAAAAAGAGAGTTTTTTTGTATTCTATAAGTGTGTTTTATCTCAGGGTTTTGAATAAAAATGTATTCCTGTTTTTTTCGCATGTTAAACCTTCTGGTTTTGAATTAAAAAAAAAAAAGAGTTGTTGTATTCTATAACTGTGTTTTATCTCAGGGTTTTGAATAAAAGTGTATTCCTGGTTTTTTTTGTAACTTACTTGTATTCTATAAGTGTGTTTTATCTCAGGGTTTTTGAATAAAAATGTATTCCTGTTTTTTGCATGTTAAACCCTCTGGTTTTGAATAAAAAATATTTAAAAAGCATTCATCTCTGGTTTTTGAATATTGTATTCCTGTTTTCTGCACATTAAGCCCTCTGGTTTCAAAAAAATAATAATAAAAAACATTCATCTCTGGTTTTTGAATAAAATAATAAAAGCCGACTCCTGCGACGTTATAACGCAGACGAGCTTTTTATCAGAAGACGAGATGGCCGAGAAAAGTGAGATGAAAAAAGTGTATTATGACCCGCATCACCCAGGTAGTTTCGGAGGAGTAAATAGACTCCGACGCGCTTTAGAAGATGAAACTGGTAAAAAAGTTGATATCCGCAAGGTGCAGAATTTTTTATCCGAGCAGGACGCCTATACTCTGCACAAGCCGGCGCGAGTAAGATTTAAGAGAAATAGAGTGTTTGTGACCAAACCCCTGAAGCAGCTTCAGGCCGACCTGTGCGACATGAGACAGCTGTCTGAATACAACGACGGATTCAATTATTTATTAACCGTCATAGACGTATTTTCAAAAAAGGCTTACGCCCGCCCCCTGAAAAAGAAGACGGGTTCTGAAGTGACTGAAGCTTTCGAATCTGTGTTGAGAGAGAGTGAAATACCGGAAAATTTACAGACCGATGCGGGAAAAGAGTTTTTCAACAAGAGTTTTCAAGCTCTGATGAAAAATCACAGCATCTCCCATTTTGCTACCGCCAGCGACCTAAAGGCCTCGGTGGTGGAGAGATTTAACCGCACCCTGAAAACGAGGATGTGGAGATATTTCACCGCGCACAATACCAGACGCTATCTGGAGGTGTTGCCCGACCTGTTAGAAGGATATAACCGCAGTTATCACAGCAGCATTAAAATGGCACCTGCCGAGGTGCGCCCCGAGAACGCGGATCAGGTGTTTCGCAACTTGTATGGAAAGACACCCGTCCGTCCTAAAATAAAGTTGAAATTTAAGAGGGCGGATCTGGTGAGGATATCCAAATTGAGAGGAGTATTTGATAAAAAATACGAGCAGAGTTTCACGGACGAAATCTTTACTGTGATCAGGGTCCTTCACCGATCGCCACCCGTGTATAAACTACAAGATTATGACGGGGACCCCATTGATGGGTCGTTTTATGAGCCCGAGCTGCAGAAAGTGAAACTGACCGAGGACAAAGCGTTTCATGTGGAGAAGATTTTAAAGCGGCGCACAGTCAGAGGGGAAAAACAGGTTTTTGTCAAGTGGAAAAACTGGCCGGATAAATTCAACAGCTGGGTGAAAGCCTCGGAAGTGGTAGGCGTATAAAAAAAGAGACCCCTCGCATCATTCGGCTCATTTTTTAAAATTCATCATGCAGTCCGAAGGGTTTTACGTGACCCTGCCTTCCAACGCCAGCAAGGGCTTATTTAAAGATAACGCCAGCGGCTGCTACACGGTGGATCTGGCCAAACCCCTCGAGCTGACCGGAGAATGGAGCGTGGGCTTATGCGAATTCATTTATCCGCGCACATGGTACAATCTACCGCCGGACGCCTCCTACTTGGAGCTGATGCGGACGACGGAGGAAGATCAGCCCCTGGTGATTTTAAAATTCGGCAGGGGAGGTCATTACGGACGCGTTAAAGATCTATTGGATCACCTGGTGCCGGCGATCCAAAAGTACGACCCGTCCTTCGAGGCTTCATTCAACAACGTCACCAAACGTCTGGATATCAAAGGAGTCGGGAGCCATAAAATAAAGGTCTTCCCTCCTCTGGCTTACATGCTGGGATTGAAAACGAACGAGTGGTGGACTCTGTCGAAGCGCTCTACTCCGTATCCGTGCGATATGAACGCGGGCGTATATAACCTGTTTCTCTACACCGACATCGTTCAGTACCAGCCGGTCGGTGACAGTTACTCACCGTTGCTCAGCGTCCTTAACGTGAAAGGCGATTACGGAGACGTGATCAGCATCAGACATAATACGGTCCATTACTTGCGCGTTTCTAAAAAATACATTAAAACCATACGCGTAGAAATTAAAACGGACCGCGACAGATTCGTGGATTTTGTTTACGGGAAAACGATAGTCAAGCTGCACTTTAAACCGGCTTGAGAATGGCTGCGCGTCTCCCGCAGGACCCCCACCGTTTTGTGAGGTATTATGAGGGGCAGGTGGGAGGTTCCCTTCCGGGTTTTTACGGAGCGCCCGTGATGTACGGCAGAGGGATAGGATCCATCTTCTCCAGACTGTTTCGTTTCGTGTCTCCTCTCTTCAAATCCGGGTTCGCCGTAGCTAAACCTCACCTGAAAACGGCCGCAACCAATATCGCTACAGACGCTGTGAAAAGAGTGATGGGTAAGCTGACAGAGCCTCGCCAGGAGGGGGCGGGGGGTATGATGGTCCTCTCCCGCAGGAAGAGGAAACGCCCTCCGGGCGAGCGGATTAAAAATAAAAGCGTCGGAGTAAAAAGTAAATCAGTTAAGGCTGGCAGCGGGAAGAGAAGGAAGCCCCAGAGGAGCTCTGACATATTTTAGAAGAAAATAAATAAAAAATGTCTCTCTTACACAAGAAATCTGCCGAATGCACCCTTGCCGAACTGGATCTATTTTCGGCTCCCATGACCCAGCTATCCATAGAGGATAAAAAATATCAAGAATGTCAGCCCCTCTCTGCTTTGAGCGACAACTCACCCATTGAATTTTTCATCCCCGGAGACGGGGAAAAGTATCTCGATCTGAACGACACCATGCTCCATCTGAGAGTGAAAATTACGGAAAGGGACGGGAGCAACATCCCACCCGATGCGGGGGTAGCCCTCATCAATTATCCTCTCAACACAATTTTCAGTCAGTGCGACGTTATTCTGGGGGATCGATTGATTTCGCAGTCCAGCGCCACCCATCCTTACAGGGCCATGATCGAGACGCTGCTCAACTTTTCAGAAGACACTCTAAAGAGTCAATTCAGCGCCGGTCTGTTTTACAAAGACACTGCCGGAGACATGGATTCTATAGTTATAAGCAACGGGCCGAACAGAGGGATAAAACAGAGAGCCGTTTTCACGGCCGAGTCGCGAGAAGTGGACCTGCTGGGTCCCCTCCACGCAGATATTTTCTTCTGCGAGAGGCTCCTGCTGAACTCTGTGGATTTGAGAATTAAATTGATACGCAACAGCGATGCCTTCAGTCTGATGGGAACTCGGGATTCGCAGTTTGCTCTGAAAATAACTTCGGCCTCTCTGTTTGTTAAAAAGGTCACTGTCTCGCCGGCCGTCAGGCTGGGGCACGCCGCGGCCCTGATGAAAGGAAACGCCCTCTATCCTCTTTCGCGCGTTTCTGTGAAAACCTACTCCATCCCTGAAAATTCCAGGATCTGCAACCAAGAGAATCTCTTTCTGGGAGCCATGCCAAAATACGTGGTCCTGGGCATGGTTCATCACGACGCCTTCACCGGGAGGAGGGATCTGTCGCCTTTCAACTTTAGACACAACGATGTAGAGTATCTGGCGTTGTGTCAGGACGGCAGGCAGGTGCCCGCCAAAGCTTTCCAGCCACAGTTTGACCGCGGAAATTCGGTCAGGGAGTTTTATCACATGTTTTCCGCCACGGGGAGACACCTCAAAGATTTACCTCTGAGCATCGATCGCCGGGAATTTAACGAAGGGTACGCCCTTTTTGCCTTTAATCTGGAACCCAGCGAGGATGCTGACGCCCTGTCTCCCGTCTCCAACGGGAATTTGAGGCTGGAGATGAGATTCAGAGTTCCTCTGCCTCAGACCACAACTCTCATAGTGTACGCCTGCTACAACTCAATTTTGGAGATTGACTCTAAAAGACAGGTGCTGGTGGATTATTACTAAAATATATACATGGATAACCTTCAGCTGGAGCACATTCTACATCGCGCCTTGGGAGACGTTTTCTGCGGGGTTTGGGCCTCGGACCAGCTGGCCTTTTTGAGGCGCGACTTTAAACCCCCCGCCTACTTTATAGTAAACACTCACCCCTCGCACTTGAGGGGAGAACACTGGCTGGCTCTGACTCTGGAAAAGGACGGTTCCTCCACTTTTTTTGACTCTTACGGATTCCCTCCCGACTTTGCTCACTATCCCTCTGTCATCTCAGAGTTTCTGGAAGGCCGCTCTGACAAAATACTCTATCACGATCGTCAACTTCAGCACCCTATGTCTGTCGTTTGCGGGCAACATTGCATTTTTTATCTATGTCACAAGGCTCAGGGGTTATCCGTCGGTAAAATACTTTCTCTGTACTATAATGATGTGTTTAAAAATGATGACATGGTGTCTGACTTTCTGAAAGGACGCTGCCCCGCTCGCTCTCGCAGAGGTCATCACGTGGCGTGCTCCTTACAAAAGTTTAAAGATGTGTGTATCGAATAAAGAAACGTAAACAAAAAAAAGTTTGTTGCAGCGTTTTTTTATTTCATTTGTAAACAAAAAAAAACATTTGATTTTACATAGAGGTCCAGGTCGGGGAAAGCGTTATTTTGACCCGAGAAGGTTTTCTCCCCCTTCGCGCAGGTGTCTGTCCTCCCTCCTCCTCCACAGATTTAAGACGCGCATACTGATCGCGAGCTATACGGTTATGTATTGAGGATGAGGGTATGTTTGTTTCGACCAAAGTAGTTAAAAACGCGTTCCATCCTTTCGGTCGCGTTTGGTTTTTACTTTTAAAAGAGAGGGAGAGGTTTTTAAATAGATCGATCATGTGCGAACCCCGCACCGCATCCCCCTTGTAAACAAATTCACCCCTCTTTGTCCATCCTCCTCCACCCTCAGCTAATTTCTGCATAATGTAGCGGGCGTTTTTGCGATCTCGAGGGGGTAAGGATTTTAATACTTCTTCCATCATTTCATCATCCTCCTCTCTGGGCCGCTGCACTTGTTGCTGCACCTGCTGCTGCACCTGCTGCTGCACCTGCTGCTGCGCCTCCTCTGGCGGGAGGTGGAAAGTCACCCTACTCTCCTCGTCCCGGTCCTGTTTAGAGAGTGTGAGATATCTCCGCAGCAGAGATTCGTATCTTTTGATTTTTTCGTACGAATTTAACCGCGGATCCTCCAGTATGGCTTTCATCTTTTCGTCCAAATCGTCTTTGGCAGTTTCTCTGACGGTAGGCTCGGTGGGTCGGGTCAGTTTTTTCAACTCGTGAGAGGGAACGAGAATCATTTTTTTAAACATCTCAGCGTTTTTGAAATATTCCTCCCAGCAGGTTCCCCAGAATGGGTACGGCTGCGGACAACAGAGGGAAAAGAAACCCGCCCGTTTGTTTCTTTAAAACTTGACGCTTACGGTTTAAACTCGTTTTCTTGTCGGCCAGCAGCCTGATGATCTTTTTCTGGCGTTTCAGTTTTTGGTATTGAGGAGCGGAAAGAGGTATGTTTCCCCTTAAAAGATTTAAAGCTATCTCGCACAGCGCCTGGAGGAAATCCGGGGAGCTGTGAGCGAGAATGTCTTTGCGTTTCTGCGGCGACGCGTGGTACAGAGCTTGCAGTAAGACTGCGTTTCTTTTTATACGCTGAGACATGGCTACTTGGGTTTAGGCAGGTAAATGACGGGGTACTGCCCCGGAAGCAGACCGGCGCGCACTCTGTAGCGTTCTGGGCACGAGGGAGTGAGATCGAGGATTAAATACCCGTGGGGTTCCTCAGTGGCGTCTTTGAAACTGTCTGAGAAAAATGTTTTTTGCGAAGGGAAAATCTGACGGGCCAAAATCTCAATCTGCAGCTTGTCTCTGGGGTTTTTAAACAACACCATATAATTGGAGTTTAAGCTGATGGTGCGGCTGTATTTACCCTGATGGAAAACGTTCTGGGTTAGCATCATAACCGAGACGTTTTTATGGTGGCGGTATTGAGTGAAAATTTTAACCACTTCCTGGTGATCCGAGGCCTGAAAGATGACGTCATCCAGCACCACCAGAACGTCTCGGAAATCTTCAAAAGAATCAGGCAGCCCCTCGACAAATTTAATGTTTTTATTGGCCTTTGAAAGCTCCTCATACATGGGTTGAAAAGAAGTATAAATCCACACAATATTCGCGGGCACAGTATCCATGACGCGTTCACAGTTTTCCAAAACACACTTTACAAAATGAGTTTTCCCACACCCGCTAGGACCCACAACTAGACAGGAAAAAGGCACTTTCAGTCTGTGATCAAAATCAGTTTCCTCCATTCTTTTTTAGAAGAAAACTAAAACAAAAACACTAGTACCCGAAAGGCAGAGTTGTACCGTCTGGAAAGAGACGTCTCTTGTCGTAAACCACGCGAAACTTTTTCTGAAATGTTCTGTTTTTGAGCACAAAGCCTCTCTTATCCCTCTGAATACCGTTCTGAGGGGTCTGGAGCTCCGCCTCTTTCATACCAGAAAGGTAACTTTCCACCAACCCGCTCATACTGTCGAAATTGACACGTTCGCAACATTCTCTCCTCTGCGTTATTCCTTTCATTTTTACCACCATTTTCTTTTTGTTTCTGGTCCGGTAGGCGTAACTCTTTGGACCCGCGGAGACAAATTCCTGGATGGTGTCCCCGTCTAATTCGTCCGTGAGATCCCCTAGATAGTTACCCAGCTCTAAAGGTTCCTCCCCCTCTTTCACTACGTAGATCAGAGAGTCGGTGTCGGTGTACAGAACGCTGCGCTGCAATTTTTCTAAATACTCGTAGAGTTTTAGACGGGCGTAGGCTGTGGTGAAAGCTGTTATGGCGTACATGAAAGCGAGGTTTTCAAGGATTCTCTTCTTATGAAGCATCCGTCGAGCTGTAAGAAAAGACGGACAGAATGTATTTTTTAAACCTTACATTTTTTATTTTTATAGAGCAGAGAAGTTTAATAGGATCGATTCATCCCCCCGTCAATTACCTCTCAGTCTCCTGAGAGGAGCTCTCCTGAGAGGAGGCGATCTGGACGGTTCCTCCTCAGCCTGATTTTCTTCCGCCTGATTTTCTGTATCGGTCTCTGTCGGGGAAAATAAAACTTTAAGAAAACAATCTCATCCTTCCTATTTTTTTGAGAATGAAAAAACGTTTTATTTACCTCGCTCCTCCGCCCTATTGTCTGTAGCGGCGGGGGATTGGTTAGGTAAATCCGCAATCTCGGCTGCCGAGAAATAAAACAGAAGAGATTTAAGAAAACAACCTCCTCCTCCTTATTTTTCGAGAATGAAAAAACTTTTTATTTACCTCGCTCCTCCGCGTGATTGTCTGTAGCGGAGGGGGCTTGAATAGGTATATCCGCAATCTCGGCTGCCGAGAAATAAAACAAAAAGAGAAAGATTTAATAAAAAAAAACTTTCTAGCACGCTTTATACCACTCCAAGTCGGGAGGGGCGGTATAGCACACTCGGATTACTCCGCCACATCCTGATATTTATCGAAATGACGGATATTGCATCATATTGTTTACCTTTTGGTTTAAAAGGTATTTTCCTGCAGTTCTCCCGGTATGCGTTGACGAAAATAACGTCGTCGTCGTCTTCTTCTTCTTCTTTTCGCTGCGGCGGGGTCTGTATATTCTCGGTTACCTCTGTCGAGAAATAAAGCAAAACTTTTTAAAAATCTGCTCCGGGTCGGGAGGGGCGGTATAGCACACTCGGATTACTCCGTCACATCCTGATATTCAACAAAATGGCGGATAATGCATCATATTGTTTACCTTCGATTTTAAAACTTTTTTCTCCGCGGTTCTCCCGGTATGCGGAGACGAAAATAGTGCCGTCTTCTCTTCGACGCGGCGGCAGCGGAGGTTCTGCGGGGGATATGGCTTCTAATTCGCCGCGGAAAACGGCCGGATTTCTGCTGTTACTCACTGCATTATCGATTGTTTCTGTAAGTATCAGAGCATGGTTAAATCAAGTCTATCTAAACTTATTTAAAAAATGGTATATACTTATTTAAACGTACCGTAGTCCACTTGCGTGAAATCATTGATGTAGAAATCTAAAAGAAAGTAATCAAATTATTGACATCTCTGTTGATATATAATTTAAAGTCGTAAAGAAAAAAACTTACCGGGGTGAGGTATGAACAGTTCTGGCGAGATGGCGCTCTGATCGGCGGCGTTGTTTGAACGGAATGCTGACATAATATTCACGGATTCTTCCTCGCGATTGGTAGAACTGTCACAGTAGGGGATGAGCAGATAGCGACTCCCCTTCCGCTTCTTCTCTCATTTTATCCTAGTCTAGCGAAGCATCTGTTTTTCGCATCTTTCTCTTGACAATACCGATAGTTAGAGTGGGTTGTTTTTTTTTTTGATTGCCTTCTTGCGAACGCCGTCTGTTTTCCCACATTCTGCAACGGTAAAATATGGCTTTGAGACGGGTATTTGTTTTACCAAATGGACAATTGCTGTCTGACCTTGTTCTTGCTGTTGACAAAACTCGGCTCATGGTTGACTCTTTCCCACAGAGGGGGGGTGCTTTAATAAACTTATTCGAATATGAGCTTTTTTCCTCGCTAAGACTAGTTTTATGGGGAGATGTAAGAAACCGGGTTACAAGCAATGATAATATCGGATGTTGACTCCTCAGCGTCATCATTTTCTATCTATTGAGAAAACTTATTGTAAAAAGTAATGAAGAAAAAAACTCCTCCTTGCCCCGCGGGGTGGGGGTGGGTGTGGGTGTGTGTGTGTGTGTGTGTGTGTGTGTGTGTGGGCCTTCTTGTGAACGCCGTCTGTTTTCTGCAGCGGTAAAATACGACTTTGAGACGGATATTTGTTTTTACCAAATGGACAATTGCTGTTGACAAAACTCGGCTCATGGTTGACTCTTTCCCACAGAGGGGGGGGTGCTTTAATAAACTTATTCGAATATGAGCTTTTTTTCACTAAGACTAGTTTTATGGGGAGATGTAAGAAACCGGGTTACAAGCAATGATAATATCGGATGTTGACTCCTCAGCGGATCAACATTTTCTATCTATTGAGAAAACTTATTGTTAAAGTATTGAAGAAAAAACTCTCTACTTTGGTCTGACAAGGAGCAGGTTGCGCAAAACCTACCTCATATAGATGTTTTAATAATAATAATAATAATATTTTTTTGGGGGGCGTGTTATAGGATATAAGCATTGAGAAAAAACTGATATCTGCTGTCTCACTCCTCCTTGACCCGCGGTGTTTGTGTGTGTGTGTGTGTGTGTGTGTGTGTGTGTGTGTGTGTGTGTGTGTGTGTGTGTGTGTGTGGGCCTTCTTGCGAACGCTGTCTGTTTTCTGCAACGGTAAAATACGACTTTGAGACGGATATTTGTTTTACCAAATGGACAATTGCTGTTGACAAAACTCTCATGGTTGACTCTTTCCCACAGAGGTGGGTGTGTGTGTGTGTGTGTGTGGGTGTGAGTGCGTCTATGTGGTATGGATTGACATTTGACCTGCGCTGTACCTGGGCTCCGGGGACATTTCGACTTTTTGCTGTGTATTCATGTGTCCCCCTAAAACATGACTTGTAAATGCATTTTTAAGTGTCTAAATAATAATTTTTTCTACTTCTTATGAGGTCATTATTTATCTTTTGACCTGTATTTGCTTAAACTGTAGTGTAAATTCATTTATTAAACTATAATTAAAAGATTTTCTGATTTTCTTAAAAGTCCACCTATACCCCTCACCTGATTTTTGTGTATTCCAGTGTATTGCACAGCGACGTTTCGAGTTAGAGTGGATGTGTGTAGGTACTGCAATTTAATACACATTTTCAATACACACGGCCGGAAGTCATTGTGATTGGTAGGCTATATATATAGGCGGTACCTACAGGAAACGGCGCCACAACTTTCGCGCGCGTGCCCTTTAACAAGTGTATGTCGACGGCAATACGAAGACGGATTAAAAACACAAAGGTAAGCCTTTTTTAATGTAAAATGCACCATGACTTTAATACTATATGAAATTATAGGTGCACAGGCCTATATTAAACTGGTTTAATTTATGCTTTATGGACTGTTAGTGAGTCTTTGAAGAAGTAAAACGGCCCCAGCGTTTGTCATTGAGTAAATAAAATAGGGCTGACGACTAACCGCGTCAACGCGATAAAGCGGGCTAACCCGTGTTAGGATTTACTCGGTGTTAAAGCATTATTGTGGCTTAAACGTGTTAATGCCGACATCGCGACTAACGCGATTAACAATTAAACCAGCGCAGTCTGAGTCAAAATCCCTGATGTCGCTGTTAGCTAATTTCGGGCAGTTTGTCCAATGTCTGTCATTCTGCTGACAGCCCTAAAATAAAAGCAAGGGTATAAGTGTATTTAGTCGTGTATTTATTTATATGCCTGAAGAAAAAACTTCTTACAGTTTTGATGCCTAAGCTTTCTCAGTACTTGTATCACTCTCTGCAGTCGCCATTACAGAAATGTCACATGTCGCCATTTTGAGTACTAGGCCTTTAACATTTTAAAAGAAGGCATAAATTAGCACTATGAATAAGTCAGCTGTGTTTATGCTGTAAACTACACTACTGCTAGTTCTGCTACTACTGATGATGATGACAATGATGACGATAATCGTAATACTTTATATGCTTTGGTAATACAGCCAATCGTACAGGAGAACATGCGAAGGAGACGCATTCCTCCACGGGAGGATGCAGTCTGTCATGTTTCTGCTGGAAGGGACAAACTGGGACTTGATATCCACTACATAAATGCCTTCAAAGGTAAGTTGGTCTTTAGTTTGGATTAGATTTGGAGTTTGTCACTTTGTCTTTTGTCACTCACTTGGTATGCCTCTGCAATTCAGGTCGGGGCATTTTCACGACTGTTCCATTCCAAAAAGGAGACTTTCTTTTGGAATACAGAGGTAAACTCATAACAAAAGAAGAATGTGAGCGGAGACACAGAGTTTATCATGACAGCCTGAAGGTGTTCATGTTTGAATTCAAGTTTGATGGAAAACTCTGGTGGTGCGTATTATATCAGTGTAGTTTGATTAAGATTAAATGACACATTGCTTTTGATTTATGAAAAAAAAAAGCTTCCTAACTAACTAGTTAAGCTAATACTTTTTTGCCTAACCCCACAGTGTGGATGCATCTCAAGAAGATGGGTCATTAGGCAGACTTGTCAACGACAACCACATCAGTCCAAGTGCTAAGATGAAAATATTAAATATCAATGGAAAGCCCCATCTATGCTTATTTGCAAGCAGAGACATAAGTCCAGGCGAAGAAATAGACTATAATTATGGTGACTCGGATTGGCTCTGGAGATGCAAGGTATTTCTACAATTGTACTTTTTGGAACTGATAAATTGCATACCCTAAGCCATTTTTACATTTGTACCTACTCAAATTGGCTTAACGTGACTTAGGGCATCTAGTTTTTCACTGAAATTGAGTATCACCTACTGTGCCTGGGGTAACTATAGCAATGCAGCCGAGCATCCAGTGATATAAATGCCACAGCAAGCATGGACGTCAAGGTGACAAAATGCCTGCTGCTCAGTCTATACTTTAGTGTTCAATTCAGGGATCACGCTGTTAATTTTGGTCGCTATTTCAAACATTTCAGAGTTTCAAAAATGATGGCTTGGATTTTCACGAAGGAGGCGCACTCATAACTTATCGAGTGACACCATTGACCAGCCACCTGGTGGCATTCAGTCTATGTCAAATTTTCTGATCACTTTGGATCACTTGGAACCTTGGTGCAGTAGTTACTGAAAAACTACATGGTACTATAACCTACTGGAAAAACAGGGGTAGGTACTAATGGAAAACAGGCAATTGTGATGGCTGCCACATCAAAGCCCTCTAAAAGCACTAAAAAAATATCAGCAGGTATGCAGAAATAAAAAATGGCTTTCGGTTTCTAAATTTTAACAGTGATTGATGTTTAATGTGATTCTACACAGCAAAATCTCCAGTGTTAAATTAACACTGGAGAGTGTCTATAAGGGTCCACACCTCTGAGTGTTAAATACAACACTGTTGAGTGTTAAATTAACACTTTTGACAGTGTTATATGTTTAAAAGTAACCTAGTCAGTTTTGAAGATTAACAATGGCTAACACTGAGCAGTGCTGATTTTCTAACACTGGAAAATAACTCAAAATGTTAGAAATATTCCAGTGTTAGAAAATCAGCACTGCTCAGTGTTAGTCTTTGTTAATCTTCAAAACTGACTAGGTTACTTTTAAACATATAACACTGTCAAAAGTGTTAATTCAACACTCAACAGTGTTGTGTGGACCCATATAGACACTCTCTAGTGTTAATTTAACACTGGAGATTTTGCTGTGTAGCCTCTTTAGTTAGATTCATTTTAAATTTTGTCCCTTGAAGATAAATGGGCCCTAGTGACAGTTCGTTGCTGCTACAGGTGATTGTTTTACTCCTTTAGCAATGGCTTAAAAAATAAAGAAATCACACTGACTATTTGTCTCTTAATCATAGGGCCTTAAATTCTCTATACATGACAGTGAATATTTTAAAGACAATAGCTTGAAACTTATCTTTCTCATACAGTTTATTTAATGTTTCAAAAGCCTCTTTAAAAATGCACTGTATATTCATTTTCTATCTGTTACACACGAAGACGGAGACCAGCCAGATTCAGAAGACTGTGAGCTGCCTAAAGCCGCAACCAAACAGCTTTCCAAACAATGATCTGGACCTGAAACATCCAGAGCCTGAAAGGGTAAATATAATCCAGTGTACCACTTAATGAACTAATAATTTAATCTATCATCATTCTTTATGGATGCTGTGTGTGTGTGTGTTTGGCAGTCACCTGGGTGTGATGTGATTTACATGGACCGTGGCTTGTAGGTCCTTTTCATTGTTTCAAAGTGCAAGTCTGGATAACATCTGAGTGTGTGTGTGTGTGTGTTAACCACCCAAATGTGACTTAGGAGGACCACACTGTTATTGGGAGACTCCGTCAAAGTTTGCTTCATGGTGACATCACTCTGGTTTTAGGAGGGGTCTTCTCGTATTTCTTGACAGTTTGACCTACAGCATGCAGAACTGACTACATGTGCTTTGTTTCTATGTGGTTTGAAACTCAGGCTTGAACATTAAGATAGATAGTACTATACAACTTAACTTGTTTTAGGCACTTTTTACTGCTGTAATGCATGGGCTCTCTCTGGCTGTGTACTCTGGCTTCTTCCCACAGTCCAAAGATGTAGCTTATGGGGTTAGGTTAACTGGTGATTCAAAACTGCCCTTTGGTGTGAATGCAAATGCTTGTCCTTCCATGTTAGACTGGCGATCTGTCCAGGTTGTACTGCCCTATGGTAGCTGGTATAGGCCCCAAAACTGCTACCCCACAATCCTGATAAGGATAAGTGGAAGAGGATGGATGATTGCAAAGGAATCAGTTGTTAATTATTGTAGCCAGTATTTTTTTCAGAAGAAAACATTTCTTGAGTGGAAAGCCCCCCCCCCCCCCCCCCACACACACACACACACACACACACATGCAAATTAAAGACAGAAGCACAGGACTGCCCAGTACAGTTGCAAGAAGAGCACTTGGTCTAATCTTTGTGCCATCTTTTCTTTGTTGCAGGATCTTGATGAAGAAATGCCTCAGCAAGGCTCAGAAGCCATGCATTCTTCTTCAGTGCAAGATTTTGAAGAGGTAACATTGACCTAGGACAGATTTTAATGAATGTTTCTCATGCACGATGTGTACCTTACGCTATTTGCCGATAGTGAAATGGTCTATTCATCCTCTTGAGTGATGCATTTTTAGTAACTGTCAGATTACTGTTCTTTTGTCTTCATTCTCTATCTGTTACACACGAAGACTGAGACCAGCCAGATTCAGAAGACTGTGAGCTGCCTAAAGCCGCAACCAAACAGCTTTCCAAACAATGATCTGGACCTGAAACATCCAGAGCCTGAAAGGGTAAATATAATCCAGTGTACCACTTAATGAACTAATAATTTAATCTATCATCATTCTTTATGGATGCTGTGTGTGTGTGTGTGTTTGGCAGTCACCTGGGTGTGATGTGATTTACATGGACGAAGTTTATTAGTTGATATCTGCAACTGAATTGAAAACACACCTTTCCAACTGTCCAAAACAAATAAATGTTGCAATATTTTGCTAACAGTGTCACAATCATCGTCTGGTGTGCACAACAATATCATCTTTGGACAAGTGCATTCAGTGTGTGGGACCGGTTTCCTCCCTCAAGTGGCTTGGCTTTAAGTGCAAAGGTGAGACATTTAGTGAATAGGTACAGTGTATAGTAAAAAGCATTAATAGAGTTCAACAAGTTAAGACGTGCTGAAATGAACACTGCTCCCTTTTTAATTAATGGGTGGTCACGTCTAATTAAAGAAATGCAGTATTACCTCATTGGTGCAGGACCTTGTAAAAATGGTATACTTGGGATTGTCCTCAATTCCCCATTCCATAACATAAACTGCTCAAAATAATAAAGGGAACACTTAAACAATGCGATGTTACTCCAAGTCAGTCACACTTCTGTGAAATCAAACTGTTCACTTAGGAAGTAACACTGACAACCAGTTTCACATGCTGTTTTGCAAATAGAGTAGACAACAAGTGGAAATTATAGTCAATTCACCATAATAAAGGACTGGTTCTGCAGGTGGTGACCACAGACCACTTCTCAGCACCTATGCTTTCTGGCTGATGTTATGGTCACTTTTGAATGCTGGCGGTGATTTCATTTTAGTGGTAGCATGAGACAGTCTACAACCCACACAAGGGGCTCAGGTAGTGCAGCTCATCTAGCGTAGCACATCAATGTGAGCTGTGGCAAGAAGGTTTGCTGTGTCTGTTAGTGTAGTGTCCAGAGCATGGAGGTGCTACCTGGATGTGGAGTAGGCCATAGGAGGGCAACAACCCAGCAGCAGGACCGCTACCTCCACCTTTGTGCAAGGAGGAACAAGAGGAGCCCTGCAAAATGACCTCAAACAGGCCACAAATGTGCATCTGTCTGCTCAAATGGTCAGAAACTGACTTCATGAGGGTGACTTGAGGGTCCAGCATCCACAGGTGGGGATTGAGCTTGCAGTCCAACACCATGCAGGATGTTTGGCATTTGCCAGAAAACACAAAGTTTGGCAACTTCAGCACGGGCACCCTATGCTCCTCACAGCTGAAAGGAGGTTCAAACTGAGCACGTGACAGTCTGGAGATGCCGTGGGGAATGTTCTGCTGCCTGCAACATCCTCCAGCATGATCATATTGGCAGTGGGTCAGTAATGGTGAGGGGTGGCATTTCTGTGCCTGCCAGAGAGCCTGACTGTCATTGGGTAACAAGATGAGGTCCTCGGACCCTTTGTGAGACCACATGCTGGTGCATTTGGCCCTGGGGTCCACCTAATGCGAGACGACACTGGGCCTCATGTGGCTGGAGTATGTCAGCAGTTCCTCCATGACAAAGGCATTGATGCTATGGACTGGCCCGCCTGTTCCCCAGACCTGAATCCAATTGAGCACATCTGGGACATCATGTCTCACTCCATCCACCACAAACTGTCCAGGGGTTGGCAGATGCTTTAGTCCAGGTCTTGGAGGAGATCCTTCAGGAGACCATCCGCCACCTCATCCCGAGCATGCCCAGGCATTGTAGGGAAGTCGTACAGGCATCTGGAGGCCACACACATTCAACTACACACTTTCATGCCACTCAACTACCTAAAGAACAAAGTATTTAATAAGAATAATTCCTTCATTCACATCTGGGATGTCCTTTTTTGGGGGGGGGAGGGGGATTAGCAGTGTATGTGTAGTCATTAAAATATCCTTAATGTGAACAGTTTTGTTTTTTTTTGTTTTTTCAGCATTTGACATTACTGCAATGCTTTGACAAAAAACTACTTCACTTAAATAGAACTGCAAAGCTAAATTAAGTCTATCAAAATGTGTTTCAGTTTGTTTAGGGGTCTGGCACAAATCTTGCCTTGCAAAATTGGCAAATCAGAATTGCCACCAGTCAACACAGGTGTGTATCCCATTCATATTTGGCTTGACTTTTTTTCAGTTTATTTTTTACCTGTCTAAAGTATTGATCAATTAAAAAAACTTTTGTTCTTACATTCCAGAAAGAAGAAATTTCTGAATATTCAGGGGAGGATGGATTGCCACATTCAGTTCTGGATCAAATATCAAGCGATGATGATGGCAACCACAGCATATCAGAAGAAGAATATGTGCCAGATTCAGAGTCATATGATGAAGATTCAGATGAAGACATCTCATTATTGCCAAGCACATCAAAAGGTCTGCTATGCCAAGATGACATCTCCAAAGCGCATGAACAATCAGATTCAACAAATTTAATCCACAACTTGACAAAGGACAAGCCACAAGATAAAAGTGAGCTTTGCGAAACTGAATCAGAAAAAATGACTTTAAGTAAAAGAAATTACTGCTATTTTTGTGGCAAACCACAAGCTAAAATTTCCCGCCACCTGAAAACGCACAAAACGGCTCCTGATGTTGTGCATGCATTTTCCCTGCCTAGAGACTCAAACGAGCGTAAAAGTCTGTTAGAGAAATTGAGAAATAAGGGAAATTTTAAGCATAATGCTGCAGTTTTGCATGGTGGAGTGGGACCACTGAAAGTGAAGAGAAGACCCAAGATTAAAGCAGTAGAGGGAAAGTTTGCTCATTGCTTTTATTGTCAAGGGATGTATGTTCGCAAGGATCTTTGGAGACATGTCCGCAGATGTCCTAACAAACCAAAAGATGACACGGATAAAGAACCTGGAAGAACCAAAGTACTCGGCCTGGCTTTAACTCTGGAGTCTCAGTGTTATCCGCAGGTGTCAAGTGGAGTCTGGAAGGTTCTTGCTGTTATGAAACAAGATGAGATTGCCTCAGCTGTGCGAAATGACTTTACTGTTATTCAGTTTGCCCAGTCCCTCTACAATAAACATGGACAAGACCCTACAAAGTATGATTATATACGACAGAAGCTTCGTGAAGCGGGACGTTTGTTGTTGTGTCTGCGCACAGAATTCTCAGTGCATAACATGGAAGAAGCTATTAAGCCTGCTAATTTCCAGAGAGTTGTGCAAGCAGTAAAGAAAGTTTCAGGTTTTGATGAAGAGACACTGTCATACAAAACTCCAAGCCTTGCGCTGAAACTGGGACATACACTGCATAAAATGTCTGACATTATCCATTGTCGTGCCCTCATGACAGAGGATGAAGCCCTAATCAAGTCCACTGATGCGTTCAAGAAGTTGTATGTCTCCAAATGGTCTGAGATGGTGTCTCACCGTGCCTTGAACACATTGAGTGAGGCAAAGTTTAACAAGCCATCAACATTGCCCTTTACAGAAGATGTTCGGATTCTCCATCACTACCTTCAAAAATCTGCAGAAAGTGCCTTTTGCAGCTTGGAGAACGAAGCCACAGCTCAGAATTATGCCCAACTTGCACAAGTTACACTCTCACAAATCATTGTGTTCAACCGAAGACGTTCTGGAGAGGTTTCAAAGATGCGCCTCAAAAGTTTTCTTGAAAGAGACAAAACAGCACTCCACACAGATGTTGCCATGGGGCTCTCAGAAATGGAACAGAGACTCTGTAACTATTTCTGTAGAATAGAAATAATGGGAAAAAGGGACAGAAATGTTCCAGTTCTGCTAACACCAAGCATGCTGGATGCTCTGTCACTACTGGTTAGTAGGAGGCCTGACTGTGGTATTTGTGCCACTAATATCTACCTCTTTGCAAGACCCCGATCAATGAGTCATTACAGAGGAATGGACTCCTTGCGTGTTCATGCACACCAGTGTGGAGCAAAGCAGCCTGAGTATCTAAGATCGACACAGCTCAGAAAACATGTTGCCACACTCTCACAAGTCCTTAATTTGAAAAACAACGAACTTGATCAGGTTGCAGATTTCCTGGGTCATGATATCCGCGTTCACCGCGAATTCTACAGATTACCAGTTCCCACAACACAGCTGGCCAAGATTTCCAAACTGCTTTTAACACTGGAAAAAGGACAACTTTCCCAGATCCAGGGGAAATCACTGGATGAGATCAAAATAGAAGGTTTGTATTGAAAGGAGCAAATATTAGGGCAGTAGTTGAATATTATGCTTTATCAACCGAATTAAAACCTAAAAGCACAGACCATTCTGTTAAATGTCCATGATTTAAGGTTCTTGAAGTCTATTGTTTCATCACTTTGCAACATTTGGCAAACTGCAGAGTGGTGGCCTTAAATAGTAAAACTATGTACTATAATTTCCAGTATTTGTTCTGTATTTTGTCATATCTCGTTGTTAATGTGAGGTTTTTGGGGGGTTTGTGTTTGGTTTTTTGGGGGGGTTTTCCCACAATTTCTCAGATGAAATTGCATTAAGTGATGCTGAAACAAAGGACAGTGAGAGTGAATCAGATGATGATGACACAGCACTCACAATGTTGGCGTGTGGCACCAGTGAGCCTGTACATGCAGTAGCTGATTCCACAAACACAGCGCAGCTCCAAGACACTGTAGATTGTGGTAAGTTACCACTAGCTTGGTTTCTGTGGATAAAATGTTTGTTACAAATATTAAAACTTAATCAAATTGTGTAATCAGCAGATGAAGGACCACTCACAATGCCTGCAGCAAGTGAGACTGCTGCTCCCTCTGAAGGTAAGGGGTGCAGTTGGTTCTCTAAGCTTATTATTGTTTCATCACTTTGCAACATATGGCAAACTGCAGAGTGGTGGCAAAAAGTCACTTGGATGAGTGACAAAATGTTTCTCCCACTGAAAACGCTACGTCCAGATTAACAGAATCAACGTTTTGGGATTTACTTACCTGGATGATTGAGCATGCATCAAGAGACTTTTATTCAACTTTTTATTCAGTCTTTTATTCACAGCGGAACACTAAATGTCTCATTTTAGAAATTTGATAAATTTTCAAAGAGAATTTTAGCTCGTTTTGATATTGATGGTAGCAACACATTTCAGAAGTTAGTACAGGGTAGCATCCATTCTTTTAACCACCAAATGTTTTTTGTTTTTTTTGTTTGGTTTTTTGTTTGTTTTAACTACTACTACTTTATATATCTTCCAGAGAAAAATGCTGCTCAATCCCACAATTCCCGAAGAGCTCCCAAAAACATGTGGTCCAAGGCTGAGGTTGCTGCAGTGATGAGGCATTTTAAAGACCACATAAACGAAGGGAAACTAGCCACCAAAAATGAATGCAGTCATTGCAAATTGGTAGAAGATCCGGTGTTGGCAGGAAGAACAGTTCAAAACATAAGAGATTTTGTAAGAAACAGAGGATTAACTGCAAAAAGGCAGAAAAAAATGAACTAAAATAACTGTTTAGAGAGCTGTGGTTTTACATCTTGGTCAGATTGCCAATTGTTGTTAACACTGATGTTCTGTTTAAAGAAAAAAAAGTTCTTGTTAAATACAGAAGTAGTTTGTATTTCATAATTTTTACATTTAATTTATTTAGGGTTTTTTTTGACGGGTTATATTTAAAATAAAAAATTATAAATGCATATTTTCTCCCCTTAATATTTACCTTTAAACTATTAAAATTCATTTTAAATGTTTTTAATTTTTCTGTTTTCTATATTTTTATATTTCTGTGGGAAGCGTGGGCATTTTTGTCCATAGATTTCTTTTTTTATTTATGGTTAAAATTAATGTTCAGATCCAAGAACACTAATAAAATGATGTTCCAGTAATCCTGTGTCCTGTCAGATGTGTATTCATGGTAATGATGAGCTATTTACATATTACATCATTGTCCCTTTAAAGACCCAATATTGTTTTTTTTGGACCTCATAAAACACATTGTTGTCAAGTGGACAATGTCTCCAGAAAACACAATAGAGTCTGGTTGGTGTGTATCAGTGTATCTAGACTTCTATAGGGAGTGTATGAGGTCTGAAGTGACCCAAATTTTTTTCAGATTTTTTCGAACACTTTAACCTCGCTCCCTTGGCTCTAAGTCCTTTCAAAAGGGTAGTCCACTTAAACCACCACCGGGCGGATTGACGTAGTATAGTCCCGCCATACCACATAGACCCGTATGTGTGTGTGTGTGTGTGTGTGTGTGTGTGTGTGTGTGTGTGTGAAACAAGATCGCCTGTCGCTGGTTTGTTTTTTCAGTCTCTTGTAAAAAAGGACTCTCAAAAGGAAAAGTAGTATTCACTAAGCGATATTTATTCAATTTTTTTTACACATAGGCAGCCTGTAGGTTACAAGCGGATAGAAAGTTCTTCTTTTCATCACAAGCTATGGTGTATCTTAAAGGTTTTTTTTTTACAGCGTCTGTATTATAGGAAAATAAAATACTATTGAAATCTCTACAGGAAGTCACTCTTTATTTCCATTACAAACGCCGGTGCAGCTTAAGAAAGTAAAATTACATCCGCTCTGTCTCTCTATACATCACAGAATCATCTGCTGCATCACCGCTGTGCTTAGGGAACATGATGCAACAGGTCTGAAAATGACTAGACACTTCCGGAGTATTTCCGGTAGGGTCATAAGGTCCGGATCGATGCCTTCCATAGTAAATATGCTGTATTTGAATATGTCATATTCAAAACCTTCTTCTTTGGGAGAGCAGATCTCATCGGGCACAGGACCGCTGCGGGGCTGCAGAAGGAAAGAATCCATCTTGTGTCTGTGCCTTAGAAATTGTGACGGACTCCTCTCTCTGCTTTTTTATTCCCCTCCAACAGATGGCGCGCTTCCGGAGGTTTCCCCCTCCCTCTAAAAACTTTTTTTTCCCCAGCAACAGATGACGCGCTTCCGGAGGTTTCCCCCCTCCCGCTAAAAACTTTTTTTTTTTTCCCCAACAACAGATGATGCGCTTCCGGGTTCACCCCTCCTTTCTCAGGGTGCAATTCGACACGGTTAGCAACAGATGGCGCGCTTCCGGGGTTCGCCCCCCTTTCTCAGGATATAATTCGTCACGCGGGGGGTTTCCCACCCCCCCTTCTCCGGATACGATTCGTCACGCTCATTACACGCTTCCGGGGGGGAGGGGCGGGAGGTCAAAAGGTCGTGATTAGGGCCATCAATCACTTCGGATCAAATTTTGTCATAAGCTGTATGGGATTAACTCTCTATCGTACACCCGTTCAAGTTTCATGACAATGGGGATCTAGACTTTGTTGAACTCTAGGCAATTTGAACAGGTAAAATTTGAGTGACCAAGGAGCAGTTGAATAAAAGTCATGGAATAAGTGTTGAAATAAACTGGCAGAATTAAGAGAATTAAAACATTTCAAGAGCTCAAATTACTTAATATGGAAACGGTTCTATTTTGTTTCACGAACGCAAAACATATAGGGTTATGAATATGAAAAGGTTGAGGTGGTGTTGATTTGACTCTGTGTAGGTTTAGGTGGGTATTTTTACTGATAGGAGGAATATTCAGTGACAAGTCCTAAGACCCGGGCGTTGGTATTTTTGTTTTTGTTATCTTTTATTTTATTTTGTTTTATATTTTGAACAGTGCACTGATTTTTGTTTGTGAATCTTTTCTTTAAGCAGATCTGCACATCGGAAATTACAAGCATTACACGTCGGCGAGAAAATTGTTGTAAGTGAGTTTCTCCGCATTAGAATTGGCTCTGGAGGAAACCACTTATGGGGACAATTAGAAAATGAGAGTCCCTGCCCAAAAAAGGATTCAGCGAGGTAATCCGATCTCAAGTTCTTCTTTTTCTTTTTGAAATGAGCTAATTTTGCTGAGGGCGGAAATCTAAATGCGGCGATGGTTTCCACTATCAGCAAAGAAAGAAAAAATGGATGAATGAATGAATGGATGAAAGACTGGAAATAAAACAAACGGACTGACTGGTAAAAGCTGACAAGACTTGACTACGACTTAAGGTTAACCTCCACCGAGATAGAACAAGAGGGTGGATGAATTTATGTGTGATTCTTTTTACAGGAAATCTTTTTATAGCACCTCTGGAATGTGGATGTGCTGCTAATGTTTGCTTTGCTGTGTTAAGAATGTGTGAGGAGGGTGCAGTAGAAAACAGACAAGTGACATGAAAACAAGTAATAATAACAAATAACTAATTTGGGGACAGTTTGACAGAGCTCACTAACTGGCCACTAGGGAGCTCTTGGTAGGGATACACAAGTGGAGTAACATTGCCCAAAGGGTGAATAAAACAAATTGTGGCAATAATAGTGATTTAATGATCAGAGAAATCCTGAACATGATACTTGTCTGTTGTGCTGAATCTTTTATTACTCTTATGATTTGCAGGTGGTTGTAAATAAGCTGTTTGCTTTAACAGGTTTGCTTTTTAGCTGAATTGCAAAATACAACTAGAACTATTAGTTGAGATTAATTAAAATTAACCTGACACTGAGGAGGTTCTATATAAGGAAGAATTAAAACAGATATAAAATGCATCTGATCTTTAATTGCAGGTGTAACCATGAAGATTTTTGGTACATATTGCAGGTTGTTGCTCATTATAGAATTTGTGCTCAGCTTCATAAGGCAAAAAGCTATAGCAGGGGTCTATGATTTCGTTTGTGTTTTAATGATTTAGGTATGGCAAAATTAAAGGTTTCTAGTCAATTTAGGGAACCAGTGAGACGCATAATTAGATGATCAGAAACTGAGTACTAGACTTAAACTTAAGTTAGAATTAAGAATGCCCAATTTGTTTGAGGTCTGTTGTTCACTTTTATACACACATTGCAAATGTGCTTATAAGGAGACGGGATGGTCCAGTTGACGAAGGATCGGATTGATATATTGGAGGTATTGACTTCAAGTGAAGAGGGTTAAATGCATGCACGCTTACACACATAGAATCGGAATCAGAATCAGAATCAGATAAATCAGTCACATAGGCATAGCATAGGATTGGAATGAACAAAGTCAACAACATTAGGTTAGGAGAGCCAGCGAGGGAGATGTGTTGGCTTTCTGTCTCTTGCAGAGAAAGGAATAGACACCAGAACAATGAGGTCTCGGGGAATGCTTGGATGAGACGTGAGCGGAGAGGCGTCAGGGATCATCTTGAGCAGAACAGCGGAAATGGCACAGAGAGCTGTGCTACTGAGCTTCCAGGAGAAGGAGGGAGCGTGCCAAGCTCCGGAAGTAATAGTTCTGTTTCCGGTGGTCTCAAGGTGAATGAGCCGAGGGGAGCTCAGGGAAAACTCATTCCAAGTCACAACACGGGTGGTAAAACAGAGGCAGAATAATCCTCTGCAACGTGGCTAGCTCACTCAGTAGTCTACCTGGGGAGCTGAAGAAAGAAGAATCCGAGGGTGTTTCTTCACTCCAAGAGGAGGTGGCGAAGAGGCCTGAAGCGTGACAGGCTGAGACTCGAGTCTGAAGCTAAAAGCTCAGCTGGGTTGTGGGGAAATTGGAAAATAAAGGGGGAGTTGACATGTATGAGTGTTGCTACATGTTTGTTTGTTTTTTGACAGACGGGTGAATTGCCCAGACGCAGAGGTCTACCCGCTCGAGAGTCCAAATTGATTGAGTCGCCGGATGGGATGGCTCAAATTGCTAAAGAACAGCAAGTAGATGATTGACACAGTTTACTGAGCCCGCTCCTCTGTATCCAGAGGATGACTGGGGTTATCAGTGTATTTTGAAATTAACTAGAGAGGCTGTGGACACAGGTAACTGCACCACCTTATCAGGTTTATATCCGCGAATTGACAAACGTACGCAAACACGTCGATCCACGCCTAAACGAAAATATTTACACATGTCTTGAATTTGCGACGGACGTGGTGAAAAAACACTTTAACAATGTATGTACATCCAAGTGTGAACACGGCGCTGGAGGATCGGATGACGTCTGTTTTTGGGCAATGAAAAGGGAGTGTTTATGTCTGCCATGTTTTCTTTTATGGTTTTTCTAGGAATGTTGATGATCGGGTGTTGTTTCATTCCTCTGCTAAGGCGTGTCTTGGTATAATTGGTAAGCAGGGCCCTAGACTCTGGTCCAGCTGGGTCAGCTGGTCCGGAACATATGATGCCGTTGCGAGAAGCCGCTTGGACGGAGGAGTGACACAATATCTCTAAATGTTGGCCTTTTTTCTAAAGGCCAAAGAGGAGGAGTGTGATCAGGAGATATTTTATTTTGTATTCTCATAATCAGTTATCATTGATTAATCATTTACCATTGTGGAATCTGATGATAGTATAATCTTTGTTTTATATCTATGGTAATCTGAGTAAAGATTAATGTATGCAGGTTATCATCATTGTAATCAAGTCTCAAATGGTATCCACAGCATTGTATTCACCGTCCATAACTGGAGGGTCCAGCAGGACCTTGTTCTAATTCATTTGCAGGCCTACATCAGAACATGCACATAGAGAGTTATGTAAACACGCACGTTCACCCTTATTTACACAGGGAGGTCATGTCAGGACATTCTCTAGTTGGACACACAGGCTCACAGAACTGCACAACATGACATGTCACACACTTGTTTTTCTCTAAAGTATCATCTGATGTTTGTATAAGGAGAACTTTGGACTATGGGGAGACTGTTATTTCCAGTAAGGTCTAACTGTGTGATGTCATCATGGGTTATATAAGGATGGGGAACGGTCCACTCTTTGGAGATCTGTGGCTGTACGCTTGTCTTCCCATGCTTCTGTCTTAGAAGTGTGTAATAAAGATCACTATTCTGACATCTACTGAGACCATGCAGTCGTTTGTCTTCTCCTCAAAACTCGAATCATGACACTTACTAGGGTATATATATTAGACTTAATAGTCACTATATACAGTAATTGACTTCTATTCATTTTACATCAAATTAAAACTTTGGGTGTCAGATAATTATTTATTAAAAGCTCGACATTTTAAATGAGAGTAAGAAAGAAAAGTATGTCTTTGTGCCCCCTTTTCCCTGTTCATGCCCTATCGGCCCCCCTGGCTAAACTTTGCTAGATCCGCCCCTGCACAGTTACGTCAGCTACGTAGAAAAAGATCCTGGTGTAGAAAGTAATATTAAATAAATTCTAACAACAGCTTATCAAGCTTAAACGTGCTGCTGTTGTTCAGCCGCTGGTTTCCTCTTTCTGGTGCAAAGTGGGGCAAAAACAAACAAGACAGACGGACTCGCGACAGAAAAGCCGATCAGCTGATCATTAAGCAGTTTCACGATTGAAGTAGCAGCCGGAGAGCGAGAGGCAGTCGCTTGTTAAGCTTAACGCAGGAATGCTTTACAAACATTCAGAGATGGACTTACACACTTGCTTTACTTCTCTCGGGGATAACTTTGTCGGAGATGAAATGCCAGGTTGCTAGCGAAGCTCCACATGCTATCCAGACTAGTGATGTGCGGATCGATCCTGAAATATCGATTCCTCCGATACCAATCATTTATGTTCTAGAATCGATTCTCACATTAAAATATCGATATTTTAGTAATTTAGAGTAAATTTGTAGTTTATCATTAACAGGAACACAGTGGAAAGAAACTATAACATTCGGATTGCCTACATTCAAAGGAACTACTTCCTCTTCCGCCTTTCATAGTCATGTGCGAAATACGGCTGTATAAATGTCTCGCAGCCCCTTGGCGTGCGCACTCACAACAATGGCTGAGCGTAATTGTGCGGATGTATTTTACCTCCACAAACAGCTGAGCCGTGGTTTGCAATAAATGTGGCAAAAAAAGTGAGGTGTTGTGGCCATACTTGCCAACCTTGAGACCTCAGAATTAGGGAGACATTCAAAAGGGCTGTTTGGGCGGATAAATATATTTTACAGGGTTTATTTATCGGATAAAATACGTTAAATGTCACCGTTATTATTGGCCGGCCCGGAAACAGCGGGGGTGTCCAAATTCAGAGGCTGCTTCCACCTGAGGACCGGCCTTCGCGGTCTAAAGAAAGCCGGGTAGTACGTCACGAGCTCCCTCGGTGGAGTGAAACTCTGCCGTCTGCTCCTTGCTGTCTAAAATATAACCGGACACTGACGTAAACTCTTCTGTTTAATCAGTTTTCTGTTTGACGTTTATTCAGCTGTGTGAAAACCAGGGGCGGAGCGTGGGGGTGGCTTACGGGGCTTAAGCCCGGGTTGTTTTGTCAGAAGCCCGGGGTATTTTGGAGTGTAATTTTTTCATAGTTAGATGCCTGGCTGACAACTGTATAAAACAAAAAGTACACACAATATTCGAAGCACATAGTGCACACTGTGGGAATTTACGACTGTGCGTGAATCCCCCCCTGATATTGGTATGATCCAAGCTCAGGCACTAAGCGACTGAGCGAGGGGGCGGGGGGAGCTGCTGCCCGTGAGTGCGCTGTTGGAGAGACGGAGCCAGCCATACTAAGGAGAGCTTAAGTTTGAGCAGGTACCAAAGCAAATCATTCGTACCGTACAAATAATGTAAATATGACGGTGCATCACGAAAGATTGATATCAAACTGATCACTTGACCAATATTATTTTACTTGCTCTTCAAGTGAATCAACAAATGGCGAAATGAAAAGCCGAACAAATGCTATTTTTTAGAGAGTCTTAGCTTACGTGTGTTTATTTCATATTTTCAGTTCTTACCCTCCCCGACTAATTCGGTTTCAGTTATGTACTGAAATATAAGAATGGACATTAGAGGGTTCTTTCAAAGAAAAAACTCAGGTAAATGTTATTTTATATATTATGCTTTGTATGTTGTTCAGTATATTTCTATGCAAAACAAGAGGGATTTCAGTACACAGCAGGATATTCACATTTGTAACCAGATATTTACACTTTAGGGAGAAAACATAAAACATTTTTACTGTACAACATCAATTTAGAGTAAACTTTTGTTTTAGATAAATATTGAAATATCTTTTGAATTAGTTAAATGTCAGAATAAAGAGAGACAGAGCTGTCTATTTTTTATCACTTTCATTAAATTTAGGAGTACATATACACTAAGTTTATTGTTAATTAATAAGAAAACTCCAGACGATTCCATTCTGAGCTGAAGAAGCTTCTGATAGGTTAGTAGAGTCCATGTGAGTAAATTGGTGGCACAGCTGTGGATGCATATAAGGTAAAACACAGAGCCTGTTTCTTTGACATGGGAACATCAAGAGATGTCAACCAAAACACCAGGAAAAGAATCGTGGAGCTCCATAAGTGTGGCTCAGTTTGAATACAATTTGGTGCCATTTGCAATTAAAAAACACAGACAGTTTCTCTCTTTACTCTTAAAGTTAACAAATATGTTTTTATATTTATCTAAAAAATAAACATTTAGTCTGATTTGATGTTACAATTAAAAAAGTGTTTGTGTTTTGATCTGAAGAGTTTGTAAATATCTGGTTTCAACTGTATATTTGATGATTGTCAGCACAAAGAGGGAGAGAGAGGAGCAGAGATTGAGATGGAGAATGAGGACAGAACAGAGATGAACAAGAGCAGGTGAGACACACATGTTAGTCAAATGGTTGCTTACTAAAAGTATCACTGTATCATAGGTACTCATGTATCTCGTACCTAGTGTTTCTTTTTAGGTTTGCTATTTTTCAAATTCTATATTTATTAAGTTCTGCAGGCTTGTTTGCACAACAAGGCTAAATAATTATATAAACTTTTCTCAATCTAAATATTGTACTTTGGTAGAATTAAATAAATAAGTGTAGCGCAGGTCTATGATGATTTTTAGTGCTACTATCATCTAGTTCTGATTGTGGTTATGTCTTGGTTAAGTCCTCAGTAATCCTGCTTTTGAACTGTTGTAGTCCTGTTTTAATTCTGGATCAGTTCTGGGTCTGGTTGAATTGGGGTTTAGTCCCTGTGTCTTGATACAGCCCCGACTTCGTTCTGTCTTGCTGCTCAATTAAAAAACTAGTTTAAGGTGTCCTGCATGTGTGATATATATATTTCCCTATATGAAGTCATTCTTTTTTGAACAAAACTCAAAACAGAGCCTATTAATCTTTCAGTCATTTCTACACCCCCCCCCCCCCAAAAAAAAAAAAAAAAAAAATCCCACATGCATACTACCCTTTAGGGCTAAGCCCCGGGTGTTTCAAATGTCTGGCTCCTCCTCTGGTGAAAACCCCGGAGGAACCCTCCCGAGGGAATAATAAAGTTTAATTTAATTTAATCTAATCTAATAACTTTAATCTCAGCCAAACCGATTTACTCACGAACAAATAAAACACTGAAAAAGCCAAACAAGAACATTTTTAAGTTATCAAAGTGACTTGTACATCATGTTTAACCCGAGTGGTGAAAGACCGCGGGGGTTTGAAGACGATGTGTCGGTCGGCTCAGATATTTGAAGTTTACACAGCTACATTCTCACCTGAAAATATGTTAAAAGTTTTTTTGCGACCCAGAAAGAGAAATAAGAGTGATATTAAAACTAAGTCGCTGCCGTCATTGTTGGAAACCGGAATTGGCTGGGCCGCACTATGAATTCTGCGATATGGTTTTTCAACTTTGTTGTCCGGGTGGAAAATCTGGAGAAAGGTGGGATTCTCCCGGAAAAATCGGGAGGGTTGGCATGTATGGTTGTGGCAACATCACTAACCTTGTCAAACACCTCAGAGTAAATCATATCACAAAATATGACGAGCGTATGTTGAGGCGAACTGAAGAGGAGGAGAGGGACAGGTGCTGCTAGGGTGAGAGTCTCTCACGGAGTCCTTTAGTCCTCCAGGCAGGCAAGGTGTTCAAATAGCACAAAACTTTAGTTTTTTTATTTCTATATGATGAACTCTGCATTATTAAGTGATAAGAAGAAGGTATTCTGATGTCCTGTAATCATTATGACGCTATAATTTGAGATACAATAAATAAAATCCGTTTTGTACAAAGTATCGGTATCGGATCAGTATCGTCGATACCACCCTGAATATTACTTGGTATCGGATCGGAAAGGAAATCAGTGGTATCGCACATCACTAATCCAGACCACCGACAGGTCCCGCATGCCACAGCCGCTCTATCACGTGATGCATACTGCTCCGACGTGCTAACGTTCTGAGGTGAGTTACAGCGTGTTGCAAGTTTTGTGAGGTGCTTTCGTGATATTTAATGGATCGGATTACATTTTTTATTTTTCTCCGATATCCGATCCAGTAATTTAGGTCAGTATCGGACCGATACCGATAGTAATATCGGATCGGTCCATCTCTAGTTTAAAATACATAAAAAGATTTCTGTCACTTAGTTAGAAAGAAAGCGAAACAACTATGAAAGCTTTTATTATAAGCAATCAAATCACTTCTTGAGAAAAGGGCCTCAAGTTAGGAGTGGTGTAATTGTTTATTATTTCCAGATAAGTATGCAAGTTCCTGCTTAGTTCCTTCAGCTCAATGGCTAAATGAAATAAATCAAATCACTTAAAAAAAACAACTGTATTATTATTATTATTATTATTATTATTATTATTATTATTATTATTATTATGAGCCACTGTGGACATTACCAATACCCTCCCACTCCTCCAACCCTTCCACCTTCTGGGAAGAGATACAGATTAATCCGAACCTGAAGCAACAGATTAAAAGTCCTTAACTCCTTCTGTCCTCAAGACTGTAGTAATATGCAGGGTAGTGGACATAAACCATGTTAGTCTCACCTTTTTTTCTTTCTTTTTTTACTAAATGCAAAAGTCTTGAGCCACAACTAATTTCTTTCTAATTTGGTTTCAAATTTTAAAGGGATTTATTCATTTGACTTAAATATTTGACTTAACTGACTGTGGCATCAGCAAATACTATTTACTATTTTTTCTGTGTTCTAGCAAGTTTTCAGTAGGTCAGAGTTTCAAGATTTTATATATTTATACAGTGTTACAGTTTGTAACAAAAGCTGCCAACTTCTGCTGTCAGGGTTAATTAAAATTAAAATTTAAAATTAAACACAAATAAAAAATGTAAATAACAGTAGAGCTTACTATTAGTCATGAAAATATGTGTTATGAAGAACAAAATTGTATTTTAAATCTGCTATTTACCCCAATTTTAATCCCTTTCTTTTTTTTTTAGTCACAAACATTTTTACTACAAAAATTATCAGTATTTGCATAAAGTTAATTTGTCTTCTGCTGACAGAACTTGGGTTAGTTTGTGTTTTAAATTTGTATTATAAATAAAAGTCACATGCCTCAAACCTGAAGGGAATGAATCTGATTCTTGGGCTGCTTTTTAGGTACAATTTTCAAAAATGCTTTCTAAATGAAGATACCACAAAAGCCGAAAAGAAAACACCATTCCATTTCTTGGCCGAGAAAGAATATCTATAAAGCTATATAACTCTAAATAAAATTGTGTACAATAAGGCACTCAAATCATTCATCATTAACTGATGGAAAACTATGAGTTTCTATTCATTTAGTTCTGTAATGACTTCATCCCGTCTTTACCACAATTGCAACAAAAGCATTGTCAAGTAGCTTTGGAAAGATCTGTAAGACCTGAAACACTGAAAGGCTTGTGTAGCCTATCCCCAACATGCTATACTTGTAACTGACTTCCACTAGAAGTCTGAACATGCCAGGCGCATTTTGGAAACACCTGTTGTGGTCTCTTAAGGTTTAGAACATCTGGACACAATGAGAAAAGGTACACTTCAAGACAAAAAGGTGCTGAAAGCCTCAACCAAACTCTTGGACTATATGTGTTTAGGTAAACATTTTAACAAGCACTAGATTAAAAACATTAAAACAAAAACTTTAAAAATATAATTCGTTTTAGACTTAGTTTGGATAATTGACCTGTACAGAGCCCCGCAAGTGACATTGGAGAAAAAAAAATAAAGATGAACTTTTGCAAGATCTCCCAAAACTTTTGCCATCTTGCAATTCTAATAATGTTGTATCATGTGCTAACTTGTGCACGCAAGGGCTCGGGTTACCACCATGAAACAAATAAGTCATGTGTGGCCTCTGTATTTTTTGCTGCATTTGATTTGAAGTGGAAATTCTGAATTTGTGTATAAAATTCATAAAGTCAGAGAAGCCATACGACCAAGATTTCACAATCCTATGACAGCTTTGCGTATAAACAGCAGGGAACCTGTAAAACTTGGAATCTGTACAGCTACTTCTGTGCATTTGAGACTCACTAAATAAATCATACACAGAACACTAACCATGTTCTATTTGTGAATATGAAGCGGTTTTAATCACACAAAAGGCCTTGTACTATATTAATGGTAATTGATGATTGATTGTACCTTGACATAGAGCATTTAAAAAGTTGCTTTTCCAACTTTACAAATGGAATGCAGTTAACTCTGGAGTGAGGTTACTCAAATGTGTGACATCCGGAGCAAATCAAACAACGCATTTGTCCTTGATTCCCTTGAATCAGTGCTGTGACTACATGTATTAGTCTTTATTGTCAACATTTAAATTGTCTGTATTAAAATACAATCAGTATTGTGTAACAATCTTTAGCCAGCCTTCGTTTGTTTCATATTTGGACATTTTTGTAATTTTTCTAAATCTTTTAGAAGAGAATTGTGTGTGGGGGATTTTCTTCATTTAAGCCATTTAACACTGACCTTGCAAAAATGCCTCCACCACTTGTGTCAGCTAACAGAACATATTTGGTAATTGTAGATATATTTTTATATATTTTTGTTGTTGTGTGGTTTGAGGGGGCGACCATGTCTGCTTGCCTTTCTGTAAATAGCCGCTTCAATCACAAAAGGTATCTAAATCAAGGTGTGTGTTGTGTGCGCACACAGACAAGTGAGCAAAAAATCTTAAATTGTCCCTTTAGACATTTTGTGGTGATTAGCCTGTTGCAAAAACCCATAATCTATTCCAATGTATTTAAGTGAACCTATAAAAGTTGCCCAAGATACAGTTACAAATACATATACTCACAGACACACAGATGCAATACAATACAATGCAATTCTATCTATTCTATTCTATATTATATAATATATTATAATACATAATATAATATCATAGACTAATTATGTTTTTAAATGTGATTTTACGTGGTTTTTAGTTGGGTTTTTTTTTCTTTTCTTTTCTAGCATCATTATAGGTTCTCAAGCAAGCGGGTACTGTTAGTCAAGGTGAAAACTGTACACACCCATACAGATACAGATAAAGATTACGATTACCTCATGGCTAGACGTATACAGCTGATTTATAAAGATATCCCTCCCACCGGTATCTCTCTGCCAAAGCTCACATTGGCATGCAGCTGAGTTTCTACTCAAGTGCATTCAAGTAGTAGTCTGCAACGAATTCACTTCAAAACTAGCCGTTCTGTGGATATAAAATGGAACTAATACACCCAATTCTACTTTTGATTCTGGTAAGGCTTAAGTATGTAAAACTACATGTAATCTTTTATTACTTCTGCCATAAATTTCAACACAAATATTTTAAAAATATGTCTAATTGTTTTACTAATTGTGTTTATGACGATTATGTCTGTCAACATTATACTGAGTTATAGCCAGTGTTTAAAGATTAAAAATCTGCTAAGAATATAATATAATATATAATATATATGATACTCATAAATATGCTGTGCT
Source organism: Copadichromis virginalis (assembly GCF_057382275.1). Classification (NCBI taxonomy): domain Eukaryota; kingdom Metazoa; phylum Chordata; class Actinopteri; order Cichliformes; family Cichlidae; genus Copadichromis; species Copadichromis virginalis. The sequence goes on along the minus strand of NC_140637.1, from coordinate 20,735,486 downwards.
GCACATTTACTGCAAGAAATCTTTCCAGTGTGATCTTTTGCAGTGTTGGGGAGTCCACAGATCATCTTCACAACTTTTGCTGCGTCAAAAAAGAAACTGGATCATTATTAATTCCTTTACTATTGATGAAGGTTATCAGGGACCTTTCCCATATTCACTGGGCAAAGTGAGTGTATGCCTTAAAATGTAACACATATCATGAAATAAGGAAAGATAATTCCAAAATTCACTGCTCGTGTGTCTTATGTTTGATACAGATTGAGGTTGAGAAGGACCTCGTTCTTTTTATGATACAAGGAGAAGGTGTCGATGAGGAACCAACGCAAGTGTTAGAAATCAATTCATATACAGGAGAAATAAAGGTCCTCCGTTCGGTGGACTACGAACAATATAAAACTCTTAAGGTAAGAAGAAATTTTAAAAAAAATATCTAAATGGAAAGTAAAAGCTATGCATGGAGTGAGGTTTGATTATTTCATCTTTCCATTGCAGCTTAAATTTAAAGCACTTGACAGAGAAAAACATGAAATAGAGACACAGCTCGGGATTTATATAGAGATTTTGGACACAAACGACAACCCTCCAAAATTTCTGTTTGAAAAGTACACTTTCACCATAAAAGAGTCAACATCACAGGGTAATTTTCTCATTTGGAAAGAAATATTATTTAAATTACTAATGCTACGGTGTCAAAATTATGTTTTTGTGACAGTGAATCTAAACAAAATAATCATTATTTCCTTTTGATACTAACAGGCACTGAAGTGGGTAGAATTCAAGCAACAGATCAAGACATAAGTGAGATATATAACAAAGTTGACCTTAACATAGTTTCAGTCAAACCTAAACCTAAGGATCTTGAGTTCTACTTCAAAGAGATCGATGAGACAGGCATTGGAGTCATTTCTTTTAAAGGATGTCTGGACCATGAGGTGAGAGAAATTACTGCTTGAAAAATTAAAACTTTCCATTTTAATCTTTCAACATGAATCTCCTCAAATTTCAATAGTACAACTAAATTCAATATTTTTGACATCCATTCAAGATGAGCAAAATTTTATTTTTCTCCATCAGACAGCTGAGAAATACACCATTATAGTGGAGGCCAAAGACAATGGAGAAAAACCACTATCCAGCTCCTGCACCATCATAATCAATATAGAAGATGGAAATAATCACCTTCCTGTCATCACACAGCAAACAGTTAGCAGTTACTTATTTCAGTCACAATAATTTATTCAATGAAAATCATTTCCTATTTTACATCTTCCTCTTTTGTGACCCAAGGGCCCAGAAAAAGTGAAAGAAGGACAGACAAATGTTCTTGTTTCACGTATACAAGTTCATGATGAAGACACCAGAGGAACCCCAGCATGGAGAGCCAAATATACAATCCAAGGAGACACAAACAACAACTTTAGAATAACTACAGATCCTGAGACAAACGATGGACTACTCCATGTGGAAAAGGTATTTTTGTGATTATGTTTACAGTAGACTAAACTTTCCAATCTAAGTAGTTCAAAACAGTCTCTGTGGTAAAAACCCTGTTGCATTTTTTAAATTAACCAACATAAGCTCTTTTTTATCTTCAAAAATTAGTATATAAAACACAGAAAAATATGAAAGAGATTTTCCTGGCCTGGCTTTTTATAGCAGATAACCTTAAAAATAATTTGAAGTAGAACAAAAATGGAAGAAAACCATGACTCAGCATATGAACATACCTGATGCTGCTAAAGTGAAGCAGAACAAAATTACAGTGGTTTTATTAGACACAGCTAAGCGTTTTGCAATTTCGCATAAGTTTAAAAAGTTTATATTTATTCAGTATTGAACAGCAGAAATGAGACTTTGTTGTCAGAAGTCATTTATATAAGAAAAAGCAGTGACCAACAGTGCTGTAAACAACAGTAGACTGCTTGGAAATAAGCAAGCAAATCATGCAGAAAACAGATTTGAGATGGGGAAACTGTTCTTGAAGTGCACTGAGAGAGAGAGAGAGCTGTGCAGGAAGTGTGATTTTATCATAGTGGAAGCAAAACAGCAAAAGTAAGAGGGAATTCATGACGATGTTTATGTAAAGTGAAATGTGAAGCGGCGAAGCATAGTTTTGATCTTCTTTTGCTGCTGGTTCAGTCTATTTTGGTTGGAGAGGGACAAAACCTACAGCTTTACAATCTAGTGCAAAAAAAGACAAAAACACAAAGCGCAGCCCCGACCTATCAGAATCTGTGAGCTGTCGACTTTCAGCACTGACTGTTTATGTGAAAGAAAGCCGAAATCTCACTCGTGATGCATCGGGTGATGCATCGGGTCCGCGCTCTGTGCGAGAGTCTTTTTGTGGAATCCATTTACCTGCTTTCATTTACTGTTTTAGCTGTTTTGTGGTTGCTGAAATAGTTTTGTGAGATTCTGGCATTTCTGGCAAAGTACATTTATATTTAAAAATCGATTCGGGATTTTAACAAATCGATATGGCTTTATTCAAGCTAAAAGCAATTTTAATCGGGTAGCAAACAGTTTTAACCAAAGCTATGATTTAAAAAGCCCTGGAAAAATATGATAAGTTATTGTTGGGTCTGCGCTTCCACAGGCCCCGCTGGTTTAGAAACCTATTCCCGTTAACGTCAAGCAAGGAAGCAAGATGAACAGCTTTTACTTGCTAGCAAGGGAGACTGGCGGTGGGAGCTGAACACTCCTCACCTGTCTCCTAGCCAGAATCAAATAAACAGCCTTCCTCGCAGCCTTTTATTTCCATGATTTACAAATTTAAGTAACACAATGACAACATTTAACAATTTGACTCCAACAGTTATGCTCTTTTACAGGCTTTAAACTATGAAGATGGTGCTCTGAAGAATATAACTATCACTGTAGAGAATGAGATCCCCTATTATTCATGCAAAGTGGAAAAACGCAGCTCCATTGGTCTTTGGAAAGTAGTTACCATATCTGGTTCCGCTGCTACTGGGTCTGCAATGAGCTTCGTGGCTGGAGCAGTTGCATCCAGCCGTCAAGTGATCGTGGCTGTTGAGGATGTCAATGAGCCTCCAGTTTTTGACAAGACTTCCATAGAAACTGTGGTCACTGAGAATGTTAAGGAAGGCCAATACCTGGCAACACTCACAGCTAAAGACCCTGATGTTGCCAACAAAAACACATTTAAGTAAGTCTTGACAACTATACAACTACATGTCACTTCTACAAGACAAAAACATACAGCATTACTACATCAGTAGACACTTTGAAAATGACTAACAAACCATTTCAGATACATTATAGGACACGATCCAGCTGGTTGGATTAAAGTGGACCCTGACACTGGAAACATAACAACATCAAAGCCCTTGGATCGAGAGTCAGAGTTTGTTAAAGACAACATTTATGTAGTCACAATATGTGCTGTTGACGATGGTATGAATCGACAAGTATTTACATATTTGGCCAATTATTCATTTACATTTCCTCATTACATTTCTAAACAAGTTGCAATACTTTTTCATCACCAGGGAAACCACAAATGACAAGCACTGCAACTCTTAGTATCTATGTTAGAGATGACAATGATCATACTCCATACCTGGTTGTAAGCACAATTGAAATGTGCCAATCTGACGGACAATCCTTTGCCAACATCACAGCCTTGGACTCAGATGTTGAGCCCTACAGTGGCCCTTTCACCTTCAAGCTCCATGGAGATGTTGAGGGCAAGTGGAAGATTGACCCTGTCACTGGTAAGCTTTAGAGTCTGCAGATACTCAACCTTATATTACTCACAAAAACAATGTCACTTGTATTAAATATACTTCTAAGCCTCCTTTATATAAAAGTATAAGTAGTATATACATAGACTGCCACAATGACTGTTATACATCTGATTATGTATTCATTTTGGACACACAGGTTATTCAGTCAACTTGGTTAAAGAGCCTACAGTTCATTCCAATCACCATGAGCTGTCGCTAGAAGTTTCTGACCAACAGGGGAAATCAGCTTTCCACAACCTGTCAGTTACTGTTTGCAGCTGCTTAGACTCAGAAACCCCAAACTGTCATGTGAGGACATCTGGCACCACACTAGGAGCAGGGGGAGTGGGAATGATTTTTTTGGCCATGCTGCTGATCACAGGTTGGACACATGTTTCAAATATTTCCATCATTATAAATAAGATATCCTCATTTATATTTGTTGTTGTTATTTAAAAACGATTCAAATGTAATAATAAAAAAGGTCTAACAATAAGAAATAACTTTGACTTTAATAATAAGCTTTGGACTTCTTCAGGAAAAAAATGTAAATGAGTTTTCGATGGGTGTTTTTCAGTTAGATTTAAGTACTTATTTTTATACTTGTTAAGATTTTGAAAAACAGTTTTTTTTAAATATTTATTTAAAGTAAAAATAACAGAATTATAACAGCAATAAACATCTAGCATGTTTTGTATGTCATATATTTGTGTGTGTGGTCTTTATGCTCCAGGTTTGCTACTTTTGGCTCTTCTGATGTCCTGCAAAAAACAGATCTTGGAAATCAAAGAGGATTTATCTTCTGAACAACAACTGATGAAGTCTAACACTGAGAATCCAGGAACAGACTGTTCGGTAAATACATTTATCATAAATCACACTTACACACACACTCAAATGCTCACTCACACAGATATTTGTTGGTTTTTAAATTAAAGATTCATTTTGCCTGACTTTTTAAAAGTAATTATCCCTACTTCAGCAATTGTAATGACTGAAATTATGTAAACATAACTTCTCGTTTTTGGTATAAAAACCTTAAAACATCATTACTTTGTCAAGGTGGCCATTGTGAATCAGAATGGAAATGCGATGCAAGAAATATCTCAAGTTAAAACTGTGAAAATGAGTCCAGTAAGTGCTACAAAATATATATTATTGTAATAACTAGTTTGTAAAGAGCATTTTTGTAATATACCATGCATTGTGAGAAATATTTGATGTTTTTCAGGCGTTTCTTCTAAATGACTCAGAAACCAGCACAGAATTCCTCAAGTATCAAAAAGAAAGCTCGGTGGCACAACCTTTCATTCGTGGAAGCTTTATGCACATGGTACAGATATTATGATTACTGTTGTTTTATTTGTTATTATCACTAAGTAAACCTGTGATACTTAAACAGGTAGAAGTTAAGAATTTTGCTCATCATAATTTTCTGTTCATGAAATTTATCAAATCTCAGAAGTATTTAAATGCTTGATTTTTCAGTCACAGCGGGGATCAAACGTGGGAATGGGATATCACCAGGGACAATCTGTGAGTGGGGTATGTAATATTTCTTTTCATATGAAACCTTCTGAAAGTGCTGGACCACCTTTTCTGTCAGAACTGACTTAATTCTACAAGAAACCAGCATGAAATGATTTGAGATTTGTGACATGGTGCCTTATTTTGCTGGAAGCAGCCATCCAAATTTGGGTACACTGTGGTCATAAAGGGACAGACGTGGTCAGCAGTAATACTCAGGTAGGCTGTGGCATTTAAATGATGTTGACTTTGTCCTAAGGGGTCCAAAGTATACCAAGAAAATATCGCCCACGCCATTACATCACCCCCACCTGATTGAATCATTTCTATAAGGATGGATGAACCTGTGCTTAGATGTTGTTTATGCAACTGTTCCTATCATATACTTCACAACAGAAGCCAATACATCCAATGTTCTCTTGTCTGTTTTTGGTGAGCCTATGTAAAACATAGCCTCAGTTTCCTGTTTTTAGTTGACAAGAGTGACAGTGTGGTCATCTGCTGCTGCTGTAGCCCATTTGCTTCACAGTTGAGATGTAGGGTTAGTCCCCTGCTCTTTCAAGAAACTGTTTAGCCTTAGAACAAAAAACGAAGTCTTTATTTCTTTCGGGTTTTGGTCCTTTTTTTATGAGATTGATTGAAAACTAAAAAAGCACAGAACAATCTGCTGGCCTTGCTTTTTTACATTGTATGTTATCATAGACTTTAGCAAATGGATTCTTATTGAAATCATTTGTGCCAGGAAACAATGTCATGGTTTGATGTGTTTGTTTTGCGGTTTTTTCTTCAGCTGATGAATGAAGCAGTACATGGAGGATCACAAATGAACTCACTAACCTCACAGTACCGGGGGGAAGGATCAGGGTCAGCATTTATTCGTGGAACCATCATGCGGAAGGTACTGAGATTATTATTAGTATTAGTATAATTAGTAGTAGTAGTAGTATTGAGTACATCTGTTTGACGAAGTGGTTGTTAAGGATTTTGCTGGTTCTTGACATTTTGCTTTTCTGTGAAGTTTCAAAAGTATTAACCAGTTAATGCTTGATTTTTCCAGTCACTGGGAGCAATATCAAATAGTGGAATGAAACATCTCCAGTGGCAATCCAGGCATGGGGTAAAGCAACATGAGTCCTTTTGATGTTAAATTTTCCAGAACTATTTTATAATTTCCACTCACCAGCCACTTTGTTAGTTACACCTTGCAAGTACCCTTTTGTCGTCATAATGGGATGTATTCAACAAGGTGCTAGAAGTATACCTCAGAAATGTTGGTTCCTATTGATATGATAGTGTTTAACAAATTTTGCAGAAGTGCAAATCTCCAATTCCACCACATCCCATAGATGCTCTGCTGGATTGAGATCTGGAGACTGTGAATTAAAGTATGCCATTTGAGTATAGCGAAGTCATTGTTATGTTCAAGAAACCAGTTTTGGTGTTGCACATTATTTTACTGGAAGGAGCCATCAGAAGACTGTAGCCCATTGGTTTCAGGTTTCCCTGTTTCCATTAAGAGATGCACTTCTGCCTACCCTGGGAGGATCGAGTAGTTTTTACTGTTGCCATCCTAGCAACTCAAAGCTGTTCACCCGTCTCCCCATCACCCCTCTGCCAGTAACACTGAGTTGATGGAATGTGGTTGGCTAATTAGAAATGTGCATTAATGAGCAGTTGAACAGTTATTCCTAATGAAGTGGCTGTTGCATGCAATTCCTACTATGGAACAAATTTTGTTGTTAACAGGTATTGTCGATGTAACAACAGCCGCATATTACAGGATAGATAATAAAGATGAATATTGGCATTATTACATAACTGGAGATGATTATATACACATAATCCTGCTGCCAAATACTCATTAAAACACTGAATAACTGATAAAAATCCTTAATTCAAGTCAAAGACGGGAACACAGTTTTGTCGGGACAGAGAGCAGCCACTGTGTGTGCATATTATTATGCAAGTAGTATGCAAGTAGCATAATATATGCTACTTGGTTTAACTTGTGTAATGTGTTCTTCTTTAGTCCCTTGCTCTTTTATTTTTAAAAGGTTTTAAACACAGAAAAGTACAGTATCAACTGACAGCCTTGCTCTAACATGATCCAAGTATGATAGGCTTGGAGGACAAGCCTAATCATAATTAAAATGATTTCAACCATGAAATGCTGTCATTCTTTGACATTTGTTTGTTTGGTTTCTTTTCAGCTGATAGATGAAGCCGTACGTGGAGCATCACAAACCGGGTCAATAATCTCAGCTTTTCAAAGGGAAAGCTCAATGGCACAAGGTTTTACTCGTGGAAGCTTTATGCGCATGGTACAGAGATTTTTCTTATAAAACTTGTACTTACTCTTGTTATCATTAAGTACATGTGTCATATTTAAATAGTCCGGTGTTAAGAATTTTGCTTAACTATTTAAATGCTTGATTTTTTCAGTCACTCGGAGGATCATCCAACAAAGGAACGGCACATCTGCAGGTTCAATCTAAGCATGGGGTAAAGCAACATTTTCTACAGTTTTGTCATTTATGGTCAACTACAAAGTCTTGTCTTACCTTAATTCCTATTTAAATTCTAATATAATAATATTTCAAAAAAGAAAATTCATACAACTTCCTGTTTCTACTTTTTAAGATTTATATGGGACTAGACCAACGAAACCAGCTACTAAATGAGGTAATACCAAAAAGGATAAATGCTCTCCAGGAACAAGGAAAGGAACTGGGCAATTATCTGCCTCGTGTATATAATGAGGAGGGAGACACAGAGCATAACTTTGAGCTTGATTCAATCTCCATTGCTGATGTTTCCTTTGACCCTGAAATGGATCTGTGTGACAAGTTCACTACTCTGGCCTCAGTCTGCATGCCTAGTGATGTCACCACAATACAGAAAATCCAAACAGCAACTCTTGTCCAAGAGGAAAGCCATGAACTAAACTGGCAGAAACTCACATTAAATGAGGTTTACATTTCACAATAAAGTCACCAGACCTCAAGTATAAGGTACAATATGAAAAGTCATAAATATTTATTCAGTTGTCTGGGAGCATGGTATGGTAAGATGCAGTGTCATGTCATAATGTTTACAATAAAGACTGGGTAATGCAAAAACTAATGCAGAGGGGTGAATATGGTATTTATCAAATCTGCTTATTTGCACTTTGGGAAACATACGATCAATTGTACTAAGAGGGTAATGCTTTCTACTTTCGTTTGGGTTATCTTGAGCTTCTGTTCTCAAAAGTGTTTTTTAAGGTCACTTTTTTATCTTTTTCTATTGCGAAATAATATATTTCAAGCGTGTGAACTGTTTTCTTTGTCCATTAGAGGTTGTCAGGCCTTTAAAAAAACAGAGTTAAGCTTGAATGCATGAATCTTAAAGGCATGCAGGTGTGTCTTGTGCAAGTAAAAGCTTTCTCCAGAATAAATGATGACTGCCGCTGTAATGTAATTCCACGGTATTTCCATTTTGGCACGACAAACTTGTCAAACTTGTTCTCATTTTGTTGTTTAGACTCCACGTTATCAAAAGGTGCTGGCGTGGGCGTGCTCTCGGGTATCTGTGGTTGTATGGGTGTTTTCATGTTTGTACATGCAGGACAGTAAGTCTGCTGACTGCTTCGGTGAGGAGGATGGTCGGCCTTCTCCCACACTGTCTGAGCATCTGGGTGCATCTAATAAACTAGTTAATATGCTTCTAAGGATCATTGTAACCATGTTTTATGTGCATCAAATGTTTGTATAGTGGTAATACTAATAAACGTGTTAATCTGAACCTCTCAAACAAGATTCTCACTATAGAACTATCACTATCATGTTTATTAATCTAATTCTTGTGAAACACTGACTCCTTGTGGTTTTACAAAGAAATTGTTATATTTGTATTTGTGCCTAGTTATATTAAGCCATATTCATACAGTAAAAATACTTCTGAACACTCATACCAGCAAAGGTAATGTTGGGAAGTGCATTAAAATTATATTTACTAAACTTAGTAAATATCTAATGACTTACTCACATTTCATTAATGTCTAAATCTGTCAGAAGCTTCTACACAAGCCTGACTGAATTAGTTTTTCATTCTAAATGGCATTCTTGTAAGCTTTGTCATTGCACATTTTTCTCACTAATTAAAAAACATCCAAAGATGAGTAAAATAACTCTCAGGTTTCTTATCAAAGCTTTAGATTTGTCAGATGGGTTAAAGTCAAAATCCTAAACTTTTCTGTAGACAAAGCTTTATTTATTTGGGGTGACATATTCGATGCCAAAATGTGCTTTTAGTAAAGATTAGTCTATTGCAACAGATGGAAATCTGAACATAAAAGAGATAAAAACAACTGTAAGTAAAAAGGAAGCAGTCTCAAAGCAGTCAACTTCTATTGCTCCACTTGTTCAGAAAAATACTGATAATAAATCATAATAAGTCCATCAACTAAAGCTTGGCCAAAAAAGGGTCACGCAACAGGACAATGGTTCCAAGTACACCAGAAAATCTACAACAGAATAGCTAAAAAAAACTAACGAATCACGTTGTGGTAGGACTTTACAAAAACTCTGCATAAATAAAAACCTGCAAACCTTATAAAACAGAACCAACGACATGGGACAAAATTCCTCCACAACCATTTTAGACTTCAGTTTGTTGCCGGTGGGTCTACAAACTATGGAATCATGGCTTGTAGTTCGTATTTCACATGATAGCATCTGATTTACTCATCAGCTTGGTTACGCCACTGATTATGGCATGTCTCAACTTCCATAATCATAAACCTTGGGGGGGGGGGGGGGGGGGGGGGGGGTTCATTTAGGAATACATATTCATTCCTAAGTTTAGTCTTTAGAAGAATCAACATAATTTATTAATTAACTCTTGTAAGGAATGGAATCAGCTTTCAAGAAAAATGTCTGAGGACAAGACAAGGAACACAAGAACAAATTTATGGTGGAAAGTGAGGTGAGAACCTCCTGTAAGGGTTCACACTGCACACTTAATAAAATCGTGCTGCTTTTGGCAACCTTGTCAACATTTTATTCACAAAAAGTAAATTACACATGCATCTTTAGATATGCATCTAATATCAGACTTGGGACAGTCAGTGCAGCCAGAGTTTTCACTGCAGTTGTACAGGTCCCAAAAAGGTCAGAATCCCAGTTACCTTGACCACAAAATGAGGTGATGTAGGATTTTGAATTTCATACAAAAGGTGCAGCTACTAAAAATTTCAGATGAGTTTGCATTTCGGTGACCTTGACCTCCAGGTCAGAGGTCAGGTTTTCTGAAAATTCTGTGAATGCAATATCTTGAGAACAAGACGACAAGGAGTTTGAAATTGATACCACAGTTGTATCTACTAGGAGGCTGAGGGGTAGCATTGGCACCCCCCAGCATGCCCACTGCAAGAATATGTGAGACAGAATTCTCTAAAACCACATCAACTTCAACAGGGAAGGCTGCAGTACAGTTCTGTGCAAAAGTCTTACATCACCACTGTTCTGCACACCTAACTGGCTGAAATATTATAAAGTTTATATCTAATTATTTCCTTGAGCTCACAATGACGTGCTGGAGAAATCATGTAAGATCCCTTAGCAAAAGTAACAATAGCATATTACATATAAAACTGTATTAATGCCAAACTGTACATAAATTCAATCAAATGAAAAAGTACTTACAGTGTTATGTGAATCAGTATTAATGATGCAGTTGTTTATGGTTGAGCTCATTTTAAATATTTCTGTTTAACCTCCAGTGCTACTTGATTGCTCCCATATCCACAAGGGGTCGCTACAGACTGTAGCAGCATGTTTTGATCCAACACATTTTAATGCTGGATGCCCTTCCTTATAAAAACCCAAAGAGGCCTAGCAAGCGAATCTGTAAATCACAACATTTTGGAGATACTGTTTAATCTCGGGTAGTGCATCATGTACTGGCTGTCCAGTAAGGACTACATCTCTCCAAATAAACAGCTGTTAATGAGCTCAAAAATACATTTTTCAAGCTTTGACTTAAAAGTTTATATCAGGTGTATTTATTTAAGAATGTATTTATAAAATGGAAAAAAAATCAGATGAATTAAAGCACTTTTCGCTTTTCGTTTTTTCGCCTGTCCCGTTTGGTGCTTTTGCCTTCAGAATTATTGTCTAAAGGCAAAGAAAGATACCCAACGGATTTACTTTACCAAATGGACCATCCCGGCTTGCCATATTGGTCTATTTGATTCACCTTTGATTTTATTGTTTATTTTATTTTATTTTCACTTGCTACACACATAACTACGGAAGAGGATTAGGGCCACTGGAAAAAAAAAAAGAATTCTGACTTTATTCTCAGAATTCTGAGATTAAAGTCAGAATTCTTTTTTTTTTTTTTCCAGTGGCCCTAATCCTCTTCCGTACAATTGTGACTGGTTTTGGTGGAAAAACTTAAAACACTATTACTATTTCTGAAGCAGGTGTCGGGAACCAAAAAGAGAACCAGATGCAAGAAATATCTCACGTTAAAACTGTCACAACGAATCCAGTAAGTGTTGCAAAATATATATTTTTGTAATAATACAATTTTTTAGCTGTTTTTTTTTTTTTTTTAATGAGTGGCTCTGAATTGCAGCCTGTCACAAATCATTCAACTGTGATGCATGGCCACTTAGAGGAGTATGACATGTGCGAAAATTAATTCCTGCAAAAGTCACAAAGTCCAAATAAAAATTGGCATTGGACACTTTTATTATCAACTATCACTACTGGACAAATTATAAAACTGTTCTTGTGATATTTTAGGTTGTATGTTCAACAAATCTTGTGAAAAGCCCAAAAGGAGCAGGCAGTTGCTATACAAGGTGCCATCATTGTAACATAAATCCAAATATAATGTGTCTTAATCGTCTGTGCCATTGAACTTATTTTTTACTATTACGAGTGACCGCAATTTACTTTGAGCTGATTACACACTTATCATCCTGTTAAAAAAACATTAAATCTGAAATAACACAAAACTGTCCTAAATACAGGTGCCAATCATGTAATTAGAATATCATCAAAAAGTTGATTTATTTCACTAATTCCATTCGAAAAGTGAGACTTGTATAATGGTTACATTCATTCCACACAGACTGATATATTTCAAGTGTTTATTTCTTTTAATTTTGATGACTATAACTGACAACTAATGAAAACCCCAAATTCAGTATCTCAAAAAAGTAGAATATTACTTAAGACCAATACAAAGAAAGGATTTTTAGAATTCTTGGCCAACTGAAAAGTATGAGCAAGTACAGCACGCAATACTTAGTTGGGGCTCCATCCATCCATCCATCTTCATCCGCTTTATCCGGGGCCGGGTCGCGGGGGCAGCAGCCTAAGCAAAGAGGCCCAGACCTCCCTCTCCCCAGCCACCTCCTCCAGCTTATCCGGGGGAATACCAAGGCGTTCCCAGGCCAGCCGAGAGATATAATCTCTCCAGCGTGTCCTGGGTCTGCCCCGGGGCCTCCTCCCAGTGGGACATGCCTGGAACACCTCACCCAGGAGGCGCCCAGGGGGCATCCTTGTCAGATGCCCGAACCACCTCAGCTGGCTCCTTTCGATGTGGAGCAGCAGCTGCTCTACTCTGAGCCCCTCCCGGATGGCCGAACTTCTCACCCTATCTCTAAGGGAGAGGCCAGCCACCCTTCGGAGGAAGCTCATTTCTGCCGTAGTTGGGGCTCCTTTTACCTGAATTACTGCAGCACTGCGGGATGGCATAGATTTGATCAGTCTGTGGCACTGCTCAGGTAAACGGTAAATGCATTTGTATAGCACTTTACTTAGTCCCTATGGACCCAAAAGTGCTTTACACTACATTCAGTCATCCACCCAATCACGCACTGGTGATGGCAAGCTACATTATAGCCACAGCTGCCCTGGGGCACACTAACAGAGGTGAGGCTGCCAGACATGGCGCCACCAGGCCCTCTGACCACTAGACAACGGGTGAAGTGTCTTGCCCAAGGACACAACGACCGAGACTGTCGGAGCCGGGGCTCGAATCGGCAACCTTCCGATTACAAGACGAAACTCTTGAGCCACAATCGCCCCACTGAGAGCCCAGGTTGCTCTGATAGTGGCCTTCAGCTCTTCTGCATTGTCGGGTCTCGCAAATCGCATCTTCGTCTTCACAATACCCCATAGATTTTCTCTGGGGTTAAGGTCAGGTGAGTTCGCTGGCCAATTAGGAACAGGGATACCATGGTCCCAGATACTGGTAGCTTTGGCACTGTGTGCAGGTGCCAAGTCCTGTTGGAAAATGAAATCTGCATCTCCATAATGTTGATCAGCAGCAGGAAGCATGAAGTGCTCTAAAACTTCCTGGTATATGGCTGTGTTGACTTTGGACCTCAGAAAACACAGTGGAGCAACACCAGCAGATGACATGGCAAGGGTTAGGGTTAAGGCGAGACCCTTCTGACACTGTCTGTTGTTCAACAGTGGCTTGACACAAGGAATGCGACAGCTGAAGCCCATGTCTTGCATACATCTGTGCGTAGTGGTTCTTAAAGCACTGACTCCAGTTGCAGTCCACTCTTTGTGAATCTCCCCCACATTTTTGAAGGCGTTTTGTTTCACAGTCCTCTCGAGGGTGCAGTTATCCCTGTTGCTTGTACAGTTTTTTCGACCACATCTTTTCCTTCCCTTTGCCTCTCTATTAATGTGCTTGGACATAGCGCTCTGTGAACAGCCAGCCTCTTTTGCAATGACCTTTTGTGTCTTGCCCTCCTTGTGCAACGTGTCAGTGGTTGTCTTTTGGACAACTGTCAAGTAAGCAGTCTTCCCCTTGATTGTGTAGCCTACGGAACTAGACTGAGAGACCATTTAAAGGTTTTTGCGGGTGTTTTGTGCACATGTAGATGCTACTTACTCCTGCTTGTGTAATGTTTTCTTTTCTGCTCTTTAATAAAACTACATAGTTCCAAGAAAATAAGTGTTTATTTGTCAAAGGTCTTTATTTTTTTACATTTTCATTAAGAATAGCCAAGTCACATATAGGTTTGGAAATTTGGACAGAAGATGTCAAAACATTTGAATTTGGTCTTTTTCCAAGATTAACTACAAAAGTACATCAAGCCAGCTTAGCATGATGGGCTTGGATGACAACTGTATTTCAAACATGAAATACTGCCATGGTTTAGATTAGATTAGATTAGATGAAACTTTAATATCCCTCAGGTGGGTTCCTTCAGGAAATCTGGTTTCCAATAGCACTGCACCGACAGAAGTTACAGAATGTGAGCAGAAATATACCATATATACACATATATAAATACAGAGTATACAAAAGGGATAAATAGAATAAATAGGAATAAGAATACAAGGGAATTGCACATTTCAAGTATTGTGAGTCTATTGCACCGTTGGATATTACATTACGTTTGACATTTCTTTGTTTGGTTTCTTTTCAGGTGATGAATAAAGCCGTACCTGGAGTATCCGAAATCTGCGCACTGATTTCAAAGTCCCAAAAGGAAGGCTCAATGGCACAATCATTTAGTCATGAAAATGTTACGCATGGTACAGATTATTATAATAATTATTCTTATTATAACTGAGTAAATCTGTCAGATTTTTAAAAGCAGGTGTTAAGACTTTTGCAAACCTGGTCAAAACTATTAACATTTAAATGCTTGATTTTTCCAGCCACTGGAAGCGTCCTCAAACATGGCAATGAGACATCTGCAGGGACAACCTAAGCCTGGGGTAAAGCAATATGAGACCTTTTCGTGTGAAAGGTTTTTACAGAGACTTTTGTTGCTATTGTTAAGTCATCTGAAACAAGCTAATTCATACAACTTTCTACTTCTAACTTTCAAGACTTGAATGGGATTCTGTCTATATTCTCTAAAAATTCTACTAAATAAGGCAATAGCAAAAAAGTAATAAATCCAGCAAACATAGATCTAAACAGCTAGATTCTGTTATTAATGTATTATCTCTTCTTTTTCACCCCTTTGTCTATATTTTTCAGAATTTGAATACTCTCCAGCAGGATGCTCTCCACAGATCACAACTTTGAGCTCAGTGCCAGCTCAGTACTCATAGTCTCTAATATGTCTCATAAGTGTATATTACAATATTATGAAAAGTAAGGCATTTTAAATGGCTGCTCTTGATCTAAATATTAGCTTAACAAAACGCAAAGCCAGAGTATAGCTTAATTGTGTGAGATGATAGTATGATATGATGGGGTCTGGGTTATGGGAAAAGAAAACTTGACTTTAGAGATGAGAATGGTTCACATGCTACTTTCACTACGATATCATTAGACAGTGATAGTGGTTAGATAGAGAATGTGGTTATCAACAGTCATAACAGGGAAATGCTTTTTACTGTAATTTTGAGTTCTCAACAGTTTTTAAGGCATAGTTTTAATTTTTCCTATGGTTAAATTTCAAGTTTACTTGCTTTCTGTGAATCCTTTCCTGTCTTGTTAGTACAAAAATGTTATTTTATGCCGTTAATCTACCGACAATCCTATAAATAAACTCCTGGAATCAGAACAAATTATGTTTTTGTGACAGGCTGTTAGTAACAAAATGCCTGAAGATACAACTTAAAAAATGTTTCTGTTATCATCAGCAAGTGCAGGCAGAGGTTTTAACAGTTTTCAAGTCTGAAGAATGGGAGTGTATGTTAACACAATGCCATAATTGTTAACTATGTAGGCCTCAATTAGCTTGTTAAATGTTAAAGTTAATGAGAGCACAATTAGAAAAGGACAGAAAACCTATGAATTGTTTGAAATGAGAAAGCATTTTCTCTCTAGAAACATGACAGTGTTGATTAGGTTTACAAAGCTGTATCTGAACAAACCCTTCTGGAAAATGTCCTTTGAACAGACCAGACCAAGTCTGGTCATAAGAGGAAACTACAGAGAGCATCAGCATAAATGCTTCATACCAACTATCAAGCATAGTGTTTTGCAGCTCTTTCAAATAACCTATTTGAGGAGACCAGCAAAAGAACAAATTTATTCTGGAAAGTGATGTAAGTACCTCTTGTAAAGGTTCATCCCTACACTTAATTAAAAGTGGAGAAATTGCTGAGTGTGCTCTTCCTGACCTTGTTTTCCCGGGCTGGCAGCTAATCCTTCCCCAGAGGCATTTGATGATATACTGGGTCATTTAACACATCACTCTGACATCAGACACTGCTTTCAGTGCTGTATACATCTTATTGACATAGGAAGTAATAGACATAAGAAGCATAAGCAATACATATACATTTATCAAACTGTAGTTTTAAATCGAATTGCTTGGGTTACATTTTTGTTTTAAATTAACTTACCCAGAGATAAAGTAAAAAGGAAATAAAATCAGCTATGAGGTGTTACAGACTTCTTAACCTCTTGTTGGTTAAGAAAAAAGATCATATATAGCGAAATTCCGGTCTACTTGATCCTTGACTTACAACACCAAACAGGACACACTTATTATGCTAGCTCGTGAAGAAAACCGTTGTTAGCTAAAGAGAAAAAAAAATCTTTTTTTTCCCCCAGATGATGGTGAACAAACCTGAGTTGGAAGGTCTATTCATCTCTTGACCAGAAACAGGTTACAATGATATGGCAATAGAGCTGGGCGATATAAGATTTTTTCATATCACGATATGTTTTTTTCATTTCAGGCGATAAAGATATCTATTAGTAAGATTTAAATGTGCCGTTGCTCACAAGTAAAATGTGAAATAATCAGCAGCTTGTTTTTATTTAAATATTTATTTCCCATAATAAGTTCTTCCATTAAGCGGACGCGAATGGATGGATGAAGTTCAACAGGGTAGATGTACTTAAGGAACATGAGACTTTTTCAGATAAATAAAGGCAAATATTGCAAACTACACAAAAGGCAGCCGCTAAAGCGTTTAAGTTTCAAAATAGAACAAACGAAACAGACTACTAAATTGTCAATTCCACTTAGAAACAAAATATTAATTCTAAAAATAAATCTTAGTTTGTTTTACAGAAGAACAGACAAAACTGACTAACTTTTGTCAATATCAAATAAACTGAGAACTAAAAGGAAATTCTCAATCTCTCCTTGTTGTATAGCTTAGCTTTTCAAACAGTTTTAACAGTTACTTTAGTCTGACAAAAGCCGAATGACGAATTAGCGCTTCCAGTCAGAGACTGAGGCTACGTCCACACGTAGACGGGTATTTTTGAAAACGGAGATTTTCCGTTTGTTTTAAAAAATAATCCCGTCCACACATAAAGGCAGAAATGAAGGAAAACGCTGCTATGAACATGCCAAAGCAGCAGGTGGCGCTAGATTCCTAACCGTGCAGAAATGTTGGCCAATCAGAAGTCTAGAAGCCTCGGTGGGAAAAAGTAAACAAAGCTGGGGCATAGAAGCAGAGCCGAGTCGTATGTGTGGAGGGACAGTAACTGTGTGTATATGTAAGCATTTAAACACTGCAGAGAGTAGAATTAACAGTAACAGTATTGTAGAAATTCATTTCACCGAAACAATAACGTGGCGCACAGTGTGACGCATGCACCAGTTTATTGTATTTCCAGACTTGCTTTCGGCACAATTTACAGTGCACGCTACTCTGTTTTTTGTCAGACTTGAAATAGCCGAAATACCTTCACACTACGGAACTTCTATGGCTCTTCCGTTCGACAATCTCTCCGGCATTGGAACCATCATCTGTTTTCTCTTCGGTAACCTTCGGTCACGCTCGGTTGATTTTTCTAGTCGGCACACTCATTCACCCGGGCGGTACGGTGGCTGGCTGCTTCACAAACAAATACACATGTGCGGCTTGGCACTTGTGCTGTATGTAACAAGTCACGCGACGTGACGCTGCGGCTGTGATTGGTTCGGCTCTGCGCTACTTAATTTGGATTGGCTGACCTTTTTTTTTTTTTTTTTTTTTTTAAGAGGACAAGAGTGGCGAGGTCTATCGCGATAGTTTAATTTCTCTATCGAGTAAAAGTTATATCGCGATACATATCGTTATCGTTCTATCGCCCAGCTCTATATGGCAATTATTATTTGTGCCTGCAAACATTATCAAATCCTTTGTTAAAATTTAACTTTAAAAGTTGCAGCGCATCAGGGCTGTTTTTTGTTGATTCTTCCGCCCCCTGGTGGAGGTGCAGCTTTGTAAGTAAAAGCTTTTTTAATTATTTACAAACCGCATTTAGACTAACAAAATGAATATAGCTTATTAACATGGTTTGTTTTGCGCAAAGTGCACAAAGAGCTATACCATATTATAGCTAGGAATGTGGCCCATTGCTTCCACATGAAAGGAGGACCAGACTTGATAATCAAATTATAAACATTATAAATTATAAACTCAGTCAACAACGTTTATCCAACTGGCTGTACTGATTTTATAATTAGCATTTTACAAATATCTCTCTCTCAAACTCCTTCTTCCCCTGGGCTTTTCGGACATAGTCTCTACTCTGACCAAGCATTTTGTATATATTTCTCCTGTTTGTTATTTATTCCTGCACAGTTGCTGCGGTGTACCCACAACGTACAATGACAATAATGGGCTATTTTACTCTGTTCAATTCAAAACTCATATAACGTTCACTGACAGAAAATTTAACACACATTTCTGAAACCACATCAGCTCCAGGAGAGAAAGCTGCAAGTCATATTTAGATTTACCCCAAAATATTAGTTTGTAGTGACACCACTTTCTAAAGATTTACACACACATACACAACCACCAATCTTTTTATGAGCTTGTAAAAATCAATTGAAGTTCCCTGCTCACCACAGTAACTGTACTAAGTTCTCCACAAACCCTCAGATGTCTTTACTTTGACTATATGGAGCTTTATTTACATAACTACCACTGAGGTTCAATAAAACATGACAAACATGCCCTCTGCTGGTTTAGCAAGGAATTCCATCTACTTTCAACTCTCAATAACTTTGTTCCTGACAAATCATATCTTAAAAAAAATTGATCAAGTAAAACTTAAAGGCAGCATTGAAAATCTCTTTTGCTGTTCATCTTTTATAAAATAATACATTTAAATATTGTATGTGTAAATACCATCATTAATTAAACACCAAACTCTTATGTTTTATTTATTATTTTATTTATTTATTGAGAAATTAAAATACTGACTAAATTGTCCAATATAAATATTCATCATACACATTTTCTATTAAGCAAGTAGCCAGTTTTTCCTACCATTGAATCTCCCTTCACCCATTACCTCCCCCTTGGATGTAGCCATCATACAACTCTCTCAGGTGGAGAATGAGCTCCTCTGTGTTTTGTCCTGTGAGAGCTGAAACAGGGATGACCCTCTGGGAAACGTGGCTTTTAAGAGTTTCCAGCTTTTCCTGGGCCTCAGATAGGTCCATTTTGTTGGCTATGATAGCCTGAGGCCGCTGGGACAGTCCAGGTTCATACTGGTCCAGTTCATAACGCAAATGTTGGAGCTGGGTCCAGGGCTCTTGAGCCGACAAGTCCAGAACAAAAAGGAGGAAACGACAGCGCTCTATGTGGCGCAAGAAGGAGATTCCTAAGCCTCGATTTAGATGGGCTCCTCGAATAATCCCTGGGATGTCAGCAACTGCATAAAGTTAAGATAAAAAAAAAAAAATCACAACATCATTCAACTTTATCATACTGTAATATACTATAATAATAACCTTTTTTTTCTCCTACAATAGACAATTAGAATCTTTGCTTAAAACCACCCACCTGCAACTTGCTCATGATCCCTGTACTTGACTATGCCCACATGAGGATTGAGAGTTGTAAAAGGGTAAGCAGCCACAGCAGGTCTAGCATTGGTGATGGCTCTCAACAGAGATGATTTCCCAGCGTTTGGAAAGCCAACCTGATGGGATGAAAGAGAATAAAAACACTTCAATACATCTGCATTGATGAAAAGTCTGACGCCAGTTTTCTCTTCAGAAACAGGGTCTGCTCACAAGTCCAGCATGTGCCATGGTACGAAGCTCCAGTTGAAGGAGCCGCTCCTGGCCTGTTATTCCAGGAGTAGCTGTCATTGGAGAACGGTTTTCATTTGACAGAAAGAATCTGTTCCCTTTCCCTCCAGCCCCTCCAAATGCAGCAAGATACTCCTGACCATGCTCAGTCATGTCCAGTATGGTTTTGCCCGGCTCCTTGACTACAGTTCCTAATGGTACCTTTACAGATTTAAAAAAGCAAACACACACACACAAAAAAAACATCACAGGAGAGGTTAAGTAAGGTCAGGCCAGACTCATGATCAAAGTGGGTGCCATTTATGATGAAATGCAGGGACTCACACGAATGTAGGTTGGGCTGCCATTCCGACCATAACAGTTCTTGCTGCCTCCCGATTCCCCATCCTCCCCCTTGTAAAGTGGAACTACTTGTGCTAATGATTTGACAAAGCGGTCAGCTGAAAGCAGACAAAAAAGGAATACGTATAAAAGCATGAAGAAACTCATTCTTATTGAAGAATTTATTGTCCATTTGATCCTGGCTTTGGTTCCTGTCTATACACACTCACCGGCCACTTCATTAGGTACACCAGGTGCTCATTAAAACATATATTTAATCAGATGGCAACATCTTAATGTATAAAACATCTTGACACAGTCAAGACCAATTGCTCAAGTTTAAACAGAGCACCATATGGCGAAGAAACATGACTTAAGTTGCTTTGAATGTGACTGGATTGTTGGTGCCAGGAGGGCTGGTGTGAGTATTTTAGAAACTTGTTTACTGGAATTTTCCAGCACAATGGTCTCAAAGATTTATACATAACAGTCTTGAAAAGAGAAAATATCCAGTGAGCAGCAGTTCTCAGCAGGTGAAGATGCCTTGTTGATTTCAGAGGTCAGAGGTGAGCTGATAGGAAGACAACCTGCTGAACCTTGAAGCAGTTGGGCTACAGCAGCATAAAAACTACATCGGGCGCCACTCCTGCCAGCTAAGAGCAAAAAGCTGAGGCTTCAATTCACACAGGCTCACAGAAACTGAACAACGGAAGATTGAAAAATTACCGTATGTTTGCTCTTGAGAGTATATTGACTTCTACATAGCAAATAGTGCAAATAAACATTCCTGTAACCAATCAAACTTACCCTTTATAATGATGCTTCCTCCGTCACCTCCATTCCCTCCATCCGGTCCACCCCACTCTTTCCGAGGCTCACTGTGAAAGCTGCTGGCCCCTTTACCCCCTGACCCAGCCACCAGCTTCACACGGCGGTGGTCCACAAAGTGACGGGTCTGTGAGGCGCAAAAAGAAGCAATGTCACAGTAGAGTGAACCATGCTTACGACTCTGATAGTCTCCACGACAGGTGTGTTTATGCTTTGTAAATATGCAAATATCCTGAGAAATAAGACGTGTAAAATACGCTTTAACTTAACATACCAGTTTCTTTTCAGACAGCTCCCTTTTCTTGGAGTTTCCGCGGACTTTGGTGCACAGTGTACTCGAGGTGCTGACATCTCTGACACCGCCGACTTTCCTACTACAAGTCACAGAACTGAGTGTGAGGGGGCTCAGCTCACCTCTTTCGACCTTTTGTTCGAAAATACATCTTAAAAGTAATTCCGAGGATGGTCGGCGAGGGATTTTAAATCGAGACAACGCTGCCAACATTATAGCGTTCAACAAACAGACACCGGTTACAGTTTTAAAGTAGCTAAAAGCGATCTGTCAATGTCACGTCGACCGTTTACGTTAATACGCATCTCCACCAGCGTGATAAACAGGAAACTATCGGGGAACTAGGTAAGGGTTTATAAAATCTAAACGTCCATTCATGGATTTCCCTTGTATATGTATAATTATTTGGCGTTTCCAAAACGATCGCAACTACCCATCACACGTTTACCGACTACGACCAACACATGTACGGAAGCCCCACCGGTCAAAATCAGTCTTTGCCGTTGCTTTGCGGTCCACTACCGCCACCTGCTGTGCTACAAAAGAAAAGGAAACCCCATACCTGAACCGCCAAAGAACTCATATTTTCAACTCAAAACTCTAAAATGTGTCTACCTTAACAAAAAAAAAAGGGCTCCTGAAGTTTGGTTGTGACCTAACCATGTTGCAATCTACACATGATGGAGACTTTATTAAGTAAACCTTACAAGTACCAGGTTGAAACCCCCTTTTGCCTTTAAAATTGCCTTACTACTTCTTTGAATAGATTTAAAAAGCTGCCTTCCTCTTAGCTCAAAGCAGTTTGGCCATTCTTCTCTGGCGACATTTTTACTCTGAATTGCTCTTCACTGGATATTTTCTCTTTTTGAGACCCTTCTTTGGAAACCCTAGAGATGGCCCACCAGGCACCAGCAACTACAAAGTAAAGAAATCACATTTCTTCCTCATTCTGATGCTTGGCTTAAACCTGAGCATATTAAGTTGTCTAAATTATTGCCTAGTAATCTGAAGAACAGGTGTGCCTAATGAAGTGACCAATGAGCATACAATGAAATATTAAAGAATCTCTGACTCACGTTCAGATGACAAAATCCAGACACACAAAAGGTGAATGTCAATTTATTTTTGTATAGCAAATAGTAACAAAAGACAGCAGAAAAGATCAGGCGATGCAGTCTTACAATAGATAAGTAGATAACATTCATATTTGGATTATGCACATCAAACTCTCCTTCTCGCACATCCACACACACCGACACGCACACTAACAAGGCATACCACCCATGAGTGATGACCCACTACGTAGAACTGGAAAACAACTTGCCGCACATGTTTGGTTCACAGTAAAAATGAGAAACTGATACCAATTTAGAGACGCCTGTGATTGTCAGTGTTGAGTGGTACATAGTTAATCAGCTGTTTGACAGCCAGGTATCTCCCATCCTTGATAACCCCTGCAGAATGACCACAGTTGTTGTGTTATTCTTCCCCTCTGAGGTAAGTTGAGTTACAACAAGATGTTATAACAGAATACTGCTAAGTTGGACCCTCACAACCACAGAAATAAAAAAAAAGTTGTCTGATTTCTTTTTAACTAAATAAACAAAGAAATAACTTGCAGATAGATCGATCGATAATAAATATGAAAAAGGTAAATTCTTGTACATGTACAAAAATTATACTGCTGCAACAATTGTATTATTTTTCTTACATGAATTCCTTGATCTAATACAAATAATAGCAATAAAAAAATTACAAAGAAAAAAACTGCTAAAGTAGTAAGATTTATGTTTGATATATTCACATATCTGCCTCTAAGTCACGTAAATAAAGAAGTAATATTCTTAAATAGTCTATCACATTCTGTTCTTTTCCTGTAACATAACACTGAATAATTTGAGACAAACGATCTCTGTCTTTGTCACAGCTGTATGTAAAAAAACAAAACAAACAAACAAACAAAAAAAAACTACATATAATCACGTAAAGTTCACCGTAAGAGCCAACCTCAACATGACTGACGGAGCTGAGTGTATTGCACTTATTGAAGTTGAGGTGCAGGACATGTTACTGTTCTGTTCCTGTGTTACTTTGGCTTTTTGAGTATCATCTCTTAAAAACAGCCTGAATCACGCTACGATACAAAATATTAGACAATACATACACTGTCACTGTAAAATAAAGTGCAGACAAAGTGGCAATGCAATTTTATGTAAAAATCATTACTTTATGGCATCAGAGCGCAACGCTCCTTACCTCTGCACAGACGCTATAAGCCGGCGCAGAGCGATGCCACTCAAAATATAGTGTCAAAAATACTACCACGATGTAAGATTATCATGGACAATGATACACATTGTTAAGTTTTCGTCTGTCAACTATCTATTATGTCGATTACCTCAGCAAGACATATGTAGAGAGTGAAAACACATAATGTTATACCACACAGCAACACATCACAGTTTGACTAACACAGACAAACCCCATGATCAAGTCAGGTTTAACGACCAACATTTTCACCTTTTTTTAAGGATGTACCATGAGATATAACAGTGTTTATACCAGGAATAAGAGCAAGATTTATAGTCTTCTATCAAATATCAAAGAATATTCTCTTCAAGGCTAATAAGCTTTTTTTTTGTACTCCCACAGTCTCACTTGCGCTGTGCACCAAAAATAAAATAACATCAAAAGCTCTTAAAACAATAAAGGTAGGGGACAGAGAACAAGTTTATTTGTGCATGTGGCTGAGGTGCATGTGACAACTCCACAGCGCCCTTTTTAGTAGCTTGTATAGAATGGTTACATTAACTGCCTTGGTTTTGCAAGCACCACAACCAGCTACAACCCTGTTGAAATTAAAACGGAGGAGGGAAGCATCACATTTGACTGGATTAATTATTTTAGCTAGAATGATGATTAATGAGAGGATAATAAATCTGATGGCAGCCTGATCTAATCCATAGCTGAGCCCAGTTCATTACTGTTGAATGTTCCATCGCACATTTTCTTCCACCAGCAAAACATTGTGCTGCCTCATTGCTGATAATTTCCATATTGACCCTGAAATTAGAAAAAATATATGTTTAATTGGATTTATTTATTTATTTATTTATATACTGCTTAAAGTTGTGGTTGGACATTTACATATACTCATCATGGGCATAAATTTAAAGACAATATTTGGTTTTTAGTTATTTTTTGAACTGTTCTTTTTGGTGGAATGACTCTAACATACATCTTCAAGATGTAGACCGATACTTAAAACAATGGGAAATGTCTGGGAAACTCTAAAGTGGAGATCTAAAAAGGAGAATTGTAGATTTAATCAAGTTGGGACGGTCTCTTAGAACCAATTCAAAACAGCTGTAGATTTCAGGATCATTAATTCAAACAATTATAAATAAATATAAATTATTCAGATGTGTCACGACTTTGCCAGGATCTGGAAGAAGACCAAAATGTCACCCTCAGATGAGAGGAAATTATTTAGGATATTCAGAAACAACCCAGGGAATTCCCAAGGTTCAAACATGAAATGAACTGGAATCTGCAAATCTGAAAATCTTTGGACTATGCTTAAAAGGTTCTCTGCTGGGAAACCAGCCAATTTAAATTAACTCCACCAGTTCTGCCAATGAGAGCAGCCAAATACTGAACTTGGATTATGTCAGAAGCTTGTTGATGGCTACTAGAAGTGTCTGGTTGAGGTGTAAATTGCTAAAGAACATTTAACCAAATACTACTGGAGATGTAGGTATATATTTTAGTCTGTATATAACATTTTGAGCCTGTGTGGATTACAGAAAACCCAAAAATTATTTCAAAGATGTGCACCCAATTCTTGGTTTTTAAGTCATTAAAGAAGCATGTACATAAGAACAAGTTATTCATTAAAGATGCATGCTCTCCACCGTGGGAAATGAACAGTTACACCATATTCATGCTGATGATGAATGCATGTAAACGTCTGACCACAACTGTCTGCATGGTGCTTTCAGAGTATATGTTTCTATTAGTACTAAAACAGACACACACTACAACATCTTTTTTTACTTCACTGGTCCTACATGAATCTGATTTTCTGTTGCTCTGTGTAATTATATAAGGAAACAGGAAACAGTGTTTTAGATCATGGTCAAATTCAATTACAATCCTTTGAGACAAAGGGGGTCTAGCAAGGTCCTGTGTTATTTTATTACTCTTGTTTCGTGCACAGACTTGTGCCAGTATGTCTATACCTAAATAATACATACATTTTGCTTTAAGTTAAAACATCTCATGTACCTGTTCATAGGAGAACGGCCTCTGCGTCTGCGCTCCAGGGCCTCCCTGGGAAGATCGGTAGGATCCATACTGTTGGCTTTGACTCTGCTGATACTGAGAATATTGAGATGATCCTCCCTGGACTGGACCTGTAGCACAGGAGTTCAATTAGGTGGATGTTTTCAGTTATTTTATGTGCGTGTTTAAATTTGCCTGGATGCACAAAAACGACTGTATGAGTCACTCTCACCATATCCCTGGGGCTGTCCACTGTAGCCTTGTTGAGAAGAGTACTGCTGTTGGCTGAAGGCTTGCTGCTGGCCAGAGCTCTGTTGATACTGGGCCTGCTGTTGACTGTACTGAGAGTTCCCTGGAGGTAGACATATCAGATGCACATTACTATAGTTAAGTATTTATTTAAACAATAAAATATAGAAATGCAATTTAAATTAAGAAATGTTATTACCTCCTTCATAGTAATGTTGTGAGGATTCATCAAATGATCTATCATACCCTTGTTCCCCATAAGAGGACTGTTGATATGAATACTCCCCGTGACCTGCAGAGAACACGATTCAACACATGCAAAAACTCCTCTGCTAAGGCAAAATCCAGTGACAGACGAAAGAGAAGTTATTATTTGCAGGTTGCAGCTGAAACATTCATAATAAATGTCTGTCAACAAATTTTCACACGAACACTATTTTGCCAGCCTTTTCACTTCAACGTATTACACAAAGCATTTTTTTTTTAAAAAACCACCCCAGATGAAGTTTGAGCTCTCTCTGTGACACGCTGCTATATCGCTCTCTGAAATCTGAAATTTCGGCACACCAAAGGGGACAGTATGGACACAGACACAGTGGCAGAAAATAGACCAATGTCAGAGTTTTCAATTTTTTTTTCATTACTTTTGTCTCCCACAGTGAAAAGTTGGGAGGAAGAGCTTCAGCAATAAATCTGGCTCAGGCCTGTAGGACAGTGCTAAAGGGAAATGGAATGACCTACAATACGGGTTGTGTGTTTGAAAGCTGTGTGTATGAAGTTTATGGATGTGCACGATTACCATCAGGGTAATACTGCTGGTTTATGGGCTCGCTGGAGCTCTGAGTGTGTCCATACTGCTCTCCGTAGAACTCGTCTTGTCCCATGTACTGCTGTGCAGATCCTGCAAGACAGGTAAGACCATGATTGGTTAAACAACTGGTCAAACCAACTGGCCATGTGTTGGACATGGCTGTGGCCAGGAGAACTAAAAATAGCTTAAAATAAAAATAATTAATATTACAGTAATGATGTTTTATAACTTATGTGTAAATAGAGTACTGTACAAGTCACTGAAAATGATTTTCAATAGATTAAATTGATAATATTAAATAAAAATAATATGAAGGAAGATTTATTTTTTTATCCAAATTTTAGATTTAGTAATTGAAGTGAAACAATTGCACTGCTTGGTTGAATGAAAAATGCATGATATGCAATTTTTGAAGATAAAGTGTGAAGTACAGAAGGTCTGTTATTCTGGAAAATTAGGATTTGTTTGGTGGTGGTGTGCAGAAACTCCAGATTCCACTTCCGTTTTGTTTTTTTTATCTGAACTGGATCTTAGAGAATAAAAAAAATTACAAAATAACAAGTACTCTGAAAACTGCAACAAAAGTCAGCATAGTCTAATCTCCCTTCAATCTACAACAAAGCCAAAAATTCCATACAAAGATGGGCAGAATCACAGAACGCACTCATACCAAAGCAATCTAAAACATACAGTTGTGGTCAGAAGTTTATATTCACTCACCATGGGCAGATGCCATGCAAATTTCAGGGTTTTGATGATTTTTCTGGGGTGGAATGATTGTACAACATACATCTTTAATTCAATAAATTCAGATTCACACAGGTTCAGACAGGTTACAATATATACATACATCCACACTAATATTTGGTTTCAGTTTCATTAAATTAACAACAAGTGCACTAAAGACAACTGATTGCTGTACAATCATTCCAAGAACAGTTCAGAGAAATCATTCAAATCATTTGAAACACCAGATTACCATGACATCCATGTCCATGATGAGTGCATATAAACTTCTCACCACAACTGTACATGTCTTTTGCACTTCCAGATATGACCAATTAGCTATAGATAATCAAAATATCCCTTCCAGCTGCTGCACAACCAAAGGCTGGTGGGAAATCCACACAGCTTAACCATGGACACAATATTCCTGTAACACACATCTATCTGGAAGCACTTCACACTATAATGCAATAGGGTACGGCCTGTTGCACTGGAATTAGTATCACATGCTTCTTCTAAATCTAAGTTACTACATGCCTTCAAAGCCTGCACCCTTTGAAAGACACAAAGGGACAGAGTGGAGCTATTATTAGGCACGCACTGACATTGCAAGTTGGGTGATTTACAGAGATGGGAACTTAAAGTGACACAAGTGATACATCTCCAGGCTACTTCTTAAAGTTACAGGAAGGCAACTAGAGCCTACACAATTCCAGATGTCTAATATCACTCTCGTTTTATAATCTTGGAACATCATACTACCAATACTACCTACTTATCAGGGGCTTTTGCAGCAACTATGGCTTTCATCTCAATCCATCTCAAAACTTAGATACTGGCAACCACCGTCACACTTGGAAGACCTGGAAAACTATTCGCCAGACATTCAGGTGTTCACACACAACCACCCACACAAGTGTACATAAGTACACAAATCAGTCCAAATAAACTCACTGAAACAACAGCCATACCAAAGCAGCATAAAGAAATCTTGCCACCTACCTTGCTGAGAAGAGCGGTAGGATCCCATGGGCCTCTGAGACATCATGCTGTTTCCTTGACTGCCCTGACCCATCATGCCCATAGCCTGCTGTCCCTGATAATGTTGCCCCCCAGCTTGGGCTGAGGAGTAGTGTGGTGTGGCAGACTGCTGGTGCATCATGGAGACTGTGGAGGAGGTGGGATTATTTGGGGGGAGGGGGAGATCTTGTACATTAATATATAGAGATAAACTTCATCTATAATGCTGATAAATCCTGCTTATGCTTCAGAATGCACAGCCTTCTGGAGCATAAGCAGAATTTCCAGATCTGAGCCTGACAGAAATGTGTATAGTTACACAAACAAACAAATGTAGAAGGAGGTCCAAGGCAATCAGGACACAAGAGGAAAGCCAAAAGGGATCCATAGCATACAGCAGTCAAGGGTCTTTTAAAAAAATATCTTTAAAGAAATGCTTTCAAGATGCTGCTTTAAGTGTAAACAAAGCCAGCGAAGTCAGCGCATTAACAGAAGTACGATAAATACACACGGACATCCAGGGAAAGGAGGGGTGCATCTCAAAAAGTAGGAGAAGTTAAACCTGAAGCAAAGGGAAGAAGGAGGGAGGCAGGACACCTCACTGATGAACTGAATGTGTTTCGTATTTGTCTGTTACACAGGAGGAAAGTTTAAGATATGCATGCAAGCATGTTTTTTATGCAAGCTCAAAAGGGGCACAGCTACCATGTACAGTATTTCACCCTGAAAACTTGAAAAGATTATTTTCATCATTCCCATCCTCTAAATGCCAAATCTTGTATAATACACATAAACAAGTAAAAAACAAGTACGGCATCTTGCATCTCGAGAGATGGTAACTCCTGACTATCAGATCATGATGGTTTAGAGACCAATTCCTGATGACTGGGCTTTACGATACCTGGCTCACCTTGGTTGGAATGCATGTTGAGGTTGCTGCGGGAGGAGGAAGAAGAGGATGAGGATGTGGAGGAAGAAGAGGAGGAAGAGCCATAACCAGGCCCAGGGCCCTGGATCATGCTGCCCTGGGAGGAGGGCGCAGCGTGGCTGTACCCAGGGACCGAGCTGCCATAGCTGCTTGCTGGCAGGCTGAGGGAGGTGGAGGGAATAGCCGACTGCACCTGACCAGACTGCTGCTGCATGGGGGCATGGTTGGGCCCTGACAACACACACGCACAGTCAGAGCAGCCACCACACATTCCCCTGTGGTGCCATGTCATGTTAACCACGGCCCCACATTCAGTTCATCTTCACAGGAGACGTGCATGGTTGAACAAAGGTAGAGTAACGCACGTTAAGGATGTGTGTATATTTTTTTCACAAGAAGAGGGAATATAGTAACATAACTGTGAAACAATCTGACTCATTGGCTGAACTTAAAACCACAGATACTTAAAGGCAATGAAGCAATATAGAAGTGCGGGCACTGTGGCAGACAAGACATGGTACTGTGTCAGCAGACAAACATGCAACTAAGTCAGAATCAGACGAGCAAGCAAGACACTGGACAGACAACAAAATCGGGAGGCATCTTTGGGCTGAAATAAGTGATTCAGGGCTTATCTGTAAAACACAGGTATGCAATTAACTCTCACCATTACTCATTTGGCTCTGCATCATTGATGTCGGGGGCAGTGCTGGTCCCATGTTGTCATTGAGGTTACTTTGAGCATGTCCCCCACTCTGGCCCATCCCTCCAGGACCCAAAGACATACTGGAAGTCGGAGGCTAAAGGTGTAGAGACGTAATATTTAAGTAGCGGCAGTCATAAATGATATGCAGTTCATTTTTTTCACACTGTATTTATATGCATCTATTTTCTGTTTTCGATTAATGTTCTATTTTCTCAGTGGACACAGTGTATACTTATATTTCATAGTTGCCATTACTGGAGTCACAAATCACACTTACCGCAGGTAGTAATGACTGCATGTTCTGATTTGAATCAGCTATTGTGGCCAAGTAAACAAGATTTCTGTGCAGGATCTGCTGATACCTGGAGGAGGAAGAAGAAGAAAACCAGTCTTAATTGTGCTATGCTTTGATATTTAGCAGGTATTGGTCAGGGAGGAAAGAAAAAAACACTTACTGTGTGCATTCAGCCGTCTTGCCTTTGCTTTGGTAATCCATTATGCACTGTATTAAATGATGATTTTCATCCAGCATCTTTGGAAAATAATAAAACAACTTCATTCCACTGTATCTGAAGTCCTATAAGTGTATAGTAAATTATTAACTAACAAATACTCTATTAAAACAGTGCTGTGCTTGATTCTCAGAACTTTATCCAGCCCTTGAGTGTTTTTTTCTGGGTCATCTTTTTCATTTTCTTTTTATATAACAGAGCCAAAAGAAGAACTCATTTTTCACTGTCTTTATTTAGGACGCCGGTTGAAAGTCTGGCTTTCAAGGATAGGGTTTACGTTTTACTTTCGCGCTAAACGGTTCAATCAAGGATAAAAGCGGTGCCCTAGGACATATACTGTAACACCTGCCTTCAATTTCAATCTATAGCCTACTTAATTAAACACCAGGGCAGAGCTGCTGCTTTGAGAATTCTTGTTAACCATCTTGCGAGGAAATAAAACTGATTTCCAATTTCTCACACAAAAATATACCCATTCGTCTCAAAATATCTGCGAGGATGACAGACAGCATCACCAAGAAAGCAGAGATCCAGCCGGCGTTAAGCCGAGCGCTCGTCTACATCACCGCGATGGCTTTGTTTGGTTCGCACCTTCAATTGACTGTAACGTTCCAATACCAGTTGCCATTTCTTTGATATTCACCACTGGCTACTTTCTCTGCACTGGAGGGGGATCACATACTCCCATGCTAGAATATCTAAATAGAAATGTCGCGACGTTTTAGGATTTTTTTTACCTTTTGAATGGTTTGCTGTGTCACCTCCCCTTTACTTCTGGGGCGCGCCGATGAAAACGCCACCGACATTTTGTCATATGGGAAATAAAAGAGCCGCTTTTATTCTAATATTTATTATCTCGAGCGCAGCCTTCTATTTGGTTACATAGTTTCTCCATTACCAGGAATAGGGGTACTGACCAAACCAGAGCCATGTCGCGAAAGATGGAAAATTAGAAAACACTTGTCTTATCTGAATGGCATTAAACAGGATTTCCCTTAAGCTATTATTTATTATCTGCGTGCAAATAATTACATGCATATAAAGGGATATGATGGTAAGGGACAAATCCCTCTCCCTCAGATTTTGGTATAGTCCAGGCAGTGAGTAGCCTACCACTTTCCCCTCACTGTAGACGGGGTATCGTTTGATTCAAGAAAGCAGTCTGCTTGGAGCACACGCTGCTCAGTGCGCAAAACCTTTAAGGATCAGCTGTAGCCAAAGTTGCTTTCAGCATTTCAGGAAATGTGAGAATCCCACCGTTCACTGTGGAGTGTTTACTTTTTAACAACAGCACTTGCCCCTCACGTGCTGAATCAGGGAACGTGTAATCTTATAATTCAGTGTGACATTTACGCTTTTTAAAATTTTTTTATTGCCAGTTTATATAATCGAATCTTGAATATATTGCAAACGTTGTTTAAAGGAGTGATCCTTCTTAAAAGGACAAAGAAACAGCCATAGAACACAGATACTATCCCAGATTATTTATAATTAGGATTGTACAACTAAGAATTTTTAAATGCTTACTTGTGCAACAAAATGTCTTTTAGTCTCATAACAGGTGTATCAGCACATCCATTTTATTTACATTCAACTCATTCCCTTGATTATACCAAATTAAGTCTTAAGTCTGAAAGCTCCTTTTGTTCATTATATTAATACTATGCAACATTGAATGGACAAATCTGATTAATACTCCCAAAAGGCAAAAGCAAGAATTTACAAATGTGCAAGTAGCAAACAAAAGTAGAAACTGAAGCATTCATGGTTTCCCCCTTTTAAACAAAAAAAAAAAAAAAAAAAAAAAAAAAAAGGAGTAAATTTTACCCACATAAAAACAAGGTCAAATGTCAAAGAAATAATGTTAAACTTTTTAATGACAGACGTTTTGACTGGTTACAGCACAGCTGTAATAATGATGGCTTAGTTCCATCACGTATCCCAGTAAACAGACTGTAAACAAACATGCACAGCACTTCTTCCAAATGCAATACAGCCTTCATTATTGCCCTTGTGATTTCTTCACTGTACTAAATATCAAAAGGTCTGTCAAGAAAAGGGGGGCAAGATTCTTACAGGGGATCCAGTACCTTCCAGAAATAGGGTATGAAATCAGTCAAGGTGGCTTTACTGCCTTTGTATGAAACTGATCTGTACAGCCGCCCAGTTGCATTTCTTTGAGTTAGACTCGAGCAGCACCTCGTCCTCTTCTGGTATATCCACCTCTGAATCCTTGGCCCCTCAGGAAACGTCCAGGGACACCAAAAGTCTCCAGATTGCGCTTTCGCTCCTCTGCCCACGTCAGTCTGAAACCATTGATGTACATAAATAGCCATGAGCACATATCTGTACAAAGACCAACTTTTATATAAGACAAAGAGAGTCAGTTGATTACCTGAGCCCATTATCAGATGAGATGTTGTCAAAGAAAGACTTTGCTTTGTCATAGTAGCACTTTGGACCAAAACGATCCTCCCCTGAACTCAGCTGCAACCCCTCCGTTTCCCTTCCCTCAGAATTCCCATCTGAAAACAGAAAAAAAAAAAAAAAGTACTGACAGTGGAAGGACAGACCAATTCCCTGGTTTTCAGCTATTGCATTTATTTAAAAAAAAAAAAAAAAAACAAACAAACAAAAAAAACCCACACAAACAACCACTAAAGAAATTATATCTATCTATCTATAGGCCAGAGAGAAACATGGCATTAGAAGGCTTATTTTACCTGAATGCAAATTTACTTCTATTCAAACATTCATTTTTGTCACCACACCTTTAACTCATTCAAACAGAGTTACATGAGAGCACAACTTCCATGAAGATGCCACAACATTAATAATGCATACCTTTAAATTGACAGCATTCCTTCAAAGAGAATTAACTGACAAAGCAGGTGATTTAAAAAAAAAAAAAAAAAAAAAAAAAAAAAAAAAGAAAAAAAAAAGTGGTGCATTGTTGGCAACTCCAGCTGATAACCAACCTTTTAGAGTCAGCCTCTCCTGGAACTTCTCCTCAAGCGCCTCCTTAATGAATTGTGCGTTTGAGGAATCAAAATCAAAGTCTGTGTCAAATTTAAGGGTGGGAGATGGAGCATTAGCCACCATCAGCTGGCCTCTTCTGCGGTTCCTGCGCCGTCGAGGTCCTAAGATTATTATTTATTTTTTATTAAGTGCACCTCAAGTTTGTTTTGTATACAAGGATGTCCTTTCTGATTTTCAAGTCTACTGGAAACGTTCATGTTTAATACCTTGTCTTTTTCTAGCAGGTGGCCTGGTTTCAGCATTTTGCTGCTGACTGTCTTGAGAAGTGGATCCACTTGGGTCTGATTGCACTGCAAAGACACCCACAACAGCTACACTTAGTTTTAAGTGCATGTAGCTGCCTAGAAAAATACCCCATTATTTTCCCCAAAACATACATACTCCTCCACAGTTAATCAACCTGTTTCACTTGGGAAACATCACAGTACTTTAACAGCATTTCCTTCTCATTGCTGCAACATTGTTTACTCACTGGTGGCTTCAGTGACCCTTGTGGTTTGAATATTTGTTCCTCTCGTCCCCTTGGGCTGCCTCCTATTCCGCTGCTGCTGCTGTCCTTGTTCTTCTTGTTGCTCCTGCTGCTGGGATCCACTCGCACCTCTTCTCTGCCTAAATGTCTTTACACTGACAGTTTGAACAGCCTTTTCCACCATGGGACCTCTTTGAGCAAGTAAGCCTTGAAGTAAAGGCCCTGGGTAAAGGATATGAAGTGTGTAGTATAGAAAGAACCCATTTAAATTTAATTTTTTTAGTCAATTAACTTGTTAGAAACTTGCTGTCATTGATTTACCAAGGCCGAGAGCTGCAACATACTGCTGATTAAGCAGAGAGCTAGCAGCAACCTGGTTGTAGGCAGGCATCCTTAAAGGGCTGAGTGATCCAACGGTAGATTGGATGCTTGAAGCGCCTGAACTGGAGGTCTGGATGAACCAAATATGTTAATGTTTAAACACACATATACATACTTAGTCTGTTTTTAGAAGAAGGAGGATGTAACCAAGCAGTTTTTGTACACCTGTATTATTGCAGGATCCTGAGGCAGGCCATGGTGATACCTTGGAGGGTCACCCAGTGTAATATCCTTAATATCACTTCCCCGGAAAGTAATGTACTCATAGACATCATCTTTGGGTGACGTTGGCCTATCTGTTGGCCGTCCCTCAGTTCCAAAACACTTGACTAGTGAAAAGAAAAACAATGGATAAAGTTAGGAAAGTTCCACCCATATTTCACTTGCCCAGTTTCTTTCCAATTCAGTTAAAAGGACTAGATGTTAAAGTCCCTGATAATGCATTGCTTTAGATGGAGAGACTCTTGAGGGATGGCTGTTATGAGGAAAGGCAGCCCAGAAACTTTGCCAGCAGCTAAGATTAAATGACAATAACTAGAAATGGAGAAAAAATTTAAAAAGCAAGTTTTTGAAACGCTGACAGATTTTCAAGAACACTGATAGCTAAGCTGAGGTGGTTCGGGCATCTGACAAGGATGCCCCCTGGGCGCCTCCTGGGTGAGGTGTTCCAGGCATGTCCCACCGGGAGGAGGCCCCGGGGCAGACCCAGGACACGCTGGAGAGATTATATCTCTCGGCTGGCCTGGGAACGCCTTGGTATTCCCCCGGACAAGCTGGAGGAGGTGGCTGGGGAGAGGGAGGTCTGGGCCTCTTTGCTTAGGCTGCTGCCCCCGCGACCCGGCCCCGGACAAAGCGGATGAAGATGGATGGATGGATGGATGATAGCTAAATAACTCACCTTCTGCCAGAACTACTGTGCTGTTCGCTGCATCAATAGTATACAAAATCCCTTCATAACGATTTTGGGCTTTTGAGAGGAGTGATACTTTACAGCCAATGTATGGCTTCGAAGCCATGGCTCGAGAATATCCGGGGCCGTTGCTATAAACTTCTATAAAGACTCATCACATGGCACATTTCGAGTCCTAGTAAAACCGGAAACAATTTATAGGCGTACACAGCTGACCTGATTGAAGCACCTGGCAATCATTGATGGCAATAAAATGAATGCCAATCACCACGGCTTGATTTAACTCACTTGTGACCCATTCGTTTGAATTTTTTCGTAATCTATGATTTGTTACGAATTCGATCAATAATTATGATTGTGCTTATGGTACATATTTTTTTCATAAAAACATTTTTTAGATAATTTTTATAAGGTGCAACAAAAGTCACAGTCACGGCGTTAAAAGGCTGAGTCCTGTGATGCATAAACAACCGTGCAAACTGGCTGCCTAAGTGCTGATCTGCACTCTCAAAAGTTTACTATCCAGGTAGTTTCACATCACTGTCTGTGAGCACTAGGCGGTTACTGCGGGTGTCCTGGAAAAATAGCATCAACGCAGCCATTTTGGATTGTTCAGAGAGTAAAATAGTGTAATGCAAGCATCTTTGAAATCATGTGATAGTGCATGAGAACTATCTGACAGTTTCTTCGATGTGCTAATGCTCCACAAGGCACAGCTCTGTGAGCGATGTCGCTTATTTCCAACGAAATAGTCCGACTGCGGTGGCACTTTGCACTGCAGCTCGCAACCATTTGGTCCAGGTTTTATTTTTATCCAACAGCCAATCATGAGGCGAGTTAAGGTCGCGTCACGGAGGATGCATCCAATCGGCGCATGCGTCTCACGAACGAGCGTAGCTGGGAAAAGATGGCGGCGGGCTCCGATTTGCTGGGTGATGTTTTCTTGAGCACAGAGGTGGACGAAAAAGTAGTTAGTGACCTAGATGGATCCCTGGAGTCTGAACTAACAGAAACAAGGCGCGATAACACAACCGCTAGGGCCCCGTCTGCAGAAAATCATGGCGGAAACTCAGCTCTAGGTAGTAGTTTAAATGTTCAGGGTAGCAAAATGGGACTTTCACAACAAGAGCTTGCTAAAGCAGGTAAGATAGCTGCGCACTCCGGTTAGCTAACATTAGCTAATTTTGGTCACGTTACTCAGCTGGTTATAGCTTATTTGGCTTCACTTGTCTGTGTCCCGAAACTAAAGCGAATCGGAGAGTTGCTCGACACTCCCCTTGTTTTCATGTGTTTCCGCTGCTGCAGGGACAGGAGCGCAAGGAGGTGTCAGTAACAGTACGGGGTCCCTGGGTTCAAGCATGGATGGGGCAGCAGGGATCACATCGACGGCAGGACCGAGTGTGACAGCCACTCAGAGTCAGTCCAAGTCGGACGCAGCCAGTGGAGTTGTTATGGTTACACTAGATGCAACAGCTGGCGCTGGCAGACCTGGAGCGACCGATGCGCAAACTCTGAATGGAGGTGCCGTGGTGATGAACTGTCAAATAACCGCAGGCGGACCCGCTGACAGCAACAACTCGCAGCCCGGTGCTGTCACACTCCTCAACAACGGACCTGTGAGCAAACCAAGCGCAGCAGGTCTGCCTGGAACACCTAGTACTATTATCCGAGCTACTTTGAACGCGCAAAATGTTGTGACTTCGTCTGTTATCTCGTCCCAGCCTTCTGTGAAAACTGTTCCCACAATCACGCTGGTGAGGCCACCTATGCAAACCTTCATGAACCCTTCACCAAGTACAGGCAGTCCAACCACAGTTTTAACGTCACCGTCTGTCAGTGTTACCAGCACAACTGGCTCTCCTGCTAGCAAAACTGACTGCCCAAAAGTTATCTTGCCTACTGGTGCCCACGTCGTGGCTTCAGTTGTTGCTACAGGGACGACAGCGAGGAGTCCGACTGTTTTGCAGGGCTTGAGGACTTCAGTACCTTCAACAGTTGCTGCAACTCCCGGTGGAATACGAACTATTGTTCCACAGGTGTTAGCTCCTCGACTCGCTCAGCCTCAACAAAACGCCCCAAATATCCAAAACATTCAGCTGCCTCCAGGTAATTGAGTTGTAAAGTCTGAGAGCATGTGGAAGATTATTATTATTATTATTATTATTATCATTATTATTATTATTAACTTTAACGGTTTCCCGAGATGCCTTTGCAGGCAATAGATGATTTGAAACACATTGTAGTAGCTTAGTAGCAACTTTAGAGGTGGCCAGGGTTCTGTAGCAGATTAAAAGCAGGACTCAGTGGAACTCAGCCAACACATTCTTCATATAGTTTATCAATGTAGCTGTCCATTCCAGTCTATTGATTCTTTTTAGTTTGTCTTGTCTGAGACGATTACATCCTATTATAATAGCACCAGCTGGATAAAATATACAGGATATCTCTCAAGCATTATGTGTGTTTGGATGCATGTGTTAAAATGTATTGATGCATGCTCAATAATGCATGTAAGGAAGTCCCAGAAAGTTGATTCCCTCTATCTGGATGCACTGTTTTCAGTGGGAGAAATATTTCATCACTTATCCAAGTGACTGACTGATAAAGTCACTTGAATGCATAATGAAACATTTCTCCGACTGATAATGCCACGTTCAAATGAACTGAATCAACTTTCTGGGATGCATGTGTTGAGTATGCAAAGTCTTCAGGTTAGCATTTTTGTCTCAGTTGTGAACTGTTATTTCAGGGTTTTGTAAAAGTGCAGTGATTCTATTTTATGCTCAGTATAGCATAAAATAAAGAATTATTATATTAGAAAATGAATCCAGATCAAATACAGATACTAAATCAAATACAAATACTAAAACAAACAACATCATTTTTGACAAATGCATCTATTTGCAATTTAGAATGGAAAATCCCCTTTGTGGCCTCCCTGTAGGATATAGTTCTTTGTTGTAGGCCACTGTATTAATGG
Organism: Copadichromis virginalis; assembly: GCF_057382275.1. Taxonomy (NCBI): domain Eukaryota; kingdom Metazoa; phylum Chordata; class Actinopteri; order Cichliformes; family Cichlidae; genus Copadichromis; species Copadichromis virginalis. The sequence goes on along the minus strand of NC_140637.1, from coordinate 20,696,780 downwards.
CAGATTTCTTCCATGGCAGATTTAATTGCCCCTTGAACAAGAATGTTTTTAGCTTTTTGCATGGTGGATTGTGACTTGAACTTTTTTTTTTATTTATGCTGCCATATAGACCCTGACTGATAATGTTTTTTTCTGGTAATATCAATTTTTTATAAATATAAAATTCCAATAATAATAAATATGGGTATACTGGCATACGTATTTAAGCATTTAAGAGTTATGTTGAGACAGGAAAATGGTGGGGTAATTGTTTATTAACTTTACTATTAGTTCTATTTACTTTGAAGACGCTGCTCATCCCTGCATCACTGATTGCTCTGCTCTTTTGCAGACAGAGTTTTGTAAAGACTGAAACGGGGCTGTTCTTCTGTATAAACTATTCCTTTATTGCCCCAAGTCTCTCTCTCCTGCATTATACTCCTAACAAAATAAATGTTTTAATATTGTCACATATATCAGTCAGACTCTGCTAACATGCTTGTGGCTCATTTTGGTTTGACAAGTTGCTGAGTGGCTTAGGACTAAATAGGGCTCACTATTGATGCATACATGCGTGCATACATCCTTTTTTTTTTGGTGACTCATTGGGACAGGAAGATAATGACCTTTTAATATTTTAACTCCTTGGATATTTGGCACGTACAGGAATGGTCTTGGTTCGCAGTGAGAGTGGGCAACTGCTGATGATTCCCCAGCAGGCTTTGGCTCAAATGCAAGCTCAGTCGCAGTCACAAAGCGCCATGACTCCACGACCTCCAGCTCCCACAAGCACTCCACCTGTCCAGATCACATCCCTACAGGTACAGATCTGCTAGATACAGTCAAACGCAGAAAATATGACTCAGATACCTGTACAGTTCTGTAAACCTTCTGTAACAGTTGGTTCTCAGACTTTTTCTCAGAACCCAAAAAAGGTAATTCCTCCCAATTCACATTTGATTTATTAGTCTTTAACAGTAAAAGAGTACAAGTGACTTTTTACTGAAATAAAGTTCAGTCTGGCAAAACCAGTAAACTTGTTTATATTCCCAACATCAGTTATATTAATTCAAATTAGTTGTCTTTTATTGATTTTTTTTTCTTCTCTGGTCATCCACATCCCATCTACAGTGACTCATAGACATATTCAATGCTGTCTATACCAGTAACATTAACATATCATTTTTAAAGCTACATATACATAAATATGTTCCTTTTTATCTGGTTTTCACAGTGATAACTTATGCTAAACACATAACCTGGTTGGAAGCAGGTCGTGCTCAGGGTTTTTAATTTAAAGTCACCTGTAAATTGTCACATTTTCACTGAATTTTCACTAAAGTGATTTTCAGGCTTTGGGACAGTACCATTTAATGTTTAAATGTGTCCAGTTGAAAGTTTCAGAGCTCTAACATGCAGCCGTCATTTTAGAACTAAGCAGGACTGAGAGTGCACTCGGCATTAAAATGATTAACTCAAATAGAAATGTTTATTTTACACCTCAGTGCGCTAAATCCCGAGATTAATAATTTTCTGCTGTATTAATTTCCTATCTTACTTGTAACGGGGTTGCATTTTCCTTTCTTTTATATTGCATGTTAAATTTTTATGCTCTTTATAGATTTTTATCACCGTTTTATCGTCATCTGATCGAAGTAGGCGGCACTCGTGATGCGTAAAATGCCCCCTTTTTTTTGTTAGCGTCCACAGAGCCTGAGGCAGAAAGCCTGCGTTAACACTGGAAGTAGATAACCACTGAAGTGATACCCATTCACTTCTAGCAGGGGTTTTAGTTTTTGACATGCCAGGTAATGCAAAGAAAGCTGTGCTGAACTTCTTTCACATTACACCTCTCTTGTAACTTCAAAGTAAGGATAAACTTAATCACTATTTTACTTTCTGTTTATAATTGAGTTTTGGTTACTGCTTCAACATAAATACTGTGCCTCTGCTTGGTAAACATTTACAAAACAAGTATTTCTGATTTAATTTTCGTTCCACAGAGTAACTGTTGCATCCAACTTAAAAACATATACTATATACTACTACTACTAATATGTAACTTTTTGAATATTTTCTGATTTTTGTTATTTATTAATTTATTTTTTATTAAGCAATATAGCATGTGTCCGAAAAACCCCTGCTGCTCCACTGTCTGCCAAAAGCGTAACATCTTCTTTTATATGTCCTGCAGGCACCAGGTGCACCACTGCTGGCTCGTCCTGTTACTCCCACCACCATTATTAAACAGTGTTCCACAGTTCAGACCACTGTGACAGCTACCACCGCACTACAGAGGCCTCCTGTTCTGCAGGTAAACTCTCACTATATTTAAATCAAATGATTCATTTCCATAACACCAAGTGTAACCCATAGGCTCAGTTTGCATTTTCCCCCTATGCTTTTGCGGATTACCTGGGGAAGCTCTGTTTTTTCACACTATCCCTAATGGGTTAAGTCAAACATCCTGGCCTGGTTTGAACCCAGGCATTGCATACTCTTGTCCAGAGCGAAGCTGTGTAAAACATTATTAAAATAGGAATAGAATCACCTGTAAATCAAATGATCAAATTTCAAAAAGTTTTTTTTTTTAGAAAAATTTATAGATCTGAGACCCTACAATAGACTAAAACCAAGGGAAAAAGTATCTTAAAAAGTTGTCTTAAATTGCCCCTGTAGATGCACTTATGAACTGTAGTTTTTAAAGCTTTTCCAATCTCATGCTCATGTGATTTTTCACTACAGAATCATCTCTGTTTTTAATGTAGGTCTGCCTAACAGCCCAAACATAACATCTATTCAGTGCTGGATTTTGGCCTCATTCCTTGTGTGCAGAGATTTTTCCAAATTCTCTGAACCTTGAATGGTTTCATGTAATTTTGGTCGTAAACTCCTGTGTAGTTTTTGAATCATTCCCAATTTGTTTTTAACATTTCCTACATATAGCCATACCCAGGCATCTTTTCAATCATCTTTAACATTAAGAATAATTTAAAGGGTTTTTTTTTTTTTTTTTTAGGAAAAAACAAACAAATCTCATTATCATTGTTTCTCATACCCCCTTGTGACCTGGATTAAAACCACTACTCTCTCATCTTCCACATCTGGACAAGTGGTCCTCACTATGATCTCGGTCACATCCTGTTTCCATTAATCTCACACAGTTGACCCAAATTAGTCTAACTCATGCTGCTACTTACATGACATTTGCTTCAGTTAGAATTGTCAGCGGTGTGTCTGAAGTGTCTGCAGAGTGTTGTTGTTATTTGAAATGAATTACACTTCATAATTTTTCTATTTGTCAGGGAATGTGTGCCTGTTACTGTACACCTGCTGAGAACAGCTGTGCAGAAGGTTCTTGGTATATGAGAATATTAAAGTAAGACTCTTATTACTGTTGCTCAAGTAAAAGCTGAATGTATCCTCCATGAACTCGTTAGGACTGATTTCCTACTGTGAGATGGTTTTTAAAAAAACAAGCACAGAATCTGTTTCATAGATTATATGGTCAATTTTTCTGCCAAACGGTCTAACTGTGGCGTGAAAGGATGGGATTTTGCAACAAGGTCAACACAGTTGTTTTCAGTTCCTCTCTGGCTGGCTTGTTTGCTCACTTTTAAAAACATTGCTGCTTCTATTCATCTTTTATGTCCTTATTGCCATGGAAATTCCTTAAATATATTTTTGCTAAACCTTGTTAGTTTTTTTTTCCAGATCATGCTTTTAAAGTAAGCTCTAAAGCGTTTGTGTATATAAAAAGTAAAATTCATAGAACACCAGTGTTATGTGAAAAAAAGGAAATGCACTGTTCAACAGGCCTGCTCGTGTTAAAGCTGTTTCTGACCTCATCATTTTTCTTGGGTCTAATTTCAAGTGCATATTCACTGACACATACAGAACACCATCATGCTGGGAGGAGTTGCTACCACCGCAGGACAGCCGCTAGGAACCGCCACCACAGTGCAGCCCGGATCCGCCTCCACAGCAGTAGCACAGAGGGTGGGGCCCGTTGGAGCTACTGCAACCCCTGTCACTCCGACACCTGTCACAGCTGTAAGAGAGAATTGCTAACCATGATTGATGAACAGCAAAAAAATACCTTTTTCCCTACACCCTATTTAATGGTTTTTTTTCATGTATTATGTAAATATTTGAGAGAAAATATTTGTGTGTGCTTGCAGGAGACGCTGGAGAATGTGAAAAAATGTAGAAATTTTCTGTCGACACTGATCAAGCTGGCATCCAGCGGGAAACAGTCGTCTGAGACCACAGCTAATGTTAAGGAGCTCGTCAAGAACCTACTGGTACTTCTCTCTCCCTCTTACCTTCTCTGGGTTGACACTTAATCTTTCTCCTGGTGAAATTCCTTCAAAGTTTATTTATGTATGATGTATTCTCATCCATCATGTTTTTTTTTTCTTTTTTCCTTGTAACAGGAAGCAAAGATAGAGCCAGAAGATTTTACCAGTAGGTTATACCAGGAGCTCAACTCATCACCGCAGCCATACCTTGTACCTTTTCTCAAGGTGAGATTAGTGACACACCTGCAGACAAAACCAAAGTTATTACATTGTTCTGTAACTTTGGGACTTACAGTTGAGCACTGTATTACTCACAAACTTAAAAGCCATCAAGACTCTTGTCTTTGATTAGAGAATTTTCTCACATTATTGCACATCTTGTCCATTGGGTATGTTTAGGATCTGCCCACAGATTTTCAATAATGGTTCTGAGGCATGCTTAGGATCACTGCAGCATTTTTGCTTAAATTGATTAATATTTCATGGAAACCTTATTTCTAGCCTCAAAGCAGAATATTTTCCCCCTTAACAGTTGACTCAGTGTTGTCAATTGCTATCATGTGATTTTGGGCTGAAAGCTGATAATGTAGATGCTCCACAATATAAAGGTAAGCTCCTTTGTGGTCACATGGGACTTTAATTTGCATTCCTGCCAAACAAATGCAACTTTATCTGAAGGTTGTGTTGGTCTTCACCTTGACCAATTTTTTAACAGCATTTTGGAAAGTAAAATTTGCAAGCCATCTTTTACCTGTTTTGTAGGCAGCAGTTAACGCTAATCCTAAAATTCACTGTATCAAAAAGAAGCCAGTGGTTGGTGACTTCTACTGCTAGGTGTGCATTCGCACACATGTACCCACTCCATGACAGAGATTAGAGTGCAGGTGAGCGGAGGATTTGCAGCCTTAATCAGGACCAGGCCAAAAGCTATAGCAATTTGTCACACATGGACTTAAATGCTACTGAAAAACTAGAGGAAATATCTGCTCTGCTGGCTGACATGGTGATGTAGTAGCCAGGCAGGTAGCTTTAAAAATCTAGAAAGGATGGGGCAAATTTATTCTCTCTGCATTTCTCTTTCATAATCAAATCAATAAAGCTATTTCATAATATTTAAAAATCTGTAAAGCATGTTGTTTCATATAGCTTCTGCAATAGTTTCTTGTTGAAAAGTCAAAGAACAGAAATGAAAAAGAAAAAAACTTTTCTGAACTCCACTTACATAATGAACTTCACTTACATCATAAACTAAATTCTATGCACTGCAGTTTCTTTAGAGTACTATGTGATGTGTAGAAATGATAGAAATGTAATCATTTATCACTAAGAGCTGCTTCTGTTAGATTTCTTTCTATTATATTCTTTACTTATCCAGGTAAAAGCCTCTCTTTTTAAAGAGTACTCTGGCCAAGACCCCAGCACAATAACCACAACTAACTGACTCATTCACATTATGAACTGAATACATACACACTTCATTCATTCTGACTGTAGAGAAGTCTTCCAGCGCTGCGCCAGATGACCCCAGATTCAGAGGCCTTCATCCAACAAAGCCTGCTGCCTCAGCTGAGCCCTCAGCCTGCAGCCGCAGCCTCCACAGCACTCACTGCTGTGGTGCTGCGACCTCCTCTCTCCACCACCATCACTACAACCACCAGCCCTGCCACAACCAAAACCACAGTTATCAGCCTTACACAGACGCCTCACAGTAAACCGGGACTGGTAATGTTTTTTTGTTTTTTTTTGCTATTACCTGTATCGGAATATATTGATGAACATGTATGAACAAGTGGATGCTTCTGAATATATGCCTGTCTCTACTTCTTTCATTTGTGTGCTTTCTTTTAGGTTTCTCATTCTTAGTCTTTTTCTGAATGTGCACAGATAGTACCCCAGCAACAGGGGACCATTGTGAGGCCACCGGTGACGCTGGCTCAGTCTGCCGTGGTAACACTGAGAGGACAAACTCACAGTCGCATCATCGTGGGCCAGCCACAGGTTATCAAACAGCTACAAACAAGTGGGTCATATTAATATTTGTTTAATGCTTAACTGATATTTATTACTGATCAATGTACAGTTAGTTTCAATGTTCAGTCTCAGTGTTGTATTTCATTACTTTAGTACCTCATACAGTTTCAAATGGATATCCATGAAAACATCCCCATGGTCCACTAATGCAATAGCATCACTAAAATCCACTAAATTGCAGCTGTTACGCTTGAGTTTAGCTTCTGTCTTTAATGCATTTAACACGTCTATGGAAGTGCTACCACCTTGTGGCTACTGTTTGTAATTGCAAGACACAAAGTCCAAGAATACAAGAGTCAAGTGTATATTCAAATTCTACTGCGTGCTCTAATAGTTTTAGGTGCAGCTGCCTTTCATTAGTCTAAATTCACTACAGAAAACTTGTTTTTGCTCCTGTTTATGATTTTTAGTACCAGCAGTGAAGCAGACATTGGCTCCAGCACCCAAAGGAATACAAGCTTTCAGTCAGCCTTCCTTCGGTGCAGCTCAGAAGAACAAGCTGAAGGAAGGAGGAGGCACTTTCAGGTACGAGAGACCAAAAAAAAAAAAAGAAATCCAACTCACTGTTAAATACCAGTATCTGTATATGCGTTCACAGAGAATTAAGTGTCCATAGAAACTTACGTGATGTCATAACTTTTTATGTGCCAACCGTAAGATAAATTAATGCAGTTTATTGCTGTTGTTACTTTTATCTTAAAGTTTACTTGTCATACTGACTTCCAGCACCATATTTTCAGTCTTGGCCTCTACTAGAGTAGCTTTTCACAATTCAGAACAGAAATTATTTACTTTATTATCCTTTGTGCAGCTCCTTAGTTCATTAACTGTGTTAAACAAGTGCTTCCAATTGGTTGCCTCATGAATAGAAGGTTATAATAACAGGTGATTGGGACCACAGCCAGAGCTGTACACCTGTGATACCCATATTAAGGATAACACCTCTCTTTGTCATCATACAGTGCCAAGTACTCTGTGTGTGTTGTGTTGGTTTTTTTAATGTTGTATTTATTCTGTATAAATGTGCTTAAGACACAAAAAGTAAGAAAACTGTTTTTGTCTCTTCTCCAGGGACGATGACGATATCAACGATGTGGCCTCAATGGCAGGAGTCAACTTGTCAGAAGAGAGTGCCCGTATCTTAGCAACCAACTCCGAGCTTGTTGGCATGGTGACTCGTTCCTGTAAGGACGAGACCTTCCTTTCCACCTCTTTACTCACCCGGATAGTTCTGGACATTGGTGAGAGACGTACACTGTCGAGAAAATGCACAGCATGTTCCTCACTATGCTGACACCGTCTAAAGCTTTATCCATACTCACTCCTGTTGCGACAGGTAAGAAGTTCAGTGTCAGTGAGTTGGGCACAGATGTGATCAACTACATTTCCCATGCCACACAGCAGCGCCTGCAAGACATACTGGAAAAGGTGTCGCATGTTGCACAGCAGAAGAACTTGACTTTTAAGGTGATAATTGATTGCAATTGTAGAGTAGGGGAGACCCACTCACTACTGTGTTTTAAGATCTCTTGTTTCATTTTCCTGTCTGTCCTCGCTTTTCATGCCAACTCCAGGAAGATGAACAGTATGAGCAGGCGAGCGATGTGCGAACCCAGCTCAAATTCTTTGAGCAGCTGGATCAAATGGAGAAGCAAAGGAAGGAAGAGCAGGAGAGAGAGATCCTCTTGAAAGCTGCCAAGGTAACAGCATTCGAACAAGGACACACGGTATCACTGACAGAAACAATCTTGTATGCATAATTATACAGAGAAGGCAAGTGAGTGCTCTTGGGTCATTGTCATTAATATACATTTTCCCTGCCATCACCAAATGCCAGACATGGAAACTGAGAGAGTGAATGAATAAAACAAGTCATTTAATAAATTCTACATATCCTTTTTGAAATATTAAAATGTCCTCGATATTATTTCAGTCTCGGTCACGGCAAGAAGACCCGGAGCAACTCCGACTGAAACAGAAGGCCAAAGAAGTAAGTATATGCTAAAATAATATCCTGGGTGATTGCTTTCTTTTTGAAGCATTGTTATGAGTTTGCCTGTACGTTGAATGTACGTGTTACTACTTGTATTTCAGATGCAGCAGCAGGAGCTGGCTCAAATCAGGCAGAGAGAAGCCAACCTAACAGCGCTGGCAGCAATCGGCCCAAGGAAAAAGCGGAAAATGGACTCACCGGGTAGAGGTGCCAATGCAGAGGTGAGGTGTGATTAACCCAAAGTAGGAATGTGCTTATTTTGAAGTTTTCTGGATTCACAAAAGCAGTTGATGAAAAATTGAATGTCCTTGCTTTGTTTCACCCTCCAGGGATCAGGGTCGTGTCCCTCTCAGACTGGAGGCTCAGGTGGAACAGGCTCCAGACAGTTTATGCGACAGCGCATCACTAGAGTCAACCTCAGGGACCTGCTCTTCTGTCTGGAGAATGAAAGAGGAACCAGTCACTCACACCTGCTCTATAAAGGCTTCCTCAAATAGCACCCGCATTAAAATGACTAGTTTCACTCAGTGGCATTAAGGAGGCAGAGTGGACCATCGGCTCCGACCCTTCCTGCCGGTACTTCCTTTGATCACCCACTGTTGAATTATGAGGCATCTGTCTGTGGGAGTCATGCTGAAGAGACCTTGGCTTTTAAAAGCCTCTTAAAGAAAAGGACTTTTGTATTTTCAGTGGAGAAATGGAGCAAATATTGGAACTTGGCCCTGAATTCAGTGCGCCTCTCAGCTCTGCAGTTACAACCAACCACACTCGATGAAGATGCACTGCCTCATGCTACACAAAAGAACAATGTCTTTACCAAACCGAACACTTCAGATTTAAAACGTGTGTCAGTGGCGTCTGTGCTGTAGCAGCAAATCTCTTTGAAGTGCTTGGCAGACACTCTTGTTTATTTAAGTCGTTAACAGAGATTTTAATTTATCGTACATTTATACTATATTTTAGCAATGCCTGTGGATCGTTTTACAGAGATTAATCTTAACCGGTCTTATCATCTGCTGAGTTGCCTTCTTAACAGTTTAAGCCATATGGATTAGAATGTGTTGATCAAGGAATTTTATATATCCAACACTTCTCTCCAGATTTGTAGAATGAGAGGATTTTTTAGGGATACAGTTGTTGTTGTTGGTTGGCTGTTGTTTTGTTTTATTTCTTTTTTATCTTTGTCTGTGATTGGAATCAATGATATTTTATGTGTCATGTATTGTGTGCAGTGTAGAGGTGGTATTAGAGCTCACTGTCATAGGATTTCTGATTTATGGTGAGAGTTCTTGCACAAATTTTGAAGTCTTTTTAATTAGGGTCTTGTATTTTCTACAGAGAATTTAAATACTTTATGTCGCTCGTCAGTAATTAAAAGCAACTAGGTAAGATGTACTCATAAGGTATCGTGACTCCACCCTTTACCTGTCAGCTTTACCTGACTTAAATTTGTGCCATCTCCTTTTAAACCTCTGGAGCGCTCCACCACATACAAGCCTAGAGATCGGTTGGCAACCATCTGGTAATCGCCAGTCAGAAGGGGGAAATGCGCATTTTTCCAACCAGTTGCAAGTACTTACTGTAGGTTGCTGGCAACTACTGTGAAATAAATTTCTTATGGTCCATTCAGGCAGCAGTTAGGCTGGTCAGTGACCCTTGGTAACCACTTGTTGCCAGGGAAAAGGATGTATTCTGCCAATGATTGGTGAATGTTTGCTCGAGGTTGTTGCTAATGTGAAGTTGGTTCCCTAGAAGTATATGGTGCTGCACTGAACATCTCCTTGCAGTTGCTAGCAGGTTGCCACCGTCATCTGTAGTTTGTCTGAACAACAGAATGTGACTTCTGTTGCACTTGTGCATGTAGAAATGATAAACAAAGCGTACTGAGGGTATACGCTGTTATTGATGGAGCTGCAAAACTTTGACTGCAACTGTTTAGTACTGAGATTTCCTTTCCCATCTCCAGCTGCTAGTAGCGTTAATACATTTCTTCACTGATGTCAGTACGACATTTACGTCAAGGACTGAATCACAGTGAAAATCCTCTCCAAAGAAATTGTTATTCATCACAGTGTGATTGCAGTCATCGGTGTAAACTTTTAGCGGCAGATTTTCTGCAGTGGAAGCGAGCTCACGGTCCACATATTTAGAAGAGCAGAGAAAAATGAAAAATTTAAATTCTGAAAACAAAAATGGTAATTTTACTCCTTTTCTTGAAAATTGTCGCAAATAAATAAGCCGGTTTTTGTTTGTTTTTGTTTTTTATGATGCCTTTATTTAATATCACCCACAGAACTAAAGACTTACTAAGTAAGACTAGGTTGTTATGATTTTGGAAATGAAATGGCTCTTAATAATTTAACATAGCCAGGTTGGGGGGATTTTTACTGTAATGTGATTTTTAAAGTCAATTTTAAAATCGATTCTAATATTATTACTAATTTCAGCGATTTAAGTGAATTACATTTTTTTCAATAAGTTGAATGTCCACACTTTTTTTTTATTTATGAATGATAGAGGTTATTTTGGGTAAACGTGAAATGCAGAGCAACAACTGCACTTTGACAGATCAGTTTTCTAAAACTAATCAATCAAATGAACATACCTTCTATAAATTGTTTATATTTTTGTGCACATACTAATTTTTGTCTTTATACCTTTAGCATTTTATGACAAGATGTTTATCAGCAAGTTTTATTACTGTATATACTTAAGTTGCTCTTTGTAGATTTACTTGACAATTTTGAATTACGAAAAAATGTCTTATTTTTCTTGTACAATTATGTGACAAAAGGAGACAAAAATATTATGCTTTCTTGCCAATATCTTGTAAAATTTGCACAGGTACTTGTTTATATGTAAATAGAGGATTTTCAAACAAAAAGGTTTTTAATTGCTATTTTATAATGGATTGAGAGAAAAAGTTCTCCAAATAAAACATAAACAACTATTTCTGTCTTAATGGTCCTAATTTCTGACAGGTTCACAATGTGGAATTGGAATTCAGACATTTTCAGTCCCATTACCAAAGAGGCATAAAATCAAGCCCCTATCCAAATTTGAAAACATTAGCAACCCTCTGCTGATTCAAGACTGCAGACTTCCAAATCTTCTCTGGCATTAACGTCAGCACAAACACTGGTGCTGGGAGCTTCGTGGTCAAGTCCTAATGAAGTTAGAAGGTGGACTGTTTCATGGTCTGATTGTAATTCATAATATTGATTTGACAAACTACATTATGTCTTGTCCAATCATAACATCTGAATTTTCCATCTCTTCTGGGTGTGAAAGTGTACAGCTCATAGTAAATAGCTTTCAACCTATTCAGATGCATCAAAGAAGTAGACCATGAAGTAGAAATTATAAAATACGTGCTCAACTCAGGGATCTTTTATATTTCTAAAATGATTCCTCACAGTGCTTTTTGTTCATGCTTTTCAATAGGTAGGAAAATGTCCTCTCAGAAAAAGACAAATGTGATGTAAAAGGATAACATGCCTTTAGTGGTTTCTCTCTTTCCACGTTAAAAAAATTCTAATATTCTGCACCCATTAGGCACAAGAATGACGAGTCCTGGTCCACAAAATCACATAAATAGAAGCCTGTTACAGTAGAACACTAAGAATTAATTTCCCCTCCAACCTTCAAATGTTATCAAAAGATGTTTTGCTCAGAATAAAACTTCAACTTTTAATCTCCCAACCTCTTGCTGACTTCTTTAAAGAACTACAGTAAAGGTAATGCCAGTCTTTAGATTAAGTTAAGACCAGAAGTCATGAAGAGGTTTAGGTTTAGTGATCCATCACTGTAATCTTATTTTTCAGTCAAAAATGTCTATTCATTCACCACAACAGGAAAACTAAAGAAGAGTTTTGTTACATCATGCAAACTTTGAAGTGATACAGTACAGTTTACACAGCTTTGGCACTTGAAGTTACATGCTACACTATTTCACTGTGATGTACCTTCATATAAAAAAAGCTTCAACATTTTTCTTGACTCCTTTCACATAAATAGATGTGCGAAAAAAAGGAAAATGTCTTCTTTTTATGTTGCTTGGTTGCAGCCATCTTTTATTTACAGTCCACAGTCCTGAAGCTGTCCTTGTGTATTGAGGACCTAGAGCAGATGTGGGGAATAATTAAACCCAAGGGGCCACATGGAAAACTGGTATTGTTGTGGAAGTCCATACCATTTAGCTCATAAAGAGATAAAATGAATACAAAGTGGAGTTCATCTTACTTAAGTAGCCCCTTGGGAAAAGTAATTGTAATAATGCTTTTCATGAATTAATGATTTATTGGACAATAATATTATGCAATAGTCAATTCATTTACAAACTTTACTTTATTAATGTCTAAACAAATATAATAAATTATCTAAAAATTTCTTTGTAAAAAAATTCATTATTTGATATTTTAACAAAAACAATAATAATTTCCAAAATGAACTGTTTATCAATAAAAATGACATATAGAAATAACATGAAACATTTAATAAAAACCGTTTTTTAAAAAAAATAAATAAATAAATAGCTAAATAAGTAATTACACTAATTAAAATCTATTTTAAAAAAGAAAAGAAAATGGATTCACAAACTGATTTACATTTTTCGCCCCTTAAAATTCTGTTTACCGTTCTCTTTCGTACATCCATTTCCTCACTTTATGGCACTTTATTAAGCCAGGACACTGTTTCTTTTCTTACTTTAATGCCTCAGCATTCCTTTTTCTTTTTAGCAAGTAGCAGTGAAGAGAGCAGATACAAGCTGTAGCCGAGGTGCAGCGCAGAGCTCCACAGGAGGGCACTGGTGCACCACATTAGAACTGAGATCTCTGACAGCTGCAGAACCTGAGAATTTGTTTGATCGCTAATTAAATATATATCTTTTATCACCACATGTTACTTAAAAAATAAATAAATGAAAGAGACTCTTACCCATCAAAACAGGAAGTTGGGAATGCGTTTCTGTGTAACATTGGTCTGTAAGGATAACAGCTGTATTATCATTGTATACAAGCACTGACTTCATAACTTTAGCTGTTTAGAAGATCTAAGGATATTTATACACAAAAACACACACTCGCACACAGATGGACATTTCCGTAGAAGGATCATACCAAAGCACTTCCCCGTATTCCTTCAGATTTGGTGGATTTGAGGCTTACAGAGTTGTTTGTTCTGTTCCCTCTGCAGACAAGGTATCTCATGCCTGTAGGTGCCCAAACCATTGTCTTTGTTGTATTGATATCCAGGCATAGGCAGACTTCTAAGTCTTCTCCAATATGAGTTGTCAGGCTATATTTGCTTATGTTACTCTGGGACACCAAACTCAATTCCACTGCCTTGTTTGATTTTGCATAATGAGAGGCTGCTGGCTGCTCACAGGATAATGTCTTTGACTGACAGTTATGAAGATGAGCGAATATATTTCACATATTTTGATATATTCTAGAAGTGCAGTATACATACTTAAAAATGTGGTGAGCAGGGCTCCTTTGATCCCCAGTAGAACTTGCTTGCATATGGTTTAAATATAGTGGACACCTGTCCGAGGTGATTATGCATGACTTTCACATGTACTTTGAAACTTCATCAAGAATGAGCACGTGTGCGTTTCATTGTTAATGTCAGCATGCTAACATACTCATACTGTAATGATGTATTAACATACTAATGTTTAACAGGGTGCCACCTTGCTAATATTTGCTACTTAGCACTTAAAGTAAGGTATAGCCAAGGATGAAGGGGTGACACCAGTTTAGTTTGTAATCAGCTGCAAAGCAAGTTTTGACCTGTTGATGACATGTGGCAAAAAGTCATAAAAGTGCTAAATTTAGGTAACTCTAGTAGGGGCATTAAATTGTGCCTCAAATGTCTCCCTTTTCGTAGTTGGTAAGACAATTTACTTAAAACCACTGATGTGAGCTTTATCGTGAAAGAGGGAATGGGAAAAATATGAGGAATATCCTCGGGGGACAATCAGTTCCAAATTTCATGGGAACCTTTGCAGTGAGCGTTGGACATTTTATTTGTGGCCAAAACAGCAGACAGGCAGACAGGCTCAGTGCTGACACTGCCATTCCTCGAGTCAGACGCTGCGGCTAAACAGCTTCTGTTAAATAAACGGTTTCTTAACATGTATCGTGTTTCTTCAACAAACCTGGAAAATAAATTAAAAGCCACAAGGCTGTGAAAAAAGTATTTCCCCCTCTTTCTGCTCCCCCCCCCCCCCCTACATATCTGCCCCACTACCACCAGGTGTGATGGTATGATGTTCTTTTTATAAAATGGTGTGTTAGTTTTATGCCACATGTAACGGGACTCAAACATTCCATAAATTTCAACTTTTGTCTCGTCAGTCCACGGCATACAAGTTATGTGGATCATCAAGATGTTTTTTGGCTACTTTGCCACGGACACTGGGGCAGTCTCTTTTTTGTTGTTGAATTATGAACACTGACTTTAAATGAAACAAGTTAGACCTTTAGATGCTATTCTGGGGTTTTTGTGACCTCCTGGACGAGTCATTGATGCTACTCTTGTAGTAATTCTGGTAGGCCATCCACTCCTGGGAAGGTTCACAACTGCCGCTAGTTTACTCCATTTGTAGATAATGGCTTTCACTGTGGTTCGCTGCAGTCCCAAAGGCTTAAAAATGGCTTTGTAGATAGATAGATGTCAGTGACTATTGTTCCTCCTCTGTTCTTGAGATTGTGGTATGATGTGTTGCGCTGCACCACCTCCTCTGTCACACAGGTTCTATTTAGATGATTTCCTGATTGAACAGGTCTGGCAGTAATCGGACCTGGGTGTGGCCAGTGAATTTGAGTTGCTTTCCAAAAAATGTAGTTAATCACAGTTAATTCATGATTTAACATGGCAGAGCAATTACTTTTTCACGTAAGACCAATTAGGTTTGGATACCATTTTTCTGCTAATAAATTAGATCATTATACAACTTCCTTTTAAAATTATGTTTGGCGATTGGAAACATGTAAGTGTAACAAATGGGGGGGGGGGGGGAAGAATTGAGGGAAAAAATACAGCATATCGTCATACGTCTGTATAAGTAAAACTCTGTCACCAAACTTCATCATCAGTAGCAGCAGCCTTTAAAGCTAATTCTTCCTTGTAGTCCTCCCTTGCTGGTCTGCTCAACAGTGTGCTTTCAGAACAATACAAAAAATAAATAAATAAATAACTAGCGTGATGGGCCACTGTTAAACAGCTGGCTACCAACTTTACCACAGGGATCAGAGCAGATAAATAAGCATGCCCCACAGCAACAGTGAAAAACAGCAATATGTGCACCTGCTTAGTTGAAACTCACCATGAGTTAAAAACTCCAACAAGTCTGATGCCAGAGTTTGTTTGTGTTTTCGAGAGGCATTGGGTCTTACAACTGTGAGTTGCTTTTTATTTTGAACCCTGCTCCCATGACTGGAGGAGATGCTGAGGTGTTCAAGCAATAGGAGTAGGAGCTTTTTTATGGGCCTCTAAAACATCAAGACACCAACAATAAAGCAAAATTATAGTTAAAAGGTCTGGAATCAAAGCCTATGACCTCCTGGACGAGTCATTGATGCTACTCTTGTAGTAATTCTGGTAGGCCATCCACTCCTGGGAAGGTTCACAACTGCCGCTAGTTTACTCCATTTGTAGATAATGGCTTTCACTGTGGTTCGCTGCAGTCCCAAAGGCTTAAAAATGGCTTTGTAGATAGATAGATGTCAGTGACTATTGTTCCTCCTCTGTTCTTGAGATTGTGGTATGATGTGTTGCGCTGCACCACCTCCTCTGTCACACAGGTTCTATTTAGATGATTTCCTGATTGAACAGGTCTGGCAGTAATCGGACCTGGGTGTGGCCAGTGAATTTGAGTTGCTTTCCAAAAAATGTAGTTAATCACAGTTAATTCATGATTTAACATGGCAGAGCAATTACTTTTTCACGTAAGACCAGTTAGGTTTGGATACCATTTTTCTGCTAATAAATTAGATCATTATACAACTTCCTTTTAAAATTATGTTTGGCGATTGGAAACATGTAAGTGTAACAAATGGGGGGGGGAAGAATTGAGGGAAAAAATACAGCATATCGTCATACGTCTGTATAAGTAAAACTCTGTCACCAAACTTCATCATCAGTAGCAGCAGCCTTTAAAGCTAATTCTTCCTTGTAGTCCTCCCTTGCTGGTCTGCTCAACAGTGTGCTTTCAGAACAATACAAAAAATAAATAAATAAATAACTAGCGTGATGGGCCACTGTTAAACAGCTGGCTACCAACTTTACCACAGGGATCAGAGCAGATAAATAAGCATGCCCCACAGCAACAGTGAAAAACAGCAATATGTGCACCTGCTTAGTTGAAACTCACCATGAGTTAAAAACTCCAACAAGTCTGATGCCAGAGTTTGTTTGTGTTTTCGAGAGGCATTGGGTCTTACAACTGTGAGTTGCTTTTTATTTTGAACCCTGCTCCCATGACTGGAGGAGATGCTGAGGTGTTCAAGCAATAGGAGTAGGAGCTTTTTTATGGGCCTCTAAAACATCAAGACACCAACAATAAAGCAAAATTATAGTTAAAAGGTCTGGAATCAAAGCCTATGTTACTATTATTATTATTATTATTAGATTTTAAGTTAAAAGGTCAGAAAATCAAAGGCTATGCAATTTTTATTTATTTCCAGGTTAGGACACGATTCTTGATAACGTTCGGCACAGTGAGCTGAAAAGACTGTTAGAGACATGTCCAACTGACAATCTGTTCAATCTTGGAATAAAATTCAACATTTTTCCCTTTTTTTTTGGTTTGGACATCTGATATCTTTTCTTTGTACAATTTTTTAATTAAACATATGGTATAAAAGATTTTCACATTATTGAATTCTGTTATTTATATTTTTCACAGCATCCCAATTGTTGAAAATGGGACTCCACTTAAAGCTACCCGCTGTGTCTATTCTAACACAGCAGTGAAATGTTTTTCCTATGGGGACTAAAAAAGACAAAAGCCTGCAAATATCAAAGATTGGATTTGGATGTTGAATCTATAAACAGATAAATGTCAAGATTACATATTATCTTGCAGAATCGGAAATGCCAGTTCCATTTCTATGTTAATAATTTAGGGGGGGGGGGGATCTCGTCTGTCTTGACATTTTCCAGCTGTCAGATCTGAAAGGTTTGGTTTAGGATTATTATCAGAGACATTCAGGTTTTTAAATACTTGCACTGTTTACTGCTTTTTTCTTTCTTTCTTTTTTACAGTACAGTGTGTGCGAATGTGTGACTGTGCATGCATGCAAATGCATGTCTATGAATGGCAACACGAGAAAGTTGTTTGTCAGAGGTAATTTTGCTTTCAAGTTTCTCTGCTATCTCAAAGTTATCTTGGAAAAAAGAATTCAAAGAGGTGAAACAAGCAGCAGCCATAATTATCTACTCTAATTGCAGGTGTATGTGCATTGTTTTACAGCACCAATTTATCTGCAGCAGATTTCGACAAATCAGTTTCCACTGCACATATCAAAGTGCTAGCTGAAGACAAGAAAACTGTTATGGCTTCTGTTATGATTTTTCTGACAAAAATAGAATTTAGCATTAGCGTTGAACCTATTAGCATTGAATTGGCTGTTTCCCCTCATGACTGACTGGTTGGAGTGGTTTTGTGGGTCTGGACTAACAGTACCTCAGTGACTTGGCAGCTACATGGGAGGCAAGTTCCAAAATCTAATTTTTCCCCTGAAAGGTCAGGGTGAGCCCGTGCTGGGAAACTTTCCGGCATTAAATCAATCCAGACCTAGACAAGCTCTCATCGCTAACAATAATATTACAACCCTGACTGATAACCATCCTCCCGCGATGCAATTTTCCTATACACTCGATGACATTACTCCTCGCAAAGCAGGCGTGATTATCCTGTGGTTTTTCAGTCATGTCAGTGTTTATATATATATACACCAAGAGAGCTTTGAAAACACACTCAGACCAGTCATCTATCTATCCATACCGTTACCTCAGATTCTCCATCAGTGACTTTCATTTCCTCTATGATAGCCCGAGGATGTGGCAGACAGAAGAAGATGCTGGAAGAAGCGAATGGCCCAAGTCTGATTGGATATCCGTCTAATGGCTGCTTTAGTGGACTGCCGGACCACCTCTGGGGACACAGATGGAGCACGCATTGAGTGAAATAGAGATGGCATAGGCAGTCTGTGTTCTGAATCCTCTTTAAGTAATGCATTTACTCCAAATGATCCAAAGTGCATAGCTCTGTGTAATAGTGTAATAAGAATAAACAAATAGCCACACCGCATTGACTTTATTGTCTTACATCAATGTTGATTTATTCACAGTTCTGGTGGACTATTGTATGCAGATTGCCTGATGCCCCTGAAGTGAACTCCTCATCTAACCCTTTCAGAGAATGAATGCACCATAGGGGAGGAGTGGGATCTCCAGAGAAATGAGAGCGGGTTCAAACAGTCAAACCACGCAGGGGAAACAATCACGAAAGTTTCCACTCCTTTCCACAAGTCACCGCATCGACAGAATGTAGTCGCTTCACGCTTTCTAAGAACCCGAGATCACACACCATTGGCAGGTGGAGTGTTTTGATTCATTTCAAAGAGGCATCTAAAGGCTGAGATTGAAACTGATAATCTGTCCTCCCGGGTCAGTGAGACCACACCTCGGAGAAAACAGCTGCAGCTGACCGCATTATGGCTGGCGAGGGACGGGGGTAAAGGAGAGAAGCTCTGGGCCCATAGTACTATCTGAAATCAGATTTAGATTCCATTCTTACATTTAAATCATATTATGCTCCACAGCTCCTCACTGAGTAGCTATCTATCACTCACATACACACACTGTCAACACAATCTGACCGCCTGTCAGCACTTACCTACACTCAGGTTCAAAATATGGCCCTGGATGGAGCTGCTGTATTAACTACTGCTGTGGTGTATTTTTTTTTTTCTCTGTGCATGCTTTGTTTGAAATTGCATTCACAACACATACACACAAACCCAAATATTTTAATATCCATGGACAGCAGTTATTTGTGCATCCTATGATAAAATCTTCAGATGAAATCCTTTTGTACATCTGCACAATAACATAAAATAAAAACATCCATGTTCAGGAAATTTCTTTATTTTTTTATGAAACAATAAACACTTTGCTTTCATAACTAAAATATGAAGTATTAATCTGAAGATGCTGCACTGGGAATTGGGGAAGTAGCTACACTAGGCTGTCTGAGAAAACCCTCGACAGAAAAAGTGTTTGTATGGTTTTGGTGGGTGTGAAATGCCTTACATTTAAATCCCCTTAGCGCTCGCTTGCTCGGTTGAAAATCTTCTATCTTCTTCATTTCCGCAAAAATAGGGTCTCAAGAGTTTACAGTGTACCTTATTGGGGACTTAGCTAATTGAGTCTCTATCTTCCTTTTGGCTTGTTTTATGTTACCACTTAGCTCTTCTAACTAAATTTCTTGATGCTTTGTGTAATCGCTGCCGTCCAGAGCTGGAAGTTTCCAAGTAAAGACTTGTGATCCAAAAGAGATCTATTCCAAATCACTATTCTGCACAAATGAGACAATCTGTAGATAACCAATCCTCTCTACTTCATCATTTCTCCCTGACTGCTTAGCCTACATATCACACCCACATTCCTCCTGCTGTGTTTATGTCTGTTCCTACAGTAAAAGGTCAGCTGTTGATTGGTGTACTGTGTGACCACATAATCGAGGAGGAGGAGGATTTAAGATGCCTCTAAGATGAGACATCGTTTGGCTCGTGGAATAATGTCCAGTATTTCAAAGGTTGAAGCTGACTGCAGCGCATGTTTTTTTTTCCTTCATAAGATGTTTCTTGTGCTGTTGTCAAGGAAAACTAACAATAAAGGTGTTACTTAAAATATATTCATACAGAAACTAATTAGAAATGTCACATTTTGATGTCTTTGTACCCACAAAATAACACCCGCTGAGGTCTGTGGGAATTTGTCTAAAGCTTTTGTCGAGCTAATTGTAAACTACAAATTGCAGTAATAATGCTGAACAGGCAGGTGTTCGACATTTAATCTGAATTCAGAGGAAATGCAGAGTTAAAACAAAGACAAGTGTTCTTTATATTTCCATCACTGAATGTGTCGCAAAGATCTTTTTTAACCCTTAGATGCCCCCTTGGGGTTGTTTTTCTTCAAAATCTTTAAAATGAAAAGTTGTAATATATTCATATTCCAGGTATTCCTCATAAAATGAGTTTGTAACATGAGGCCATTTGCATTTTTATTTATGTTTTCATTAATTAAAAAATATCCAGTTTTTGTATCACTACCCCACTCTTCCACAAGTGGGGTCAAAAATGACCCCAAGCAGTTCCTATGGAATCTTCTATGAAACTTTCATTCTTAGCAACTCTGACTGTCCCACTTACACTTCTGATGGATCAGGAATTAATTTTTACACATTAACATACATGATTTATAGTCAGGGCTGCACATAAGTGGTCCGCAGGTGTGCATTTGCTGTCAAAATAAAAGTATTCCCGGAAATTCTGAGAACACGCGCTTCTTTTGCCGTGGAGGAACACCAAAGTAATTGCTTATGGAGCTTGGTTCTTCGACATCTTTAAGAGTTCTGAAGAAATGTCTGTCCTCCTCCAGAACATTTAATGTACGCAAACGCACGTTCCAACTTCTTATCTGGTGCACGTCTTTTATTTTAACAACGATTGCACACCTGTGGACCACTTATGTGCAGCCCTGTTTATAGTTTTCGGTGCATTTCAAATATTGTCCTTTCTGATGTTTTTTTTCTTTAAATATCTAAAGTAACATGGCTGCTATGAGGCCAGCTGGGATCCCTGTGGCCCTACAAATGATCCAGGATGGATGGGATGAAGAGCCCATCGGAGGCATTGACTCAGAATCTGACATCTAAGATATAGGACCCAGACTACTGTCCCCCCCCCCCCCCCCCCCCCCCCCCCCTCAGTCAGACACAGAGGAGTCCTCTGATGAGTCCTCTGAAGAGGAAATGGATATTGAGTCTAACACAATGAGCCCCTCTTACTGCTCTAGCCACAATATTCTGAATTAGTCGGCCAGGGCTTGCACCTGGGTTTAGTACTGTCTCCCCAATAGATGCATGGAAGATGTTCATGTCTGATAATATAATGGAAGAGGTGCTGACATGCACAAACATGGAGGCACAAAGAGTAGCCACAGACAGGGGAAAAGAGTGGAAAAATGTAATCAAACATAAGCTCCTGGCCTTCATTTGATTGACCACTCTTGCAGGAAGTGAGAAGAACTGGGATGTACCAGTCGGTGTGTTTTTCGGGAGTCCTCTGCATAACCCATTGTACAAGGCCACTATGTCAATTCAAAGATTTGAAGATATTCACCGTTTCTTGCACTTTGATGACAAGAGGACCAGAGCCTACCGACTGAAAACAAACCACATGGCAGCTTTCTGCTACATATGGGGCCTGTTCCTGGTCAACTGCAGGCAGAAATTCATCCTCAGTGATTGTTTTACAGTGGATGAACAACTTGTGCCTTTCAGAGGGAAGACCCAGCTTCTGCAGTATATGCCGAGCAAGCATACAAAAGTGATACAAGTGATACAAAACTGCAATTTCTTAAAATTAATGAAAAAAATCAATAAAAATGCAAAGTGCCTCATGGCACAAACATGTTTTATGAGGAATACCTCAAATATGAAAATATTACAACTCTTTGTTTTAAAGATTTTGAAAAATAACAACCGAGTTTATAGCAAAATGCATTGATTTTATTTGGGGTCATTTTTGACCCCACTCGTGGAAGAGTGTAGGTATTGGTAGGTTGTGCATCCAAGGGTTAAAATGATGCCAGTGTGGAAAATAACACATTATTCCATTTTCTGAACTGAATCAGCATCGGCTACTTCACATTGATACTCGTGTATAAAAGGGCTGATTCTCTAGCAACTCCTGACAAGCCAAAAAGACCTAAAGCTAACATAGAGTAAATACTGTAACAGACAGAGGGGGAGTTTGCGCTGATAATACCCATGTGACCAAGTGACTCCTTTAACATCAGCCTCCACAATCTTTTCTTCATTTTATAATGAAAGAAATTAGCGCCTTTTTGTCTTTTCTCGCAGTATAATATTTAAGAGGATTACCTTTTTGTTTCTTTAGAACTTGAATCTAATCGTGACTATAACTTTCTTTGTTTTTTATTTCACTTTGCTCTTTCTTTTTGTACAATCAACAGAAATTTCCACCCTCATTTAAAATCCATCACCATGGGGTCATTTTTTTCATTCACTTTAAGGCAATTAACCTGTACTCTTTTGATTCTAACTACTCTTTTACAGCCACTTAACTGCAACAGTATAAATGCCAAAACTTTATAAATGGCTATTATTGCTCAGGTCTTCTATCTTGAACTCCCTGAATAGCAAAAGGATGACGTCACAGCAAGTAGTTTCTTTCTACTTCATGGGGTTGCAAGAGGTGGTACCACTGGTAAGTCCATAGCAGGGAGGCTTTGAGGTCAGACTATTAAGTTCGTGCACCCGCTATTATCTTAATTTAAAAACGTGAAATAGGCTTTCAGCTACAGTAACATTAAAGACCATCTTTTCAACCCTAAGAGGTTGACAAAGTCGAAGCAGCCAAGTGGACGTGCTACCAGCAGACCGTGGCTGTAATTGATGGTCACTTGGCATGCTCTGTGCGCCAGGCGATTTGTAGAATCCATAAAAAGAGATGTTGAGGTAATTATGTTTGTCATGATATATTGAAAGCCGGAATTGGCAACCTAATCAGAATGGCTGACAGCTGCAGCATGCAGATGCTATCAGACCTCTTGTCCATGGTGATAAAATGAAAGCGGGTCATTTTAACAGGTAACAGCTGTTCATTGCTAATTTGTTCAATTATGCGCAGAGAATATAGGCAACGGTTGATTCTCTGTCCCGAGGGACCTCCTCTCTCCTCCCCTTTTGCCTCCAGTGTGAGCTGAGTAGCGGAAATCCAAGATGAACCGAAGCCACAGGCATGAACGCTAGGGTCTGTGATGATACAGGATGTATCTTTAATTTCACAAAGGACAAATTTCATGCAATTACTGGCAACAGATTTATTTTTGATTGATCAACGGGCTCTTTGTCTTCATGATGCCACGTTGGTAATGCTGTTTCATGGGTTATTACTTCTAAATCATGATCAACTGTGACCATAATAAGGTCTGTGAGAAAGCGGCATCAGTGGAAAACCATTCCAAGTGACAAACAGCAGCTCAGTAAGATATTTCCAGTGCTATCATCAAGGCAAACGGCAGCTTCTTTGAACGTTAGATCAAAAAACTTGACACTTTGTGCATACCTGTGATGCTGTTGGGTGCTTGATGGCTTTCTAATCTAATTTCTAATGGAAAATCCCCTGCAGTGCTGCTCAGGAAATTTATATTTCAATCATAACAGTTGTTGTTCGGCCATTTAGGATTTGTTAGTTCACCAAAGCCTTTAGTGAGTCCATTATTTCCGTAGCTTAGTGGGTTATCAGCCATCGTGGTTAGGGCACCATATAAATTCATTATCACAAGATAGCATGAATAGCGTGTGAAAAATTTAATTCACCTACGTGACGTGACAAAACTTGACTGCTGATGTTTCTGTCTGGTTATTTTTATGTGATAAACTGTAATCAAAAGGAAATAAAGAAATGATCTGTTTTGCAAGTATCTGTATGACTTTGCATTATTTCTGTGTTCCAGTCCTTTTCTGGCTTATGCCACATCATTTACGTTTTTTGCTGTGTTCTTGGCCTCTCTTGAAGATTATATTTTTTTAATCTCGGTGACCCTTTTAACCTGGTTAAATAAAGGATATATAAAAGTCACTTTGCCAAAAACTGATTGCAGCTTCTACCTTGTGACAGGAAGCTAAAAATGACTTGATATCATTCATAAGAGATATGTTTGACTGATTATAGGCCGCCAACAAGTCATTTACAGCAGTTTAAAACCCAGCAATCACTTTTTGGCAAATACTGGCAGTTACTTTTTGGCACGCCTTCAGTTAATGAGTAATTAAATCGGATAGACAGGTTAATGCATAGTACTATTGAATGAGTTGACTTTTCTTGTGCTGCAGCCTGGTGTTGCTTCCAGTGACAGGATGTAGATACTTGCTCAGTAATAATAAAAATGACATCTCCAACACTTTTCCTTCTGAACCCTGTGATGCATTTACGGTGCAGATGTAAATAAAGTTTTTCTGGGTGGTGCTTCAGCATCTAACTAGCTAGGGCATAAACAGAATAACCTGTTTTACATGGTAATTTCATATTCAGCTTTATAAACACCTTGACAAATTTCATCAGTTTCTCTAAGCATTGCACGATGTGACCCTGGGGTGAATTTGGTGGGCTATTCATTCCTAGGAAGATTGGCAACTGTCTTGAACGTTTCCCACTTGTGAATAATGTTTCTCACTGCAGAATGATGGACTTCAGCTTGTCTGGAAACCATCCTATAACCCTTCACTTTTATAGCTGTGCTCCTGTTGCTGATGATTATTTAATCAAGTGCTTGTGATTCGCAATGCTTGGCTGCTACTTACCCACTTAATTTCTATGGAAGTAGTAACACACACCTTCGATGTTTTGGCTTCATTTTTGATAAATAAACACAAAGTAATATATCATGCGTTGTTGTTCATCTGAGGTTGTATTTGAACAATTTTAAGACCTGCTAAGAACCAGATGATTTTTATTGTCCTGACACATAAAACCTTAAATTAATAAGTCAACAAAGTGTGAGTCAACAAAGTTTAGTGTCACAACTTTTAAATATGAAGTTTAAAAAGAGCCATCCAAGTGTTTTATGAAGATAAGTATTTTGGCAGGAATGCTAGGGCATTAATTACCTTAATTTATGATGCCATTAGTATAACTATAATGCTAGTATAAATTATGTCTAATTGGCCTATCACTGGGATTATGGTAGGACATCAAATATCTCAAATTCAACGTTGTTTTGCTTTGAATTTTCATTTTGATTCATGGTAACAGGGATTTTTAATCAAAGCATTCATGGTTTCTGACAAATCTCTGAAGAATAATTGCAGATGACATTTATAATGGTCATCAACACACCAAAACATTTTACACACAGGGATGAGAGAAGGTTAAAAAATAGATGAGTCATATACCAATTTGAGGCAATTTATTTGATACTTTTACAGACTGCATGGTTTCTCAGACTCATCACCAAACACTGCTTTGGATTCTTTGTATATTTGTTGCTTTCATAAAAACAAAAGTGTTTCAAAGCAATATTTTTTTAGCAATAAATTGCTTTTCCAGTGTTTTTATGCCTATTTGCTGAACAAGCACCTGAGATGATTCATTCGTGCTTTTATGGAGTGTTAAGATTCGCTCATTGCGACCTCTAAGTCCAGCATACAGGTACTCTGTTTTTAAAAGGTTGCATTTACTGTTGATGTCAGTCGCATTAACGTCATGAGATGCTGTGATCAGTGGTGGAACATACAGTGCTTAATCTCATCCATATTTTTTTATGACGACATGTTTCCTCCTGGCAACAGTTCCATTAGCAGTTGTGTGTGTCTATGTGTGTGTCTCCCTCAAATGAGCTGGAGGACGGAAGCCAAAAAAGAAATCCAACCAGACAGGGACTTATATTTACATGTATGTTGTTAATGAATGAAATCAAGCTTCTGGTGGTATCAAGAGAGAGAGAATCTGCTGTTCATTTAAGGTATTTTTAATAAAAGATATGGTAAAACATGCATCTACTGCTTCTCTGTTAAATGAAGGCAGAAATGGGAATGGGAAGAAAGAGCATAGCCTAGCTCGCGCTAAAGTTAACAGAAATCTGCCTAACAGAATAAAACTGGACCAGATAATTCATCTTGTTTATTCTATATTTTACCTTTTCCTAAGTATAGATTACATTACATCCTGATATACTTAGTTGACTTTTTTCAAAATCATAATTTGATATTTGTGTTGTGTAGTAGTTAGCACTGCTGTGATTAGCCTCCTAGCAAAAGAGTCCTGATTGTAAATCCATTGGCTGCCTGTGCCTGCTTTGGCTTCCTCCTACAGACTAAAAACATGCACGTTAGTTTAATTGGTGATTCTTAACTAGTAGATGTGAATAGTTGCCTGTCTTTCTCTGAATAAGGCCTCCAACAAACTGGCAACCTGTCCAGTATGCCCGATCTCTTGGTTAGCCTGGATTTGACAAGTGGGAGGAAAATTAATGGCTAAATAATTTGCTAGGTGGTGTAAACTGCTATCTGCATTTTTGTAAACAATAAGGCTATCTGATAGGAAACAAATCAGTTTAACCCATAAGCTATGACCACAAAAAAAGCATGTGCAATTAAGAGGCTAAGTGCTTTTATTTCAGTTAGGGTTGCCAACCGTCCCTTAAAAAACAGAATCGTCCCGTATTTAGAAACAAAAGTACACGTCCCGTATTGAGCTAATAAGGGACGCACTTTGTCCCGTAATACAGTGAGAGTCAAAAGTAGTCTATAAATGTTTATGGAATTAACGCTTTGTTTGAAAACATAATTCCCAGCCCCTCTCCTGCTTTGTGACCAATGAGCTGACAGCACACTTATGACGAGTATGACAATTCAGATTACCGCTCATCTCATTGGTCGAGGAAAGGTCGCTTATGGAGAAAATACCGGAAGACAACAGATGACCACAACAAGAAGCATGGCCAACAGGGAAACAAACGCCAACACTGCGGTGCAAGTCTCGGACGACAGTAAACCTAAAGCTGGGCAGACACTGCGATTTTTTCAGTCACGTTATTCAGCTCCTGCTCAAACTGCACGATTGACTCGCAGGGCTTAGAAGTTGGTAGGTCACGATGCAGGGTCTCACACTATACCGCCCGATGCTCTGATGCGACCTGAGTGCTCACACTGTGCCTCCATAACATGAAGGTTATAACAGAAAATCTGTCGCTCGCTCTCTCTCTCTCTCTGTCTTTCACTCACACAGACACACCACCACCATCAACTTTGCTAAATTGCTAATGAAAAACATTGATCGGGCAGCTGTGACTGAGCAGCAGTGTAAATCCAACTATTTTCACGGTTGTTGTGGTCGTGATAATTTTGTGATGCCACATCGAAAAGGCTCGGATGAGCTTTCCAAAGTTCTACAAGTTGTGCCTCCATCGCTTGTGTCCAGATCACATGCTGCACAGCCGTGCTGCTCCATCTTTTTCACCGACGTTTACGTGTTTGCGCGTGAGCAGTGTGAGCGGCTGCGGTGACACCCTCACGAGCGATTGATGATCGGGAGCTGGTCGTGAGGTGTTAATCGCTTCTCGTTACCCCACGTATACTACACGATGCACGATGAAGGCCAAAATCGGTCCGATCACCAAATCGGTCGCACGACTCAAAAACCGTCTCAAAATGGGCCAAAAATCGCACAGTGTAAGCCCAGCATTAGAGCAGCAATGTTTGTTCGCTCAGAGAAAGAAAAAAAAAGGCTGCAAAAGTACAGGGAGGAATGGGAAAAGAAAAACACCTGGCTGGGAAAATGCACGATAACACCTATAAAGCGCACTGCACTGTGTGCCGGCGCACTTTTTCCATAGGCATGCTTCTAATGGTGGGCACATAAAGAACATGAGGGGCGTGAAAGCTCGGGGAACCCTTAACCAATTTTTTGTCCACCAGGCCACGGCAGAAGCAGATATGGTATGTAAACACTGGTTTGTTTTTTTTAAACCCTCTGGTTAAGGTTAATATGGGCATGTGCAGTGAATATCAGCGCTATGTGGCCAGAAGTGTGATAATATAATTTATTTTGTGTAATAAACAACTGCAAGGATAGATGATTACAACAAATAGATGACTAATACACACACAAAAAAAGCTAGAAAATTCACCACACTGGGAAGGGTGAAGACAACTGGGTCGCCCAGCCCTGGCCACGAGGTGTCCCTTGTTTTTTTTTTTCAGGGAGTTGGCAACCCTAATTTCAGTACAGTATGCTTCGAAGCATTTTCACTGCGGACCCACTTGTGTTTCAGTTGAACGTCAACAAGTGAGTTTTCCATGCTGTGTGAAAAGGTTTCACATCTGACTTTGCATGCCTCGCTTTGATCTTGGCCTTAGAAGAAAGTTTATACAAAAGGTTCATTTTAGAGACTCAGGGAACCAAAGTTTTCCGCCTAGCTCTACATTTCTTTGTCTTCTTAGTTTCACACTTGATTTTATTTCCATCTCTTTGAGCCTTGCGCCTGTTGCTTTTTTTTGTTACTTTATCTAGCATACCTAAGCATACATATATTCTCACACATGAGTTAAGACTTAAAATAGATCCCCTGGCTGAATATTGAGTGTAGGATATCACATTTTTTCTATGTAATTAACTATAATATTTTAATAAGGCGCCATTCATTGCCCACAAAGTTCTCCTCAATGTGTTACACAGCTATTTACTGTATGATAAAATTACAGATATATTGAGGACCTGACAGTTTATCTATACCTTCCACGTATTTTGATCACGTTAAATAGCACTTTAAATTCCAAAAGTTGTGACTGATAATTTAAGCAATATTCTGATTTTACAAGACAGACAAGCATTCAAACCTAACATGCCTGTTCAGGTACCCAGAGAAAATCCAATGCAAGCTCCAGCAGCAAGTTGAACACAGAAACCTGTTGCTTGGAGGTGATGATGCTCACCATACAAATGTTCTCTCTGCTACTAACAGGGAGGGACAAAGTTTTATATTTTTACTTATTAATATGTTAGTAGAGAATTTCTTTAAAAAGTATTGGAACATGTTATTTGTTTGTGCTACATATTCATATACAGAATCTATTATCTCAGCCAGGAGAGCTTGCAGTCTTTGGGCAAGCCAATCTAACCACCAGCATACTGAAGAGCAGATATCAGACTGGGATCAATCTTCTCATCTGACTCTTGATAATAAAGCAAATAAGGACATTTCCTGAAATGTTGAACTAATTTGAGATAAGATCTCTTTTGGTCAAGTGTAACATTATGAACATTTAATCTCTTTTGAGACACGGGGGAATGTGCTGACTGGAAAAAAATAATAGCTAAGGATGTAAAAGCAAGTTGCAGCTCCGATCCATATCACATGTAAACCACACACATGTATAAATCCAAACAGGGTAAAAATTCAGCATGAGGCAATTCTGATAGTGTTGTGACTCCTGCCTGAATTAATCCATTCTGACTTACCTGTCAGAAAGTCAGATAAGTCAACCTGTCAGCCCAGCAGCCTGACTGGTGATTTGTGTGTTCATGCGTTGTTGTGTAAGCAGTGTGTAACAGCAGGGTTTATTCTGTCTGCGTGTGCATTGGCGTGCTCTGACAGGTCAATCAATGAGGAGATGCAGTCTGCTGTTGGTTCATTGAACTGCTGTGGTAAAAGGAGAGCAAGTAAGGGTCATCTCATCCCGTTCCTCATGCTGCTTTGACTGCTCGGATTGATTGCTAACCGATTTGTATTTCTATTTTTACGTTACCTCCGATTGGCCTGATAGACTTCATCATTGCAGATTTTTTTACAATGGAAATATTAATAATTACTTCAAGATGCAATGCCAGAAATAAAGGAAATGAAATGAAGCTCTTTGTGTTTTTCCTGTCCGCATTTCATCTCCCTTCTGCTTGGAAATACTTCATTATTTCACCTTGGAAGATGGCTCTGTCAGGCGCAGCTGACAAATGAACAGCCTCAGTTGTGTTGATCATTTTAGCTTACATTTTTTTCAGCGCTGGCACTAAACCTAATTTGAAACACAACATTCAATCATCAACGTATAAAGGGATGTGAGGCGAGGCACATCATCATTTCTAATTCTCTTTGATTCTAATTCTTAGTCTGTTGAATTGTTTCCAGTAGTTTTCCATGTAAATAACATGCAAAGTTTTTTTTTTCTTCCTTCAAAATTACATTAAAGGCTTTGTAAAAAGACTTTACTGTCATTTACGTGAAAATATGCACATTAAGGAATATCACTGTCCTAATGTTTAGTGTAAATTATATAGCTTTCTTATCTGCACAAACAATCAAGAGTGACAATTTATTGTCGTGGAAAAAATGCGTAAGAGAAAAACTTTTCAGTGTACTATTTAAGACAAAAAAATAAAGGTCTTTTCACAGCACATTAGCACTTTAAAAACAAGATGAGTGCGAGGAAAGGCGACGTGTGCAGGAATCAGCGGGTGACAAAGAAAAGACAAGAGGCAGTGTTCTTACAAGGAGGGGAAATTTTATTTATAACACATGGTGCTGACAGGGAATCTCCAGCTCAGCGTCTATATTACAAGGTTGATCTGCAAGGCTGCGCATGTACTGTACGGTATTTGGAAACCAAGATTGCAGTGGCACTATAAACACACGCTTGAAACAACAGACTCGTTCCCTTTTGGTTTTTTTTTTGGTTGTTGTTTTTTTTCTTCATTTTTTTTTTACAAAATGGTACAAACAACAATACAAAATATTTGTGCTGTTGACAATTTACAAAAGAAGTCTTTTGACTGAATAACTGTGCAATTTTTTTTAAAAGTTTTTTTCTTTAATCTCCTCCATTTGAAACAATGTGACTATGGTACACCAGAATGCCTTCTGGACTGCAGCGCCTGTCATGCGGGCTGCAACACTTTTTGAAATGTAGTATGGTTACTGTAATAGATCTCATCTGTCCATTATAAAAAAGACACATGCAAAAAGCTCCAATTGTACAGTTACAGTTTGGCTAACTTTGTCTCTTTAGCTTCAAGCAAATACTACATTATGTACACTTGGACTTGAATAGCATTAGGATAACTCTTATGAAACACTGCTTCTCATCTTTGTGTTTCTAGCCTTTGCAGGACAATAGTTTGGCTTCTGTCGGAGCGTCCCGTCACGCATGTGTCCATGGTCAGGCAGTGTCCAGAGTGAGATTAAATGTCCCTTAACCAAAGCAGAAATCAGGGTCGGACTACAGCAGTGCAATACTTCTTTCTTCCTTCAATCTTGTTTGTTTTCCCTCCATTTAATAGAGGGACAAGACAAGTGGACCAGGTAACAATTAATGGCCAAAGCTCCTTTATTTCCCCAAATAAACTGCATTTTAATGGGGAGCCAAGTCTGATGCAAACCACTGATATATTTGCTGCTGTGTAACTGTGAGTCATTAACATTCAGTATTGTAATGTCATTGCGTTATCTAAACAACGCGGTTCTAAAGGTCAGTTAGGTTGTCTAAAGTGGGGCCTCGTGTTTCGTCTGGCCCTGAATCTGGTCTGAATGTCCAATAAGAAAGTACGAGTAGTCTGTGAAGCATGTCTTTATTCTACAAACACTGGATGGTCATCAGCAAAGTCGCAGCTTTACTGCTGGATTAAAACAACGCTGAACGGGCTCATATATTATAGAACACTCACATATATACAGTAAGGCCTAGAGGAGTGAGTGTGTGCTAGTATAGACTGTACAAGTTGGTTTTAAGTGGAGCCTTTTTGCTAAAAATGAAGCAAAAGTTGAACAGCGACACGAGTATGGCTGTAAGCTCTTACAGAATCCTACAGATTCTTTTAAATGCACATGGCTTTTTGTGAAATATAGTTTGCCAGGTATTTGTTTTAAACAAAACTACGGTGAAAGGAAATGCAAAGACTGCACGGAAACAGGTAAATCATGTCATCAAGTGTATAAAAATGTTCCGTATATACAACACTTATGTCAGAAATAATCACAAATAGCAGAAAGTAACAGCTGTGTTTATTTTGTGTAGATATTCTGGAGGCTGAGGAGCAGTCGGATAGATAAGAGCTTATCCAGCTGTAAGCTGGGGGAACCACTCTGTTTCTCATGTCTGAGCTGAGAGCTGCGCTGAACATCGCCACTTTCTGGCTTTACAATGCAAGGTTTGACCTACAACTACCTAATTTTAAGAGATTGTTACCCTGTTCGCCTTATTAATTACACTTATAGATGCTGCTTTCCCTGTTCATAGTTGAAAATGAACGTTTTAACTTCTGTTCAGTTTGCATAAAAAATACATTTATCTCATCACAAGTCAACTTTCATACATCCATTCTGAGAGCATACTTACTTTTTCCATGTCATCACTTTTCACGTTTATACTTATACTGTATATTTAATCCGTTTAAACCGACCAGGTGAAGAACTGAAAAGCAGCAGCAAGAAGGGGGAAAAAAAAGAGTAAGAGTCCCGGATCCTTCTTGTCATATCATGTGAATGTGACTGTTACTGATATTTCCACGAAGCAGTCATTATAATCATTATTTATAGACGATCTGGTCAGTTCACATGGAGCTCAAACGAGCCACCACTGAAAAGCGTTTTAATTTGCACTTGGAAGATAAGGAAAGATTAAACCTTTCTATCTGTAGCCAGCGTCTGGTCCCTCTGTGAAATGTTTTGGGTATTTAAATAACATAAAACAGAGACTAAAGCTCCCCCCCCCCCCCCAGTTCTCTTTACACTGCCCTGAAATATGATTACAAAAACCCACGGGTAGCGCTGCTTTTTCATTAAGTCACAACAAAAACTGCCTTTCAAAATGTCTGTCTCATAGAAAAACGTTATTACTGAAGCTTTAGTTTAGCTTTTTCTGCTTTGATAAAGTGCAGAATTTCTTATACTTTCCCTTCTACTAACTTCTTTTTAAAAACCTCTTGAACTCAAAGCCAAAAATTTTAGGAGAAAATTTCAGATGAATGAAACGCTGCCTGAAAAGAGACAGATTGTGAAGGCACTAAGTCCCTGGCTGAGGCTCAATTCCCACAGTTTCTCTGACAGGGACCAGCACCAGAGTTTGTATATTAAAAGTTTGTTGAGAAACAACAGTGAGTCAACAGACGGATAATGAAAAAAAGGGAGACAGAGGGACTCAGAATGGGGCCTGGACAAGATAACTGTTCTGTAAGTAATGCTATCAGAGCTATTTAAAGTTATCTGGTAGTTTCTTCATAAATGTACATTTAATATAGTTTCTGTGGCGCTTTTACTGCATGATAACTGGTGCCATGTTATTACCTTTAGACGCAAATATCTTGCATCTAAGTGACGAAACGGTTCTCCCACTGAAACGCTACGTCCAGATGAAAAGAATCAACCTTTTGGGATTTGGATGCACATAAACACGCAGACTTTAAGTTATCCTAAAGGCAGAATCATGTTAAATACCTTCATTTTCCTAAATAACCCTCACCTGTACATACATAGTTAAACATTACAGAGGTAACACGTGTGACTTGTCAATCTTCAAATTTAGTAACAAGCCGTATCGAGTTTTCGCTGCAAACGCAGGGAGCTCAAAACAAACACAGCTGCTATTGAAGCCACGATAAACAAAGACACATAATGCATTTCTTCTCTAAGACAGTCCTGTTATGTATTTTTGTGATTTAATTCATCACATTCAAGTTGGCTGTGATCTAGGAGCACAGATATGCCTGACTTGAAAAATTAATGATTTGTCCATAAGTTACAGACACACTGTAGGCCTATGTACAGTACGTCTAGCATAAAGCGCCCTCGTTGGCCAGTCACCACTCCTCTGAAACCAGTACTGAGATCTCCCGCAGCTACCACAGCCCTGCACGACGGGAGAAATGACAAGGGAGGTGTGAATTAAAGGGTCAGGGGGTCATATGGGGGCGTGTAAGTCCAGAGAATGGCAACCAATCCTGAGTTAGCGGGAGTCAGCTAAAATACGCACCACTGAAGGCACTTTTTTAAACAACAGTGCTTCTGTTCTAAGTAATTCAAGTTCAAGAAAGAATAAACCGAGGCCCTTCGTGCAGGAAGGACTTTCATATCGATGTTCTTGTTCTCCTTTTCTTATCCTTTGTTTGCCTCAGACAAAGCAAGCAGCTCAACCTAAAGCTTCTTCAGAGAGTCGGGCGGGGGCTGACAGCGAGGGAAAAGCGATGACCCTCGGGAATAGGGAACAGCTTGAATCGAAGAGGGGTGAGGATATAAAAAAAATAAATACAAATAAAAGGCTACACAAACATAGGTAAAAAAATGAAAATCTGACAAGAGGAACTTAAACCTAAATCTAGCATATAACATTCAAATGGAACAAAAGCACAACAGTTTGAAAATTAATGAGAAGTCTGAAAAATCAGAGCTTCCATTTCAGTCACAGACAGGCTTAGAGCAGGAGACGGTTGAGAAGAGCACCCGAAACTGACTCATGGCGCTGGTCCTCTGTGGTGGGCAATTTGATTGGTTGGTTGGTTGGTCAGTCCGTTGGTCAGTGTGAACATGTCCTTGTTATCTTGTGTTCAATAAGGATGTAATAGCCCCTTGTTTTAGGGGTCAGAGCATGGTAGGCCAGCTGACGGGACAAGGATGTGTGTTTGCGTGTGTGTGTATGTGTGTACGCGTGTGACTGGGCAAATTTAATCATCATCCCCTCCTCCGTACATGTCAGCCAGCTTCTTAAATCGGGGGCCCCAGTCATTGAGGTAGTCATAGTCCTGGTCTCCTGTGCTGGAGGAGTTGAGGGAGCTGACAGAGCCAGCGGTGGAGCCGCTACCCTCGTAGTCAAACACCAGCAAGGAGTCGTATGGAGGAGCCGTAGGATCGTTGTCTGCTGCTCTCAGTCCCTGAAGAAGACGGGAAAGCAGAGAAGTCAGCTGTTAAACTGTTGCACTACTTTATGTGATTTGTATGTTGAGCGATATTCCTCAAAGCCATTAAACTCAGCGTTGCATCAAACTGACATTTAATGTAAATCATGCCCTCATTTATAGCATATTTGTGTATATACTGTAGCATTGCATAATTAAATAATGTCAGCTTGTTCAAGGTGCTGTGAATCGTACCTGTTGTATACATGGGGGTCTTTAATGTACCCATACTTAACATTGTACAAAATCATCTTTATGTTTAAGTAAAACTATCAAACATTACAGAAATTGATGCATTCATATAGTTTTTATACCTCTACATGTACATGTGAAGCTAACAGAAGAACCTGATTGCTGCAGGTTTTACCTAAAAGCAGCTGGGTAGCATTGTGGTAGTGTCACCTTTGAAGCAGCAGAACAGAGTTCCCAGACACTGTGCGGATAAACAGTCAGATGCTGGGAAACCCGAACATGAATGGATGGAGTTATCAGAAGCCAAGATGACAGACATACAGGAAAGCTCCACCAGAGGGCAAGAAAGCAGAAAAGCCATCAACATGTGTGCCCTCCCAATCATCAGAAATGTAGTACATAGGAGGCACGATCCAAGATGAAACACAACACAGAGGCTGTGATAATGGCAGCACAAGCACCAGATTCATACACAGGACCAAAGGTGCAGAGATGCCTCTGGCAAAGTCCTGCACATTAGTGCAAGCTCAGCCAGTTTAAAGGACCATCTTTGCTGCACACTGATTAGATACACTGAGGACGGCAGAGGTAATACCCTCCAAAGCTTAACTTGGTGAGGAACAACCGGATTCTAAATAACAAATCAGCAGAACAGAGTCAGAGGGAAGCTGTGATAGATATGGCAACCAAAGCTGAGAGTTAAGTCTTAGAGCATCCACAACATATATGCTAATAGACCAGTTTGACCTTTGTTTTGCATTGTTCTGTTTGGTTTAGGATCTTCTAAATCATAGTGCATAGAAAACCACAATAAAAATGTATTCTTAAAGATTATGCTCAGAAAAAAGGCACAAGAAGTGAAAAGATCTTAAAGAATTACTAGTTATTTTTAGAGGTATGTATCATAGCAAGCTAATTTAACAACAACAAAACAACCTTTACAGGATCCACAGAAAGCTTTTGGTAAATATCACTGGTTGTAGAAAGTATGCTGCATCCTAAAGGACTCATCTCACCCTGCTCATCAGCTGTTTGAATGTCTGCCCTCAGGCAAACGCACTAGCACTAGCACGCACTACATGATTAAGAAACAGGTTTGTTTCAAATCCCAGAACCACCATCTCACTGAACTCTGCTCTGAAATCACACACCATAAATCAGTAACAGACCAATTCAATCAGCACCTGCTGCAATACTATTTACTATCTACTATTTATACACAATCTTCTTAGACAAGTGCAGTATCTTTATAAAACTACTGTGGCCACTTTTGACTCTTTTAAAAATATCTGAACATCTGGAACTGTGTTTGTATCTTTTACATACCTAATAAGTTCAATTTCTAGGTAGTGTGCAGAGTTGTTGTGGTTTTTTTCTTCTTCTACATAGTGACGATATAGAAATTGCGAGTGTATATGGTTGGTGTGGAACTTTGCTTCTCAATAACAGGCCAAAAGTTACTGAGCCTCAGCCACAACATTATCAATATTAACAATGACAGGTGAACAAGCGAAGTTTCTCATGCCCTTACGTGTCATACTGTTTACACAGCACGATTGGCACCTACACAACCTCATTGTGTAGGTGCCAATGATTGATCCGTGAATACATATACAAAACTCAGGAGCTCTTTGTTTCAATGTGCGATCATCCCTTTTCATCAATACTTTGACACAGTTTCATAAATAAGATATGACGGGGTCTTCATGTTATCTGGCAAGGCTCGATTCTTTGCTCGCTTCCAAGAATGATAAATTGGGGCCATCGACCTGAAGGTTAGCTAGGTGAAAAGAATGGACTTCATCCTTTTCAGTCACATAATGAGAGATACTATGGATAGAAACCTAAAAAGCTTCAATCGGTCTGGGCACAGTGCATGGCAATATCACCATGTGTTTGCTGTGTTTGTGTTTAACCAGACTGCTGAAGCGAGCTCAGGTGAGTGCATGTGTGAAAGAGAGAGAGTGAGAGAGAGTCAAGGCTGGATGGATCAAAGCTGAACAGCTGCCAACACCTCTCGAGTGTGAACGTGTTGTCACAAGTCTGTCAATCAGCATTTTCTCGCATCAGTGTTCCAACGCTGGAGTTGTGTGAGTGGACAGTGCTCATTTGTACGTGTGTGTGCGTAAATTAACCCGGCACGGTGAGAGGAGCTGTAACATAAAGCAAAACCTGTCGTTCCCATCACCCTGGTAGAGTTCTACGTTTTGAACAACATTCAGAATAAGTAATCACGTTAGGTGTCAGATTGACGGAAAGTAAAAGTGAGTGGTCCATCTTATAGCGGGAACAAACAATCTAGTAACAGTGGAGCCATTGTGCATGCAAAAGATAATGTGTGCTTATAAATCTACCTCATGGATGAAGTCTCCGATGTCTCCGGGGTGGGGAACAACAGGTCTGATCGGATACTGGGACTCTGGGATGATCGGACGCTCATCCACCCTGCGGACACCAGGCGGCTTGCTGATGATGTGCTCCAAGGAGTCGGGCTGCTGCAGCTGGCTTAAGTCATAGTCCTGCAGAGAAATCTAAGTAAGGTACAGTCTGAAACAGAACGCGTATTTGTGTATTTGAGCAAGTGCGTCTCTCAGGATCTCACCTGGTCCTCTTCTCCTCCTCCCTCTTCATCATACTTGAGGATGTTGTCCCTGACATCATCTTCAGGGTCAATGAGCAGTTGCTTTGTCTGCCTCTCCTTCTCTCTGCGCTTGATCCACACCACAAACAACAGCACCATGCCTGCAATGATACACACATGAATGTGAAAAAACCCTATGGTATGTTGCAACAACCTCTAAAAAAACAAACTAAAAGCAGACAATCAGATAAGTACGTAGTAAGGTTGCATATAAGCACAGATGCTAAACATGTATAGCGTTTAATACGTTTAGCACGTTTGTGTCGGACTTGGCAACATTTAATTAAATGTCGGTTTTACTAATGCATCCTGAGGAAGCTGTTCGCCATTCGTCCCGAGGGATAAAAGACCGTCAAGAATAAACAACCTAAGTTTATGTTAACATGACAAACTGCAAAGTACAATGACATAGCTATGCCAACACAAAACCACTTAGGGAGCCGGTTGGTGGATGAATGGGCCCAGCAGGCAGATGGCTGCTACTCATAATTTATTTCCTCCAAACAGTCCCTTTAACCACAGCCACTATGACCTTTCCCTACTTAATCATACGGTTAACGTTTCAGTAATATGAATCATGACGAACAATTTTTCTTTGTTATTGCGTTTCATTTTTTATCCTTAAGTTTTTATTATCTTTGTAGTCTTATCTATCTATTTATATATTTATGGTTATTTCTGTGTGATCTTGTGCTTGTATATGTCATCACTGCAAAAGCTTGGTGTGCTGTACTTGAGTAAATAACAAGAAAACAGATTCAATTAGAATTCTGGGTTAATAGGAGTTATAAGATAATAGAAGATTCTAAATAATCGAAACTTTTAAAACATTTGAAATGATCTATTGGGATTGCCATACACAGTGTGAACACAGCAGCAACAAAGTAAGGCAAGACTGATAGTAGCATTTTTTCTCTACCAGGAAAAAAAAAACACAAAAACATCTCATCCAGAGATGCTGGAGAAGATTCAAGCACTCCAGGCATTTATCTATTATACAAACTGGTGCTGATGTTATTGTATTGTTAAATATTTTATGTCTGTGCCATGTACTACACTTTTTTGAGGAATCTAATCACAGACAACTTTTCTACAGCAAATGTGTGGGTACGTGATATGTTTGAGAGCATCGCTGAATGAATAGCAAAAACTCACTGAGTAGTATGATAATGCAGATGAGGATGGAGATGATGGCTCCAGTTCCAAGGCCAGCAGCTGCCACGGCCCCGAGGGTGGTGCAATCTCCGTTTTCATCGCAGGGACACACCTTAACTTTGATGACTGACCTGTTGGACAATGGAGGGTTCCCGGAGTCTGACACGATTACAGGGACTTCATACACTCCAGGCTCTAAATATATTTGATACCGCAGACTCAAACGGGCAAAATCACCTGTAAAGGGAAAAGAGACATTACTAACAATCACATTTCATTTTTCAAAAGGATTATTTTTTTCCTGGGTTACAAATAGTTTAAATAACCGTATCCTCAAAAGTTGATTCTGCTCATCTGGATGTAGAGTTCTCCCACTGAAAACGTTACATCAAGATGAACAGAATCAACTTTTGGGGATTTACTTACCTGGATAATTGAGCATGCATCAAGACATAAAATAACTGTAATTTACATGTTTTATCTACATTTAATAACAGATATTTGTTAAAAAAAATAAATAAATACTGCAGCCATTTAGTGAAACTTGCAAACAAAAATATAGCGTAAAAGGCAAAAAGACAAAATTCAAATGAGCATATGAATAGCAAATATTTGGTACGAACACCTTTATTCTGCAACACAGTCTGAACACTTAGGCAAGCTGTCTTGTAATTTCTTTAAGTAGTCTTCAGAAACAGTTCTGCAGACTTTCTGAAGGACACTGAAAGCTCTTCTTTATATGTTGACTATCTTTTGTTCTGTTTTCTGTCAAGATGATCCAACACTGCTTCAATAATGTTCAGGTCTGCGCTCTGGGGAGGCCATTGTGTATTTCCTTTATCCAGATATCTTTTTACTGCATTGGCAGTGTGTTTGAGATCACTGTCATGCTGAAAAATGAAGCTGTTGCCAATCAGATGCTTTTCATTCCATAAGAACCATTGCTACTAATTTTAGTCCAATTTTTGAGTAATTTGGCTTCTTGGCAGCCACCCTTCTACTGAAACCATTTCTGACGAGGCTTCAATCAAAGATGAATCAACCAAAAGGCTAGATGCATCTCTCAGGTCCTGTGTCAGGTCTTTGCTAGATCTTTTCCTATTTCTTAAGGACATGACCTATCACTTTTTCTTTTGCCGTCCTTTTGTTCAGTTTCTTCAAATTTTCTAAGGACACACTGCACAGCACGCTGGTACATGCCAAGTTTTTTGTTAAAATCTCTTTGAGAATCACCTCGTTGGTAGAAAATTACTATGTTATCCCTGTCATACTGTGCTATGTGACATTTTTCATTGGTTCAACTAAAGAAATTTGAACAAGTTATATGTTTGTGTGACAGGGTGCTAGTAAAAAAGTACTTAACGATGTAATAAGTATGGCTCCTTGAAAGCAAAATAAAAAGAAATGGTAAGCTACTCAAGACTTTTTCACAGTAATGTACATGAACATGCACATGGTTAATAAACGCGTAAGGAGATTTTTGATGCATTGTCAGAAAAGTAAAAACGAAAACGTTTTTTGAATTTTTTAAATTTGAACATTTCTCTTCAGTGGTAACACCTTACCGCTGATCCTAGAAATTGTCCAGTTACGTCGGATGGTGGTGGGAAACGTGGGCAACTCGAAGACAAAAGGTCCAGCGTTGGGGTCTGTGTCGGCATCAGCGGCAGTGATGTTGACACCGTTGATGCTCCTGTACGTCCTTTCACAGATCTGAGACTCTTTGGGTATGAGTGCTGGGGGGTTGTCATTAATATCTATCAGATAGATCTGCAGTGTGCCTGTGCCGCTGGCTGCAGGAGAGCCTTAGAGCAGAAAGAGAGAAGCAAAAAAAATAATATCACGACAGGAGGAAAACATGACAAGAGAAGATGTGTGCAGTGAAAGGGACAATTGAAGGGGAAGAGAGAGATGTCGAAGGCTGGCAGAAGTGAGAGAAATAATGAAAGAAGATGAAAAAGAGAGATACAAAAAAGGAACGAGAAGAGGTGATTGGAGCATTGTTCATTCACAATGACGATGAAAAGGTAGGAATACTGTGAAGCTGCAGGAGAATTTCTACACTTGACAGAAACACTTCTGACAGTTATGCTTTCCAGTTCTTCTTTTAGTCTTACAGCAAAATCAAACCCATCACAGTCGATCCAGATGGTGGCACAGCGCATCCAATCTTCTGGAGCGAGTCTAGGTACAATAATGATGACTGTAACACAACTAAACAAGTCTTTGTCTATGTGTATTACACTGTTATATGATAGTCGTTTACCATTTTGGACATAAAGGCACTTTTATTTGAAATATTAACAGTACATTGCTTTAAAACAACTAATGGGACATTGTCAATGCACATTGACAGTCCTTCACTGTCACACAGACAATCAGTTGAATACTTGAAATTAAACACAGTATACACGTGTGTTTATGTATTAAAAGTAAATCTCCATAGAACGTATGCAGGGAACATTTAGAATGTAAAATAAAGGTGTTGTTGCAAACTGAAAGCAGTGTTGCATAATTTTTAAAGTGAGATCAAGTTGTACTAAGAATCTAGGTGATTTTCTTTTCTGTGTTGAACTCTCAATGACTGCACTAGACTGGCTCATTTACCATTTTTAGGTAGTAATCACATTATACATATAAATCCGCAGCTATTGCCTATTAGCAAGGTGACAAAATTGTGACATTAAACGCTCTAAACTTTACACCAATGTTGTTCTGACTCAGCTTTGTAAATCTGTGGAAATTGTCGAGGCAACTTGGTCTGATACTGATGTAGGCATGCCATTGTAAGTGCTGCTTTAACTACAATAGTGTCAGCCTTGGAGTGCAATAACATGCACTGGTGCACACAGACACACTCACACTTCATCTACGGGCACAATCTAGAAGCTTCTGCATTGACCGAACACAGCAACAGACCATCAGCAACTGCATTATGGAGAACTAGGAATAAGAAATAGACACTTTAAACAATCAGGGAGGGAGATAGCTGAGCAAAGTGATGAATGCATGAATGCGTATGTGCAGCAGGAAAATGTGGCAGAGAAACATCTTAAAAAAGGGTGCTTAGCGGTATAAAGCTCAGCGTTGTTTATTGAGTGTGTGTCAGTGGGTGACAGCCCTTAGCTTTCCCCAATTAGGAGTCATTTCCCTGTCATGCCCCACTGGCCCAGTCATCACATGGAATCAAGCGACCCCAGGGCTCATCTCTGGCATGAGATAAGGGCAATGCAATTTACAAAGATTTATGCAAAGCTTACAGATCTGCCAATTAAATGTGGCAACAGAGCAAGACGTTTGCCACAAGAAGGGTGAGACACAGCTGAAGACAAGGGTCTGGAGTGAGTCTGTTATCAGTTCGAGCTCTGTTTCACTGGTAACACTATGGTTTTTCGATTGCTTCATTAATATCAAGTGATTAATAAAGACATCAAGACGTCACTGATGAATATAATACGTTTTAGTATCTAGAGACATTGGATGAGTGACCTAAAATTTTTGCCATAACTGGACAACAGGCGTAAAAGTGGAAACAATATAGATGCTCAGCTCACACACAGTTTTGTGGGAAGTGCCTTAAACATGCATTCTATCTGAAGGCCACTATAAACACATTCCTACTGAGTTTAAGGGCTCTGTTGCTAATTTTGGGTAACGATGACTAAAAAACAAGTGTATTTTGTACATCTTGGTGATGCAATGGAGTATGAAATGACACGCTGACTTGCCAAGCACGAGACATTAGCCAATGAGCTTTTTATAGCCAGTTCTGTCCTTCATTGCCACATCAGTTTTTTTGCAACTAAGATGGAAACACCTATCTCGAGGGGTGTTTCCACACCCCTCAAGAAACCAGAGATTAATGTCATGGTAACCACATCTTTCATCTATTGTTCATGTTGTCTATAGATAGATAACATTGCATTCTTTTAACTATGACGACTCGTTAATTAACAGGTAGACTTCTATAATGTCCAAGTTATTATTCATCATTCAAAAGCCAGATACTTTAGGAAGCCGTGCAGGCTATAAAATCACTTGAGTTTTCAAATATTATACAACAGCTTCTAAAAGCTTTAAATTCATTTCCCATCCAAGTGATCAAGTGGATCACTTGATTTGACCGACACTAATTAAACATTTTTATTATTAGTGTCTTTTTCATGCTATAAGCATCCAGACAGTAATTATGCATCTCTTCGTATTAACTGTTGTGTGTATTTCCAGTTTTTTTTGTACTTTAAAAGCCAGTCTAGGGACAGGCATTGCAAATTAGCATAGGCCCTGTGTGTGGCATGGTTCATGTCACATACTTGTCCCTATACAAATACACAGTTAATGCAGACTGTTAAATGCAATTTGTACATGTGTAGATGCTCTACCAGGAATACATGTGGTTCATGAATGCAGTACTGCAAACGCAGGCTTTCAAATGCACACACACACACATACACGCGCGCGCACACACACACACACAGAGGCTTACCAGTTCTGCTGGTTTGTTAATCCTAGCCATGTATGGGGGACATGTGGAAGCAGCTTGCCACAGCTGATAGGAGAATTATGTGGGTTTTAACCAGCTAAATAAATAATTATGTTTGTGTAAATTCCTCAAAAGGATTTGTATTAACTCCTTTTTTTGATGGGGGATGAGAGATGCGAGGCATGGTGAAAAGACTCGTAGTAAGGCTACCATATGCTCTTTGAATAACGCATAAATATAAACAATACCATAGGTGTGTTAAGTGGAAAATGAGCCAAAGGGTTCTGAAATGGTCAGATTTCATCGAGGGGGTGT
This sequence comes from Copadichromis virginalis, assembly GCF_057382275.1. Lineage (NCBI taxonomy): Eukaryota > Metazoa > Chordata > Actinopteri > Cichliformes > Cichlidae > Copadichromis > Copadichromis virginalis. Next base: position 20,652,988 of record NC_140637.1, on the reverse strand, counting down.
AATAAGTGTACTTCTCACCATGCTGTCACCACCTCTTCATGTCCCATTCTACTATCCTTACTGTCTCATAGTACTTCTTACCATAATCCCTCTTATGTTGTGACGGCTGGCACTCAGGCAAGACCCACATAGACACACAAACATGCACATGAAAAAAACCCTTCTGGTTTCTTTTGTTCTTGGCCACAGTCCCAATATCAGGCAGACCTATTAGAAGCATGCCTGTCGAAACGGTGTACTTTACAAAGGTGAGGTGAGCAAAAAACCCCAAATAATAGGAAACAGGTAACATATCGTGATTATAAAGAAGGTTTGGAATTAAAAAGCAGAAAAAAAACCAGGAAAGTCCAAACAACAGGAGCATGTAAACCTATAATCCTGCTGCGTCTCCATGCATCAACACAGCAGGTTACATTTTTTGCTGTTTGACATTGTCAGTCATCACAAATACATGTACACACACATGTGCACGTACTCGCCAAATTTCGTTTCAAACGAGTGGCTTCACACATGCTAACACCTATAAACACACCAATGTTTCAAAGCCAGCTCAACTTAAGATAAATGCACCAGTGCGCTGCACGTCACTGATAAGGCAATTTGGAAGGAAAATAGCATTTCCCGTTTTACTTAAGAAAACAAGAAACATTCACTTCCACTTGAGAAAAAGTTATTTGTTTGCTGTGATTGGGTTTGTGCTCTGTAATGCTTGAGTTTCAACTTTGAGGCAGAACAAATAATGTATGCTACATAAATTGCACAAAGCCCAAGGAGGAAGCCGGCTTGGACACAAGATAGGAGAGGCTCAACAGTTTAACCAGTTGTGCAAATCCTGGATTTTCACTGACTCTAACCCAGCTACATGCCTTTATAGTCTTCTAAATCCACATGCAAGTCGAAGTTTTAATCAGCTGATATACTCAATATACAAAACACTAGCTTGTGTCTCAGAGTTCAATTACACTGTACAACTCTTGGCTCTGGATTACATCAAATGCATATAAAACAAATGGTAGCAAAGCACCTTCAAGAATACTGATTTTACGCTGAGGTGTATGTTATACTGTAGAAAGTCCCAGTTCTGTCATCATATGCCTAAACTATTGGACATCGGAGTCTTTAAAGAATGAAAACTTGATAAAAAAATGTGGTAAAAGTGTTAAGCAAATATGTAAGAAACAGCAAACTCTGATTTTAAATGAAAAATAGCAAACGTCACTAATGCAGCAGCTTAAAAGAGTTTCTTACCATTGTCTGTTGCCAGAAATGTGGCTTCATATATGTTGTTTTTTACATAGACAGACTCCCGGTCGAGCATTGCTGTGGTTACTATCTGACCGTTGCTTCTATTGATGGACAGCCAGTCTGCTGGGTCGTTCAGCTTTGAATACCTAAAGACACACAAAGACAGATCGATGGAGACGTTAGCGTTTCCCTGTTTACAAGCAATTAGAAATTTTCTCTTGCATCTGTGCATACCTAAATTGCCTCCCCACACACACGGTCTAAAAATCACAACAGCTTGACCTTCACACAGTTTAATTCTTCAACGACTTCTTCTCCAGAGCGTGCAGCCTACAGTCAATTTCACCTCATTTTTTTCCCACTCCTGTGTACCAGCCATTGAAGTCAATTACCTCCCTAGTTAAGCACTGACGCAACTACCTGTGTGTGTGTGTATGTATGTGTGTGTTTTACACACCCATTTTCTGAACGTATTGCTTAAGCTTACACTGAGAGGTTTATATGCATATATGTCTCGATGCTTGCATGTTTGCAAATGTGCCTGTGTGTGTATATAGGGAATGTGTATAGTGTGGAGATGGGAACATGGGATCTTGGTACTGACAGGAAAGTGGATGTGGTAGCAGGTGGCAGCAGTCCTCTGGGATAAAGCAGCAGAGAAGGAACAGGGGATCATCTCCAGGACCGAATGCCAATCTCACTCTGATCTCGCTGTTCTTGTTTTGCTGGCTTTTGTTTCCTTTGGCTTGTTTCACACATTCGTTTTTATCTAAGCTCTCTCTACTCATGTCGCCTCACCTTAACTTGAGGTGCTTTTGTGTTCATTCATTTTCGTAGCCCCGTCTGTATCTTCTCATCTGTGTCTCATTTATTCTCCGATTCCGAGTTCATCAACAGAAACCGCTCTTGGTTCACGCGTACACTATGAGACATCATCTGTAGACATGTGACACCTTGGCCTTGTGCACCTATGTTTCTACACCAATTTCATTTCATTTACTGAATGTGAGCCGGGGTGAAAAAGCCAACTTGTTATGTGACATACACTTCCAGGCTTTCAATCTATTCAAAATGAAATGGATTTGACCTTAACTTTTATGTTTACTGAAATGTACTTTACTCAGCATTAGCGTACAGCTCACTTATTTATTTGTGCTTGATTAAATACTGCATAGCATTTCTACTTACATGCAGGAGACTGAAAGCCTGAAGGGATGGGTGGCAATAAGTAGGGGGGTGAGGGGTGGACAGAGACTATAATCTCTATCCTGTAGTGATTGAGGTGGGATTTTCCCAGCAGGCAGTGGGCATGATCCGAGGCAGAGCACAGTGCGGGGAAGGGAATCACAGAGATGACATTCCCACACTCTAGACAGATTCACACAGGCAAGCCAAGCCCACAGCCGCTAACAGGCAGACAGTGAAATCACCACCAGGACTACAGTGAGTCCATCACAGTGGGAGGGTGTGATAAAAGAGGGAGGAAAATGAGCAGGAATGTGTAGGAGAGGTGACATTCGGAAGTAGCAGCATGGCTGTATGATCTAATTTTAATGTCCTCATTAAGACCGACTTGATACCTACTGCTGTTCTGTGTCCAAATGCATTTCTATTGGCTTGACCATGCCAAACTGACAAATGCTCTCTGTCTGTGGAGTGGAGGGCAGACAAATGGGTGTACATTTTAATGAGAAGATAAAAAGTTTTTCCAAATGCTAGAAACATCATGTTTGAAAAATAAAAACATATTTCTGAGCCTATTAAACAAACAGTTCTTGATCTGGGGAAATATTTTTCTTGGTACCCTTTCATATCTGTCAATATGAAGATGAATTAAGCCAAATTTTTTCCCCTCCCTTCTGTCTCTGCGTTCTACTTTGCTTTCCTGGGCGTGGCTTTCATCCTGATCCATGGCTGGCACACCCTTGTCTCATCAGCTCACCTAACCAACTGCTTCTCCAACCACTCTCCGCCAGATTGTTCTGTCAGCTTCAGCAGTAAACTAACGCTGGGCCAACTCTGATTTATTTCCTTGTATATTTCTCTCTCATGTTAACCAAGTTCTGTCTCTGCGCCTCAGATCTTCCTAATGTGCAAGCCAGCAACCAGTCAGCTACCTGCCAGCCATGCTGTCACTTCTTCTGCCACACTCACCTGTCAGCCCACTCTCCACTGTCCTTCCCAGCTCTTCACCTCCCAGCTTTGCCTCCTGTCTGCCTTGGAGCCAAGCCTCATCACACAAACTCTTTTTTTTAATAGTAGTTTTATAGTTTAAAATGTCTGCTAATGGGAATCTCTTAAGGTCACTAATTAACTATACACATTTTTTTATCTGTACAAACATCAGCGTTTTAAGCCCTGGAGTTTCTGCTATTTCTCTGGCAAACTATCAGTCAAAAAACATAAAACCAGAAATATAATTTGCTGTTTTTACACTTCACTTTGTGTACAAAAAGATTTGGCATGTTAAGAGACTTGTTAATTATTTAACCTTAATTTTAGGTGGTGCACAGACATGATAGTGGTGTCAATCTTTTTATCCAAAATTCAGCAGAAAAGATTAGAAATACGCAAATAATTTCTTTTTAATATGCCGGACAAATGAGCAGTCACGAATGAACTTTACTCAGAAATCTCAGAGGTCAGTGCCTCAACATTTGGGCAAATAAAATCAATGTTTTCAGCACAGCTCAATGCCAAAGCAAGAATTTTTGTTTTTCACTTGGATAACAGACCCTTTAAAATCAGGGACAGAGAAGGATTCAAATATGGAGCGCATAAATAGGTGTGTATAAGACATTTTCTTCTTTTTTGCCCTGCAAAATGACTGCAGCACCTATTTGTCCCCGGGTACGTTCCACGATAACACGAGCGCATGTACGCCCTCTGATGATAAACGCCGTAACACAAAGGTTTGTTCACAAAGCAGAGTGCTCTATTCATCCCCACACTTCAATTAACTCTCTCCAACTCCAGTCACCGCAGACGAATTAAACCATATTTAACGCACAAAAAAACCTCTGTATAAACAGTCTTTAGGGGGAAATTTCCAACACAATGACTCGACGTTTTGGTGGAATCATTAGCCGTGTTTTTGTATTTCAACAAAAAGTTAAGTGGAGAATATGGCTGGCTTCAAAATGTTGTTTTAACTTGCTGTAGTGCTGCCTATAGTAAACAACAGTGCTCTGGTCATCAGAGTGACGCCAACGAGAGCACCCACAGTGGTTTTGTTTACAAGTCCCAACTGTAAACGACGTAACCGTGGGCAACTGGCTGTCACCGTCGCTAACTTTTTAATGAAGTGCTATCCAATATTTTTTGTCTTCTTGTAAAAGTAAACAGTTTCCTCCAGTACGCTTCTGGAATATGAAATTTGGTTTCAATGTTATTCTGTGTGTGAAAGTTTTCCTATTCGTTCCCGCGCCTTATTTCCAATGCTTTCCGAAGCTCTCCTCTACCAGAAGGCTTCTCTCATTTGGGAGTTGCTAGGTGTGTGAGTACAGCTGGATGTATGATTAGGCCTGGCAGGTTAGTGATCTTAGCAAGCAGCAGGGAGAGGTATGACATTTATTTTTCAAACCCCCGACCCTGAGGATGAAAAATGCATGTCTCAAGCTTAGCCAAGGCGGTTTGGGTAATCACTTATGCCAGTGTCTCCAGTCCCATGTCTCGACCTTACTGGCTGGGTGTCTGACAGGTGATGCATGATGCTTCACTCCTCTTCCCTCTCCCCATCCCACTCCTGCACACACTGCCTTTCCCCAAAGCCCACACTGTCAGTCTGTCCCTCCATTGATAAGCACCTGTCAACTTCAAACCTTGACCTCACCATGTTCAGCTCCTGTCCCCTTCCCTCCCTTTATAGTCCCTTAGGTCCTATTTCACTTTACTTTTGACTTTTAAGGCTCCCTCTAAATCTTCTCCATGTCTGACTTTCCTTTATGTATCCACTCAAAAAGACAGACAGCTTTTTGTCACACACACCGACATGTGCAATATATTACATCTAACACAAAGCCCGGTGTAATATCTAAACGTCTTTCCCATTAAAGGCATGCCTGGTTTAAGGCATGTTTGACTGATGGCATTTGGAAGTACAATACTATGTAAAAGTCTTGAGCCACCCCTTGTTTGTTACATTTTGCTAAAAAAAAATGGAAATTGAAATGTGCAAACATAAATGGAAATACAGTGTTAAAAGCAAAAACAGTGTTAAGTCTAATTGTTGAATGTTGTCATTGTGTTTCTTAAATTTGTAAGGTCTTAGTTCAATCTATAGGATCAAGACATTCCTTTGTCTCTGACCACCTCTCCAGCCACTCTGTGCTGGGGGAGGTTTTATTGCAGATACATTCTATCTGGAAGATCTGATTCTTGTGATGTTGCTTCCTGCTTTTATGATCCTTTTGGTGAGCAGGAAGTCATGCATACAGAGACACATGTATACAGGGACACACACACACATTCTTGCACATGCATACAGATGTTTACACATACACACACATAGTGCCTTGTCTTAGAACCATTTGGGGGTTTTACGGTGGGAGGTGCTTTTGCTGTGATGTGTATTGTGTGAACTGTTTTCCCAATAAAAGGCAGCAAGCGGAGGCCGGATTTGGGGTCAGTCTGCGGTAGGATTCAGAGTGCTTTCTGAGACACCGGCCGGGGCCTCCCTTGCTAGCAAGTAAAAGAAATTCGTCTTGTTTTTGTCGTTAACAAGAATACGTTTCTAAACTAGCGGGGCTTGTGGAAACACAGACCCAACAAACAGTTTGTGAAATTCAAATGAGCTTGAGAGTGAGTATTTGGTATGACCACCTATTCCTCATCATAGTCAGAAACCTCTCAGGCAAGCTTTCTTTTCATTTTATTGAAGTAGTCTTCAGGAATAGTTCTTGAGATTTCTTGAAGGTCATTCCAAAACCTTTCCTTGGACTTTCATACACAGAAAAAAAAAGGTTACTTTAAACCCACTTTAAAAAAATTGTTACAGTTAAATCTATTAGTTTTAATCAGACAATAATGTAATTTAAAACTTTGACTTAAAGTACATATTTACTTAAGGACTAATTGTTTCTGCTGATTTTTTTCTGTGGTAAGTGATTTTAGGTAGAGTGAAATAAACAGTTTCAAACCAGAAATCCCAATTTTCCATTGCAACAATATAAAATTTCAGTTCAGCTAAATAAACCAGGATAGCTTTTAAAACGTTTTTTCTTTTTTTTAAATTTAAACGTATTCTTTGCCAAGTTGTCTGTTATGTATGGACCCTGGTTCATCCCTTGAGTCAGGTACCTTTTTTATGGTTAAATGACTCATAGGTCACTGTGAATTGATAAAAAACAAACAAAGACAAATATCCCTTTGAAAATGGTAAGGCACAACGAGTGTATCGAAAATAAGTGAAAAAGCAACAAATGTCCAAAGAAAAGCTTTGAACGACTTTCAGAAAACCCAAGAAAACCCAGAAAAATACAAGAAAGTCTGGCTCCTTGGAAGCAAAATATAAAGAAATGAGTGAGACTCTTGCACAGCACAGTATGTGCAGCAGTATCAGTTCTGTGTGATACAACTGAGAAAATGGCAAAAATGAAACCCTGAATTTAAAATTCTTCAAAAATAATGAAGACAACTGGTGTCCTTACGTAACGACTCGAGCAGATACCTTTTATGGAAAAGGTGTAAAGCAGTGGGACTGATAACGATTCTGTCCAGATGGAACCAAATGAATGAGGTGCAGTCTTTGCTTTTCATGTGGCGAGAGCGGAGGAAGGAGATTTAGCCTGTGTTTATGTCAGTCGGACTGTGCCAGAACACAGCATGCTAGTAAAAGTGTTAACCTAAATCCAGGATGCACCGCAGTCTTGACAGGTCATGGAAAAAGAGAGTGGAGACCAATGAGTTAAATCCACAAAAAGTAGAAACTGATCTAGCGAGGAAGATAACAGAAAAAAAAGAAAGTGTGGGAGCGAGCAAGAGAGCGAGAGCAGGAGCCCAGCTGGTGACTTTGGAATCTTCCTAAATTATAATGTACACCCAATTTACTCTCATTTGCTGTGAAATTATCTAGGAAATTTGTTTAGATCTTTTCCCTGGAGAAATTGAAAGGAAGGAGCTGTTAAAGTGCAAGGTGGTTGGAAGGAGGTGGTCTTAATGTCACACCAAACATCCGTGTTATCAGCTTAATTGTGTACTCTTCTGTGCTAGTTATAAATCACGGTGCACTCACTGTAATCAGTACTGACATTGTACATGCACAAATGGAAACATATGGGTTCTGCAGTTGTATGGGTGTCATCTAAAGCCTTGTTCTCTCTTCATGTAGAATGCAGAGCAGATTGTTCTTAACACAACCCATCTAAGTTTGAAGGGTCATAGTGGAGCCACTGGTGCTGTCAAACTGACAGCAGGACTTAGAAAAGACCTGCTGGTCATTCAAAGGTTGGTTTACATTTAAAATCCAGAGAGGCTTAGCGCAGAGAAGAAACACTGCAGGTGGACATAATGCTGTGTCAGGTGTTTGGGCCTCAGCCAGCTGTTCTCTTTGCCGCCCCCACCTTGCTCCATCTCTTTTGTTCTCTCTCTTGTGTTGTGTGCATCTGTGTGTGTGTGTGTGTGTGTGTACCTGCCTGTATGTGCTCATGCAACCTACAGAATGCACACACATCTGATTACCCCAGAGGCTGCTGCTCCCTATTAACCTTTTTACCCTCCTTACTCAGAGTTCTCTGCTGGCACATAAACTTCTCACAGTAAGATTTTGAGAGATGGGTAATGCCAAAATATAGTCCCCTTTTTGAACTTTGACCTCTGACCACTGACAGGGAACCAATCTGAGGCTTTTTAGCCCACTGCCAGTGCATATGGATGCAGGTTTGTGCTTACACAGCAGATAGCCACTCTACAAGCTAGAATTAATTAGACAATATAGCCAAACCACATGGAAAAGATGTTATCTAATTAGATTTAAAGGATATACAAGATCAAAATTAAACTAATGCCCTACTGAATTTTTCCATTCTGTGGACAGAACTGTCTCTCAGTACTCGCTCAGTACCTGATTATCTGCTGCATCTGAAGTCGGTCGGGATCTGACGCCGAGAAGGTCGTCAGGCTGGTGCCAGCAGGGACACCTTCCTCAAAGCGGATGTGTTTTGGGTTTGTGGGGAAGTAAGGAGGTTCGTTTACATCCTGCACAGATATGGTGACCCCAGCCGTGGACTGGAGTGAGGACTGGATGCCAGTGGCCAGGTGGGCCTGGTTGGACACCACTACCGTCAGCATGAAGGCACGGTTCATCTCAAAGTCTACCGGCTGGAGAAAGGAAAAAAAACAGAGTTACTTACATTTGAAAGGAGAGAATGCTGAACACATTTGAAATAGTTTAAGCTTTTTGAAACTGTTGGCCTTCATGTTGCTTGCTCCGTCTTCTCTTTCTATCTCCTTTGTGTGCAGGTTGCCCTTGTCTCTTCATCTCAGTATTTGTTATTTTTCACTCTTTCTCTCTATGAGGACATGCTCTATTCTGGACCGATTCTGGGTAAGATTACTGCTTTTCAAATACAGCCTCTTAGGTTACAGTGTTACCTACAGCAGGGTAAAGGTAACACTTTAGAATAGTTTTGCATTACCAAAAATAAATACCCCTTTCAGCTTGCTCATGAGTATACATCCACAGGGTGTCTGTAGCCCTGTGTACATTTACCACTAAGTGTATTGATTTTACTTCACTGCACAGCTTCTTGATATTGGCAACATCTCTCCCACCACATGACCAGCAAGAAAGCTATTCATTTTCCTCAGACTAACGACTTTAACCAAAATACAAGATAGCAGGTGAAAGACACCCGTTATGTCTCGAACAAATAATTTTCCAAAGACTTACACGAGACTTAATTTATTCAAACTCTTGATGTGACTTTGTAATTGTGCTGGTTAACTTGACTTACAACCATATAGTTGTAAGTCAAGTTAGAGGAGATTAGAGAAGGCTAATATGGGCTACATTCTAGGCTATATTCCTGGTATGCAGCTACATGCAAGGAAGTCAGAAAGAGATGTAAACACTGCAAATGTGGTTGGGATTTTATTATTATTATTTTATTTTTTGTATTTATTTATTGTTTGCTTATTTACACTTTTTGCTCTCATTACAAAAGAATGAAAATGGGAATGTGGTGACATTTAGTTGAAAAAGTAATTAAATAACTTAAAAATGAATTCTTTATGCTACTTATTATAACGAAATAGTAAGCTGGGTACTCAAATGTGTAACTGTAAAACTCATTACACCAACGCTGGCTCTTGGTCCTTTAAGAAAAGTACATTTTCTCTTGCTTTTTTCTCAAGGTTTCTTAAATTCTTGCCCTCAAACAAATCAAATGTCCAAGAATGAGGGAGACTGTATTATGTACTGGTGAGGATAAGCAATGAAAAAATATAACAGAGGTGACTAACCTCCCGTGTTCATCGCCTGCACATTAACAAAACACTGCAGGCTATAGAGTTAAAGCTAGAGAAAGTTTAAGTGATATTTTATTATATAGTCTGATTATTACTATTATAGTGTCAACAGCATTATTTCTTTTTCTGAAGAAATAATTTCCAAGCATCATGCTTGGACTATAATCATTATACTGATTAGTGTAAAGATTCCTGTCAACATTTCTCTTTTCACCTCTACCTGGGGAATATGCATTAAACCTTGCTGATGAAAAGGGACATGATAAATGAACAGATGTCATGTCAAGTAGTCTCCTGAGGAACAAAGACGCACACAGACACGCAGACACAGTGCAGGGCTGATACTGTTCGCCGTGTGTTGTCACTCCTTTTGGATTAAAAGTGTGTATATGTGTACACTACAGGGGGTTTTGAGACCTGAGCTTAAACCACAGTGACAGTTTTTTGCTCCCCTAATGAAGAATACACAATCGAGTTCAAATGACAGCAAGCAAGGAGATAAAAACAGAACAAGTATGCTGCTTGTAGTGTCCACTTGTACATTTCTAAACAGGCAGATGATAATTACTGCTCCAAAGCTGATGCTGATGTTAATGACTTTGAGCAGATCTGTATGTTGCATCAACTCACTGTTATCGGCGGACAGTCTGAGAGCACAGAGATAAAAAAACAACAACAAAATGAGCGCTTTCAGGAAGGTTGGTTGACAAGGCCACTGAAGAAGAGGTGTTTGTACCGGTGCTACGGTTTGCCTGTGTATGTACATGCACGCAAGTATAAATAAATGTAAGCACGCTGGTGTGTATTCGTCTGTGACCTCGTGGAGCACTGGGAGCCCATTTACAGGGTAACCACGCTCAGGGCTCTTTGATCTAAAGCCAGTGGTATTCAAAACGCAGGGAGGTCTAGAGTATAGCTGTAGGCTACATAAAACACACATACACACCGAGACACACACACCCTGAGGGAAGCCAGAGGGGTGAGAGGTCAATAATATGGCTTGCATCGTTTGCCCATGAGCCATCACATCTTACATCTCCTTGAATCGCTTCGCTCTTTTCTCTTTTTCCCTTTTACCTAATTTGTTCCGCTGGACTTCAGCTTTCCACCCCCTCGTCTTTTCACATCTGCCCTACCCCGGCTCTCTGTGATCTATGCTCTCTGCGGGCTGCATTCCTCAATCCTCGGAAATCTGTCTTCGCCTCACTTCACTTCTCCTTTCCACTTCCCCTGTCATCTTTGGTGTTTATCATAAGCTGTGATTTACATAACTTAACTACTCATTTGAAGCAAGTGGCTTTATTTGTGTGTCTGTGTGGATTTGTATTTTTTTTTGTGTGTGTTTGTGTGTTTACTGTCTTTATTACCGTAACGTAAAACGAGAATACGGCTCACAAAATCCACAGAGAGCAGTGCAAATGTGTGACATGATCGGGTTAAATCCTCACCCCTTGTTTACAGAGGAATTCAACTCTCTTGTGGAAGACTGATGTGTATCTGGGTGTAATTTAATCTGTCTGTAATAGCAGCCACAGATGCCTTGGTTAAAAAAAACGTGTTTTTTAAAAAAAGAGCAGGAACAACAAGCTAGCACCAGTCTTATGGGTTCTTGACTTTACCTATTACAAGCTGTCTGATGTGAATGTTCTGTCTCCTTTTTCACAAAGCAAACCAAAGCACCCTGTTTACTTGTTGAGACTGTCTATTGCTCGCTTCGTCCCAGGGGGTGTCCTGTCTCTTATTTTATGATTTCCTGATAACCTCCCACGGGTCCCTGTGCAAGCTTAGGGCTACCCGACTGCCTGCTGAATTTTGCATCAGGGAGTGAGAGGAATGGATTATAAAAGGCAGTCATCTAGAGATAATGAAGAGAAGCAAAATGCCAATGCTCATTGCTCAGGGTGCTATGGGAATTATAAGGAAATGTTATTGCTATTTTTTTCAGATTATTATGTGATGTGAGATGCAGTTTGCAGGAGTCAGATACATGGTGAGAAAGCCCCTGGGTGAAATAAAACAGTTATTTCTACAAAACCCATGAAACACAGTAAGCACATTTACAGAAAGCCACACAAAGGATGGCCACAGAGATGCAAATCAACAGGACACACATCTACAGTAAATGCACACACACACAGTTTATGATTGATGTTATATGGAGGCTTTTTTTCTAAATGGGTTAAAATCATGCGGACAACCTCTGACTGAGAGGTCAAACAGTAATGTAGCAGGCTGTTACAAGACAGGGCTTTGTTGTTGCTGTCTTTTACCACAGCAGCTACAACATTATGAGTGTATAAAAAACGTTGCCTTTGTAATTGAGAAATCAATACCTAATTTGCTACAGTGGTCTCACCAGCCATTGTGTTTAAGTCTCTGTGTGAGCGTACGAGCTGTTTCTGAAGGGCACAGCGGTCTCCAATCCCTCATTTGGACATAAAGGGGCATATGAAAGACAAAGACCCCAATCTGTCCCTATTTAACTCTGTAGTCTATTATTACTGCTTGCACCTAAATCTGGAGGGGCTTTGACATTCAACAGAGAAAACCAGTGTGTTTCTTCTACAGGGAAAGGCTCAGAATGTTATGTTAGGCCTGGATCTTACCTTCACCACGGTGACCATGCCATCATTTGAAATCGGGTCGGTGCGGATGGTAAAATGCCCAGATGGGTCTCCGCTGATGATCCTGTAGATGGCATTCCAATTAGGGGAGTGCGGTTGATCAGCATCTATAACCGTCAGGTTAGCCACAACGACATCTACACGGTTCTCGGGGACCTCTCCAGAAAACTGTAGAAAGAAAGAGTGAAATGTTACCTCGTGATACATCACTTTGAAACATCTCACTGCCGCTGTGGTCGTTTAAGATGCATTGAGCCGTTTGAGTGTGGCAATTTCTACAAAAAGCCACTGAGTGCCTATCTTGCTTTTCCATTTGTCTTTATAGAAACATTCCTCCTTTCAGGTTTTCAGGTAGAGTAATTTTAATGAATTCGCTTTTACCACTGCTGGGTAGTAAACAAGCAGTAAACACAGTTTCACACTAGCAAGCACATGCACACAAGGGCGTTGTTCTATTTTCACTTTCTGCATTGCTAGTACACATCATTGATGAGCAATACTATTTCATCCCTTAAAAAGCCACAGAAACAAGGGAGAAAAGAATGGGTGAGGAGAAAAAAACAGGAGTGTGGAGGGTTAAAACAAATGTTTAAGTGTATATGAGTGGTTTTTAGTTGTCCCTGTCCTGTACAAACACATGTGCTTTGCCCTGATAAGCCTTGATGAGGAGTGAGCTGCTGTCTGTTATGCGTCTGCTATGTTAGGGATTCATCAAAGCTGTACAGGCTCAGTAATAAATCCCACAAAGACCCATCAACTAACTATTGCAATGACTCCACTCCAACTCTGTAAAACACAACTTGACTGTAGCCCTACCTACACAAACAACTTGTCAACTCTTAACCAATTACTTGAGGTCAGAGCGTGTTGGCATGACCTCATCTCATCTGCAGGCAACAGGCATGTAGTACCGTACAGTCACCGTGTCACATGGGTAACAGGCATGGAAGAGCGACTGAGTAGCTTATGTGAGGATATCAAAGAGCAAAGCCCCAGACCAAACACTCCATCGGATCATAATACCCTGCCTGGCAAACCTCGCATCACCCAGCAAACAGCCGACAGCAGCGGGCAGATTAGGGGGCTGCGTCGGGAGAGCTGTTCAGAGACTCAATGACATTCTTAAGACAACAGACAAGTCCGGGTGGTCCTGATGCGCTGCCTTCTTTGGATAGGCAGGCTGTCGTTTGTTAGTGTTAGAGTGTGTACGTGTGTGCTCGTGTGGTTTATTACTGTGGTTTGGTTCAGGGACTCTCCAACGCCAGTTCAATAAAATAAAACTTCAGTGGTGGTTCTTATAGGCTCCCTAAGGAGCATCTTATTTCTCAACACACAGTAACAACTAAGGGCAAGTGTTAATCAAATCTGATGGAAGACTTTGAAGGGTACACCGCAGCTCTGATTATCAGCGCCGCAGTCTGAGCTTTTTGTCTCATTATCTCTTTATATAGAGGAGGGGGAGGGGCGTGATATGTCACATCAAGAGTTTGAATAAATTAAGTCTTGTTTTTTTCTCTCGGGGAAAACTATTATTACTATACTCACGTGGCAAACACAAACTTGAAAGGGTTCTTTGCAAAAAACGTCAAATGTAAAAGACTAAAACTGTCAACATAAATGTGTACAGGACGTCAAGGGCAACGCATATTACAGTCAATAAACTCCAATTACTGCACTTTTGTCATTTTTGATTTTAGATAGCAAGTATGTTAACAAGCATCAAATTCCTGTGATGAGTAATGCCTTGGCTTCTATTGGCTCTGCTGTTAGTGGGTCTTTTAACATAGACCTTCTGTATCACCATCTACAGGCAGAGGCTTAAATTTCCTCTAATTAAATAGGCTTGTATTTTTTTGTATATGATTCTGTCCCCAACTGCTGGACTTTCTGATTGTGATTGGCACACAGTGCTGTTGGCACAACACTTGACAAAACACCTCTTGCCAACACCCTGAACTCTCTGTCACTTTTCTGGCAGTGGAGAAACACTAAAAGAGGCAAGGAGAGGTAAAAGCGAAAGCAGAGAAGTGACAGGGGACTTAATCATATAAGCTTTGTTAGGATAGTAGCTAAAGGAGGCCAAGAAAGCACTGCGGTGACTCTTGCAAAGAGACACTCTGATTTCATGGTTTTACGTTTCTACGTATTCCCAAAAAGCAGTGAATGCCACATTTCATCCGTCTGTACCATGGATGGCACATGCATGTATGCAGCCCTGACTATCCACCCAAAGTCTTCCCATCTGTACCCATGCACCACCCTTTGCGGACTTGAAAAAATAGGCCAGCCTCTGATAGGCATGATGAAATATTAATCTCCAACATTAAAGACAAATTCCCCAAACTTTATATTTCTGGGACATGTTGAAAGATCTATGGGGTTTATTGCAAACACTAAATATTTGCATAATGGCCTGCATTCTCGACAAAATGGCTCTTATGTTATACCCCCATGAAAGTGGATGATTTATGAAGGGAGTGGGTAAAAGTGCTCTGCTCATCGTGGCTCCAAAACCTCCACTAAACTTGATCATCAATATCCATGATAGTATTAACTTCCCTCTGTGACGGTGATGGAAATGCACTTAAACACGGTGGAATACAGAGAATATCAATCTATTATTGCCCACTATCATCAATACACCACCATCGGTAGAGAATCTTAATGCAGGAAGGGGGTGCCGAGTCAGTAGAGGCCTCTGATTTACAACGAGCCATGTCTACACTTTATCACTACTGCTGTACAAAATAGCTCCCGCGACTAAATAATTCTTCATTCCTTCTTCTCTCCCCATCATTCTCTCGTCACTTTTTTCCTTTTCATTTTCCATCGTTGACTCTACTTGGTGGTCCACTCATCAGCTCCCCTTACTGTTTTCTTTCTTCACCCTTTCCTCTGCTTCTTCCTTCCCTCTGCCCTCCGAATGCCCTGCTTTGTGTGACGTAGCAGTTCTCTGACGAGCTCTGTGACTGACATATGCTTACCTCTAACGCTAAGTCATCATCATAAGGGTCTTAATAGTCCCCAGTGCAAATGCTAATGCTAAAATTGCTGCTACCACCTCTAAGAGTTGTGTACAGTATACTGTTTGGCTGATACTGCCTCCGTCGATATTCCAGCAGTTGTAAAGCTAAGCACCTTATCTACCCGACATAACCAGGCTCTCATCCCTGATGATAGGAAACCACACATCCAGAATAATCCTGACATCTGAAACCACACTGACACGGAGACAGCCTTTTCATTAAACAAAACATGTCGAACGCAGAAAAACGACTTCACTTTAAATTTTCTGAACAAATGTCTCTGCCATGTCCTATGAAACTTATTTCCAACCACAAAAATAATAAGTCAGATTTTCTTTGTTTACAGCTATAAGAATAAAAAATGATTGAGCTGCTGTCTCAAATGTCTCAAACATTTATGCATTTTACAGATATATATATATATATATATATATATATATATACACACACACACACACACACACACACATATATATATATACATATATATATATATATATACACACATATATATATATATATATATATAGCAGCTGGATAGCGTAGTGGTTAAACTACACGCCTTTGGAACAGAGGATCGCAAGTTCGATTCCTGCCTGGGGCGTCTGTATCCAGTAAGGGTCCTAAGGCTAGACCCCCTATGCTAAGCAAGCCTACCGCAGACATGAGCGAGACAGATAAATATGAAGGCATGCCGGCTCGGACGTCGCCCGGATCAACAAGGTCCGCGTCAGGTGTTGAGGAACCAGGGCACCCTGACGAAAAGTGGGCTACTGGAACAAGAAGGCATCGGTGGGCAAGGGACGAAAACAGGGCGTTGTTGGAATGCTACTACGCAAGTAACCCCGGCGGAAGGGGCTACATGAATAGGATGAGGGACCTATGGATTCTTCGATACCCAACATCCACAATGACGGCGAAACAACTAGTAGCTCAGTGTTCCAACATTCGAAAGAAGGGACTGCTCTCACAGCTAGAGATTGACGAGGTACAACACAAATGCTACGGCAAGGAGGAGTCAGGACGCCAGGTCAGGGGGGAGATATCATCACCCCCACCCGAGATTGGGTACATAGCCCCAAGTGCGATAGGAGAAGGATTGTTGAGTGCGAGAGGAACTGACCTGAAAAATAGGATCATGGCCAAGCTTGAAACCTGGATCCCCCGTAGCCGGTTACCAAGATTACGTGAAGTACCCTCAGAAGGTCTGCTAGATGATGTTAATGCAGCACTATGGGCAATACCTACAACCACGATTACCGACACTAACAAGCTGATCTACAATACGGCAGCAGTGATCAGTGAGATGCTTGGCTACAAGTTGAACAGCCACAAGGGGCAGTACCCTCCATGGAGAAGGAGGCTAGAGGGCAAGATCAAAGTAGCACGGAGGGAGGTTAGCCAACTAACAGAGTTGCAGAAAGGTGCGACAAATAAGGTGCCTAAGAAATACAGCAAGCTGTCCATACCTGAGGCCATGGAAACTGCCAAGCAAAGACTCACAGCCTTGGCCAGCCGCTTGAGGAGGTACACCAGAGAGATAGAAGGCAGGAGAATAAACCAGCTGTTCTCCACAGAACCAGCAAAGGTGTACTCTCAGTGGCAAGGGAACAATAAGAGAACAGCACCACCAAGGCTGGAGACGGAGCAATACTGGAAGAGCATATGGGAGAAGGATGCAACCCATAACGGCAATGCTCAGTGGCTAGTGGATCTGAGGGCAGACCACAGCGACCTCCCTGAACAGGGTCCAGTAACCATCACAGTGGCAGATATCCAAGAAAGGGTCTCCAGTATGAAGAGTTGGACAGCACCAGGGCCCGACATGGTTCACGCCTACTGGCTGAAGAAGCTGACTGCACTCCACGAGCGTCTGGCAGCACAAATGAACCAGCTGCTAGTTAACGAGAGACACCCGGAATGGCTAACTGAAGGCCGGACGGTCCTGATCCCCAAGGACCCCAAGAAGGGACCGGTCCCCTCCAACTACCGACCAATAACCTGCCTCAGTACTACATGGAAGCTCCTGTCAGGCATCATATCGGCTAAGATGAACAGGCACATGGGTCAATACATGAGCGGGACACAGAAAGGAATTGGCAAGAATACCAGAGGTGCAAAACACCAGCTACTGGTAGACAGAACAATCAGCCGAGACTGCAAGACCAGACTGACCAACCTGTGCACTGCCTGGATTGATTACAAGAAGGCCTATGACTCAATGCCCCACAGCTGGATACTGGAATGCCTAGAATTGTACAAGATCAATGGGACCCTAAGAGCCTTCATCAGGAACTCAATGGGGATGTGGCGTACAACACTAGAGGCCAACTCCAAGCCCATAGCACAAGTTACCATCAAGTGCGGGATCTACCAAGGAGATGCTCTGTCCCCACTGCTGTTCTGCATAGGCCTGAACCCCCTCAGTGAGATCATTAACAAGACTGGCTACGGATACCGACTACGGAACGGAGCAGTTGTCAGCCACCTCCTGTACATGGATGACATCAAGCTGTATGCCAAGAGTGAACGAGACATCGATTCACTGATCCACACCACCAGGCTATACAGCAATGACATTGGAATGTCGTTCGGACTGGAGAAGTGTAGTCGGATGGTAACAAAGAGAGGGAAGGTAGTCAGAACTGAGGGGATTGAACTACCAGAAGGCAACATTGCAGACATAGAGGACAGTTACAAGTACCTGGGGATCCCGCAGGCGAATGGGAACCATGAAGAGGCCGCTAGAAAAGCTGCAACCACCAAGTACCTGCAGAGGGTCAGGCAAGTCCTGAGGAGTCAGCTGAATGGTAAGAACAAGATCCGGGCCATCAACACATACGCCCTGCCCGTGATCAGGTACCCTGCTGGGGTAATAAGCTGGCCAAAGGAGGCGATAGAAGCCACTGACATAAAGACAAGAAAGCTCCTGACCATGCATGGAGGGTTTCACCCCAAGTCCAGCACCCTGAGGCTGTACGCTAAGCGGAAGGAAGGGGGCCGGGGACTGGTGAGTGTCAGCACCACAGTCCAGGATGAGACAAGGAACATCCAAGAATACATTGGGAAGATGGCCCCAACTGACCGAGTGCTCAGTGAATACCTCAGGCAGCAGAAACCCAAGAAAGAGGAGGGAGACGAGGAACCATCATGGAAGGAGAGGCCCCTGCACGGTATGTACCACCGGCAGATAGAGGAGGTGGCTGATATCCAGAAATCCTACCAGTGGCTGGACAAAGCTGGACTGAAAGACAGCACAGAGGCACTAATCATGGCAGCACAAGAACAAGCTCTGAGTACAAGATCCATAGAGGCTGGGGTCTATCACACCAGGCAAGACCCCAGGTGCAGGCTGTGTAAAGATGCCCCAGAGACAATCCAGCACATAACAGCAGGGTGCAAGATGCTAGCAGGCAAGGCATACATGGAACGCCATAACCAAGTGGCCGGCATAGTGTACAGGAACATCTGTGCCGAGTATAACCTGGAAGTCCCGAGGTCAAAATGGGAGATGCCCCCAAGGGTGGTGGAGAATGACCGAGCTAAGATCCTGTGGGACTTCCAGATACAGACGGACAAAATGGTGGTGGCTAACCAACCGGACATAGTGGTGGTAGACAAACAGAAGAAGACGGCCGTAGTGATCGATGTAGCGGTTCCGAATGACAGCAATATCAGGAAGAAGGAACACGAGAAGCTGGAGAAATACCAAGGGCTCAGAGAAGAGCTCGAGAGGATGTGGAGGGTGAAGGTAACGGTGGTCCCCGTGGTAATCGGAGCACTAGGTGCGGTGACTCCCAAGCTAGGCGAGTGGCTCCAGCAGATCCCGGGAATAACATCGGAGATCTCTGTCCAGAAGAGCGCAGTCCTGGGAACAGCTAAGATACTGCGCAGGACCCTCAAGCTCCCAGGCCTCTGGTAGAGGACCCGAGCTTGAAGGATAAACCGCCCGCAGGGGCGTGCTGGGTGTTATATATATATATATATATGTATATATATATATATATACACACATATATATATATATATATATATATATATATATATAGAATAGAATAGAATAGAATAGCCTTTATTGTCATTGTACAGACTACAACGAAATTGGAGTGCCACTCCCTTGGTGCAAGATTCAATAATAAATATAAATGTAAAATATAAAAAGTACAATAAAACAATCGCAAGTACTCAAACAATAGTAAGTACGATATATACAGGATAGCAGCATTAATATAATGACAGTATGAATAACAGCATAATATAATGGCAGTGACGGTATGGTATAGCAAGCAGGTTCAATTGTTTTTGTGCTTATTTACTACGGTGATAGCTCTGGGAAAGAAGCTATCCCTGAATCTGTTTGTCCTGGTTTTATGTGACCTGTACCGTCGGCCTGACGGTAATAGTTCAAACAGTTGATTGCTGTTGATTGCTGGGGTGAGATTAGTCCTTGATGATATGATATAAAATCCATATATGTGCAAGTGAAAGTAGAAATAACCTGAATCACTAATTGATTTAGTGATGATGTTCCAGAATGGCACCACCAGTAATATATTACATATATTGCAGTACTTTGGATTTTTAATTTTTACTTGGCTCTCAGTAATGACCTTCTGTAATGTAATCATCATTCTAAATATCACCATCATGACAACAATCATTAACCATTTGCTGGCTCTAGTTTTCTTGCTCATGAAAGTCAATGTTATTCCTCACGAGTGCGCGTGCGCGAGTATGTGTGTTCGCATGTGTTTTTGTTTCAGCTCTCTACAAGCAAATGAGCAATTATCCTTTATAAGTCCCCCTCACTGTCCTTGTGTAAATCTTTCCTTGTAATGACATAACAGTGTAGATTCCTCTTTTTTCAATTTTTCCCCCCTCTATGTCTTCCCCCTTCTTCTTCTGATATATTTCTTTTTTATGATTTTTCTTCTCCAACATATGATTTCCGCGCTCTTCTCTTAACCCAACTCCTCTATTTCTTTGAACTGTTACCCATTGCCCATTACCTCATTTGTAATAACTCACAGTTCTGGAGGTCAGCATGGGAGGGTTGTCATTGATGTCCGTGACAGTGATGATGGCAGTGGCTGTGTTGGAAAGGCCAAAGTTCAGGTTGCCCTCCATGTCCGTGGCCTGCACGATAATGGTATACTGGGACACTTTCTGTAAAAGACAGTAATAGAAAAAAACAACAGTGTGCGGTTATTCATCTGCAAAAAGCTCCCTCTTGCTACAGCAGCAGTCGCAGACTGTGACTCCCATGGGGGAAAAAAGCTGAGCCTGCGTTCTCTTCTATAGTGACTGTCTACAGTCTTATTTGAAACACAAAATCACAAGGGTGAAGTCTTTCATTTGACTGAGTTGAAATCTCTTCACTGGAACGTATCCAGACTTCAGACCATCTGAAGGCACCACTGTGAAGCCTCCCCATTGGTACAGCATGCCATCAAAGTTATCAAAGGCATCGCTTATTCAGCGCCACTGATGGACAGATGTGAAGACAATGATCCAACTGACAGAGATTAATAGACTATCTATGGGGCAATAATATGAGGGAATGATAAATGCCGTTTCATCTCTTGAAATGACATAGTGTCACTTCAGTGGATGCTGAAATATTTCTTGTTTTTCTTCTCAGCCATGTACCTCCTTTCTCACCATTTTCCCCTCCTTCTGTTCTTGGCTTCCCCTGTCTCTTCTTCTGTCCCAGGGTGCAGTTAATGGGCTGCAGGAAGGATGGAGCCCAGAAGCTGACTGTCTGGATAATGTGTCTCGTCATTGAGATTCCCAATTACATTCCCAGTGTCTCTCTCACCTGCTAATTACCGAGTAAATATCCCAATTAGGCCAGGATGCCACATCAGGAGGATTAGACAGCTTCTCTCAGTTCCTCTCATCTTGAGGCTAGATGAGATGCTGAACTCCAACCTCATACACACACTCTCATTAACACCCGTAAATACACACAAGCATCCACAAACACATACACACAACTCTCTTTCTCCATATCTTCTGCTTGCTTGACTGTCCCATCAGCCTGTGTACAGCGTGTACACAACACTCTCACTAATTAGACAAGGGAGTAATTATGTAGCGCTCCTCTGAACCTCTCAGCGCTGCAACAACACCGCAGCATAGCCAGTCTTCTCTGGAGTACTAAGGTCTGTTACTGTCAACAAGCTCTTAAAAGTCCACTGCAGACCAGTGGAAATCTTTAAAAGAGAATCAGTGTGGGAGTTTACAAAGAAGAGGAAGAAGACATTTCAAAAGTAAAGAACAGAAGATAGGATAAGAGGCGGCAGGGGATGCAACTGAGGCACAAGGGAGGGATAATACCAAAAATAAATCGTGCTTTTTTTGTGTGCCTAACACCTCCAACACTCCAGTCCAAGAAGAGAAGGGAGGTGCAGAAACTTTCCAAGTTTCAAAGGGCTAAAGTGCTGACTAAAAGTGGACCAGGTAAACACTGCAGTGTGCATCGTCGAATCTTCCTGTGAAGTTTATGTACAGTACAGAAGGTACTTTTTTCTGGCAAGGTTAAGACTTTTATCTGCCGTCTAGGAAAAATGCTGGGACACTGAAATATGCGTTTATATGCTGGAGAAACTGTTTGCACACAAGTTTATTTATATTCATCCATCATACATATCCATTAATATTTTGCAACATCCAGTTCCTTATCCAGGTGGTGGAGGCAGCAATCTAAGTGCAGATTGGGGTAGGTGGGGTAGTTCTTGGGTCTACCCCAGGGTCTTCTTCTGGCATGACATAAGTGGCATCCAGAAGAGATCACAATCAGAGTGCTGAACCACCACAGCTGATGTCTCACTTCTTAGAACCTCCTACATGACTGAGTTCTGACACCCTTTGGAAGAAGCTAATACAAGACAACACAAAATGTGTATGCCAATTGGTGTCTGCTGGATAAGCAGGTGCTGTAGAACAACTTCAAGGTGGTATTTCACCGGAAAGTTGCAGCATTATTTGGAGTGACACCAAGTACCATCTCTAAATTGAAGGGCAAGTTCCATATAACAGGGGGTGTCAGAGACAGGACACGAATAGGTGTCACAAAACGACATTTTCTCATCCCATCAGCACTCAGGGAGTCAAGAGGATGGAATGTTCTGTCTGCAGTCCTGAGCTCAATCCCATTGAACACTTGTGGGATCAGCTTGGGCATGTTGTTCGTGCCAGAGTAACCAACACAACCACATTGGCTGACTTGCTGGTTGAGAAACAGGATGCCATCCCACAGCAGTGTGTGACCAAGCTGGTGACCAGCATGACGAGGATTTGCCAGGCTGTCGTGGCTATGACTGGGTACTGACGTCCCTGTGTGGCACCATTTAAGGAGAAATAAACAGTCTTTCCAGCAGTATAAGATTTAAGGCCAAGAGACATTTTTAAAACAAAGAAATAATCAACCAAACACAAATTTCCTGAGTTTATTTAAGACACTAAGACAATTTCATTTTTAAATAATCAAATCAGCGTCACTGAAATACGTGTACATAGCTACACCATATATACGAATGTGCACCCAATTTTATTTTTTGTTTGTTTTATTTTTTTCTTAATGTGGCAAATGATAGCTCTGCTAGATCCAGCAGTTTTCTTGCCTTTCAGGTGATGAAGTGCTTATATGCAAGCTTACACTGACTCAGCGTGCATACAACTTTCTGCTTGAAAGTCGAGCAGAACCAAGCCGGTTAGTAGGGCTGCCATGAGACTTACTCTTCAACTTGCTTGTTTAAAATGTCTTTTCACAAAGAGAAAGATGGGCTCTCTCCCAGTGCCAACTCTGGACTAGTAGTAACTGGTTATGTAACATCTTAGAACCAATAGTTAACTGGTTTTGTGTTAACTGTTGATAACATGTTAACATGTTGATATATGGTTTGGATATTGTTCTAATCCTGATTCAAAAAGTTGGATTAGGCGTTGTTGACAGCGGGGAAAGATCTATGAGCCGATCCACTCCAGCTCTGGCTCTTTGGCTTTAAGAAGCCACCTGTCACCAGCAGTGCACTAGCTGCTAGAGAGAGAGCATTGCCTGAAGAAAGCTAACTGCAAAGGGTCAGCAGTTTGGAGGCATTTCATGGCTGTTACGTCAACAGCTTTTGGCATATATATATTTTCACTTTACTGCAGTCTGGGATATTTATCATATTTCTGGATAAGTAAAAAGGCTGAAAATGGTGCTTTCTCTAGGTTCTTGCTCTATTTCTGTTGTGCTCTTGATTTGCTGGGAGATTGTTTTATCATACTTACAGTAACATAAATTGAAATTGTTGCCAATTTCATTTCATTTCACCATTTCACTCACATGTGTCTAAGGAGGTGCACATTTGAGTGTATGCTTTCACACAGTGAGCACAAGGAAAGGAGAAACTGTAAAGCTGTAAAAGGCAGCAGTATGCAGTGGCCTTACCCTAGTCTCACACTAGACTGACATGACTACCACAAATAAATTAGGTAAAGAAAATGAGTATAACTTTATTTAGAATTCATTCTTCTACTAATAAATACAAGTTCAATAAATCTATATTCTTGGGTATATTTATGTGTTGCATTTTATTTTACAAAGTCAGAAAAGAAACGCTTAAGTTGAGGCTGACACAAAATACTGATTATCAGTCTCTTCCCCAGAGTCAGGAGTTAATTTAACACCAGCACTGGAATGAAATTTAGTCTTGTTGACTCCACTTACATCCCATTCTTCCAAAAGTGATGCCCTCATTTGTTGTTTGGATAGTGGAGGTGGAAAGTGTCCCCAAAGGTTTTCAAATGGGTTTAAATTTTGTCACTTATCAACTATGTATTGATCTGCAGAGACTCTGTTAATCTAAGGACACCAACTTTGCCTGAACAATGCATTTTGGTTCATTCTCACTTTAGGAGTGTTAACTGTTAGTGTGAGGTTAAAAACATTTTCTGGGCTAGTGTGAAAGGTAAACCTGGGGCCGGGATGTAGATGAGTGCTAGAAAATGTACGGATGATGATGTTTAAAGGGAAAAGAGGCAATGTGTAGCCATTCTTTTCCCTTAGTCTCTTTTCTGAAGATTTACGAGCCTCATTTGCACCTGGTATCAACATGCAGTACTGATGTGTTATCTGGTTAATGAAATCTGCTCACGGGTCTTAGACATGGCATCAAAAAGCATTAAAAATGTCTGTATTACTAGCCTTACTGTAATTTGACATCAATGCTAAATGGGGTTAGTAGATTTTTCAGAAAATATGACAGGTCCCAGGTTGGATGGAGGGATGATTCTTTGTTGGCTTGACTTTTTCTTTTGCTGACGTAGGTCTGCCTGTAGTGTTTTTGTCAAGCTTGTGGAAAGTAGCAGGAAGATGAAGAGTTAGATGAGCTTTCATCTTGTTGGGAATATGACCAGCTTGTGCATATTATATTTACACGTGGCTGTTGTCTGATTGTAAAGTAAGCAGATGTGATCTGAAAAGGAAGTGAAAGCGAGAACGCTGATCCCAGTGATACTAACCTGGAAAAACATATGTTATTAAAAAGGTTATGGGCAAGGGAAATAATTATCTCAACACAAGTTCTTTGAAGTACAATCTTGTCTCTGTGTGTGTGTGTGTTTGTGTGCATGCGTGTGTTTAGGGGTGCCAAGAGTGTAATCCTACGTTTAGGGGTGACTGTGTGGATTAGCAGTGTACTGATAAACCAGAGCAAAAAGAAAAGCGGTTCAGCTGAGACATTTTTAGTCTATGCTCCCCTTGTACCTCTCTCCCTCTGGCACCATCATGTCTCATCCTGCTTCTCTGTCTCCATCACACTATCTTCACTAACAAATTCACACACTTACTCCCCCCTCATTGTAATAACCCACCTTACCAGCTCAGTTTTTGTTCTATTGCTCCCTTCAGTTTTCGTTTTTTCACTCTATTGCCTGTGTTTTATCGAGTGTAGATGTGATTATGGGCTTTTGTGTTTGTCTGACAGGTGTCAAGGGCATTCTATCTCAGATATTTCCACTCTATCTTTACCACACAAACACCACGCACACATACACACACGCACACTCACGAGCAGCCCACTGCTGCGTGATGTGTTGTTAATAGGTCTGTCACTGGTGACAGTCTGGGAGGATGATCTGTCTCGGAGATTTCTTTGCAGAGTTGTCACTGGCACATCCATGTTGTGAGAATAAACACATTTGGATCTTGTCACAACTTTTAGAGCTCCACAAACAAGGTGACCGTGGACAATTTAATATAAAAAAAAGATGACTTATGTGTGTGTGTGCGGGGACAAATGGCACCGTAACATTTGAAAGTCATATCTTAGGATGTCATCAGAGTAAACAATGCTATTAGGAACTGTGCTCCATGAACACAGATACAAATGTCTTCCTTTTGACCAGGTATGGCTCATTCAGACACTGTGCAGCAATGCAAGGGTTCCCACACTGTATGACTAAAAATTATTTTATCATCCTTTGTCACACCAATTACCAATTAACAGGAACAGGTGTCTCGAGGAAAATGTATATAGTAAGAAAAGACAATATAATATTCGAGAGAAAACCTCACCAGTCAGGTGATACCCTGTGAGAAGCACTTGGCAACAGTGGGAAGGAAAAACTCCAGTTTAAAGGGAAGAAACCTCCAGCAGAAGGCTCATTAGGCACCTGGCAGTGCTTTTTAAATGGAAAAAGTATTTACCTGCACAATAGAAAATATAAGCTTATATATAATAAGCTTTTCTGTAAATTAATGGGCAATTAAAACTAGTTAAATGGTCATTTCATTGTTATATTGTTATGAAATGATGATTTTTAAAAAATTGTTCCAGTCTGTGTAACAAATACATTATCCATTATTCTATATAGTAATAAATATGACATCACAGTTGATTAGAGACAATTACAGTCTGATGAGATCTGCACTTATAACATTTGCTAATGATAAATAAAGAGCTATTGTTATTTTGTGTTATTTTTATCGATCAGTACGCATATCTCAGTTACCCGAGTTTTAAATATTGCATTTAGTCAAAGCCGGTGGCATGTTAGGAATATTTATAAGGGTTAGGGTTTTTAACAGCAGTAAAACAAGTGCCCCTCCAAACTTTCCCAAACACTAAATAAATTAAATTCACCACCATCCAGTGTAAGGTTTATGCCACAGCTGCTCTAAATGAATGTTGATGGTAATTGCTGAAATACTTTTTCATGTCTCTGCAATGGTTAATCCACCAGTATGCTTTAATTAAAAGGATAATTGTAATGCCAAAACATAATTACTGTTGTTATCCATAAATTTTCAGATGAACTGTTTTTCAAAAGAGCTGAAAAAAAGTAAAATGCATTATTCGTTTTAAACTAAGATGTCAAATTACAGTTATTTACTCACATTCCTGAACAAGTAAATAACTGTAACTGATTTACACCACCCGCAAACCTATGCAGCTTCAAAACAAGTATTTTAACACCAGTTCTAACTTTATACTAGCCATTCAAAAATATCTATAGATGTACCAAACAGTATTTATCAGCCAAGAAAGTTTTATGAATCAGTTACCACTTTACAATGACAATCACATACTATTAAAAGGTTGTATATTAATCAGTTAGTAAACATTAATTAAAATGTCAGTGTTGTTGACTGAAAAGAGTTACTTCACATTAAAAATTTACTGTTTATTAACACTTGTTACTATAAAGTGGTACGAGTTGATGAATGCGTCAGGAGAGAGAAGACCAACCTCTCGATCAAGACCAGGCGCCACTGTCACAATGTCTCCAGTCTCGCTGTTGATGGTAAACATGTTAGGGATCGGGCTGTGCGGCGTCTGGGACAGGATCCGGTAGCGCACCATTCCATTAGCTGTGGTGTTGTCATCTGCATCAAATGCTGACAGATGCATCACATATGTTCCTGATGAAACACAGAAAATTTGTCAGCATTTATGTCCACCGGCATACTCTTTATAGATCAACTACCAACCATAACAGTGGCTTATTATAGCTATCTTTGTAAATAACTTGACTTGACATGGTGAAGCTTGACCTCCCCTCTGTCTACTACCAGTAGTCATTGGTTAAGCTTTTGGTTTAAAGCAGTTGCTTTTTTCAAATGCTCCAGAACGAAAAACTGCCTATGCTTTTACAGAGGTGATCACACTTGCTCATCAGTCAATTAATGGAGTGTATTTGATGAGCAGCACATGGCTACTTCTTACCTTGCTATGAAAGCAGTAACCACAGACTCTGTCACAGGACTGTGAAAACCTTCTTTTTCACGTGACTGTATAATATATTAAAAAAGCACACTCGTGACAGAGACATTGGAACTGTAGGGAAATTATCCTGTAATTACTACTTATGTCCATGTGGGCAGCTTTTCAGCAAAAATTACTATAATTTTACAATTACATTCTATTGTTTTACTAAGATGTCATAACGGATTAAATTGCTGCATCTATACAGATGTAATTTTCATAGAAACATTATTTAATATAATTTTAATGAATGTATATTAATGGGACAGGTACTTAGAAATCTACGCCAACAGAACAAAAATATGGGTAGCTGTTCTGTAAATAACGACTTGGACAAATACTAGAAAATCAAACACAAAAGTATATATACACATGTAAATATTATTAAAATCATATGTTATAAAGATGATGTTTTTTATATTTAAAGGACATGTTAAAAACGAATAATAAAAACTGATTATGACGCATTTGTGTTGCAGAGAATAAGCGTCTACTCTCTCACGAAAGCAACACTTGTTAGGTTCCTTCCCTACTTGTATAACTCTGTGGGATCACTGCCTGTCACCCAATCTCTCCATCCCTTTCTCCCTCTTGTTCTGCCTCTCTTGTAGCCAATTCTAATTGCCAGAGATAGTGATATCATGCCAGTGACAGCCCCTGTCCGAGGATAATTGTAACCGCAGCTCCCATTTCAAACTTCATTACATTTCAAAGCAACATTTGTCAATGACTCGGCCAGAGGGAGTACTCTGAAGGCCTCTCAGCGAGACAACAAAAAAGCTGTTAGGAACAGAGAGAGGGAGAGGAAAAGAGGGAAATAGAGGACAGACTCCATATTTGGTGTGATTCCAAGTGGAGAGACTATCAGTCCTCCACCCATCATTTTTTTTTTTTTAAAGAGATGTGGGGATAGACTGAAGGAGATTTAGAATCACAATGTGTCACACATCGCCGGGGTAATTTCATTAAGCTGCAGACTTAGGGGGTTTAATGTGGACCCTTTGTATGGGGATCCTAAGCTGTGCCTGACAGGATTAGGTCCCCATAATGACTCTTTAATTTGCAAACTAATTCAAGTCTGTAATTGCCCTTCCATTGAAACCACTGGAGCTCTAAATTCTAAAACTCTCTTTTTTATGATTATTGTTCAACTGAATGTCATGCATGCCGTACAGGGACTTGTACGGTGTGTGAGGCGAGGCTCGGGCAACAGGGATGGTATCGTTTAGGAAAGGAAATCAAAAAAGGAAAAGAAAAGATAATAAAAGTGAGGTGTGACAAAAGTAAGAAGGAAAGAAAGCAAAACAGAAAGAAAAAGGTATTGAGCACCTGGACACCTTTTGAGATCGCCTCTGGTGCAATAAACTCTGGCTCATCGGGTTCAAACTCACACACGCTTGCACACAGAGAGCTCATCTCTGTGATTCTTCTGCTTTGAGGTTAGACATAAAATGACCCAGTGGTGCTACAGCGTGGTACATTTAATCCTCAATCTCCTCTCCAGCCTGAGCACCCTCTTTGGTTTATGACCACTGCTGCACCAGGCTAAATGAAAAGCCACTCTACGAGACCGATTCTCTGTCCGTCTGCTAAATCAAGGGGAATGGAAAATTCTCTGTTGCATCAAAGATTCACTGGTGTAGTCATACTTTTAACAACACCAATCTCTCCTGATATACTCGCTGTTCTTTTTCTGTTCACCCATAAATTTCTTGACTTTTAAAACAAAAAAAAAAGTTTCTATTGTAATTGTTTCAATTGTTTTTATCCATCTATAATTTATTACCTGGTTTCGAGCCTTCATCCACAGAGCCATTGTAGACCTGGTTTTTGAACTCGGGTCTGTTGTCATTCATATCGATGACAAAGATGTACAGATCGATAGGGTTCTCAACCTGGTTGCCGTTCATGTCCACAGCATGGGCTCGCAGCTAGGAAGGAAACAGAAAAAACATGTTCAGATTAGAGATAATGATTATAGATAAAAATATGCTACTCATGGTCATACACACATAATATGCCTCAGTCTTCTCACATTGTACACATCTATTTAGAATGCTAATTTTGCCACCTCGACCTCCAGCATCTCGGTGTCGCTGCTGCCCTGTTTCACTGCCTGCTGTTTCAACCCACTTGTAGAACAGGGGCACATTGAATTTTCATGCTCATCTTTAAAATATAGTATATTTTGAGGGAGTAATGAACTCAGACTGCGCTCCTGCATGAATTGTTATTATGGGAGGATAAACAAATGATAAATCATTTAGAATCAGGCTTTGATGAGCGCTTCTTTTACTAATACGGAGAAAAATAATGGGTGAAACATTTGCTTTCCGAAAGAAAAAATAATAAATATATAATAAAATGAACCAGTGTAATATAAGTCAATGTTGTGCCTTCTGCATCCCCTCATTAATGAGCTTCAAGGTAACTATATGGACTTCTTTGAGAGCTAAGGGCATGTGTGTATGTATAAAGCAGTAACATACATTCACATGGTTTCGCCTATATTTTAAGATGTAATATCAGACAGTTTGTGTTTAGCCCAATCAAAAAGAAACTGGGAAAGATATTAATATATTAACTGTATTCAAACGTCTGTTTTTTATATCTTCATCACAACGGTTAGCAGTGTTGCCTGTTCAGTTAGGGAAATGAGCTACAGGTGCAGATGTAAGGTGCAGTACAGTAGGTTAAGTCTGTGGTAGATAGCAGGCTTAGAAAGACACTGTACAAATGCCAGTCTATTGCCCATTTAATGAATAATGATACAAAACAAATTAATGTCCCACATTCTTTAAAAATGTATAAAACTGTTCTGGAGGTTCAAGCCTGGTCTCTGTCTAGAGGATAAACCACACAGTACAACAGCAACACCTTAGAGAGCACTACCTCAGCGATAAGTCGTATCACTAGAGGCACAATAACACATTTATTTTCTGAGAATGTATCTAATCTAAGATTTGCCAATACTTTCTAAATTAAATTTATCTACACCAAGATTTCCTTTCTACTGGAAATGGACCATCATATTTTAAAACCACCGTGTTTACAGATTCAGTTTGATTTACTCGCTAACGTCTGTCTAAGCAGTGCCCTATGACAGCCACCAAAATCAAGATGACAGAAAATAAAAGCTGACAAAAATGTTGTCACAGTAATTGACTCGGCTTCATTTATGATTGCGAGTTCACAGTTTTTAGCGACATGAATGTTTACACAGAAGCTGCTCTGTTTGCTGGGTCATAAACAGTACTGCAAGGATTTGGCACTAAATTAATTAATCAGCCAATATATATAGCTATGATATGAAAAAGAGAGTTTTAACAAGACAGTCCTGTAAAGAGCTAAATGCATCTCGTGATCCAGCAGGATGTAGAACTACCTTTAGTAGCTTGACCTTATTATTTTTTTCTAATCTCTCCCATCATTGTGGCCAACTCTTCTTTATCACATTTCTTCAGTTTATCATTTATTTATACACAGCTCTCTTAAGGTCCAGACACAATATTTATCAGGAAATGTCAGGTTGAGGTCTTGTTTGGACTACTGCAACACTGAGTCTTTTCTTTCAACCATCCTGATATAGATTTGCTGGTGTCTTTAGCTTCAGTGTCCTTCACTGCCATGTTGCTTGACCAATTTTTGACCAATACAACAAAATAAAACTAGTACTGGTACCGAAAAAAAGAAGATTTATTCATAACACACGTGAAAAGACCCAGGAAAACCGAGTTAACAATAAAAACGATAACAAAATAACGCTGAAAACCAATAAAAACCCTGAAAGCCATACATTTCACACCTGAGCCTCAACTCTTGCGGCCCGGTAACAAACGACTCACGGACCGGTACCGGGCCGAGGCCCGGGGATTGGGGACCGCTGCTCTAGAGTACTTTGGTAAACAGAGGAGTTCAGGGTTGACTCAATAATGTCAAGGTGCCCAGTCCTGTGACTGCAAAGCAAGCCCTCCACCACAATCCCTGACAGCTGATATGAAGTGTTTGTGCTAATATGCTGCATTTCCTTTTTATCAAACACAGCATCATGTATTATAGCCAAATATCTCCACTTTGTTTCGATCTGTCCACAAGATGATGTTCCAGAAGTATTACCATTACAAACATGTTCTTTTCAGAGTGACGATATTATCTCCTGGTAAGCCTTTCAAAAGAATTCATGTTTATTCAGTCTGTTTCTACTGGTATGTCATGAAGACACTGAGGCATTGTGTCATGAAGATTTGTAGCCCAGCAATTTATTAAAAGGACCTTGATGCCACCCATTTCCCAACAATAACTAAAAGCGATGTTAGGAGAGTGGTTAAATCAAATCATGAAGGACATGTGTGTGCACAAGAAGCAGATGGTTGTAACAGTGAATGGCGACAAGCTGTTTGCTTGATATGTATTTGGAGAAAGGTATTATGTTATATTCCTAAATATAATAACTCATTTTGTTTCAAACAAAATAAAAATTGCAAGAATTTATTTCGATTAACATTATGATATTGGTTCATCTCACACCAAAGAAATCAAACTGGTACGGTACCTCCCTAATATTATTCTGTGATGGACAATCTCAACATCTAAAATATCTTTCTGTCAGGTACAAACAAAGCAAAAAACAACACAAATAAAAACATCAATTAACTGAAAGCAAGTGTTTTTCAGTGGACCTCTAGAGCCAAACTGAAAAACACTTCTGCACTGTTTATATAGGCTGATAAAATCAGAGGTTTTGAATTATAGTATAGAAAACCATAAAAGATTTCCTAAACATACAGAGCCACACTGAATAAAAGTCAAAACAAAAATTCTGGACATTTTTCTTTCAGACAAATTGCCTTTATGCTTATGTTATTTCTCCAAACTCGTTATCTCTTTTACACTTACACACCAAAGTTTTTATCTCAGCAAAGAGCAAAACAACAAACATCTTATTTTTTTGAAAGTTGGCTCCACTGTAAAAGCAAGGAGTCGGTTTCAGAATCATCATATTGGATCCCTGATCAACATTCTGTCTGGTTTTGTTTGAAAGAGTCCTGAAATCTCTTCACATCTCTAACTCCACAAACACGGTCAACCCATCTCAAATTCAACTCAGCTTTGCTCAGATCAATGGAATCACCAACTAGGATTTCTCACAAACTTTGTACATGAAGTTATTACTAAAATCAATACATGCTGTCAAACGTGTCCTTACTTCTTTCACTTTTTGAGCAAAAAACCTCCCAAACAACCAACAGTTTGAAAGAAAATGAAAAAATCGGAAACATCTGCATTATCAGGGAAATGTCGAGTTTAAATAAATGCCTGAATTATTTTTTTCACTGCTTATAAGAAGGTCAAACAAGCAGACTGAAGTGGTATTTAGAAATGAACTTTTCCCTAAAGCTGTTTTCATTCAGTTCACTTAACTTGGGAATGTTTATATCCCTGAGCATGACTTATTCAGCGATATTCCTGTCAGGTGGAAGTACCGGGGATGTTTACTTTATATCATATGAAGTAAAGAAAAAAAAGAAGAAAAATCTGATCTTATCTACATCCTGCTCCTAACAACACCGGCTTGTAAATATTTATTCTGGTCATATGTCAGCGATCAATTTCAGGCGAAGGTCTCTCTACATTATCGTTAGGATATTCATCAGAACCGAAGATAAACTAAACTGGAAAAGACTGAGGGAAAAGTTAAAACATGGAGAGAACAGACAAAGGTTCTCAATTTTAACAAGAGCTATTTTTTTTCAACATGTAGAATGAATCAAGGGAATGGTATCCTTCTCTTATGAGCGTTACCTGATAGGAAAAAGCTACCTGGTCACTGTAGGAGCATGAGTGTCAGATATATGAAACAGCCTTCAGGCTCGTTGTGGCAGGAAATAGAATAAGTAGCATTCTCCATCGACTTCTTCTCCTCAGAGAGGTGAAGATCCTCTTCACTGCTGCTCATTCTGTCCTCTCCACCGTCTGCTTCCACTCTGCACCTCCACCAAAATTGCATCTTCAGGTCTCCCTGAGGTTAATTTGACTTTACTTTTTCCACTGCATTGTCTGATCTGTCCTGCACCCAATATCCGTGTGCTGCCATCGCATATCACATCTCACTGTGCTGTAACGGGCTACGAGCCAGGCCCCTTATCTACACCCACCCTCATCCCTCCATCCCACATAAACCCACACCCTAATTCAATAACAGCAGGAGTCAGAGATTACCGCCATGTTTAAAGAAGGCAAAATGTAATTCTGGGTCCACATTAAAGTTATTATCTTGAAAGACGAGGGGGAGAAAACAGACCGTACCAGACAGCGCTATGCATTTGGCAGGAGGCAGCGTCCTGATAGAGATAACAACAGACCCAGAAGCTTCAAGGTTTTTTTCCTCATAAGAATGCATCTTGTTGCATGGCTGGTTTTGAATTTCAGAGTGCTCATTCTTTTGAAATAAAAAAAGAGCTAGACCATAACTTTGTTCTGTCCTTGCATGAAAAATCAAGTAAACAAAACCGAGACCACAAAGTCAAGTACTAACTTTAGGTATGTTGCAGTTTTCTGGTTAACAATGCTCAATAAACAAGACTTTCCTTGGCTTTATTGTTCAGAGGCTGAGAGCGTTTGAGTTTCTTACAATGCTATTTAATTGCATATTTGTTGCTATAACAGCGAGGGTCCTTTAAAGTGAACTGCAACACCTTTCTTAACTTGTTAAACATACATCTTTACTTTGTCTCATCTGGTTTCCAACCACATTTTGTATTCTCCTCCAAGAAACACTTTTCTTCAAAAACAAACAAGCAGTTCACTTAGGCAGCCTTTAGCAAGTGCCTTCCTTTCTTAACAAATTACTTCATTGATTGGAGCTTCTCTGGGGTATAAATCTGCTCACCTACCACTGAAAGGTTAGATTTGCCAGCTTACCATGACTGTAACTCAGGCTAGGTGCCATTAAAAAAAGGCACAGAGATGGTGGCAGGTACAGAGAGAGAGAGAGAAAACCAATGATAGAAACCTAAATTGATGAACCCAGTGCTGTCGCTCACTGCATCACAGTTTCCCTTCACAGCAGCAGAAAGATGCGTGAAAAGATAAGCTTGAGCAGCAATACAACAAGCTGTTTCCAAATGAAATGCATTTTTTCTGATTGTTCCGTATTTTCGATGCCTAGAACAGCATGCACAGCACAAAGGTGACAGGAGAGGCTCAACATGATGAAAGTTTCATTCAAATGAGGTAGTGCAGATGTTGGTGTTTTATCAAAATGCACAGCGTGCATTGAAAAAAAGATGGTTTTACATGGTGCATCGGGCCAAAAAACATTCTTAAAATGCTGTTATGTACAAGTTAAACAAACATTCTAGCATTAAAGCATCAATCACACACCATGAGACAACCAGAGTATGTGTCCTACTTGAATTTACCGATATCAATAGTCACTAGCTACAGAACTAATGTTAGTCTTAACAGGCTGACATTGATGCTAATAATCACTACAATATTTAATATTCCTCTCATGATTGTAAGCTAAATATAAGACTAATTTATTGCCAAAAGATAATACAGTTAGCATAAAGTATCTAATTCTCTGGAGAGAAGTGAATAAGAGCATTGATTGATAAATATATACCCACTACTCGCTTTATTAGTTACACCTCACTAATCCTTAGAAGGACCCTCTTTAGCTTTCAGTACTGCCTTAATTCTTTATGGTACAGATTCAACAAGATACAGGAAACATTCCTCTGAGATTTTGGTTCATATTGTCCAGACAGCATCACACAGTTCCTGCAGATTTATCAGCTGCACATCCATCATCTGACTCTCTTGTTCCACCACATCCCGAAGGTGCTCTATTGGACTGAGATCTGGTGACTGTGGTGTAAGGTTGGGCGACTGAACGCATATATCGACTATCGACGTAGGTTGAGCCTTTTGCCGATCGTTATTACAAGAGCGATTTATTTATTTGCCCATGAGTACGTTTGCTAATTATGTTGGTTGAAGCCTGTCTATTATTATTATTATTAACATCACTCGAAGCAGTCAGTCCTACCTTCTTACTCAGGGATCCACAAGAAGCAGCATTCACACCTTCATTGTGATTGAGAAGCATGCACTTCCATGTAAAGCGACAGGTTCAGTAGGAGCCCTTGATGAACTCTTTAGGGCCCATTATGTCTTTGGTACATCATACAGTTCATCCCTGACCAACTTTTTTACTTTTCTGCAAACAACTACGACATTGGGGAAATGTCATATTGCTTTCTCTAGTGAGCATCATAGAACTGTGAATTGTAAAGGTTTGTTACGTTAATTAAATGACACTGAAATGAGAAACATAATAAATGCTGTTACTTTAACCTGTATATTGTCAGGGTTCCTGGGTCGGTGACCCAGTGTTTTCAGTTCACACTCACTGTTTATCTACTGCCTGTTCCACTTCCTGTTTTATTGTGTTAGCCTTGGTCTGTGTGTATTATGTTCAGTCCTCTTCCCATTATCATTAGTTCATTATGTTCAGCTGTGTACTCACTGGTCCCTCATTATCATCATTATCACCAGCCTGTGTATTTAAGCCCTCTGTTCTACCCATTCAGTGTCGGGTCATTGATGATGTAAGTCTGATGTCGTCTGTATGTTCAGTCAGTCAGTCTCTTGGTCATTCATTCATTCATTCATTCAGTCAGCCAGCCAGCCAGCCAGCCATTTCCTCCCTCTGTACTGTTTGCTCGCTCCTTCGGCAATAAACATCCACCTTCACCTACCTGCCTGTGAGTCCAGCGTTTGGGTCCTCCTTCTCTCATCCACGACACTACCGCTGACAGAATGACCCGACCACGCGTTGTGGACCCAGCGGACTCGGACCTTTTCGAGCGGCAGGACGCAGCGCTCTCCATTTGGGCGGAGAAGCTCAGGTGGAAACAGCGGCTCTTCTCAGAGAGGGAGCACGTCTTTGAGGGGACTCGCCTGGCTCTGGGCGGGCCTCGGAGACGCCGCGGTCCTCCACCTGCTGCCTCACCTGCATCGGAGCATTCGCCGCGGAGAGTGGGCGTCACAGGCCAGGCTTCGGCCGCTCGCTCTTCCGCTGCTACGCTCCTCGCTCGCCCGCCAGCCATTTTACTCACCGGACCTTCAACCTCGCCATGGCACGGTGGCTCCGCCTCCCACCTCGGCTCAATGGAGGCTCCCGTGCCAGAGGCTCGGCTGTGTACCCCGCCCACTGCCTCTTCCCGGAGAAAGCGGCGCACACGTCGCCATAACAAGGACTATTTCCAGCATCTCCCGATGGTGAGCTCCAGTGACTGTTTTTCGCACTCACCGTCTGATTATCCACTTAAAACACACAATAGACCCTTTTCTGATTCATGGGATGTTTCCCTCCTAGAGGATGAAGTGGACTGGGAAGAATTTTTCTGCTCTGCTCCCCCAAAGACTGTTCAGTCAAAGACTGTAAATAGTGGTGGCAGAAGGACCAGAATAAAGCCAGATACACCTGTCAGTATCACTCACCCAGTCATCATTTCCACTCCTGTCAGTCAGCCGACACCCACACCTGTGCCCGCACCCAGGACGAGGGCAGCTGTGACCCCGTATACCTCCACACCCACCTCTGTTCCTCGGGTGGGGGTGACAGGTGCCCAGCCACCTCCCGTGCCTGTCCCAGCGCCTAGGCTGAGGGCGGCCAGGATCTGGCCTGACCCCCCTAGAGACTCAGCTGGGGCTCTCCAGCCAGTGCCCTCACGCTCTGGAGGCACGGAAGAGCCAATCAGTCCACCACTTCATCCACCACCTGATCCAGCCTTTCACGCACTAGCTTTATCCCTGGTTAGGCTGGCTGAAGTGTCCCCTGCTCAGGCACCAGCTTTACTAGCCCAGGCCGTAGCCTTATCTCCCCGTCTAGCCCAGTCTGTAGCTCAGCCATCAGCCACACCAACCTCAGCTCCGTCGTCAGCCACGCCTGCCTCTGTTCCTCCCTCAGCTTCCCCTCCAGTCAGTTCCCTCACCTGCTGTTCAGCTTCCCCTCCAGTCAGTTCCCTCACCTGCTGTTCAGCTTCCCCTCCAGTCAGTTCCCTCACCTGCTGTTCAGCTTTCCCTCCAGTCAGTTCCCTCACCTGCTGTTCAGCTTTCCCTCCAGTCAGTTCCCTCACCTGCTGTTCAGCTTTCCCTCCAGTCAGTTCCCTCACCTCCTGTCCCCCAGTCACCTCCTGTTTCCCAGTCCCCTGTCCACCATCCTGTTCGGTTCCCGGACCTGCAGCCACAGCACCCAGAGCCAGCTGTGAGCTCTCCTGCTTCTCAGCCAGGGGTTTCCGCACCCGCTGGCCCGGCCTGTCTCCAGCCAGAGGCTTCAGCTTCAGGCCTCTGCCTCGGCTGCACCCACGCCCGGCCTCTGCCTCGGCTGCACCCACGCCCGGCCCGGCCTCTGCCTCGCCTTCAACGTCACCCGGTCTGGCGTCGGCCTCTGCTTCTGCTCCGCCTGGTCCGGCTCCAGCCTCAGAGCCTTCGTCCTCGTCTGGTCCTGTGCCCACCGGGCCATGGCCAGCACGCCTAACACTGGAGAGCCGCCGCCGCTGCCTTCCGCGCGGCCGGCCCCCGGACCGCCTTCGCCTGACTGGCCGCCGCTGCCTTCCGCGCGGCCGGCCCCCGGACCGCCTTCGCCTGACTGGCCGCCGCTGCCTTCCGCGCGGCCGGCCTCCGGACCGCCTTCGCCTGAGTGGCCGCCGTTGCCTTCCGCGCGGCCGGCCTCCCGAACTGTGTCCACGTCACCGCCGTTGCCTTCCGCACGGTCGGTCCACCGGAACAGTCTCGTCTCGACCGCCGCAGCCGCCCACCGGACCGGCTCAGTGGTCGCTGCTGCCTTCCACGTGGCCGCCCACCTGAACTGTCTCGTCTCGGCCTCGGGCCACGTGGCCACCCACCCGAACTGTCTCTGTGTGGCCTCCGTCCCTCCGTCCTGGGCCCCCTCCGCCCGCCCTGTTCTGGTTCTTTTTCGTTTGGCCGTCGGGTGCCGGCCTTTGGAGGGGGGGGGTCCTGTCAGGGTTCCTGGGTCGGTGACCCAGTGTTTTCAGTTCACACTCACTGTTTATCTACTGCCTGTTCCACTTCCTGTTTTATTGTGTTAGCTTTGGTCTGTGTGTATTATGTTCAGTCCTCTTCCCATTATCATTAGTTCATTATGTTCAGCTGTGTACTCACTGGTCCCTCATTATCATCATTATCACCAGCCTGTGTATTTAAGCCCTCTGTGCTACCCATTCAGTGTCGGGTCATTGATGATGTAAGTCTGATGTCGTCTGTATGTTCAGTCAGTCAGTCTCTTGGTCATTCATTCATTCATTCAGTCAGCCAGCCAGCCAGCCATTTCCTCCCTCTGTACTGTTTGCTCGCTCCTTCGGCAATAAACATCCACCTTCACCTACCTGCCTGTGAGTCCAGCGTTTGGGTCCTCCTTCTCTCATCCACGACACTACCGCTGACATATATTTGTTGTTATTTCCATAATGTAGGATAGATCACAGTTATTTAGTAATATAGCATCATAAGATGAATATGAAAAAATCACACTACAGAGAAATAAAAAAGAGATATTATTACACATCAGAGTGTTAATATTAAACTAAATTTGGAGTAAAAATAGCTCTATAAAGTGTAATCAAATTACTCTGAATGTGTGAATAACCCTCAGTGTTAAATATTTTTTACACATTTTGTTGTCAATTTTGACACTAAATTGAGTACAGTTAACACTGAAAGGTTAACACTGGCCATAGAGTAAATTTAACTCTAATTTTGAGTGGAACCAAATGTTATCTGAAGCAGAGTTAATACCTAATTTAATGGGCAGTAAGTGTTACTTTCTATTCTTAAATGTTCAGGTATTTACATCTTTCTGTGAGTCTGCCATGTGCTACTGTTACCATGCCACGAGAACAGTAATTTGACTGGATGTGACTTTGATGAATTACCAAAGTCTCTTATTCTTCACATTACCCAATAATGTTGCATGTAAAGAAAAAGTGCAAACTGGATATCCATCCATCACAATTTTGTGTGAAGAAGACACTCACGTGATATGAAGAGCGATGTTCTCGATCAAGAGGTTTGGTGACAAACATCTTTCCAAGCACAGGATCGATACTGAATACTTCATTTGGTGGTTGATCTGCTCCCACCCCAGTGATGCTGTACCGGATTGAGATGTCCTGGTCCTGGTCGGAACGAATCTGCATCCCAACAAAGAAAAAGGAATGCTCAGTCAATCCCAGTTACACACTACATTTTATCAATCCCTGCAGCTTCTTTAACCTGATTGATTTTATGGCTTTATTTCTCTCTTGCATCCAGGAAGCTACACTAAAAAAAACATAGTTTCCATTGGCAACCTACTTCTATTTGTACAGTATTGAGTGTGAGGTGTTTATTATTCAAGGATTTATGATATACAGTTCTTTAAAAACCATCTATTGTATATTATTCACTGGAAACATGCAAGGACACACAATCAGAGAAAAAAGAAACTGACATCGAGATGACATTTCATCACCCGTGGGGACATTATATTACCTCACATTAATTTCTCGTGTCTGAGACTTGGGATGATGGCAGATCTCCAATTCAATCTAAGAAGCAGTCATTGGCTATGTAACAGTCAAAGCAGGAAACATTTAAGCCCTTTGTGTTACTGCATTGACACCACAGAGGAGGCTCACATCAATTTCAACTGGATGTTGGCAGGCATTTCTTCCTATCATTGTATTAAAGATGTAGCTAAGTATAGTGGATTGAATTGTAAGTAAAGTAATAATGTTTCCATGGAGTAAGGAGCAAAGTCACAGTAACATATGCAGAATCTGTGTTAATGTGGTCTTTGACATCAACGCAATAGTTCACATACAGAGGGTTAGTCTTTTTAGCTAAAAACAGCTGCCTGCAATATTTACAGTTATTTTTATATCATGAAAGTAAAATTGTCCACAACATATTAGGTATCATTGAATGATACTTATATTAAAGACAGAACAGAAATCAGCTGATTCTGAGGTGTCAGACTCTGCACTCACTGATATTTTATAGTATGACCCTGCCTGAAGGTTTAACCTTGCTTCTCTCCCCTTAACCACTACATTCTTAAACCTAATGCTCATCAAGCTGTGGAATATAATTTCCTCACATCATGAGTGCTATAACTATAAACACACACATATCAAAGCTTGGCATTTCTACAGTAACCTCTAGGTACTCAAGGATTCCATTAGTGCTGCCACAGGGAGTGCTGTGCATTCTGTTTGGAAGAATTTAGATTCGTCAAAAGAAGAAAAAAAATCTGAATTTCCTATTACGTAGGAAAGTGAAAGTATGACTCTGTAAGTGATGGGTAATTAGGTAACAGCAAACATAACAATAAACACATTTTGCAGAGGCCAAAATAGGCCAGAGGAAAATAAGGTGCACACTTGATGAAATGCATCTAATAACTGTGGGGCAAGGGAAGTAAAACGTTCTCTAAAAAATAGCCCTGCATTTTGGTTTAGCTTTCCTTGCCAGATAGGCAACTAATAGGTGCATTAAGTGCACTGCTAGGTCTGTGATTTGGACTGAAGAGCTGTGTAATTGGGACTCATTTGGAGGAGTTCTTCAATTCATTGTCCAAATAAAGTCCAAAACTCCAAGCAACCCATTACTGTCCATTAACGACATGGCAACCCGAAAAATCAGCTGGTGTATCAAAATTAATCAATCATACACTTTCTATGGTATGCAGGCAAACACACACACATACACACACACATGCACACATGCGTACGCGCAGGAATGGTCGACCCTTTTTCTTCTAATCATTGACTATTTCAGTGAAAAGCCTGAGTGCACCAGAAGAGGAAGACTGTCCAAAGTTGTCTCCGTCTTTCACCACTCAAGGAACCAATTTAGCTACACTTTTGACACACCAGGAATTCTGCCCTGCTGAGAAAATAGCTGAAGCAACTAACAAGGACAAGGGAAGGACACAAAGTATTAGGCAGATGTCATCCTGACTCTTACGACAGGTAGAATAAAAACCTGTCACCATTATCGAAGCTGTTATTAGAACTTTTTCCGTTCCCTTCCTCTATATTCGCATTAACATTATACTCAGCTTTCTGGTTGAAGAATCCGGTAGAGGTGTGTCTTTCTAATCAAACAAATGTGATCAGTTATAGACAGCTTCCCTCTAATGCGAGAAGCACTGTCATACCAGCCTACTAATGCTATTTGTGCATGCATGTACGTGTGTGTGCTTTCTTTAGGGAATAGGAGGAGGAGAACGTCAGAATGCTTTGCACATATCTCTGTGAATTACTGCTGACAGCTATGATAATTAACGAGCTGCAGGCATTGACTGCTATTACTTCAAAGAAACTCTAGCCGTTAAACACCCACAAACTAACAAATATCCAGCTAGCAGCTTAGTTGAACTCTCAATGTACTGTCATTACCCTCTGGTACAGCCAAAGCAAAAAAACACTGCAGCACGCAGACTGCTATACCTCTCCTGTCGCATTAGAAAATACAAGCAATTATTACACATCTGACTGCCAAAGTGCTTCCTCTCTTAATTCACCCCCTTTTCTCCTCCCCTCTCCTTGTCTCTCTTTTTCTCTGCCTTCCCTTCTCCTTTTTAAGTCACTCTTTCTCATCTCCACTTCTCTTTCCTCTCATCTCTCCCCTCTGCTATACTCTCTCATCACTCTCTCTCTTTGCTTCAGGTCTCTGTGGGGACAGAAGCCATGCATGAAAAATGAAATTACTTCAATCCGTTGGCCTTGGCAGTGGTGTATAAATCCTCACCAGTTAGGAAGTGATAGCTCTCCATAATTCCATTTGGGTTTTCCACGCCCCCCTGATTTCCCACCCGTTTCCAAGTCGTCCTGCTTGGGGTGGAGACAGGGATTCAGCTGCATGTTTCCACAGTCATTCCAACCAATTAGCTTTCCCGCCCACGACGTTCACGTAGACACGTTTAAGACTGTTGAGGGATGACGCCAGAGTCCTTATCCTCATCTGTTTCTACCAAATATTTGTGCATGGTTGCATGGGCATACATTTGAGGATTCAAGCATGAACAGTTGTGTTTTCTCCACTGCTCAAACATTTTGTTTATGCCAGCTAATGATCTCAAGAAAGGTTTAGACTTGAAAATTCTTTTGCTTCCAATTTTTGGACTCCTGGCTTAGTACAGGCCTTTTGAGGGTTACTATGCAGGCTAAGTTGATTGGTCTGCATATAATAAAGGCAATGAGTACGTGTTACCCTATTTGAGAAAAATCCACGCATTCCTAATTAATGAGACCCAAGTTAAAAAAAAAATGTGATTTTTCTTACAATACTAGGGCTAGCTGTAACGTCTTCAGGGATACCAAAGATTCTGCCAAGTATGTTATCATTCCCCTATTTCTATCCCAGAATATTGTGATAGGCGAGATGTCATCTAACTTGCAAACAGCTCTCACTGTCATTCTGCCATTTTACATCAGAAGAGGAGGGAATGTGTTGAAAAAAGCACGACATGAAGTGAACACAAAGAGCTTCTCATAACTGTATAAATTCTTTCTAGTTTACTTAATGAAAAGAGGAGAAACTCTTTTCTCATCTTGCTACACTTACTATCTTGTACCTCATACAGAAACACTCACGCATAAACATACAAACTCACACATCATTCAATATTAAATATTGAATGGATTTAGTTTTTGGAGTATCAATAATAATCCAAAACTGTTCAGTTCATTCTTTGTCTTTTTTGTTCCTTTCCTCGGTTCTTTCCTCTGTTGTCTTGGCAGTTTGTGTTAAATGCCTATATAAGTTTTTCTGCAAGAGAGAGACTAGTAGAGAAATTCCCAGCAAAGTGATATCGGCGAGAGAAAGAGGCAGCGACGGGGAGTGAACAAGAGAGAGAGTCATGACTGTATCATCCGGCATCAGAAACCAGACACTGTCTAAATGACCTATTTGTCGACGGATCAAAGCAATTCCCTTCATTACTGACAACATGTCTGGTTC
Source organism: Copadichromis virginalis (assembly GCF_057382275.1). NCBI lineage: Eukaryota > Metazoa > Chordata > Actinopteri > Cichliformes > Cichlidae > Copadichromis > Copadichromis virginalis. The sequence goes on along the minus strand of NC_140637.1, from coordinate 20,609,338 downwards.
TTAAGGAGATCTTATCAGTGAGCTTAGCTCCCTTCTGCCAGGCAAAACTGAATCAAATGAGAAATTATCATGCCACCGAGTCTTCGGGGAAAACAGAGAAGATGAAGAGAAGAGAATGATTAACACAAAAGTGCCATTCTACCACCACAGGGTGCAGATGAATGAATTCTAGCTTAAAAATTAACTATCACATTTAAAAAGTATCCAACTAGTACCATTTATGACTATATGTCACTGCACAAATACATAAGGCTATTATTAATAGTGGCGTAGAGTATATCCGGTACCGGGCCATGAGTCGTTTGGTACCGGGCCGCGAGAGTTGAGGCTCAGGTGTGAAATGTATGGTTTTCAGGGTTTTTAGCGGTTTTCAGCGTTATTTTGTTATCGTTTTTATTGTTAACGTGGTTTTCCTGGGTCTTTTCACGTGTGTTATGAATGAATCTTCTTTTTTTCGGTACCGGTACTAGTTTTATTTTGCTGTATTTATCCGCGACACATTAAAAGGCCGGTCCGTGATGTCGGGCATAAACCGGTCCGTGGCGCGAAAAAAGTTGGGGACTGCTGTCCTAAAGAGTATTTGAATCCAACCACAAAAAAAATTAAAAAATTATATGATCTATACTATGCAAGATTAGGAACACAGCTTATGAAATGGATAGCTCAGTTAGTCGGAATGATAACTATACATAGTTAGAGATAGTGTTGAATATGGTTTTCACAATTAAGTAACACTTACTCAACAGCGTCAAAAACACATTAATTAGGTAACAAAACTGCTAAAAAATAAAGATTAAACCTCAACTCTGTGGAAGTGTCATCTACACAACCTAAAGATGACATGTAGAAATAGAAAAGCAGAAGTTTAAGAAAAACTTATTAAGTGAAATGAACAGAATAAAGGTTCTATATTGTAATGCATTGTAATGCATTCTGATTGTATTTAGTGCTCCTTATAACCTCAAATGTGTGAAGTGGCTTATTACATTAATTTCTGTAGTACCCTCACATCTAAATGACCTCTTAACTTTACATAAATTTTATCGAGCTTCCACTTTGAAAACATTAGGCATCAAGTTAAAAATGTACATAATTCTGTCACTGCTTGTTTCTGAGCACAAAGTAATAGAAAGTGGAGTAATGGGGTCAACTGCAGGCAGAAAAAATCAAATAAATTCAATATCAGTTTAACTCACAGACCTTTAGTTAGGACAAGCAAGTCAAACAGTGCTTGCCCAGTGACATATAAAAACCGACATGAATAAAAATGTACCAAAGTGAAACCTCAACATCTGTGCTCATCTCATGGTGCTTGTTTGCATCCATCCTGTAAATTACTGCCATCTTGTGGCAGTGGCAGCAGTTAGTTATTGTCTTTGGAAATTAGCTTGAATACAAACTATCGAAAATAGTTTGATGTATTTCATGACAGATTCTGTCTCTGACCCATTAACAAAGGCTATGTCTCGGTAAGCTGAGTAAACAGTTTTCATGTTTTTCATTTTTGTGTATTTAGAATCATTTTTAATGCATGACTCATAACCTCATCTTACAGGGAATTGAAACTGCTATGTCATTTTTTTACTCCACTGATAAAAAAAAGTAAGTTTCTGGCTGACACATATTTGTTTGAGCTGTTGGTGTTTTATCTACCATGTTCTTTACTCATTTTAATATAGAGAAATTAGGCTTGTGTTTTTTATATTCAAAGACTGCTATTTATTTCCCACTGGAATATTCCATACATTACACTCCCATCTAACCACTATCTTAATATAGAGTTAAAACAAATCTACCAGTTGTGCTGAATCCAACAGGAAACCAGATTTCACCATCTATCAAAGAATACATCTAAGTGGAAGTGAATCTATTGCTGTTTAATTGTTAAGTTTATCATTATTATATTTCATGCTGTTTAATACTTTACACTATTCTACAAACTCTAAAACCATACAACAGTGCTAAGCATAGTTTGAATTACTGTAGCAAGTCTCGGTTACTCTGGTTTGAAGGAGTTTTTAGTTCAAACTCAGGTAGCAGACAACTTTCCTGCTTTACGCAGTACCAGTGTTCAAGAGCACTGAGGCTTTTCACCAGCCCACGCAACTCTCACCATGGCAGATTAGGAGCAAAGTGACATAAGTAAACAAAGGAGAGAAACATGCAGAGGCTTAGGGCTCCAAATAAAATTTACCGTGTACACAGACCCTGATGATGCAGCACACTTTCAGTTTGCAGTCTTTCTGCCAATATAAAAAAAGTTGAAGTCACTTGGAAAATGTGGCTTGCAGAAAGGAAGATTAAAGATTTAAATCGGGTACTTTTTACACAAACAGCAAAGATGGTATGTTAGTAAAACAGAAAATTATGAGACAATAGACATTTTATTCACGGTGTTGTTCAATGTAATATTTTCTTCTCTGTGCTGGCCTCCCACTTCCTTAGCCATTGGTGCCTCATTCTTTCTGGATTTGGACTTTGGTCCTCAAAGAAATTCAGCCTCCTCTAGCATCTCTCTGCCCCTTGTATGCATGCTATCCTTGTCCCTCTGTTTGTTTACTTTCTCCTTTATGTGTGAGTGGTGTTTGATTTTTGCTGCTTGTGTGTTTGTGTAGTCTGTCTTCTTTCCAGGTCTCCAGGGAGGAGAGGAGGTCATGTGGCTCAGGCCCCATCTGTTTGATATCGGGGTGCATTCCAATACCCCACTCAGTTTTGCAATGATTTCCAAATAGGTAAAATACCTGGAGGCTTCAGGACCAACTAATCCCATATTTAATTTTTCATGGTGTCCTTTGTTATTCCCTCTGACACATGGGAACATATCCTACACACGTGTGATAAATCAGTGATGTTGTAGTTAACAGATGTTGTTGTTAACAAATACAGTGGTTAAAGTCAACAAAAAATACAAAAACCATGAGACAGGAGACTGACAAGTCCTTTGTTTCAATATTTATCCACCGTCCAGCATTTTAAAATAACATACTGCAAGCTTTTTGATAACTTGCTCTTTCTGAATTATGAAGTACGATGTTCTAGCTTCAAACCTGCTATACTCTATTCTGTGATCTGTCAAATAATTTAACTCAGTGCAAGAAGTGTACCTGTATGTAAAGTCTGTACATTTAATTGTGAATCATGAAGAACTGTAAAATCGTATTACCAGTATAGTTATATACATATCTAATATACTACCAACAATTACTTATTAATAGTTGAAAACTACAAGTAGTGGAGGATTTTTTCAAGCAATTCCTTAAGTAAAATGAGAAATAAAACATGCCCCATCTTCTCTGTATCACACATGTTGACCAAGGAGGGCTAGCAACAGGAAACTTCTCTGTTATGACGCTAAACCACTGAAGCCTGTTCACTTGCTAATGCTAGCTGTGTTCCTACACAAAGCATGGTTAGAAACTGATTTTAGAGCAGTGAAAGCACAGTCAGCAGCAACCTGCCTTCCACCCTGCTCTCCAATCAGTTTACCATCAAATACTAGCAGTTTAGCAGCAGTTTTCTAGTAAGATTGAAATAAGCACAGCTTTCAGTGACAATATTGGTCTGCGGCCACAAAATACTTGTAATATAAAGGATGGATGCACAAATAAATTGACAGTCGAGGAGCTTTATGACAGCCTGTCTGACATGAAAGGGGCCACATCGATTTACTTCGGTACATTTTAACTTGTTGAACAAACCCTAAAGAAAATCATGGGTACATATGGGATTTTTAATATTGTGTTATTTTAAAATACACGCAGGAATTACCATAATGTGCAGGTTAACATGTATGGAGAATTGTAATTGCCACTTGCTTTGGTATAACTTCTTTAAGCTTTGTGAATTATCACAGAAATTACAAAGATCCTTGAAGTTGGTTATTTTCGTTTAGTTTGAGTAATGACCTCGGCTACATTTTCTCCATTTAAACTTATAGCATTCAGTAAAACAATAACCACTGCAACATAACTTGGATTTCATCTGCATAGGAAGCAGCAGCAGTTTGTTACATTGGTAGTTATATCAGATGTGGTTGACAGTGGTTTTAACATAGAAAGAAATAGTCTAGTGTCACTTTTCATGCCTGAGGATGGAGGCATACATAAAAAACATTATCCACAGTAAAAATTGTCAATAAAAACAGTGCCAGGCGAACACTGAAATCCCTTTGCAGTCGGCTGAATGAAATATTCGACTTCAAACACATTAGAAGGAAGGTGCTGCTTTGATATGAATTGTCTCGCAGCTTTAAGAATGATATCATCCTGCTAGCTTCAAAAAGCAAATATGCTGGCATTATGAAAATATTTGATTTTTCAGAGGAATGAAAAGTCACCTTTACAGTAAAGTTTTAGAAAACAAGTAAACAAAAAGTATACCTTGAATGAGTTATTCAGCGGTACTAGCAATGCAAGTATTCAGGGTCTATAATCTGTTACACATTCACCAGCTACTTTGTTAGGTACATCTGTTTGACTGCTCATTAACATAAAGGAATGGGCTGGTCTGTGTACATGGTGTCTTCAACTACTGGGACTTTCCCCAAACAACCATCTTGGGTTTACAGAGAATGGTCTGCAAAAGAGAAAATATCTAGTAAGCAGTAGTTCTCTGGAAGAAAATGTCTCATTGGTGCCAGAGGTGACAAGAGAATGATCGCACTACTTAACTGATAGGCTGATAGGAAGGCACCAGTAACTCAATTAACCTTTTTGTAACCAAACTATCCAAACTCTTTGACAGCACTACACCTTAAAGCTCGAAGAAGTTGGGCTACAGCAACAGAAGAACACACCTGATGCCACTCCTGTCAGTTAAGAACAGGAAACTGCAGTTTTTACGAGTTCACCAAATTTTGACTAAAGATTGGAAAACCACGAGTCTCGATTTCTGCTGCAACATTCGGCTGATCAGGTCAGAATTCACCATAAACAACATGAATCCATTCTGACTTGTGTTAGCAGCTCAGGCTGGTGATGGTTTGATGATGTGGGGGTAATATTTCATGGCACAAACTGGGCCCCTAAATAATAAATGAGTGTCATTTAAATGCCACAGCGTAATTCAGGCCACTGTGAAGACAAAGAGGGGTCCAACCAGGTACTAGCAAAGCGTTCCTAATAAAGTGTAAATGATTTTAAAATAGTATATAAAATAAATACACTAAATAAACATAAAAAATAAATAACAAAAACAATGAACTCGTAAAAAGCAGCACTGAATTTGAGTCATGAAATATATCAAAATGAAATTCTGCCACTTTGATATGCTATGTAAAAGAAACACACAAACACACACACAGGCCTGTCACGAGCGTGTCAGTTAGGTGCTCTGTAGTCCACTGGTATTTCAACGGATGACGCTGGTTCAGTGAACACCAGGACCGTAGAAACAGTCTGTAACTAGCAGACAGAAAAGTCACAGCAAACCCCTAAAGAGCTGAAAGGTGGGCCTTTCACAGCTCTAAAGCCCCAACAAACAGGGATTGCTACTCCAAACACAAATGCCAATAGGAACAAAGAGAGAGATACACTCCTTCAACAGGACAGTAAAGCCTAACAGGCACACAAGAAATGTAGAGATTGGTCAACAGGTCACAAATAGACTGGTTAACACTGAAGAGAAAGAGCCTCTACAAGAGAAAGGTTTTTAGGTGGCATTGCACTTCACATACACACGCCATCTGTCAAATGCACTCTGGTGCACGCTCCGAGATAAAAAGGCACCTTGTGTGTTTTGCTGTGAGTCAGGAAAGTGTCTGCATTAAGAGCTTTCCTGTGGCCTTTTTAAAACACAGACTTCTGCTCAGACTTTGATGTTGAGCATTGTATCTCTTCAAAAGGCAGGACAGGAGTGATGTTGGGTATCTAGGTCTGAATTTGGGATTTTCAAAAATGCACTTACACCTTTAAACATAAAACACAAGCTTAATATCATTTTGTATTCATTAGTTGGCGAGGACTGAATGCAGTCTGCATGAAAAGATCTACCTGTTCCTGTTTAAAATATGTCTTTGACTCACTGAGTTTGCACTTGATTGTGGTTTAGCTACATTATATGTAAGTCTTTTTACCTATGAGCTTCTTCTACTACTATTGTTGGATGGCCATGAACATCTTTTGTGGCCTTTTTCAATTTTATTTGATAGACACAGTGAAGAAAGGACGGGAAAGCGGGGGCAGACACGCGCCAAAGGTCCGTGGGTCGGACTCAAACCCGGGCTGGACAGTCTCAGCTGTATGGCATGTGGCTGCCCACTCAACACACTGAGCTAAACCGGCACCCCAGGATGCCCGTGGACATTTAACCAGACTTTTTTTGTACTATGATGTGATTTTATCATGACCTGTGACTGAAGACGGTGATTTCCTTTAAAAAATGAGTGACACAAACAGTTGCTTTTTAACTTTCCCAACACCGCTATAAATCATATAAAGGCAGATTTATGGAAGGCACAGAGAGGACAGAAGACCAGAAAGATGCAATCACAGATTTACCCAGTTCAGTTGTCTATTTCAGTGTGTGAGAGAATGAAATGGAGAGATAGCATGCTCTGGGTGCTTTTGTGTTATTTGAATGATAGCTAGAAGTGACGCAGGTGAGATTATTAAAAGACCTTCCTCCACATTACTGAAAATAACATGGAGTAATAGAAGTTAAGCAGTGAATGACTTTTCCAATTATTGCAGTGTGAAAAGAGTCTGGTCTTTAATAGTGAAGGCTTATGGCAAATTAGAGGTGCTATTCTCCCTAGAGGTAACAATGGAATGACTCGCCCTCCTCACACTCCTCTTCCAGGCTGGGAGAATGAAAATAAGGCAGCCATTGTAGTGGCAGACAAAGAGTGGCCGCACCCCTTAGCTTTGGTTTAGAGGGGTGAGAGTGTGAGGGCTGCTATCTCACTGTAACCCCTCTCCCTCTCTCCATCTCTGGCCCTCTCTTTCATTAGAAGATTGATTAAATTGTAAAATTGGGAGTGTGATGGATGCATGAATGACTTCTCCAGTCGCCCCCCTGGGCTTTGACAAGGACAATATCAAGGACCCCCTGTAACTCCCTTTTCCTGCCTCGTCTCTTTATCCCCAGGAAACCCAATCTGGGTAATTAGAGTAAAGAGTGTCGGAGGCTTGTACGATAGAGAGAGGCTCAGAAAGAGAGAGAGAGAGAGAGAGAGAGAATAACAGTGGCACAAAATCTGCTGCCGCTGCACTTTTCCCAGTCATTACTGCCCCCCTCCCAACCTCCATCCATACGCATGCACATACAGTTTTTGCACTGTCCACCATACACAGACCACTTTTTCACATCCCTTCTCCTTCCTTCTTCCTCTCACTTTCTAAATCCATCAGGCAGCAGTGAAGAGAGAGAAATGCAGACTAGAGGGAAAATGGAGGAAAGAAAGAGTGAGGAGAGTGAGAAAAAGGGAGAGAAAATAAAAGTGGCTCTGAACTCACTGCATCAGCAGAACTCGGTAGCAGAACATGAGCCCTTTTGGCTAGAAACCTGGAAACAGTAAATGCAGAGAAGTTGCCACAACTTGTATGATTGGACAACCGTCTGGTAAAATATATACATGCTGTGAGAAAGTGGACGGAATTTTCCCCGACGACCAGACATGTGACCTTTGTGGGAAGATATGCCGCGAGAAATTTGTCTTGAATTTTCTCTGTCAAAGAAACACCCAGTTACATCACTGCATAGATGCATTTCTAGTGGACTTTTGCTGAAGGGCTGTTTGGAAGAAAACGCTTACAGTACATTCCTTCCAAGCCTACGGGGAGAAACCCTTTGGAGATATCATAAGGTAAACAGGTAAACAGCTGTGAGTAAAAAGGCAAAAGAGGAAAGGTGTTCGGGTAGAGGCGGGAGCAGTATGCACTTTTGATGTTGACTGGAAGCCTGACAAAATGTGCTGCTCCCTGCCAAGTCTGCCCCTGCCAAGCACAGGCAGAAACTGAAGAGGGGCTGGACCTTGCAATGGTGCTGCTGGGCGTTTGGAAAAGTTGTGCATTTACACATAATGCATGCAAAGACAAAGATGCATACACGATGGCTCTGCAGCCTCTGTGTGTCAGAATGTTTCCCAGGATGTTCTGGCTCCCACTAAGTAAGCGAGGGATTCTGCCTGGCAAACTTCTCCTCAGCAAGAGTCCAGCTGTCATCTTGACAAATGAACCTTGGAAGAGTGAAGAGGTGTGTGTGTGTGTGTGTGTGTGTGTGTGTGTTTGTACAGCCATGTGTGTCTGCGGATCCGTGCTTGTGGGTTTTTGCTGGTGCATGAGCACAGCACGTGTACCATACCGTGTGTTCACACCGAACGCGATGGACGCGAATAAAACGCCCCAAACGCCCCTAATTTGACGCGTGTACATTCGCGTCTCAACGCGTGTCCAAGAAAAATCCATCGCGCGTCAAAATATGATATTTTGACGCGCGTGAACCGGAAATGTGGGAGGAATGTGGGAGGGAGTTGTGCCAGACCGGTATCTTTGCAAGATGGCAGCTATCGAGCTAGCGCTTGAAGAGAGAGTCTCCCTTCTCTATGTACTGTGGAGAGCAGAGCAGCAGCGTAAAAGACGTCCTCGCCGTACCTGGGTCCATCAGGTCCTCCAGAGGCATGAGCAGTTTGGTGAGTTTCACCACTTGCTCCAGGAGCTGCGCCTGGATGACGGCCGATTCCAGCGCTATCACCGTCATTCACTCGGCCAGTTTGAGGACCTGCTTTCCCCTCGTCGGTCCCAGCATTGCCCGCCTAGACACCAACTACAGGCGCTCAATCCCACCTGCAGAGCGCCTGTCCGTCTGCCTGAGGTTAGTAAAACTATTTAATACGGTAGTCCTTTATTGATATCTGTGCTAATATGCTAATCCATCCAGTTATACACTGCTAACATGGATGTGCTATGCTAACAGTGAATGCTGTCGGTGTTTACTGAAAGCAAACTGTGGTACAGAGACGACTCTTTATAATATTTCTAGTGATACTCAGAAGGTCTCATCAAGTCCCGATTTAATTCGATTTATGCTGTTATCAGTGTTTGCATGATAGCATGGCTGTGGTGTCCTATCAATGTATGCGCTCGGTGTTTGCTGATATCAAACTGTAGCATTAGGACCACTGAGTTAACCTTTGTAGTGATACTCACTCCTTTTTATTTAGACCTGGTTTAATTCTGGGATAGTTGAATATTTGTATATAATCCCTGCAGCTGTCAGACTCTATAGCAGGGGTCACCAGCCTTTATTAAAACAGAGTTAGATAAAACTGAACAGTTTGGTTCATCTCTAGTTACATGGTTCTATCTTGATAAGCTGTCTTATCACAGATTAATTTTTCAAAAATATTAATGATTTAAGCAAGGAAAGGGCTACATGTCAACATACAACTCTTTATTTCTATTAATGTCTTACTTCATTCCTACCTGATTGACATGTTTAGGAATTATGAGTGATTGGCTCACTGTAGTTGTGAAAGTTGCTACCAATCAAATTATGATATGTTAAAGTTAAAACAAAACACAACTGTTTTAGATATTATCTAATATACATTTTGTAATTATCCTTATAATTACAAAATGTTTTATGTAAGATTTAAGTTTTGTGATTTATATCTGACATCACAAAAGTATTTTGGAATTTGAATAATGTATTTTGTAACTGCAGTACACATAATACTGATTTTGAACAATTTTGTCCAGGTTCCTTGTCACCGGGGACTCCTTCAGGACCATCGCGTTCAGTTTCAGAGTCGGTGTGTCCACGGTGAGCCAGATCACCCCCCAGGCAGCGACGTCCATCTGGGACTGTCTAGTGGACGACTTCATGGCTGTGCCTTCACCTGGAGACTGGCGGTCCATCACAGAGGGATTCCAGGAGCGCTGGAACTTCCCTCTGTGCTGTGCAGCTCTGGATGGGAAGCACATCCAGACAAAGGCACCCCATATATCATATAGGAGACACACACATTGATATACACTAAATATTCATTTCATTTCTTTTTTGTGGTGCCCAAATTGATGCACCTGCTTGATTTTGTTTAAACAATTATTGCACACTTTCTGTAAATCCAGTAAACTTCTTTTCACTTCTCAAATATCACTGTGTGTGTCTCCTGTATGATATTTAACTGACATTTTTTATTGTAACAACCAACGATTTATACAGGAAAATAATGTCTATTAACAAGGTTGCCCAAACTTCTGCATCCCACTGTATCAGTATATTTTGTCATTAGTATAATATGAAATAAATTCTACATGTGTCAAGTTGTGTGCCAACATTTGCTGTGTAGTAGAACTGAGACATTAGTCATTATAAACATTTATTTGAAATAATATTAAAAGTCTCAAACAGAAAAACATTAAACATAAATATATAAAATATAAGAATTTACAGAGAGACAGGAATAAAAAGGACCAGCTGCTCTCCAGAGCAGGAACAAGGCTGAGGAGGAAATGCTCCATTGGAGACTGGTGTGGCCTCTTCAGGGACTCCAGGATGGCCAGCTCCACCGCCGATGGACCGTCCTGGGACCCGTCCCTCATCTGCCTCGGAGCCGTCCTCCTCTGTGGGCCTGTAAAACAGCACAAAACACAAAGAAATGAGAAGGCTGCTACTAGATTTTAATTTCAACATTGAAAAAAAAAAAAAAAAAACAATAACAGGATATAATCAGATTGGTTGTAGATATTTAGTAAAAGGGAATCCCACCGACTAAAAAGGTATCAGTGCTTGCTGTACATATCTGTGGGTGCAGCAGCAGGAGCTCAGGGACTGGGGATGCTCTGCTGCAGAATCAGTTCGTTCTATCAATACAGTATTAAATGTTAACAGGTTGGATATAATAATCGTAGAGTAGACAGTGGTCCCTCATTTATTGCAGGGGTTCTCAGAATAACTAGCCCCTGGTCACAGTTCTCACAATTGATTCTCAAAGTGCAAACCTTTGTAGATTGCAAAACGTAAAAGTATTATTATGCCGCGGTTTGTCTTCATCTGCCCGCCACTTTCGTGCGCCTTTTTCCCTCACGGTGCAGGATGTCTATTTCCGAATGAGGCTCATAGTTATGGGTGTTTTTGTGCTGTTTTTTCTATTGGACGCGATGGTTATCAAAACCAAACGTGATAAATTTGGCAAGCGCAGGAGATTTGTCAATCAGGCTGCAGAATGCAATGCTGTACTGTGCAATAAAAAATCAGCGAAAAAGCAAAGCAGTGACGGATGAACAGCGGGACCACTGTGTGCTGTTTATTAATAAACAATAAAATATATTCCTAAATGACAACATGCATAAAAGCAGAACGGTATTTGTACGTCAGTGGGAAAATAGCGGTGGCTTGCTAGCTTTTGTGCGGCTTCCCGGGTCAGTGAAAACTTTCAAAAGAGAAATGAATGAACTTACCAGGTTGCCCGATCTCTTCACATATCTTCCTCCAAGCTCGGTCCTTTTTATTCCTGTCTCGGTACTGAAAGCAGCTGGTGTTGTACAGCTCCGAGTTGTTTGCTACCGCATTGATTAGCCTTCCCCTCCATTGAAGTATGAAAGGCTTTGGCTGGATCTGCCCCTTTGACCTAGGTAACAGCCACGTCACCAGGCTCCTGATTGGTTGTCGCGGCGCGATTTGACGCTGGAGTTCAGATTTTTCCAACTCGAGCGGTAGACGCGAAACGCGCGTATGCACAAAATGCAACACAAAAACTCACGCGCGTGGTTTTATTCGCGAGTCAAACGCGCCAGACGCGCTACACTGACGCGCGTTTCACGCGTTTTGGCGTTTTCGCGACGCAAATCTGCTTCCGAATTTTCGCGGGACCAGCAATCGCGCGTCATCGCGCCTTTCCATTGACTTTACATGTAAACCTGACGCTCTACTGGTGTACAAGAGGATTTAGTGTTTTTGACAAGTAGCAGGCCTGTCAGTCCTTGATTGATAAAAATCAGAAAACAGTTTAGAGCCACAGAGGCCACTTTCTCCGAACCTCTTTCTTTTCCCGGAAGTTATCGGGAAAGCATTTCTGAAAATTTGGAAATGCACCAGCAAGCTCAGCTGCTATACGCCGTGATGCAAGGCGCTGTGCAAAGCGCTATGCATCAATGACATTGCGGTTTTATGAACAATGTGAGGCGTTAAATCTTTTATTGAGCCAAAGGAGTAAATGTTCTCTTCTCCTGGAAATCAAAAACAAATAAAAATGTATAAGGATCAACAGGGTGTACTGCCCAGCAATACTTACAAGTGAAACACAATGCTAAACCTGGAAACTTTTTTCTTTGGTCTGGTGCTAAACTGTTTATCATAGGAGCTATTTCATCTTGAGAGGTTGTGGGAGATTTTACTGCACTGTGAGCAATTTTATTACAAGCGTACACAGCCACGTTTTCCTACTTGTACCAGGTCTTTGTGTGTGTCTGTTTGTGATCTTGTCTGTGTGCACAGTTGCCTCTGTACAAAAACAAGATCATCCCATGACAGTATCTATTATGCTTCCATGAAAAGGTTCTGACTGAAACCTTTTATTGTAAGTGACAAAGTATATGGGATCAGATTATTCTTGTGCAGGCCTCAATTTTGATTTCAGGGGGGGGGGAGAGTTAAATATGAGGAAATGGAAAAATACGAGCACATTAAATAAAATAAGAATATTACATCACATGACTTGCATCCCAAAGCGTTTTTAATTCAACTCAGTAACATGCCCAAGGACATTTTCTCCTCACTATTACTCCTTTCTTCACTCCCTGTAAAAGCTGCTGCTTTATGATGAATCTGATTTTATGTCGTAATGTCTGTCTCTCGGGAAAACATGCCGACATAACTGAGCTGAGGTGGGGGGAAAGCATCACCTGACGGGACAACTGCCATGTCTGCATCTGCATGTCTTTTGTCTTCATCTGTCTGCCGGCTTGACCCACTTGTCTGCATGCGTGATTCTCTCTATAACTTCCTTTCTGCTCTACCGCCAGCCTGTCTGTCAACCTGTCCTTTCCATTCGACCGACCTTGCCTCATAAGACCAACAATCGCAGCCACCCTTTGTCCCCAACACTTCATTACTGGTCCCCACCGCCTCGTGTCCCCTTCTTCCAATTTTACTCCTCATTATTTTTTCATGTCTTTAGAGAAATACAGAATCTTGGCTCTCCTTCATCCTACTGATCCACAGGGTCGCCGAGGCCAACCTCCAGGGGACCAGACAGAGGCTGTTTGTTAAGCTGTTATTTATCTCCTTCATAAAGTCCTCCTCATCTCCTATTAAAGAGCCTAGAACTGTTGCCCTTGACTCACACATAACTCTTGTGTCTTTTGGTGAGATGATTTACTGTTTAATTTAACACCAACTGAACCCAGGAGGGAGCCTGCCTGGTGCTGCCTGATGTCATATCAGAGAGGAATACATTGGGGTTGTGAATATGTGTGTGTTTTTGCGTCTGGTGTTTGTGCGTGTGCAAGAGTGAGTGGGTGGCTGAGGTGGAGGTTTTGTGTTGTTTGTTTTTTTTCTCACAGCTAAGCCTTAGTAGTAGCTGCTCTGGGCCTCGTTGTGTGCAACAAGGCCATGGCTGGAAAATTTTCTCTTGAAAAACAAACCCCGCTGTGTATGCCTGATGAACATGTTTACCAGGACTTCACGCCACTAATTTAAAAATAATGAGATATTAAACAGTGAAAATTAAATTTCAGTCTCACTTTACTAAGCAGAGGATGAAACAAAGGCCAAATGCTGTTGACAAATACACAAATGTAGGAACAATTAGTTTTCCAGTCAATACCAGAACACTGTAGAAGATTCAATTTCCTAGTGCTGATAAATGTAATTACATTGATTGCACTAATTTCACTAGAGGAAAGGAAATGAAGTTCACAGGGTACATGCCAAAACAAGACTACTGTACAAAGAGTGGGAGTCTCTGAGGAATGTCGGGAATTATTCATGAGAATCATAACTAAGCATACTGAAATGGTTCTGTTAAAGAATCTTTAAAGCTTTTCTCTTCATAGTGCACGTTTGTCCTCCACTACCTCCTTGCATAAGATATTAATGTGACTGTAGCTGCTCACCCCTTTTTAAATAGCATTGAGATCTCATGCTGTTCAGAAGATCGTCAAATTGCTTTTATGGTCAAATGTTTCATTAATGATTTGACCTGTCAAAAAAGACAGCAGTGAGGGTGTTCTTCCATCGCAAAGACTCCATTAGCAGGAGAAACAATGTAAAGCACTTTCAACTTTCTTTGGTGTTTTACTCGTGCCATCGTAACTCGATATCCAGCTACGTCCCAGCTGTCACATGAACTCACTGAAAAAAATAATAAAAGGATGAATTATATCTGAATGCTTCCAATTTACCTTTGCATGACCCAAGGTAGATGTAGCTGTGCATGAGCAGATGAGTTAATATTTGCGATGATCATTTTTTATTAAGTAGATAAGATAAATTGTTTACCATGACATGCACATGCAGCACTTTGGGTGTTTGAGTAATGAACCTTATTTTAATGTGTAATGAAATTGACCAATTAGCATTGAACGCAAATAGAAAGGAGGAGGCTGAAAGGGATATGATATACAGTATTTAAGGCAAAGTTGTGGATGAACTATAATGGAAACGATGGCACAACAAGAAAGGTTACGAGATGAAAGGCTTTTCAATCTATCCCGGGGAGATGTAAAAGCTTGTTCTGGCAATCAGGGAAAATAGTTTGAGATATTTTATTTAAAAAATAACAATCCAAAAATAAAAGTCAGAGGATCACCAAAATCAATAAGCTTGTCTGAGGGCCATGAATGACTGCATAAAATTTGATGATAATCCATCTAGTAGTAATGGTATGTTCAAGTCTGGACCAAAGTGGTGGATCGATCAATCACTAAAGTGGCAGACAGGCCAACCAGCTGAGTGCCATTTCCATCCTTGGAGCAATTCTCTAAAGAGCAGAGCAAAAAGAAGAGCATGAGAAAATATCAAACTGTATTTCTAGCAAAATGATCTTCAATGTCACTAAACACTGGATGTTTGTGCTGGAAGAAAATTCACAGCTGGGGTTTGGAAAGGAAATACCTCGTGTGAATTCTCGGGGAAGTGAAATCAAACAAAAAAGATGAGAGTTTAAAACGGGCCAAGATGCGTTACAGCGTAAAGACAAATGAGCACAAATGAAATGCTGACATGACTGTTCGTGCTCTCCATCCTGGACTGAGGCTGCTGCCTTTTCTTTCCACTTAATACTCTGTAGGAGGGCCACCCTTATCTGAAAAACATTTATTGTTTCTTTCTTTTCTTCTCCAGCTTGATAGAATGTGCTTGTGTGTGTGTGTGTGTGTGTGTGTGTGTGTGTGTGTCTGCTAAAGCCTTTAGCAGACTTTATACTGTAGATGCATCAGAACAATGGAATAATAAGAGACAAAACATGGCACGCAAATATAAAATGCTCCAGTACATATACAGCTGTGCACATACTTTTCATGTGTTTGATGGAATTATTGTAGCCACAAATTTGAATGTTTTTGCAGCCTGAATTCATTTAGCCTCTGCATTTCAACTTTTATAAATCATTCCATATGGGGACCAATGTGGATTGGGCTGTGATCCTTAAATACTCGCATCCCTGTGTTTCACCATCCTGTGGTTTTGTTTCTGGTGGACTAGGTTGAAAAAAACAAAACAAAACAAGATGGAGTCCTGTTTTTCTGGCTTTGCTTTCCCTTCTCTTTGTTCAGGGATAAAGCCGAAATGCGACCAAACAAAACCCCAAACAATGAGCATATACAAAGGCAAGAGCGCAGCACATGCGCTTTACTGATCCTTTGTTTGCTTTCTGTGTAGGACAAGTAATTCTTCTCTGTGCCTGTGTATGCATCCGTATGTTTGTTTGTGATTGAATGTGTGTGTGTTTGTGAGCATATGTCTCGGCAGGAGGGAGGGAGCGAAGATGAAGGGGGAAGACTGGAGCGGTGCAGTGCTGGTGTTGGCCGGGTGGTGGGGTGGCAAGTGCCAGAAGGCTTCATTAGACTCAAGGGAAGAGGCTGTGAACAGCAGTTCTCCAGGAAATCTGTTAGACCTAAACACAGACATGCCTCTGATCCGGGTCTAGCCCTACAGTCCCTCTTTCTGTTTCCCTTCTCTCTCAGTCATATCCACCCATCTATTCGCCAGTGCAATTAGCTCCAGCTCACTTATACAATGAGGAACAGTCCCTACTTTTTGTCCCTCATTTTCTTTAAGATTCCTTTCTTTTTTCTGTCTGTTTTTCTGGTGGTGTTGTTGTTGTTGTTGCTGTGTCTGTTAGTGAAGCGGAGCAGTCATTAATCACTGGTAAATGTACGCAGAGAAAGCTGAGACACCTCGGGGGTGGGGTGCGATGGGGAGTTCTCTCATTCTGCTCGAAAAACGCTTCTCAACACGCTCCGTAGAGAGAGATGTAGAAAATGGAGCACAGGTGCTGCAGCGAGTGCAATAAACATAACCAGATGCACTGCAACACACAAATAATCTGATACAAATGTCAGTGTTTTGTCAGCGTTTAACTTACAGGGTCTAAATCTACTAGCAGGAAATAAATAGCTACAATAAATACTGAAACAAATGACAAATCAACTATGATGTCCAATAAAAGGCTTTCTGATCATATCGGTGACTGAAGACAAGAGTCCATCTGTTTGGCTTACTGTTCTCCTCGCTGCTCTTTCTCACCGTGGTATTCCTGTCAATATAATGTCTGTGGTTACTAAGGGATGCAACCGCACTTTATCGGAATATCTGGCTTCTTTGTCTGAACGAGAGCCAGCAGACAGAAAAATTTTCTTCCAAAGAAATATTATCCAATAAAAACAACAGTTTAGCTGAAATTGCACTCTTTTCACATCCCTGAGTCCAGCTCGCAAAATAAATGTCTTCTCTCTCAAAACAATATCTCCACTAAACAAAACACTAGAATATTACCCAGAGCTGTGGAGGTTAGAAAAGGATTGAAAAAGCAAGAGACGCTGAAAGGGGGAGAGAAGAGTGAGGACAAGGATAACTACAGACTGTCTTGGGGTGTGACCACATCTGCCCTGACACCGGCGATGTTGACGTTCTGATGCACGATTACTTGATTACATTCTCATCGCAGGCTTTTATTTCCTGACTCCATCTTTTGATCATATTTTGAAAAATGCTTTTTATTATGAGGCTGAGAGTTTAAAGACCTAAAACGGCAGCACTAAAGAAAAATGAGAGAAGTCCAACCAAAGGTGACAGTGCGTGCCACACCTCCATAGCGTGCTAATTCACACAAGCTGTCATTTCTCATTGTAGTCCACACAAATCCAGAACATGTCCGGGGAAAAAAAAGCAAAACAAAACCTCACTATTCCTTATTTGTGTCTACTATGTTAAAGCTCAAGTGTGGAAGTTTTCTATGCAAATTGACTGCCTTTACATTCATGCCTTTGTGATCCGAGTTCACAAAATGCTGATTAAGCCTATCAGCGACAAGTAAAAGATCTCTATTTCCCAGGAGCACGGTTTTAAATCTGCTGCCTGTGGTGACATACCCACCCTGCCACCTCAACTGTGATGCGCTTTATGTCAGATAGGAATGATTGATTTGCTGGAGCTGAAGAGAGGAACAACTGTAGTGATAAAGGCAGTAAGGATAGCAACTTACAGTACAACAAAAGCTATGGTGAAAACGTCTACAAAGTATCTGATGAAAAAGAGAACAACCTTTTAAAAAAGGCCCACTATGTTTTAACACTAGTCAAGAATGCAGCAACAATATTTGTGTGATCACTGTCACTATCTGTACTGGCATTTATAAAGGAGTTTAAAATCTTAGTGACCAATGTCCATCAAACTGCAAATCACATCTTGACATACGCTTTCTTCTATGCACTTTAAGTAATATCTAATTCACATCCACTGACAATTTAGAAGCGCCAATCAACTTAACCTATGTCCTTAACCAGACAGCACAGTGGTGCGGAGGTTACCACCGTTGTCTCAGCACAAGAAGGTCCTGGGTTTAAAGCCACCAGCTTGTTCTCTCACTGCCTGTGTGTAGGTTCTCTCTGGGGACTCTGACTCCCCCTCACAGTCAAAATGCATGCATGTTAAGTTAATTGGTAATTACTGGCCCTGGGTGTAAGTACCAATGGTTGTCTGTCTCTATGTGTTCAGGGTGCACCCTACTCTTTGCCCTATGGCAGCTGTGATAGGCTTCGGCCTGTTTGTGAGCCTGAATTGGATAAGTGGAAAAAAATAAACATCTTTTGACGAAAGAAGTCCAACAAGGCAGAACCACACAGAAAGGGCCAAGCTGACCAAGAGGGTCTAACCTAGGTGACAGCACCTGTCACTGGATCACTGCAGAGACTTCAGGTTTAAGATACTGGATAAAAAAATATTTCCATTGTGGTACTAAAACCTTGCCTGTCAGGCAACCAGCAACTCTGACAAAACCAGTGTTTATACTCTTTGCTATTTTCAACCGGCAGCAGTACAACAAAAAAACAAACAAACAACCCAAACCATTTCAGACATTTAATCATAAATGGTCTTACTCGTTATCTATGCTGTTGTTTCATCAGGGGTTTCTTCTTTTTTTAGCTGATGCTTGTTCTAATGGTGGGGTTAAGCAATTGTTGGGGCGAATAAGGGATTTGGGGGGAGTTGGGTGGTTACGCTGAGTCTTTATTTACCCAAGCAAAAAAAAAAAATCGATGCCACTCTGCTGTAGGAGAAGTGTGTGAATCAATGAAAGGTTTCAAAAAGCCCCTGTGAAAAATCAATGTCCCTTACATACTATTGATGGAAGTTTGGCCATAGAAGAAAGAAATGACAGAGAACACCTGTTTATTGTGAAAAATTACTCTGCTCGCTCTTTGTTATAGGCTTTTTGGATCTCTTTGTTTTGTCTAGAACAGTGCTAACAGTATTTCTGTATCCTTTCAATTGCTCTCTTTGCTAGCCTTCCATTTTATCCTTTTGTTACAAGTTATGCAGCGCTCATGCCCATTTGTTGTAAGGAAGCACTACTGGCCATTATCGGCAAAGGAAGAATAGCTACATTCAGTCTCACAACTCTGACACTAGAGGTTGATAAGGTCTAACATTCAACCACAGAGTGATATCATGTACACAACAACTTGATGTACAGTAGGGGAGTGCAGGGTTCTGAAGCCGTCATCTCAGCACAGCTATTAATAAAATTCAGTCAATAACATTCCACTGTCACTGCCTTGACTTTAGAGACCGATAGGAGAACAGTTCTGCCATAACTTTGCCTATGCAGTCAACATTTCCCTCGAGCCATGTCAGGCTGCGAGCTGCGAGGCCAATCAGTAGGGGCTCTGTCCTGACACCTGCCCAATCGTGTGCTAGCGTGATCAAAGTGACAGTGCTGTAGACCTGCAGAGATACAGGTGAGGGCTGCTGTCACCCCACCTGTCCAACTGATGGCAACTTGGCCAGGGCAGGGAGAAAAGTACTAGGATGGTCGGGAAGGCCACTGCCTGCATGTCACTCAGTGCTGTTTTGGATGACAGAACAACCCATTAAGAAAGAGACTGACTTCACAGACCATTAGAAGTAGCATCACACAGCCATAGTGCACAGAACACTGAGTAATGGTGCAACTGAAGGGCGACCGAAAGACTCCAAGCGCTGCTTCGAGACCTTTTTTTATTGAATAAAATATGCATTTTTGCTTCATTTTTTTGAAACAGAAACAGATGCATAAAAGCCCGAATTCTCAACAGAGGACAAAGTAGGTTATTAGAAAGGACTAAGCAGATAAACAAGTATGGCAAAATTATCCCCATGCCGTCCACCCCTGTGTCCTTGTTAAAATCTCTAGCTCTCAGTATGGCCTTTCCTGCCCTCCAGTCATCATTAAAGAGAAAGACGGGAGCTTGAGAGTCCAACAGAGGCATCAACACGCATCACTTCTCCTCTGCTCGAAACGCTCAGCTCTCAGCAATCCACTAGCCCCTGACGGACCTATTTACCGCACAAAGTGAATTGTGTTTGGCTGCAAACTATGCTTCCAAATGTTCCTTTGATACCCTCTCTCTCTTTCCCCCTCGCCATCTCCTCTGTCTCTCTCTGGTTCTGACCAGCTCATGGAAATAGAAGAACTGTCTGGCCAGTTTATTGCTGGTGTAGCACTACTCATGGGCTCAGCAGGCTCAGATGAGAAAGCCACACTGTGCCAGGCTGATGGGACACAGTCCAGCTGTAGAGGCACTCACTCCAAAACACAGACTTACAAACTCCTTCCTCTTTGACTTGATGTTTTTGTTTCACTATGGAAGAAAAAAAAAGTTTCCTTCAAGTAGCTCCCCAGGCTTTTCCCTGGGGACTGGATGAAACCCAGTTGAAAAACAAAGAACAGAAACAATAGGAAAAATCTGCTTCTTTTGCACAATTTTAAACCCCAAAGAGATAAACTATGAGAGTTTTGTAAACAGCAAGGAAAAGCTGATGGCTAGATATTCCAGATAAAGAGAGAAGGAAAGAAGCAGCAGCGAATAAAGCAGCAGTCTTGTGGAATGTTTTTTGATGAGTTACAGCGTGCACCGCAATCTTAAAGTCAAGAGCTTGCCTATGAGCGAGTCAAACCACACATTCTGTTGTGACAGAATCCCTGAATTTTAAACCTCCTGCAACTCAAGCCTTTGCACAGCAAGTTAAACATTTATTTATTAATTTATTCGACAGGTGTGCGGGCTCAGCCTCTAACCTTCGACATGCAGCACTTATATATAGCGTGTAATTACAGCCTTATCAAAAAAGCAAAGGTTTTACAGAAATAAATTTTCCATCTGTAATTGTTGATGAATTCTGATTTTGAATGCTAAACAAAGACATGGTTATACACTCTTCATGTTTTTCTGCTGCGTCTTTATTTACAGGAAGTTCTAAACCAATAAACTAATGTGCCTATTAGGGCACAGAAGAAAAGAAATACTGTTCTACTCTTTTGACTTTGAGAATGGCAGGATTTCATGCTTTCTTCTCATATCAAACAAGAGGCTTCACTAAAACTTCTGTGACAAATTGCATTGTTATACAGTTATAAAAATAGAACTGAACCTTAAGCAACCTTTCTGAAATAACCTGATAAAGGAAAGAAAAGATGCATAAAAAAGGAATAAACAATCATTAGCTTCACTGTGACCCTATGGGACCTCACACTGTGCAAGAGTTTGCTGTTTAGGTGTCTAAGGGGAAAACTTCTCAGGGTCAATCAGGGCTGTTTAAATACCGTAAGGCATTGTGGCTGTAGCTGCATCAGGGGAACACAGCATAATCATCTGCAAGGATGTGGCAAACAAACTAGTTATGCTAATGTATTTCTGTTATTTATCACCATCCATTATACATATCCCAATCAGCCTTACTTGTTAAATGCCCTCAAGAAATCCCAGCTGTAAATTAAGAACACATCAGCGACGCGGCCAATCAGATCTGTCACTTACGCTGACAAGCATCTGAGGGAACGGTCCTCGAGAATTTTCAGCCACATTGATTGGTGGGATTACCCAGTCCCTCTTCTGTCTTCGTAGACCCTTGGTGATGTTGCGACCGGACCCTGGGAACATGATGACAGGAGGTGGTGTTTGTACCGCCTCCTTCTTCTCTTTTCTCCCAGCAACTTTCTTTTCATTCTCTGTGACCTTAAAGACAGAACAACAAGGTTTTACTTAGGATGCTACAATAGTAATTGATGTCATGCTAAAAGACAAAGCACAATTTTGCAGATAAAAGACATTTTTATAGGTTTAGCATATTTATTTTATATCTCTGTGAACTTTGAAATCTTTTATTATCTCTTCACTAAGAAAATGTCAAGGCTTTTTTAGCAGTTAGCTGTATGTCAAACCACTTTCTTGGGTACCAGCTTTTGAGAGCTTGCTGTAGCTGCAATGATCAATCATCACCTTAAAAAAACCCATCAAACTCATCAGCTAAGATGGCAGTTGTCACTGTCACCTGTTTGTTTTTTTTAAATATAAAAACAAGTATTACATATAAGGAGGTATCTACTCTTTGTCCTTTAACTAGTATTTCTGCAGAGAAATCTGAAGTTGCTATGGAAACAAAGTGCACAATGCAATGATTTTGAAAGATCTAATGGACCCAGTCAGACACAAGATCATTCATCCATTCATTTCATCATTCGCCAAATCAGTCCTTCACTTGGGCAAAAAACAAGTCTTTTTGCAAGTAATTGGAGTTTTGGCAGCTTGGATAAAGAAAAAAGAAGTCAACCAAAAACCTTTTTGCAACTAAAAAATTTAACACAATAATTGTATATACAGTTGGGGAAATATTTTAAGGTTGAACAGTCTAATTTTTATTGTGGTTTTATTTTAATTTATAGAGACAGAATGTGAAAAAAAATCCAGAATAAACAGATTATATAAAAGTTGCATGTCATGGAGTGAAATAAGGATTTGATGCACTTCAACCCAACCAGAATTCTGGCTCTCAAAAACTGTCTCTATGCCCGTGTGGTGCACATAACATTCAAGCACACAATCAATTACAGACACTCCTGATCTCAGCTTGTTATGTGTATAAAGCACACCCGTCGACAGAATCAATTTCATCTATTCCCACCTCTCCAACGCAATGGGCAAGACCAAAGAGTTGTCAAAGAATGTCAGGGACAAGACTGTAGACTTACACGAGGCTGGAACAGGCTACGAGACTGTAACCAAGAAGCTGGTGAGAAAGTGACAACTGTTGGTGCGATTATTTGGAAATGGAAGAAATATAAAATGGACATCAGTTGCCCTCAGTCTGGAGCTCCATGCAAGATCTTGCCTCGTAAGGGGATGAAGATCACGAAAAGGTGACGGGGTGCAGCGTAAAACTATATAGGAGTTTGTTAATGATCAAAAGGCACTACAGTCCTCAAGAACACCACTGGTAACACACTACGCTGTAATGGACTGAAATCTGCAAATCTGCTTGATAACGCACATGACATGATATTGAGTATCTAAATGATTTAGAGAATGTTTTGGAGAATGTGCTGCGTCAGATGAAACCAAAATCAAGCTTTTTGGCAACTCAACCTGCTATGTGTTGAGGAAGAGAAATGCATACTATTCCCACAGTCAAGAACATTGGTGGAAACATTAAGCTTTGAGGCTATGTTTCTCCTAAGGGTACATGATGACTTTAATGCACCGAGGGTCCAATGCAGTGTAAAATCTTGGATAAGAACTTCCTTCCTTTAGCCAGAAGACTGAACATGGGTTGTGAATAGGTCTTCAAAACATAACACCAAGGCAAAGAGCGGCTAAGGACGCAAATTAAAGTCATGGAATGGCCTAGCGAGTCTCCAGATCTCAATCCTATGGAAAATCTGTGGAGGGAGCTATAAGTTGCCAAACAGCAGCCAAGAAACTAAAAGGATTTAGAAAGCCAAGGAAAGTGACAAAACCCCTCGTCAGATGTGTGCAAACCAGGTGACCAACTACAAGCAGCGTCTTACTGTGCTTGCTAACAAATATTCAGTTATTATTTGCTTGGAGAACAAATACTGTCACGGTCCTGGGTCGGGTCGACCCAGTATTTTGAGTTTCTTATGTTTTGGTTTATTTTGGATTAGTTATTCTCTGGTGATACTGTTTTGATTACAATTATATTCTGATTCTTTAGTTATCTGATGATGATGTTGATGATGATTATTTCTGGTTTAGGTTTTGTTATCTTGCCCTTATGTTTGGTTTAGGTTGCCTGTGCTTAGTCTTCTCTGCCCGTATGTCCCTCTGTTTGTCCATGACGTCATTATGCCTGTTTACGAGTCTGTCTCTGTCTGGCGTGTGCTTCCTGTTTTATTTTGTAGGTCTGTGCCCTTTGTCAGTGCGTTCAGCTTTGTGCTCTCCCTGTCTCGTCAGTGTAATCAACGTCAGTCGTGTCTCCCAGCTGTTTCCTCTTTGCTCCGTTCACCTCTTGTATTTAGTGTCTGTGTCTTCCCCTACTCGGTGTCGCATCGTTAACGTCTGTTTACCCTCGCTTCCTCCGTGTGCTCCGTTTGCCAGCCAGCCTTCCTGCCTACTCATTCCGTTCTTCCAGTTTAGTTAGTGTTTTTCTGTTCTGCTTCTTACCAGCAATAAAGCTGTGTGTTTTGAATTACTTCCGCCTCAGTGAGTCCTGCATTTTGGGTCCTCTCTTCCTGCCTGCCCACACTCAGACATGACAAATACTTATTTCAATCAATGCTATATAAATCAATTTTTGGTTGATATTCGGTATTTCCACTGACTGTTCATTTCTTTGTAAGTGAACAAACTTACGAATTCAGCAGGGTTTCAAAAAATGTTTTCCCCAGTGTATTAGTAAGAAAAAAAGCAAAAATAAGTGAGAAAGAAACGGAGTCTTTCTAACGCTTCACAAAACTCAATGGAAATACCAGCAGTACAATTCGCTGGCAGACCACATGAAAATTTCATGTGCCAAATGGTGTGTAAATTTACCTTAATGCACCAAACTTGCTTTAAATTCAGAGCATTAGCAGATTTTCTGCAAAAGCTTTCCAACAATTTGTCCTTTTTACAATACTGCGTGCAATTCTACAAGCCTAATTTCAAAATTTGGAATGCTGTGTTAAATAAAGATAACACAAAAGAATGCTATAATTTGCAAGTCATAAAAGTCATTTAATGGAAAATGGCACAAAAAGAACATTATGATTATTGTTATAAATGTGCACTGAGACTTTATTTTTCTTTTTAGAAAAAATAAATGCATTTTAAATTTAATGACAGTAATATGCACATATTGTTGATAAGTACTTTTCTCTTCTCAAACAAATGATATGTTTATACTCAGTACAATTCTCACTTTAGTTATGTGCACACGAATTACTCCAGAAAATCTCTCATTTTTAACCAAGACACATAGGAGCAATAACAATGATATAGCAATTGTAAAAGACTATGGCTCTTAAAACATGTAAACATTTCTTATCAGAAGAACGCCATATGAGAAACACTTTGTGTCATCATGCGTAGACTCAAGCAGGACAGAGGTGATGTTAATTCTGTATGTGCATATATTTAAAAGAAACCATAAACTTCATACCTTTTGTCATTTACACCAGGCATAAAAAGCCTATTAACAGAAAGCGTGTCTGGAGTTGGATTTACAGCCTCTTTCAACAGACAATGACAGCTGAGTCACAGACACACACCTCAATCAAACAGTATGCACCCATCATACACTTTTCTCACACCATCCCTATAGGCACAGAGAAATGACCACCACAAAACTGTCTTTTTGAAAGATGCTCAAATAAGGAACTCAAATGTGAAAGGAACCCATTTTCAATCTCCTAAAGAACATTAACTCATCCATGAGTCAGAACAGCTACATCAAATGCTGGAGTTATGACAGACATCAAATAAGTAATGTCTGTGTTGAAATACTGCAAACCACATGACTGTGAACAGACAATGAACAGAGTGTACAAAAATTTGCTTTATTGCAGATCCTTCCAAGATGAGCTAAAACAAGCAAAAATCGTTGAAATTATAGTAGTAGAACCTTTAGTGTGACACCTGATTCCCTTCATTATCAAATATATTATTCCTTCTGTTAAAGTATATTGCTTTATACATACACGATTTATCTCTAAAGCTACAGTTTAGAGCCCATCATCTGCAAGTTTACAGCTTCGTGTTTACTGTTCCAGTGGCAAAAGGTAATATTAAAGTGATACTATCTGCAGAGTTGTTCGACGGTAAGTTTACCAACACAGCTCAGGGTTAAAAGATAGTAAAACATGTCAAGAATTCAGTCACGAACATCATAGCTGAAGCTATGCATCACTTGCACTCTGTCTCAATCACAGTCCCTTGAGCTATCCCTAGCTTTCGTGCTCCCCTCTGCCCTCTTCTTGCAGTGTTATTGTTTTTCTCTGTCTCCCCCTAGTCAGTAGGTACTGACAGCTTGTCTCAATAACATGGATTCCTCAAGCACTGGGCTGTGTTAGGCTGATGGTGCACCAGCAGGTGAAACAGCTGCACAAAACTTTACTAACCAAACACTCACACCAGCAGACAGCAAGAAATTTGTAGTTCGTGTCTTTGTTATGTCTCCTCCAGGATCACTAATTGAGGCAAGTAAATCAACTTTCATTTGTACAGGGTAGCCCATACCTAGCAGTTCCCCCATTTAAATGCACAGTGTGCAAAAACTGAAATTATAAAAGAGATATAAACAGGACAAACATATGGAGAAAGTACAATCATGTCATCTGCACATCTGTGATGTGAATCTCCCACAACATTTATTCAACTGTTACACCACTACCAGCAGTTTGAACAGTTAATACAAGGCAGGATGGATTTGTGCTTTCATATTGTTTATGCCAAATTTTGACCCCACCCATCCAAATGTCTCCATAGAAACTGAGACTGTAAAGAAAAAAAAAAATTGGCAACATTTTCCAATCTTATGTCATCCCACTCTGATGAAATGCATCCTTAGATTCTTGTTTCTTCTACTGCTGTTGCCCCTGTACTTCAAGTTTGATGTGTTGTTGTCTTCATACCGTAGTTTCAGTAAGTGTTTATTTGAGTTATTGTTGCCTTCCTATCAGCACTCTGGCCATTTCCTTTGACTTTTGGCATGAACAAAATATTTACAACTAGAGAACTGCTCACTAGATATTTTCTCTTTTTTGGACCATTCTCTGTAAAAGTTAGAGATAGTTGTGCCAAAAAAGCTCAGTTTCTTGGCAGTTTTTGAAACACTCAGACCAGCCGATGCTATGCTTAAAGTCACTTGATCACCTTTGTTTCCCATTTTGCTTGCTATGTCTAAATGCCTAAATGAATTCCAGCCCTGTGATTGGCTGATTTGATATTTGCATTACTGAACAGGTGAACAGGTGTGTCTAACAAAGTGACCAATATTTTGGATATATCTAACTAGTGGTTAATAATTTTGCATTTAAAATATGGAAATAAATATGTTACAGTGTGTACATGTGAGCATGTGTGATGGGAGGGAGTATAAAAAATCCAGCATCATAGACTCATTTGTAAAAATAAACAAATAACTAAGTAAAGAACAGGTTCAGTTACATTGTATTTCCATTAAAGGTGATTAGTGCCGTTTATCTTTCTTCGAGTTTTTCGATTGCTGTTACTTCTGTGAAATGTGTAGCTTTACAGTTCCTCCCCAGCAGCTGACATTTGAGAATAAAAATAAAATACAACACAGAAGCAGTCTACAGTGTTGGAAGATGGCAATGGCTTCTGGCACATATTGAAAGTTGAAGGTCCTGTATGATGCAGTCTATAAAAAGTGTTTTTCTTTGTCTCTGTTTGTTCTTGCCTGGTCAAGGTCCCTCAGAGGGTTGGCTTGTATCTGCCAGCGGAAACAATGCTTTCAAGGCTGACTTCATTAGATGGACGCCCAAGAAAAAAGCTTTTAAGGCTGCTTTAAAGAAAATGTGTCAAGCAACCTGGCATATGGTGTGTATGTGTTTGTGTGGGTGGGTAGGGATGTGGGGTGTGGAGGAGCATGGGCTTAGGTGTCATGTTCAGTTTCATCAACCAAGTGCTGTACTTCAGACATCTTGGACTGTGAAATCCAGGGCACTTTAAGTAATAGTGCAAAAGGAGAGATTTTTAAACAGGTAAAGGATTACGGTAGGTGAGGAGACCACATTCACATTCAAAGAAAGACTGGATTTGCTGCTCCACATGGCCATATGCAATAAATATTTAATGTACCATCCACAAAATTACTGCTCTTAAGGGTTCTGCATTGGTAGATTTTTACCACTTTTGTAGAAAGACTTTAAACTTAAAAAGGCCAATATTATAATAATATTTAATAATATTTCCCATAGCTCCCATAGCTCTGTTTTTGGTTTCCAACGTTTGCTCCTGCTGGCTTAAAAATGTAAGAGAACAGGAAGCAAAACAAACCCACAGACGTCATATTTCCACTGCTTATCTCTACTTTATTATATTCCATGAAAGCTTAAGTTGTGAAACAATGCCTTACAAACCCGCTGTAAGCTGTGGACAGGAATAAGCCTCACGTGTGATTTGTCCCTAGAAGTTGGCAGTCCAGCAACAGCTAGCTTAGTTTATAGTCAGTTCTAGTAATTTAGATGAAATTGCCCATTAAGTAACACAGAGGGAAAGGTGCTCTTATGAATTTTAGAGGAAAGTTTTTTAAGCCTGAAGT
This sequence comes from Copadichromis virginalis, assembly GCF_057382275.1. Classification (NCBI taxonomy): domain Eukaryota; kingdom Metazoa; phylum Chordata; class Actinopteri; order Cichliformes; family Cichlidae; genus Copadichromis; species Copadichromis virginalis. The sequence continues at coordinate 20,581,135 of NC_140637.1, read as the reverse complement.
TCAGCACCACATCATATGTACCCTAAATAATTAATTGAAACAATTAAGTAGGTACAAATAATTATATAGAAGCAAAAAAAAAAGACTATGACTGTGGGAGGGTTCCACTCACTGTTGTTTATTTCAGTCTTCTAAGAGCACAACAACAGTAAAATCTGTCTATCATCTTTGGATCTTGTAGGGCAAGAACTAGCTCAGTCAGCAAATTAACAAATCAAACCACCCTCCATGCTGTGCAGCAGTCTGTTGTCCATACTGGGATCCATTCCCGAGTGAGCAAAGTTCAGCAGCACTTTAGACCTCAGCATGCCACTGTACTCTTGCCATGGGCCCAGAACAGACAGCTGAGGCAGCAAAGTGGAGCTCTCCATTGCATCCCCAGCGACATCCCATCACTGCCACACTTTTCCCATACAAAAAACAAAAACAAAAAAAGTCCAAATGAAACAGTGATCTTCTTTACAACATTGCGTCAGTTCTTTGAGGTCTGCAGGCATTCATTTATACACAGCTCTAAGGTTAATTCTAAGGCCTCACCGCAGCATTTCAATCAGGTTGATGTTTGAACTTTGGCTGAAACACTTCTGTTATTGATTTGCAACTCTGCTTGAGACCATTGTCCTTTTTCATTACCCAGTTTTGGCCAAGCTTTAGTTTTAGGACAGATGTTGTAACATTTGACAATACTTTACTGTACAGATGAGTTGATCATCGACTCAGTGATTATAAGGTCCTGAGCATTATAGCCAAACATTTTCACTTTGGTCTCATCTGTCCATGGAAAGGACATTGTTTCAGAAATCTTTCAAACAAGCCATACTTGTTCAGTCTTTTTTTAATTATACAACCAAAAACTTTAAGATTTACCATGCTAACTGATTCTTGTAGAGTCTGAGATGTAACGTTTGGATGTTTTTGCAAATTCTTTTAGTACTGCATGGTCTGACCTTGTGGTGAATCTGCTGGGATGTGATGTCCACTTCTGGGAAGATCGTAGCACTTTACTGGTTTGAATTCTCCAAACCAGTAAACTGCCAAAATTTAGATTTTTCAAGAGGTGATCACACTTGTGGATGATCAGTTAATGAACTGCATGTCATTATCAGCACCTGCCTGCTACATCTCCCCCTTAATTTCTATGGAGAGAGTCCTACGAAAGCTTATTTTTTCATGATTGATTTTGTGTGTTTCAAAATAACACTTTAGTACTGTTTTGAAAAGGCTTGAAAAAAAAAACTTTAAATTAAATGTACATTAAAATTGTTGCAAATGCAATAACAATGACAATATTAATATTGTATTCAGCTTTTCGATTAGAATGGAAAGACATCCTCACTTGGAACATTATTTTGTGTCTGTTAGCCAATAACAGCATGAATAAATAAAGAAAATAATCAGAAACAAATGTCATCTGCTAAGGAGCACAACAGGAGCCCATCTGCTCCTGTTAATACAAATAGCCCTGCAGCCCCTTCAGATATCACAGTTAAGGTGTTTTTATAAGAATTTTAAAGACGAATTATTTCCAAAATAACAAGAAAAGACAATATGGAAAATTATATCGGTATTCAGTCATAATATTTTAGAGAAATCTGTAAGCCTCCTTTGTTCTCCACCAAATCCAGATAGTAATCGTCAGTTCTATTTCATGATTTCGATATTCAATAAATTGCTGTAAACACGAACTGAAAAACACTAAAACTAAATTGCTGTCTTTATGCTCATGGATAATGGATAAATGTATATTGAGCTTTTTGCTAAAAACACCAGGCGTTGGAAACATTGCTGATGTGTAAGTGGTGTATACAATCAAACACACACGCAAAATAAAAGGGCCAATTTAAAAAAAAAAATACTAAATGTGGTAAAGTTTCTAATTATTTCAAGGTAAAGCACAACCTCCATGACTTACCTTTTAATAGTATGCCTTAATGTCATAAAAAAAACAGCATCACAACCCTCATCATTTTAAAAACCTTACTGTGCAAGATTGTGTAATCCAATCAAAGATCTGACCTGTTGATTACATTAGATGCCACTAAAGTGTATAGATGACTTTAATATGAATAAAATACAGTTCAAACAACTATTCTAATATATAATCAAATGTAGTGGAATATCATAAAATATTCAGTGCATATTCAGACATAAAATGAGTAAAAACTGAGTAAACTGTGAACCTATGCCAGCAGTTCAGTTATATATGAATTAGTTAAATATGACTGTGTTTAAATTCTCGCCATCTAAAGTTGCCAGTTTAGGAACTGAAGCATTTGCTATTTTGACCAACAGGGGTGCTACAGTACAACCCACTGCACTGGAACTGACAAAAATCCTGATCATCCTTGATCAGCTTGTGCTCATTCTCAGAGTCAGAAAAGAAAGAACCAGCAGTCTCCCCTCCTCCTCTTGTACTGTGTCACCCATCTGCACAACAGGCAGACTAGTCCTAACAAATTTTACCATATTCTGTTTCCTGCACTGTGCGGTTTGGGGAAACTTGAGCATGACTAGGGTATCAGTCACGGTTTTCTGTCTCATGTGCCGGCCAAAATAGTTTTCTGCCAGAAACTCAGTGTGGTCCTTTGCATTCAGTCCATATTCAAGAAACTAATGTCTGCTAAGCATAACGTGCCTTTGTGCACAAACCCAGTTTGTGCACACGAGCATGAGCGAAATGAGACAGATGTGAGTTAGGCCCGGATAAATGCATTCTTTTTCTTCAGAGAGAGGAAAGCTTCATGGGGTTGACTGCAGGGGATGGCTGCCCCACATCCCACCAGTGCAGTGAGGGGAGGCAGAGGTGGAACAAGACATGTTTGGGATGGATTGAAGGAGATGAGGAGTCAGTTGTCAGAAGCAGATGTGACCCCCCTCACCTCCCTCTGCCTAAATAAGTCATGCTCTAAATCCTTTTATCTACACATGCTAACAGGTACTAGTGAGTTCCCTGAGGAGAAATGTAGAGAGAAAAACATGCACAACAAGAAAAAAACCATAAAAACGTAGAGACACAGAGGCAAAGATCTCTGCCCGCCACTGCAGCAAAAGGCTTAAGCAGGTTTTTCTTTCACCGTGGTATAATTCTGATCAAACTTCAACTCCGATTCTCTCTTTCTTACTCATATTCACATAGAAAAATTACAGGATGGTGATGCAACAGATTTAGAAAAATAGGAAAAGCAGAGATATGTGATCACTTATTCAAACTCTTATGAAAGACGGAGGAAAAGGAGCAACAGCAAACTGGAGTTAGACTTTTTAAAGACAGCTTTATAGATTCTAGAGATTTTGTTATTTTTCTTAATACAACACAGACGGGGCACACATTCTCTGGCATGCAACCCTGCACAGATTAAACCTTTAGGTGCCAAGCGAAGACACAAGCACACATAGAGCATACGCAGCAATGAAAATTTAACGCAAAATTAGCATAATACACACTTGATCCAACATAATCTCCCACAATAAAATAACATTCTTGCACACATGCTTATGCACAGTAATGCTATGTGAACAGGAGTCACTGAGTGTGAAATGGATGCCCCCCAATCCTCGACCAAGCTCCCCCCCACCCACAGCCCTGGTGCCATCAGCCTTAGCCAGCTGGCGGTGGTCCCAGCACTTCCCCTCCACGCCACTGCCTCCCCATAACCCTGCATGCTTTGATATCAGCCAGCCCCTGGCTACCCAGACATCTGGAAGTTATTATTCAACAGAGCACACCACAAAGCACCATTTCCATAATGAAACATCACATTTTGTTTTAGCGCCCTGCTTTCTCCTGCTGTCCTCATACATGTTTGTTACAACTTGTAGCATATTTCTGACCTCTGACCATCTTGTTTGATTGCTTGTCTATTCTTTGCTCCTCGGGATATACATATTAATTGACTCAGTGGAAAATTACGTTTAAAAATGCATTCATTTGACCTTTGACACTTTAGTACTGAAACTCAGTCGAGTGAAAAAGCCAGCATTAACTATAAAAGAGCGTAATTAAAGATCAACCTATTCAGAGCCAGAACAATACACACTCTTCAACTCATTCCCAATAACTACCAGCAGATATCCCACTCTCTGTTTGGCTCTGTGAATTTATGACTGACATATTGCCATTGCTTCCATTTTCTAGCATTGCACATGACTACCGTCTGATTGTTAGCATAATGGAAATGTTTCACTGCTTTTATTTTCATCACAACAATGATTGGCTAAAAGTTTCTGACCAGCCAGGGACCAGAATTGTCTGATTCTCATTCTTGCAGCGAGCAGCTCCCTTTCATGCAGGAGTAGAGGCAAAAAAGTTGTGCACACCTTTCAAAGCCACATGCTAGCGATAAATTATCGTTAGCGTGGAAGTTCCTCACAGAGAGTGAGGGCACAACGTTTGGCAATGTGCCAACAGTTTGTAACAGTAAACCTAATCAAACTCTTTAACGACCTCCGTTATGGTGAACGTGGACATTTTAAAGAAGCGAATAAATGGAAAGTGTCTAAAACTAAAGCTATTCACAACTCTGAGCCCGAATCAAATGGGAAAACGAGAAAAGGGTCAATGTCCTGTTATGTGGTGTTAGAAACATCGAGGAAAATGATCTTACTACCTGATAATTGTTTTCTTATATAAATCTATTGCACCTGCTTTTGATTGATAAAGTAAAATATATAAAATAAACTCGGGGTGTACAGCAACTCATTTTCAGTTAATTATTTGCACTTCCTTCCAGGAGCATAGATCTTTATTTTCATTTGTTTCAGCTGTTGCCAGAGAAAATCATATATTGCATTGAGAAAAAGTCGAATTTTGCTACTATATGCCAGATACAGTTACAAGTTTTAGAAAGAAAACTGATTTTGGCAGGTCATACTTGGGGAAAAATCAGAAATTTTAATTGGGCAAGAAAATTATAATCAGTGCACCAATAATATGCATTTTTTATATAGCTATGATAGAATTTCCTGATAGTGAAAGCCTGTTCTAAACATTGACAAGATGACACTGACACTGACAATCACTGGGGAACTTTTAGGCTCATATGCATTTGCACTTTTACATGCAGGGCAGATTTTAGCCTGCTTTATTAGAGAAAACCTGCAGAAATAATAGCCAGCTTGGTAGACTGGAAGTTGAAAATTGAAGGCCAGAAATTGGCATTTCTCCCTCTCTCTCAGTGGTCACTGTTTCTGTGCACAGTTCCTTCCAAAAATAAGTGCAATGAGCAAACTCAAAATAAAGGTAAAGTTGAATCATTTTTATCCAATCCATGCACAAGTTGGAGCAGATTATGTATTTGTGTTTGCGAATCTGATGACGTCAGCTGTGCAGTCTGAACCATCAGAGCTGATTTGTGCTGTGGAAAGATCTGATTCACCGGTAAAGTGGCCGTTTAGAGGTTTTTCAGTGAAGAAAGCGGCAGAAAACAGCTAAAGTACATTTAGTTTGTTGCAAAAACCAAAATAATGAGCTCAAAGAAGTTATAATCAGGTGGAACTTCCCTGTGGTAACAGAAAGGTAACACCTTTCTCATTAGAGTCCATCTATAACAAGCACGAGTGTCTTCAACATTTTAGTGTTTTTATTTGACTGGCAGATAATGGCTGCTTCTTACCAAAAACGAGAACAGTCTACTGAGTAAAAACGAATCCTTGGCAGCCTTTTTTCCATTTTTTTTTAAGTGAGTGAGATTTGATCTGTTCCGGAATTTACTTTCCAATAACTTATGTGAGATGTGCACTTAGTTAATGAACACAGGCCCCTGTTTTTGCCTAATGTAAATAACACTTGGGGTGATATTGGCTCTCAGAGCTGGCCTTGTGGTACCATAGTCATGGGGACAGTTAGGCTCATACTGCTCAGTCTCTGTCTCTGACCTCTGACAGCTTTTAAATAGAAAAGGAAGAGACAAGAACCCCTGGGATACCCAAGGCACAGGATGTTTTCCAATAACAGCTTATGGCTGAGGGGAATCTTACTCTCCCCCTGTGGCAGTCTGATTCTATCACTTTTAACTGTGTGGCACTGCTACTTCTTTCTGCTCCACCCCCTCTCTCCCCTTCGCTGAAACCCCAAGGAGTTTTGACCTGATTCTTGGCTGTTACTATCACCAGACCACTGGAGAAAATGTGATAGGAAAAAGAAACTCTGGAACGATAATTGAAATTTGAAGCATGATATTTCTGTGTGTCTGTGCTCGAGCTCATAAAATCTGAAACTCACCTCATTTTCAGTTTGTTGGGATGATGGTAGGTCAATCAGTGCCAACTGCACCATAGTCTCCCAGACATGTGTGTGCGGACCACTTGCTGTCAGTTTCAACTGGACAGGTTCATCTAGGTTGGCTCCCTCTCGTTGGGCAAAGATGGATCCATCTGTCCGCACGCCAAAGAGGGGGTTGCTGCTCTGGAAGACCACACCTTCATTTCCCATGCAGTCGTCAAACTTCACTGGAGACACACAAAAAGAGAGGATTTGAATTCACTATTCATCACAGTTGTAGAAACTAAGAAGCAAAACAGGTACAAACACTGGCAAGCATGAAGTTGAAACTGCTTTCCTAACTCACAAAAACATATCTAAACATAGCGTACCTGCAGTACTTGCATCTCATTAGGAGGAACATGACAAACTGGCTACTCTTAAGGAAGATTATTTAGCCTAGTCCGACACTGGTGTTTCTCACCATTTAGTCTCTATTAATAATAAGGTCAAGCAGTCACTATGATTAGACTCCTGAGGATTATTGTATGCAGATGCATGCCTCTTTATCCTGTAAATGTAGAGGTGAAACATGACAATGACAAGAAACTGTAACTGAATTTGATAAAGATGCATGTAAAGATGTCTGCTAGTTTATTGTTAGACTTACAAAGAAGAATTTGAAAACATATCGTCCGATCCTTTGGACAGATGTCTTAGTGATGGAAGGGGGTTTGAACAGAGAATTTCATTATTTTATAATTCAATACAGGAGATGAGTATACCTTCAACTACTTCAATCAAAGAGGAGTGGGAAAAAGATTTTGGGACTCTCCTATCAGAAGATTTCTGGCAGGAGGCCTTACACAATATAAATACGCCTTTTATTAATTCCCGTCACTGTTTAATTCAGTACAAAATTATACACAGACTACACTATTCAAGGGAAAAACTTCACAAAATGTATCCAGAGTGTTCCCCCCTCTGTGAAAAATGCAAGATACACTATGGAAATCTGTTACATTGTTTTGCACTATGTCCAAGGCTTCAGGGTTTTTGGTATGATATTTTTACTTATATGTCTAATATTTTTAAAAGTAAGATTGAACCAAATCCGACAGTAATCATCTTTGGGATTTCCAACGAAACACAAAATTTACAACATTCTCAAAAAAGGTTTATGGCATATGCTTTGATTATTGCAAAGAAATTGATCCTGCAGCTTTGGAAAGGTAATGAGACTCCTGTATTAAAAATGTGGCTTACTGAACTTATAAACACTCTTCACCTTGAAAAAATAAGATATAGTATGAATGACAATGTAAAAGATTTTGAATTAATCTGGCACCCTTTACTTATATACCTTGGGAAAATATAAAACTTTGTTTACTTGTTTCTCTTCCCTTTTGCCGACAGCCGGGGTATTGGGACCCCTTATGGGTGACTGCGGGGTTTTTTTTTTTTTTGTTTGTTTTGTTTTGTTTTTTTTTTTTGTTGTTGTTGGTGTTGTTTAATTATTTGCCTTGTTAGTTTAGAGAAAAAAAGGAGCATAAGCTATGTTATGTCAATTTGTAAAAACTACAATCATGATACTTGCTCTCAATAAAAATATTTGAAACAAGACTTACAAAGAAGAATACAGCATACATAAGGACAACAAACAACCTTTAAATCTTCTGTCTTCTATATTTAATCTGCTCATATAGTCAGTTTTTTGACAAAGACTATGCTTTTGGCTTTAGTTGTACTTCTTCTCTTTCTCCAATTATAAACTGAAGACACATACAACATATAGAAAGTGCTGTGGAGTATGCTACATCATTATCTTACTCTAATGTACAGTAACTGCTGAATGAGGATTTAAATAGTTTCTCCTTCTATATGGCTTGGCTTGATAGCATATTTCACAGACTCCTGCAAATCACAGGGTTTGCATTGCTTCAATAGTTTTTCTAAGGCCGGTTTCCATTAGAGAATACAGTGTAAGCGTGTGGAGAAAACTAACAACCTGACCTGAGTGTTATGTAATTTTTGTAGCCGTTATAAATAAAAATATTTTTGCAGTGCAGTTAGCACTTCTTATTTGCTCCTTCTTTCCCTGACAAAATCAACATCTTTCCAAATATTGATTAAACCTATGATTCAGTTTAACCAATTAGGCAAAAAGATTAAAGGAAGCTTGCGCTACACAGAAAGTATTGCACTGAGACGGGAAACACAAACCGTAATGTAATCTGAGGGATGTTAACGCAGAAAGCCTCTAGAGGTTTGTGTCCTTCATATTCTGTTAAATTAAGATGGCACCATAAACCTGTTCACCATGGAGCTTTCAGAGTTGCCTGGACACTCTTGTGTTTGCTCTCTAATGAAATTCTTGCGCAGTTCATAACAGGATGAGTCACTAGCGAGCACAGCCCATACCAGTCTCTCGTTCTCACTTCCTTTCTCCCTCGCAGCACCTGTAGCCTTCCCACTCAGGGATTAGAGTCCAGATAACATATCAAGGAAACCTTAAGCTGAATGCCATTACTCACAGATTTCTCATGGCTTTCTCTCTCCCCCAAACCACTACAACAGCTGAAACAAGGTTTCTATTACAGGGTGTAAACTATGATTAAATCCAGCTTTTTTGTGCTGTCTAGCCCTAAAAACACCTGTGATCATGCCAGTGCCCTCCTCTCTAAGGATGTTCAGATGGCCACAGAGCTCAGTCAGAGGGAATAGCCTCTAAACGATACTGTCCACAGAGTGTATCAGGAGCTGCACAAGAGTCCTGGTGTAGACAGAAAAAGGCAGGATATAGAAGATGGATTACATCAATACAAGAGGCAACAAAGCCTTGGATCATGGATATCATCAGACCATTGCTCTCTTTGTATTGCCGAACAACCCCCACCCCTCCCTAAAAGCCTTGCTTGTCTTTTCAGTTTATCTCATTCACTTTTCTCTTTTTGTCCAACCCTGTGTCATTTCTACTCTACCATCATTTTTTGCAGATTTCCAAAGATTACATCTGGGGGTTGGGGGATGGGGATGATAAAAAACCAGTTGGCAAACATGTGTCTGTGCAAACAGAGTTTTGGAACACTGCCTGAATATATTAACAATGAGGAGAAGTCAAAAATCAAATTCAAAGCATGCTTTATTATATTTCTAAGTGCTTGTATCTGTGAAGCATTCGAACACCTGAAAAAAACACAAGCAGCAGGTGGTCTGTTGCCCCTTCTCTCTGTGTCCTCCAATTATTGTCTCTTCTCTCTATAAACTAGGCACACAGCCAGCAGTGCAGCCATATTGCAGTTATGGCTGGCACAGGCCTGTAGGCTTATACTTTGCACTAAGAAAAGGGATAATCAGCAAGGGGTGCTTCAAGCCATATTAAAGAAAGCATGCACTTCTGTAGCACTTAAAAGGCATTCGCTATCAAAAATAAATTTTGAATGTATCAGTCTTCATTTTAGGCATGATCACAGACATCAAAAGAAGATTGTTATTTCCATATGTAGGCATTTATATTTGGCATTATGGCTCTGTCCTGGAACCTCGCTATCTTTGCATCAAGAGAGCCAGCAAAACAAGAGGAAGCATCGGTGACAAAAGATCTGACACTGACTAACTCAGACACAGCATGATAGAAGGAGCCGTGGCGGAGATGTGTTGCAAAGTGGCTTGCAGATGTTCAAGAAACATACAGTGGGGCAAAAAAGTATTTAGTCAGCCACCGATTGTGCAAGTTCCCCCACTTAAAATGATGACAGAGGTCAGTAATTTGCACCAGAGGTACACTTCAACTGTGAGAGACAGAATGTGAAAAAAAAAAATCCATGAATCCACATGGTAGGATTTGTAAAGAATTTATTTGTAAATCAGGGTGGAAAATAAGTATTTGGTCAATAACAAAAATACAACTCAATACTTTGTAACATAACCTTTGTTGGCAATAACAGAGGTCAAACGTTTACTATAGGTCTTTACCAGGTTTGCACACACAGTAGCTGGTATTTTGGCCCATTCCTCCATGCAGATCTTCTCGAGAGCAGTGATGTTTTGGGGCTGTCGCCGAGCAACACGGACTTTCAACTCCCGCCACAGATTTTCTATGGGGTTGAGGTCTGGAGACTGGCTAGGCCACTCCAGGACTTTCAAATGCTTCTTCGGAGCCACTCCTTTGTTGCCCGGGCGGTGTGTTTTGGATCATTGTCATGTTGGAAGACCCAGCCTCGTTTCATCTTCAAAGTTCTCACTGATGGAAGGAGGTTTTGGCTCAAAATCTCACGATACATGGCCCCATTCATTCTGTCCTTAACACGGATCAGTCGTCCTGTCCCCTTGGCAGAAAAACAGCCCCATAGCATGATGTTTCCACCCCCATGCTTCACAGTAGGTATGGTGTTCTTGGGATGCAACTCAGTATTCTTCTTCCTCCAAACACGACGAGTTGAGTTTATACCAAAAAGTTCTACTTTGGTTTCATCTGACCACATGACATTCTCCCAATCCTCTGCTGTATCATCCATGTGCTCTCTGGCAAACTTCAGACGGGCCTGGACATGCACTGGCTTCAGCAGCGGAACACGTCTGGCACTGCGGGATTTGATTCCCTGCCGTTGTAGTGTGTTACTGATGGTGACCTTTGTTACTTTGGTCCCAGCTCTCTGCAGGTCATTCACCAGGTCCCCCCGTGTGGTTCTGGGATCTTTGCTCACCGTTCTCATGATCATTTTGACCCCACGGGATGAGATCTTGCGTGGAGCCCCAGATCGAGGGAGATTATCAGTGGTCTTGTATGTCTTCCATTTTCTGATGATTGCTCCCACAGTTGATTTTTTCACACCAAGCTGCTTGCCTATTGTAGATTCACTCTTCCCAGTCTGGTGCAGGTCTACAATACTTTTCCTGGTGTCCTTCGAAAGCTCTTTGGTCTTGGCCATGGCGGCGTTTGGAGTCTGACTGTTTGAGGCTGTGGACAGGTGTCTTTTATACAGATGATGAGTTCAAACAGGTGCCATTCATACAGGTAACGAGTGGGGGACAGAAAAGCTTCTTACAGAAGACGTTACAGGTCTGTGAGAGCCAGAGATTTTCCTTGTTTGAGGTGACCAAATACTTATTTTCCACCCTGATTTACGAATAAATTCTTTACAAATCCTACCATGTGAATTCATGGATTTTTTTTCACATTCTGTCTCTCACAGTTGAAGTGTACCTCTGGTGCAAATTACTGACCTCTGTCATCATTTTAAGTGGGGGAACTTGCACAATCGGTGGCTGACTAAATACTTTTTTGCCCCACTGTAACAAGCTAAATCAACCCAGTTAGTGTTTTCTATGTGAGATTGGCCAGCTGGATGCTTAAAAGGTCATCAGCTAAGCCCTGGTGTTGAGATCAGCTGATCTGCCGAGACTGTGACTGACTGGACATTAAATAACTTAACCATGCTATGATGATTTTTTTAATGTGAAAGTAAGAAAATATTTGTAAACATCTTTTGCATGGTCTGACAGTGATGCTGAAATAATGGGTTCACTTCACACCAAATCGTAGTCAACTAATGCGGTAAGGCTAGAAAACAGGGTTAGATAATATCGTAATCTGTCTAGTTTACATATCATGTTTTTTGTCTGTTTACCAGTAAATATCTATATGAATGAATGAATGAATGAATTATTAATTAATCAACCCACCCACAATTACTTCACAGTGGGCCATCTGTCTCCATCTCAACTCCTTCTCACAAACATCTTGTTAAGTCCAGATCTTAATTTCCTAATGTTTTAAAAGCAACAACACCTGAATGCTATAAACCGTCTCAGAAATTCATGTTCAGTAAAATCAGTAAGGTATGTAGTAATAGTAGTGCATGTGCTGTCAGAGTAAATCATTCCTATGCATGTGTAAGCCTGCATTTTCTCAGTGTTGGCATGTCTTAGCAATGACAAGCCAAACTAACTACACCCATACCCATTTGGAAATAGAGTGACAGGGTGTGGATAGAGTACCCAGAGGGACTTGTTCTTGCACCAGTTAAGAAACGACAGTGCCAATTTTACCCCTCCATCAACATACGCATGCTCACACACACACACGGACCTCCATAGCATAGCTCCTCTTTCACTCACTTGGGTCAATGCCGCTATAAAAGAGATTATAAAAATTGGCCAGCAACAAAGCACTGAAGCCCAACGGCACAGTGCTACACATTAACAAGTCGTCTAAAGCGGTAGGCTCCGTTTGAGCATTGATCTGGCAAATAAGACAGACACCCCAGTGCGTCTGTCTTAAACAGCCAACACAGCACTTCTTCACCGTCTAGTCGATGTGGACAGTCAACCCCTGAAATGTTACAAATTCTACCATGCTCAGTGCGTTCCAACACAGGAAAGGAATATAATCATTGATTTCTCCATTATGATAGGGTGAAAGACAGTAAATGGAGCTTTGTGCGTTGCTTGGTTGTTATCACCATCCAACCCACCCCACTACCACCCCGCCCCCCTTTCTAATTAAAGTTTCCATCTCACTCCAATAACACAAGGACAAGGAGGAGAGAAACACAAAAAAAGAGATGTGACCTTCTTGTGGTGTTCTATGGACAGCCTGGCAGGAAGTAGCTGACAAGTGTTGAAAGGGAAGTGAGAAAGGGATGGAGTCAGGGGACAGGGAGAAAGCTGAGGAGTGACAATAAGAAGGTGAGAGGGGAGGGGAGAAGGGAAGGATGAAGAATGTGTAGAGGTGGCAATAACTGTGACAGTGAAATTAACTGTGCAGGAAAAACATGGAAATGAAAAAAAAGCAAACGTAAGTATGGTATATAAAAGCTGCACTGGATGCCACGCAGTTGAAGAAACGAAACCACATGTCTAAAATGGCGATGAGGAAGAAAAAGAGTAAGAACTTGGAGGTAAGGTGGAGCTGGAAACTGGGGAGGGCAGTGGATGGAGGCCTGCACTGGGCTCCTGGCTCAGTGAACTAGATCCCCGTTACACACCCACATTGGAATGGATGGGATGCTCAGATGGCTGTTTAAACAGGTTAATTGGGCTGGCCTCTTGAGAGATCGGGACAGATGGATCAATGGATAGAATGAAAGAAGAGAGAAAGAGAGAGTGAACATGAGACAAAGAGAGAGCAATGGAGCTCAGAAATATAGAAAAGAGGTTGGATGAAGAGATGAGATGAGTCTGGCCGCTGATCACAGTCTCCACGGGGAGTATGCAGTCTAATCAGAGTAGAGTGGGGCTGTACAGTGGGCTTGGCCCTCAGTGGCTGACTAAACAGAGCCAGGTCCACTGTCCACTACTGATAAATTATAAAAAGAGGACAAACTTGTGATAGAAGGCTGTTTAAAGCTATGTTAGAAGCCCATCAGGGAGACTGATTCACTGATGCCAATCATGGACAGTGGCTCATCTCTCTATTCTTCACAATAACCTTCAAAAGGATGATGGTAGTGACCAACGCCTACTATAAAAAATGCTCACAGTGCACAAGCAGTCAAAAATAAAGAGAGTATGCACTGGACACAGACTCAAACTGTGTTGTACCATTCAGAAAAAATGCTGACAGAAAACATCAAACTAAAAATGTTCAAAGTTTTTTTTATTATTATTATTTATGAAAAGAAATAGATGATGAACACACAGTACAAAGAACAAGTGAATAATTACTCAAAACTGGCTGCTACTTATCAATCAAAAATTCATCAAAGCAAACCTGGTTGTATTAATGAATCATTCCAAACCCGCTTGTGTTGGTTCAGTAATCTGGCTGTTTCACGCTTTTAGTGCATTTTATGTACATAAGCACCTGAGGAATTCACAGAATGAAGTGCAGTCATATTTAGCGACTATAGCAAATTCAAAAACACTGAGTGAGACTATTTCACTCATAAACTCCTACAAAGAAAGAGACTGTCTTTGGTTGGGAGGACGTACATATTTTCAAGGGAAAAAAATCTTTTGCGTTAAAATCAGTATATATAGAGTAGTGTTGATTCTGTATGAAAATGAGGGGGGGAAAAGTGAACTTCCATTCTTTTAATTTCCATTTCGAACACTGAGATGGGTTCTCATTTAAAATTTCAGTCATGCAACTTTGTTGTTTCTCTTAACTTTCCAAGCCTTGCTTATACAGACCACAGTTCCACTGCATCAAACTGTCTACCATAAAGTGAATGTAGAGTTTTGGGTGTCCTGATATGGATGGCCTGTGGTGTCTTGTGTAAAATTAAGCAGCTTTACTCTGTGTTTTGTTTGGTTGAACACTGATACACTTTACTTCACCGCTACGCTTTCTCTGAGTGAAAATCCAAAATGTCAGCATGAGATATTAGGCTGTAGACAGAGCTTTACCCCGAAACACCTCTTCTGTTTTTGCTGTTAAATTTTAACTGAAAGAACGAGGGAGGGCTTACATGAAAGGGAGGACAAAAACACAGCGTTTAATACAATGCTAAAAATATCATTAAAAAAGGGTCATCCTAGGTGAAATATGATTAAAAGCAGTACAAAAAAATGAAATAAATAAAATGTTAAATGGTAACCATATTAGACACTGTAAATCCGAAGTTTAACGGTTTAAATATATATATATGTATGTTCATTTTGAATCTGCTCAACACTCTGTAAGAGGCTGCATGGACAAACTGTTCATAATGGCATGGGGGAGCATTAGTGTGAGTGTGCTGTGAGTACATTTGTGAGGGTAGCACTAATGCTGAATTACATATAGAGCATTTTGAGCAATATATTCAGCCAATCAAAGGGTGCCTTTTTCAGGTCAGGCATGTTTCATGTAAGAAAGATAATGCAAAATATTATCATGCACAATTTACATCACTGTCACCTGTTGCCAACATCTGAAAGGGAAAATAACACTCATAAATCTCGAGCAGCAGGGTTACGGTTAGATCTTTATGAAGCAATTGCAGGAAAAGATTTAACTTTCACTATAACAGTAGGTGGTTTCCTTCATTACCAAATGGTTACAGTGTGATGCAACACAGTGGTAAAAACATCAAACTGAATATGAAGAGTTAAAAAAAACAACTAAACAAACCCCCCCAAACCAAAAAAACAACAACTCTCAGGTCATCATTGTGTCTCTTTGCTGTTGTTCTAATATTTTACTTTTTATAATTAACATATAGTTTGAATTATACGTTTCTTTTAGCTTTATACAGCATCCAAACTTTCTAGATAACAAGGTTATGTGACTATGATATGGATATATGCGAATAGGGATGCACACTGCAGAGTAAATTTGTCACACAGCGAGGAGGGGAAAGCTTTTCTGTCAGGAAAGGTTAAACACCAATTAAAAGCGGCTGTGCATGGGCAGTTTGATGCTGTTTATGCATGTTATTTAGCTGACTTGTTTTTCAGTATGGTTTATGAAAAACGTCTTGCAATAAAGTATAGTCAATTTCCTATAAATACTTCATTTGGATGAAAGTGGCCCTTTCTGCATATGTTTTGCTTGAAGCCAAAATTCACGATGAATGAGTCCAAGAAAAATATATCATAAAATTAATTAACTGTTCTCCTTGACCATCTAAACTAGCCCCTTTTCCTGTTCAGCAGTTTTCAGAGAAACTGCTGGATGGCTAATCAAGGGAGTGCTGCTGCCACTGTAGCTGGTTAGTCATGGAAAGCATTCAAGTAATGCTAACAGGCTGATCTGAGCTGCTGGAGACTTGGTTTGCACACTCCTGACTGATTACAGACTGAAAAAGTGAGAATATATTTGCCCTAGTTCGATTTTGTCTATCAAATTTGCACTTTCTGATTTACAGTGTATAGATGAACAATCAACTTCATATAGTTCAGGGCCGTAGTGAGGGTTATGTTTTGAGGGCTTAGTTAATATTTTGCTAAATTATAGAGGAGAGAACTTTTAGTAAAACTGCCTCTATGATGCAGACTTTAACAAAGGGGGTTATTATTTATAATTGTGCGAAGGTTCTACATATATCTTGAGGGTTCTTCTGATTTGTACTATGCCAGCATATTATGCTAAAGTGAATATTTGCTTAGACTAATAAATCAGTAATGCACAAGGACACATTTACATACACATATTTACAGAGATAGCAACCACAAAGACATTGTTTTTGACTAATCAACATCTCTCTAATGACTGATTAGTATTCCTGTACACTGGCACAGAAGTGCTTGATTAGCCTTTAGCAATTCTCAGGCATCTCTCCCAGCAAGGGAAAGTAACTAAACAGTTTCTTGACCTGCTATGAGAACTCCAAACAATCACAGTGTGTTGCTGCTTGTACAACTAAAAAAAAAATGAAGAGACAAAATATATATGGGAACGCACAATAAATAAAATGGCTTCCACAGAAAAAGCAATATTTCAAAATCCACAACATGTCTTGTAGTTAAAAAGATAAGGCTACGTCTCAAGTGTACATTTCTGTCATGGTCCTGGGTCGGTGACCCAGCGCTTTTAGTTTATCATTTTCTAGATGATTGTTTAAGTTCTGTGTTATTTTCGATCTGCCTCTGAGTCTGCGTCTGTATCTGTCTGTCTATGGTGTCTCCCCATCTGTTTGTGAATCTGTCTGTTTAGTTCAATGTCTTGTCTGGTTCCATGTATCTGAGTTTCCTGTTTTATTGTGAAGGTCCGCGTCGTATGTGAGTGTGATCAGTTTACGTTTCCCCTGTCCCGTCAGCCCAGATTCCTCCCAGCTGTGTTGCCCTCCTGTCTCTCATCCCCTGATTACTGGTGTGTGTATTTAAGCCCTGTGTGTTCTCCTGCCTGTTGCCGGTTCGTCTGTGGTCCTCCGTGTCACTCTGTGTAACTCTGTGTAACTCTGTGTAACTCTGTGTCAGTCTGTGTCAGTCTGTGTAACTCTGTGTAACTCTGTGTAACTCTGTGTCAGTCTGTTACCCTGTGTTCCACGGTGTCCTGTTCCTCGTCTGCGTCTCTCTGCTATTCATCATCCGTTGTCATATGCTCCCAGGTCTGTTATTTTAGTTCTCCCAGTTTAGGTGTCTTTAATTGTTTGTTATGCCCCACTGTTTGTTTGCCACTACACCTCTGTAAATAAAACCACCGGTATCTCATCCACTGCCTGCATCTTGGGTCCTCCTTCTAAATCCACACGGCTCGCCTCGGCAGCCGTGACAATTTCTCTATAATGAAAAACAAAATCTCACATTTGCTTCATTTTATTAAGGACCTAATTCCCAGCTTCTCGGATCTGCATTGTGTGCTTGTGGTGAGATATTAGAAATGGAAGGTAGCAAAAAAAGCAAGAGAGAAAAATCAAGCGTTTTTGGCAATTAAGAATAGACTTATGGGTGATGAAGGCAGAAGGTATTGAAAAAGAAGAAGGCATCAGGCAGAAAAAAGGAGTTGCTCTTAGGAAAGACTGGAGGAAGCAACAGCAAAATGAAAGTAAGCACATCATTTTCTCAACCTTCTTTGCAATGCTGGATACTGGAAAGCAAAATAAAGCTGTGGTGGAGCAGAGATACAGAGACAGCCGCAGTTAATGCAGTCAAATAGCAGGCTTTTTGCTACACAGCAAACCACAGCTCATGTCCGTGCACTCTTGTCGTTCCTTCACAGCAGTCGCTTGGCCTTTTACCCTGTCTTTCTGTGGTTGTGGTACAATGCGTTTTCTGGATCGATAGCCAACAAAATTCAGTGATGGTTTTGATGTGTACAGTACAGGCTATCATTCCCTGGAGACTTGGCCCAGATTTTGTATCACAATTTACAACTGCAAGACCTAAAGTCCTGCATCAAGAGATCTGATACAGTCTGTCCGCAGGTCTTAACAGAAGCATGCAGTTGACAGACTGAGTGAAGGATTTGCATGCTTGTCTTCAAGAAGAATGTAGTTGCAGGAGGCTGAAATAAGATAAAGCAAGTGTGGCAAGTGTCTGTCTGAGAGTGACAGCTGCTGTCATCGGTTGGCATCAACTTGGTGTCTGTTGGCTTTTTCTTTGCATTCAAATTTTGTTCACCTTATTCCAACTCTTCTGCTTGGTCCTTCCTCTGTAACCACCGAGACTGAAGAAATCTCAAGGTCAGCACAACTATGTGTGTGTGTGTGTGTCCTGTCGGCTCTATTCCTCATATCTATCTTATATCTACCCAGTCCCAATTCAAAAGATGCCTGCATCTCTTCATATTTTCTGTCACACAGGGAAACATGAGGACAAATGCAGATACCACTACAATAAAAAGGGCAGCTAACTACATAAAAAAAAAACCCAGAGACTTCAACTTTGCTTTTATTTTGGTGTTTGCCTGCAAGCATCAAATATACTTGTTGTAAAGAAAAGAAATCATTTTCATATTGTTTTCTCAAGCTTCCCCAAGGAAGCAAACAGCACAAAATTGCTTTTCCCGAATGCTGGAGGAAATACAGGCTGTATTATCAAATCTAATCATCATCTCTCCATCAAAACGTTAAGAAAAGATTCTGTTTTCCAATTTTAGAGGTCAGAGCATTAACCAGAGAACTCCCTCTAGCATTTAAACCGTGAAAAACATACATGTAATTACACAATCTGTATAGAGAATAAAGGAACACGTTTTTTTTTTAGAAGTAAGAGGCTATATAACTTCTTTTTTTCACTTGAAACATAGCCATCGGGCTGTGATCCCTGAAATCCGGGGGCTGATGGTGGACTATGATGGTTGACCCATGCAATTAGTGGTTCTGAAGTTTCACTGAGATAGGAGCTGAGCTAAAAGTTCAAGAAATGGCCAAATCTGTTACATGACTTCAAAAACAAGTAAAAGAAAATGTGAATGCTACAGAAATACAACATCAATTGTCAAGAGTTACCGTGGAGCTTTAAGTTAGCTTTACACAATATTCTAAGTCAGCTTGTGCTGTGACGCATATCCTTGTAATAGAGGACTTGACTCAACTGGTAGCTGGTTGTATTCTGGTTTTATCCTGATATAAGAGAAAGTTTACTAGGCAACCATATGCAGCAACTAAGTCACTACTTGTGGGGGGTTTACAGTTTCTATTTTAATGTTTCTGTTTCTGAACCTCTGCGAGATTCTGGCTGGATTCTGAATGCAAGTAGTTCATGTGAATTTCGGAGTATTCAAACGGCAACAGATGTGCGATTTTTGCCAACTTATCACGGTTAATTGCCGTGTTATGACTAACAGATTGCATGTAATTACCAACTTGACCCCTTTCAGTCACAAAACTGAAAGCAGACTGAGTCCATATTGATCTTTTATAGCCATCTTGTGGCACCAAATTCACTCTGGAGAGGGCAACTGACTGCGAGCGGTCATAGAGCTGGTCCCCGTCTTTGAGGCAACCATTTCAAAGGCAATAAGAGTGCAAGTTTATTGCATATGGTTGCAGTAATTCTGTTTGTGCCATGCCTCTTGACACTATTTTCTCTAGTGTGACTGCAGCAGAAGAAGTATGAATGTGTAAAACCTGTTACTCTTAGAAACCTGACCTGAGATCCTGGTCTTTGGAAAGATGCTGCGTACAGTTTGTGTCGATGTGACTGTCTGATTTGCCTTTTCTGTAGGCACTGCTACAGCAAATTCATAACTTTTTAAAAGAAATGATGTAAATTCATGTATTTGGCAAATCGCAGACTCGTAATGAACACGACTATAGCATTATTCAGGTTTTTTGTTCTCATTTAGGCACTCACGCGCTTCTTTTAGATTAAGGAACAATTGTGGCCTACCTTCATAGAAAAACAGTGTGACTTGAGAAAAAAATGTTTAAATTTACAGTTAGGGAAAGATGAAAGTTTCCTTGGAGATTAACCAAACTGTGTTATTGTGTAAACCTAACCTCAAATAAGAGTTTGGAATCAAATCCTTTATAAATAAAATGGTTTTTCCATTCACAAAACATTGCCTCTAAATGTAATACAGCGTGCAACTGCACTGAATCATTAATTCAGTCTGTAAAAAACAGCTTTCTTGCTAATGTGTAAGTGCATAAGAATTGCATATACATGTATAAACAGCGCTACAGAGCAAGTTAAAGAAGAGAGACGCTATCAATAGTAACATGATGTTTTTCATTATTTAGTACTACTGAATGAGTGTTCCCCAGACTCAGGTTTTAAAAGAGTCTAAATATATATTTAAAGCTGCTGAACAAATAACAAGGCAAAGCCCAAAGAGTTACAAAGTCGGCGAGTTTAAGTGTCTTTTCGTGTCCATATGTGTGTGAGTGATGTATTTGAACAGTGTAAATATCTCTTCTTTGGGTGAAAGTGTGAAATACAGTAATGCTTTACTGCAACTGTTGATAAGGTTCACAGTGATATGCTGAGTCTGTCAGGTAACACTTACACACTCTCCCAAACACACACAAACACTTCGAAGCTAAGGGCTGAATCAGGCAGGCAGTGAAGGGCTCCCTGAGTTACAAACACAGACAGCAGTGTAGCAGCTCACCCGCTTCGCTATCTCAAAAAAACTAATGCTTCAGAATACACAAACACATATGTTTTGGAAACAAATATTTATATATAATTTTTCACTCTAAGCGATTAGTCATTAACCTCCATTGGAGTGATCTCTAATGCAGGAATCCAGCAGGTTAAAACCTTGGAGCTCATTTGGAATAGCCATGTCCTGCATGTGGGATGTATCTATCAGAGGGAAGGAAGTGTAGTTTTCATCAGTGTGACTTCTGTGTGTGTATTTCTGTGTGGTCTGTTCATGTTTTGTGTGCACAGGGATAAAAATTAGCAGCGCTAGCAGGTTGCTCTGACAAGTCCTGTTAATGAGAACATCCTCTACAGCCTTTTGGGCCAGTGAAAGAAACCAGAGGCCATAATCATCTGTTCAGCCTGGAAGATGGCGTGGAGGGGAGGAGGCTGCAGAACAGCAAAAGGCATTCACAATTACACCACACCATCTGCAGCGGAGGTGCTACCGTGTAGCCGAAAGTATGAGCACTGGGCAGAGAAGCTATTTAGAACAAAGGCCCCAAAGCGTCACCTTTGCAAACTATAAAGTAGGTCAGAAAAAGATTTGTGGTATTTATTGTGGACATTTGAGGACACAGCACATTAAATAGAAAAGATTAAACATAAACATACAGCAACCAGGAGTCAGAAAGCCTCTAGGCAAACATGCTTTAGTGATGTAAGGCATTGTAGCAAAGTCAAAACTTGCCAAAGGCAGGTTGTCCCCACAGGGTGTGTGACAGCTCTATTTAACATTGAGTTAAACATGTCATGACAAAGCTCTAATCTTGTTTTAAAAGCCTAGAATGTAAAAGAATGCAAAATATCTAAGTCTATCAAAGTGTCCTGCTATGCAGTTTATGTGCTGTGCTGTGAGTAGGTGTATAGTATACACTTGTATGTCTATATATCTTTGTGGGGTGTATATCATGTGAGTGAGTAAGAGAGATGTGTGCGATCAAACATGTGTGCACTCAAATATGTATTCGCGATAAGTTGCCAATTTGGCTACAGTTGACTCACCTGCACCTGGCTCAGTGAGGCAAAGCCAACTGGCTCCTCACGAGTTTGGGAATCACAAACCAAGTAGAGGGGTTTAGAAAAGCATGAGGCGCTTCTCTGCGTAACATTACCATGATTCATCTTCACAAAACTGCGAAAGCTTGTGATAATCGCTTTAGCTAATCCTTGCACGCTTCGGGCAAACAAGCATGGAGAGAGTGAAGGGGTGGTTCTTTAACCCCTGGGGGGAGGAATGAAATGGGTAATGGGGTTGGTGTGCGTGAAACATGGTCAGAGTAAAGATGTGCATTTCTATTTACCCGTTTCAGATTTTTATTCACCCGTTATGTATGTGTGTGTCATTGCACGCCACCTATGGTCTTCACAAACAGTTTCAATATATATTAAACTGAAATCATGGAAAGTGTCCAGCACCACTAATGGCTGTAATAATTAAAAGAGACATAATGCTGTTTTTGTATCTGTGTGTGTGCAGATGCCATTTGCTTGAACGAGGACAGGAAGTATGAGGAGAGAACAGAGGAATGAAAATATTTAAAGGTCTTATCAGCCATTGCTTCACCCGTGTGTTCCTGTATGCATAGTGTCAAGGTCAAGGCTCAATCTGTGTGTGCCAATATCTCTATTCAGACATATCTATCATTATCTATCAAACCTTTGACACAAACATAATTCTCTGTATTTTCTGGTTGCCAAGTCTCACCTGTGCTGCTTCTATTCCTAGACGTTGGACGGCTCCAGAGTAAAAGCATAAAGGTTTATACCTGGACTGACATCTTCGAGGGATACGGCCTATAGAGATGGCCACAGGATCACCTCATTAGCATTAGAAGGTGCTCTTCTTCCTGACAAGTGAGACTTTCCTGCACTGCTTTCACAAAATAATGAGCAAATATAACCCCTAATGGCTATATATATAGGTAACCATGATCTCAAGAGACCTGAAGCAAAAACCATACACCGTGAGAGGAGTCTTGGGCCTTTCAAAGTTTGTTGCAGTGTGGGTGTGAGGAGGAGTGCACAAAGTAAACAAAAGACTTTAAGAGGAGGAAATGATGGTTGAACAGTGTTTGATGAGAGCTCTTAGCCTGTAGCTATAGAGCATTAGGCACAGATGAACCACAGCCAGCTCCCACACTGTTAATGTGGAACACATTACAACTGCACAATGAGTTATGATTGCCATTAAAAAGCAAATGATTCAGACTTCACAGCTGGATTTAAAGGGCTGCCACCGCTGTGCCCTGTCCTTTCTCATTCCTGCCCACGCTTACTCCGCTGACACTCTGGCGACAATCACTCCACTAGACTCGCCTCGCTGAGTATGTCCACTCACATTTAGGATGCTCTTCCGTTGGTGTGAATGCATTTATAGTGTTTTCTTTTGATGATTCAGTTTATAAACCAATTTGAGTAAGGCTGTATGGAGGCAACCTTGATTTTTAAAGTAAAAGAGTGCAAAAGAATAAATAGCTAACACGTCACATTATTAAGAAAAATGTGATGAGTTGGTGCTTGTGCACCAACTCTTGACTCAGCTAGTAGGTGATCCTTCTGTCATCTAAATTCGTTATCTCTCCCTTGCACTTTCAGTGCTAGCATGAGACCTAATAATGGCATTGTTCATTTTGGTATACCATGTGGGAGCACAAGATGAGGGCTAGTGGGGAGAGAAAAGGGAAAGAAGAAGGAATCAGTAGAATCACAAATAAAGAGACCTCTCTTCAGATTGTGCTTTCGCCCACATGATCTGGCTCCCCCTCTGGGGTCAGCGGGCTAGCTGTGAAATGAATGAGAGGCAAAGCGTGGGCAGGCGCTAACGCTAAGATAATGACACTTTTTTGTCAGACCTGGCCTAAAGCTCAATTTCTTGGCAAATGAATTTATATGCACATATATATAGCCAATCAACCCTAATATAACTGTGTATACATACAAATAACAGACAATACAGGCAGAGAGACAACAGCTGTGCCCAGTGTGTGAGCGGGACTGTGCCTTGAAGGAAAGGCAGTCGATGTCACAATAAACATCCTAATCTTGAAAGCTATTTCTATGATCACAAGCATGCCCAATTTCCCAGTTTTATCTTTTAAACATCATACCCTACTGGGATTTATTCAGTGGAGGCAAAAGCTATTGCTCTTTTTTTTTTCATTTTGAAAAATACCACACGTCTGGAGTTACTTCATAAAAATGTAATAGCATGTTGCACCTAGTCGGGGGTTCATATGCATGCTGAACAGTTGTTGTTAAAGCATTAGCAGTCATATATTTACTTTGATCTTCTATTTCCTTTACTCTTTTCCTTATTTTTCCTCAATCTCTGCCTTGAAAAGATATTTATTGTGGAATCAACATGCTAGCATGCAAGCTAGTCGAAAAAGAGTGATACGAAGACAATAGCACGAGAAGCCAGACCTCTCTGTCGGTCAAAAAACATAAAGGATCATCGAGATATCAGCTGGCAGGCTCTGCTGTCGAGTCTTTCTTGCTGTGCAAAAACTAATTTTACTTTGTGGTTAAAAAGAGGCCATGGGAAACAGGGACATCTGGTCATCACGCTATGACAAAAGAGAGGCTAGGAGTACTGACTGTTTGTGGTTTAAACCTACTGGTATCTGCCACAGACTAGAAAGACAGAAGGAGAAAAGCTCTGTTGTTTGATCCGTACAAACACAGCTAACAGGCTAAGAGAACTTCCACACTGTGTTAAGAGCGTCAGTGGTCAAAAACCTCAAACGTTTCTCTCCAACTACCCCACAGTTGAGGAAGACTGCAACAATTATAGGAAAGAAAAATGTTTCCCTCCTAGAGCATTTGAAGAAGAATTTAAGGCAGATTTTTTTTTTCCAGTTTGGTTTAATATGTGGACCCTGGCGAGCTGGCTTCGATCACAGGGGAGGAAAAAAAAGAGTGAAAACTGCATTTTCCTATTAGACTGCGATTTAAATTGGAAAAAAAAAAAACTAAATGAAACCATCAAAGCAATGACTGGTACTAATTATCACTGCTGTTTAACATCAGACAAACAAACAAACACTGCAAATATTAAATGTGTTCTCCACGGGTTAGATTGAGCCCCATTTATTTTAAGTCCTGCTGGAACTTGATTTGTGGCTGCAAACACCCATGCTGTGCATCAGATATCCAACAGATGCTTAGTGACATCTAAACCAGTAAAGACAAACTTAATGGTACAGTCACGCAACCTACCAAAAGGGGGAAAGGACCAAAAAATGATAAGATGGGAGACGAATCATAAAGTGTTAAGCTTTCGGAACAGATAATTAGATCAGTAACAACAGAGCACAGCAACAGTGTCAGCAGGGATGGGAATGACTCCATTGCATTTGACAATTGCACAATGTGCCTGTCTGATAGGCATATATCATTTTCAGTGATTGACTCAGATTTCACATCATGAGAGCTGTTTAATACCAACAACAATGCCAGGATAAAGAAGTTTATTGTTCAATAAATCACACAGTTTTGTTTTTTTTTTGTTTTTTTTTTTGCTAAATCTCTCCCTGAGTCATTGGATCTTCTCCCTCTGTCACAAACGATCACTGCCTGCACAACAGCACAGTGAAAGACAAAAGTCCTGTCAGTGCTTCATTAGGCTGCTCATTAGGAAGCTGGCTCGTTCATAGAAAGATTCTCCATGGCTGACCATTTGAGTCAAAGCTAAGTCATTTCTCTTGCTCTTGCTTGCAAGGCTGAGGGCTTGAGGTCAGCAGGCTCCGTCATTATTAGTTCCGTTAAATTTTCTCTGACTGGTTCGGATCTAATGACCCAATCCTGGGGTCAACCAGCCTCAGGCCCTGTCTGCATATCTTCCCTCTGAGACGCAACTTTGCATTGTATCGGTGCTGTAAATCACTTTCCTTTTCTTACATGACTGTTGCCCGCAGGCTTCTGACACTATAATTGGAACTGAATGACGCACTTCGAACATTCAACTGCCAGCACTTGTTTTCTGTTTATAGTGGTACTGAACGCAGCTACACCATTCATTCAGCCGAGTTATAATAAAAGCATATTCAAGAATGTTTGTTAATCCTTGAGTGATTAAAATAAAATCACTCAATTCTGCAGCATACATCACTTGCGGTTAAAGCGATTGCCAGTCATGTGTATATCAGCAGACAATGTGAGATGACATTTGGTCCCAAATGCTTCAGATTATAGGAGGTCATGCTTTCAGAAAAAGCTTTGTTAGAGTGTGACTCCTGCCTGCTGTCCTCCAAATCTTCATTTCATGAATATCGCACACATAACCCTTCCTTTTTATACATGTTTCCTTCTGCTCCAGACCGCTCTTTTTTATGTGCATGTCATTAGAGGGCTTTCTCTCAATACAACATAAGCCTGGGTTTCTTAAGAAAGTGTCTACAAATTTCTAAATTCTATTAGAGACAAGGGAAACACACTTCCAAAAGATATTTGATCAGGGAAAAGATGCAGATGCAGTCAAAAGGATGATTGTGGGTCCCAAACAGTACAGACTTTCCAACACCTTCCTACCCTCTCCTTATGGTGCCTGAAGTCCAGTATATTTAATTCATATAAGGCCTTTAAATAGGCAAAAACCAGAAAAACAAATAAATCATACATTGCTGTGGACGCTGTTCAGTGCAAGCCGTTTCAAACATTCTCAGAGGTTACTGCAATAGTGATATAAGTTAAAACATTTTTCCAAAGTCCATTATAAATAAAATAACAGTGGAAAATTAAGTCTCCAATCATACTGAATTGGTTTTTCACACTTAAATGGCTCCATTGAATAACAGAATAAAGAGCCGTAGCAGCGTTATTTGTGTGGTCATTTGTTGTTTTGTATTTTCCTAACTTAATGCGTCTTTTCCCTTCACGGTGTGTTAATGTGGTTCCTACCATAATGAGTGTATATTCATTCTATAATTACTGGGTGCAATACAAACTGCTTCGAACAGCTTCCACATACACAAAAGTGCAGTGTAACAGCATGGACAAAAACGCATACGCACTAAGGCTCGAGTCAAAAGACACTCACAGGGAGCTGAAAGTTTAAAGGCTTTCGTTCAATCATTGATCAGAAGATGAAAACGGCACATTTTTTTTTACATTTAAGGCTGTGTGGGAAGAGAAAGGGACGAAAGAATCAAAAAATATCAACCAAATCGCTATTTATTTTCATAGTCTGAGATACTTGTGTAATAAACAGTAAAAAAAATACCACTGGCTAACATTTGAAAGTAATAGTGCAAGTGAGGTAAGAAATAAAATCATAATGGTATTTCTCACATTAGAGATCGTCGCAGTTTCCAAATAATGAGTTAGTTATTTGTAACTGGGAGAGTACTGCTATTTGACTGGAGCTATGTGCTTTTATTATCTTGATAGCATATTATATTTAGTATCATGTGAAGTCAACTCTCAAATACTCCCATTTTGTTAATAAAGCTGAAAGAAACAGATTTTAAACGAGGCTCTGATGTAGTAGACTTTTAGGGAGAAAAAGTAATTATTGTACTTTTGATAATTGGTTAAAACCGTTGCTACAACATAAAGCTGTAATTACCCCTGCCCTAAGACCAATCAACCGACATGATTAAGATGTGGAAATAATAGGATGAAGAAAATACAGACAATGAAGGACAGCATAAGCTTAGCAACTATATATGATTATCTTGAATGCAAAGAGTTACAATGTAACACAAAACATAAAGATGATCCTTTAACATTGTTCACTTGGTGGCTTTAGCTCAGGAGGTAGAGCAGGTCATCTACCTAACTGAAAGGTTGTTGGTTCGATCCCTGTCTTCTGCAGTCTGCATCCTTGTGAAAGACACTAACTGCAATTTGATTTCTGATGTAACGTGTGGGAATGTTAGACAAAAAGCACTTAAACAAAGAAAAAGTGTTTGTGTCAATGAGGTGTGTTACTAAAAAGGATTTAACATTTTTAAGCAAAACTTAGAAACACAAGTAGCAACAAGCTGGAGCTATCAACCATTAGTTAATAGCTCATGGAATCAGTAAGTGAGTTTCCTATGGCTGCAGTGAGAAAGCAAGATAATCAGGCCCTCCTGGATTCCATCGGAAGACTTGGAAACACTTGGTAGTACAGAATAGAGCTATCACTGAAAAACCTGCTGGACACGGCTATACACCAGGAATAGAATCAAACTCCTACCTCTACCTCATACAAATAGCAGCTGATAAATTAAAAATGAGCCCAGACAAAGGTTCAAAACAGCCATCTCTTGTAAAAACCCGACTGCTGGAGGGGACGAGGGTTCAGGGAGGAGAGTGTGAGGGTTAGGCTGGTTGCAGTGCTGTGGAAAAGCAACACAAGGCGGAGCATCAAGTTGCGTCGGTGAGGTGCGTATAATACATTTTTAATACATCACGGGGAAGATTATTCTGAACTCTTGTCCACCTTCTATTATCTGATGATGGTCCTATTATATGTTAGGTATTTCAATATGATTGAGATTAACTCTGAAATGGACAAAATGGAAGCCGCAGAGACAAGGGGCAGAAACAACACTGAATAAGTGGCAGAGTGTTGCAGGGGAGAGGAAGAGATGTGTGGTCTGTCAGCTGGTTACTGTGTGGGGAGTATAATCAGAGGGAGGGAGAAGAGCATCATTATTCAGAGTGAGAAGCTGGCAGAGAGATGCTGAGAGGTAAACCAGATGATGGAAGAGCCTATGATTCCCCTACTCCCCTCTATCACTGCCCCCAAGTCCACCCCAGTTAAACCCTGAATTTGGTGTTGAGAGACGAGGAGTGCGCAGCAGCAGGCACAGTGCTACCCATCACTATCGCTATGGGGAACATGGTGCTGCATTTACTCTTAAATCAGAACATGGCAGGGGGTTGAGTGAGCTCACTGCTTTTGTGTGTGTGTGTGTGTGTGTGTGTGTGTGTGTGTGATATTGTGCCAAAGAGAATATCACTTACACATTCATCTCGTATCTGGTTATTTTCTATTGATAATTTTTTAGTGTCAATGCAGTACGCATACCAAAGAAAAAATCCAAACGGTCACCATACACTATATATATTAAAATGTAATTTGTAAAAACATACCGTACAGTCATATAAAAAAGACTGACTTCATTCAATAAATTATCAATAACTTAAAAGTTACTTCAAGTTAGTATGTTCTGCATGAGTTTATCAGTCTCATTGTTGTAGAGGACTTCTGGAGCTGGATTTTTTTACAACTTTGCTTCAATTACTTGAGGTTTGTGGGCGATTGTTTATGTACAGCTTTCTTTCAGTCCCACCTCAGCATTTCAATCAGGTTGAGGTCTGGATGTTTACTGGGCCATTGCAACACCTTGATTCTTTCCTTTTTCATGCATTCTGCTGGAGATTTGCTGGTGTGCTCGGGATCATTGTTCTGTCATTGTTCGACAGATGGCCCCACATTTGACTCAAGAATACTTTGGTATACAGGGGAATTTATGGTTGACTCAGTGACTGCAGGATGATCAGGTCCTGTTCCTGCAAAACAAACAAAGTGCTCGACAGCTGCTATGATGTGTTTGTGCTGATATACTATGTTTAGTTTTAGCCAAATTCTGCATTATGACCAAACATCTCCACTCTGGTTTCATCTGGCCAAAGGACATTGTTCCAGACGTCTTTTAGTTTGTTCAGATGTAACTTTGGAAACCTAAGCTGTGCTGCTGTGCTGTTTTTACAGAAAAGAGGCTTTCGCCTGACACCCCCACCAAAGAAGCCATAATAGTGCAGTCTTTTTCTAATTGTACAATCATGAACTTTAGCATTTAGCATGCTAATGCCTGTAGAGATGTAATTCTTGGATTAATTCTTACAACTTCTCAGGTTCTCAGTCTGATTTCCAAGTGAATTCTGAGATGTTCCCTCCTGTAACAAAACTGACAAGTGTGTTTCTCTTATCATCATCAGAATCATTTCTCACTGTAGATTGATGAACTTCAAATTTCTTGTAAATGACCTTGTAACCCCCCCCCCCCCCCCCCGTACCTGTAAATACCTTAAGAGATATAAAATACAGAATTGCAAGGTAAAAATATAAAATATATTTCTACCTTGCAATAGATAAAGTAACTGCCTGCTTTTTATCTTTCAAGGTGCTTTATGTTCACCGAACGTGCCTTTTCTCTTACAACTATATGATGTGAACAGAGATTAACTACAGACACATGCTCTCATTCATTCTTAAATTGTCCTTTCACTAGATCTCAGGAACCAAAAGAATTACAGGCCACACTTGAACAATTAAGTCCGCCTTCTGTCCAGATACTATCATGGTTGCACAAAGTAAACAAGAGCAGATAGAATTGTGCCCCAGGAACTGAAATGAATCACAGTCTGGGGTGCTCCCCTCTTTTTTTTTCTTCTAACACAGATTATTAAAAATGAGAATCATATATCTCCTGCTCCATGTAACATTCCGTTAAAGAGCTTAGTCAAATAATTAATTAATTTCATTTTTTGAAAAGAATGCTTGCGTGACTTTGTGTATGCGTGTGCATGTATATAAACAAAGATGAGGATTGTGGGAAATGTACCCGGGACATTTAGTCAACGATCAAATCAGTGTCTTGCTGACAGCAATTGCTTGTGTAGCTGTACGTTAGGTTTCCCTGGTGTAGTATACAAAAGCTGTAATATATATATATATATATATATATATATATATATATATATATATATATATATATATATATTCTGTGGAGAACAGCTGGTTTTACGGATACCGACTACAGAACGGAGCAGTTGTCAGCCACCTCCTGTACATGGATGACATCAAGCTGTATGCCAAGAGTGAACGAGACATCGATTCACTGATCCACACTACCAGGCTATACAGCAATGACATTGGAATGTCGTTCGGACTGGAGAAGTGTAGTCGGATGGTAACAAAGAGAGGGAAGGTAGTCAGAACTGAGGGGATTGAACTACCAGAAGGCAACATTGCAGACATAGAGGACAGTTACAAGTACTTGGGGATCCCACAGGCGAATGGGAACCATGAAGAGGCCGCTAGAAAAGCTGCAACCACCAAGTACCTGCAGAGGGTCAGGCAAGTCCTGAGGAGTCAGCTGAATGGTAAGAACAAGATCCGGGCCATCAACACGTACGCCCTGCCCGTGATCAGGTACCCTGCTGGGGTAATAGGCTGGCCAAAGGAGGAGATAGAAGCCACTGACATAAAGACAAGAAAGCTCCTTACCATGCATGGAGGGTTTCACCCCAAATCCAGCACCCTGAGGCTGTACGCTAAGCGGAAGGAAGGGGGCCGGGGACTGGTGAGTGTCAGCACCACAGTCCAGGATGAGACAACGAACATCCAAGAATACATTAGGAAGATGGCCCCAACTGACCGAGTGCTCAGTGAATACCTCAGGCAGCAGAAACCCAAGAAAGAGGAGGGAGACGAGGAACCATCATGGAAGGACAGGCCCCTGCACGGTATGTACCACCGGCAGATAGAGGAGGTGGCTGATATCCAGAAATCCTACCAGTGGCTGGACAAAGCTGGACTGAAAGACAGCACAGAGGCACTAATCATGGCAGCACAAGAACAAGCTCTGAGTACAAGATCCATAGAGGCTGGGATCTATCACACCAGGCAAGACCCCAGGTGCAGGCTGTGTAAAGATGCCCCAGAGACAATCCAGCACATAACAGCAGGGTGCAAGATGCTAGCAGGCAAGGCATACATGGAACGCCATAACCAAGTGGCCGGCATAGTGTACAGGAACATCTGTGCCGAGTATAACCTGGAAGTCCCGAGGTCAAAATGGGAGATGCCCCCAAGGGTGGTGGAGAATGACCGAGCTAAGATCCTGTGGGACTTCCAGATACAGACGGACAAAATGGTGGTGGCTAAAAAACCGGACATAGTGGTGGTAGACAAACAGAAGAAGACGGCCGTAGTGATCGATGTAGCGGTTCCGAATGACAGCAATATCAGGAAGAAGGAACACGAGAAGCTGGAGAAATACCAAGGGCTCAGAGAAGAGCTCGAGAGGATGTGGAGGGTGAAGGTAACGGTGGTCCCCGTGGTAATTGGAGCACTAGGTGCGGTGACTCCCAAGCTAGGCGAGTGGCTCCAGCAGATCCCAGGAACAACATCGGAGATCTCTGTCCAGAAGAGCGCAGTCCTGGGAACAGCTAAGATACTGCGCAGGACCCTCAAGCTCCCAGGCCTCTGGTAGAGGACCCGAGCTTGAAGGATAAACCGCCCGCAGGGGCGTGCTGGGTGTTTTTTATATATATATATATATATATATATATATATATAAATGGAGATAGCGATGACATATGTGCAAACAGACAAAGCTGAGATAGGCTGTCAGTCCAGAGGTGGCTATCTCCTGCTTCACAAGTCTTCTCAGCTTTTCTCAGCAGATTAACTGTCTGGCAAGCTCAACCCTGTTCTGGAAATGACAAATGTCACTCTGAATAGTATTTGTGACTTGTAATTGATTTGTCAGAGCACATCTAGCCTGCCGAAAAAGACACCGAAAAGCAAGAGCAACAACAGCGTTGCTTTTAAAGGTTTTTACCATTAGAATATAAAAATTTCCATGATTTCAAATAACTTTCATGATACAGAATTAAAAAAACAACAGCAGCATAAAACAGAATGAAACAACAGAATATTCCTTTTAGCTCGTACTTTTCCATGCCTTTGAGAATGGAAATCCTCGGAAGTCAGACAGTTCTTTGGGGCTATAAAACAGAATTTCTCATTTAACACATGCAGAATGAGATGGATAATAATGAGGACGTGATGCAATTTGAGCTTCATTCCGTTTTTATTCTTTTTACAGTTTGCGCTCGTCTCTCCAAACCTGCCTGCATGCGCATGTGTGTGCACGGCCAGCCGAGGGACTAGAATGTTCTGTTCGGGTGCAACAAATAAGACAATGGAGTCCCTTTATGGAAAGCAGAAAAAAAAATATTACATGCAAATTCATAGAAATGAAACATAAGAGCACACAGGCAAGCTATTTTCAAAAGACTTCTCACACTTTCCCCACAGACATCTGGCAAAGTGAACACAGTTTGTACCACATCTTAGCATCGTCCCAGACATCAGCAGCATTCAAACCGCCACTTCATGAATAATGTTTCACCACTGTGGTGAAGAGGCACTCTGTGTGCTACATAATGCTGCTGCCTACAGTGGTACAGGGAACAGGATGCTGTTGTAAACCTGTGAACTCTGTCATCCTTTATTGAAGATGACATGTACTTTTAGCACACATTGCTCCCAGGCTTTCTCCCCTGCATTGTTGGTTTTAAAGACACTACTGGGAGCCCTCGCTGAAAAACAGGTAGCACTACAGATACATAAAACACACAGGGCTATAGTCTTTGATTGTGCAACGTAAAACACACCTGGATATAGATCATTGTAAACTCTCACACACATACACACGCACAAGCATGCCCCCACACACAAGCGTCTGCTAGATTATCTTCTTCTGTACAATAACTTGTACTTGTTAGAGATGCAGAGGCGTCGTAATGACAGCCATAACCATTTTGAAGCAGTTAGTCTAGTACCCCCGCAACCTTCAAGTCTGCTGGGAAGGCTACTTCACACACTCTTTTATTGCCTTCATGAACATTAGTATCTCCATTTTATTGGAGTCATCGTCACCATTTACCTGACAAACGCGGCCTCAGCAGGATTTCTCTTCTCTCGTTGTCTCTCTCTCATATGCATACGCGCACACACACTTAATAATAATTTGCGTTTATAGTGATAAGCAAGAATCATGCATTTTCAGTACAAAAAAATACCCTAAAGATCTACAAGATTTTCATACACGTAATTATTATTTAGATCAAAGTCATGCATAAGTCTGATTAGAGATACTGTAATTTAGGGCTGAACGATTATGGAAAATAATCTAATTGCGATTTTTTGCCCCAATATTGCGATTGCGATGCGATATGCGATTATTTTTTAAGGTCTTTGTCTTCTGTATTATTAAACAAAGACAAGCAATACATCATATAGTATGGCCAATACTATATTACATTAATTTTAAACTGTTCTTTCCTGGAAGACAGACCTCTGTTATGATGACATGAGGTGATGCATGAATTGATGACTGACATTTTTATTTAACTTCTTCAATCACAACAGTATATTTGAACATACACAATAGTTTATTTTTAGCTTACAAACATCTGAGCATAAAGTGCTGACAAGGAACCCTGGTGTAAACATTAAAATGAAAGTCAGTACAATGTGCAGATTGCAGAAATATACATTAAAAAAATCAGTGGCTTTACCACACTCAGTTTTTCGACATCTGTGAACTACTAGACAGTCATTCAATTAAAAAATAATATTAAATAAATAAAACTAATAAATAAAAAATACACGCATCTTACTGATCTCTGCAGTCAGTAACATTACACATAAAGTGCAAACATAATAGCAATTGTATAAACACACACACAAACACGCCTTTAAAGTTTAAAGGCGTGAAATTGGACGGTCTAGTTCTGATTAGCGTCACCGCTGTCTCGGTGGAGTTTAATAAACTCGGCCGTCTGCTTCTTGCTATCTAAAATATAACCAGACACTGGTGTAAATTCTCGACTGTCTCATACTTCTGTTTAATAAGTTTTCTGTTTGACGTTTAGTCAGCTGTGTGAAAACCAAGGAGGAACCCACCCGGGGGATTAATAAAGTTTTATTTTATTTAATCTAATAACTTTAATCTCAGCCAAACCGATTTACTCACGAACAAACAAAACACTGAAAAAAGCCCAACAATAACATTTTTAGGTTGTCTAAGTGACTTATATATTACGTTTAACCCGAGCAGCGAAACTCCGCGGTGATCTGAAAATGATGTGCCGGGAGTTGTGCCGTTCTCGGCCGCATCAGTAACCCTCGAGCTCCCGGCTAGCTGTCGAGCTGGTGGGTAGCAGACGCCTCTGAAAACGTCGAAGCACTTTTGCAAATATGGGATATCTTGATAAACCGAGCAGATATTTGATGTTTACACAACTACTTTCTCGCCTGAAAATATGTTAAAAGTTTATTTTGTGACCCAGAAAGATTAGTATGAGTAATTTTAAAACTTAGTAGCGGCCGCCATTGCTGGAAACTGGAGTTTGGCTGGGCCGCGCTATGAATTCTGGGATATGGTAGTAATTTGGACAGCCTTCGGCGCGTCGCTGTGACGTAATCGGTCTACAAATGCGGCCTCAGGAGGAGGCACTTGATCATGTCGCGATATTATCGCAAATGCGATATATCGTTCAGCCCTACTGTAATTTAAACAGAAGGAAACCGGCTGTGAGCAAAGCTCTCATTGACAATGATATATATTATAGAAATAAAAATATTCATGCAATGGTTGCGATACAATTAAAATATGAGATGTTATCAAAAAATAGTGGGAACTTGCCAAAAACCTTACACAACTTTAAACCGGTCGATCGTTTTCAATCTAACTTTTATTTATAGATCGCTTGGTAGAAATCCTGTTATGTTCTCTTGTACTTGCACCTTTGAAATCTCCTCTAGTGTGTTAAAATAGTGATAGCTCAACTTGAATTTCATTTTTGTGATGTTGACCAATTGACATGAATGTAAATGTGTTGAATGGGGCCAGTGGAGAGCCAAGATTATATTTGTTATTTTCTGTGGTTGCAGTGTGTGTTCTGTGCTGGAACTCTTTGGCATGTACCACAGGTCACCACAGTAGGACTATAAGAAGAAGATGACGTGGCCAATAACAATGGAAAAATGATTAAATGATTAAACAATGACGTATAATTAGGGAAAGTGAATATTTGTGGAAGACAAAACTGGTGGAAAAAAAAATCATTGTCAAGGGAAAACAGTTAACAAAGATGGAAGATTTTTAAAATAAGTAAAACTGAAAGCAATATACCGTAATTGTCGGGCTATAAGCCGCTACTTTTTGCACAAGCTTTGAACCCTGCGGCTTTTAGTCAGGTGCGGCTTTTCTATGGATTTTCCATGATTTTTGTGATATCGTAAGACGATTTGTTTTGTTTGTTCCGCTGTTGTACGGCACTACGTTGCCTGGCGGAAGGATCGAGGTTCAAGAGTGGTATGTTAGTCACATGTCCGTCTGCCAGGCAACGTAGTGCCGTACGAAGTAGCGCGAAAAACAAACTTCAAAGTAGCGCTACGCATTCAGCGGGAGGCGTGGATGACGAGCGGCGATAAACTTGCGAAAAGCAAGTTATGCCCAACTCCACCGGTGGATTCTGACAGCGTGGAAAAGTGCGAAAACATCCACGATCACCAACGGATTTTGAAGGGCTGGACTGCTGCATGATGGAGAGGAGGACACCGCCACGGCCCTTCTGAGGGTGTTCGACTCTGACACTGACAACGAGGATTTCTTTGGTTTTGAAAGTGACAACGAAGGAGAGAAGCGGAGAGTGGATGACGAAGCCACCCTGAGCCTGTTCGTTTCCGACATTGGAGAAGAGGACTTTGGTGGTTTTAGAGTGCAGGAAGAAGAGAAAGATGGTGGTGAATGACTGACTTTTCTTCTCCGTGTCACTTCACCTGAGCCTAAAAGGTAGTCCGAATCTATTTTTCTGGTGTGCTGTAGGTTACTGTTATGTACTACATGTGCAAATATGTACCCATAACTTGTTTTTCAAAATATTAATAAAAGTGATGTCTCCAAACAGCCATCTCTTTCCTGACAATTCCCTTTGTGCATATTCTCTTACATATGATAAGTCAACATTGAAACACCTGCGGCTTTTAGTCAGGTGCGGCTAATGTATGTACAAAACAGGATTTTCCCCTGATTTTAGCTTGTGCGGCTAATATTCAGGTGCGCTTTGTAGTCCGGGAAATACGGTATGTGGTATACTAAAAGAGATCTGAAGCATATTTTCTCAATATATTTTTTGATCCAACAACACAGAGTAATGATTTCTGGCACATTTTCCCCTAATCCCAGGGTGGATGTAGACGATCCATGGAACAAGTTAAAGTTCTTGCTGCACTTGA